>NC_045426.1:148163312-150563312 GCF_902635505.1 Sarcophilus harrisii | reverse complement strand
AAAACAAATCTCTGTGTTGTCCATACTTTAAAAATGTCTCATTCTGCCTCTTTGAACAGCACATTTCATCATCAGTCTTCTTGAGTTGTGTAGGTCATTACATTGATCAAAATTCTTGAGTCTTGTTTGTTTTTACAATATTGTTTTTGTATAAATTATTCGGTTTTGCTTCTTAACTCTGCATCAATGCATATAATTCAAACCAAATTATATTAGAATCATCCCTTTCATTATTTCTTATGACACAATAGTATTCTATTACATTCATATATCATAATTTGTTTGGCCATTCTTCATTTGACGTCTATTCCAGTTTCTAACTATTTGCTACAATAGAAAATATTGCTATAAATATCTTTGAATATGTGTGTTCCTTTATCCTTGCTTTGATCTCTCTGGGATATAGGTTTAATGATACTGTTGTTGGATCAATTTGTTGGATTTTTGGATACAATTTAATAACTTATGGAGCATGGTTCCAAATTGCTTTCTAGAATGATTGGACCAGTTCATTGCCCCACTGGTATATTCACATACATTGGCAATACTTTTTATCTTCCTTCTGGATGTATTATTTTTTCTACTTTTTGTGACAAAGAAAGGAATACTTGCCTTTAGTTCTGTTCAGTTTTGTGAGGTTTCTGTGTTAGGTTTTGAATGTATACCCCTGGAAGACAATAGGCTTACCATCCCTCAGAAGAGGATTATCAACTATTATTTCTCTTCTCTTCTGCCTCTTATTCAGCAGTTCTTAAAGTGTGGTCCAAAGAATCTTGGGGTCACTGAAACCCTCTCAGGGGGTTCAAAATTAGTTTCTATTTCTAATATGGTAAATAACCATAAATGTAACCCACATAAACAAATTCTTTGGACACATCCTCAACAATTTTTAATAGTATAAAGAACAAAAGTTTGAGAACTACCATCTTATTCGATAAGAGAATGACTGTTTTGTAATTTATCATTTGACTTATCATTTGGTTTCTAAAGGGTTAAATGATTTCCCCAAAGACACATTGTCCTTTTTACTCATTCCAGTGACTGACTCCATCTGGGTGAACCTCATGACAACTCTTTAGGTTGGTAATTGGTCTGCACAACTAAATGGAATTGTTTCCTTTTATCTAATAATCCCTCTCATGATCTCATAGTCACACAATCTCAGGACACTATTGTATTTGGCAGAGATTTTTCATTCATTACCTCCCAATATTAGCTTAAAGGAGTATATGTTCACAACTGAAAATGAGATTACATTTAGTGTAAATGAGACAACAGAAAAAGAAAAAGTAAAGAATAGATCTGACAACCAACCATTTTACTAATTTAATTCAATTCAGTAGTAAATTAGCATTTACCAGGTACAAAACATTGTGCTAAGCACAGGAAAAATAAGTATAAAAATAAGAATGTTTACCCTTTAGAACTTTATCTTCAGCTGGGGAGATTCAACATTATACCAGTAAATTGTTATGAAATTTATTCAAAATAGTTTTAGAAGAGGAAAAGCACATACAACTGGGAAATGAAGATCAAGAAAGACCTTGAGAAGCCATGGATCCTGGGTTTTTTTTGTGTGTGTGCATACATATTCATATATATGTATACAAACATACTCATATATATGTGTATATGCATATATCTATACCTATATCTATATTTCTCTATCTACATACACACAAATACTTGTATATATGTGTGTATAGAGTGATATATAAATGCTAGTTGTTATCTTTGTTATTCCAAGAGACAGAGGTGAGAGAGAAGTACATTCTAGTTATGAAGGACTGACTATGCATTGTCATGCGTATGGGAGATGGAATACTATACATGGGGGCAAGAAAATAAGGCAGTATTGTTTAGCATATGTGGATTAAGGTAATGTACAAAAAATGTTTGGAACATTGCATTGCTGTCAAATTATTCTTGGCCTGAAATGACAAATGGCAGAATTTCTTTTATTCTAGAAACATTAGAAAGCCATGGAAGATCTTATGGGAGGAGAGTGGAATTGATTAGATTTGTGCTTTAAGATTATTTTGGTATTTGTATCGAGGATAAATTGAACAAAGGAGACCATGGAAGCAGGAAATAGAATTAGGAGGCTATTGAAGGAGTTTAGGTGAGAGATGATAAAGACCCGATTTATGGTGTTGGTTAAAAAGTAAAGTGAGTAACAAGTAGTAAATTGGATGGGCAAGGATTTGTGGTGGTTGAAATGATGAGACCTAGCAAGCAGAATGAAAAGTTGGACTACATATTAAGAATTTCTGCTTATTTTTAAGGAGAGAATTTAAAAGGAATGAATTATCTTATCTTGTCTTTTTTTTTTTTTTAAAGACAACTCTTCAATCTTCCACACAGCTTTAAACCAGTCAATTATTTCTCTTTCCCACCCTTATGCTGTCCAACCTCTCTGTACCAAGAGGGAAAGAGTTTCATGGTGGTTCCTTTCCCCTCTATATATGGGGTGCAGAATCCCTAAAATACTGTGTTCTGAGCTTATTAAGTCTCTGCATGAGCCTGACTAACTGGAAGTATGGTCATTCTCTGGATAGAAATAAGGATAATATGGTGGAGGCACATTCAGGGAGAGAGATAGTGATTTCTATTTTAGTGATGTTGAATTTGAGATATAGGTAAAGATGTCCATTTAGCAGTTGCTGAAGAATGTAGGAGAAAGAGCTGAAAGTTGGGTCTATGGATCTAGACATCACATGCATAAAATAATAACTGAACTCATAGGAATTGGTGAGGTCACTGAGAGAGGTGTAAAGAAAAAGAGGAGGGTCAAATAAAACCCTAGAATACACCTATTCTTTAAGGGGAGGTTCATTGGGATGATCCATGAAAGGAATATTCTAGGAGGAGAACCAGGAGAGAGCAATGTCCTAAAATCTGATGGAGGAGAGAGTATTCAGTAGATGAAAGGTGATCAACAGTACAAAAGTCAAAAAGGATCAAAAAGTATGAGAACTCAGAAAAGAGCATAGTATTTAGTTATTTCTAGATCATTGGTAATCTTGGCAAGTACAGCTTTAGTTGCCATGGGTGTGGAATCCAAATTGCAAGAGGTTGAGAAATGGGAAGTAAATTAAGTAGATGTTTCTTTCTTGGGAATTTGTCTGTGACAGGGAGAAAAGATACAGGATAACTTGAGAGGTGATCAAAAATTTTTTTTTGAAATGAAACATCTTCTACTTGTTCATTGTGAATCTGAAATTTCAAATTTCAAAGCAGTATTTATTTAAAGATCTTTTTTATTTTTATCTTAAGACTTCTCTCACAATTAAAGGCTAATAAAACATTTTGTTACTTTTAGTTGTAATGTGTATATGATACTATATAGGAAGGAGGGGCCTTGATTTTGAAACACAGACTTCATATGTATGATTAGGAGGCCATGACTTAGAGTCATACTTGATTTACTGGATGGTAATAGTGTTTTGAAGAAATTAAGTTCTCTAACCCTCATTTCCCTTTTATATCTTCTTTAGCTTCAGCAAGGAAATTCATATGTAACTCCTTCCCTACTTTCCCACTTCACCTGCTAGCAGAGACTCACATAATTGTGTCTAGCTTTTGAGGGCTTATCTTCATAAATCTTTTTTTTCCCTTGGATTTAACCCTATATAGTTGTTGGGATGGGAGTTAGTCTTGCTGTATTTCTTGAAATAATATTTCTTTTACAGTTTTTCCATTTGGTATATGAAATTGCAACCATCTTTACTGAAGTAAGCCATGTCTCTGAAATAATGGAAAACTTGACTCATCTGCAACTGCATTGGGTCCAATATAAATGTATTCTGCTAATGCATTAGCCTACAATTAAAGCTTATTGCTTTGCCAGTTGTCCCTATTAAATTTTTAGCATTTTTGAATATTGCATTCCACAAAGATTAAGCTTATTTGCATTTGTAGACCATAAGAGCTTTTTTCTTGCTTTCTTTTAATGAAGAATCCATCCTGAAGTCCAATAACTTTTATGGGAAATGGTCTTCAGTGATCTTACATCGAGGACTGTGCACCTTTATGATGAATGGATCAAAGATGCTGGTAAGTTACTAAATTTCTTGTATGCCCCATAGAGATCTCCTGTTCTCTTTTTAAAAATAGGATATTTAATACTATTTTGTTGCATTTAAATGAGTACTTTGTGGTCTAAGTGAAAATTTTTCCTTTCAAGTTAAAAGAAATGATTAATTTTATTGCCAGGAAAGAAAGTATGTAGAATTATATAATTTAAATGAAACATTCAAACTGAGAGAGGTTAAAATGATTTTTCCCAAGGTCACATAACTAGATGTCAGACCCGCCTCTCAGTCTGAAGCTAATATTTTAAGTTAGGGTTTAAAATAATTTGCCCTTTTACCATCACCACACAAACACTTAATAAGCTCAGTAGACTATATATTGAAGATTCTATTACCTCAAATGTAAAGGGGAAAGGAACCACTTTGAAGCCATCTACCTCATGATATAGGAAGTTGGGGCAACATAGAATGGGTATAATAAAGTAGAGAGAAGTGGTCTACCAATCAATGATTGGTCCAAAGCTGGTCTGAAATATAGAAGAATTGAGCACCAGGCCAGAATCACAAGGGACCTGAATTCAAATCTGACAAGACACTTAACACTTACTAGCTTGTCACTCTGGGCAAATCACTTTAACCCCAATTTCCTCAACAACAACAACAACAACAAAAATATAGAATTTTCTTCTTCATCTTTTTTTTTTCAAAAAATCATCTTTTCCTTTTAAATTCTCACCTTAGAGAGAAGTAGGGTTTTTGTTTTGTTTTGTTTTGCTTTGCTTTTTTAAAAAAAAAAAAACATAGTTCAAGATTTACTCTTAAGATTTTGGGTGGCATTGTACATAGATATGAAGAGGTTGGTGAACTTGGGGAAAAATATTACATCTTTATTTTCACTGATCTCTAACTAAAACTTAGCATTTCCTTTAATGATTTAAAAACATTCTGAAAGAAGTAGTTTACAGGTTTCACCAGCTGTCAAAGGATCCATCTCTCTCTCTCTCTTTCTCTCTCTCTCTCTCTCACACACACACAGAGTTAGAATACTGCTTTCCAAGTTTATTTCCTCTATTTGGCCAAGAGCTTCTGTAGTCAAGGATCATTTTGGTCCTTCCTGTGTTTTTATTTGCTCACCTTTGAATATATGTCAAAGAAGAATAAATTAGTTAAGACTACAATAACCTGGGCTCAAGATTGAGGGCCTGGAATCTTGACTTTGACCCGAATTCTGGTACCCATAGCTCTTGGGAAATTTGCTGATGTTAATAGTTTTTTGACCTGTGATGGCATGGACATCATGACTATTAACGTCAGCAGGAAAATTCCATGGTCTAGGAACTACAAAAAGCCAGAATTTGGCAGTAGATCAAAAACCTGCAAATCTTCCACAGGTTCAATAACAATGCATGTATTTCAAAGCAAAGCTAATTAAAAGTAACATTTGTCAAGGGCACCTTTGATCCCTACATACAGATTGCTGGATCTTAGTGTAATATAACTAGTGCCAAGTCATGTGTATCTGATTGTTCTGGGCACACTCTCTGGCCAGGTCTGTTAGATTTTATTCCATCCTTTCCACTAGGGTTTTCCAGGATTGAGGAGTCTCCCTTTTCTTGTCATTGGCTGGAACCACTAATGATTGTGTTTTTTAAGGACTGACTTACTAGCATCCTAGTTTCATTTAACTATTTAACATTAGATTGGTAAGAATAAATACATCAATATTTTCTCCAGTGCTTAGTGGACATTATAACTCCATTAATATTATCTCAGTCTTAGGGGGAAGGAGTAGAATTCAGCTCACAGTTCAGCTCAATCCCTACATGGCATTTGTCCCGCTAAATTGAAGTTCAAAGCTCCACTAAGCCAAGATCCAGGACCCTTGCTCCTCAGGGCTTCCCTATGGGACTGGATGGATAGCGAGGTGGCACAGTGGATAGAGCACTGGTTCTAGTGTTAGGAAAACTCTTCCTGAATTCAGATTTGGCCTTAGGCATTGACTATCTGTGTGACCTTGGACAAGTCACTTACCCCTGTTTGCCTTCAGCTTCCTCATCTGTAAAATGAACTAGAGAAAAAAATGGCAGACCACTCCAGTATCTTTGCCAAGAAAACTCCATATGGAGTCACAGAGAATTGGATATCCCTGAAAAATGATTGAAGAACAACTGGTTGCTAAATTTCTGGATCCCAATGATTTGAGCTCCCAGGTTAGAGACTTGTGTTTCTATACCTAGAAATGAAAAGGATGATCAAAAAAAAGGTCAGAACTCCCATTCTATTTCTTGGGGCCACATGGTTTAATTAGGTGAAGGAGAGAGATGGCTCTTAGATCCTCCCCTTTTATTGCTTGTTGTACCTGATGTGAGTGACAGTGCAAATGCAGAAAAGATCCAGCCATTCAGTCAGACATTTTTAAAGACATGGTATTTCTAGTTATATGGCCAGTGGAAAAAGGCTTCTCTGAACCACACGGTACATCAACTCTGAATGTCCACACATGCACCAATTCTCCTGTCTCCTGGAATCAGGCACTTGGTATTTTTTATGTGAGTGAAGCCATCTTAGATGATCTGGGCTTATACCAAATGCTCATTACAAATGTAATTAATGAGTAAAAGGAAAGTATTATTCTACTAATCAAGGAGCTAGAGAGAACTGTACATTAAATAGCTAGGGAAATAAGAATTTTGTTAGTGTTTTAAAAATCTATTCTTTGTATCCTTTAAGGATTGAGAAATTAGTATCCTGGTTCCATTTAACTACTTAACAATAGATTAGCCTTCTTTGAACTCGTCCAAAGAGGCAGAATGGCATCAGGGCTAGAGAAAATGGAGTCAAAAGTTTGAGGATCTCCATTCAAGTTTCACATACGACCTGTGGGATCCTGGGCAAATCCCTTAATTTGTCAGGTCTTTCAGACAACTCTTTAGAGTTAGTTGTCTAACTTCTTATAGTTATAAGAAGAGCAGGTATTAAATTGCATTGGTAGAGGGAGTTTCCTCATTTGGAGTTCCCCTATACCAATGAAATCAACTAATCTGATTCCAAAAATATGTATAACACATTATTATTATATGGAGCATGTATGAGACTAACACTTTTTTAAAAATGGCTTTAAACACTTAGAAGAAATTAATTGTTTCAACTTCTTTTTTGTGTCTTCCTTTTTTTTTTGGAGGTAATCAGGGTTAAGTGACTTGCTGGGAAGCCTATGGACAGTGAGGTTGTATTTGAACTCAGTTCTCTTGATTCCAGGGTCACCGTACCACCTACCTACCTGTTCTCTAGACTCTGAACTTCCTAACTTCACCTTGTCTGTTCCTTGACTTGTGTTGAGAAGAACTGGTTTTAGAGTCAAAAAAGCTGATTTTGAATATAATATCAATCACTCAGTCCTTAGATTTCAGTTTCTTCCTCAGTAAAATAAAGATCTTGGAATTGATAAATAGCCTTGAAAATTACTTCCAGTTCTTGATCTGACAATCTGCAATCTTACTGCCAGACTATGAGTCCTTTTTTAAGAAAACAATACTTATACCAATGTGCATTCATGGAAAGCAGTTGTGGGATGGGAAAGAAGGGACAGGAAAAAAGCCACATGTTTTCTCTGTCTCCACTGTGAGCACACCCAGAATAAAATTATTAGCCTATATTCAGTCAAAACATCAAAGGAATCTGGAAATAAGAAATTTTTTATACAATGAACATGTTCCTTAATTAAAATGTCTGTTAAAAGACAATACATACATATATATACACATATATGTATTATGTATATATTATATATATGTATATTATATTATATATATACATGTGCACACATAGACATAGATATATTAATATAAAATGTCCCCCTCCAATTATGTTAAAACAATTAAAAAAAATCTGGGTTTTTTCCTGAAATCATCCTGCTTTGAAAATGAAAAAAATGACATCTTTTCCCAGAGGACAAGATTTCTATCATTTCCAAAGATTGGGGAGGGTCTCTAGAATTATATTTCTTGGTTCAACTTACTTTGCAAGAACAGAATGTATTCATTTTTTTTAAACACACACATGATAAGCAATATGGCATAGTTTCTGAAGTGCTGGAATTGGAGTTGGGCTTTCTAACTCCAAGATTTGAAGATTTGGAAGATTTGAACCCATTGCTTTCTAACATTTACTAGTTTGCTAGCTTTATGATGATAGTCACATCATGTGTGTCCTGGAAACTCTCTAGGACTATAAGATCTAGATCTATATTATTTGAGGGGGTTTCCATGTGGGGAAAAAAATAATAAATAAAAAGGACCTTGAAGGTCATCTATTCTCCCCCCCCATTTCACAGATGAGGAAACGGAAAAGTTATAACCTGTCCAAGGAAACCTCTACATTGGTAAAATTATAGCTTCTAAATACAGAAATCTAAGTCCACTTTAAATCAGAAATATTTAAACTTTAAGCTGAAAGAAGTTTTGATCAAAGTAAAAGATTATTTTTAAAACAAATAATTCATTTTCTTCTTTCTTCATATGAATCAATAATCCTATGTCATCCTAAATCACTTTTATTTATGTGTTCTCTTTATGCGTACAGTAGTGGGGGGGGGAAGTCCTAGATGATGTCTTTTAAAAGAAAAAAATAATGAATGAGATGCTTTCCCAAGTCAAGAAATGATATAGTAAAATTAAAGTACATTCTGCTTATCCAATCATTCCAGAGAGTAATTTGGAATTATGCCTAAAGGGCTATAAAACTATGCATATCCTTTGATCTAGCAATACAACTTATATATATATATATATATATATATATATATATATATATATAATTTCAAAGAGATTGGGGGTGGTGGTGAGAATCTATTAGTACAAAAATACCTCTTTGTGTGGTGGCAAAGAATTGGATGTTGAGAGGATGCCCATTATTGGGAAATGGCTGAATAAGCTGTGGTATATGATTGTAATAGAATATTGTTGTGCTATAGATGAGTGTGATAAGTATGAGAAACTGGGTTTCCACAGATATTGATAGAACAGGAAAAGAGGAGGTAGAGGTAAAATATCTTGTTGGGGTATATCCAGTCACCTGTGAGTGGAGGAACTGGTTAGACAACTAAATTCCTAACAAATGGGGTTTAGGGTTAAACTGCCCCAAATCGGCTATGATCAGTGACAAGGCATAAAACTTTTTCAGGGGATTGTAATCCAACCCAATTGCTATTCAGATGGTGAATCTCTGACTAATTGTAACCAACCCGGACTGTAAATCTGACCAATCTAAACCTTCAAAGGGGAGTTAAAGAAATGAGTTACCTGTATAAAGTTTGTTACCTCAAAGTAGTCAGTGTGTCTCATCTATGAATATACCCACTTCTCATGAGAATCACTGAATAAAGGATTCTTCTCTCACTCTAAACTAAACTCAGCATTGGTTGTAACACTACTCCTGGACCAGCTTGCAACTGGGGAAGCAGCGGGCAGTGGCAGCTCCTCTCCATTTATTCCCCAATTCTGCTGAGTTCCAGAGTTCTTTGGTAACACAAGCATGCTAATTTCACAAAATCCTGGAAAGACTCACATGAACTGATGCAAAACGAGATGAACAGAACCAGAAGAATATTGTCCACAGTAGCACCAATATTGTGGGATGGTCAATTGTGAATAACTTCCTTAATCTCAGCAATATAATGCTCCAAGATTATGTCAAAGGATTTAGGATGAAAGTGCTGTTCACCACCAGAGAAAGACCTGCTAAAGTCTGAATGCATACTCTTTTTCACTTTATTAAAAATAAAACTCGCCTGTGTTTTCTTTCATAGTGTGAACAATATAGAAATACATTTCACATTATTGCACATGAATAATCGATATCAAATTGCTTAGTATCTCTGGGAAGGAGGTAGGGCAGGAGGAAGGATAGAGTTTGGAATTCAAAGTTCAAAAGAATGTTAAAACATTTTTACATGCACTTGGGAAAATATAAAATATTATTAAAGGAAAGAAAACTAAATTCTGCCTTTCAGGCAATTAGATTTGAGGTAGAAGGGACCATTAGAATCATCTAATTCAACCTTACTTTATAAATCAGGAAACTAATGTATACTGGTGTTCTAGTTTCACACATGTTCTCTGGATTCCTTTTATTAAGAACAATAGATTACTTAATATCATTCTTTAGGGATCAGATTATCTCAGAGTTAACTATTGAGTTTCTCAGTCACTTCCAACTTTGTCACAAGCAACTTTTGTTTGTGATCTATTATGGCTTCCCTAGTCACTCCCAGTTCTGTATAATTGTAACCATTTTTTGAGGGATAATTTATGTAAAGTATTCTGTAAGCCTTGGCTATGCCAAAGTAAGGGATTATTTTTGTTCCTAAATCTTCTCTTGGAATGGTGTTGCTTAAAGGTAGTGATTAATGAATCAGTTTCTAGGCTTCCACTGGCCATATTAATTCATAAGACAATGATGGTCTAACAGATGCTCCTTTACTTTTTTTATTGTTTTAAAATTTTTAAAATTTAAATTAAAAGGTTTTTTTGGTCTTTTACTTTTATAAGTGAAGGGAAACTTCGAGAAGCAGTGCAGACTTTAGTGAGGTTTACTAGGCTAACTAAATTTCTCTTTAATTAAAACTATAATATATGTTATAGAAAAATAAATATAAATATATAAAAATAAATCTTGAAAAAAGTATCACTTACTCTATAGTATAGGCATAACTTGGAGATACAGCAGGTTTGGTTCCAGAACATCTCAATGAAGTGAATATGGCAATAAAGCCAGTCTCATGAAAGTTTTTGTTTCCCAGTACATATAAAAGTTATATTTACATTGTACCATTGTCTATTAAATGTGCTGTTATATTATGTCTTAAAAAATGTACATGCCTTAATTAAAAATACTTTACTAATAAAAATGCTAACTGTTAGTAACTCATAATTTTTGTTCTGGGTGAAAGATATTGCTTCAATAATGATGGCTATTTGGGGTGGTGAAAATTTAGGTCTCTATGGCAATTTCTTAAATAGGACAATGAAATTTGCCTCATCAGTTGACTCTTCATTTCACTTGAATACTTAGAGGCCATGGTAGAGTTATCAATTGACCTAATTTTGTTATGAATAGAGAGTCTTATAGAGAGGAAAAGAGAGGGGAAGCTGTTAGGTAGAGCATTCAGAATACGCACAACATTTATTAAATTCCCTGTTTCACATGAGTGTAGTTCATGGTCCCCAAAACAAATTTGTAATATCAAAGGCCACTGATAATAGTTCACCCTAACAGATGTGATAATAATTAAAAAAGTTGGAAGTGTTTTGAGAATTACTAAAATGTGAAACAGAGACACATGTTGTTGGAAAAATGGTCCTGATAGACTTGCTCTTTGCCACAAACCTTCAATTTGTAAACAACAATCACAGCAAACCCCCCCCCCCAAAATTCCCTATAATATCTGCAAAGCACAATAACATAAAACATAATAAAGCAAAACACAATAAAATGTCTGTAAACTCTTCCCAAAAATGCTGGAAAAGAAAGAAATGAAATAACTTGTAAAGATTAATTTATATAACTAATGGGCAAAGTGAGAATTAGGGATTATTTCAACTTTGTCCATTTGCCTGTTAACCAAAACTACTACTACATAAATTTTTTTTTAGCTCCTAACTCACATTCTCTCTACTATCAGTAGAACTCTCCTTTTTGTTAGAGGTGACAATGAGTGGTGAAATATCCAAAAGGGATGGAAAAACTCTTGATCACAAAGTAATAGGCAGGCCCAACTCTGTATCATTCAAGACACTAAAATATAAAGGAACATTTAGAATTTGGTAAACCAAGATGCTAAAGAGGTTTAGAAACAAAGTCATCAGGGGGATGATTGTAGAAATTGAGAATTTTTAGTTGAGAAAAAACAAATAATGCATGAAAAATATAAGGTAAATGGAAGACATTAGTTATCAAATAAATGAGAAATATTAGATTTATTCTATAGCCTTCCATTGGATAAACCATGAGAAGATGTGGATTCAACTCAACATAAGAGAAGCTCCCTTTGGTATGATATTAAAGGAAAAAAATAATTGATTATTTTAAAATTATTTTCTAACTTGATGAAAACATTTTTCAACCTAAAATTGAACACAGGTAAGTTTTAGGTTGAAAAATGTTTTGTTTAATTTAAAGGTGGTCTAAAGTCTAATTTAAGATTTCCTTGGACAAGTCACAATTTTTCAGTTTCCATATCTGTGTTAGGACAGTGTGGCACAGGGAAAAGAATGCTCCATTTACTACCAGAGGACTTTGTTTGAAACCTGATTCTCTTTTTCACTTTTTTTGTGACTTTAGGCAAGTCACAGTTTTCTCATCTGTAAAGTTTATCATCTTAGATAAATGATGGAGGTAAGAGGAATTAAATGATTTTTCCATGATCACACAATTAATAATAATAGTGAGGTTGAATCCAAAGTGGTTACCTATATTATTATGTATTCCAATTTAGACACCTCATCTAATCACTTGAAAAATATGTAATCTACATTAACTGTCTCTTGATACAACAAACATTCATTGACACATGATTTTCTTCTAGATCCCAGAGTGGGAGACTGGCCACTCATGTCTTCTCCTCTGCCACAAGCCATTATCCTTGGGCTCTATGTCTACTTTGTCACTTCTCTGGGTCCAAAGCTTATGGAAAACCGCAAGCCCTTTGACCTCAAGAAATTGATGATTACATACAACTTTTTAATAGTGCTCTTTTCTTTATATATGTGTTATGAGGTAAGCATTTTTAGTTTTTCTAATGGGAGATTTTTTTTATTAGAATATAAAATAAGCTTGCTTCACATACTGTCATTTTAATAATTATTATGATTTCAAGGAAAAGTACAGAGACAGATTTTTATTGACTGAGTTGAGCCTTAGAAGGCCTTGTCATATGCTTCCTTTAAAAACTCCAAGAATTGTCTTAAAGATAATGAATCATTAGGAACAAGTTCAGTGTAATTCAGCCTAGAGGCAAAGTGAGAAATTTGTTAATTTATCAATGCAGTGTGAATTTTTAATAGCTTTGAAGTTAACAATTCCAAATGAAATTTTAGCTTTAAAGTATGGGACCTAAATTTTTTGTGAAATATTAAAAATGTTTCACATAAAGATTATGATTAGAATATTCAGGAAATGGATTGGGGTGGAAGACACTGAAGATAAAGTAGAAATTTCTTTATTTTGACATTGAAAAAAAAGCTTTCTAATGACATTTTTCCTTATCATTTTCATCTCCAAAATACTTTTTGATGTATTAGCTCCTCTTATAGTTACCACATCCTAATATTGCTTTGTGGAATACTATTTGTAAAATACTTTGAAAACCTTAAATCAATATGTAAATACTAGTTATTATTAAATATAGTTATTATCAGGAAGACAGATCTTCTTGATTCCCAGGTAACTGTGCAATCTTGCAAGCCAAGATGTAGTAAGACATAAATGATATAAATATTCTTCAAAAACCTATGTAAGTATATGGTAGTGTCGCATATTATGAGAAGGCTGTAGTTTGCTTAAGCATTTAATTTAGTCTGTATTTCAAGAAATATTTTTTAAAGTTTTCATCTTTAAAAATCCATTCTATTTCTATTAAGCTAAAAACTGTGGGGTTTTGTTTGTTTTTCAGGTATAAGAAATATTTTATTAAAATAGTGTTTATGTAGTACTTCATTTAAGGGGGGAGGGGATGTGTTATAATGAATTTCCAAAATGTTTAGTTGTAATGGAATTTTACTAAAATGAATACACCCAAAGGGCAAGTCTTGAAAACAAAACATATTGATTATGTATCCTCTGTATAGTAAACAAATGCTTATTAAATTAAATTGAGAATGAATTAGTGGACTAATTGCTACTGGTTAACAAAAAATATTCTCTTCTCCTTTCCAATGCTTGAACCAATCTGTATAGTGGAAAGAAAACTGGATTGAAATCAGAGTACTTGAATGTGGGAATCTTACCATGTCTCTTATTATATATGTGGTCTTAGGCAAATCATTTAACTTCCTTGGCTTTAGTTCTGTAATCTGTAAAATGAGCTATTGGTTAAGATCACCACTAAAGTATCAGCTTTTCCTTTTTAGAGGTTGATATCTGAAGATAGAATTTATTACATAGGGTACATGGACAGGGACCAGAGAAAGGGGGACAGATTCCATTGTTGTGATAACAGCAGATGGTTTGTAAGAGTTTGGGGCTTGGAAATAGGCTAGTTATGCAATTATTCTATATAGTGATGCTTGTAATGGCAGCTAGATGGTGCAATGGATGGAGCCTGAGCCTGAAATCAGGAATACCTGAGTATATCCAGACTCCTATACTTACTAGCTGCACTACACATAGTGTCAGTATGGGTGTGTCACTTAAATTCACTTTGCATCAGTTTCCTCATCTTTAAAATGGGTTTAACAGTACCTCCCAATCAGGTTTGTTGTGAAGATCAAAAGAGCTAGTCATTATAAAGTATTTAGCATAGTGCTTGGCCCATAGTAAATACTATAAAACTTTTACTTATTATTATTGTTGTTATTATCAATAATAATGCTTTACTCCTATGGGAAAATGGTTGAATTTGTCAACCTCAGGGAAAATTGTGGCAATCCCTTGTACCCCAGTAACTAGTACTTCTGTGACCTCATTTTCTTCTAGTAAGTAGTAACCAAGCTACATTCAGCTTGCCCTTTCCCTTTCAGAGCAGAATGGGGCCAACTTCATTCTTCATCTTCCATAAAAAGGAATTTAACTATTTTCTTTGTTCCTTCTACTTGCTTCCCCAGGCTGCTTGTACCAACTATTCTCATTTCTCTTTATGCATTGTGTGATAAGAAATTTAAAGTATTAGAAATGAGATAAGAAGAGAATGTCTTTTCCTCTTAGTCTGCCTTGAATTCAGGTAGCCTAAATGATTATTACTCATGCACCAGCTTTTTCTCACAATGAAATGGGTGTTCCTTTTGGCTTGGATGATGTAAGTGATTTCTGATCCTTGTTAAATAGCTATTTTGAAAGACTCAAGTATATGTGAAATGAATATATGCATATCTTACTGTGGCATTCTTAACTAATAGGAAATTTAGAGATAAGAAAATGATGAAAAGCTGCAAGAGCCCCACCTCAATAAAAAGGTTGCTACCTTTAACAGATAAAAAAGATGCCTTCTTGGTTGTATAGCACACAAGGTATAGTCATTAGGTATGCAGGCTAAATAACCTCATCAAGAATGTAAAGATAGGCCCTTGTTGACCCCGGGTCAAATAGGGAATGAGATAAAGGAAAGAAACATTTATTTGAAGAACCAAGCCTGGATATTATGTTTAGGATATTATGCTTTCCCTATTCTATGTATATTCAAAATCTCCTTAAGAGAGTTAGTTACTCAGCACACATTAGAGACCAAAAAAGAGTCTAGGGTAGAATGTAAAAGTTAAAAATTTCATGTACTATCTCATATTCAATATAGTGTTTATTTTCTATAGAATAAGATAGTTATCAGTTGAGAACTTTGTGATCACAGCAACTTATGAAAACAATCTAATAAACTATGGGGCCATTATGATGAGCAGTAAGGGAGTGCTCACTTGGTCAAAATTAGAGTTCCTTAAAGTATGACTTGATGAAAGGTATTTATTAAATACATATAATATGCTAGGTTCTATGTTGAGTGCTAAGAATGCAAACAAGAAAATTATGGTCTTTATCTTTGAGGAGTTTATATTCTAATATAGAAGACAACACATGTAAAGGAATAGTGTTCAAGGAAAGATGGCTTTTTTGGGGGGAGAAATTCTCTAAAAAGGTAGTTGGATCAGTCAGTAAATATTTATAAACTCCTACTATGGGTTAAGCATGATACTAAACACTGAGGATACAAAAGATAAAAGATAGTTTTGTTTTGGAGACCTTGTAATCTAGTGAAACAGGCAACTTGCAAAGAATCATATACAAACAAGCAATATATAGGATAAATTGAAAATCATCAAGAGGTGTTGGGAAGGATGTCTGTAGAAGGTAGAATTTTAGCTTGGACTTCTTAAAGGAAGCTAGGAGGTAGAGATAAAGAGAGAGAGAATTTGAGGCATTGAAGACAGCTAGAGAAAATGCATGGATGGTGTTCAAACATTAAAGAAACAATAAAGAAGCCAGTGTTGCTTAAGTGATAGATATTGGGAGCTAAGTAAAATAGAGAAACTCTGGAAAGCTAGGAAGAGATCTGTTATGAAGGGCTTTAAGAGCTAAACAGACGATTTTGCATTGGATACTGGAGATAAGAGAGAACCACTGGAGTTTATTGCATGAGGATTAGGGGACAATAAGGTCAAACTTGTGCTTTAGGAAGATCACTTTGATAGCTGAGTGTAGGAGAGACTTGCCAAAGGGAAATAATCAGCAGGTAATTGATTGGATATGGTGGTGGTACTGATGGGGCTGGTGGTGGTGGTGGTGGTGATGATGATGGTGGTGTGTCTGTATGTGTGTATGAAAGAGAAAGAGTCCTAAGTCAAGCATGATGCATAAGATGTGAGCCTGGATGCCTGAAAAGATGCTGCTGCCATCAAGAGTAATGGAAAGTTTGTAAGGGACAAGAGAAGGGATAACGAGTTCAGCTTTGAATATGTTGAGCTTAAGATGTTTACATGACATACAATTTAATGTTTAATAGGCAGTTGGAGATCAGCTAAAAATGTGGGGCTAAGTGGATTTGAGAATAATTAGCATGAGATGAGATCAGGACATGAAGTTCAATAGAGGGAGAAGAGACAAAGGACCAGGAGAAAAGCCTTTCTCCTGAGGTTAACAATGTGATCTGGATGAAGATCCAGCAAAGGACACAGGTTAATTATTTATTGATAATTATAAATTAATTATTCATTACAGTTTAGATCTTTGGAGCACATAGCAAAACTTTAACTAAGGTGAAGACTATGTCTTAGTGTAAAGGAGAGTACTAATAAAAAGATTTCCAGATATTAGCAGATTTAGCTTTCCCTTAGTGGAATCAGTCATGTCTTTCTACATGTCTCTCATTCCTGTGGTGCATTTTGAAATTTTCTCAGCTGATTTAGAAAAGATAGTCCTAACAATGTATTTATGCATATATTTTTATCAAAGTAGGAAGGCAGTATGTGTTCTGTCTCAGATATATACTAAATATGACAATGACCAAAAATCATAACCTCTCAATGGTCTGAGAATATAAATTAGAGATAACTTGTCAATCCCTATGAATAGAAGAAGTTCTACATTGGTTGTGTTCTCAATAATTGAAATCACATATATGTGTTCCTTTAATCTGTGCATGGGTACATTATGTATTTGTATCTATAGAACTATGTTTTCTTTATAATCATTCTATTAATAACATGTCTAAGAATCTGTCATGTGTAGGGAAATAAAATGATTAAATGGGAGGGCATGCCTGTCAGTTATATTGACTACATCAATTGTGTTTGCTTTTGCTGTATTTCTTTGTTACAAAGGAAGGTACCTACTGCTGATTAGGAGTAGGAGGATCTATCAGAAAATAATTATGTTGTAAAAGTACTAATAAAATTTAAAATTTTAAAATATATATGCTATCCAACTCAGGTGCTTGTATTTTTAAGATGAATTTTTAATGACACAACCTTCATGATATTTCATAGTCTTTTTTTCTTCCTGAAATGCCTCCATATGTCCTTGAAGAATCATATTTTCAAGTTTAAAAATGACATGACTACATTTTATCTGTAATAGACTATTTGTTTAAGTGGGTGTCATCACATGGTAAAATAAAATTTTAAGTTAAAAGTTTTTGCATTAGATTTATCAAATTAGAAATGTTCAGACTGAAGGGAAGACAGGACATCAACTGTCCTACTCAGTGAAAATTTCTAAGAAAGGTGAAATGTGGGATATGGGCACTTGTGGGCAAATAGACTATTACCAACCACTTAGAATATCCCTTACTTTTAAAATAAATAGAAACCTTGGTTACTCACTTTCAAGTACTGTTTTAATAGTAAACTTGATCACAATCAGACTTGAAAGTATGTTGATACAGTATTTATATTCAATTTCAAGCCATCATCTTCAACAAACAGTTTATTCTTTTCTTTACTGGACTAAAGCCATTTTGTGGGTGTGTTAGAATTAAAGTCTACCAGTTTGCAAAACTGTAGCTGACTTACTAATAAGATTGTTTTGTTTTTTGGATGATCCAAAGCCCTAAAGAAGATTAACTAGTTTCCCTTATCTTTAAAAAAAAAATGCTACTTTGTCCATTTTCTTGAATTTTTATTTAAAAGAAAATAGTGTCATTTGATCTATAACTTAAAGATGAACCCTGGGCAGAAGGCAAATAAAAACACAGTTGTTATGTTTACCTAGAAGATATCCAATTTAATGTTTATTTGGTTATTTGCTTATTTCTTAAGTCAAATATTGATTATTGCCAACTATAAGAAAAGATTTCAGGTATTAAAAGCTGAATATATCATCTTTCTTCACCTGGCAATCATCTGAGTTAAATTCATTTTGGAAAATCTTTGCCTCACTTTTCTTCTGTTTGTTGTTTCAGTGGAATACAGTATGTTGGGATAACTATCCAAAGAAAGTTGTTTTATTTGGAACTATTTATATGAACAACAAAATTAATTTGACTATGATTCATACTTGGTCACAACTTTAGCTAACCTTTTTCCTTCATTGTTGAGATTTCTCATTCAGGTACTCTTGTAAGAAAGGTGTGGGTCAAACCTAGTTGAAATACTTAGGTGCAGGTGGGTAAGCAAATATTTCCTTATTTTTCTGTGTGTTTTCTTTTTTCTTTATCTGTAGTTCATAATGTCTGGCTGGGGTGTAGGCTATTCATACCGGTGTGACATTGTTGACTATTCCAGATCACCTATAGCCCTAAGGGTAAGTTGTTGTTTAGTAATTTTTCAGTTGTGTCTGACTATTCATAACCCCATTTGGGGTTCTCTTGGCATAAATACTATAGTAGCTTGCTATTTCCATCTCCAGATCATTTTGTAGATAAGGAAACTGAGGCAAACAGAATAAAGTAGTTTATTCAGAATCACACAGCTAGTATCTGAGACCAGATTTGAACTTGGGAAGAAGAGACTTTGACTCCTAGCATGGCATTCTATCCACTGTGCTACTCAGCTGTCCTCAAAGGTAATTTGTTACTATTACAGCTGGACAATTTTGAAGGGTATTTTTAAACTGAATTTTAATCACATTTACTGTACCATAGATTCAAAATCAGTGGGAGTATGGAGCTAAGATGATAGAGAAAAGGCTGGGTCTCACCTGAACTCTCACAAATTCGGTTGTAGAACCTACAAAAGGAGGAGGTAAAATAATTTTTCAGCCCAAGAAGCAGAGGTAAAAATATAGAAATCAAAAGAATCCACTGATTATCTCCTGAAAGTGGGCCCCAAATGAAAACTCCCAGGAATATTATAACTAATTCTAAAGTTTAGGGCCAGGTTAAAAAAAAGTAAGCAGGCAGAAATAAACAATTCAAATATCATGGAACTACAGTCAGAATAACATAAGACATAATAGTTTTTTCACTAAAAGGTTAGAGGTCTTGGAACATTCCAGAAGGCAAAGGAGTGAGGATTACAATCAAAAATTATGTATTCAGCAAAACTGAGTGTAATCCTTCATGAGGAATAAAGTAGATATTCAATAAAACAGAGGACTTTCAAGCATTCCTGATGAAAATAACAGAGCTGAATAGAAAATTTGACTTTCAAAGATCAAGACACAAGAGAGCCATAAAAAGGCAAATAGGAAAAAAAAGAATCATAAAACTTTCAATAAGGCTAAATGGTTTATATTCTTCCATGGGAAAATGATACTTGTTAATTTGTAAAAACTCTAGAGCAGTTAAGAGTATACCTATTGGGAGGGCACAGGTGTAAGTTGAATACAATGGGTTGATTTTTTTCTTAAAAAATAAAATTAGGGGGTAAAAAAGAGAAATGCACTGGGAGAAGGAGAAAGGGAGTAGTGGATGAGATAAATAATCTTCCATAAAAGGGTCATAAGAGAGCTTTCAAAGTGAAGGGGAAGATGGGAAAGGTGGGGTAGAGAGGAATAAATCTTACTGTCATTGAATTGACTCAAAGGGGGAATAATATACACATTCATTTGGGTATAGAAACTATCTTATCCTATAGGAAAGTAAAAGGGGAAAAGGAACAGAGAAGGAGGGGTGATATAAGGGAGGGCAAATTGAGGTAGGTAAAAGACAAAAGCAAAATATTTTAAAAGAGGGACAGGGTGAAAGGAGAGAAAGTTTAGGATAAGCAGGGTGGAAATAAAATGGAGAGAAATACACAGTAATCATAACTGAAAAAAATTTTACAGGTAATTTCTCTAATAAAAACTTAATTTCTCAAATACATAGAGAACTGAGTTATATTTATAAAAATAAGAGCCTTTCCTCAGTTCTTAAATGGTCAGAGGATATGAACAGATAGTTTTCAAAAAAAAGTAATCAAAGCTATCTATAATCATATAAAATACTCTATGTCACTGTTGATTAAAGAAATACAAAGTAAAACAACTTTGAGCTACCATACTAGATCTATCAGAAAAAGAAAATGACAAATGTTGGAGTGGATGTAGGAAAATTGAAACATCAATGTATTGTTAAAAAAATTGTATATTGATTCAATCATCCTGTAGAGCAATTTGGAACCATGACCAAATAAGTATAAAACCATGCATATATTTGATCAAGCAATAGCACTATTAGCTCCATATCCTAAAGAGATTTTTTTTTTTTTTAAGGAAAGGACCTATATGTACAAAAATGTTTGTGGCAGCTCTTCTAATGGTGACAAAGCATTGAAAAATGAAGGGATGTATATCAATTGGGGAGTGGCTGAACAAATTGTTATATATGATCATGATGAAATACTATTATGCTATTGGAAATGATGAACAGGATACTTTGGGGAAAACTTGGAAAGACTTACATGAACTGATGCAAAGTGAAATGAGCAGAACCAGGAAAACATTGTACACAGTAATAGCAATATTATAAGATTATTGATTGTGAATCACAATTATTCTCAGCAATATGATAATCTAAGACAATACAAAAGGCCTATGATGAAAAATGCTATCCATCTCCAGAGAAAGAACTGGTGGAATATGATTGCAGATCAAAGCATACTTTTTCTCTAATTTCTTTATTTATTTATTGTTGTTGTTGTTTGGTCTATGTTTTCTTTCACAGCATGGAAATATGTTTGCATGACTACACTTGTGTAACCTATATCAAATTGCTTGCCTTCTCAATAAGGGGGTGGGAGAGAGAGAATTTAAAACTCAAAATTTAAAAAGAAAACAAGGTTAAAAATTGTTTTTACATGGAATTGGGTGAAAAATACAGTATTAAATCAACATAAAATCAGTTTTAAAAAATCCTTCTGATTGTCCAGCTATAATAGTTGCTAATTGTGACGTCTGAATAAAAAATCTATGAATTTTAATTTACTAAATTAAAAACTGATGATGTATGAATGAATTCAGATTTGAGGCTGAAAGTCTTGGGGGAACTTAAATTTTTTTTAATGAAAAAATCAGAGAAAATTAAACATATTTTCCTTTTCCTTCCTTCTCTTTTGTTTTTGGTGGGATAGAAAGTGTTAGTATCATTATTTGCAGTCTTTAATTAAAATTTTTTGTTCTCCTATGTATGTTTTTGCAGATGGCATGGACCTGCTGGCTTTATTACTTCTCCAAGTTCATTGAGCTATTAGATACTGTAAGTAGGAAATCATCCAGTTAAGTAAATATAAAAAAGTTAAAACAGTATTATTTTGATGATGATTCCCTTTCTCACTAGCCACTAGCTAGTACCTTTCATTAGCTTAATTATCTCTCATTTATAAAAAAAAAAAAAGAATGCATAGAGAAAAATAATTCAATTTTCAAAGTGTTTCCCAAATCTTAAAAAAAATATATCTCTATACATCAAATAATGCCAAATTATTAAGTACTAAATTTACTTAAGCGCAACTTTCTTATAATCCACATAACAGTTCTCCTTTACTCCACTGATTTGAGTTCTACAAACTGTCTCAAAATCCTTAAAATATCTTTCCATTACTTTGAGTCTTTTGATTAAGTTCAGGACAGGAACAAATCTATTCTAGGCTCTTTATAATTCAGATTTGGGAAGGACTACTGCTATTAAACAAAATTGTTCCTATCAGAGGGCAAAGGACCTTCAGTTTATAAAACACTATAAACTAATGCTAAACTATTCCCAAAGAATGTATCTTATAAAACAAAAGCAAACAACAACAACAATTCCTCTCACAACAAACTTATCATGGATCTATAGAGAGCATAATCCAAATGCATTATTTCATACTAAAGCCCTTGTTTATTAGGTCTCCTTTTAATCTTCCTTGTAGGTATGCTAAGTAAGACAAACTTTGGCCTCAGGATCTGCTGAAATGCTTCTACCAAAGATTCCCTTTCTCTCAATTCAAATGATCCCGTTAGAAAAAAATCCATGTGTATTTATTTTTCTTTTCCTTCTATGAAAGTTAGGACAAAAGAATCACTCCATTCTCTGTTGCTTCTAACTCTAGTTAGACCTAGTATGAGAACCTTAAGCCTCAAATCTTTTCAATTGTATTCTCCCATTAGGGCTATACAACCATGTCCTGTGTTTCAAATCTTCATCTCACTTATTTCTCTATTTTATTATTCAGAGAATGTTGGAAGTGGAAGGGATATTAAATATCCTTTAGCCCAACTCTTTCATTTTACAGATAACACAGGTGAGGCTCAGAGAGATAAACTGATTTTTCCAAAGTCACAGAGTGAGTGAGTCCTGGGTGGAAACAGGCCAAGGACCAGAATCCTATTGACTCTCATCCAGTTCAATTTTCTTTCCACTGAGCCATGTTGCTTCTTTATATTTTTGTAAGCATATATATTTTGGCTATGTTGTTATTTTGCATGTTCTCGGTACTATGCAGAATACTGTGCATTTACCTTCCAATAATCTTCTTCTTTCCCAATATTGCTACATAACATTGTTCCTTTGGGCTGTTCTGTTCTTAGCTAGCTTATTCCTATGGAATTCTGGATTTTTTTTTCTTTTTTACTTTTTTTTTCCTTTCAAATTTCCTATTAATTTTTCTTTCATACTTTGCAAACCAATAGGCAGATTCCATTTTATAGTGCCTTGACTTGGCCATGTTTCTTAAATTACTTTGCCTTTTGTTTCCCAGATTAACTCTTTGGAGGTAGTATTTAAAAAACACATACCACATTATTAATATTATGCCTTGTACTTTTTCTTTTTGGATGATTGCTAATGGTTTGAAAAGAAAATCTTCTTTATTTGCTTAAGTCTGAATTTATCTAAATTTGTTTCTAATCCCAAGAATTAAGGCCAGTCTATTCCTATCATTATTTCTTTTCTCCCATTTGCTTCAAAAAATCACTCTGATTTCTTTTATTTGTTCCTACTCCTTCTTCTGTCCTGCCCATTTGACCAATTCATTCCATTTCTACTTCTCCATCCCTCATAACACTAAAACCTTAATATCTCTTGAATTATCTGACTTCATAATCAGATAAAGGAGAGACAGTTTCTTTGATGTTTCCCCTTATGAAACCATCTTCTGTAAACATTCCAGAAAACTTGATTTTTAAAGCAAATTATGTTTGTGTACTTACTAAAAATATTTCATACTTTCCCTGTGTTTGTGTATACTAAATGAAAATTGCATGTATTTTAAATGTGAACTTGATTTTCTTTAAATTATTTCAGATCTTTTTTGTTCTGCGTAAGAAAAATAGCCAAGTTACTTTCCTGCATGTCTTCCATCACACCATCATGCCATGGACCTGGTGGTTTGGAGTCAAATTTGCTGCAGGTAGTTGAGGGAGAATTGGGATCATGTGTTATAATAATAATAAAATTTCCATGTTATAAAAACAGTAATAATTATAATGGCATTTATATTGCACTTAAAGGTTTTCTAAGTGCCTTGGCAAATATTATCTCATTTGATCCTCAAAACAACCTTGGGAAGTAGGTGCTAATATTATCCTCACTTTACAGATGAGGAAACTGAGGCAGAAAGGGATCTTGCCCAGAATAATACATTATAAATTGTCATTAAAATAAAAAATATTTCCTGGAAGGTCAGAAAAGACATTCAAATGAAACTCCTGACTTTTTAAATTCCTCACTTCATTTGTGGGGATCTTACATAGTTTTTTCTGTTTTGTCTATTTATTTTTTCCTAGCCCAAAATACTAGCTATTTAGTGTTCTTTGGAACATGTATCCTTTATTTGAGAATACTTTGGGTCCTCTTTTTAGAAGTATCATTTGCTCCATAATGGGATGTAAATCCTTTATTAGTAGGGATTTTGTTAAATAATTAAGAGGCAGCATTGCATAATGCATAATAAGCTAGTTAAGTCTAGAAGACCTGGATTTATGTTCTTCCTATGACATGTTCAGACTATATGACCTTGAGCAAGTTACTTAATTTTCTAAGGCAATCCTCTGAGACTATAACTTGTAGAGAAGGTGTCAGTCTCTGTTGGTGAGAACATTTCTTCATTCATGAAATACTGAGATTTAATTTATTTCAGTTGTGTCTGTTTGTCACCTTAGTTGGAATTTTTTGGCAAAGATACTGTGTAATGGTTTGTCATTTCCTTCTTCAGCTCATTTTACTGATGAGGAAACTGAGGCAAATAGGGTTAAGTAACTTCCCCAGTGTCACACAGCTAAGTGTTTGAGTCTGGATTTAAATTTAGGTCTTCCTGATTCCAGGCCAGGAACTCTATCCATTTCACCACCTAACTTCCCCTTCTATACTGGAAAGTTAATGTCAATATCAATGTTCAATATACTGTACCTATATCTAGATTTTTTGCCACCAACATTTATTAAACATAATCAGTAATGTTCCCATTAAAGGACCTGTCCAAAATTGACTTGAATTTTTGTGCTATTTTTAGTACTGAAGTATCCTCTGAACATGTTCTTTTTTTTTTTTTTTAATTGGTCATGAATGGTGTTTGAATTTAGTTCTTTTGAATTGATATGATTAATAAACTCTGGAATTATTTTGTCTTTTAAGTTATTTAAAAAGACAAAGCTATTCCAACTCCTAGATTAATTTACGAACTGACTTTAAAAGGAAGGCAGCATGGTATAGTGGGAAGAACACACTTCACTTCTGAAGTCACAGGATATGGGTTCAAATCTCATTTCTGATGATTATGACCTACATAACCTTGGGAAAAGTTGTTTCTGGGGCTCAATTCTGTGATTTATGAAATGAGAGGGTTGTATTAGATGGCCATCTGGGAGGTCTCTTCCAACTCTAGACCTATGATTCTTATAATTTCTTTGGCAGAGAGAACTTTTTTTTTATAGGAACTCTTTTTTTCAATACAGATCTCAATTAGCTTATGACTGACTAGATCCAAGTCTTAAGGAACTGCACATTGTTGTGCTTAATAAATATATATTGAGTGAATGTATTTTACATGATAGGTCTTGAATATTATTAATAGTCATAATTATATAGTATAGTCATAATACAATTATATCTAATCATTTAAATAACTATTTAATGATGTGTTTATAATTATAAATATTAATCATTATTATTAAATTATATATTGGGACTACAAAAAGAACTTTCAGAGAATTTATCCTTTTTCTGATATAGAAATCAATTTCCACTGAGCCTTTTTTCCTTCAAGACTCATCCAAGATCTCATACAAATAATACAGTCCAGGATCAATTCCCATCTTAAATTTATAATGTACTTTAAAAAACTGCAGTTTGTATAACTGAGATTATGTACAATCCTCTTTTTTGTACATAGAAATGTTTTTGTTTCTAGATGTTTGTTAAGTTCAGAATGGAAAAAAGAAAATAAAATTTTAAAAATTGAACCTTCTTTTATATAGTATAAAATTTTGGGGAATAAAGTTTATAGCTGTTCTCAAGTTTAAGAAATCTTTAGGCTGCTGGAATAAAGTTTTTTTTTTTAACATAGTAATATGCAACATAATTTTAAAGATTAAGGAGAAAACTTTTAGAAGTTTCCAGATCCAAGCTGACATAGCAAACTCACAACCTTGCGAAAAAAACACTGCAATTCAGGGGTAAGAAAACTAAGAGGAAATTGTAGCAGAAGGAGTTGGCAGAGCCTACTGTGACTTCAGACTTGCTTTTGAGTTCCCTGCATACCAGGAGACATGTCAGCCATTGAAATTGTTCAAGGGGGCAGCTAGCCAAGGAGAATTTTTCCTGAGGAAACAGATCTGATTTTTTAACCCAGTTCATGAAATAGAATTTAGGCTACAATTATATTTCTCAACTGTATCTATTTCATTTTACTTTCATTTAAGAAATGTTTATTAAGTACCTGCCATTCGCAACACAGTACACTAGACTCGAGAGAGAAGCCAGTGCAAATGGGAGCAGCACCCCACTCCCATCTGAGACATTTATAATCCAATAGGAGGGAGAGAATATTCATATAAGGTGAAATGTAAAAATATAATTCCAAGAAATCCTTGTTAGGGATTCATAGGGAGAAATCATTGTTGCTTTGCTACCTTCTTTTACCCTATCTTGTTTCTATTTGTTAAAGGTTTTAAAAATATTCTTACGAGTTCTAAGTCATCTTGGTTGTTTGTCTGTCATATATAAAAAGTCATTGACCTTTTGAGGACTAGAAGTCCGTGGTATAATGCCTTAGTAACTATGTTATAGCTTTCCAATAAATATTAAATCAAATCTCAAAAAAGTATTCAGCCTTTTTTTTTTTTTTAGAAAAATACTATCTAATCTATATACTAACACTATTTTACGAGAGACTTTTAAAGCCATAAAGTGAGAAACAACCAAATATCTGACTCCTTAATACCAGATTAAGTTACTTAAGCCTAATCTTTAAATCCATATTTCAGAAAAATGTATTTGTTGTCATTATTCAGTCATTTCAGTTGTGTCTGACTCTTCATGATCTTATTTGGGATTTTCTGGTCAAACATACTAGAGTTGTTTGCCTTTCCTTCTCCAACTCATTTGACTTAAACAAGGTTAAGTGACTTGCCCAGAGTCACACAGATAATATTTGAGGTCAAATTTGTACTCAGGAAGGTCAGATTTGAACTTCTGATTCCAGACCCAGCACTCTTATTCACTGAATTACTTAAGAAATTGAGTCTTTTTGATTACAGGCCCAAGGCTCTATTCACTAGCTGCCTCAGCTCTTGATTTATTTGATATCAGGGTAAGTTTAGTAATTTTTCAGTCATGTCCAATTCATCAGACCTCATTTGGGGATTTCTTTGGCACAGATATTAGAGTGCCTTATCATTTCCTTCTTCAGCTCATTTTACACATGAGGAAACTAAGGCAAATAGAATTAAGTGACATGCCCAGAGTCACACAGCTAGTAAGAATCTGAAGCCAAATTTGAACTCAGGGAGATGAATCTTCATGACTACAGGCCCAGAACTATCAACTGTGTTACTTAGCTGCCCAAATATATATGTTTATAAATATTAAAATATAAAACAGATATTACTCCAATCATATTCTTAAGTATTAAATGTGTACATATACATATGGAAAAGATTTTTTATCTACAACTCACACATCATTAAGTAGCCCCTCTATGCAGGGGATAAAATTTCAGCAGACAGGGGGATAGAATCTGGCCCCTAATTTCATTGGTATAAGGCATTTCCAGGCAAGGGAATTCCTTCTACCAATGAAGGTTTACTGCTTCTTTGCACCTTTGAGTTTCTTTAAAAATTTTTTTTTTGCAAGGCAATTGGGGTTAATTAAGCTAATACGTGTTAAGTATTTGAGGTCAGATTTGAACTCACTATCTCCTGAACAACGCCAGTGTTTAGTCAAAGCACCCTCTAGCTGCCACACCTTTGAGTTTCCTAAAGTAGAATTACTCTAACATATCCCTGAGCAGCATGCAAAACACAATACTCCCATTGAATCA
Organism: Sarcophilus harrisii; assembly: GCF_902635505.1. Lineage (NCBI taxonomy): Eukaryota > Metazoa > Chordata > Mammalia > Dasyuromorphia > Dasyuridae > Sarcophilus > Sarcophilus harrisii. The sequence continues at coordinate 150,535,204 of NC_045426.1, read as the reverse complement.
TATTAAAATGTAATTGTGAATTCTCAATAGAGAAGTAAAACCTTACCTAAAAAATGTAAAGGTGAAAAATTTAACAAAATAAACAAAAATACAACAACACATATGATAACATTATATTTTTATACTGAATCAGTGGTATGGACTGCAGGGATCTTTGGTTTCTATGAGTTCGACACCACTGTCTTAAGGCACTGAGAGTGTAATTTATTTGCCCAGCATCCCATATAGCCAATATGTCTGGCTTCAGAGCCAACTCTTGATTTGGTTTTGTTCAATTGTTTCAGTCATGTCTGAGTTTTTACGGCTCTTGGGATTTTCTTGTCAAATACACTGGAGTGCTTTGCTTTTTCCTTCTGCATTCATTTGATAGATGGAGAAAACTGAGTTAAACAGGGTTAAATGACTTGCCCAAGGTCACACAGCTAGTGTCTGAGACCAGCTTTAAGAGGAGTCTCTCTGAGGGCTCTGTGTAATATGGCATCACCTAGCGGGCTTAGGTGATTTACTAGGATATTGATTTACTATGTAGATAATTCAAGTTAATAGTGCAAGAAAGGATTTGAGAGGAATTGAGAATTATTTTACATTTTACTTTGTGCCCATTGACTCTTAAAATCTTATTCTTTATTGCTTTTGAGAAAGAGTTAATAAAAATACTAAGAAATTAGATCTGGAAAGGACTTTAGAGGCCCTTTGGGCCAGCACCCACTTTAAAGTTTGAAGAAATAGAAACTTCTGAAAGTCGTCAGAGCTGGAAGGGACTTTAGAGACCATTTATTTTAATTTTCTAAAGACAACAACTTTGTTGATATAATACACTGTATTCCGGATTCCCTTAAATCAATGGCTTCTACTTTGTAAAGTTTCTGTCATACTTGCTTATTTTTTTGCATTCATGCATTTTTGAAGTAACTATATCACTGGACCTGGAGTCAAGAAAATTGAGTTCAAATCCAGCTTTAGATACCAGCTAAGGGACCCTGAACAAGTGATTTGATATTTGTCTACTTCAATTGCCTCATCTGCAAAATAGGGATATGATAATAGCACCTAACACCCTGCCCTAGGATTATATAAAATAATATTTTAGAATACTTTGGAAACCTCACAGAACTATATGAATTATTTTCTTGACATCTTTGTTTGGTCTTCCACACAGAGTTCTTTCAAATACTTTGTTCATGGGATTCAGTGCCATTCAAGGCAACAATATCTAAATATTTTCAACTTGTGGTTCTAACCTTTACTCAGAATGAAATTGTCCAACTTGGAACAGATTTTTTAATGCATTCCAGCCCAGTGGATATTTATCCTGACTGCCTGTTGAACTTCCTTATACAATAACATTAGCATGGTTTTCCTCTTTGTTTTCCTTTATTTAAGAGTATATACTTAACAGATATCTGTAGATAAGTTTGAAATTTACTTTGCATATGTCCAAATCAAAAGAAAGAGAAAGAATGGCAAGAATTGCCCTGCTCTCCAGGTAATAAAACATTTTGTGTTGTATATCTACAAAATCTAATGCATTTGAAGATTCAAATATTTTGGGAGCCCTGTTGTCAGAGAAAGAAAAACAACTTCAGAGAAAAATAATCTTTTATCAGGAAAACCTTGCAAAACCAAGTATAACAAACTTAAACCTAAACTATCAAAGATAAGATTAAGTCATATCTTAAAGTTCTCTAAAACATTTTACTGCTTTCCTGGCATATTTGCTTAAATTTATTTTCCAGAAGATTGTACAAATTGCAAATAATAAAAGTTTGACTAATTATAGTAGTATGGGTTTCGTATATGATAAAATCTCATTTTAGGCATCTGCCAATAGACTTAAAATATTTTAAAGAGAATATTACCATTACTGGGGATTAACCATTTACTTTGGCACTCTGTGTAATAGCTTCTGACTTGCTAGGTCATTGATACTAGAATCTATATTTTAGAACCCTTGCCTTGGTGAAAATATCAGAATTTCATGATTTAATAGATAGTTATAATGATGGCCCCATGCTAATGACCAAAGAAATATTTTTCCATCATAGAATCATGAGGCTCAAATGAACATCTAAAATGTGTTAAATATGGAAGAGCTTTTGTGAACTGCCATAAATACTCAAAAATGGACTGTATCTTATAGCTCTCCAGAAAAATTTTGCAACTCTTCTAGTATATCTGTTTAAATTTATGTTTTATAAGGTTAAGAAAAATGTGAATAATAAAAAGTTTAAAAATTTCAATAATCAGGATTCCATACATAATAAAACGTCATTAATTCTGACTCCAGTGGGAACTCTGGGGGCACAGAGACTTGCCAAAATTGAATTTGACCATGCTTATAAAGAAAGAGTTTGCTAAAAGCAAATTGTATCAACAAGATTAGAGGAGGGAAATGCAATTGCTTGAGAGAATAAATTATTTTAGGCACTCCCTTGGCGCTTTGTAAGCATGTGTTTTGTGTATAATTATTATGCTGATTATAAATCTTATATATTCATCTGATCTCTTTGAAATAACATTTTGTTAATCCAATTGAATTTCTTGTATATATTTAAAAGTAATTGTCTATTTCTATGTTGATCACTAAACTACTGTGTTAGAAAACCAAATGGGGCAATATGGTAAAGAAAATTTTGGATTGGGATGCAAAAAGACTTGGATTAAAATTCCATGGTTGGCACTAATTGGCAGTGTGACCCCGGGCAAATCACCTAATCAATCAGTGCCCAGAGAATTCCTTAGAACTGATTCCCTAAGTCATAGACAGTTAGTTGACAAAGGGAGTTCTCAATAAGGACTCATATCATATGTAAGGTATTGCTCCACAAAAGTCTTATTCCATCCTTAGAGGGTAACCTGGAACCTTGATCGTTCTTTCACATAGTCTGACAGTTCCTATCAAGCTTTTGGAAGGTCTTTAGGTATAAATCTGCTATCTACGTTCTAAATTGCAAGAGGTTTAACACCAAAAATTGTCCAATAGTTGATAACATTTTGTGGCCACTAAAGTTCATATAGATAATGTAGTCTTTTCTGAATGTCATCTGAGTATCTCATTAGCATATTAAATTCATTAAGTTTAATATGAAACTTTTTGTCTTTTCCTGTATAACTTTTCTTCCATCACATTTCCTTATTGAAATGAAGGCATCATTATCCTTCTACTTTCAGATTTGCAACCTTATAGTTAATCTTAATTTTCTTTCCTTTCACCACCCATATCCAATCAATTACTAATTCTTATGGATGCTATTTCTATATTTCTGAAATTGTTTCTGACCTTTTTTGTCTCTCTCCTTGACTATTGCAAAAATAATTTGGATTTGCTTCTTGCTTCCAACTTCTATTCAATTAATCTTATATGCAATTCCCAAAATAACCAATAACGTAGTACAGGTCTGACCATAGTATACTTCTGCCTAAAAAATCTTTAGGGGCACTCTATTGCTTTGGAAATAAAACACAAACTCCTTAGCCTAACATTTAAGGTCCTTTCCTAGCTTATTTCCATGTAAATTCCTCTCAGGCATTCTACCTTCCATTCAAAATGTTCTCCTTGAAATTTCCAGAATTCCGAATTCCATTTTATAGGCTCTTTACCTTCATACAATCCATTCCCCCTATGCCTGGCTTGTATTCCCTTCTTATCTTTGTATCTTAAAACAGGATATTTTAACCTAGGTTAAATGAACTTGCTTTTAAAAATATTTTGTTAACTATTTCAGCATAGTTGGTTTTCTTTGTAATCAGTCCTATGTTTTACATTTTATCATTTAAAAATATTACTCTGAGAAGATATTCATAAGTCTTTTCCAGACTCAAAGAAGTCCATGATACAAAAATGCTTAATAAATCTTGTCTTAGAATTTTTCACTTCCTTTAAGGTTTTGCTCAGGTACCACCTCTTACAGAAAGTCTTTCCTGATTTCCCCTCAATTTTTGGCATTCTCTCTTTTTTCAAATATCTTGAAGCTGCTGCTCTGTTTACTACTTGCCTCCTCCATTACAAAGTAAGCTCCTTGAGGATAGGGAATTTTTTTTTTTTTTGGTTTTGTTTTTGTTTTCGCATAAATAGAATATAACTCGGTGCTTCCATATAGAAGCTACTAATCTACATTATTGGAAAAATAACACAGTGATAAAAATACAGATCTTACAATTATTAGAAGGTTTAAAGAATTATTTTCTTTAACATTTTGTAATTTTAAATTTTTTTTAGTTTAAATTGAGTTTCTCCAGTAAATCTGAAACTTTGGGGATTTGTTGTATTAATGAATTAAAAGAGCACCATTCTTTGTAAAAAGCAAAATGCTTTTATTATTATATTTTAAAGCACCAAAACTAATACCTTCTCTTACAACCATGAAAAATATGTTACCTATTGTGTCTTTGGTGGAAGGAGAAACCTTTGTAATGTTTGCCTGTCAGTACTACAGATCATTGTTCTACTTGAAGAATATTTTTGAAAAGTATTGTGGGTAGAAAAAATTTTTAAAATGTATATTGTAACATAAAACCATTATAAATGAATACATGTTGTATTTGAAGCAAATAGCCATTTGAAGCAAGAGCCATTTTACACCTCATATAAACAAATTATATTGGCTAAAGTCATGGATTTTGCCAATTTTGGTGATTGTTCATATATTTTTTCTAATTTGTTGTCTGATTCAGTAAACTTGAGTTTTCATGTGACATTTTCTTCCAATTAAAAATCAAGGAATAATAACATTAAAAATCTTCAATCATATATATTTATCTCTTAGACAACCAGTGACAATGCTGAATTTTTGCAGGTGGTTTGGGAACATTCCATGCCTTATTGAATACAGCTGTTCATGTAGTCATGTACACCTACTATGGATTGTGTGCACTGGGACCAGCCTATCAGAAATATTTGTGGTGGAAAAAATATTTGACAACACTACAGCTTGTGAGTAATTCACCCCTCCGTCCCCCCATAGTGGATTTTAAGGCCAATAAGTGGAAATCAGTCCATTTCTATGTAAATTATATTCCCAACTAAATAGTCCACAAGGCAAACAAATAACTTCATCATTGTACAGTATGTAGTTAATCTTTTTGATATAATTTTAGTTTTATCACTAATCTAGCTGAAAACAATTGAGTATATGTATAAAATAGTAAGTACTAATTATAAAATCTTAAACCAGATTGATGTGTGTACTATCCTAGTTGTTTCCTTTAATTAAATCAAATAGGCATATTTGAATAATTAACATGAATCAGCCTAATGGGATCTATTATGACTATAATACTCAACTGAAAGAGAAAAGATTCTCTTTCTTGGTTTAAACATTCTATAGGTTATCCCACAATATTGAATGAATTATTTAATTTTTAAGTAATTAAAAATTACTAACCCTTCTTCCTCCTCTGTACTATTTCCAAACTTAATATGTAGAAATTCCCATATTTCTTTAACATGAGAGGATTATTGTCAGAACCAAAAACCAAAATTCAGAATGTGATAAATCAATATGCTTTTAAAAATTGTTTTCCAATCACAATTCGTAATTACTCTCTAATCAAATGAGTGGTCATATACCTAAAACACATGCCTAAAAAATCTATCTAACAGAATACCTCTCCAACATGTAAATTTAAATTCTGCATCATATAAATTTCTACAAAAAATATGACATGTAGCTATATTTGCTTTAGAAGTACTATTTAAGACTTAAGCAGAGTATTAGCTTAAATGTTTTTGTATCAGCAACTTACTGTGTCCAGCAAAATGACTTCACATTTTACCAAAGCTAAAGAAGAAAGAATAGATTTAGAGTTGTGTGGCTAGATCTGACATTGAAAAAGGGAACTTCTAGTTATTGTTTAACAATGATTGAGTGCCCAGAAAATGCTAGGTATCCAATGAAACAAATCTAACATGCTCTATGTATTAAGATAGAAGAATTAATTTTTGATTCAAGACCTGTGCCATATTTGAATGTGTGCTTAGAGTCAGTTTGCCTTGAGTATATCCAGAAGGAGCTACTCTCTGTTCTCTCTATAGGAAGCCTCCTCTAGAGGCTTCATGGTGTTATAGTAAAAATACTGTAATTGGAACCAGGAAAACTTATAGCTTCAAATACTGCCTCTGACTTTTAACTAGCTTTGTTAACTTAGTTTACTTCTTTGAGGTTAAGTTTCCTCATCTGTAAAATGAAAAGGTTGGATTATATTGCCTCTGAAATCCCTTTTAGATCTAGATTTGTGATCCTAAAATCCTTAAAAAAAATAGTAAAAATCCTTCTTTGTAGAACATACTCTGAATACTTAGAAGAATAGCAGGGAAAGGGAAAGCCATTTTTGCATGCAACAATGGTTCTCAAAACTCTTTTCAGATTAGTAACAGTATCATTTGAGAGGCTTATGTATGTAATTATAAGTATGAAAATGTAAGTTCAGTCTAATTCCTGAATCATACATCTCTATGTAATTGAAAGTGGACCTTCCATTTCATTTGGGACTGACTAAACTTTGGGGCGTGCTTTTGAAAAACTAAATTTAGTGTGTGAGAAGATGATAGGATTTTTTTTTTTTTTGATTATTTAAAAGTCAGGGATGCTCTTAGCTCATTTTGCAAAGAGAACTGCTATACATTTAGATTGTTGTTGTCCAGTTCTGTATGACTCTTTGTGATCCCATTTGAGATTTTTATGGCAGAGATGTTGGTGTGATTTTCCATTGACTTCTCCAGTTTATTTTATAGACAAGGAAATTGAGGCAGAGTTAAGTGAATTGCCCAGTTTCACACAGTTAGGACGTGTCTGAGGTCCAATTTGAACTTATGGCCTCCTGACTCCTAGATCTGCACTCATTTAGGGATATATTTAGGACAATCTAGATTCTCCAAAGAAGATCTTCTCTGTCGCTAGTGGCAATCAGTCCTGACCTGATATCCATAGCAAAATAACTCTCAAGGAAGTTACTTTTTAATCAAAATTGTATGGCCCAGGAGCAGGCAGTAGAGGTGGAACAGAGATACAAGTTGGTTGTGCAAATAGTTAAGAATTAAACTATTAATTAATTAAAATATTTAAATTAATTAAATTAAATTATTAAAATACCTGACTATTTTTTTTTTTGTTGTTGTTCTCTTCTTTAGGTTCAATTTATAATGGTGACAGTCCATATAGGACAGTCTTTCCTTGTCAAGGATTGCAAATACCAGTTTCCAATCTTCCAGTACATCATTATGTGCTATGGGTGTATCTTCCTGATTTTGTTTGCCCACTTTTGGTATCGTGCTTACACTAAGGGGCAAAGGCTGCCCAAAACTGTGAAAAATGGAGTCTGCAAAAGCAAGAATAATTGAAATCTCATGTTGACACAGATACTTCAGACTGTTATCCTATATTCTAGACAATCAAAACATATTTAGATGTGCAGTACATTTTGTATGTTTTTCTTCAAAACCAAGAGCTTGTATTTTTATGATAAGTTATTTGGGTTTCTCATATTTGAGAGGGAGGGTAATATGCAGATTAGAAATGAATCTTCAGGGGCAGCTAGGTGGTACAATGGATAGACACCAGTCCTGAAGTTAGGAGGATCTGAGTTTAAATCTGGCCTCAGACACTTAAAACTTCCTAGCTGTGTGACCCTGGGCAAGTCACTCAATCCCATTTGTCTCAGCAAAAAAAAAAAAAAAAAAAAAAAAAAAAAAAAAAAAAAAAAAAAAAAAAAAAAAAAAAAAAAAGAAAGAAAAAAAAAAGAAAAAGAAATGAATCTTCAGGGTTGTTTTTGTTTTTTTATCTTTTTGGCATTTTCCATTGCTATACAGAATCTAAAGGTCTTGCTCGACACCTTTCATTGCAATGATACAAGACAGTTAAGGCATAATACTCTTCAAAGAAGTTCAACATGCATGAAAAATATCTCATATTTTGAGCACTGAGAAGAGGTGAAACCAGTAGCTTAGATATTGTTGAAGGTGGGCTGGCTTTATAGATGATCACTGTTGACTTCATAAAACACTTCAATGATCCTGGAATTTATTTTAACTCCAGTTAAAATCTTTACCACTTCACTTCAGTGGCAAACATTAAGCAATTTTTTTGGAGTCTGTCATATTAAATATAATTTAGAGGTAATTTGTAATCAGTGGGTGCTTTAGATAGCAGTTTTAGTTTCTACTGGCAAACTTTCCTACTAGAACATTAAGAAAAAGTTTATAGGAACTAATAGGCTAATTAAAAACAACCCATTACAGATATTTTATCCCTGGGTAGAGTTGAAATTGTCAAGAAAAAAAAGCAATTTGAAGTTCAGCTGTGATCCTCTTTTTGAGTATTTTTATTGAATCTTTTATACTTTAGCATGTCTCAGCTATCTTTTCACAAGTATGACCTATAACTTAAAAGAAATTACCTTTCGTTACTGGGCTAACAGACTTGGTGCTCTCAGGCTGCCTTCATATCCACTATTCAGATATCTTTGAGAGATAGCTTTTGAAGCAAATGAATGCAAATAAAAGGGAAAGTGTTTAAAAGTAAATATACCTGTTTATGTATTATGTTTTTTTAAAAATAAAAGCAATCAGAGAAAAATGATTATGGAATCATTCAAATGCTAGTACCGCAGAATAATTAATTGTCCCTCTCAAAAAAAAATGTATCCTCTTTAGAGGATAGTTTTTATGGCTTTTAGCTTTAATCTCCTTTGAGATTTCTACAGTGTTATGGCACTTAAAAAAAGTTCTGAAGAGTTGACATTCACTTTGAATGTTATCTGTCTCTTTAAAAGGTCCCCTTTCACTTACATGAGTTGATACAAAGTGAAATGTATGATCCAAGATAACTCTGAAGGACTTATGATGAAAAATACTATCCATCCTCAGAGAAAGAACTGATGGTTTCTGAATACATATGAAAAAATAATTTTTTTAACTTTATTTTTCTTTAGGTTTGGTTTTTTGTTTTTTGGTCTATTTTTTTCACAACATGACTAATGTGAAAATGTTGTGCATGACTACATATGTCTAACCTATACTGAATTTCTTGCATTTTCAAAGTTGGATGAGGAAGGAAGGGAAGAAAAAAGAGAATTTGGAATTCACAGTTTTAAAAATAAATGTTAAAAATTGTTTTTACCTATAACTGGACAAAAATAAAACGCAAAATAATTTTTTAAAACCCTTTCTAAAAATGCTAATTTTCACAAATTCAAGATAATGTTAGACAATCAGAATTCATTTTTAAACCATAGATATACTTGGGTCAAGAATGAGGTGAAATCAGAAAATTCTGAATTTTTCTAGACTTGTTAACACCAAACTTTGAATAATAATTTTAGATGTCAAACTGATTTTGGCCACTAAATAGATATGCTACCTATCTAATGTGTGACCTATAATAAAAAATGGTTTATTGCAAATCTAGTGGATTGTGTCAGACTAACAAGATTATATTTTTTCTGCATATCTGTTACTCCATGACTTAAAGTCCATTCTTTGCTATAGCCCTGTGCCTTTATTCTTGCCAAATTCTCAAGTTCTCTTGTTTCAAAATTATGTACAAGAATATGATTCACTTAGCATACAAAATTTAGATGGTGTGTATATGACAGATTAAGAAGAAAGGAGTTTACCTTGAGGAGCACAGGAAAAGATACAGGGATCAAAGAACCAATCCCTCTCCAGTCATCTCAATATCAATGGTATACCACAGCAAGTCTTATAGAATGCTATGTACCTGAGTGTTATATAGCTATTTTTTCAGTTAGATGGAGGTTGGTAGTAAATTATAATAATAGAATGCTGTGGTCTTTGCTCTCAGAGATCCTAAAGTTCTAAATTGTGAAAAGCAAAGACCTTAAGAAAGGCAAAAGTGAAAGAGAAAAGAAAATATTGCTTTTCTTACATGCTTTTCTCAGATCTTGTCTCCAGTAACTACCTACTTTCTCCTCAATTTGCCTGCTTTGTTTTCTCTATAAGATATTTATAAGCATGTAGCTTTGGTTGAGAAGAAGAAAGGAAACAGTTTTTGCTCTGATTAGAAATAGATTCAAAATCAAATGAAGAGGAAATTGGGGAATAGAGATTTTCAAATATCGAAAAAATCATAATTACATCTTCCATTAAACAAAGAGGATCATGAATTCACTATTAATATTGCTAGATGAGAAACTAGTCTAGACTTAGACTGGTAAGGACAGGCTCCAAATCTCTTGAATCATATAAAGATATTCTATCTAGTAGGATGTCTGACTTTTCAGTATTTCATTATGTTTGGTTTTAAACCAATTTATTTGTGAGTTTGTTGGCTACAAGGTTTTACTTAGAATTTGTGAATCCTGGAAGGGACTAAATCTATAATGGATTTCCAAATGCACAAATTACTAAATATTATGGAACTTTATTTATCATTTTATGGTTTTATTGTATTTTAATTAAATGGATTATATTATTTGCTCCAGGAAATTCTATTTCTTCCCTCATATTTTGTTTCCATTGACTCTTTCAAGATTGTAAAATACTCTATGAATAATATAAGAATAAAATTTGGAACTCTGTATATTGTAATAAATTTGAGATATTATATCACTTTTTTTCTGTGCTTTTTTTCCTTGCTCTTTATTTAGCTTGTACTCATTTTGAGGTGAGAATGTCAAATATTCATTCAACACCATATAACAAATATTTGATAAGCATCTATCGTGTGTCATTAAAAAAACATCCATTGTATATAAATGACTAGATTTTGTGGGGGATAATAATAATTAAGACATGGATCCTGCCTTCTAGGAGCTTGTTGTAGAAGAGTGATACCACACACAAATAGTTCTTTTTTTTAAATAATAGTCTTTTATTTTCAAAATATATGCAAAGATAATTTTTAACATTCACCCTTGAAAAACCTTGTGTTCCAAATTTTTGTCCTTTCCTTTCCTCCATCCCCTCCCCTAAGACAGTAAGTAATCTAATATATATTAAACATGTCCAATTCTTCTATACATATTTCTATTTCTAATGCTGCATAAGAAAACTCAGATCAAAAAGGCAAACAAACAACAAAAAAAGGTGAAAATACTCTGTTGTGATCTGCACTCAGTCCCCACAGTTTTCTTTTTTGGATGTAGATGGCTCTCTTCATCACAAGTCTATTGGAAATGACCTGAATCACCTCATTATTGACAAGAGCCACATCCATCAAAGTTGATCATCACATAATCTTGTTGTTTCTGTATACAATGTTCATTTAATTCATCATCAATTCATGTAAGTTTCTCCGGGCCTTATTAGAAGGGAAGCAATAAAATGGGAAAATATTTTTACAGGCAAAGGTTCTGATAAAGGCCTTATCTCCAAAATGTACAGAGAACTGACTCTAATTTATAAGAAGTCAAGCCATTCTCCAATTGATAAATGGTCAAAGGATATGAATAGATAATTTTCAGATGAAGAAATTGCAACTATTTCTAGTCATATGAAAAGATGTTCCAAGTCATTATTGATCAGAGAAATGCAAATTAAGACAACTCTGAGATACCACTACACACCTGTCAGATTGGCTAAGATGACAGGAAAAGATAATGATGAATGTTGGAGGGGATGTGGGAAAACTGGGACACTAATAAATTGTTGGTGGAGTTGTGAATGGATCCAACCATTCTGGAGAGCAATTTGGAACTATGCTCAAAAAGTTATCAAACTGTGCATACCCTTTGATCCAGCAGTGTTACTACTGGGCTTATATCCCAAAGAGATCTTATAGAAGGGAAAGGGATGTGCAAAATGTTTGTCGCAGCCCTTTTCATAGTGGCTAAAAACTGGAAACTGAATGGATGCCCACCAATTGGAGAATGGCTGAATAAATTATGGTATATGAATGTTATGGAATATTATTGTTCTAGAAATGATCAGCAGGATGAATACAGAGAGGCTTGGAGAGATTTACATGAACTGATGCTAAATGAAATGAGCAGAACCAGGAGATCATTATACACTTCAATAACAATCCTATATGATGATCAGTTCTAATGGATGTGGCTCTCTTCAACAATGAGAGGATCCAAATCGGTTCCAATTGATCTGTAATGAACAGAACAAGCTACACCCAGAGAGAGAACTATGGGAAATTAGTATGGACCACAACATAGCATTTCCACTCTTTCTGTTATTGTTTGCTTGCATTTTTGTTTTTTCTTCTCAGGTTATTTTTACATTCATTCTAAATCTGATCTTTCTTGTGCAACAAGATAACTGTATAAATATATATACACATATTATATTTAACATATTTAACATGCATGGGACTACCTGCCATCTAGGGGAAGATGTAGAGAAAGGAGGGGAAAAGTTGAAACAGAAGTTTTTGCAAGGGTCAATGTTGAAAAATTATCCATGCATATGTTTTGTATATAAAAAAGCTATTAAAATAAAAAGTTTCTCCAGTCCTTTCTGAAGTCATCCTGCTAATCCTTTCTTATAAAACAATAATGTTGCACAACATTCATATACCACGATTTATGTGCTACAAACTACAAATGCTACAAACATTTTTGCACACATAGGTTCTTTTCCTTTTTTTTTTTTTTTTTTTTTTTTAAATTATGCCTTTGGGATACAAGCTCAGTAGAGACTTCATTGGATTAAAGGGTATGCAGTTTTATAGCCTTTGTGCATAGCTCCAGTTTGATCTGCAGAATGGTTGAATCATTTCACAACTCCACCAACAATGAATTAGTGCCCCAGTTTTCCCTTATCCTCTGTAACATGTATCATTATCTTTTCCTATCATCTTAGCCATCTGAGAGGTATGTAGTGATACTTCAGAGTTGTCTTAATTTTCATTTCTGTGATCGATAGTGATTTAGAGCACCTTTTCATATGACTAGAAATGGTTTCAATTTCTTCATCTGAAAATTCTTCATATCCTTTGACCATTTATCAATTGGAGAATGGCTACACAAATAGTTCTAAAGCAAAACAGTGTAAAATGTTTTATGAATGGTACTAAAAATAACTACTATATAGGAGTTCAAAAAGAGGAAATACCCTTATGGCTGGAGTGATTAGGAAGTTAGATTTTAGCTAGGCCTTAAAAAAATGTCTAACTCTTAAACAGAGATGGGTATAAGAAAGAAAAAATCAGGGAATTCTTTCAAAGTAGAAGAAAGAGAACAAGTTATAGAATTTCAGAACTAAAAATGAATCTTACAATATATTTAATTCAATCCTCATGATAAGGGATTGAGGAAGAAAGGTGAAATGATTTTGCTCATTAGAGGTAGATGGTGAACTAAAGGTGGGACTTTCTGAATCCTGGGTCAACATATTGTCCTCATACTACAGAGGCAAAGACCGAGAAGAAAACATATGGTCTTTTCAAGCCAGTGTGGCTGAAGTCAAGAATTTCTGTCACTTTGAGAGAAGTTAGAAAAGTCAATGGAACTAGATTGTAGAGAATTCTAAATATATTAAACTATGGAATTTAGATTTTTGTTTGATAGAGAACAGGAAACTATTAGAAGTTTCTTAGTAAGTGACTGATAATCAAAACAGTATTTTAGGAAAATAAATGTTGGTGCCATGAAGAATCACTTCCTGGCCTCTCCTAGTGCCAGCAGTTTCCCTTTGAGGTTATTTCCCTTTTGTAAGTAGTTTTTGAATGTTTTCTCCCCAATTAGAATATGAATTCTTAAAAGGTGAATTTCTTTGAATTCCCAGAATTTAGAATAGTATAATTTTTTTTTTCCTGAGGCAATTGGAGTTAAGTGACTTGCCTAGGGTCACAGCTAGGAAGTATTAAGTGTCTGAGGTCAGATTTGAACTCTGGTCCTCCTGATTTCAGAGCTGGTGCTTTATCCATTGCACCACCTAATTGCCCCTAAATATTTTTTTAAATGATGTTTAGACTGATAGGTTAAAAACCAACGAGGAGGCTGTTAACAACAGTACATATACATAAAGGGGAAGTGGGTCTGGATTGAGGTGTTGGCACTCAAAGCAGAAAATAGGAAATTGTATAGGGTTGTGTCTTGCTTTCTAGAGCCCCCACACCAGGGTGATTAAAATATACTATCCTAGAGGAGAAGTGATGAGGCGGGACTCCTGAGGATGGTGGAAAAATGGAGTCTCTTTATTCCAAGGACTTTCCCCTTTATATAATGTAACAAAAACACTATGTACATGGAGCCACATAAACAACTTGCTATTGTACGTAGTTTGCCACCTGATATCATTCTTCCATCTGATATCACTCTATTTCAATCTCAACACAGGTTGTCATATCCCTGACTTCTCAGGAAGGCTGAGAGCCCTTAGGGGAGCTGGGGAGCTGAACCAGACATTGTTATCAGGTTCCCTCTGGGTTGAAGGGTCTTATACCTCACCCAGAGTTTCCCCATTGACTGTGACCCTCTATATCTTGCCCTTTTGTTTTAATTGAAGCTGTTATATACCAGTAGTTAAATCCGTTGCTATGGGAGGAATCACACAGGCAAGTTGTAATACAAGAAAATAGTAACATAACAAACAATATGAATAAATAAAATACTATAAAATTTCCATGAGTCCTAGAAGGAAGGTGTAAAAAATAACTATCAATTCACAACCACACATACAATTCCTTCAGCAGCCAAGAAATAGTCCAAAGGCAATCTATTGTCCATCACTTCATGTGTCAAGGAATCCAAAGATTCCTGCAAGTTCTGAAGTCCTGCATCAGTCTTATTGAGAATAATTTTTGATGTTCATGAGTACACAAAGGGTTAACTGTCAGCAATGGAACCACCCAATGTTTCTTAGGTCTTCTTCGTTTTGAGGGTCTTCTCTTTTTCTGTCTCTTTCTGGTGGACAAGGCAGATGTCGTTGGCACCCATCTGATTCCTTCTCCATTTGTGGAGATACAAGCAAACCCTCTCCCCCAAGCAGTTAACCTATCTGGTCCCTTCCATTCACCACTTTCTGGGTCTCTCCACATCACCTGGCGATTATCTAAATATAGTGGAGTTGCTTGCACTGCCCTTCCAATGGGTTATAAAACCCGTCTGCAGGAGCCCGTACATCTCCATAAAAAAAATTAATACATAAAGTTAAATTTAGATGTTCTCTAGGGTTATCTGTGGCTTCTCCTCTTATTTTTTGGAGAAGCATCTTGATTCTATTGTTGGGAGTCAAAATCTGAATAAATATCACCAAATTGCATTTCAGGAGTGTATATCAGTATATTTTTTCACTGATTAAGGAACACTGTTCTACCCACACCGGTATATTAATTTTCCATTGAATGGGAACAGGTGAGAGTACTGGCAGACCTTCTACAGAAGCCCTGCTTAAAAAGCCGAAGTACTTAATTGTTTCCTAACTGTTGTAAGATATCTCTTCCCCATAGATTATGGGGATCCTTTTTTTTTTTACACTAATAAAGGAGCAAAATCCCCTGCTTCATCCTCAAATTTCCACCCCAAAAGGGCAGCAACAAATTCAGCGGCTATTAATCCTCCTCTGCCAGTTATATAGATGTTTGCCATAATCTTTGGCCAGTGAAATCAATAAAATGCTAAAAAAAAAAAAAAAAAAAAAAAAAAAAAGCTTCCTTAGCTCTGTCCCATGTGCTGTATCCTACATGACTACAGGCACCAACCCTCTGCTTGTTTTTCTCCCATATATGCTGTTTTGACGATCCATGTTTAAAATCTTTCCTTGTTTTTAAAACTTGTAGGATTCCTTAAAACCAATTTTACTTCACTGTATTCAATTAGTTGTTCTCCCACTAACTTCCACATCTCTGGTTCCAAACTCTCCTTCTTACAAAGCCACGAAGACGTGCACTCCAGAGCATCTGAGAACTCAGTGATCTGCTTCTGAGTTACCAACAAACTGCTTCTCTGTTAATCTAGATCACCATGCTTCATACTTCCCTTGGAGAGAAGTTCTTTTCTTAGAATTTGCCTCATTCAGGTTGAAAAACTAAAGTGATTAGATTATCCCTTACTGATTGTTCCCACTTAGCTATTTCTATACTTACCCTTCCAGGTCACAGGGATGTCTCCACTGAATTTGGCTGATCGGGTCAGTTAGTCGAGCTGATTTGTTTAGGACCTCACCTGGAGCTCCACAAACGTTGTGCCCTGCTTTCTGGAGCCCCCAAGTTGGGGTAATTAAAATATACTTTCCTAGTGGAGAAGTAATGAGGCAGGACTCCAGAGGATGGTAGAAAAATGGAGTCTGTTTATTTCAAGGACTTTCCCCTTTTTATAATGCAACACTGTGCAGGTGGGATCACATAAACAACTTGCTGTTGTATATGGTTTGCCATGTGGTATCACTCTTTCACCTGGTATCACTTTGCTTCAATCTCAACACAGTTTGTCACCACCCCCTGACTTCTCAGGAAGGTTGAGAGCCCTTAGGGGAGATGGGGAACCTAGACAGACATTGTTAGCAGGTTACCTCTGGGTTGAAGGATCTTATACTTTATCCATAGTTTCTCCACTGACTGTGACCCTCTACAATACAGGAATTGACAAAAATTGATGATTGATTAGATATAAAAAATGAATGAAAAGGAAGAATAAAAGATGATTTTGCAACTTCCAAAACAGCTAAGATCATCAATTAGTCTATATTTAGGGGACCTACAAAAGCTAAAGAAATGTAAGCAAAGCATAATTATGCTGCTTAAGGAATTTATAATTTTTAGGAATACTTCACATATGCAGAGATTCTAATATAGGGCAAAATATAAGTGGCAGATGAGTAGCTGAAGAAATTTTAAATCGTTATTTTTTTTATGTGATATATGCTATGTTCATGTCAAAATAAGTCTACTCTTTGAAAAAGTCACTTCATGTAGTCCTTTTCTAGCTTCAGTTTTGGAGTCTTAAAACGGACTAATTTAGTTTTAAAAGTAGTTACTATATCAATTATGTGCAAGGCATGGTGATTACAAAGTCGAAAACAAACACTCCCTATTTTCAAGAAGCTTGCATCCTGCTGGGCTGATTCAAAACTACCTCATAACTAGCTTTCAAGATGAAGGGGGACACTTAGAATTAATTTAGCTCAGGTCAGAACTGGGAGGACACCAGTCTCTGAAGTACAGCTTAGCCAAAGAATCTACTCCAGAAGAAAGAAAATTTTTCTGTAGTCGGACACTTGCTTCAAAAAAAAGCATATTGGAACATATATAACCTTGTGACTCTTAATAGGAGGGGAAATGTGTTATTTAGATGAAATGATCAAAGGAATTTAAGCTATTTGTGAAACTAGCTGTAAGAGAGTAAATCTAAGTAGGTTTATCTTGAATCTAAATTTTAAAACATCATATTTTTGTTTTCCTTTGATGTTTTTTTTATTTGATGTATGTTTTAATATTGTTTTATTTATCATTGGTGATATGAATTGGCCATGCTTTTGCAAATATGTTTGTTTTCATAATAAAATTCAATCAGTTTTTATTAAATGCTAAGTTTTGGGTATACAAAAAGAAGCAAAAGAGTGCTCCTTGACTTCAAAGAGTTTGTAATCTAATGGAAAGATCATAAACAAACAAATATGCATAAAAAGCTATATATATGATAAATAGGAAAAGAGGGGTTGGGAAAGGCAGCTAGATGGGACAGTTTATTTGAGTGCTGGGTCTGAAGTTAGAAAGATTCCTCTTCTTGAATTCCAATCTGGCCTCAGACATTTGCTAGCTATATGATTCTGGGCAAGTCATTTTACCTTGTCTGCCTTGGTTTCCTCATCTATAAAATGATCTGGAGAAGGAAATGGCAAGCTACTCTACTATTTTTTTGCCATAAAAATCTCAAATGGGATCCCAAAGATTTGGATACAGCAGAAATGACTCAACAATAACAATAATGGGAAAGATTTCCTGTAGAAGACAGAATTTTAGTTGGGACTTGGAGGAAGTGAAAAAGTAAAGTTGAGAAGGGAAGAATTTCTGACATGATGTATGTAGAGAAAAATGCCTGGAGCTTAGAGATGGAGTGCCAGGTCAATGTGAGTGGATCATAGAGTACCAGGGCAGGAGTAAGGTAAAGAAGATTGGAAAGGTAGGAAGGAAAATTGGGACACTAATATATTGTTGGTGGAGTTGCAAACTAATTCAACCATTCTGGAAGCAATTTAGAATTATGCCCAAAGGTCTATAAAACTGTGCGTACCCTTTGATCCAGCAATGGCTGTACTAGGTTTATATCCCAAAGAGATCATAAAGGAGGGAAAGGGATCCACATATACAAAAATGTTTGTGGCAGCTCTTTTTGTAGTGGCAAGAGGTGATGTCCATCAGTTGTAGAATGTTATGGAATTTTATTGTTCTATAAGAAATGATAAACAGGATGATTTCAGAGAAGCCTGGAGAGACCTACATGAACTGATGCTAAGTGAAGTGAGCAGAACCTGGAAATCATTTTATATGGCAACAGTAAGATTATATAATGATCAATTCTGATGGATGTGGCTCTCTTCAACAATGAGATGATTCCAATTCCAATAGTCTTGTGAGGAAGAGAGCCATTTGCACCCAGAGAGAGGACTGTGGGAACTGAGTGTGGTTCACACCATAGTATTTTCACTCTTTTTGTTGTTGTTTGCCTGCATTTTATTTTCTTTCTCATTTTCTTCTTTTTGATCTGGTTTTTCTTGTGCAGTATGATAAATGTGTAAATAAGTATAGAAAAGTTGCACATGCCTAATATATATATTGGATTACTTGACATCTAGGAAAGGGAATGGGGGCAAGGGAAGGAAAAATATTTGGAACACAAGGTTTTGCAAGGTTGAAAATTATTTGTGCATATGTTTTGAAAATAAAGGGCTTTAATAAAAAAAACAACTGTTAAAAATAAAAATAATAATAGTATTGACCTTTTGGGATTACTGTGAGGACAAAATAAAATAATATTAGCAAAGCACTTTGTAAAACATAAACTGATTTATAAATACTAGCTGTTATTATGTTGATACATGACCTAGTCCCCCACACCACAAAGCTATATATAGAGATTGTCATAAGTTTGATTTTTGCTTTTCACTCATATTTGTTGTAATTTCATATTCATAAACTCTGAAATTCCTTTATTTGATTATAACCTTTCATCATTCTATCTTTCATTTTGTCTTTCACCCTGTTTTTTGTCCTCACTTGAGAACTCCAAATACTCTTGCTACTGAGAACATGACAACCATAATACTTCTACTGGGTGTACTTTTCTTCCCTTTCTTAATTCAACGATGCTTATTCTCTACATTTGAATCCATTGTCTTCTTGATCTATGCTCATTTATGATTTGCAAATACTAGGTTTGTATTACTCTCATCATCTGCCACTTTTGCTTCTATACATGCTTTTATGCTACTTGACTACTATGTTCCAGGGATCATGATAAGTATTGGGGATACAACTAATAAAGGAAACTAAATCTTAGATCTAATGGAGGCAGACAATACAAAAAAGAGCTAGGAGTGCAGATTATGTTGTTCAGATAGAAATACCTAGTTCAAATAAACATGGGACAAATTCACAATGGCCATTCTCTTTGGCAAAAAGGTAGATTTAATTAGGGTAAGAGGTTACAGACAAAATGCTAAATGTGAAATTGACTTAGGAGAGCATATAGTTAGATTAAAGAAAAAGACAAGTTCTACAAAGGAACTTACAATTAACTAGGAGAATGCTAATACTGTTGTGAGGTGGGAGAAAGCCAATGTCTGGCAGGTTATTGTGACCAAAGTTAGTCAGAGAAAGGAAAATGGTGCCATTAGAGGGAAAGCACTATGGGAGAGAGAATGAGTGTACCACAAAGTAGGCTTAGTCCTGAAGAGAACTTAACAAAGATCTTTATCATAAGAAGGTCTTTTATAGGGTAAACTAAACCCCTAAAAATTATAGGGGAAATCAGAGAAGCTGAAACTCAGAGGGAGGAGTCAGGGTCCAGATCTAGCTGACTAGGTCTAAACCCTGCCTAAAGATATGCTAATCAATATCTCAAAAGGTTATTTGAAGATACCTGTAAAGGGCTGAAACTCTGAGCAGATGCACTTGGACAACCGAGCACTTAAGGGTAATTACTTATTGGACAATGTTAGCATATTCTTGGAAAATGGGCCACCCCACTATTCTGTGCAGGCTTGATCTGTTGTTGTATACAGAAAATTGTAGGAGGGATTAGAGGGTGGAGTCAGACAAGCCAGAGTTACTTTTTGGGGGAAGAAGGAGAGAAAGAAGGTGTGGAGATTGTTGTGTCCATTCCCTTCAATTCTGCCCCTAAGTCCAAGAATAAAGACCAAGGACTTTTGCTTATCCTGACTCTGGCTGATTCTAAGGCATCCAGAGTGCTAACTTGGCTTTCACAGATACCCTGAGATTAGGAGATGGCCAACAGGGATTGCTAAAGAATTCCTTCATAGGTAGTCTGATTATTATCTGATAATAGCTTTTTCCTGATAGGAGAAGAGAATAAGTTACATCAGGAGACATCAGGTGCTATCTGAGTCTTTTGAGTTCAGAGTCCCAGGCTGTCTCCATCAGACTACTGAGAGGTGATGCTAGCCTGCTTTTTGTATTCATCCCAAATAGTTGGTCAGCAGTTGGTATAGGTGCTGTTGGGAATGGTAAATTCCTTTTCCACAAAGTTTGCCCCCCTTCTATTATCATGCTACATTGTACTATAACAATGAAAATACCATCTTAAAAATTTTACAGAGCTCTATCATTTCAAAGTCCTTTCATATTCATTAGACCCTAGACAAAATGCTTAATTCCATATGTGGATGTTTTATCTCCAAACTAAAGAATAAGCAAGAATCTTTGATTTATTCATAACACCTAATGTACTTCTTGGCATGTAGGAATTTGTGGGACACATATATAAAAAAGAAGATCCTTTTATTATTCATTAACAATATTTTTAAAGATAAGAATCATTTCTATTCAGGTGATTGAT
This sequence comes from Sarcophilus harrisii, assembly GCF_902635505.1. Taxonomy (NCBI): domain Eukaryota; kingdom Metazoa; phylum Chordata; class Mammalia; order Dasyuromorphia; family Dasyuridae; genus Sarcophilus; species Sarcophilus harrisii. The sequence continues at coordinate 150,514,279 of NC_045426.1, read as the reverse complement.
TGTATATAAGACCCTTTTCTAGATTCTAGAGGAGGATAGAAAGATAAAGAAAAAAAGATGATTAAGGTACAATTCTTACCTTCATAGAGTTCACATCCAGTTTGGTAAAGGTCTACTTTTACCCTAACTTCATAGGAATTCTAAATATAGATATTGACTTGAATGTGATTTTCCTGACTCTTTTAAGACAATAAAATTAACTGGTCTGATATTTCTCTAGAAAATGATTTAGGGCTTATTCTTAATGTATTCATGTATTCTTCCTTTCCCCCAGTTTGAGCAGGAAATCAGGAAACCCTTCCATTTTCTCTCCTTTAATGTATAAATATAATCAAGACTGTTGGTAGAATGACTTCAAGAATAGCAGCCAATTTCAGGAATGCAGGCAATGACCCAGTATAGCTAGGCCTCCCTCCCTCAGAGATCTATTTTTGCTGCCATTTTGATGTTCTGTTGGAAAACGCTTTTTCATAAGCCTAAAGATGCTTTGTCCTAAAACTGCACAAACGATTCTGAGTGAAACATTTTATTGATTACTGAGAGGTAAAACATTTTGAGGACTAAACAAGGCATATGTATTTTTGCATACAGCCACTGGGAGATTTGTTTTGCTTGACTATGCATATTTGTTAGAAGAAATTTTTTTTTTCCCAATGGGGGAAATATAAAAGAGAGAAAATAAATTTCTGTTCATTTATAAAAACAGATGAGGGCATAGTGCTACAGATGTGGAACTCTACATGCATTTTCATATGAGATCACTGCACTTTTTAGTTTTGTTTATTGTTTTACTTTGTTATGAGACCTCCAATGAAGTAAGTAATCTGTCTCTCTTTTTCTCTCTGTCTCTCTCCATGTCTTTGTTTCACTCTCTCTATCTCTGTCTCTCTTTGTCTCTCTCTCTCTCTCCATGTCCCTCTAGGTAGTGATTATCTGCATATGAGGAAATGGAAATCCAGAAAAGCACAATGACTTGCAAAGTCATGTCTTTTAAATGGTAAAGGTGATATATGAATCAGGTCCTCTGGTTCTAATAAATCAACCAATCAATAAACATTTATTAAATGCCTACTATCAGGCATTATACTATATGCACTGGAGATACAAAAACAAAAAAAGACAATCCTAACCCTCAAAGAATTCATAATCTAATGGGGGAAGAAAACACCAAAAAAGAAGCTACAAAGTGGGGATAAGGGCTTTGGAAGAGAACAGGGAAGGTATCCAATTCAAATCAGAGATGTCTCTAAATAGTTCATCCAGGTAAGAATTGAGATGTTCTGAGATAAGCTCTCTCTTTAAATATAAGTTTTGGATTTCCTGGCTTCAATACTCCCCTTCCTCATCTTCCATTTAGAGGTGATAATGAGATAGACAACTAAGGCTAGGGAACCAGTGGAATTTTGAAGGATGAGGATGTGGCCCTAGTAATGAGTTTCCAGGGCACAGTAAAGAAATCAATCAGAAAAGTTTCAAACATGTACAAACAGGTGACTCCAGGACCAGCCCTTGTCCTCTCTAGCATACTGACTCTCTCTCACAGATACAAGGTTGATTTCATTTTCAGAGAATGCAACTTTACAAACTGGTATTAATATTTTGTATTGTTAATATTATTACTCTTTAAAAGGAGATCTACTTGGTCATCATTGAATTATAAAATTAAGTATCATGAAAATTAAAGCAGACTACAGTTTTTCACATAATCAAGGAATTTCAGAAGTAGAAGGGATTTTGATGACTATTTAGTTTATACCATAACTGAGTAAGAATTCCCTGTACAACATATCTTGAAACTGGTAACATAGCCTTTGCCTGAGGTTCTTCAATAAGAGGGAATTCATTGTTTCTAAAAAAAAGCAGTCCCTTTGCATTTTGGAAAGTATGAGTTGGTGGGAAAAGTTTTCTTATGTCAAACCTAAATTTGGTTCTTTGCAATTTTCACCCATCTCTCCTACTTCTGGCTTCTAGGGCGCAACTGTACAGGTCTAATTTCACTGCAGTATGACAGACTTTCTCTTTTCTTTTTAAAAAAAATTTTATTAAAGCTTTTTATTTACTAAGCATATGCATGGATATTTTTTCCAACATTGACCCTCGCATAACCTTTTGTTGCAAATTTTCCCCTCCTTTCCCCCACCCTTCCCTCGCTGGCAGGTAGTCCAATACATGTTAAATATGTTGAAATACATGTTAGATCCAACATTTGTATACATATTTATACAGTTATCTTGTGCAAGAAAAATCAGAACAAGAAAGAAGAAAAGGAAAAACTGAGAAAACAAAATGCAAGCATACAAAAACAGAGTGAGTGAGAATGCTATGTTGTGTTCCACATTTTGTTCCCATGGTTCTCTTTCTAGGTATAGATGACTCTCTTCATCACTGCACAAATGGAACTGGTTTGAATCATCTCAATGTTGAAGAGGGCCATGTCCATCAGAATTGATCATCATATAGATTTGTTGTTTCCATGTATAATGATCTCCTGGTTCTGCTCATTTCACTCAGCATCAGTTTCTGTAAGTCTCTCCAAGCCTCTCTGAAATCATCCTGCTGGTCTTTTCTTACAGAACAATAGTATTCCATAGCATTCATATACCATAATTTACTCAGCTATTCTCCAACTGATGGGCATCCACTCAGTAGTATGACAGATTTTCAAGTACTTACTCTTACCACCCCAATAACAATACTATGACTACTATGTTTACTTCCACTACCACCACTACAGAGATTACTAGTAGCAAAAATGCAACTTTTTATTTCTATTACTACCTTCATTCTTCTCTTTGTTGTAGTTGTTCATTCTTTTCAGTTATGTCTGACTTTTCTTGACCTCATTTGCAGTTTTCTTTACAATTTCATTCTCCAGTTTATTTTACATATGAGGAAACCAAAGCAAACAGAGTTAAGTGACTTGCTCAAGGTCACACAGCTGGAAAGTATTTGAGGGAGGATTTGAACTCAGATCTTCCTGACTACAGCCCTGGTGCTCTATCTGTTGTGCCACCTAGCTGCCACAGGATGATACATTACAAATTCCTTTAAACAACTTCAAATTTAGATGCTAGACAAAAGTATAGTCCTTTATGTTTGGGAGTGCCTACCTATCCAACTGCATATCTATGATCCTATGTTCCTTATGGACTGTCTTTATGTGACATCTCCTTTCCCCTTTCAGACTGAAGTGGGGGCTGAAAAGGATCAGTGTGACAAGGAAAAAACTTGAGCACATTTTTCTAAAATAGGAAACAAAGTAGATGTCCATCAATGGGACAGTGGTAAAACAAATTGTGATTTGTGAATGTGATGCCATACTACAATGCTGTAAGAAATGATATATGTGATAAATACAGAGAAATATGGAAAAATTTAGAAGAAGTGATGCAAAGTGAAGTCAACCGAGCCAAGAAAATAATATACACAGTAGTTACAAGTAAAAGGGAAGAACAATGACACACTAAAAAATTAAAAAATAATTGTACTAAAAATTACACAGTTCAAATGAAGAGGTATGAGAAGACACCCCAATTAATCCCTTTATGGAGATGGGAGTCCACAGGTATCATTTGTGGTACATATTTTTGGACTTTTTCAACATATCAATCAGTTGTGCTGACTTTTTCCTTTCTTCTTTTTTTGTCTCCAAAAAATACAATTCCCCAGGGGATGGCTCTTTGGAAAGGAGAAAGAGAAGCAAACATGGGATAATATGGTGATGTTAGAAACAGAAAATATAAATTAAAAATTATTTTTAAAAAATATATCTTCATTCTTGTCATCTGTAATTAGATGAATGATTTCTTCATTTACTTTTCTTATTTTCTGGCTTTCTTATTTATAAAAAGAAATAGAAGGGAAATTGCTAGATTTTTTGTGATACCCCATACCCCATACCCTGTGTGCCTCTGAGTTCCTTGAGATCATACATCATTTCTTATACTTCTAATACATTTCATAGTCTTATCTGATTATTCAGTGATCAACGGTTCAACAAGTGACATCAATTTATGTAAGCACACAAATGGAAATGAGAGAGTTTACTAATCCCCAGAATTTAAATTAAATAGTATTTATTTCAATATTTCACTTTTTGCTGCTTTTAGAAAAATAAATTTTATTAAATTGTCTATTATAAATACATAAATCAGCTATAAAATCAGATATATGAAGAAAGATACACACTTATGTATACACACACCTATTTGTATTTATTAGTAGCTATCTCTACAAAATTTATATGATAATTTTGTCATGTATTTGAAATGAATAGCAAGTTGTATACAGTATTTGTAGTTTAATGTGAAACCATCTTTTAAAAATTGTACTATACTTGTATTCCATAAAAAATATTATACAGTGTCTAAATGGATATAGATTTTATACTCCACCCTCCAACATAGGTCATACAAGATTCCAGTGAAATCTTACTCTAATATCTCACTGTTTGACCTCATAGACTAATTGGTTAGTACTTGGATTTGAATCAGAAAGTGCAAAAATTGATTTACACGAGAGATTTATTTCAAGGATACACAGAAATAGATGTCAATCTGCAGCCCTTTTTCCAATAAGCTTGATAACTGGTAAATCCGTGTATCACTCAGGACCCTTGATTTTCAAATATTGTATGCAAGGCAGTAGGACCTTATCAATATATAGGGTATCCCCAAAGCTTAATGCAGTAAGCTTTAATAGCTTGGCACAGTGTGTATGCAATACAGGTTCTTTAAATTTTAAGGGCTTATAAACTACATTGGATACCCTGTAGAGACAAATAGTAATACATAATGGATGAAGACTACTTCCCTAAAGACTGAGTTATACATACCCACTGTCTTCACTTTCAGGGAGAGACTTTTATACTTCCCCCTCCCCCAAGGCTAGGTATGAAAATATTGTGTAGTTAGGTCTGTTCTACTGTGACCCATGGGCTTGGGAAGCTCCTGGTAGGGTAGGAGTGGGGATGGGAAATACTCTTTAGTCTTATGCCTAGCTGGGGATGGTAGTAAGTTACTGCTTTCATAAAATAATAAATTTTTAGGTTATTCTTTTTTATATGTTATGATTGTAAAGAGCTTTATATAAATTATCTCTTTGAGTCACATAATAACCCATGAGACAGGTACTATGTGTATTATTATCTGTATTTTACAGATGAGGAAACTGAGAATCATAAAGATTAATTGACTTGCCCAGGGTCATATAACTAATAAATATCAGAAGTAGGATTTGAATGTAAGTCTTCCTAACTCCACATGGAGCACTCTATTCAATATCCCACATGGTTTCAATTATTAGCTGTTTGATGCACCGCTGTCTTATGAGACTGTCATAGCACTTAGGCCCCTTGAGATAATATACAGATTACTAATCCATAAGGGGTCTTCTACCACTCTGTGTGACAAGGAAATAGTGACTTTGCACATTTTCAAAATCTAAGTATATACTGACAAGTCCTACCCCATTAAATTCAAAAGATTACAGTATGGATCTGGCAATTGATGAGTGTGGAAGGCTACAGAGGATTATAAGTCTATGGGCTAACTCAAAAGTCACATATTCACATTTCCTTGTGTGGCACATGCATACCAATTATCCTTAGCCTCTTCAGACACTCCTTTCCCAAAATATATCACATTTATCACATCACAAATGTCTCCTTTAACTCCCACTAGGATACTTTATATTAGAACAATCTAGAGTTAAGTCATAAGGGTATTGATATATATTCATCCAGCCCTACTTTGGGAAATAAAAACTGTGTGTATGTGTTTGTGTGTGTGTGTGTCTGTAGGGAGTAGTCAGGCCATTCCAGTTTTGGGCAAAGTGTCCTTTATATTTGCCACATATTTTGCTTAGAGCATAGTAGGTGTTTAATAAATGCCTGCTTATTGACTGATCATTGATGAAGGAATTCACAATTCTTAGAAAGTAAGGACCTGAACCACAGAAGTTGGCTCTACTTACTGGGGGGTTGCTTTTGCTGAGCCAATGAGAATAGGTTTCATCGGTCCTTATTTGCATCTGATTCTGTGTGTGCTTCATTGAATATTTCTAGTTTCCAAAATCTCTCCCTTACAACAAGCATCTTGCAATTCTCCTCAAAGACTGATCAATTAAGCTAATACATACTGATTTTTGAAGCATTGCTAGAAATGATTTGTTGAAGTATTGCAAATGAACAGAAGAAATAATGTCAATACAAGGGCAGGAAGACCAGAAAAAGAGCTTCCCTTTTTTGAGTTAGAACCTTGAAATGGGAAAAGTAAAGTCATTAAATTCTCTTTTATAGGAGAAGCTGTAGCACCACTAGTATGAGAAACTATTATGTAGAAAAGCCTGGTCAATGAAATAGATGGAGCATCTCAAGTCAAGCCTCATGAGTCAGTGGCCCTAGGGAAGATTAGGTAGAAAGATGGGAAAAGCAAAAAGATAACTATCTTCTTTCCTTTTGCCTCTACAGAGAAGGATGGGGAAAGGGAACAAGGATTATTAATAGAAGGTCTATGAGTGTCCATGTAAGATATATGTGTTCACATAGTTGCCTAAATGTGACTCAAGGGAGGCATTGATAAATATAGCTCTAGAATCAAACTGACCCTACTCCAAGGGATAATGCAACTCCTGTCTTGAGGGGAGCTGGAAAGGGGGGTCACCAAGCCAGTTGCTATTTCAATCTTTATTAGAGGGTTACTAGATTGGAATTATTTCTATCTTTCTTCCTAAATATAGCTTGTCTAGGGCACAATTGGATCAAGAAAAAAAAATGCTGCTAATTTCCCTGTTGGCTAAAAAAAAAAAAAAAAAAAAAAAAAGAAGATAGGGCTTAGCTTATATTTATCAGTTTGATTCCTTCACAACAAATGATAATTATGCAAAAGATCATTCTATATTGTGAAGGGCAAGTAAACCCATTTATCCAAACAAAGACTAAACAGTGATAAAAGAATTATTTTAAAATTATGTGTTGCATATCATAAAATAAAAATTATAGAATTATTTAGAAGAAATGATATTAAAACAGGAATTTTTAATTTGAGGTCAATGAACTTAAAAAAAATTTTTTTTTTAAAGAACTTCTATCTTGGAATATACCTGAAAATACACAGGGGGGAAATATATTCTTTTCTGGGAACAAGATGTCTGGGGTGGGGGAGAGAGAGAGAGAGAGAGAGAGAGAGAGAGAGAGGTGAAAGAAAGAAAGAAAAAGAGAGAGAAGAGGGAGGGAAGAAGAGAGGAAGGGAGGGAGGGAGGGAGGTATAAGTTTTGAGTCTCTCTCTCTTTCTCCCTCCCTTCCTTCCTCCCTTCCTTCCTCCTTAACTTTGTGCTCATTTATTTTATGTTTAAATTTATTTGGTTCTGAAAGGGGTTAATTTAGGCCCTTCACTAGTATAGGTTTACTGAACTTCTTGTAATTTGTTTAACTTTTCCTTTAAGAAACTGGATACTATGCCATTTGGCGCGTATGTTTTTTAGTATTGTTATTACTTCATTGTCCATGCTACTTTTAGCAAAATTCTGTTTCTCTAATTATCTCTTTTGGTTAGGTCCAAATCTGCATTGGCTTTATTTGAGATCATGCTATCCCTGCATTTTGTTTTTTACTTAACTGAGGCACAATAGATTCTGCTACAGTCCCTTATTTTAAATCTGTGCATATCTTTGTGTTTTAAGTATGTTCCACAGTAAATAGCATATTGTTGGATTTTCATTTCTAATACATTTGTGTGTTTGTATGAGTAAAATGAGAGAAGAGGTCAGGGAAAAAAAGAAATTGAGAGATTCTGTAGAGAACAAAATTGAGAGTAATTGGTAACTGATTTGACTATGTGTTGATGAAGGGATAAAACTCAAAGATGTTTCTGAGTTTGAGAACTTGGGTGACTGCAAAGGGATGATAGTACCCTCAATAGAAATAGAGTAGGGGCTATTTATGAGATCAGATAATTAATGAGTTCCATATTGGTCATAATGAGGTATATAAACTGAGGCATATTTATGTGAATTTCTCTCCCGGTACAGGGTGGACTAAGCCTTTGAGATACCTTCCAATTCAATAACATGATAAATCTGTCGGGATATCTTAGAAAGTTTAAGATCACTTACTTCCAATTGAAATTTCTCCTGTTCTCTGAGCTGAGGAAACTGAAAACATAATATTATGTAAGTAATAATTAACAATATAATTATTATTATATGGCTAATAAGTGGATAAGCATAGGGTACTGTGTTTTTAGCTCTGCCTTCTCTTCTCTGACAGAGCTACGACTCTGGGGGTAAACTTTTATCATCACACCATTATTACTATGCCTACTACCAGTCGGTTTCCTTGCTTCAAATCTCTTCCCTTTCCAATCCATCAAGTCTACTCAGCTACAGAAAGGATCTTGCTAAATCAAAAGTGACCATCTTACCCTCCTGTTCAATAAACTCCAGTTTCCAGGATCAAAAATGATTTTGACATTAGAGGTTCTTTGTAACCATTCTCTCCGCCTTCTTTCTAATCTGTTTATAATATTTTCTTCTCTCCAATTACTCACCCAGAGACTAGTTCTGTGAAAAAGACTCCATTATCCATACTGTATCCATTTTCATTGGCTGCCTCCTATTCTAACCTGGAATTCTCTCCCTCCTCTTTCCAGGCTTCCTTCTTATCCCAGTGGAAACCTCACCTGCAAGAAGCTTTTCCTGATCCTTCTTAAAACTAGTGCATTCTCTCTTGATTTATCTCCAATTCATTTTGAATTTATCGTGTTTCTCTCCCCCCCCCCCCCAGGGGTTTGCAAATTCTCCCGCCCTGGCACATAACAGACTTTTAAATAAATGCTTGTTGGGTACAGAATGAGAGGAGTTTGGACTAGGAGACATCCAAGGCCCTCTTCCAGCCCCAAATCTAGGAGTTCTCTCTTCCGAGAACCTTTTATCCCCATCCTGTTCCTGCTCTCCTCAGTATCAGCTCTATTGTAGAGCTGGACAGCGAGCTCGTTAGTTCGGGGGGGAAAGAGGAAGGGGGGAAAGAAAGAGTGCTCTTCCTCTTTGTTGAAATGCGGTTCAAATTGTTTGCAGTTCAATTTATTAGGGCTAGGAAGGGAAGTGACAATGTCCCTCGGAGGACAATCAAAGGAGCTAGGGAGAGCAAGCGCTTGAAGCCTCAGAAGTAAGCAGCGGGAGGACTCGGATCTGCGCTTTTTAGGTAATTTATCTTATCACTTATCACTTAGGTGACTGGATTCTAGATTCTCGGGGTTCCGCATTCTCTTTGTGACGTAAAGTTTTCATCACGTGGCTTCTTACAACGCCCAATCAGAGCACGGAGTCCTTTCAGGATTGCAATTCAAACTGTTTCCTTTGCCCAGTGCAATCCCCTCTTGGAATCATCCCCGGGAAGTGTACCCAGCCTTTTCCCCGGGGGCGCAGCGGGGCGCTGCGGAGGGGGCATGGAGCACCGAATTATTGGACCTGGGCCCTACCGCGCGACTAAGTTGGTAAGCTTACGGGAGAACGGCGGCCAGCACTGCCCCTTTCTCCTAGCCGTGCAGATGCCCATCCTAGGCTCCCGTGAGCTTGAGCCTCCCGGGTCTTTGGGCTTGTGGGGGCTACATTTGGTTGTATTCCTCCGGGAAGAGTTCTTTCGTGGGCTCCCAGCTTGTCTGTGGTTAATATTATTTATTCGGTTAATATTCTTTATTTCTGAAATTTGGATTCCAAGGGTCCTGATTGAGATGGAGGCTGGGCTGTCGCTGCAACCTGATTTTTATTGGTGTTTGAGGAAAGAATGCTAAGACTTGGAGTCCAGCCAGCTTGGTGCATGGCTGAATTGTCCTCCAGCTGTTAGTTAACTTTCCAGGTAAAAGAAAAGGAGTACGAACCCCAGACCCTTAATTCCCTCCATTCCATCTTTCCTTTTAAGAAATAAAAATAAGGACGACCTGAGATTTTTAAAAAAAAGGCATTTTCAGATCCAATGGGATTTAAATCCTGAAATCTTGTAATCTAGTTGTACTTTTTTTTTTTTTTTTTTTTTTTTAAAGCTAAACAAACCTGATGGTCTTTGCGGCTCAGCTGAGGAAAAGAACCTTATTTGATTTTGGTTCTGTATTCAGTCTGTTTATCCTTCACGCGGGCTGGGTGTGAACCTTCCTGAATGAAACTTACTATATCCCTGTGGCTGTGGCAAAACGGTTTTCTGTTCTACCCTCCCGTTGCCTCCTATTAGCTTAGGATGGTTTATCTCTCTTTGCTTCGTTTCCTGTGGTGATTGTTTAGATTTTTCTCTGAGCACCCTGCCTTTGTTCCTCTAGTAAAGTGACATCAGGGCTAGATTATCAAAAGCAACTCTTGTTCGTCTTGAACTTGGAGAGATCTAATCAGTACCTTTTCTTCTGAGTGACTTTAAGCCAGATATATTCATGTCAGTTTTTACTTGAATATAAAATTGGGGTAAAATAATTATTTCACTTCTGCTATTCGTGTGGAAAAGATGAGAGGTGGATTCTCAGCTCAATTCTCCATTCATCTGCTGCTCTGCTTGGTTTCAACTCCAGATAACTTTAAATACCCCTTAGTTTATTATAAACCACCTTCCCTCCTTCCTCATCCCATCCTATCCAGCTTTCTGCCTCCTTTTGTCTCCCTCTGTAGATTTTAAGCTCCTTGAGGGCAGGGATTTTTTTTTTTTTAATTGTTTTTGGAAGCATTTAGCAGAATGTCTACAATATGATATGTGCTGTTTAAATGTTTATTGCATTGGATAGATAAGGGCTAGATTATAATAATAGCATTTGTGTAGCTCTTTGAGATTTGTAAAGCACTTTCCAAATGTTAGTTCACAAACTTTAAAATCACAAAAACCTTGGCAGGACCATGCTCTTTTTATAGATTAAGAAACTGAGGCAGAGAGGCTTTTATTGTAGTGGTTAGGGTGTTGAACCTGGAGTCTGGAAGTCCTGAGTACCTCAGATACTTAATAGACTGGGCAAGTCACTTAATGGTTGCATTGGTTTCTTCACCTGGAAAAATCAGTTCAAGGACAAATGACAAACCACTCCAGTATCCCTGCCAAGAAAATTACAGATGGGATCAAGAAGAGTTAGACAGGACTAAACAACAACAAAGGTTTGGTCTGAAGAACCAATAAGATTTAAGCCAGCTAGGTGGTGCAGCAGATAAGAATGCTGGACCCAAAATCAAGAAGATCTGAGTTCAAATATGTCCTCAGACACTCCTAGCTAAGTAATAAGCTACAGAGGGTGCAGAAAAGGAAAATTCAGGATAGTGTTCTTTCTTTATCAGAATCACTAAGTTCTTGACTACCACAGTCTCTTGAAGGAAATGTAGATGGTTAAAATTTGAAAATAGAAGACTTAGACATGATACATGCTTTCAAGTATTTGAAAGGCTATTTCACACAATAGGGCTCAGATAGATTTATTTTTGGCACCAGAGAGCACAGCCAGAAGCATTCCATAGAAAGTACCAAGAGGTAAAAAGAGGTTTAATATAAGAAAGTAATTCTTAAAAATTAGAGCTGTCCAAAGGACGCTGCTTCAGGAGATTTGAGGAATCCCTTCTTATTGGAGGTTTTCAAGCACAGACTTGTTGTTCCATTGTTTTTTAGTTGGTTTAATTTTTCATTATCACATTTGGTGTTTTCTTGGCAAAAATAAGTAGTTTGCCATTTCTTTCTCCAGCTGATTGCTGAAGAATCTAAGACAAGCAGGATTAACTGATTTGCTCAGGGTCACACAGTTAGTGTCTGAGGTTGGATTTGAACTCGGGTCTTCCTGATTCCAGACCCTATCTTGCTAACTTTAGTTGGTTCTAACTGAGCATGAATTAGGAAGCACAAAGGAAGCTAATAAGGTTATTTAGCTTTTAAAAGAGGAAATTGAGACTGAGGAGTAGGGGAGATTTGGTAAAGAGGTTTGGAATAGGCCTGAAGTAAAGGAATGTTTAATTTAAAAAATATCCATTGGATTATATAGAAGTTGTATTTTTGCTCCATGTGTGGTTAAAAAACTGAGAAGCTTATAACTGATGTAATTTTTCATTGTATGCTTGCATGTTTTGTCTTCAAAGAGATTTCAACGTATGTTTGATTGTATTAATTTTTTTGTTATTCTAAACTTGACAAACACCAGCAAACCTGAACACATTCCATATTAAAAAAAACAGAAATAGAATATTTTATATGAAACACTGTCTCATTAATGCAGCTTTATTTCAAAATATATTATTAAATTCACCCCATTAGATTTAGAAGTGTCTCACTGAGCCTCCTCCTTATTTTATGTGTATTTTCAAAAAATACTTCATTGAAATTCCTCCCCCACTTTTTGGTTTAATCTATAACTTGCCCTTCTTCCCTCAATTCTCTGTACACACATTCTTCCTCCAAAGAAACCAAAACAAAACTTTCCCTACACTAAGTTAGAATCATCACAAAGAAAGGTTTTTTTTTTTTTTTTTTAAACTAATTAACAAGGGGTCAGACAAGTTCTAAGTTTCCTAGTGGCACTCAGAATTCACCAGGGGGAAGAATGTCAGGGCAAGTAGGAGATTAAGATTGCGGGGACCCTAAAAAAAGAGGTAGGCATTAGTTTAACTTAGTCACATGAAGCAGGTCCACATATTGACCATCCCTGAAAAATTTTAACTCCTGTATACTTCATCTGTTTCATCCATAGTCCTCGAGAGTTGTGGTTTGCTGTTGAGTGAATTGGTTTTTAAGTTTTTCTTTTTTTCTATAATTCTCTACAATTTTTCCTTAATTATATATAAACAACATGTTTTAGCATTAATTTTGAAAATTTCAGTTCCAAATTTTGTCCTTCCCTTTTCCCCTATCCAAACCATTCCTTGGGAAGGCAAAGATATAGATATATATTATATATATAGATTATACATGTACAGTCATGCAAAACATGTCCATCTTAGCCATTTTGCAAAAGAAGATGAAAACCAAAAAAACAATAACAATAAGGAAAGCTAAAAGGTATACTTCAATCTGCAATCAGACTCCACAGTTTCTCTCACTAAAGGTGGGTAGCATTTTTTTCATCATGAGTTCTTTGGAATTGTTTGCTGAGAATAGCTAAGTCATTCTTAGTTGATCATTACAATATTCCTGTATCCTCTTTTCAGCCCTTCTTCAATTGATGGGTATCTCTTCAATTTACAATTCTTTGTCACCACAAAAAGAGCTGCTATAAATATTTTTATACAATTAGATCCTTTTCCTTCTTATTAGAGCTCTTTAGGTTATATACCTAATAGCTATATTGCTGGGTCTTAAGTTTCTCAACACTTTTTTTTCTTTATAATGTAGGCATTTTATAAATTGTTCTATTTTGCCCCCTTTATTCTTCAATAGTTCCTGAATCCATCCCTTTTGTCATTTCTTATGGCATGATGTTCTATAGCGTTCATATACTGTAATTTGTTCATCTGTTTCCCAGTTTTTTGCTACAACAAACGTGTCATAAGCACTTGCTTTTGTATAAGTGTACAGGATATTTTTGTTTATAGCTTCATTTACTCCTTGATCCCTTTATGGGAGGGATTGCTGGGACCAGAATTATATAAATTTAATGAATTTTTGAGTATAGCTCTAAATTGCTGGTTCTGTTAAGAAGTTGTGAAGAGTAGAGTGACAATATGCAAACAATTATGGGACTTTATTTCCCTTTGCAACTTTGATGTTCATTCTCAGATATTTTTGTCATCCCAATGTTAGAGCTCCTTGTATTAGCTGAATTTTGGATGTGTAACCTTCTCTCCATACTACCATCTCATTTACAGCAGTGGATGAAGGAAAGTACAGAAATTCTGAGGTCACTGGGTAAACATTGGGGTTCTCCTGAACTATGGAATCAGAATAATTTTCATTGTGATTTCTTCTTTTAGTAGATCAAAACTCTTACCAGTACTGAAACCTTTTATTTTTTGAATTCTTTCATTCAACAATTATCTGTTGATAATCTACTAGGGACAATAGAATAAGCTAAGTTCTGAGACTGAGCTATTTTGTAAGAGTAAATAGGCAGCTAGATGGTGTGATAGTGAATTTTGTCTGGAGTCAGGAAGACTTGTTTGTATGAATGATTGTTGTTCAGTTGTTTTTTCATCTGTAAAATGGACTAGAAAATGAAATAGCAAATCACTCCAGTATCGTTGCTAAGAAAATCCCAAATAGTTGTGAAAAGAATCAGACACAATTAAAAACAGCAGAACAACAAGAATGAATAAAAATTATTTAAAAAAGAAGAGTGAGATAGCATGTATGGGAAAAAGACAAGAGAAATGGGAACATATAGTCCAGGACTCTACTGATCAAGTGAAGTAGAAAATTAAGAGAAATATTTTGATGTGTTTAATTAGGTCAATCATTGTGGACAGATCTCTTATGCAGATCTCAGTGCTTCCATTCTTTCAAATCTATTCTACATTGTTTTTCAGTTAATTTCAGTTATGGCTGACTTTTAATTACATCATTTTGGGTTTCCTTGGCAGAGCTACTGGAGTGATTTGTAGAGTGTGTTCAGTACTTCTAGTGTGAGGGCTACTTTACACCTTTAGTGTCCACCTGATCCACCTAACTCTTTGCTACTGGAGTGATTTGTAGAGTGTGTTCAGTACTTCTAGTGTGAGGGCTACTTTACACCTTTAGTGTCCACCTGATCCACCTAACTCTTCCCTGTGGCTCCAAGAAGCTGTGGCACACACAGTATACACTCCCCAGTAAACTATTTCAGCAGACAGGCTGGTTTAGCCCACCCCTTTAGATTGAGGATAACCAGAGAAACCCACTGGTGAGCTGGAGGGTGTCTACTGTAACCATGAAAGGCTTTCCCTGGTGGAATGAGCAGATGAGAACAATTTATTCCAATGGCCATGAAGGTAGCTGAAATGGGCATTGTGGAGTACTTAGAGCTCGGTTATATGAAGAAGATACCAGGGTCCTCCATTGCTTCTGAGCCATCACCCATCATCTTGATTCTATCCTGCCACTAAACAGTGATGACTCTGGAAGAGAGAGTGAGACTGACACCTTTGTTCAATTCTGCCTCACTTAAATCCAATTTATGAACAAATCAAAAGATATCACCCATGCCACTTTACCATTTATACCCATCTCAAAATACTATGGTGACAAAGCAAGTGACAAAGAACAGCAGGTGCTGATAAAATGAGAGTTGTAGTCATAACCTTGCCTACAGGGTCTAGGCCACAAGGTTATCTTCACTGGAAGCAGCAGTGAGATTTGGCACCCCTTTGGGTGTCTATGCAACTTTTTTACAGATTGTACTGCTCATCTCTTGGTATGAGAAGGGCTAGAAAAGTTGCCCTAAAAATTGTCTGCTTACCCAACCTTGACCTGATTACCATAGTAGGTGGGGATCCCAACCTGTGGCCAAAACACAAAAAAAGATAATCAGACTTCTGCAAAGTTGATTCCATTCATGATTGGCACATGGGATATTCACACACTTATAAGTGACATAAAATCTAGTGTGTTATCTATAAGTGTCTGCTGATGAACACTGAGAGATGAACAGCTCTCTTACCAAGAGAACTCAGCAGGTATTATATCCAAATAGCAGTCCTGAGTAAAACAAGTCTGACAAATGAAGTCTCTGGAGTGATCGCAATAAAGGAGGGTGGCATGAAACTGGTATAGATTCTGCAATCAAAACTAATCTACTAAACAAATTTATATGCTGACCAAAAGGAGTGAATGAGTTTCTTGATAGCGCAATTGCCACTTGCAGGGAAGTACCATATATCACTATCATCATTGCCTATACTCCAACCATGATGAATCTTGCTGAGGTCAAAAAAATTTTTTATGAAGACCTGGTACCAAAATAGGATAAGCTTTTATAATTTTGAATGACTTTAACATTGGAGATTGCCAAACATAGAAGGCAATCCTTGGGAGGAATGGAGTTGGAAACAGCAGCAGTAATAGTCACTTACTACTGAAGATTTGTGCATCTCATGACCTTTTCATCACCAACACTGTATTCCATTTACTTAAACTCAATAAAACTTTGTGGATGCACCCTCACAGCAAATATTGGCATTTAATAGACTATATCATTGTAAAGAGAAAGACAGATAGATTATGAGAATGATAGAGTGATGGGTAATGCAGAGTACTGGATTGATCATAGATTTATTCTTTCTAACCTAAATATTCATGGTTAAGAAAAGTGGTGGCCCCAAGGCAACAGGACCACCAGAAGAATTAGTATCAAAAGATTAAAGTGTTTCTCTGAGCAGGAAGTTTGTTGCTAACTTAGAGGAAAAGTTGAATCAACACACAGTTGGCATTAGTGGAACAGAAAAGTAGTGAGCAGCTTTCAGAAATTTGGTGTACAACACTGTATTTGCTTATCTGGGTGAAAATACTTGCAAATATCAAGACTTGCTTGACAAAAATCTTGGGGAAATTCAAAAGCTGCTAAATGAAAAAATGAGAACACCACAGGGTTTAACAGAAGGACAATATATCCATTTCTAAGAAAGCATCATTCAATTCCATCAAAATTAAAGTACAAGTAAAGCTTAGATGCAAGATTCTTGGCTCAGTAAGAAGGCAGATGAAATTCAGTTTTATGCTGATAGTAGCAATCCAAAAAATTACTTTTGTAAAGCTCAGAAGATTATTTATGGGTCAATAACCTATGCCTCATCTCAGATACTCAGTGCATTGAGCAATTATAAGGACATGCTCCTACAGAGATGGGCTGAACACTTCCATAGTATTCTCAACAGACTGTCATGGATCAATGCTGAAGCTATTGACCAATTACCTCAGGTTGAAGTTAATCCCTCCCTAGCTGAAGTTCCAACTGAAAAAGAGGTTTTTGAATGCTATTAGGTTTTTTTTTATGTGGCAAAGCACCTGGTGCTGATTCTATTTCAGTTGAGATTTACAAGATGGGGAGGGTGTCCTTTGCCCATACAAAAGTTGATTGAAATTTTTCATATTATATGGCAAGAGTTGATTATCTCACAGTAGTTCAAGAATGCCTCCATTGTTCATCTCTATAAAGGTAAAGGGAATAGATTGTCCTGTGATAATAACACGTCTCTCAGTCATTGCTGACAAGATTCTTGTTAGAACCCTCTTTAATAGGCTAATTCCTTCACCTGGAAGATGGTCATGTACCCAAAACCCAGAATGGGTTGAAAAAGGGCTAAAGAAGTCTTTGCTGCCTGACAACTCTAGGAGAAATGCCGAGAGCAAAACAGAGGCTTGTATGCAACATTTGTAGATCTGACCAAAGACTTAAATCAAGATCAACCATAAGGGCTTATGGTAGGTAAATCATGTCAAAATTTGGATCAAAAAGTTCATCAGTATTGTGCATCAGTTTCAGGATGGAATGATTTCCTGGGTTCTTCATTATGGATGATGCTTTCTCATGCTTTTCAAGTCAACATTGGAGTGAAACAAGGCTGTGTGCTTGATCCCATGCTTTTTAGAGTGATGTTTTCAGCCATTTTCAGACTCTTTCAATGAAAATGACATGGCCTCAAGGTCAATTACTGCACTGATGGTAAATTCTTCAACGTGAAAAGGCTAAGCCAAAACTAAAGTGGAAGGAGTGTTGGTTCCTAATTTTTTTGTTTGCAGGTGCAACCACTGAAGCTAAGATGCAACAAAGTCTGTCTGGATCAGAATCGATGCTACTTCTGCCATGTTGGCTTAACAATTAATACCAACAAAACACAGGTTTTCCATCAGCCAGCGCCATATCATCTATATGTGGAATTATTAGTTACAACAAATGGAGAAGTTTTGAATACTGTGGATAAGTTTATTTACCTTGGCAATATATTCTGTAGAAATCTAGTACTGATAATGAGATTGATACATGCATTGCTAGAGCTAGCTCAGTGTTTGAGAGACTCTGAAGGAAAGTGTGGGAAAGAAGAAGCATTAGACAGATTATCAAACTGAAGGTCTACAGAGACATTGTGCTGACCTCATTCTCATACTCTTGTGAAACCTGAACAGTATACCAGCGTTCTATCAGGAAAATGAATTGCTTCCATTTGATTTGTGTTAGGAAGATTCTGTATATCATCTGGTAGGATAAGCTACCAGACTTGAGATGCTTTCTCAAAATAAACTGCCAAGCATTCAAACTCAACCACAGAAAGTGCAACTCCATTCGACTGGTCTTAGTGTTCATATGCCAAATGTATGCTTGCCATAAAGACTGTCATATGGAGGATTCACACATGCTAAGAATATAGTGGTTAGATAAAATGATACTTGGACACTCTTAAAGTCTCAAAAATTTTAGAATGGATTGCATGAAATAAGAGACACTGGTACAGACACTAGCATGACATACCCTCCTTAGAAAAGATGCTACATTGTATAAGCAAAGCAGAATTGAAGTAGCTCAAAAGAAATGTGAGATGCACAAAGTTAAGCCCCAAAATATTCATATGGACTATTTGTGGCTCGCCTTTAGTAGAGCATTTAATGTTCATATTAGTCTGATCAGCCACAGCTGGACACATTGTAACTTGACTGTTACAAAGTGATGTCTTTTAAGGAGTGGTTTAACCACTTACTTCTCCAGTTCATTTTACTGATGAGGAAACTGAGGCAAACAAGATGAAGTAACTTGCTCAGGACACAAATAGTAAGTGTCTGAGCTTGGATTTGAACTCAGCTCTTTCTGACCCCTGGCTTAGCACTCTATCCACTTAGCACCTAACTATCTATTCTCTGGCATATGCTTCTGTAAACCAAGTACTTAAAGCCTTCTTTTCTTTTCTCTTAATATATTGATGTAGCTATCTATGCTCAAGTTATTTGTCTGTGGTCTCACTCCCACTTCAAGACTCATCCATCTCTTTGATTAAGTCTTTTGTGTAACTTCTTATATAAGCCATCATCAGCAACTTTTTGAATAACTAATGATAAAAGAACCCCACTTTGATCTAAATTACTCTTCTTTCCATATTCTTTTTTGGTTCTTGTTGTTGTTTTTAAGAGTTGGGTCTTCCAATTTAGCTAATCTAAAATTGCAAGGGCTGCCCTGGCACCCATTCTGCTAATAATGGGTCAGGAATTTTGACTTCCTTAGTATCTGACTCGGGCAGATCTGCTCCTTTTTAGGCAGCTCCCGCCTTCAAATGAGGAACTTACCTTGATCTTGGGTTGATTTAGTCTGATAGCTCAGAATTTCGAACTCTAGAGATCTACCAACCTCAGCCTCCTGAATAATAGTAGGACTTTCAGGCCAGTGCCACCACACCAAATTTAAACTTACTCCTCTCCTTTTACTCTGATCCAGCTATCCTAGCATTTGTTTGCTGTTCCTCACCTGTGATAATGCATTTCTCAACTTTGATCAAATTCTTTATTCTCCACAGATGGGTTGTTTTCCTTCCTTATCTCTGCATTCTAGCTCCCTTGGCTTTCTCCAAACCTCATCATCTTTTAAGTTCAACCATTTGCAGAATTTTCTCCTATTTCTTTAACTGTTAGTGCTTTATAACTTCCATTTTAATTGTGTCTATCTTGTATGTACATAGTTATTTGCATGTTATTGCCCTCATTAAGTGGGAGCTCCTGGGGTCAAGGATCATGTCTTTTCAGCCTTTCTTTGTGTCCCTACTAGTTAGCATAGCAGCTGGCACATAGTAGGCACATTCTTGTTGACTCACTAACTTAAATCATTTTGACTAAAGTGTTTTTCATAATGAAAAATGTATATGGAAAAAAAGACAAAACACCATTTATTTTTTACCCTGAGCTATGAGTAACTACAACATTCACAGTGCCTTGCACATTGTGTTGCCCATAGGAAGAAGTTAAGAAAAATTTGTTTTGTTGAAATACATTGAAGGAAACTAATTAATTTTGGGAGTCTAATCTTTTTAAAGCCTGTAAATTTTTTTTCTGGAAGGAAGTATAATTCAATTGTTTAGGTTTTTGTGCCCATAAAAATGCATTTATTTCTCTGGTTGACTTAGACTCTTCATAATGATTAATTTCACTGTAGCTGTACATATTAGAACTAATTGAACTATTAAAGGAGGCGATTTATGTGGCTATAGCTTATGTTTTAAAAATGCAGTAGTTAGATATCATTTTCAAATAGATTAGTAGTATATGTTTTAAAAAACATTGTTTCCTGATTTAGGAACTCTTTATGTTTCTCCTACTAAGTTATTTGACATTAAACCATTGTCAGGAAAGGGAAAATGAGCTTTGTGAATGATACAGCCTATTTTGAAGACACCTGAGTTATATTTAATCCATTCATGCTTTCTGTACCTTTCATATTCTTTCTCTTTCTCTGTCTCTCTGTCTCTCTCTCTCTCTCCCTCTCTCTTTGCTGAGGCAGTTGGGGTTAAGTGACTTGCCCAGGGTCACACAGGTAGTTAACACACAGGTGTTAAGTATCTGAGGTCACATTTGAATTTGGATCCTCCTGACTTCAGGGTTGGTGTTCTTTCTATACACTGCTACCTAGCTGTCACTTCGTTTTCATTTAAATGTTTTTTCCCCCCTTAACTTTCCGTCTCCTTTCTTTTCTTTTCAGGTTGTTTGTCATTTTCCTTTTTCTTTGTTATAATCAGTCATTCAGCTAATCATTTAGCATTTATTAAGACTCTACTATGCTAAATACTGTGTTAAGCACTAAGTACACAAAAAGAGGCTAAAGATAGTCCCTGCCCTCTTGGAGCTTATATGTATATACCCACTTGTGTATATGTGTATGTGTATATGTATATAGAAATATACATATACACATACACACAGAAGAGAATAAATATTTATAGAATAAATAAGAAATAATTAAAAGAGAAGAGACACTAGCTTTAAGAGGGTTTGGGAAAGGCTTTTTTTTTTTTTAATTAAAGCTTTTTATTTTCAAAACATATGCATGGATAATTTTTCAACAATGACCTCTGCAATTTTCTTCCTTCCCCATACCCGCTCCCCTAGATGACAAATAATCCAATATATATTAAACGTTTAAATATATGTTAAATCCAATATATGTATACATATTTATGTAATTATCTTGTTGCACAAGAAAAATCAGTTTATTAAAGGAAAAAAAATGAGAAAGAAAACAAAATGCAAGCAAACAATAACAAAAAGAGTGAAAATGTTATGTTGTGGTCCACACTCAGTTCCCATAGTCCTCTCTCTGGGTGTAGATAGTTCTCTTCCTCACATGATCATTAGAACTGGCCTCAATCATCTCATTGTTGAAGAGAGCAACATCCATCAGAATTGATCATCATATAGATTTATTGTTGTCCTATAATGATCTCCTGGTTTTGCTCACTTCACTTAGCATCAGTTATATAAGTGTTTTCAGGTCTTTCTAAAATCATCCTGCTGATCGTTTCTTATAAAACAATAATATTCTATAACATTCATAATACCATAACTTATTCAGCCATTCTCCAACTGATAGGGATCCACTCTATTTCCAGTTTCTTGCCACTACAAAAGGGCTGCCACAGACATTTTTGCACATGTGGATTCCTGGGAAATGCTTCTGTAAAAGGTGAGATTTTAAAGGAAGCCTGGTGGGTCTGTAGTCAGAGAGGAGGCCTGAGAACATTCCTGGTTCAGAGAAATTGCCTGGAGCTGAGAGATAGGGTGTTTGTATTTGAGATTGTGGAAGTGGGGATATTGGCTGGGAAGAAGGGATTAGATTATGAAAGGCTTTGAATTGAGCATTTAGTATTCTGTCTTGGAGGCTTTAGGAAGCTTCCAAAGAATGTGAGGAGAGTTTGATGGAAAATCATTTTGTGGTTGTCATTTATTGGTTTGCCCTTTGTTTTGGAAAAGGACCATGACATCTAGGAGGTAATGCCATTATATACAAGTGAGTTGGATTTAAGTCAGGGAGGGTTGTGCAAAGTCTCATCCTTTCCTCCACAGCCATCTGGGCCCAATGGCAAAATATAGATCCTCACAATTAGAGATTAGCTTGAAATAAGAAGATTTAGGTTTAAATCAAGGGTCTTTTATTTATTAGCTATAAAAGCCAAGCCAGGAGCTTGATTGAGGAAGCATCCTAGGATAGTGGAGAAGGCTGGCCATTTGGAATTAAGGAACCTTGATATAAGTCCTTGTTCTGCCATTTATTAGTTGTGTGACTCTAGGGTAAGTTATTTGGCCTCTTTCCATCACAGTTTCTTCCCTTATAAAATGGAGCTAATACTATTTTATTGCCTACATCATAAGGCTGATGAAAGAAAGGCATGTAAACTATAAAGCAGAGTTGTCAAACTCATTGCCACAAACTTACGCACAAACTCCTGAGAACCAGATTAAGAATGTTATTTGGAAATATTTAGCAAAGTAAATAGAAGTTCAATCCAGTACTGACAATATTAATTTGTGGTTTTCTAAGTCAATTTGTGGTCCACTGGGATCTGTTTTTTATTTGAATTTGATATTACTGTGTTAAAACAAAATATAAAATTGACCTACAGTTATTATTGAGTAGAATAACATACCTTCCTAGAACCTCAGTTTCCTGATTTATAAAGGGAGATTAAACTATCTGTCTCACAGGAATGTATCTAAAGTGCTTTGTAACTATAAAGTGCTATATAGTCCATTATTATTATTATGAGTTTGTATATCCCTGCCCTATGGTGCCTAGCAGAGTACTTTTAGAAATGAAAGAGAATTTAGAACTCATCTGGTGTAATTTTCTCATTTTACAGATAAAGAAACAGACTTAGAGAAATTAAGATATTTGTCAAGATCATAGCTAATTAGTGTTAGAACTGGGATCTGAATGTGGATCCCTTGATTCCAAATTCAGAGTGGTTTCAACCTCAGACTGTTTTCTTACTCCTTTTATTGTTGTTCATTCATTTTCATCATGTCCCACTCTTCATGATTCCAGTTGGGGTTTTCTTGCAAAGATATTGGAGTGGTTTGTCATTTCCTTCTCTAGTTCATTTTACATATGAGGAAACTGAGACAAATAAGGTGAAGTGACTTGCTTAGGCTCATGCAGCTAGAGATGTTTGAGGCCAAATTTAAATTAAGGAAAATTTGTTTTTCTGACTCTAGGCTCAGTGTTCTATCCACTGAACCCCATCTCACACCATCTTCCAGCATTAGGAGGTGCTCATATTTTATTTGTTGATTTGAATACTTTTAAGAATAAAAATAAGGAATGAAAAACTAGCCTTCATTGATACTTTTTTTTTTTTTTTTTTTTTTTTTTTTTTTGAGACTGGATTCCCCCATTTCTCCCAAGTGCAGCAGCTACTCTTGAACTTGATCCCACAAGATCTTTGGACTGTTTTGTTTCTGATTTGGTCCAATTTATCCCTTGTTATCCCTTTCCTCCATGTGTTGGTGACAAATATAATTCTGATGACTCATTGGCTTAGCCTGGTTACAACTCAGAACTCCCAAGCGCAAGCAATTCACCTTTTTTAGTCTCCCTCATAGAAAGGATTGCAGATATGTCCCACCAAATCTAGTTTCACTTATATTCCTGAAAAACATGAACTGAATATTTAATAAATATTTATTAAGCATTTATTTTGTTACATAGAGATAATAGCTAAAACCATGGGAGCTAATTAGCTCATAGAGAACATAATGTAGGAAGAGAAGAGGGTACTAGACAATCTTAGGATATACCCAGTTAGGGATGAAAGGGTAGTGCATGGATGGTGATCTGGCAAAGAAAACTGAGTAGAGAGATAAGTATGAAGAGAACCAGGAGAGAACTGTTGTTACAGAAATCCAGGGAAGAAAGACTGGATGAGAGGAGTGTTCTCAGATATTCTTAATGTTGCCAAAACATTGAGAAGGATGAGGACTGAGAAGATACTACATGTATTTTAAAAGATCTATCTTGCACTTGAAGTTTCTTTAATTCTAGGGGGTTTTATCTAGTGAAATAATTATTCTAGATTTTTTGGAATTGGAAGTCTGATGTATGTCAGGGACTTATATACTCTTCCTTTCAGGCTGTCATAGTCAGTTCTTTAGGATTCTCTAGGATGTTTGTTAGATGTCTTAGTATAGAATGCACATAGGACTAAATTTAACCCACATGGGATTTTTATTTTCCTGAAAAAGGGACTCACACAGAGTTTGAAAACCCTAAAGTAGATTAGTTACTGATATTCCAGTCATTTTTTTCAGACATATCCATCCCTTTAGGACCAAATTTGGAATTTTCTTGGCAAGGGTATTAGAGTAGTTTACCATTTCCTTCTCCAGTTCATTTTACAGACGAGGAAAATAAGGCAAATGGGACTAAGTGACTTAGTCCTCTCTGCTCTGCTGGCACCTAAGTGGCCCCAAAGTTGGATCACTTTCCTATTAAAATGAGAGAAATTTGTGGGAAAATCTGTATCTTAATGTCTCAATCTTTTGTTTCAGGCTAAGGACTTCTAAGTGGCTTTTCTCAAAAGCTAGACAGAAACCACATGGGAAAGTTTCATATAATTATAGATTTAGAGTTGGAAGGAGGGGATTCACTACTATCTAAATCTAGGGAGTAGACTTTGATGCCCCCCACCCCACCCCCAAGCTGTGAGAGCAGGATTATTAAGAATTTACCTTGGGGTGATTGATTATTCTCCTCTGACTCCCATTGCTTACTCTGATGCTTAGAAATATGTCAATGTAGTTTTTGGGGGCCACATTTAAAGTTATTGTTTAAAAATAGCTTCAAATGCATTAAAACTATGTTCCAAATAAAATCATTAGTGTGTAAGAATAATTTAAATGTAATTATTTTAATATTAAGCATGGAAACAAAATAGAGGTATAATGCATTTATAAAGTATTTTCTGTGTGCCACATGAAGCAAGCTAGATGGCGCAATGGAGAGAGTACTAGACCTGGAGTTAACCTGAGTTCAAAATGCCTCAGGCTTAAACTAAACAAGTCACTTAATTTCTATTTGCCTCAATCCACTGCAGAAGGAAACAGCAAACTACTCTAATATCTTTGCCAAGAAATCTCCAAGTGATGTCATGAAGAGTTAGACATTACTGAAAAAATGACAGAATCACCATTTATATTTACTGCTCCAAAAAGGAAGGAAACTGAAATCATGTTCTGCAAATATGTCAAGAAAATATTTCAATAATAGTTATGATAATCTGTTGATTGGCCCATAATATTAAATTAATCTGACTGTCTAGGGTACTCTTAGTTCTTAAGTTAGTCACGAGCTGAGATCTTAAAAAGAATAAGATTAACTGATTATAGAGACCAAAAGCTTCCCCCATTGTTTTGTTATGAACATTTCCTCCTCATATTTTATAATTTATTTAAACATTAGTAAGTGTCTATCCTGTAATTTTAAGCATCTAAAAGAGGCAAAAGTGAGATGCAAAGAAGATACTCTAGGAAAACTTGAGGAGAAAGACAACATTTTCATTTAGGGAGAAAGTATGGGGTCAGTAGGGATCAGGAAGTTCCAGTATGTCTGTTGTAAGAGATCTTAGACATCACTAAGTGCCTACATCCAACAAGTATACCCTCTTTAACATACCCAATGTACCTGTACCCAGATTTTATTGGAGGACCTTCGGTGAAGGGAATTATCCCATTTCTGGCTCTAATTGTTAAGGAATTTTTCTTCACTTCAAGCCAAATCTGCTTCCTTGTAATTTTTACCCATTGTTCTTTTAGAGTCAAGAATAATGAATCTAATCTCCTTTCCAAATGATAATTTCTTCGGTTCTGGCTCTCATGTAGTATCATTCTTATACTTTTTGAGTAA
This sequence comes from Sarcophilus harrisii, assembly GCF_902635505.1. Lineage (NCBI taxonomy): Eukaryota > Metazoa > Chordata > Mammalia > Dasyuromorphia > Dasyuridae > Sarcophilus > Sarcophilus harrisii. The sequence continues at coordinate 150,488,498 of NC_045426.1, read as the reverse complement.
CTTTTCATATTTGTATCTTCAGCACTTAGGACAGTGCCAGGCACATAGTAGATACTTCATGAATACTTCATAACAGATTGATTTCCCAGATGAGTAAAATTAAAATAATCATTATACCATTTATATTACTAGGTACCACATTGGAAGTTCTGGTAAAATCAGACCTGGAACTCTTGAATGTAACATAATAAACAATTAATAAACATTTGATTTATTGTTGTGATTGATATAGTGAGAAACCATCAGTGAAGTTTGAAAATACTCTTGAACCCAAAATACTTTATTTGTACTGGAAGATACTTCATGTTCACAGATATGTCAATATAGGATATATATATATATATATATATATATATATATATATATATGCAAAGGGATGGAGTCACTAATGATTTAGGAAATTAGAAAAGGCCTCTTGAAGGGGTAGCCCTTGAGCTGACCCTTGAAGGGATTTTAAGAAGTGAACATGAGGAGGGAGAATATTCCAGTTTATACAAAGGCATGGTGAGGAAAATAAAAGGTCATACATAGGGACCATCTTATAGGCTAGTTTGGTTGAAGTGAAGGGAATATTGTGTAATCTGTTTAAAAAGATACTTTAAATGCCAAAGGATTATATATATTTACCCCAAAAGAAATGAAGAGCTTCTGTCATTTTCTGATCAGAAGCATGACATCCTGAAATGTACTTTAAGATTATTAGTTGGACAATTGTAAAGGAAGGTTAGATGCTCTCTCCACATTTATCAATAGCATCTTAATTGCCAAAGAGTATTATAGCCTTTTTTCAATCTTAATCTGTCTTGTCCCTTCTGCTGCATTTGACACTATCAATCATCTTCTAAATATATTTTCCTTTCTAGTTTTTGGTTCTCTTCTTCTTTGGCTTCACTTCTGTAGTCACTAGTTGGTGGCTTAGCTGGATCTTCATCCATGTCAAGTCTACTAGCTCTGAGTGTCCCCTATAGCTGTGTCTTGAGACCCTTTTACTTTTTATTCTGCTCTCTCACTTAGTAATCCCATCAGTTTCCAGGGGTTCATTGAGCATCTCTGATCAGATGATCACCAGATCTATATAGCTAGCCCTAATCTTGCTTGCTCTATAGTTATCCATCTCCATCTGTCTTGGACATCTCATACTGGATGTTGCATAAGCATTTCAAACTCAGTATATTCAAAACATTATATTTTTTCCCAATCCTTTCCTTCTTCTGAACTTCCCTCTTAATGCAGAGGACAGCATCATCCACTCAGTTATTTAGACTCATAACTTTGATGTCAGGTTTAAACATCACATTCTACATTTCCACTCCACTGTTGAATCTTGTAATTTTTATCTTTATAACATCTCTTGTTTGCATTCCATTCTCTCCCCTATGCAGACACCATCCTCCTTGAGTTTTTCGTTGCATTACTTGGACTATCATGTAGTCTTCTGGTTGATTTCAGCCTGAAGTTTCCATTCTACTTCATCCTCCACTCAGATGCCAAAATGACTGATCTTTCTAAAGTTTAGGGCTATTATTCTTCTACCTTCATTCCCCAGGTTAATGAGGTTGATATTGGAAAGGAGTATGGCCAGTTCTTTCTTCTTGACTGGGGCAAAGGAAGAGAATATGGCAACAGATGATGGAGTGAAATGTGCAATTGAGGAGGAAAGAGAACTGATCAATTGAATGACAGCTATGATTCTAGAAGTCTCATCATGAAACATGCTACTTGACTCCTGATAGGTGACAGAATACAGATTGAGACTGTTTTTGGACATGGTCAATGTGAGAAATTTGTTTTGCTTAACTATACATGTTTGTACAAAGAGTTTTGCTTTTATTTTTCAATTTGGGGGTGGAAAGATAGGAGGGAGCAAGGATGAGTTTTATTTTTATTAAAGCTTTTTATTTACAAAACATATGTATGGGTAATTTTTCAATATCAATCCTTGCAAAACTTGCTTTTCAAAATTTTTCTCTCCTTCCCCTTACCCCTTCCCCTAGATGGTAGGTAGTCCAATACATGTTAAACATGTTAAAGCCAATATATGTATACATATTTATATAGATATCTTGTTGCACAAGAAAAATTGGATCAAGAAAAAAAAAACCTGAGAAGGAAAACAAAATGCAAGCAAACATCAACCGAAAGCATGAAAATGCTATGTTGTGGTCCACATTCAGTTCCCACCGGCCTCTCTCTGGATGTATATGGCTTTCTTCATGACTGAACAATTAGAACTGGTTTGAATCATCTCATTGTTAAAGAGAGCCATATCCATCAGAATTGATCATTATATAGGATTGTTATTGAAGTATATAATAATCTTCTGGTTCTGCTCATTTCACTTAGCATCAGTTCATGTAAGTCTTTCCAAGCTGCTCTGAAATCATCCTGTTGATCTTTTCTTATAGAACAATAATATTCCATAACATTCACATACCATAATTTATTCAGCCATTCTCCAATTGATGGGCATCCATTCAGTTTTCAGTTTCTAGCCACTACAAAAAGGGCTGCCACAAACATTTTTGCATATGTGGGTCCCTTTCCCTCCTTTAAGATCTCTTTGGGATATAAAACCAGTAGAAACATTGCTGGATCAAATGGTATGCACAGTTTGATAACTTTTTGAGCATAGTTCCAAATTGCTCTCCAAAATGGTTGGATCTATTAACAGTTCCAACAACAATGTATCAGTGTCCCAGTTTTCCCACATCCCCTCCAACATTCATCATTATCTTATTCTGTCATCTTAGCCAATCTGACAGGTGTGTAGTGGTATCTCAGAGTTGTCTTAATTTTCATTTCTCTGATCAATAATGATTTGGATCATCTTTTCATATGGCTAGAAATAGTTTCAATTTCTTCATATTCTTGACTATCAGTTAGAGAATGGTTTGAATTCTTATAAATTTGAGTTAATTCTCTATATATTTTAGAAATGAGGCCTTTATCAGAACCTTTTAATGTAAAAATGTTTTCCTAGTTTATTGCTTCCCTTCTAATCTTGTTTACATTAGTCTTGTTTGTATAAAACTTTTAACTTAATATAATCAAAATTTATTTTAACAATAATGATTCTAGTTCTTTTTGGCCAAAATTTTTTCTAGGTCTGAGAGGTAAACTATCCTATGTTTTTTCATTTGTTTATAAATTTTTTATGTTAGTTTGAACCTATTTTACCTATTTGGTATAAGTGTTGGTGGGGTTTCATACTACTTTCAATTTTCCAGAGTTTTGCAAATTTGGAATTTTTATCCCAAAACGGGATTTTTGGGGAAAATTAATTACTAGTTTGACTATTTGTCCAGAACTTAACCTATTCCACTGATGAATACTCTGTTTTAGCATACCAAATTTTATATTGCTTTAAAATAAGTTTTAGATCTGGGTAGTGGCCATTTCTTTTGCCCCTCTCCCTTTTTTTAAAATGAATTCCCTTGAAATTCTTAACTTTCGTTCTTCCAAATGGATTTTGTTATTATTTTTCCTAGGTCAGTAAAATAGTTTCTTGGGAATTTGATTGGTATAGCACTAAATAAATAGATTAGTTAGAATAGACTAAATAGAAAAGATTAGTTTAGGTAGTATTGCCATTTTTATTATATTTGCTTGATCTATCTAAGACCACTTGATATTTTTCCAACTGTTTAGATTTGACTTTATTTGTATGGAAAAAGTGTTTTTGTTTTGCTATGAAATTCATTTTTTGGGAAAAGTAAACCAGGAAAAAGTAAACCCTTTCTTTCCAAATTTCTCCAAAGCTCTATCACATCTAACTTTTTTTTTTTTTTTTAACATTTTGTTTACTTCCTTAACTTCTTTCTTATTTATTTTGTGGTTCGATTTATCTAATTCTGAGAGAGCAAGATTAAGATCCCTTATTAGTATAGTTTTGCTGTCTATTTCTTCTTGCATCTCTTTTTTTTTTTTTTTTTTTTAGATATCATAGTTTTATTTTTTTAATTTATTTAATAGCCTTTTATTTACAGGTTATATGCATGGGTAACTTTACATTAACAATTCCAAACCTCTTGTTCCAATTTTTTCACCCTTCCCCCCCCCCCAGATGGCAGGATGACCATAGATGAAATTTTAAAATATAAAAGATACACAAAATATAATGACAAACCGTTATTTTCAAAAAAAGAATCAGACTCTGAAATATTTTACAATTAGCTTGTGAAGGAAATCAAAAATTCTTGCATCTCTCTTAACTTCTCCTCTAGGAATTTTTATGCTATACCACTTGGTATATATATATATATATATATATATATATATATATATATATATATATATATATTTATATTGCTTCATTATCTATGTCAATGATATATCATTGTTTAGTAAGATATAATTTCCTTCATTATCTCTTTTAATCAGATCTATCTTTGCTTTTACTTGATCTGAGATCAAGTAAAAGCCTGCTTTTTTTCCCCTTCACTTGAAATGTAACATATTCTACTTCAGTCCTTTTACCTTCACTCTGTAAGTATTACTATGCTTTAAATGTGTTTCTTGTAAACAACATATTGTAGGATTCTAGCTTTTAATCCAGTCTGCTATCCACTTCTGTTTTATGGTGGAGTTCATCCCATTCACATTCACAATTAAAATAACTAATTTTTGTATTTTCTGCCATCTTATTTACCCTAGATTATGCTTTTCTCTTTCCTATTCCTCTTCCCTTCTCCCTAGTCTTTTGCTTTTGATGACCACCTCCCTCAAGCAGTCCTCCCCCTTTTTTTACACCTTTCCCCTAATTCTTCTGTTTTCCCTTTTATTAGTCTTTTCCTTACATTTCCCCTTTTCCTTCCTATTTCCTTATGAGACAAGTTTGTGATATCAAATATGGCTGATATTATCTCTTAGAGCCAAATCTGATGAGAGTAAGATTCACACAATTCTCATCCCCCTCCCTTCGTTTCCTCAATTATAATAGGTTTTCTTTGCCTTTTCGTGAGATGTAATTTCCCTTATTTTACCTCCTTTTTCCTCTTCTTATAGTATGATCCCCTTTCCACCTTTAGTTTCTTTTTTATATTATCATAATAAAATTAAATTATACCTGCATTCTCTAAGTATACTCATAATAGAAATATGGTTCTCAAGAGTTCTTTCTTTTTTACTTTTTTGTGCTTCTTTTGAGCTCTGTGTTTGGAAATCAAATTTTTTGTTCAATTCTTTTCATTAGAAGTAAGTGAAATTCACCTATATCATTGAATGTCCATCTTCTTTCCTGACAGATAACGTTCATTTTAATTGGATAGTTTATTCTTGGCTTTAATCCCAGTTCCTTTGCTTTTCAGAATACCAGATTTCAGGCCCTTTGATCCTTTGAGGCCAAAGCTACTAGGTTTTAGGTAATCCTAATTGTGGCCTCTGGATATTTAAATTATTTCTTTCTGGCTGCTTGCAACGTTTTCCTTGGTATGGTAGTTCTGAAATTTAACCAGGATATTGCTTGGGGATTTAATTTTGAGGTCTTTTTCAGGAGGTGATCAATGAATTGTTTCATTGGCTATTTTACTTTCTGATTCTAAAATATCAGAGCAGTTTTCTTTTACAATTTGCTGTAAGATAATGACTAGGTTCTTTTTTTCATCATGGCTTTCAGGAAGCCCAATAATTCTTAAATTTTCTCTCCTAGATCTATTTTCCATGTCAATTGTTTTTCCTAGGAGATATTTCATATGTTCTTCTATTTTTCCATTTTTTTTTTTTTTGGTTTGTTTTTGTTTGACTGATTCTTGAAGTCTTGGAGTCATTCACTTCCATTTGTTCAGTTCTAATTTTTAGTGTATTATTTTCTTCAGTTACCTTTTTAAGCTCCTTTTGCAATTGGCCTTTTAATTTTTTTGTCCATTGCATTCTTTTTCCCATACCTTCTTGCAATGATCTCATTTCCTTTCCCCATTTTTCTTCTAATTCTTTTTTAAGAATCCTTTTTACAATCTTTGAAGAAAGTCTTGTGAAATGGGGACCAGCTCCCATCTCGCTTTGGGGCTTCTGGAGTTACTTTGCCTTTAGGAACCTCAGGATCTGAGGTCTGTTCTTCTCTCCATAAAAGCTGTCTGTGCTGAGAATTCTTTTTTGGTTTTTATTCATTTTTTTTTTTTTTTTTTTAATAAAGCTTAAGGTCTGTTCAATGCAAAGGAGTGACAGCTGCTTTAATTTGTCCTGGGGCAGTTCTGCTGATTGATTTCCAGTGCTGGGTAATGGTGGCTAGGTTCGGCATTCTTCCAGGGCTCAGTGGTTTATAATTTGTCTTTTATAAAAGGCAAATTTGCCAAACCTCCTGCTTGTAACCAGGTCACAGAAGATTTCTAGGTGCGTGGAAGCTACAGCGCTCTGACTCTTCACTCCAGCTTCTTGCTCCCTGTCTCCTTATGCTGTGGTCTGGGTTTGGCAGACTGTGTCCCCCTGTCCGATTGAAACAGACCTATTCTGATGTTCTTCCAAGGTATCTTCTTTTAGAAATGCATTGTACTCCAAATATTTGTGGATTCTTTGACTTCAAAACCAGTTTAGAGGCTTAATCCTCTTCTCCCTTTTCCATTCTTATTTTAGGGTCATCAACATAACAGAACCACTCTCTGGACTTCTGTCTAATTAAGATGCCTTTATGACTCCTGATGATGATCAGGTTCTGAGTGATACATGTACCATATTCCTATATGTTGAAGTAAACATATAATCTATTTTAGTCCCTTAAGATTGCCAGCCTATGTTTACCATTTTAATATTTCTCTTGATTTCTGTGTTTGTATTTGAGTGTCTATATAGTTTTGTTTTTTTCATTAGGAAAGATTGGAAGTTCTCCATTTCATTAAAGGTACTTTTTTTCTTCTATAGGTTTACTCTGTTTTGTTGGGGTTATAAGCCTGTAGGCTTCATAATGGGCTGGGACCTGGAACTGAGATCCTGCTTTATACCTAAAGTCAGAATCATATAATTGATGTTAACTTTTGAACTTGCTTCTACTTAATTCTCAGCCTAGAGTTTGTGACCACTCCTTACCCTGGAAAGCCATTACTAGGCACAAGATCTCTCCATTAGTCCACTGTAGATCTGTGATCCTGAATGGCAGTAACAGAACTGCCATGTGGCACTATAATATTCTTCTCTATAATATAATGTTCTCTGGGAGCAGGTTTCTTAGGGGACTTCTGGGGGAAGTCTTCCTTTCAGTTGCAGCCAGGGATTAAAGTCCAAATCCTTTATTGTCTCCTTCAAAGTCTTATCTCCTTCACTTGGGGCTTGCTAGTTTTTCTTAAAAGCCTTCTGTAGTCTTGGTTCCGAGAGCTTAAGCTGCTCTCTCTGGTTTCTGAATCTCCTCCAATGAATCCTGGCTGAGGCTCCAAGAGTTTCTAGTGGGCTTCTCCTTTCTGGCCTTGACAGCTCCTCCTTATATGTCCCAAACTGAGTATACACCAATCATTATATCACTAGGAAACCATTATTTGTTGTAGGATTAAATCAGTAATAAGCCAGATTTAACCATTGTCTCCTCAATTCCACTTAGTGCCTTATTTCAAGTTCTGGCCCATATATGGCACATATTATTTTATTGAGCCTAAGATTGGGCTCCTATGTGTAGGTCTAATATCTCTTCTTGTTCTATGACCTTTTGGTTGTTGTATTTGAATGCTTCTCATGGCACACTCCAGAATAGCCCCCACCTAACCCCATTGGCCCTGTGCTTCTTTGTCTCCCTGTGCTGATCTGGTCTGGAAAATGACTTATTGATTTTTTGTTCTTGAATTTACCAATCAGGACTTTGTCTGGTACTTTTTTTTTCAGGATCTTTGTGGAGGGAAGTGGGTAGTAGTTAGGTTGTTGTCTTGCTTACTACTCCAGCATCTCTACTTCCTCTAGTCACTTTCTTGACATAATTCCATACTATTCTCCAGAATCGTTGATTCCATCAACAGATCATAGGATCATAGATTTAAAGATGGAAAGGAAGTTGCAGGTTATATAGTCCAACTCTCTCAATTTACAAATTAGGAAATTAAGTCTCAGAGAAATTAAGTGACCAAGTTCAGGTCATAACAGTAATAAATGGAAGAACCAGCATTTTGACTCACAACCTCTGATTCCAAATACAATATGGTATCATGTCTGTCTTTGTCTAGCCCCTCCCATATTGACTTTCCCCATCTTTTTTTAGTTTGCTAGGTATCTCATCAACTAATTCTTTTAAAGTACACAATTCTTATTTTGAATATAAGGAAGACAGTAAATGTTAAGGAAAAAATAATATAGATCACTAATGTCTGTTTCTTTCTGTGTCTCTCTACAGTGGAATGAAACAATTGAGCTTTTTCGTGCTAAGATGCCATTACGGAAACATCGAAGTCATTTCAAAAGTTATGAACATTGTTTTACAGCCACAGAAGCTGTGAATTGGCTACATAATCTACTTAGGCATAACCAGAACTTTGGTCCAGAAGTGACTCGCAAACAAACGGTACAGCTGCTAAAAAAGTTCCTGAAGAACCATGTTATTGAAGACATCAAGGGAAGGTGGGGTCAGGAAGATTTTGAGGACAACCGACATCTTTACAGGTACTTTGTTTCCTCTCAAGCCCAATTTTGTGTCTGCCCATCCCCCAGAAATGTGTGATGAGAACCTGGTAGAAATTGGGAGATGGGAATGAACTGAACACCTACTTGTTTACCTGTCTTCCTGCCTGCCTGTCTCTCTACTTATCTGTGTATCTATCTATCTAACCATCTAACTATTTATTTACTTATCTACTATTCATTTATCTATTTATATACCAGGAACTAAACTAAAAACTTGAGAATACAAAGGGAAAAATGAAATAGATTTGAGAAGCTTACATTCTATTATAATTTCCGAAATAAGAATGTTCATCTTTCTTTGCCTACTCTTTTCTTTGACTGCATGGTTTTATTTGAGGGTGGAGTAAATTCTATAGTAATTACAATAGCGGTTTTACTGTAGTCTTTCTGGGTCCCTCTTTTATATTATTGTATTACATTCTTTTTTAAAAGAAATTGCATTTTCTTTTTTTATATAAACTTAATCATTAATAAACACAAACTTTGCACTTACAAAGAACAACAAGAAAGAGGATTTTATTAGAAATTGTGAACTGCTGTTAGGTATAGTTTGTTTTAAAGAAATATACCTGTTTGGTGTGTACATATATAATCTATGCAATATATAATATTAAAATTTGTGTGTATGTGTGTTCATAATTTGATTATATGAATATTTTGTGTGCATGATTTGTGTATGTATTATATATGTGTATGTATCCTATATATCTTTATATACCTATATTTACATATTTATATAAACTTATATCTATATCTGTGACAATATAAATATATCTTTATATACTTATTACTATATTTATATATACCTATATCTATATCTATATATATAAACATTGCCATAAATTTATAGTAACTAACATTTATATAACTCTTAAAATGTGATAGGCACTGTTCTAAATACTTTTATTATTTCGTTTGATCCTCCCAGAAATTCTGGGAGGTAAGAGCTATAGATGAGGAAACTAAGGCACATGGGTTAAATGACTTGCTCAGGGTCCCACAGCTGGTCAGTATATGAAGTAGGTTTTGAATTCCAGTCTTTCTGGCTCCAAGCTCAGTGTTCTATCCACTATACCATATATATTACATACAATTACATTTTCTTTTTCATGTGGATTTAATCATCAATAATATACATAAACATTGCATATACAAAAAATATGAAAAATAATTTTATTAAAAACAACTGCTTTTAGGTAGTTTTAAAAAATATGTAATTTTACTTATTATATATAGCAAATAAGATTTGAAACTTCTCTGTGTGCCCTTCACTTTTTTTTTTTTTTGCTGAGGCAATTGGGATTAAGTGACTTGTCCAGGGTCACATAGCTAGGAAGTGTTAAATGTCTGAGACTAGATTTGAACTCAGATCCTCCTGGATTCAGGGCTGGTGCTCTACCCACTGCACCACCTAGCTGCCCCATCCCCTTCACTTTAAAAAAATTTTTTTTTTTTGCTTTTGTTTCATTTCCCTCTACATCATATCCCTCCTACTTCTCTTTCCACCTTCAGTAATTCTCCCTTGGAATAGTGTAGTTCAGCAAAAGAAATCAACATATTGACCATATCTGAAAGTATATATGTCAGTCATGGAAGGAACTTTTAGATTTCATACATATAGTCTAATCCCCTCATTTAAATATGAGAAAACTGAGATCCAAAGACCTTTGTGACTTAACCAAAGTCATTCAGGTAATAGATGGGAGAGCTGGAATTTGACCTTGGGATGTCTGACTTCAAATCCAGCATTCTTTCCACTATGCCACAATGACTCACACTCATATACTGTGATTTGGCCAGTTGTTCCCTAATTATTTGGCACCCATTTTGTTTCCAGGTCTTTGCTACTACCAAAAAATGTTGATATAAATTTCATGTGGTAGTGTCCTGGGGCCAGCTTGTATGGACTTACTAAAGCTGGTTGTTAAAATTTCATTGTGAGCATTTACATCCCAGAAACTGGCAAATATTACAAATTAGAATTTGAGTTATTATTTGGAGGAAAGGCTTATAACACAAATTAAACTTAAAAGTTATTGTTGGTACTCACGTGGGTGTAGATCTATGCATACATATAAAAGAGTCAATTGTTAAACATTTGTAAAAATAACTGTACCTATTAGTTCTTTTGCTCTGTACTCAGAGTTCCTATTTTCATTTCTGGATTTATTAGTTATTTGGGATATTTTTTCTCATGGTTGTTAGTAATCTGTATTTCTGATTTTGAGAACTAGCTATTCCTATTCCTATCTTTTGACTACTTTTCCTATTTCTATCCTTTGACTACTTATCTTTTGGGAAATAGGTTTTATATATATATATATATATATATATATATATTTATGTTTAGAACAACTTTTTACAAATCTTGGGTATTAGATATTTGTTAGAGAATTTTGCCATGAAGATTTTCCCCCCAGTTTTTTCCTTTCTAATCACATTTGTTTTCTTGTGCAAAAGCTCTTCAGTTTTATGTAGTTGAAATTGCTCACCTTATCCTTTATGATAACTTGTGTTCCTTTTTAGATAAAGTTTTTTTCTTATGGTGTAGTTGTAAAACACCTATCTCCCTTTCCAAATTAAAAAAAAAAAAGATATTTAAGCAATGCGTCCTATATCCTATATATTATATACCACATGTATTGTAATATATAGTATAAAGTATTATTAATATGTTAATATAAATCTAATTTCTTTCTTGCTGTTTTCCAGTTTTCTTATAGGATTTTGTTAAACAGGGAAACATTCTTGGCTCTACTTGGTATCTTTGGATTTAATGAATACAATGCTTTTATATTCAAGGATTCCTGAATTTTCTTTATATTAACTGGACCATTGATCAACTTTTCTATTTCTTAAACTAGAATCTATTGGTTTTGATGATAACTGTTTTGTAGTACAGTTTAAAATCTGGTACTGCTGCCTTTCCTCTCCCCGTCTTTATTCCTATCCTTTTTCATGATTTCCCTTGAGATTCTTGACCTTTTATTCCTCCCCTCTGCAGCATTCTTGAAATGCACTGTTTTTTCTGCAGAGAAAACAAATGATCCAACTTTTTTTTTTGCTTATAGTACAGCCTTCTTAGAATCTGAAAAAGAAAGAGAATAGACTAGATCAGGAGAGGAGGGTTGTGCTGAGTCCCTTTGAGTGATACAGAGCTCTGATCTTAGCTGGTGGTTAATTTGGTCTTGTGAAAAATACAGGACCCATATCCAGGAATTTTGCCAATATTTCATTTGTTCCTATTTTTCCCTGACAATAGAAATCTGCCCTTACCCTGTTTTCACAGTCTCCTGTCTTGATGCAAATTAGACAAATTATGTGGTCACTTTTATAATATGAACATTAGCAGGTGCTAAATAAATGAAGGAAAATGGAGTCTTTTCCCCTTCAGTCCTCTTCACTTTCCCCCTGCATTCTTGACTGTTTGTAGAGTAATGAGACTGGGAAGCAGGTGGAACGACATACAGGGTGTCCAAAAAGTCCTACTGCACTTTTATGGTTTGGTAGCTTGAAACTGTGCTAAGATTTTTGGAACACATTGTACACAAATTTAAAGGAAAGAAAGGGTAAGCATTAGAAGAGTGAAGAAAATGCATGAATGTGTCTATGAAAGGGCTGTATTTTAGATCCTACAGACAGGGGAAAATGGAAATAATCAATGATATGGGCAATTTAATACCAGCTTCTTCTTGTTGCTCATAGAGAAGCTATAATTGGAGACATGTATCGTGGGCAGGAAAAACCTGTTAAGTTCATCTGAACTCTGACTTTGGGAGACATTCTTTTACTTAATATAGGATCAAAGATTTAGCATTGCAACAACATGTAGGAGAATGGGTAGTGATGTGACATAATGGACAGAATGCAAAACCTGGAATCAGAAAAACTCATCTTTCTGAGTTCAAATCTGACTTCGGATAAGCTGTGTGACCTGGGCAAGTTATTTAACCCTGACTGTCTTGGTTTTCTCATGTGTAAAATGAGCTGGAGGAGGGAAATGGCAAACCACTCTAGTATCTTCTCCCAGAAAATCTAAAATAGGGTCACAGAGTCAGATATGAATGAAAATGACTGAACAACAAAGATACAACAGCATTAGAAATAGAAATGATAAAAACAAAATTTAAAAGGTTAGTGATTAAAATTATTATAATATTGATATGCTTCTTATTAAAAGTCAACATAACCGCCGTGTTTTTGGTATATATTACTCTAGTTGATTTTCTTACTTTGTAGTTTTTGTAAAATATTTCATCAGCTGCTGCTCAGTGACTGAAAGGATTGCATTTGTAATTCTAGCCTTAATTTCATGCAAAGAGTGAAGTTTTGATGCCATTTTGATGTGTATCCCATAAAAAAAAAAGTTTCATGGAGATTTAAAGCAACTCTTCCACAGTTGTGCAATATTAGCTTTCATTTGCCATGTGGTTATGAGTTTGTCCTCATCTCTCAATTCAACTGTTAAGACTTTAAGGACAGCATCATCTGTTTCAGCCCCTCATTTTTGCTTTTCTTCTGTTTCCAATATTTTATGTACTTTATCTAAAATAGTTTTATTGATTATGAATGCTTAGGGATCCAAGAAAAAGGACCACCTCCACCCATTCAGCAGTTTGAGAAAATGTCTTACAGAAACTTTTGTCCATGTAATGCATAAGTGCAATCAAAATATATATTATTCAAAATTCCTAAGACCAAGTAATGTTAAAGAAATTTAAATAATTAAACTTTAAAACAATACCAAGATATTCAGTAATTATCATAAAATCATGAAAACTACTCTGGCCCAATTTGCTACTAATGGGTGGATAACTTTAAGTGAGTGGTAAATTCTTTAGGGTATTTTTTCTGATCTGTAAAAGTACATGTTGTCTAACTAGTCCTTGTCCTTAAAGATAAAACTTAAATAATAGAGGATAAAAAATACAGAAATATTAAAAAAAACAGGTCGAGGACTGTGCCTCAGATTCAGAAATAGATATTATTTAATCAGACAAGAATTTATACAAGAAATGGGTCTCAAGATATGATTTAAATGGAGAAAATTTATATATGGGTGAATTCTACAGCAAACCCTTTTTTGACTTATTAGATGATCTTTGAGAAAGTGCTGTGGACAAAATGCATATAAGCTAACTTGATGATGAACCTTTCTAAACTTAACTTACCTCATTTTTTAACAAGGTACAAACACAGCTCAGAGATAATTGTGGTTTGAGTTCTACACCTCTGCAGTAAAATGAATCTTGTAATAAAAACATTCAGATTTTTTTTTGTTTCTTAATGAATATGAAGGCTATGTTTACCCTTAAGTTGGCAATAGTATTATGTCTAAAAGAATATGGTATATATTAATTAAATCTGAGTTTTAAGCAAGTTGTAATGTTTTTGCTGATGGAGAGTCTTGTCTTGATGTTAATGGCTGCTGACTAATCAGGAGAGTGATTGTTTAAGGTTGGGATGATTGGCAATTTCTTAAAATAAGACAGTAATGAAGTTTTCCTCATTGATTGACTTCTCCTTTCACTTGACCACTTAAAAGACATGTAGGACTGTTTGACTTAATTTCAATATTTTTGTGGCTGAGGGAATAGGGAGGCCTCAAAAAAGGGAGAGAGGTAGGGGATAGCTGGTAGCTAGAGCAGTCAGAACACACATTTTTCAATTCTGTTCTCTGCATTATGAATTCACTTTGTGGGGCTCAGAACAATTAGACTAGTAACATCAAAGATAACTTATAACAGATCACCATGGCAGATATAATAATAATGAAAAAGTTTGAAATATTTTGAGAATTTACCAAAATATGACAAGAGACACAATGTAAGCACAATGTAGGAAAAGTGGTGCCAATAAACTTGCCTGATGCAAGATTGCTACAAATCTTCAATTCATAAAAAAAAAATCTAACATCTATCAGCTGCAATAAAGTGAAGTAAGATAAAATGATATAAGCCTATGGTAGAGTTTTGTCACTGGGCCCATTCTGATAGCCTCTTCAGCTTGGATAGAGCTTGTAACAGCTGGTCTTCCCCAGTGAAAGTTTTCAACAAACTTTGTCACAAGAAAAAAAAATATTATTGTAATGGAGTAAAATAATAATAATTAAGTTGACTTTAATCTTGAGAAGCATGACAAATTGGGAGGAAATGAAGAATTGGAAGAAAGCAAGGTTCTGGTGTCTAACTGGCCAGAGTAAATAGAGAAGATTGGATATACCTAGTAGTTATTCATTTCAACTCTTTCAGTACTTCGGCCTCCACAGTTGTGTAATATTAACTTTCATTTATGTTCACATGTGTTTGTGTTCATGTTCCCATATGGATATTGTTTTTAAAGATAGCATCACCTGTTTCGGCTTATTATTCTTGGTACAGTTTTGGATAAGTGACTCCTTTGAATAATATCGTTGAATCTTTATTAGGTCTTTCTTTAGAACTTTCAATTCTGCCTTTATTGTTATGAGTTTTTTTTATAATATTTTATTTTTTCCAAATACACGCGAAGATACTTTTCAGCATTCATCTTTGTAAAACCTTGTGTTTCAAATTTTTCTCCTTCCATCCTCCTTTTCCTCTCCCCAAGACAGCAATAAATCTGATATAGGTTAAACAGAATTTTTTCTTATAATGCCTTTAACATTTTTTTTTAATGAACTAAGTGAACATTAACTAACATGAATATTTCAACATATGAAGAATAGGAAATATAGATTATATGAAATGATGAATCTTGATCACATTTAAAATTTAACATGATAGCACCAGCACTGCTCAGTTGGTCTGTCTCTTTCTGAACTTTGTATTTTTTTTGTGTATTTTTAAATGTTTTTGTTGATTTAAAAAAAAAATCACACTCACAACCTCCTCTTCTTCGTACAGCTATTTTCTGTCCCCAAATAAAAACCTGCCTTTGTAGCAGAGAAGTATAGTCAAGAAAAAAAAAATGGACCTTGGTCCTGTCTGAAAATCTATGTTTCTTTGAGTAAGTCTCTCTGCCAAGAGGTGGGAAACTTGGTTCATCTGAGTGTTCTGGAATTTTCATTGGTCATTGCATTAAAAAGTATTGTTAAATATTTACAAATTGTTTTCTTTTATATTATTACAGCATTATATAAATTGTTTTCTCAATTACACCCATTTCATTCTGTATTATTAAATTCTGGTCTTTCAAATTTTTCTGAATCCATCCCTTTTGTTTTTTCTTATGGAGCAAATAACATTGCATGAAAAAATATATTAATTTGCTCTAGTATTCCTCAATGTGCCCAAAGTCATTTAATACAATAAAATATCCTACTATAAATATATTTATGTATTTGAATCCTTTCCTTCTGCCTTTGATTTCTTTGCCATATGCGAGGTATTTAAACACTAGGTGAAAGGAAATGAATATCTTAGGGACTTTAGGGGTATGTTCCAAATTGTTTTTCAGAGGGATTGGATCAATTTACTTCTCCATCAATTATGTTAACAGTATCCTTGTCTCCTCCAACAATTCTTTCTTTCTTTTTTGTCTTTTTGCCAGTCTGTGGCACAAATGAAGTTATTTTTATTTCTCTTATTAGTAATTATTTGGAGCATTTTTTTTCCATGAGAGCTTGCATTTCTTTTGAAAATTGCCAATTCCCATATTTCAGCCATTTGGCTACTAGGGAATAGCATTTGTTAAAAATTTGTATCAATTTCCTGTCTATTTTAAATACCAGACCTTTATCATAGAAAGTTGCTGCAAAAGATTTTTCCCCCGAGTTAACTTTCTTTTTAATTATAATTCTTTTTTTAGCTTATGCAAAAACTTTTCAGTTCTTTATTGTCAAAATTGTACATTTTATCCCCTGTAATATTCTAATCCTTGTTTGGTCAATAACTTTCTATATCTATCTAAATGATGTGATTTAGGAGAACAATTTCTGTTTAGTTTTGGACACCAAATATTTGGGTTCATTCATGTGAAGAATTCACGATGGCCATTTTCTTTGGCAAAAGATAGGTTTATTTGGAAGAAGTTACAGATAAAATGAAGATATATAATAGATGCCAGAAGTGGTAAATATGATATAGAGTGTATAGCTAGTAAGAAATGTTAACACTTAATGAAAAAGACAAGTTCCCTAGTGGAACTCACAATTAGCCAGAAGAAAGGGAACACTCCATGAAGTTGGAGTATGTCCTTAGTTGCATAAGTCTAAGAGGAGTTTAGCACCCTAAAAGAGTTAGTTAGCTATAAGAAGAAGAGAGAATAAATGTATGGTAGGGAATGAGAGGAGAGATGCTACATGGCATGGGGTTGAGGGGAGGGGAAATTTCACCATGAGATAGTGTTGTGGTGGGCTGAACCAAAGGGGTTCAGCAAAAATGGCACGAGCCATGGACAAATTGGGGAAATATAATCTCAAGGCTTTAACATAATTAGGATTTCTATCTGGACATAGCAAGGTGGGGCTACCCATGACCATACCCAGTTACTCAGGATCTCATCAAAAAGTATCTGCTTCCTTCCTCTTATTTATTTAAAGTGTAATCTTTCACAGCTAGGTCATTTTTTTAAATTGGTAAGCATCAATTAAGCACCTGCTGTGTGCTGGGGTTTGAAGATAGAGGTATGGAAGAAAATGGTCTCTGCTCTGAGGAGGCTTACATTCTAATGAGGAAAGATCATATATAAAAGAAAACTTATCACAGAGGTGGAAGAAATGGAGAAATGTTTGAGCTGAGTTCTCCCCTTAAATGAATCCTTAAGAATTTTATTGTGTTATATTGCTTATGGTATATAGGTTTGCTTTCAAGTTTTCTTTAACAGGTTTTAATCTAATAGTTAATCTAATAATATATCCCTAGTACTTGAGCATCTAAGTGGTACAGTGGACAGTGTCCTAGGCATGGAATCAGAAAGACACATTTTTTGAGTTAAAATCTGGGCCTAGGCATTTACTAGCTGTGTGACCTTGGAAAAGTCACTTAACCCTGTTTACCTTAATTCTTAATGTGTAAAATGAAATGGGGAAGAAAATGATAAACCACTTTAATGTCTTTGCCAAGAAAAGCCCCCAAATCCAGGAAGAATTGGACATAAGTGAACAATAACTCCAGTAGCATTTGGTATCTTTTAATTTTATCAAACAGTATTATTATTTAATTCTGGATCATTTAATTAATATATTCCATTGATTAAGCTTAAATTTTTTTAACCAATACCACATAATTTTGATGATTATTACTTTGAAGTTTGAGATCTGATACTTTTCTTGTCACTTTAAAAAATTATTGAAATTATTGAGCTATTAATATTTCAGAAAAAAATTATGATTTTTCTTTAGTATATAATGCAATCCTTTGGTAGTCATCTTTTTTTTTTTTTTTCTGTGAGCAGGCTGATCCACAAACAATTACTATATCTTCAATTATTTGAATTTTCTATAAGTGGCATTTTATAGTCATATTCTTAATTTATGCGTTTATTTTGATATGTGTATTTCAAGGTATTTTTATAAATTATATAGTTTTTTTTCCTGGACATATGATTTCATCTATGTTTAGGAAATTCTTTTCGTAAGGATAGAGTATTATCTCTTCCTCTTTCAATGTAGGTCAGCACTTGATCGGTTATTAATAAGGTTTAGAGCAAAAGTCTATAACTCTCTTTGTGTACTGGACTCTTTTGGCATTTGGGTAAAGCCTATGGACACCTTTTCAAAATAATGGTTTTAAATGCATAACATAACATGCAAGAAATTTTAAAAAGGAAAATAGTTACCCCTCTCTCTCTGTCTTGTTTGTCTAAAAAGGTTCATGGATCCGAGGTTAATAAACCCTGATTATGACAATTGATTGCGACAGTGAGCGATTAAATGACTTGCCCATTGCAAGACATTCACAGTATATTTTAGAGGCCAGATTTGTATTCAGAACTTCCTGAATCATTGGCTAGCTCTTTATTTACCATACCATGGTATTTCTTTCTATAGATGTTTAAAATGGAATTTCTGTTCCCTTCTCTTTTTGATTGGTTTTGTTGGTAGTTTGCAGAAAGGTTTGTGATTTTTTTTTTAAGTTTGTCCATGTCCATGTCCAAACTTTTTTTAAAGTTTTATCCATGCTTTAGTGTGTTGTGTTAGACTCTTTCTGGTATTTCATAACTTCCCTCCCCCCCCCCCCCGCCCCCTTTTGGTATCTTTTCCTTTGCTGTATTTTATCTCATAATATGTAGTATTGACTTTTTTCTTTAAATTTTTTTGGTTTTCCCCCCCATCTTTTCCTTTTCTTCAAGTGAATTTTTTTATGGTAGTTTTTCATCCACTTTGGTTCATTTGCTATTCTTCTTCATCTTCTTTTTTTTTTTTTTTTTTTTTTGGCGAGGCAATGGGGATTAAGTGACTTCTTCAGGGTCACACACCTAGTAAATGTTAAATGTCTGAGGCTGGATTTGAACTCAGATTCTCCCAACTTCAGGGCCAGTGCTCCATCCACTATGCCATCTAGCTAACCCATTTGTTATTGTTCTTGAGGAAATGCTGAAACTCAGATGTTCTTTCCATCTCACATTTCACCATTCTGCCTCAAATCTCCTTTGATCACATTCAAACCAATTTCTTATTATCAGTTTTTTTTTTTAAATTCTGTGTTTCTGAAAACACATCAAAACACAAAAAGGAGATTGTAAAACTGTAAATCTCCATTTCATTTCACTTGCTTAAAAACATATTGTAAATTCCACATTTTACTTTCAAAACTTTCCTTCTTGTCTGTGCTTCTTTCTGAACTGCTTACTATTTTCTATATATTAAAAAACGCCACCAACATTTACCCTATTTTGGGGAGTCATCACCGTTCCTGATCTGCATTCCCCCAACCTCCTCCATCAGTCAAAAGGAAAGAAAATGAAACCCTTGTGAAGGAAATAGTCAAAGAAAGTTATTCTACATAAAGCACTATTTCAAAAATTTATGCTTTTGCACTTTGTGTCTATCACCTGTCAGGAGATAGAGAATTTGTTTCATCAAAGGTCCTCTCTGGAGACACAACTGTTCATTATCTTGGTCAGAATTCTTAAATCCTTCAAAGTAGTTTGTTTGCTTTTTGGAGGCGAATGTTTAAGTGACTTGCTCAGGTTCACATGGCTACTAAGTGTTTGAATCCAAATTTGAACTCAGATCCTCCTGACTCCAGGACTGGTGCTCAATCCACTGCACCATCTAGCTGCCCCATAGCTTTTCTTTATGTTGTTGTTGTCATTGTATAGTTTATTCTTTTGGATCTGAATAACTTACTGCATCATTTCATATTACCTAGAATTCTCTTAAATTAGCTTTTTGTTTATTACTTGTTGTGTAACTTAATATATTCCATTACATTTATATGCCATAGATCAGCTGTTTTCCATTTGTCTGAGAGGTAATATAAGTAACCTTCCTACATTTTAGTTTTTTGCTTATTATCCTCTCTTAACTTCCTGTTTCAACTTCCACTTATTTCCCTGTTGAATTTGTTCTGTTTCCACATTGAACTGTGTGCATGTGCATGTGACACTGCATGCATTTTTTCTATTTCAGATAAGAGTGGGATTGATCTGATGCCAATTCCCCCATTCCTTCCTCCATTTGAATACTTTTCTGCTTAAACACCCCAATTGTGAGAAACAGAAAATTCCTTCCTCTTTTTTCTTTAACACCCTCCCTTTTCTCTTTTAAGACTCTCAAAACAGAACCAATATACTACCAGAACCTCTGTTTTTCTTATTTAACTCCCTCAGTACTCATTGAAGACATTAAAATTCTTTTTTTGTAAAATTACAGGGGTTCCTTTCCCTCCCTTTTTTCTTTTAAAGCCTTTTATTTTCAAAACATATACATGATAATTTTTTAACATTGACCCCTGCAAAACCTCATATTCCAGATTTTCCCTTCCTTCCTCCCATCTCCTCCCCTAGATGGCAACATGTTAAGATATATGTTAAATCCAATATATGTATACATATTTATACAATTATCTTGCTGCACAAGAAAAATCTGATCAAAAAGGGAAAAAATGAAAAAGAAAACAAAATGCAAGTGAACAATAGCAAAAAGAGTGGAAATGCTATTTTGTGATCTACACTCAGTACCCACAGTTCTCTCTCTGGGTGTAGATTGTTCTCTTCATCACAAGATCATTGGAATGGGCCCTAATCATCTCATTGTTGGAAAGCAAGACATTAAAATTCTAAAGGGACATTCATTTCTTCTAAACCTGTTTTGAGTATTAGCATAGAAACATCACATAGTTCCCTTCATTTGTTGAAAATAAATTTACCTTTTTAATCTTCTGGATTCTTCTTATTAGATTTTCTGTTCAGCTCTAATATTTTCGTCAGAGATGCTTGAAAGTCTTTTATGCAATTAAAATTCCACCCCATCCCTCCAATAATAGCTGCTTTATTGTTACTTGTAGTCTTGTAACTCATAGGTTACTCTTATTTGTTAGAACTAAAAAAAACCCAAAACATTTCTGAGTGTCTTGTTGCTACTACATTTTGGAAAATGTAGAATTTCATATTTGGAACAGAAGATGTCAGTGGTAGCTTTTGAAAATTTGAGATCACATCTGTCATTAATCAGTTCAGCATAATGCCATCCTTTTGACACGAATACAAGGAATCTCTTCAAAAATTATTTACATCTTTACTTTTTACCAATTTTTTACTTCCAAATTGTATATACCTCTACACTTCCCTACTCAGTGAGACATCCTTTGTCCAAATTGAGAAAGAAAAAATTTGGCAAAATCAGTCTGAGATTTGACAATTAATGCAATATTCCACAGCCAAGCCTCTCCTCCTTAACACACAAAGGAGGAAATGAGGTGCTTTTTCTTCCCTCTTCTCTAAGGCTATGCTTGATGATTATAATTACGCAGCATTCACTGTCATGCCTTGTTCTTTCTATTTATATGATTGTAGACCAGATGAGGTCATATAGACTATCCTAGGCATTCTCTTTCTTTGTAACTTCATCAAGTCTTACAACTTTAATGATCATTACAACACAGAACTCCCAAATCCATAAATGCAGTCTGAATTTCCCATAATCGCACATCTATTACCTATTGAATAGATCAGACTGAATATCCTATAAATAATTCATGTCCCCAAATCCAAAAGTAAACTATTTCCCCCTCAAACCCATGGTACCCTCTTTCTGTTGAACACACCAGCATCCTTCTCATCACCTAGATTCCTAATATGAGCATTATCTTTGCCTTTCACTTATCCTCACTCCACATCCAGTCACTTTCAAAATCTTGTCACTTCTCTATACACAATAACATATCTTTCTTCATCTCTTGACTCAGATACCATTGTAGTTCAAGCCTTCATCACTCTCTTAAGTGTGTTACCATGGTGCCCTTCTAACTGACCTCTCTTTCAAATCTTCTCTCTGACCAGTTCTTCCTACAGTTGCCAGATATTTCTAAAAAAAAAAGTCTATTTCATTCCTTTTTCTCAGTAGCCTCCATTGGCTCCCTATTGTCTGTAGTATCAAAAAAGATGCATGTTTGCTTAAATAAGATCCTTCTCAATCAATTCTGATGGATGTGGCTCTTTTCAACAGAGATGATTGAGACCAGTTCCAATGATCTTGTAATGAAGAGAGCAATCTGCACTCAGAGAGAGGACTATAGGAACTGAAGGTGGATCACAACAGAGCATTTTCACTCTTTTTCTTGTTTGCTTGCATTTTGTTTTCTTTCTCATTGTTTTTCCTTTTTTATTCGATTTTTCTTGTGCAGCATGATAATTGTATAAATATATATATATATATATATATATATATAATTTAACATATATTTTAACATGTATAACATATATTGGATTATTTGCCATCTGGGGGGGAATGAGGGGAAGGGAGGGAAAAATTGGAACACAAGCTTTCGCTAGGATCAATGTTGAAAAATTATCCATGCATATGTTTTGAAAATAAAAAGCTATAATAAAAAAAATAAGGTCCTTCTCCTAAATATCTTTTCCAACCTTGCAGTCCATTACTATCTGTAACAACAGGGCAAACTAATCCTCAAATATATTATTCCTTCTCGCAGAGAACCTCTGGAGGCAAATGTTGGGTGGATAAAAGGACTAGAAGATAACCAAAGGAACTTTGGAGGATGGAGTAAATGAATTAAAAAGCTTGAGATGGGGGGGGGGGGGGGGAGGATTTCAAGGAAACTTAGAGGATGAAAATCAAGTTTCTGTGAATTTTCTAGGTGAGAAAGTACCTTTATCTGTTCCCCTCTAATAACTAGTAATAATGTAGAACTGAAATATGGCTTTAATATCTTTTATCCTTATTGAATAAAGATTTTTTTTAACCCTTGCTCTTAATTTAAGAAACAGACGAATTCAACATTTTATGTTCTCTCTAAGGAAAAGAAAACTACATTTTTGTATGTGATCACTGATGGGGAAGGGTGAAGGGAGAAGGACTACCTTCTTGTGAGAAGCGGGCCTGGCCTTGTAATAGGCACCCTGGCTTTCTGCTGTCCTTTCAGCAGTGACTTTGTTTTAGAAACCATTTTTTCCTAGTATTAATAGGTTCTGATCTCCCTCTAGTGGTCATCCTGTGTTTTAACCGTCGGTTAGACTTTATAGGGAGCTCACTGTAATACCTACAAAATATTCTGTTGAATGAAGATCTGATTTTTCTAGTCTCAGTCCTGCCATTTATTAGGAAGGTCACTTGATTCTTCATATGCAAACAAAGATTGTTGGAAACTCTTCATTGGCTGTATCCTCTCATTTTAAATATTTATTGAATGTCTAACTTTATGTACTTAGCACGGGAGAGAAATACAAAAAGAAGCATACATTTTAATCTCTGCCCTCCTTGAGAAAGAATCTTATAAGGGAAGGGAGAAAAGTGAATTTACTTAAGTAGCAATGCAAGGCAACTATGATTGAATCAAATAAGTGGGTGTAGACTGTGTGATAGAAGCATTTGGGGAAAAAGGGGAGACATCTGCAAACTTGATTGATTAGGGAAACTTCAGGAATGGTAGTCGGGGCTTACTGAACTAGACCCTGAGGTCATTCCAACTAGGGGGAAAAACATTTCTGGGGAGAAAAGTTGCAGGAAGGAAACTTGATCCGAAATGAGGGGCACAGGGATGGAGTGGACACAGTGGTGGATCCAGAGTTCAGAAGATCTGCCTTTGGGTGAGTTGTGTTACTCTTAGAAAATCACTAAACCTCAGTTGGGTCAGTTACTTCATCTTATAAAGTGTGAAGGTTGAACTTAAGGACTGCTAAGGATCCTACCAACTCTCAATCTATGATCCTGTGATGAAATGAACATGTTTCGACAGAGAGTGAGGAAACTGGTTTGGTTATAGAAGGGGGACCCATGTTTTTACAGTGTGGGTGTTTAGGGTGACACAGTTCTTCCTGCATGGTGAAACAAGGGGGTTGACCGTGATTAGGGCTGAATCAATGACACTATGATACATCTTGTACACAGACTGTGACTTTTGCTTCCAAGCAATCCAATCAAACTGGTGTGTGGCAATCTGGGATGGGCAGCTTCATTTTAATCAAAATCAGCAAGCAGTGCAAGTGAAGTGTCAGAGAATAGGGAAGGGATGGGGGAGGGCAACTCCTGCAATGAATGACAAATGAGTGGATGGATATGCATAGACCCAGTGTGGAAAGGACTGAAGGTCATCCCTTGAACTGTTAAAGGCACTCTTCTTCCACCAATACAGCTCCATCATCAGCACTCTCTTTTGCAAACAAAAGAT
This sequence comes from Sarcophilus harrisii, assembly GCF_902635505.1. NCBI lineage: Eukaryota > Metazoa > Chordata > Mammalia > Dasyuromorphia > Dasyuridae > Sarcophilus > Sarcophilus harrisii. The sequence continues at coordinate 150,464,136 of NC_045426.1, read as the reverse complement.
GATGAGATCTATGGGCGGGTGTGATCTGATGTATTAAGGCTAGCTAGCTCTTTGGAGCCCTTTGGGGCCAGGATTGCCATTCTGGGCAATCTATGGCATTTTATTTCTTTTTCATCTTTCCCTGAGAATCTGGAGGGCTGTGTGTGTGTGTGTGTGTGTGTGTGTGTGTGTGTGTATGTATGTGTACATTCATTATCCATTGTTTTTGCTATTCTAAACCTAGAGTCTGCCTTTCTCTCCTGGTTCTTCATCTGTGGTCTGAGGCCTTTTGTTCAATTCATTTTAAACAATGGGCTTTCTGGCTGCTGTTTGGTTTCTCTTTTGTGTGCCTCTTCATATTCAAATATCTAGTTGGTGGAGAAGCTTGGGCTAGGAACCAGCTCTTTTTCATTTATTCAAATACCATACTGGGTAGGTGTTTTTTTTTTCTTTCTAAAAATTATTTTGAAAAAAAAATTAAAAACCTCTCTGTAAAATCTGTTTTAGGCTGATTCCTATTTTACTAATACACTCTGTCTTTGTTCCCTTTATTTCTTAATGTCTTCCTAGTCACTCCTCCTCTAGGAGTGCTGTAAAACTAAAAAAGGAAATAAAAGAATCTTTGAATTAAAATATTACCTCATATAACAACTATATATATATATACGCATATATGTATATATATATGTGTATATATATATATATAAAACACATAACAATAACAGAGTTAGGCACTGGCCAAGGCAGATACGGTGCTAAGAGCTTTTCAGTTATTTTCTTGATCCTTAAAACAACGATGGGAGCTGTTATTGTCCTCATTTTACAGATTAGAAAACTGAGGCCATCTGAGATGAATTGTCTTGCCCAGAATCATATAGCTAGCAAATTTTGTCAAGACTCAAGTTTGACTGACTACGTCAGGCTCAGCGATCCATCCAGTGTTTCATCTAGCTGTCCTTTATTCTTGCTAGTGTGAGTTTAATAATTCTTATAGTTTAATTTTCTTCATACGTAAAAGTCCCTGGGGATGAGGGGAGGAGACAAGTGTGTGGTCTAGACCTATGGTTTCATTGTATTAGGAACTCTTGAATGAGGAAATGAATTCTACCATTACAGATTAACAGCCATTTTCAGTGGCAGGAAGGGGGGAAAAGGTTTTTTAATTTGGGGTCTGTGAATTCATTTTTTTCTTTTAATACTTTGATAACTGTATTTAAAGATTAGTTTGCTAATCAGTTTCCTTTGTCTTTATACAAATTTTATTTATTTTATCCTGAATTTAAGAAATAAAATAAGTAGTTCTATAACATGGTAGAATAGAAAAAAAAAGATGATTGCACATGAAACTGAAAATCTCTATGTACAACCTGCTATCCCTTTCAAACATATGATAAAGTTATTGTGTAATTTTTTTCCTTTTCTTTTTCTCTTTCCTTCTCCCCTCACCTTAGAGATGGCCACCATTACACACACATGCACACGTACACACACACACACACACACACACGTATACACACAGATATATGTATATATATGTAAAATCATTCCATATATTGTTCTTATTTATCATTTCTTTTTCTAGATGCAGATAACATCTTTTTTAATTGAAATTTTTTATTTTCAAAACATAAACAAGGATAATTTTTCAACATTGACTCTTCAAAAAACCTTGTGTTCCAATTTTTTCCCTCCTTACCCTCACCCCCTCATTTAGATGCCATGTAATCCAATATATATTAAACAAGATAACATCTTCTTTAACAGAGTTTTTGTAATTGTGGGTGTTTTAATAGTCAAAATGACTTAGTAGTATTAATTTTTATCTGTGATCAGTAATGCAGTATGCATAAATGAATATAGCCAATGACTGTGTTGCCTTTATTTAATTTTTTGTTGATAGCTTGATCTCATAAGAGAATTCTGTGAAAAATACTAAAATATGAAAACTCATCATGCATCTCAAAATAAAATGGAATACTTAAAAGCCCCCAATATTGCTGTTACTGTGTATAACATTCTCTTGGTTCTGCTCATTTTGCTCTTGATTGTTTTATACAAGTCTATGTTTTTCTAAGATCATTGAGCTCATCATTTCCTTTTTTGCATCTAATATTACTTTTCTTTTCCCAATTACATGTAAAGATCCTTTCCAACATTAATTTTTTAAGATTTTGCATTCCAAATTTTTATTTTTCCCTCTATTCCCTCCCTTTTCCCCAAGACAGCAAGCAATCTTATATAGGTTGTATATGTACAGTCATGTTAAATATATTTCTATATTAGTTATATTGTGAAAAAAGAATCAGAACAAAAGGGAAAAACTATGAGAAAGAAAAAAGTCAATAATACATTTTAAAAAGTGAAAATATTACGCTTTGATCTGTATTCAGATTCCATTGTTTTTTCTCTGGATGTGGATATCATTTTCCATCACAAGTCTTTTGGAATTGTCTTAAGATCATTGTACTGCTTGGAAGAGCCAGGACTATCATTGTTGATCATTATAAATCAGTTTATATAACTCTATCCATATTTTTCTGAAATCTACCTGCTCATCATTTCTTATAAAACAGTCAAATTCCATTATATTTATGTCTTAACTTGTTCATCCATTTCCCAATTGTTGGCCATTCCCTCATTTTCCAATTCTTTGCCACCACACACAAAAAAGCTACTATAAATATTTTTATACATGGGAGTCCTTTTTCCTTTTTTTATTATCTCTCTGGGACACTGGCTTAGTAGTGATATTGGCAGATCAAAGAGTATGCACAGATTTTTAGCCATTTGGGCATAGTTCCAAATTGCTCTTCAGAATGGTTGGATCAGTTTACAACTTCACCAACAATGCATCAGAATCCCAATTTTCCTATATGTCTTCCAACATTCATATTCTTTTTCTGTCATTGAGCTCATCATTTCTTATAGCACGGTAGTATTCCATCATGATCATATAATATTTTAAAATACTTTTATTTCATTGCTACATATTTTATTTTATGGATGGAAGTAGTCCACCCATAAGCAGGTGTCAGAGGGGGTCTGGACACATAAAAAGCTAAAGACCCTCTAACTTAGAGAGTTATCTGAATCATAGGTATCAAAATATGTGGATTGTATGCTTAATTTGTTGCCTGAATCAAAGTAAACTATAATTGGGAAATTACTTAACAAAACAAATAAAATAGAACATAGATACTATGTAGTTTAATATTTGATTTTTCTAAGTCAATACGGTACTATAGGAATTTTTATATATGTATGACTTAGTGGCCCTTTTTTCTAAGAATTTGACATCATTGACCAAGGTCACTGAGAAGTGATTAGCTCAGGATCACAAAGTAGTATGGTTTTTCTAACTCCTAGCATTAGACCATACTATCTCAACATGAAGAATTCTGGCTATATACATTGCATTTTTTTCTTCTTTTTATTGTATTGTTTTCCTTAAAGGATTTTGAGATAACATGCAAATAGTATATATACTTATAGTATACACACACACACTCTCTCGTATATCTTATTACATAGTATATATACTTAAAACAGATCAATTAAACATTAACCCAAGAAGAGATGAGGGCACATTTGAAAGAGAAAAATAAATTGGCCAGGTATTGGTGTTGAACATTGTATTTGAGCAACTAAATTTATCTCAGTTTCTACCATCTGAGGCAACAAAGGAAACATTCCTGGTTATTTGTATATATTTCAGATGGCCTAATAAAAGAAATCATTCAAGTCATGGAGAAAATTTTTCCTAGGACTGAATTCCAGTTGGAGTTTATTTTGTGGATGAATAAGAGAATAGTGCTTTCAACTGTGATTTTAACAAATGCTAAAGAAATGTTCTACAAGTAGATACTTCTAATGTCTAACCTATATAAAACTTGGCAGCATGAGATTAAACCTTAATCAGGAAAGGCATTATTGTGGAGAAGCTGCGATGATAAAAATCCAAATCTGTAACTTTCTAGACTCATATTCTTTAGTTCAAGTCTAACTTCAGACACTTCCTAATTGTGTGACGCTAGGCAAGTCATGTAATCCTGTTTCCCTGTCTGTAAAAATGAGCTCGAGAAGGAAATGGCAAATTCCTCCAGTATCTTGGCCAGGAAAACCCCAAGTGGAGTCTCAGGGAATTGAATATAACTGAATAATAGCATAACTTTCTAAAGGCAGAGTAGCATAGTGGACAGTGACAGTTGACCTCAGAATTGAGAAGACTAAGATACAGGTCCAACTTCTGACAAATCCTAGCTATGTGTGACCCTCATTTAAGTCACTTAGTTTCTTAAATGCTTCTTGTTCTAAGTCTCTAAGACTATTACAGAACAATTACCAATCAGAATTGTTCATTTCCTCATTCCAGAGCTCAAATGTCTAGACCAGAAAAGATATCTTTTTCATTATCTAACTTAATCTGGAGAAAAGAGAGCAGAAGTTCTTTACCTTATTTGTGTTATGTCCGAATCACTCTGATCCCTTCTTAGAATATTGTTTATAAATCAATAAAATTACAAAATTATAAAGAAATCCAATTCTTCTGAAGTAGTTATTAAAATACTTTTAAAAAAAGTTCCCAGAGCCCAGGTTAAGAATGAGTTCTAGAGGAATGTTAAGTTGACTTTTTAGCGTTCTCTCAGATTTCAAATATCACAGTTAAGCTTCTGAGGATGCTGGATCACACTCAATTGATGGTTGAATTCTTCAGCAAGTGCCAATATTCTGTACTGTTTATTAAAATGGGGTCCATATGCTTTGGAAAGTAGATACATGAGAGACAGCTGACATTCTGTGATGAAAATGGAGGAGTCTGTCATACATTCAGCTCAAGGGAAAATTAAGTCATAGAGGTGATATTTGTTTCAGAAAGATAGCTCTATATTTAAGTTCTTGAAAAGGTAATTAGTTGAGACCTATAGACTGTGTCATAGATTATTTGACTTCAAATTTAAAAATCTGAGGTCAGATGATTCCATTTGATTTTTTGCATTCTCTTCTCTCATACTGAGGAACTATTCCAATAGTTATTGAATGTTCTTAGTCTTTTTTGTTTTTTCCCTCCTTTTGGACAAAACCTCACGTACATGGCTTAAAGCAGGGGTCCTCAAACTACGGCCCAAAGACTAGATGTGGCAGCTGAGGATGTTTATCTCCCTCACCCAGGGCTATGAAGTTTCTTTATTTAAAGGCCCACAAAACAAAGTTTTTGTTTTTACTATAGTCCGGCCCTCCAACAGTCTGAGGGACAGTGAACTGGCCCCCTATTTAAAAAGTTTGAGGACCCCATTCTAGTATTTCTCTGTTGGCCTTCTTCAAATTGTTACTGTTGTGGATAGAGCACCAACCCTGAAGTCAGGAGGACCTAAGGTCAAATCTAGTTTCAGACACTTAACACTTCCTAACTGTGTGACGTTGGGCAAGTTAACCCCAACTGCCTCAGCAAAAAAAAATAAATAAATAAAAAAAATAAAAAAAATACAGAGAGAGAGAGAGAGAGAGAGAGAGAGAGAGAGAGAGAGAGAGAGAGTTACTGTTCTTCCCAAAATATGATATCTACAACTTAACATAAGGGTTTGGATGTCAGTTGAACTGAGGAAAATGCAAGCTATCATTATAGCATCTCACTTTCTGAATACTGCATTTCTATTAATGCAGCCTCACATTGCATTATCTCATGCTTTGTGATTTGTAAGTTCTGCAAGTAGATACTTCTGACAGCTAGCTGCTATAAAAGGTTTTAAAAATAAATATAAAATGTAATCTCCGTTTTTACAAACCTCAGCATTGTAAAAGTGTGAACTCACACTAAAATGGCAAGCTCTTTTTTTAATATGATTTGATAGCTATCTATTTCTTCCTACCTATTACTTTTATAGTTGATTTAAAAAAAAAATTCCAGTTAAAGGATTTTATTTAGTCCTATTTTCTTGTTGTTCAATCATGTTCAACTCTTTGTGAATTGATTATGGAATATATTGTCCATGGGGTTTTCTTGGCAAGATACTGGAATGGTTTGCCATTTTCTTCTCCAGTGGATTAAGGCAAATAGAGGTTCAGTGACTTGTTCAGTATCATACAGCTAGTCTCTGAGATTAGATTTAAACTCAGGTCTTCTGACTTAAGGCCACTAGATTTATTCCTTTTACTTTATTATGTTTAGCTTTACTACTTTAGTTATAAAACTACCTCCAGTCTACTACCTGTTTTTTTTTTTTTTTTGACAACCAAATGTAAATAGTTTTTGCATTTTTAAATAAAATTTTATTGTATTTGAAAATGTAAAAACCATTCTGAGGTAGAGCTGTACAAAGCAGTAGCTTAGATTTTGCTCTGGTTCCTTAGTTTGCTACTTCTTGTTCCAGTCTATCAAGATGTTTCTTGATCCTAGATTTACCATTCAACATATTCATTATTGCACCCAGCTTTGTGTTTTTTACACATTTCAAAAGCATATCTTTATTTTCCTATCTGGAAGAAGTGAATTCCTATTTTACTTCTGAAATTTTGTGGCCATGTGACCATAGACAAGCCATTTGACCTTTATGACTTTTCCTATTTTGGGAAATGGAGAAAATAATACCTGTAATACCTATCTTAAAGAATTGTTGTGAGACTTGGGGGATGATATATGTAAATTTTAATTCATCACTTAAATATTATTTCCCATGTTATTGATTAAAATGTTGAACAATGACATTTCCCATCAATGACAAGCCTATAAAATGGGCCACTGGAGAATCCCTCCCTCCTTCCACCAAGGTTGCCATAAATACATTAATAAATATTTTTGGGGCCTAATTCACACACATATATACTTTTTATACCTTTTCTCATGTCTTTAAATACTGTTATAATATATATTGCATCATTATTATTTTGTAAGTCTATCATACAGAAGATTAGTCTAGAATTATTTATTCATTATGAAATATTGGTGACTAATGGTGATCATTCCTTTTCAGATCTTCACGAGCTATTTGTTTATAAATCTATTCTAGATTTTCACAATAAATTGATGTCAAGCTCATCAGCCTATAACTTAATAAATCCACTTTCTTCCTTGTCCCCTCTTTTAAGTTTTTGAAATTGGAAAATTTATCCATCTCTAGTTAACATCACTTAACTAACATCACTCTAGTCACATCATGTGTGACTCTAGGCAAATCTTTTCATCCTGTTTGCCTTGGTTTCCTCATCTGTAAAATGAATTGGAGAAGGAAATGGCAAAGCACTCTAGAAGGGGGTCATGACTAATGTGATACAACTGAAAAAGACTAAATAACAAGTTATTAGATTATAGGATTTAGTGTTGGAAGAAACTTTAAAAGATTTCAATCCCCTCATTTTATAGATGAGAAAATGGGAGCCTCAAAAAAAGGTAAAGTGCCTTTCCCAAAATCATACAGATAATTAATGATATAGCAATGGCAATAATAATAGCTAATATATAACACTTTAAATTTTACAAAGTGCTTTACAAATATTTTATTTGATCCTCCCAACAACTCTGGGAAGTAGATGCTATTATATTTATTTTAAAATGAGGAAGCTGAATATGGATTATGTGACCTTTCCAGGGATCACACAACTACTAAGTGTCTGAGGCTGGATTTGAACTGAGATTTTCTATTTCCAAGTCAGAGCTTTCTATATAATTTTATTTAGCTTCTCTGAACTTATTTATTGCTTTTTACACTATATATCATATTGCCTCTAATCAAGTCTTCCATTTTCTAGAATTCTTCAACTAATCATCAGTAGTGGGTCAGCCTGAGACCCTAGTGATTTGAATTAGTTCAAGGCAGCTAAGTAATCTCTTCTTCAGCCCTTCCTTATTTTAGGTTTCCTTAATCTCTTGAGCTTTTTTATCCTATCCTTTCCAGTCTGAAAGTCATTCTCCCTGGTCAATAAAACAAACAAACAAACAACAACAAAAACCCTACAACCTTTATTTCTTTTTAATTAAAACAACAACAACAACAACAACAACAAAACATTGATTAGCACTTAAAAAATTCCACTACAACTAGTATTTTCCAATGTCTCTCTCTCTCTCTCTACATTACCAGAGCTCTGTGTTGTCATAAAGAAATGCAGTTAAGCAAGACAGTCTGTCATTTTTTTGGCAACATTTCTTCTACTACAAATGCTATGGACCCATTTATATCTCCTGTCTGGCTGTTACTCCTACTGATTTCCTTCTCACCTGGGAGCTCTATGTCTGTGGTTCCCTGAGCAATATATTTTCCCCTGGTGAGACTGTCAGGAATTTGGAAAATGATAAATGGCATAAGATAAAATCTAACCAGTGGCTGCTTTTCATTTTTCCTACTCAAAATAGTATCATTTCTGACTCCTTTTTCTTCTGGACTCAGCACAAAGCCAAGGAATATTATTGGCATTTGCTATCTGCTAGCTCACTTCAACTCAGGACTCTGAAGCTAAAGAAATCTACCAGCCCCCCTGATAATAACAATTACTGGTATGTCATCAGACTAAGATATAAATATTTCCCCCCACTTACCCTGATTCTTTTCTAATTTTAACTATTAGTTTTGTTTGTGGAAAACTTTTAGTTTTTATATAATTTAAATCCTTTATTTTATCTTCTGTGATCCCCTTTATCCCTTATTTGGTTATGAACTCTTACCTATCCACAGATTTTATGCACATAATTTATTTCTTTGTCTTTTAATTTGTTAATGTTATTACATTTTATTTTCAATTCATGTGTTTGTTTCAAGCTTATCTTGATTTATATTTTGGGATGTTGGTCTATACCAAGTTTCTGTTTGACTGGTTTTCTTACAACTGTTGTTGAATTAGTCAGTTTTCCATCCCAGTAACTGGCATATACAAATTTATTCAAAAAGTACATATAAATGGTTTACACATATATTACATACACACATGCGTGGACACACACATAAAATCAGTTCTATAATGCTTGTTTTGATATATGAATGTTTTAGGCTATCGTGTCCATTGGCTTCTATTTGGGAATCCTATCTGTTTCTTATTGATCCTTTAGTACCACACTATTTTGATGATTGCTTTGTAGTATAGTTTGAGATCTGGTACTTCTAGGCCCCTTTATTTCTTATTTATTTTGTTATTTCCCTTAAGATTCTTAAAGTTTTATTCCTCCACATTAATTTTTATTATTACTTATTCTAGATCTAAAAAGTAATATATTTTTGTAGGCTAATTGGTATTACATTGACTAAATAAGTTAGCTTATGTAGTATTGTCTTTTTTATTATTTTGGCTCTGCCTACCCATGAACAATTAACATTTTTTCAAATTATTTAGGACTATCTTTATTTCTGTAAAGATTATTTTGTAGATAGATTAATATATTTCTCTTGTATGCTTTTGTGTATAAATTCTCAAGTATTTATATGTATATAGTTGTCTTATTTGGAATTTCTCTTTCTTTTCCTAGGAGATTTTGTTGGTAATATAGAGAAATGCTGATGAATTGTGTGGTTTTATATTTGTGGGTGCTATTGTTTAAATTACATTATTACATTTTATTGACTAACTGGGATTCTGAAAATAGCCCATCATGTCATCTATAAAAAGCAATTATTTTGTTTTCTTCTTATGTTTATTTTCTTGATTTTTTTTTTGTATTATTGCTGATAGCTGGTATTTCCAGGACTATATTAAATTGTTCTAGAGATATGGTTTATTCTTAATCTTAATAGAAAAGTCTTTCTCCTTTTTATTTTTCTTGCCTTTACTTAGTATATTAAAGAAAAGTCCAATTATTCTTATACTTTCTAATGTTTTAGTAAAAATGGGTGTGTATTCAAAAAATTTGCATTTGTTAATGAATTTATTTTGAAAATATTTTTATTATTAATATGTTGTATTATGTTTAATTTTCTTTATATTAAATCATCTTTGTAATTCTGGTTTAAATCTAACCAAAATAGCCTTTTAAATTATATTGGGGTAGACTATTTGATAATAATTTTATTTAAAAATTTTGTTTAAGTATACATTAGTGTTATTGTTCTCTGGTTTTCATTCTCTGCCTTGTTGCTCCCAGATTTAGATAGGAAGGCTATATTTGTTTACAAAAAATTCAAAAGGCGTCTTTTCCTATTTTTGTAACTATTTATATAATACTGCAAATATTGGTTCTTTGGTAGTATTCATTTATAAATTCATCTCGTCACAGAGGGTCTCTTTTCTCTCTCCCTTCCTCTGCCTTTGAGAGTTTATTTATAGACTGAGTTCTTTTTCTGATATTAGGTGATTTAAATCTGTGGTTCTGTTTATTTGGGAATTTTGTATTTTTATAAGTATTTCTCCATTTCATCGAAGTTAACATTATTTGTAAGAATGCAGTTGGACAAAATAACTTCTTATAATTTCTTCTTTATTTTGAATTTTCCTTTTTTCATTTTTTTTTTGGGGGGGATATGTCATTTAGTTTTTTTCTCTCCTTTAAGAAGTAAGAACTTACATTTAATCTATTTTGTTTAAAAACAAAGTTCCTAGTTTCATTTATTAATTGCTTAAGCTATTTTCTTTCCATTTCATAATTTTTTTTTTGGGTCTTCAGAATTTCTGTTGAGGTGTTCAATAGGAAAATTTTGATTTACTGGTTTTCCAGTTTTTTCAGTTGTATAATCAATTAATCGATTTATTCTTTCTCTCTTTTGTTAAAGTATTCAGGACTATATTTTCCACTGACTGTTTTAGCTGTATCCAACAAGTTTTTAGTGTCTTCTCTCATTTTGTCATATTGTTTAACAAAATGTTTTATTGTTTGTATGATTTATTTTTTGTCCGACTAATTACTTAGGATTAAATTAATCCCCAATTAGTTTTTAATTCCCTCTTCAAAGGTCTTTTATTCAGTATAATTTTTATTGTTATTGTGGTCACCAAAGGATGCATTTAGAATTTCTGCATGTTTGTGAGATTTTAATACTTCAATACATAATTAGTTTTTGAAAAGGTATTATGCTTGGCTGAGATAAAAACTCCTTTTCATTTCCATTCAGTAATTGTTAGAGATTTATAACCTCTAATTTCTTTAATGTCATACTTAGTTTTTTTTAACCTTCTTTCTTTTTATATTTTTATTAGCTTTGTCTTAATCCCACTATTATAGTTTTACTATTTCTCCCAGTTTGTGTAACTTTTCTTTTAGTTATTTAGACATTTTACTGTTCTTTTGGATGTAGGGGCATACACACACACATGAGTATAAAGTGTTGTTAATAAAAGAGTAAGTAAACTATGGCTCCTCAGGTTCTGCAATCCGTTATTATAAAGCCCCTGGAATAAAAGATGTTTTTTTTACATTTTATTTGTTCTGATTCTCACTTCATTCAACATTTTTCTCCCTCTCTTCTCTCCTTCCCTCCCTCTCCCCTCCCTCCATTCCTTCCCCTTCCCTCCCTTCTTTTCCTTCCCTCCCTTCCTTCCTCCTTCCCTCCCTCCCTTCTTCCTTCCCTCCTTTCCTCCCTCCCTTTTTCCCTTCCTTCCTTCCTTTCTCTCTTCCTCCCTTCCCTTCCCTCCCTCCCTTCCTCCCTTTTTTCTTTCCTTCCTTCCTTCCCTCCCTCCCTCCCTCTCTTCCTTCCTTCTTTCCCCATCTCTTCTAATAACCTTTGAAGATATTAAATTTCCAAAATGACAGTTGCTTCTACCTCTTTAAAATGTTAGCAAAATGAGATGATATAGCAAAATGGGATGATATAGCTCCTTCTAGTCCTTAAGATAAATTTACCATTTTCCATTCTGGAAATAGTGTTCTATTTTAAGAAAGAGTTAAAAGCTGAGTAATAGGCTCAGAAAATGAGCAGACAACAGAAAAAGTTTCTGACTATAGACTATAGTGACAAGGAAGATCAAAACACTCAGAAGATAGCAAAGTCAAAGCTCCTACTTCCAAAGCCTCTAAGAAAAATAAGATTTCTCTTTGGTCTATTTTCCTGATCAGATGTTTTTTATATGAGATATTTTACTTTGTTTTTCTCCTATTTTTTCAGGCTTGATTTTGTTGTAATCTTTTTTGCTCTCTCATAGAATCATTGATTTCTCTTTGGTTTATTTCAGTTTTTGGATAGTTTGTTGCTTGGAGAAGACTTTTCCTTCTCAGCATTTCTTTTTATAATGCTTTCTTCTAGAATTAGAATTAGAACTTTTGGGGTTTTGCTGGAGTAGGTATGGGGGGGGGAACTTGTCAGTCAATCTCCTGTTTAGGCAGCCATCTTGGTTGAAATTCTTGTTATTGCTGTTTTTTTTTTTTTTTAACAATATACTAACATTTCATGAGCATATACTTTGTTTTTAGTTCTTTGCTTCTACAAGTGCTACTATTAATATTTTTGTGTTTATGATACTTTTTTTTTGAGTGTGTATTGACTTCTTTGAGACATATGCCTAAGGGTAGAATCTATGGGTCAAATAATATGGCCATTTTAGTCACTTTTATTTTGTAATTTCAAATTGCTTTCCAGAATAATATCAATTCACAACTCCACTAATAATGCTACCTAATGACTTATTGGTTGTCTTTCCACAATTCTTCCACCACAAATTATTACCAGTTTTGCCACTTTACTGAGTGTGAATTAAAACTTCAAAGTTATTTTGATTTGTAGTTCATTTATTAGAGATTTAAAGCAACATCTAACATGGGTGTTAATACTTTGCAATTCTTTTGAAAACTGTTCACAATCCCTTGACCACTTTTCTCTTAGTGAGTGATTTTTGATGTTTTTGTATGTACTGTTAGTTGCCTATATTTATTTTTCTTCATCATTTATTTATCAGAGATATTAACTTATAGTCATAGAGAGCTACTGAGCAGCATACCATCAGTATAGGTAAGAGAAGATTCTAAGAATTATCATCTGTAAAATGAAGGTATTGGATTTAATTTCAAAGGTTTCTTATAAATCTAAACATCTGTGATTTTAAAGGAAGATGACTGGATAGAATAGAAAGCTCTTTTTAGTGTGTGTGTGTGTGTGTGTGTGTGTGTGTGATATTTGAGTTCTGTTTCCTTCTCTCCCTTCTAATCCCATACTTGAGGAAGCCAATATTTCTCTCACACACACATACACACATATGTAAACTGATGATATATGGAACTATATATTGTATAGATTTACACATATATAAACATATAAAACTATAAAATATAAAGTTTTATTATCATCAGTTCTTTTTTCTGGATATGGATAAATAGCATCTTCCTTCATAGGTACTTTGAAATTGATTTCAGTGTTCATATAACTCAGAATAGCTTTGTCATACACATTTACTCTTCAAATAATATTGTTACTATATACAATATTTCCTTGGTTCTACTTGTACTCTTCCTTATTTTTTTGCAAGTCTATTTGTAATTTCCAAAATTGTTTATTATTTCTCACAGCATAGTACTATTCCATCACAATCATATATCACAATTTATTCAGTCATTTCTCAATTGATAAACATCTCCTCAATTTATGAATAGGAAACTGTGGGGGGGGTGTGTGTGGGGGGGGTGAGGGAGTGAGGGAGAGGGAGAGAGAAAAAGAGAGAGAGAGAGAGAGAGGGAGAGAGGGAGAGAGGGAAAGAGGGAAATAGATATAGAGGTTGGGGGGAAGGGATAGTTCTAGAGCTATGACTCGCTATTGTCACTGAAAATCAAAGAACATTTTGAGTATTTGAAACTCTTTTGCTATTTTTGCAACCTAAAGTTGTAGAACATTTCTTAGAACACTGAAAGGATAGACTTGCCCAAGTTCATACAATCTTTGTGTGTTAGAAATGGAGCTTGGACCAAGTCTTCTTGGCTTTAAAATGAGCTCTATTTATTTCACCACATTACTTCTGTTATTGTTTATACACCATGAAAAAATTGCAGGTCAGGTTTCCAACATTTGGGTACAATATTTATAAAGATTTAAAGCTTATTTTCTCTAGAGAAATAGCTTGGAAGCTGATGAATGCTATCTTTGTTTCTTTTTTGCAGCGTCTAGTGTATTGCATAGTACGATGCTTAATAAATGGTTATTGAATGAAATGGATGAATGAATTCTCATTGATTGATTGTATTGTGGCAGTTCTTAAGAATGCTGACTCTGCTGTCAATTTTTTGTTTTTGTTTTTATCTCCCTACTATCTTGCCACAGATGTATATAATTTGATCTAGTGCATTGCCCAAAGTCGATATTTAAATGTTTGTTGAATACATTATCCTCTTTTTATGCACTCTAGCCAAAGATACCTCTTGGTTGTTCTCCAAATATGGCCTAAATGATTCAGGGATTTAAGTTCAGATTCTCTCGTCCCTATGCCTAGAATGCATTCCTTGTTCATCTCAATTCTGAAATCCTTAGCTTTCTTCAAGGTTCAATTGTGATACATCCTATGGCAGGAAGCTTTTTTCTATTTCTACTACTAATTAGTTTGCCTTCTCTCCTAAAATTACCATGATTATACTTATCTATATGCATTTTGTCTCCCCCTCTTCCCCAGGTTGACTTGCAAAGCTACTGGAGCACAGAGATTGTTTTTGAGAGTGTGGTCTTTGGTATTTTCCAATGCTTACAATGGTGTCTTACACATAATAAGTGCTTTACAAATTTCTGTTAGGTTAGAATGGAAGAATGATTGTACTTGTAATGGGCAACTAGGTGCTTGCTAAAGGTGGAGTTGTGAAGATCTGAGTTCAAATTTTGCAGCAGCCGCTTACTAGTTGTGTCATCCTGGGTCCTTTAATCTTTTTTTTTTAGCCTCAATTTCCTCATCTGTAAAAGAGGTGGTATGAGAATAGCACTATTTTGTAGGGCTGTTGTGAGGTAGCATGCAGAGTACCACAAATGCTGTTTATAATGATGATGATTAATAATAATAAAGTGCCTTGAATCCAGAATCAGGAGACTTAAGTTTTAGTTTCAGCTAGACTGATAGCTATTTCTTGACATCTCTTGGTCTTATTCTTTTGTCTTCAAAATGAGGGAATTAAATTAGTTCTATGAAGTCACTCCCAGTGATTCTGATTAGATTCAGGGCAGTTTATAATAGAAGATGTAAAACTAAAAGTAGCCCACTAGAGGGAGCTCTTCTCTAGTTAATCACTCATGAAATTGGAAGATTTCATTATGATCTGTTTCTGTGTGTGGTTAGAGTCCCCTGCATCCATGTCTGTATCTTTTTATTACTGGGACAGAAAGCATCTTTGTATTGTGGCACAGGCTGTTAAGCCCACTGTTGGGAAGATGAAAAGTCATGCTATAAGGGGGGCTAAAATTTCCAATGTGGAAGACATCCTGGTGATTATGTGTGTGCAGAAGGCTTTTCCCTGTAACAAACAAAAACTCACAACACTTTGTGAAAGTCCTGAAACCAGAAGAAGGGTTGGGGTGGTAAGGAGTCAGGAGGAGCCTCCCTTAATTTACCAAAGAAATAACCTTCCTTGTACATTTTATACCTGCAGAAGTATACAAATGGAACTAGGAAGAAGGACTGGCTACCCTAGAACATTGAATGGGACCTGGAAGACTGTGAAAGTCTGGATTTAGTATATTTCCTTTTGTAATTCAGTTAGTTAACATTCTAATGGAGTTCTTACCTCACATCTGGAATATAATCCTTTAACTAGTTTCCCTCTTTTTCGTCTCTCTTCCCTGCAGTCCATTCAGCTGATGTCCAAAAGATTAATCTTTTTAAAGTTTCACTTCTTTGAGGAGAACAATTAGTGGCTTTCGTTCTGTCTTAATGTTTAAAGATTAGGTTGTGAGAACCTAATCTCTTCTAACTTTATTTTTAATTGTTGGTCTTTTCTTTAGCCCCATTGATCCTTTTACGCTTCCTGCTTTCTTGTCTTTGCAAAAACATACATACATGCATAATACACACATATGTGTATGCATGCATACATACATATATATGTATATAATTTAAAAAATCTATCCTGGAATGTCTCCATACTCTTCATCCTAACTAGATTCACCTCACATCTTGCCTCCTACATAAAATCTTTCCTGACCACTTCAGTTCACAATTATTTCTTACTTTTTCAAAATTCTATAGCACATACCTTCTATTCTGCTCTTTGGCTCTGATTATAGAATACTATTTATTATTATAAAATATTATAATGTATTATATTACATTTTAATGTAGGAGTCTGTTGGAGCAAGTTTCCAAGAGTCAATTGTTAAATTTTCAACATGAGCATTCAAATTTGGAAATTGGTAAGTGGTACAAATCAGGGCTTAATTTGTTGTTTTGTTAGTTGTCTAGGCTTAAAGAAAAGTGATTGACAAAAATGTTAATAGAGCAGACTAAACTTGAAATCATAGGAATGGGGAGGGGGGCTGATGGGAGAAGGCTGTTTGTTAAGTATTTACCAGCATACCCCTGATTAGATATAGGTACCTAAATGTATATGTAGCATCCAGACCTAGCCATCAAGCAGGTACCCTTGGGATAAGAATGAATCTGTCTTTTAACTTCTATGAGATTTCTGGGTGTTAAGTTGTATCTTCAAACCATTTCAGAGACTTCATCCAATGAAATATCCAAGGAACAAATGTAAATCAAGAGATTAGGCTGATAGTAAATAACTTTGGCTACAAGAACCTCTCTGCATTTCACATTCCTACCTTTATTGTTCATAGCTCTTAGTAACAAAAATTGCTGGCTGTTAGAAGGAAGCAATGAATAAAGAGTCAGGTCTGGAATCAGGAAGACTCATCTTCTTCAGTTTGAATCTGCCTCAGGACACTTAATAGCTATGTGACCTAGGCAAGTCACTCAACCCTTTTTGCTTCAGTTTCCTCATCTGTAAATGGGTTGGAAGAAGAAAATGGCAAATCACTCCAGGATCTTTGACATGAGAACCCCAAAAGAGGTCACCAAGAGTTGTACATGACTGAAAAATGATTACAAACAACAAAAAAGACAGAAGGAACTATGTCTTATGATCCTTTATATCTCCCATAGCACTCATATTTGGTATTTTATATACTATTAAAAATACTCAGTATCTTCATACTGAGCACATATTCTTATTTATTAACAAATATTGTAGAAGACATTAAGTACTTTAGGGAATACAATGAGGATTAAGTCTTGGTCTCTGTTCTCAAATGGTCTATAATTTGGGGATAAATAAGATAGAACAGATAAAAGAAGAACACAAATAATAGTGTGTAAGTGATATAAATAAATATTGCAGTTCAAAAGGGAAGGGAATAAAATCACTTTTGGATTAAGGTGATCATTAAATGTTTCAGTAAATATTTAACATAGAAATATTTTGTAATATATTTAAAACAAATGATTCAATAAGCTCAAATATTACACACATCTAAAATAAGCACTCTTTTTTCCTTTTAAACATATTTCCACATTAATTGTGTTGTGAAAATAGTATGAAGACAAAAGGGAAAAACCATGAGAAAGAAAAAACAACAGATAATGTGCTTTGATTTGCATTCAGATTCCATAGTTCTGTCTGGATGTGGATAGCATTTTCCATCATGAGTTGTTTGGAGATGTCTAATTTCAATGTATTGCTGAGGAGAACAAAGTCTATCAAAGCTGATCAGTGTTGCTATTATTGGTTCTGCTCACTTTACTTAACATCAATTCATGTAAATCTTAACTGTTTTTTTTTTCTGAAATCTGGGTAGTCATCATTTCTTTATAGAACAAAAGTATTCCATTATATTTATATACCACAACTTGTTCACCCATCTCCCAATTGATGGGTATCCCCTCGATTTTCAATTATTTGCCACCACAAAGAGTTCTCCCTGTCCATTTATATTTTTTATGATCTCTTTGGGAAACCTAGTAGTGGTATTGCTGTATGAAAGGGATAAAATAAAGCACTTTTATAGATATTTGAACAATCATTTAAATATAAACTTTCCATAGATTTGTTGATTGATTAATGAGAACCAGAGAAACCAGATGTTTAGAAGAAAGAACACCAAAAATCTCAGCTTTTTTCCTCCAAACTTGCCTTTTAACACCTCACACTTGAAACAGTAACAACTGAGAGGCTTCAGGATTGGAAGAGAAGATGTCTGTATTCAGAACATGTAGACCATATTATAAATAAGATGATGGCTTAAGCATGTATGGGGAGTCAATTTTGTAAGCTTAGTCCAATGCCTTAGCCAAGAGGAGGATTTTCTTTTATACTTTAATTATAGATCTTTTTTCCCTCTTCATATGTAATTTTTCTTTTGCTATTACTCAAAAATCAGTGTAACCATTAGTATTGCAGCCAAAAGGAATAATTTAGTCATTAGTCTTGGTTTGGATATCTCTGATATTCCACAAAGCCAATCATATTTCCTCCCATTTCTGAGCTAAAATAAATTGGCTCAGGAATTTTTGAAGTTCTTCCTGG
The DNA here is from genome assembly GCF_902635505.1 of Sarcophilus harrisii. NCBI lineage: Eukaryota > Metazoa > Chordata > Mammalia > Dasyuromorphia > Dasyuridae > Sarcophilus > Sarcophilus harrisii. The sequence goes on along the minus strand of NC_045426.1, from coordinate 150,445,763 downwards.
ACTCCTTTAAGAACTATTATGTTTCATTGTTTTTGTTGCACCTTGTAGAAATATGATCCTTAGACTTCATCATTTTGAGGCTGGCCTTTTAGTATTTGGCTAACTGTTTTTTGCCTGACGGGTGCTACAGGGAAGTGTTAATAGATTTCTTTGTGCTAGTTTTTAGTCCAAGGTAATGAGACTCGTGCAATAGATTGTAAAATAGGATAACTTTGACAGTCCCAACAAAAGTTTAATTTATGTTGTTAGATGCTAGTTCTAACATCTGTCCTAAAAACTCACTTGTCCAAAATTTCATTTATTGATCTTTCATTTAAAATTTTAACGAGAGATATTAGGAAAATTTTTCTCAGATAACCTACAAATATTAGATGTTCTTTTCAGAGACAGGTAAAAAAATGCCGTTTCATTAATCACTTCCCTTTCTTTATCTCATCCTTTTCTAAATCTGTTGCAGCTCTTTGAGATGCATTTTAAAAAATAATATCCACCTTTTATTTCACCCTGTGATATCACTCATATACAAACTTCATTGTAAATTAAAAAACTTCTAAACTAATTTCTGCAGTTATTCTAAAAATGGAGTCTTTAAATTGCTTATCTCTTTCCTTCCTCCCTCCCTCCCTTCCTCTCTCCCTTCTTCCCTTTCTTCTTTCCTTCCTTCCTCCCTTCCTCCCTCCCTCTCTTCCTCCCTTCCTTTCTTCCCTCCCTCCCTTCCTCCTTTTTTCTCTCTCCCTCCCTTCCTCCCCCTCCTTTCCTTCCTTCCTTCCTTCTTTCCTTCTTTCATTCCCTCCCTTTCTCTCTCCCTCCCTTCTTTCTTTCATTCCCTCCCTTTCTCCTTCTCTCCCTCCATGTCTCTTTCATGTGGAAATTACTATGTGTAAATATTGAACTTTTTGACTTTTTTTTTAGTGCATCATTGGTAATGATCTATAGCTAAGCCACTAGGAAAGAATTTTAAACAACAAAGTCTTATTATCTTTAGTTCCTTCTTGGGAAGGTATGGGCCAATAGATAGATACCATAGAATCAAAAAACTTAAAGGTGGTGAAGACCTTAGAAATCCTTGAATCTAATAGCCTTATTTTGGAGGTAAAGTAACAGGCTCAAGGAAAGAAAGGGGTTTGATAAGGTTTTATATAGTTAGTTCTTGACAGAGCTGTTACTAGAACTTGGGTCTTTTCCTCCCAGGTCTCTGATTTTTATACTATATCACATTTCCTTTTTTCTGGGAAGAGATGTTGCCTAATCCAAACATGGAGTAGGATACAGAGAATGATTGAGGTGGTAGGCAGGGGGTGATGGAGGTGAGGGAGAAATGAAGAATGGAATTACTAGTTTTTCCAAATCATAGTCAGATTCAGCGGAAATACTTGAAGGTTTACCATTGCTCTAGATTCCCTTTATATTCAATATTCTTTCCAGTTTTTGATTACCTTCAAAGTTATGAGCTAATTAGGATTTTTAGTTAGGTTAGAGATATGCTTTCTTTTTCCATGTCCTGTTAGGGAAAGAGTTAAGAACTAGACTATGATTTTAAAGATAAGGAACTTTTGGGATGAATTTCCTCCATCAATTCAAGTTTATGCCTTCTCACAACTTTAAGCCTTAGATATCTATTTAGCACACTAAATAATTAGCTGACTTATCCAGGGTGACACAGTTAGACATGTGTTAAATGTGGGTTTTAGACTTTGGTCCTTAAGGGCTTTAAGCTCTGCCTACTACTCTATTGACTGTTTGTCATCCTGCAAATACTTTAAAATTTGAAATTCAGATGGTTGTTTAAGGTGTTTTTTTGTCATTGTGTTTTTCCCCTCTGTTAAGGTGAATGTTTTCTCTATATCTGATGCAGGAACAATCTATTCAATGATGTTAATTGATAATGTGCTTGGACATACACATATCATTACTTGACTGAGACCTTATTTATCAATTGAAATAGGAAATTTCTTTGTAAATTCCTTTGAGGAACAGTTGATGGAATCATTGTGAGAATCTTTTTCTCCTAATAACTGAAACACTTAGATAATTTTCTCTCCTATTTTAGGTTTCCTCCTTCTTCACCCCTGAAACCATACCCAAAGAGATCTCCCTATAAAGCAAGTGTTGTCAAATTCCCAGACTGGGCTGATCAACCACCAGATACTACCCAAGAAAACATACCTGTCAGGCCTATTGTTATGGTAAGTATAATGACAGAAAGTTGGGGAATAGTTGCCATGGCAAATAGTATTGACTCACCTGACCAAATCCCATTTCTCCCACCCATCTTCATTCTGTTGATGCTATATCATTCATCTAAATACATTCTGGAACTAAGTCCATTCCAGTAGTAGAAGAGCCAGCTGTGAGGAGCTTTCTAATGCATGTTCTAATATTGGCACAAAAATATAGTGGAGATGTGGCTTTTTTTTTTCTTTTTGAATGGAGTTTGAATGGAACTCAATGAAGAATGGAACTATAATTTTTCTAAATTACAGTCAGATTCTGTGAAAATACTTGAGTTCAGGATAAAGCTCCATTGATCCTCCATTGATTCTTATCTCTTTTTATTTTATGATCTATAACATCTTTCATTCCTTTTTTTCCTACTTTTACTCATCACTTGTCTTTAGCTTCTTTGTCATCAGTGAAGAGAGAACAGACTAGAAGAGGGAATTTGTGGAGTAGAAAAATCCAATGAACAGTAGTGGGTTTTGCCAGGGGTAGAAATTACCTAGGCTCTTAGCTGTTTTCTCTACTGTTTCTCTACTGTTAAATTTCTTCAGTGGGAGGTTATTGAAAATGATTTAATTTAGAACTGAAAAATGGAACATGGTGAGTTTTAAAATAATAATAGTTAACATTTATATTGTACTACAAAATCCTTTATTATATAGTATCTCATGTGATTCTCACATTAACCCTGAGAGGTATATGCTATTATGTCCATTTACAAATGAGGAAACTGAGGCTGAGAAAGCTTAAGTGAATTGCCTAAGCTCATAATATTATAATTGTTTGAGACAGGATTCTAACTCAAGTTTTCTTGACCCTTAAGTTAATGCTTTGTCCACTGTACCACCCATCTTACTTGAGAATTAACATACACACATGTATGTATGCATATACTTATGTATGTATGCATGTATACTAGCCTATTTTTAAATCAGGCTTATATTATAACATCTATGGTTTTAAGGAAATGAAGAAATCTTTGATCTTTTTATAATGAGATGTTTATCATAATTGCAAAAGTTTTTTTCTTTTAATCAATCAGTCAAGAGATATTTTTTTAGACTACTGTGCTAAATGCTGGGGATAGATAAAAACTTTACTTTTAAGTTCATGAAGACAATACCAAGAGAGTACAAAATCCAGCAAGTTCTCAGAAGGCTTAAAGTACAGGTCCAATGCTGGACTATATGTCACCAAGGACCTCCCAATTGAATTTAGAGAAGTTAATCACTAAGAACTTGACCACCAAGTGATGAATTTTCATTAATCCTAACGCATGAAGATTGTTTAAAGCAATAGAATGATCCTGAATGGAGTTCTTGTACTAGTGATCTTATAGAATTTTTGAAATATGGAAGTATAACATTGGGTCTACTTCAGTGTTCTGGGGCCTTTTTATTTCTTATTTACTTTAATTTTTAGTTTATAAAATAAAGAAAGCATTTCTATAAACATAGTATAATTAAAATATGATTGCATGCAAAACTGCAACTTGTTTTTCCTTTTAAATATACAACAGTTATAATGTAAATTTCTTTTTTTTTTTCTTTTTTTTCTTCCCTCTCTTCCCCTCATCCCAGAAATGGTCACCATTAGATACAAATATTATATCTGCATATCTATATAGATATAAAATTGTTTTATACTTCTATTTATCAGGTTTTTTTCCCTGGATTTAAATAGCATCATTCTTCATATAGTCAAAATAACTTAATTGGTCGAAGTCATTCTTAAAACAATATTGCTGTTACTGTATATGATGTTCTCTTGGTTATGCTTATTTTGCTCTTTCCATTTTTTTTCCTTTTTTTTATTTGAAAAAAAAAAACAGTAAGAAAAAAAGGAAGACAGAAAAGGGATACAAAACAAAATAATGCAAAACAAAAGAACATATCATGTGTCCAGCAGAACATCAGGGAAGTTTCAAAATATATAATAACAAATTATCAGATCAAGAAAAAATATATATTAATAGAAGAAATTATATTCATAAATTACCATTTTTTTCTCTACTTCGTTATAAATTATTCTTTGGTTCTCTGCTACTCACCATATTTACTTTATTCTTTTTTTCCCCTTTCATCCCTACCCCATTCCCAAGCAAGCTGTATTTAAGAAAATATATATTTATGTACAAATGCATAGATACATAGATACATACACATTACTCACACCTAGACCCACCTCACATACACACACATGCTTTTCCTGTCTTTGCTCCCTCTTAAATTAAATTCTGCTTCATAACTTGCATTGCTCTAATTTAACTTCCCCCCCACTCAAGGATACCTCCCTTATCTTTTCCCCTTACCTTTTGTTTCCCCCTCTATCCATCCTTCCCCCTTTATTTTTTTTTTATAGATTTTGGATAATGTTATATTCTTCATGATATATGTGTAGTTACCTATTGAACCCATTTCTGTTTCAGAATTACGAGCTTTCCTCCCCACTCTGATATCTCTGTGTCTATTCTTCTTCTGCACCTCATGATTCTTATTTTTACCGTAACTCTGCCAATGTTTCTTTTGAGCTATCCTATTGTGAAACACACACACACACACACACACATATATGTGTGTGTGTGTGTGTGTGTATACATATACATATTAAAACAAACATAATTTGTCCATGTTCAGTTTGTCCATGCTGTTTTTTAAAATTGTTCTTTCATATTGGCTCTTATTTGTTAAATTATCTGTTAAGTTCAGATTTGATTGATAGAAAGTTCTGAAAATCTGCAAGTTTATTGAATGTCCATTTTTTTTCTCTTTCAAGATTATAGATAATTTTGCTAGATATGACATTTTTGGCTGCAGGCCTAATTCTTTTGATTGTTGATTGATATGATTACAGCACCTGAGATCTTTAACTATAGTGGCTGATAAGTTTTATACAATTCTAATTGTAGCTCCAGCATATTTGAATTATTTTTTTCTTGTTTCTTGCAAAATCTTCTCTTTTTGGTAATCATATTCCTATGTGTTTTCCATATAGAATCTCTTTGAGGTGGAGATCGGTGGATTATTTTTCTTCTTCTCATGTTCTGTCATTCCAGGACAATTTTTTTGGATTATGTCCTGCATTATTATGTTAAGATTGTCTTTTTGGTCAGAACTTTCTGGCAGTTCAATTATTCTTATATTTCCTCTTCTTGATCTGTTCTCCAGATCTGTTATTTTTCTTATGAGATATTTCACTTTCTATTCAATTTTCTCATTTTTTACAATCTGTTTTGTTATTTGTTGGTCTCTCATACCTTCACTGTCTTCCCTTTGCCCAATTCTAATTTTCAAAGCCTTATTTTCTTCTTTGAGACTACATACCTCTTTTTCTAGCTGATTAACTTTTTTTTTCATAATCTAATTGTCTTTCTTGGATGGTTTTAATTTTTTCCTTTAGTTTTTCCTTAATGTCTCTTATTTGAGTTTTGAATTCTTTTTTGAGCTCTTTTATAAATTGTCTCTTGGCAAGGAGCCATTTCATATTACTCTTTGGGGTAGAAGGTTGTTTTTTTGTTTTTGTTTTTGTTTTTTGTTTGTTTGTTTGTTTTTCTTTTTACCAAGTTGTTCTTCTCTGAAGATAAAGACCAGTATTTATCTTCCACAGTATGTTTCAATGGTGGGGTTCTTTCTTCTTTGCTGGTTAATTTTTTTTAAAATAAGAGATATTAGTGTAAACACTCTAATTGTGGAATGGGGGGATGGCACCTCAAGCTTCCTTTCAGCTCTCCCCTCTGACCAGTAACCCCAAACCATGATCTCCACTACCTTTCTCCAAGTACCCACAGCCAGCAGTGTCCTGCCCCGCTGCTTCTGCACTTACCAGTTCCTTCTGGCCCAGGGCTGGGCCCAGCATTCCCAGTCCAGATTCAAGATTCACTCAGTCTTCTCAGACTCAGACCCCTACTCCACAAACAGTCCAGGAAGTAAAAGTCTCTATGTTCCTGCTGAGACTCCAGCCACACCCAGCCAGTCCCAGGGGTTTCCACTAGATGTTTCTGCAGAGCCAGCTGAGAGGTGTGTATATTTCAGACAGGTTATAACCCCAGCCTGGGGCCTTTCTTCAGGTCTTTTCAGGTTGTATGAGGACCCCTGTTCTGCCCTGTCTTCTTGATTTTTCACCAGTCTATGTTCACCTTGAGGTGCAAATTTGTTCTATTAGTGAGAGAAATTGGGAGAGCATGAAATTTACCAATTTATTCTGCCATCTTCCCAGAATCCTCCCCTGAGTCTTTCCATGTTTTTCCAAGATCATTGAGTTCCTCATTTCTTATAGCCTTTTTCAAGTTCTTCCTATTTTTAAGGTCACTCACTTTGCCAGCAGATGATTACATGCAATATTTAGGGAGGAGAGATTTTTTTTAAAAACCCACAAAAATTTTTCTTTCTGTAGGTTCTAGATAATAGACATAAAAAAATACTTAAAAAGATCATGGAGAAACATTAGCAAAGCTAACATATTTTTCTTTGTTGTAGGTTGGCTGGCTTGTATGTTTTGGGAAAAAAATCATATTTAGTAACTAAGTTCTATTGATTAACCTCCTTTTCAGCCCTGTTTCTCTCTGTAAATAAAAATTTATTCATTCTTTGAACAGTTACTTATTAAGCATAGCATTGTGCTGAGGAAATGCAGTATAAATGATGTATTACCTGCTCTCAAAATGTTTATAATTTAATCAATTTGGGGAAATAAGTTATATTGACATGAAAAATTTAATTTCACTCTGTGCTTTTTAAAGTATTGAATGATACAGGTAATGGATAGTACAGAATTCTAGGGGAGAAAGAGAGAACCTTTTCACTAAAAGTATATGGCAGGGTGGGATTTGCATAGAAGAGTTAAGATTGAGCTGGTTCTTGAATTTTGAAGAAGAGAAAGAATTTAGATCAAGAGTTCAAGAAAGAGTGATACAAGTAAATATGACTTGGGAATTATGATAGTGATAGAGTGCAGTTTTGTGTTGGAGAAGAGTCAGATAGAAAAGGTTGAAAGTTAGGTCAGGTCTAGATTTTGGAAGGCTTTGAAAACCTGATTAGAATTTGGGATGCTGTTCCATTAAGTCAGCCTTGCATTCCTATGGCTCTGTCCCTTTGTTGAAACTATTTTCATGGCCCAAACCATTCCCTCACTTTCATCTCTACATGACATTTTTCTTTTTTTTCTTTTTTTTTTTTTCTTAATAGCCTTTTATTTACAGGTTATATGCATGGGTAACTTTAACAACTGCCAAACCTTTTGTTCCAATTTTTCACCTCTTACCCCCCACCCCCTCCCCTAGATGGCAGGATGACCAGTAGATGTTAAATACATTAAAATATAAATTAGACACACAATAAGTATACATGACCAAAACATTATTTTGCTGTATAAAAAGAATCAGACTACATGACATTTTTCTACCCATGTTTCAAGATCCAGCTCAAATGCCACCTTCTATATGAAGCCTTTTATCTTCTTCCAGCTGTAAATGATCACCTCCCTTCTCGATTTCTTAACATTTTGTATTATTCTTTGTGAAGACCGCGTATTTTAAAATCAGCCGGAGTCAGGAATTCAGTTTAGGGGAAAATCGTCAGTCTTTATTCTCAGTGAAGAAAGATCGGAGGTGGAAGAGAATGGGCAATAGCAATGTGTGTAGCTGAGTCAAGAAGCTAGCTAGACCAGCAGCCACACGACCAGCAGCTACGAGCATAGAACCCAGGCCCAATCTCCCCCAGCTTCTCTTCCTGTCTCTCTCTCTGCCTCCACCCACCAAAATCGTCATTTCCTATACAACACATCAGGACTTGCACAGAGAATGGGCAGGGACCATTCTTTATCCAGTCATGTATATTAATAGAGTATAGCCCAATTACTATTTAGCCTCACTTGGGACCTCAGTGCATCAACTCAAGCCTCAGCCCATTACAATTCTTATTAAATAAATAAATTCACATTAAATTAGTACTATTCTAATTTGAATTATATGTATACTTCATCACTAATACAAGTTACACTATTTAGATGTCTCACTGGGTCTGTGATCTCATGTGTGTGAGCATTCCCTCCAACAAATTATAGCCTGTTCATGTTCAATCATAAATTTTTTTGCAAGGTATCTACCTAGTGTTCTGAGGGACTTCCTAAAGATATTTTGTCTATAGATCAAGGGGGAATTTTAAATTATTTCAAGTTTTCCTCTTGTGGATCACAAATTTTGAAGATACAGTGAATGATCATTTCTCTTCAAGGCTCCCATCATTTTCATCCTAATACCAATGTTTCCCTCTTGTTGAGAACAAATTCAGACTAGATAGTACTGGTTGCTTAAGCTTTGAAAGGATGAAATTATAATTGAGATCAATCAGTTTAGAATAGACTGAAGTTAATGAGGAATGTGAAAAAAAAAAAAAAAAAAGGCTGTTGCCTAGAGTGATTTTTGATTGATACTGATAAGAGGCATAATGGATAGATAGGGCATTAGCCCTGGAGTCAGGAAGACTTGATTTTTAATACTGTCCCCAGCACTTTCTTGAGTTCAAATCCAGCCTTAGACACTCACTAGCTGTGTGACCCTGGACAAGATACTTAATCCTGTTTGCCTTAGTTTTCTCATTTGTGAAATGAGCTGGAGAAGCAAATGGCAAATCACTCCAACATCTGCTAAGGAAACTCCAAATGGAGTCATGAAGTGACTGATATGATTGAACAACAAATGGATTGATGAGAGTCATTATCTAGGGCACACATTATAAATTTCTCATCTACATTATCCCCATTGTCCAACAGTAAGTGAAGTTCTGCAGTACATTCTCTCTATGAATATTAAAATCAAGTTTCTGAAAAATTAAGAGAGAAAGCAAAACTTGATAGATGTGCCCACATAGAAGAGAAATTTAGTTAAGGTGTCATGAGTAGAGTTGGAATCAAGTCATAATAAGAGTTAATATCCCATTTTTCAAGAATATAAAGTATCATATGATGTTATTTTATCATATATCATTATCAAATGTAACAATGAAATTCTTTTTTTCCTATTTGCCAATAGCAAGTCTTTAAGTAATTTTATTTCTGATTCTTTTATTTCAAATTTTGTGATAATTTTGATGCAGTTCACCTGTTTTGCTGTCTTGGAATTCTCTTTGTGGAATTGTTATTCCCTCTGTTTTTTCAGAAAAGAACTCAATGCATCACTTAATCTAGCAAGGCAGTCAAGCCTGGGACCACCTCTCATTTAATTAAATCTAGGCACTTGTTTCTATCTTCTATCTATCTAGGTAATCACATGCATAATCCTTGAAAAAAATGATAAACTTATATATTTTTTAAACTACCATTTCATTAATTTGAACAGGTTTGCTCAATTCCAAATGCTTCAAAAGAGAAGCATTTATCTAAGAGAAAAGAATGCTATCTATAATCAGCCCACTCAATATTAAGTACTTACCCATGTAGTTTACAGGAATTGTAGAATCCCTGTTCATTGTTATGACCCACATATCTAAACAATCTGTATAGTACTATAATCATCATCACAATCCCCTACCCTTACATTTGGATTTTCAGGTTAGTTAGTATTTACTTATATCTATTCCTTTGAAATCAAGTTTAGATTTGAACCTAGTCACAGAACTTAATTTTCAGTAAAATAATTCCATTTTTATATTGAAATATTTTATATTAACTTTTTTCTTTTTGGGGGGTGATGGTATTGCGATAAGTAGAATTCTGAATCGTGGTACAAGCGTCACAGTATCGCAATTGGAGAAGTACCCGCCTGCCGCCTTGTCTATCGAAGACAGCTGACAGAGGCCAATGTAGAAGAGATATGGAAGTCTATGACATTATCACAGTAAGTCTAAATTTGGCTCTCTCTAAATGTGGCTATTGATTAAAATGTTCAGGAACATCCCTCTGCTCTAATTGCTACACAGATTTGCCGGTGGTTTATTTTCTGCAGTTGGAAAATTAAATCCATATTGTTTATACTAATTAGATGTGTTTACTATTAGGCTTTAGTTTCAACTTTTGTTTGCTCTCTTTTGCTACTATGATACATAGAGAAAAGATTTCACTGAAACTTGGGAGTTTTCCATTTTCCATTCATATACCATTTTTTAAATTTTTGCATGATGGTTAAGATCAGGGAGCTTTTCTAAGCCCAGAGAATTCCGTACACTTGCCAATAACAGTTAAGTGTTTAGCTTAATGAGGCAGGGAATGGAAAATCTGGTCTCCTTTTCATATGAAATACTGTAGGTAATGAAAGTTAATATTATGAGTAGAACAGCATTTTCCTTTCCCAGAAAAAAAAAAAAAATACTTGTGGCTGTTTCTAATCACTGACTAAGCTGGCTCATCTGTAGTTTTCATATCTTTACTTTTAAAGTGATGTCTTTGGCATTCATGGATTTATATTACCATAATGATGAAGCATGAGCATGTTAATAGCTAAAGAATATCTTTTAAGTCAGTCTCCACCCTATCTGTCTCTGCCCTCCTTTCCTCATGAAATCACAGAGGTAATAAATATACAAGGAATATATTATAGAGATTGATTTTGCATCATGTTAGATTTTGAGACATTTTTTCATGTTTTTTTTTAAAAAATTAAGCAATTATAAATGATTTTTTAACAGCTTACAGAAAATCCTTGAACTGGACTCCCTGGACGAAGTTTTGGATCCCAAGCTTGTCAACTCAAAGTTCATCATCCACAATGTGTACAGTGTTAGTAAGCAGGGAGTTGTCATCCTCACGGATAAATCAAGTGAGCACAGAGTAATGCTTTGTTTTAGAATTACTGTTTTAGTAGCATGGTACTATATCAATTCTGATAACTTAAACTCTTGTTACTCAAACAGAAGGTGGAGCAGGGGTTAGAATCCTGCCTTTGACACCTGTTCATTTGGTTTATTTGTGTTTGACTCTGCGGTCCCAGTTAAGTGTTTCTTGGCAAAGATTTTATAGTGGTTTACCCCTTCCTTCTTCAGTTCATTTTATAGATGAGGAAACTGAGGCAAACAGGGTTACATGACTTATCCAGGATTGCACAGTTAGTAAGGGTCTGAGGCCACATTTGAATCCAGGTCTTAGCACTCTATCCACTATCCCATCTAGCTGACTCTCATCTCAGATTTCTCATCTCTAAAATGGCAATAATAATAGCACCTATCTCAAAAGATTGCTGTGAAATTTAAATAAGATAAAATGCCTTGCATGAAACCTTAAACAATATAATAATACTACAGATAATAACATCTGGTATATATTGTGTTATGGCATAATGATAGCTAACATTTATATACAAATTAGCTATCAATATTCTATATAAAGGGGGAGCCTTCTCTAATTTCCTTTTTATTTTCCTAGTTAAAAATTCATTCTAACCCTAATTATTCTCTCTCTTCTTTTCCTATTGTACTTCAAATCTTTCTACTTGTTTGTTCTTTAAATCTAGAAAATGCTCTAAGGAAGAGTAACAAACTTCTGACATCAAAGCTTATATTTTTGCAAATAGTTTAGATCTGGCCTAAACTCATTGTTTGAAGGTTGTCCTCATTGGGGTCCTTGAGGTGGCCAAATTTGAGAACCTTTAGGGAGTTCAGGTCAATATTTAGTTTGTCAGTTTCCTTCTGAAGTCATGGAGGTTGCCCTGAAATTTCACTAAAATAGATTTGAACCCTAATGTATTCTTTTCACTGGACCAGAGATAAACTCATCTTGGTTTAGACACAGTCATGAGTTCAAATTCTCCCTGTTAACCTTAAGTGGGATGGAATATTTCTTGCTGGGGTTTTGTTAAATACTATTAAATTCACAATAAGAAGCTCCTGCTCAGCTGATAGAGCTAGATTGAAAGTAATTTCATAGCAGTAATAGGGGAGTGTGAGATTGTGTAGGCTATATCTTCTGTTAGGATGTCAGGGTACCTTTCAGGAACCTTCTTTTCCCCAACATCTTCTTTCTATAGCAGGAGAATACTGGGGAAAGAGGAAAAAAAATTGTAATTGAGTAGTGTTTTCATAAAAATGGTTCAACTAATAGGGATATGAATTTAGATTTTTCTAATACTATATATCAAATGTGAAATTTGAAACATTCCCTACAACTCTTTTCCATGTCTTTCTTTAAAGGACTGCATTAAAAAAAATTATCCTAATCTTAGCAAACTTAGGCATTAGTACATATATAATAGCACAGAAAGAAAAAAAAAAGGATTGTGCATGGAAGTATAAATTCCTATTATATGCAATCAGCAGTGAATTGAGGAATGGTCTCCAGAATCAGGCAGATTATTAGAACAATAGCATTGGGCAGGGGGGCAAAAGCCAGAGGACTTTGGAATCAGATGGATTATCAGAACAGAAGCCTAAGGTCAGGGGATCCCAAAACCAACCACTGTATTTCCCTAGAAGCTATACCATATCAGTCATACTTTATTTTAATAGCTTTAATGCTTCTGTGATTATAACAACAATAATAATGATAGCAATAGTAATAATTACTGATATTAATGTAATGCTTAATATATGTTGGGCACTTTGCTAACTAAGCATTTACAATTAATTTGTTTGATTCTTACAACTCTGAGAGGTAGGTCCTATTATTATTATCCTCATTTAGGAAAGATAGGCAAACTGTCTGATGCTGTATTTGAACTTTTCTTCCTCATTCCAGACCCTGTATTTGATCTACTGTGCCATCTAAGTAATGTTAGCCTCACAGCTCCATGCACAGATAGAGACCTAAATTTGGGTTAAATAAAGGAATATTAAATAAAACTTTGCTTCTGTGATTTCAATGGTATATCAAACTCAAGGTGGGGAAATTCCTTTTACAAAGTCAGATTGTACCTTCTTTGCAACCTACAGTCAGTTAAGAGAGATCTAGAGTAGTACTTTTCAAATTTTTTGATCTCTGGACCCTTTTACACACTAAAAAATTGTTGAGGACCTGTCCCTCCCTGCTAAGAGCTTTTGGTTATATCACATATCCAGTGATATTGACCATATTAGAAATGAAAACATTTTAACATTATTATGAAAATAGTTTTGGCTTCTTAGGACCCCCTTAAAGTGCCCCTAAGACCACACTTTGAAAACTAATGGACTAAGATGTTGAGAAATTAAGTGACTTATTTGGGCTTACAACTAATCTGTAACACAAGCAGAATTTAAAATTCCTGACATCCTGACATCCTGGATTCAAAAAAGTCCAACTTTTTATGTATTCTACATCCTCCTCCTCATCTCCTCCTCCAAAAAAGCACTTTGAAAATAGAAATAGATAAATAACATTTGCATGCTGGATTTGTAGATTTTAGCATTAATTAGGTGATTTAAAGTAATCAATATCATGGCTTATTTGATGCTAAATTCTGTTATTTCCTTTTTTTTTTTTAATTTTATGAATTGCTGAAACTGCTAGAACTGACTGTACAATGTGTACTTTGCCAAAAAACTTGGGAAGTAAAATGGGTGAAGAAACTTGGGATAATTTACTTTCCAAAATGATAATTCATCAATTTATGCAAATATACTTGTACTTTCCTTTTGTAAAATGGATTGACTTTATATACTTATATTGAATTAATATAATATTAAAAAAACTCATAGTTCACAGGCAAAAGTACATAGAAATATTGAGTTCTTACCATGTGTATTCTTTAATTATTTGTCATTCACTACAATAATATTTTTCTTATTTTCTTGCAGAAGAACTTCCTCATTGGGTACTATCAGCTATGAAATGTTTAGCAAATTGTAAGTATACTTTTATTACTGGCTCTACCAATTTAGTCAATACTAAGGGCCTAAATACAAAAAACATAATTTCTATCCAGCAAACTTCTTTCTGAGAGTACCTATCACAATGTTGACATGTGTGAGTGCATGATAAATTATTGATTAATAATATTGAGACTCATCATTATCAGTTAATATTTGTTGAACTTCCTCTCTTTCTTTTTCTCTCGTCTCCCCTCCCTCCAAAATTATTGCATATTATGTAGCCAATTTAGATTTTTTTCAACACTTTAATGTGCATGGAATCCTGAACTAAATGTGGAAAACAAATAGATGAAACTGTCATTCAGTTAAATTCAGTCATTCACAATTAACTTCTTTGGGCTTGGGGAATTATTTTTAAAAGCATTCCACAAATGAAATATTATCATTTTGGGGTTTTTTTGTTTTAGCAGTATTTAGATTTGTACCATTTATAAGTTGTCTCCTCTATTTTTCTGTGAGCTTCTTGAGAGGAAAGACTGTCTTTTAAAACTTTTCTCCCCATCCCTTAACAGCATCTCTGGCACATATTATCCATTTAATAAATTTTTTATTACCAGTTTTTTGTGGTTCAGTAGTTTTTGACCATGTCCAACTCTGCTACCACAGTTTTGTTTGTTGACAAAGATGCTGGAGTGGTTTACTATTTACTTCTCTAGCTCATTTTACAGATAAGGAAATTGAGACAGAATGAAGTGTCTTGTCTAGGGTCACATAACTATGGAATGTTTGGAGTCAGATTTGAACTCAAGAAGATGAGTTCCTGTCTTCAGGCTAGGTACTCTATTCACTGTGCCATCTGGCTGCCTCAGAATGACTTTTATTATTGTTGTAGTTGTCATTTTGCTGTCGGGCTGCATTCTGATATGTAATATATTGCTTTTTCTCCTCAGTCTGTATTCCACCAATGGATCATGGCATGGAAAAGAGCCTTCTATTCTCACTGCCATCTGAGCTTAAGCTCTAGTAGGACCTACTAATCTGAAAAGGCTTTGAGTACAGACTCAATAATGAATTGTATATCTATCCCTTACCAAATTTGGAGAGGCTCATCACCAGAGAGTTGAATGCCAGATGGTTAATATTTCTTTTGGCGTTAGTATCTCACCAAATGTTTTATTAAAACTTGGAAGAATTGCAATCCACATTAGTGATGGAGGAGCCACACAGACAAAGACCGTTGTTTTGAAGTGATGTTTTGCCTGATTGGTTTGATTACTAAGAAAGTCATTCTGACTCCAAGGTCTGAGTTATGAGACTTTTAAAAATAAATTCAGCCTTTTTAACTTTACAATGAAAAATTCTGGATTTATTAAATTTTCATTTACTCTAGGCAGAGCATTATTATACTAGTTTTCAGGTAATAGATAAAACATTAATACCTTATATAACTCATGTAATTCACACAAATAGTTATAATTAAGTTAAAAATAATGTGAACATCTGAGTAGTTTCAATCACAATTCATTGTGTAGTCTGAGAGGGGAAAGGCCATTCCTTTTCAAAGTACACGAAGGCTGATTGAGAGGCCATAGGGGAGAAGACCTGTCAAAAGGCATTGAAATAATCCTGGAAGGTATTAATTAGGGCCAATTCTAGGGTGGTAGTAGTCTGAGTGGAGAGCAAAGGACTGAATTCAAGAGAGATTTTAGGAAAAGACTGAATTTATTTATTAGATTTGAGAGTTGAGAGAGAGTAAGAAATAATTCTAAGATACAAAATGATATTAATAAGAAAAAAAAAGAAGGTCATACTTTTTCAGGGCTCTAATCTATGAGAATTATTTGTAATTTGCATATACATATTGCATATAAATTGCTACTAAAGTGACACTTGAATACAATCAGCAGATCTCTACTGCTGAGAAGTCTACACTTCTTCTTTTTGAAACTATTTTATTCCCTTTTTTCTTTGTAGCTTAGAGGGCCAATGTAGAAACTCTGAAGTATTTCTCCTCTCAGTGTCTTCTCATCTATATTCATTACCCATTGCCATCTTGGACTGAGAGTTAGGAGACATGTTTAAAGCTCAATTCTATCATGAACACAGTACTTGAGTGTCTCTTTCCCCATTTAAATAGATTCCATGCTTCCATTCTGTCATTTCTTACCTTTACTAGTTCACCTGCCTTTTAGTCCTCATGTTTTCATTTTACTTCTCCCCCACTTTCTCTCCACAAAAAAAAAAAAAAAAATCATTTGCCTGTGTCACATTGCCTCAGGACCATGTTCTCTAAGTTTGAAAGAGTGCTGGTTCAAAATTTTTTCAGGTCATGCTGTGGGCTGTGCTAGGGATTCTCAGCGTTACAGAGAGATAAAAAGACAAGGTCTCGGCTGTCATTGAGCTTACAGTTTCATTGATGAAGCAAGACTTAGGTAGAGGGGAAAAAATAGAGAATAATAGGGATGACATTAGAATGTAATGTCAAAATAAAGAGTTTTTGATGAACTTCAATAGTCAGGGAAGTTGTTTTTTTAATTAAAACTTTAAATTTTCAACACCATATGCATGGATAATTTATTTTAACACTAATCCTTGCAAAACCTTTTGTTACAAATTTTTCTTCTCCTTCCTTTAACTCCTCCCTGGATGGCAAGTAATCCAATATATGTTAAACATGTTTAAAAATATATGTTAAATCAAATACATGTAAACACATTTATACAATTATGGATGCTGCACAAGAAAAATTGGGTCAAAAAGGAAAAAGAAAAAAAATAAAAAAATAAGCAAACAACAACAAAAAGAGTGAAAATGCTATCTCGTGATCCATGCTCAGTTCCCACAGTTCTCTGTCTGGGTGTAGATGACTTTCTTTATCACAAAATCATTAGAACTGGTCTCAGTCATCTCATTGTTGAAAAGAGTCATGTCAATCAGAATTGATCTTCATATAATCTTGTTGTTGACATGTATGATGATGTTCAGGAAAAAGTTTTGGGCAAAGTTGGCTTTGGTTGGAATTGAGTAGAAAGAGCTGTGGTGTGTGAATTCCAGGCAGAGGTGTTACCCAAGCAAGGAAAGATTTGCTGTAAGAACTTAGAATGAAGGTTTTTTTCATCCTTCTATTCTCTGTTTTGTATTCAGTATATAGCATGTAATAGATGCTTGTTAAATTAAAGAATAAGCATAGCATATTTAAGAAACAAGTAAGAAACTGGTTTGGATCGAATGAAATACTTGAGTGGGAGAGTAGTGTTACCCAAAGTTGGATGATTGGGGGGGGAACTATAATATAAATGATTTTTAGTGCTAAGTTGAGGCATTTGAATATTATCAAATGAGATATTTGTAAAAAGCAGTCCAATGCCAGAAACTCTTTTGCCTTTCCCACAGGATCCTGTGGGTCAGGGGTTCTTAATCATTATTATGTCATGGATTTCTTAAGAGTTTGGTTAAAGCTATAGACCTCTTTTCAAAATAATGCCTTCATTTGCATAAAATAAAATAGGATTAAAAAAGGAAATAAATCTTTTAAAAATAGTTACCAAATAATTCACCAACAAAGTTGATAAACTTAGAAAGCTATTAAATGATTAAAGGCTCAGAAATGAGACCTCTCAAAAAGCATTAAAAGAATAGAATTATTTATCCATGGAAAAGAGAAACCTAATGGATGATTAAACAATGATCCTTAAATATATTAAGTATAATTATATTAGGTTGTAAACTTCTGGTGGCTTAGACTGTCATATATATATATATGGATATATATATATATATATATATATATATATATATATAAAACATTTATCCTGTATACCTCAGTGCTTTATATCTGGCATTTACAAAGTAAATATTTGTTAAATTTTCTATTGTGCTTATTCACTAAAGTCAATACAATAGGAAAAGATCTTAAACAGTGCTTTTGAATCCACTTCACAGAATCAGGATTATATTTGGCCAGAAAAAAATTGTTTGACCTCCTTCAAAGTAATTTTACCTACAAACTCAGGTGCCCATGAAAGCCTTCAAAAGAGTAACTGATTAGATAGGTATATTATCTTGCATTTAGCCAATTGTCTCATGTTCTTTGTTTGCTCCATCCTTTCCAGTTTTTTTCTAGGTCTTTTGCATAAGAGACATTATTTTTTTCCTTCATAGAATCATTATATTTTAGAGCTGGAAGGCACTTTACACCTTGTAAGGTACAACCTTCTGTCTCTTTTCTCTTCTCTCTCTCTCTCTCTCCCTCTCTCTCAAACAAGGAGACTAAAATCAGGGACTCGTGATTGTCATAATCATGAGAAGAATTTCATGCTGCCACTAATAGAAGTTACTCAAATTATGATCTCACCAATTTAGGAATTTTTTTCAGTCACAGGTGACCTATCATGCCTGAATGTCCAACATGTGCCATTCTTGTCCATATCTCCCCAAATGTTTATGGATCTAATGTGCTTGAACCCTTTTTTATTTTTTCTTGACATCACAATATCGGTCCTCACAGTTGTGTTGTTTCAAGCACAAATCATCTTATAGATTTAACACAATCCAATGGTTCTTGCCTTCATTTCCTTTCGCGCTACTTTTATCTCTAATAACATTGCAGAGATTGTAATGTTAGGGCTCAGGAATCAGTGGTGATTCCTTAAATATCTTTGATGGAGAAAAATTTTTGAAATTTTTTTATAAATCTTTTCCATTTTTCTTTTGTTGTCCTCTTTTTTTTTTTTAATTATTGTTATCCTCAAATGTCCTTAGCATGGTTTTGCTTAGTTGGTTGTTTTGTCAAGCTTTCTTAAAATTGTTTTTTATCTTTTATTTCTTTTCTTTTTACTTTATTAGATTCTTCTTTCTTCATAAGGTTTTAGAGATGAACTCGTTTGTTCTACTTGTATGAATAGTTAACTTGAATGGGTTTAACTTCTCAATTATATTATAATAGTTGTTGTTGATGTCATTTCTGTTATTCATTCTGGTATCCAAAAGTAGCCCACTTTTAATTTTTGATAGCATTTAAGTAATTCAAGGTCAAATCTTTCTAATTTTATGCCATGTATTTTTTTCCTCATTATTTTTTCTTTTTCTTTTTTTTTAATACAAAATCTGATCTTTACCCCCACAAGTTGGTGGTCTGACTGAAACCAGATAACTGACTTAGGTGTAACTTCCCCATTAAGATGATGGCTTTTTTGTTCATTAAAATATAGGCAAGTTACTGTTTTTAATGCTACTGTTTATTGTTCTTTATGACCTATCAACTTTTTTTGGAAGAAAATGTTCCATGCTAAGGAAGTGTGAGCCTTCTACATAATTTTCAAGTATTTGACCTCTCTCATTTCTTTCTTCTAAGCTATACTTTCCCATTTATTTTCCCCCATACTTACATTTCCCATCTTTGCATGAAGTCACCAAGTATCAGAGTTAGGTTCCAATTGGTGAGAACAATGGAACCCATTAAGGGGTCACATTATTCAAACTTGAACTTTATGTTTTTCTTGGGCTGGAACCAATGACCATGTTTTGCACAATTATAATCTCAGTATGAATTTGAATATGTGTGACACAGATTAATTGTTTGCATTAATTTGATTTGAAGAGTTTTGCCAAGTCAAGTTCTTGATTATATTTCTCTACCATTTTGTCTGCAGGAAGTGATATTGGTAAGTAGCATCAATTTTTCATGGTGGTCTTTTTGCAAATAGTTATTATTAATTATTATATTAATAATTATATTATTACTGTAATATGTGATGAGTAAATATTCCTGAGAGTAATATTTCTTATAGCATTTAGATATATGATAAAATCTACTCCTGCCAACTTCTTTGTTTGCCTCTTCATGGAGTGCTTGTGGGTTATCTTTCCATTTCCTTGAAACTTTCCTTTTTTATTTAGGTTTATTTTATAATATTGTGAATGTTGGACTGATAAAATTTAGTTCTCAGAACAATATTTCTACTGTTCATTGTATAAGGACTTTTCATTTAGAGTTTTTTTTTTTTTTTTTTTTTTTTGCTATGTAGTTAATTTTCTGTCTGATTTCATACTGAAGTGGTTTGTCATTTTCTTGAGGAAATTGAGATAAAAAAGGGTTAAATGATTTACTCAGAGTAACACTAATAAGAGTCTGAAGCTGGATTTGAACTCAAAGAGATGAATTTACCCTTTTCTAGGTCTACTGCTTTGTCTGTTGTAGTCATTAAGAGACAAATTGTAGCTCATTGACAATATAAACATTGTAATTCTTCAGATTTTCTGCCTCCTTTCCTGCTACTCTGTCTCTTTCATTGCAGAAGTAAAAATAGCCTGTGTAAGACTGATGGCCATTTTTCATTTTTCTTTGTTTTATGAGGTGCTGTCAATAGAAATATTTTTCATTTCTTAATAGTCTTCTAATGATGTGCCTATCTGTGATTACTTAGGTTGATTCTTGGAAAACAGAGTTTGTTGGCAATGCTATATTTAAAGATTTTTTTCCCTTAACAGTAGGAATCTACCAGAGTTTTATAGGCTCTATGGCTGTGGCCTTGCCTCTGAGAAGTCTCTGTGCTACAAAGAGGACTTTGTGATGGTAGAACAGTTATTGAAGCAAACTGCAAAATCTCCTTTTCAGGATGTTATTTAAAATAGAATTCAATCATTTATTTAAATGCAAGATAACCTTATTTCACCATATGATTTCTGTGATTTCATGGTGTGGAAAACATGAATTGTCTTTTTCATGGCATTTATCAAAATGAGATATTGTTTTAAAAACTGCATCAAGTGAAAATATTTTTCATTTTCCCTAGCAATTGTATTTTCTTCAGTATCTCAGTAAAACTGTATATGACCAAGAAAAATTAAGAATATCTGAAAACTACTGATACCTTTTTTTAAAAAAAGAGATTTTTTCAGAAAGACACAAAATAGGGCTATTCATTTAAAGTAGATTAATCTGTAGTCTAATTCTTTTTGTTTCTTTTTAGAGCAGATTTTAAGTTTTCCATGACACTGTCATTAAATTACTGTGTAGTCTTCGATAACTCTCTCTCCCTGTCTGTTCCTCATTTTCTTCATCTGTAAATGAGGAAGGTAGATTAGCTTATCTTTGAGCTCTTTTCCAGTGTTCACATCCTTATTCTTGACTCATGAACACAGGCATTTGGCCAACATTGAGTAAGGTTCTATGTTTCTTTATTGTAATCATTTATGCTTATAACATGCTTTTTTTTAGGAAGCATATTTGATATTCCCTAAAGTATTTAGCTAGCTTAATTGTGCTAATGAATTTTTTTTCCTTTCTTTTTTTTTAAACAGGGCCTAGTTGTTCAGACTTGAAGCAGCCTATGTATTCAGGGTTTGAAAAAGATGTCTTTAAAACAATAGCAGATTATTATGGTCACTTGAAGGAACCTCTGCTCACATTTCAGCTTTTTGATGCCTTTGTCAGTGTGCTGGGTAAGTTGTAATACGATGAATAGAAACAGTACAATAGGTATGGAACCATTTCTTCTTGCATTATTTTAAAGCTTTTATCTGCTATAGCTGGCAGCATTTCAGAGAATTAAAATCTGTTGTCCAATGAAGGGTATTTGATTGAGTTTGAGCTCTTCTGTGAGAATACTTTAAGGCAGGAAGACACTTAAAACATGTAGGAGACCCCAGGCAAAAGGCCTATTGGTTTAAATTTTATGAAGAATAATAATATACTGGAGTGTCATCTTCTTATGAGAAAGTCTAACATCACTGCTGAAGCAGCAAGTGAGTTTGGCATTTACTGTCCTTTATTAAATCTCCTACACAGGATATGACTTTATTAACACCCACGTGTGGGAGCTCTATTTTCATCCAGAAGACTAAACTTTTGTTTTATGAAAGAAATAGATTCTTACGTTGACAGCAGCATTTCAATCTTGTGTATTTATCTTTCTGACAAATAATCCACATCTAAAAAGTCACATAGTAGGGTGAATAAAGTTCACATTTTGACTTTAGGTTCTTCAAAATGTATTACTTTCTTTAGGGAAGTACATTTTCAGTCAGCCATTTGGATGTTCTGTTTAGTAACAATTCTTGTTTTGACACTAAGGCATTTTATTAAAAGACTAAATCATTTAAATATCACATGATGTAATATAAAAGTGAGAGAATTAGCATATTCTTCGTCCTGAATGTTCTTGATGTTTAACAAGAGACATAATCTGTCTGCCTGAAGCTGTACTATTAATGGCTGATGCTTCAGTGCCTGTAAGAAACAGGAAAATTGTCAGCTTCGTGAATATAAATTATTGTTCTGTGAATGAGAAAGCTGATTTTTTAACATGGTATTTTGGAACCTAGAATATTGTGAAAACTCATAATATTAAGTAACAACAACTACTAATTATAAAACATGCACCAGGGAGTAGATTTGTGTTTTCAAAACAAGACAACACTGAAGGAAAGAATCCATAAACAATTGTCTGGTAACTGGATTTTACTATCTTTCTGCATTGTGCTCATTTTTTTTTTTTTTAATAAACAGAACTTTGGAGTAAGAAAGGACACTCACTGAATTCACCTCCTGTCCAGATCATCAGTCCTAAATATAATTTGTCTTACAAGTAGTAATATATCTTATTCTTGAATACCTCCATTGGTAGGGAATTTACTACTTTATGAAGCAATTAATTTCACTTTTGAACTGTTTTAATTGTTTGGAAGATTTTTCATATGTTGAAACAGAAATCTATCCTATTTCTAATTCCCCTCATATCATCCCCTCACTTCCATCCCAAGCATATTCCATCTCCTGGTATTAATTGTATTTTAAGAAGGTGGGAAACGAACAA
This sequence comes from Sarcophilus harrisii, assembly GCF_902635505.1. NCBI lineage: Eukaryota > Metazoa > Chordata > Mammalia > Dasyuromorphia > Dasyuridae > Sarcophilus > Sarcophilus harrisii. The sequence continues at coordinate 150,423,016 of NC_045426.1, read as the reverse complement.
ATCAAACAGAACAAATCACTATAATGGCAGTTTGTTACATTTTATTTTTTAAAAATAAGGTTGTATTAATGTTTTCTATTTCTTAAATCACTTTAATATCCCTTGTATCCCTCCTGCCCACACCAGAGGACCAGCCCCTGAGTGACAAATGATATTTTCTGAGAGGGAAAAACAAATTCAGCACAACAGATCAATATATTGAAAAAGTCTGAAAACATGTGTAATGGGTAACATTTATGGACCACTTCCATGAAGGAGTAGGTTAGGGATATCTTCTCATATTCTTCATTTGAGTCACACTTGATCTTCATAATTTTGCTGCTTTTGATTTTGCATTTTTGCTTTTTTTATATGTATTTGTTCTTTTCATTGTTCTTTAATTATTATAGTCTTTGTGTATATTGTTTTCCTAACTCTACTTGCCTCACTGTTTATTAATTCATAGAGATCTTTCCATGCTTTTCTGTGTTCATGACATATCTCATTTGTTAAAGCACAGGAATATTATATTACGTTCATATACTACAATTTATTTAACCATTCCCTATCTGACAGGCATTTACTTTGTTTCTAATTCTTAGGTAACACAAAAAAAAAAATGCTGCTGTAAACCTTTTGAAGTATGTGGGGACTTGTTTCTTATTGATTTATAATTTCACAGTTCCATCAACAAAGTATGAGAGTTTCCATCTTTCCATAGCCCCCCTAATTTTAATTTTTAATTTTTTTTGTCATTTTTGTTGATGTGCAGGATATGAGGTGAAATCTTGGGGTTGTTCTGATTTGCATTTCTCTTATTATTAATGATTTGCTCCATGTTATTATTAAAAAATAGGAAAAATTCTCTTAAGCTTTATAGAAAGGAAAATGGAAGATGAGTAGGGGAGATAAATAAATAGCAATCTAGTTTGGAGCCTTTACAACTGAATCTAAAGTTTGAAATCTCAATGGTATCAGTTCAATCCTTAATCTTGTTATGTTAGGTAAAGTTAGTCATCCAGTTTACATTTGACCATCCATTTAAAGTCTTTGAAAAGAACTATTCATTGGTGATTTGTATTCAGTTTCTTCTTTTTTTTGCCACAGCTAGTCTTTTTAGTACAATATTGAATATAAGTGGTGATAGAGGGCATCTTTGCTTTCTTTACTCCTGATGTTATTGATAAGGATTCTCGATCATCTCCATTCCAGATAATGCTTGCTCTTGATTTTCGATAGATACCACTTAGTATTCTAAGAAAGCTCCATTTATCCTTATGTCTTCTACTATTTTTTAATAGAAATTTATGTTTTATTTTGTCAAAAGCTTTTTCCTTCATCTATTGAGATAATCATATGTTTTTTGTTGATTGTTATTCATATGGTCAATTATGCTGATAGATTTCCTAATATTGAAGCAGCCTTATATTCCTGGTATAAATCCCACCTAGTCATAATATACGTTCTTTGTGATATGTTACTGTAATTTCCTTGATAGTATTTTATTTAGTATTATAGTATTTTATTTAAAATTTTTACATCTGTTTTCTTTCTTTTTTATTGTAGTAAGTTTATTTATTTTTTATACACATTGCTTTATGAATAATGTTGGGAGAGAGAAATTAGAGCAAAAGAGAAAAACCATGGGACAAATAAAAACACTGAACATAGTCTGTATTGATTTACATTCAGTCTTCTTAGTTCTTTTTCTGGATGCACATGACATTTTCTGTCCAAAGTTTATTGGGATTGCTTTGGATCATTGAGTCACTGAGAAGAAACAAGTCTTTGTAGTTGATCATTACACATTCTTGCTGTTATTGTATACAATGTATTTTTGGTTCTGCTTATTTCACTTAGCATCAGTTCATGTAAATTTTTCCAGGCCTTTCTATAATCAGCTTGTTCATCATTTTTTATAGAACAACAATACTCCATTACCTTCATATGCCATGACTTCTTCAGTCATTCCCCATTTGATGGGTACACACCCTTTTTCCAGTTCTTTGCTACTACAAAAAAAAGAGATGCTACCAACATTTTTGCACATGTGGGTCCTTTTCCCACTTTTATGATTTCCTTGGGATCCAGACCCAGTAAGCTGGGTCAAAGGATGTGCACAGTTTTACAGCCCTTTGGACATAGTTCCAGATGGTTCTCCAATATGGTTGAATCATTTCACAACTCCACCAACAATGCATTAGTGTCCCAGTTTTTCCACATCCCCTCCAACATTTATCATTATCTTTATTGTTTTAATTTGTATTTCTCTAATCAATAATGATTTAAAGCATTTTTTCATATAACTATTGATGGACTTAATTTCATCATCTGAAAAATGTCCACATCCTTTGACCATTTATCAACTGGGGAATGACTTGTATTCTTATAATTTTGACACAGTTCTTTGTATATGTTAGAAATAAAACTTTTATCAGAAATACTGGCTATAAAGATTTTTTCTCAGCTTTGTACTTTTCTTTTAATCTTGGTTCTGTTGGTTTTGTTTGTGAAACACTTCTTAGTTTAATATAATCAAAGTTGTCCATTTTGCCTTTCATAATGTTCTCTAGTTCTTTTTTAATTATAAACTCCTTCCTTCTTCAAAGATCTGATAGATAAATTATCCTTTATTTTACTAATTTGTTTATGGTATCATCCTTTTATGACCAATTCATGTATCCATTTTGACCTTATTTTGGTATGGGGTGTGAGATGTAGGTCTATGCCAAATTTCTGATATATTATTTTTTAATTTTCCCCAGCAATTTTTGTCAAATAGTAAATTCTTATTCCAAAAGCTGGATTTGGGGTGTTTATCAAATACTAGATTGCAATAGGCCTTAATTATTGTGTCATGTGTATGTAATCTATTCTACTGATCTACCACACATTTCTTAGCTAGTACCAAATGGTTTTGATGACTACTGCTTTATAATATAGTTTTAGGTCTGGTACTGCTAAACTAACATCTTTTGTAGTTTTTTTTTTTTTTTTTTCATTAATTCTCTTGATATTCTTGACTTTTTGTTCTTCCAGATGAATTTTTTAATTATTTTTTTTCTAGTCCTATAAAATAATGTTTTGGCAGTTTGATTGGTGTGGCACTGAACAAGTAGACCAATTTAGGCAGAATTGTCATTAATATTATATTAGTTCATCCTACCCATGAACAATCAATATTCCAATTATTTAGAACTGATTTTATTTGTCTGAGAAGTGTTTTGTAATTATGTTCATATAGTTCTTAGGTTTGTCTTGACAGGTAGACCCCCAAGTATTTTATTTTCTTTACAGTAATTTTAAATGGAATTTCTCTATCTCTTGTTGATGGACTTTGTCAGTAATATATATAAATGGTAATGGTTTGTGTGGGTTTATTTTATATCCTGCAACTTTGCTAAACCTGTGAATTTGTTCCAGTTGGTTTTTTGGATGATATCCTAGGATTCTCTAAGTATGTCATATCATTTGCAAAGAGTGATAATTTTATTTCCTCATTGCCTATTCTAATTCCTTTAATTCCTTTTTTCTTTTCTTATTGCTAAAGTCAACATTTTTAGTACAATGTTGAATATTAATGGTAATAACAGGCATCTTTGTTTCACTCCTTATCTTATTGGGAATGCATTCAGCTTCTCGTTTACAAATAATGCTTGCTGTAGGTTTTAGGTAGATACACATCAGTTTTTATTAGGGAAATTGGTCTGTAGTTTTCTTTTTCTGTTTTTATTCTCCCTCCTTTACATATCAAAACCATATTTGTGTCAAAAAAGGAATTTGGTAGGACTCCTTTTACCATTTATTTTTTTCCCCAAACAGTTTGTACAGTATTAGCTCATTTATGGCTTATTAAATTTCTTTCCTAAAATAGAGTTATTTAAGCATTCTATTTCTCCTTCTCTTAATCTGGGCAATTTATCTTTTTGTAAATACTCATTCATTTTACTTAGATTGTCAGTTTTATTGACATGTAATTGGGTAAAATTACTCCCAATAATTGTTTTCATTTCATTTTCATTGGTTCATCCTTTTCATTTTTAATACTGCTAATTTGGTTTCTTTTTTTTTAAATCAAATTAACCAATTATTTATCTGTTTTACTGGTTTTTTCATAAAAACAATCTCTAGTTTTGTTTATTCATTCAATTATTTTTAATTTCCAGTTTTATTAATCTCTCTTTTGATTTTTTCAGGATTTCCATTTTGATGTTTAATTAGGGATTTTTAATTTGTTCTTTTTCTAGTATTTTCCCCCATTGTTGTTACATGCCCAATTCATTTGTTTTATGTCTGTCTGTCTTTTTCTATTATGTAAATATGGTTTGCATGTCTTTATATGCATAATTGATGTTATATTGTTTGCCTTCTCAATAGATGAGGAAGTAGCTAGCAGGAAGCAGAGAATTTGGAACTAAATTTTTTTTTAAATTATTTTTTAAAATAAATTTTAAAAATAGGTTTTAAAAATGAAACCACATCTACTTTACTGAAGATTTCATTGTGTATTTTGGTTCAAACTGACTTTTTAGTCTAGTGAAAGACATTTTACTTTGTGTTTATAACATAGTTGGACTTAATGCCAAAGATAATAATCCTGGGAATATTTAGTGGCTGTTGAGGTTTTTGAGGTATGAAATAGGATTTCTTTTAATATGTTGTAGTCTTTTAAAATAAAACCACTTAGCTTTACTAAATAAATCTAGGAATAGCCCCCTATTGCCTTTAAAATTTTATAGTCTTTCATTTCCAGAAGCTGTTACTTTTAGTGAAAGTTGATGTCCAAGTTGTGAGAAATTGGACCACCCCAGGCATCTGTGAAGATGGCAGAATAGTGTGGGAATATCTCAGTTAGCTACAAACTGTCTGAGATTTTGTTGTTTCTCACATTCGATTTAAAACAATACATGCATAAAATAAGCATTTTTAATGCTTTTTTATATTATAGTTTTTTGTTTTGTTTTGTTTTTAGGAGAGGTTACTCTGAGAGGTATGAAGTAAGAGTAGAATACAGGAGAGATCCCTTTAGGCAAGGTTTAGCAGAGAGAAGGTGATAATGTTCTGGAGCATGGATGTGACCCTACTACTACATAAAATAGTTCTTCACAGGTTCTTCTGTGGTTCTTTAAATAAATATGAGGGCCAAATAAGTAACTTAATCAAGTAAAATATTTTTAAAGCACTTAGAACATTGCCTGGAGTATAGCAGCCACTTAATAAATACTTATTCCATTCTGTTATATTACATTTATTCAGAAAACCTGGATTCAGATTTTGCTACTTAGTTATCTGTGGAATCTTGAGCAAGCCACTCAGTTTTCTTTTTTGTGAAATGAGGAAATTGGATTCCCGGTGCTCTGAGGCTTTTTTCAGCTATAAATATGTGATCTGATGGTCTTCATGAGAACAAAGTTCAAGTGATTTATGTGATATGGAGTATTCAGGTGGTAGCCCCTCTCATTCCTCAGATCTACCCCAAAATGATAAGCTCTTTGTCCATACTTAGATATCATTTGACAAGATGAAGAGATAATTATAGGAAGGCATGTAAAGAAGAATAGGATATATGTTGAAGGATAGGGTGACTACAAGATTTTATATATTTGTGATGTTAGTGTGAAACTTTGAATTTCTTTTTTCCTTATTTCTCTGTTCTCATGTCATCATTCCAGTGGTAGGTACAAATCTAACATAGCTTTTAGGAGATGTCAGTTTTTCTTACAGAACCTCAATGCCTTCTGTTTCATAAAACTAAGGGCATTTACCCAAGACCCAGGTCACTCACTTTTTATGATGAAGAGATATTGGGCAAATAATAAAGGCTATTGCGGATAATTTCTCTGACCTCAGGTTAGGAATTAAATGGTCTCTAAGATTCTTTCCATCACCACTTTATGAGCTTCTGATTTGATATGTGATTCTTTAACCTCTCTTCAAGTAACTTGGAGCTCCATTAATTATCTTTTTATTTTCATTATTTACTTTTGAATCCCCCTCTCTTTAAATCATATCATTTATGTATCTCTTAAAATTATTATTTTTAGCAATCTTTTCTTTTTAAATTTTGCGTTCTAAATTCTTTCCCTTCCTCCTATCTCCTACCCACCGACTTAAAAAACAAGCAGTATGATATCAATTATATATGTGAAATCATGAAAAACATATTTCTGTATTAGCCACATTTCCAAAAAAGGTGAGAAAATTATATTGTTTCAGTTTGCCCTCAGAATTCACCTCTTTGGAGGTAGATAGCATTTTTTCATCATAGGTCCTTTGGAATTGTCTTTATATTGATCGGGGTAGCCAAATCTTTCTCTGTTGTAGATTGTATTTCTTTGTCTTGTATGAGAGAGACTTTTGTCAAGTTCCTTACTCTACTGATCTAATTACTATTACCACCCCCCCAAAAAAAATTGAAATGCTATTACTTTTTGTTTTTGATGAGGTTTTTAGTGAGCACTGCTTCCCTTCCTTACAATCGTATTCTAAAACTTGACCAGGAATAAAATTCAACTCTCAGTTCTCCATAATGGTTTGCAGACCCTCATCTTTCTGTTTTTTGGAAAATCAGGACAATGTTTGCCTTTCTGTCTTGCTTAAATGGTTTTCCAAGGTCTTTCTCTTTGATTCATTGCTCACATCTACCACTTTCTTCAGGCTCTATGGTGTACTTCATTGTTCAGTTCAGTATTCAAAAAGGACAATTAAATGCTGCCCAACTTCATCACTTATCTTTGGTTTCTATTCAGTGATAATCATTTTTGTTCCACCTCTTTCCTAACTAGAGATAATTTTTCCTGGAAGATAAAACACTGGCTTCTCTCCATCAAACATCAAGCAACCATACTATCCCTTCTTTGATATTATTCTTTCCCTATCATAGCTTAACAATAGGTATAGCATTTATTTCCAGCCTCAGTTCATTTAGAATAGTATGGAACTTAAACATTCTTTTGACCATTGCCAATATCAATAGGATATCTGTACCCAGTTAATTGGCTTCCAGATTGGTGTGTTAAAAAACAAAAGACACATTTAATCTAATTCATAAGGATTTGAAATTTAAAATCTGATAATATTCTGGAAGATTGGAATAGATAGAACAAACCCACTTCTCCATTCAGACCAACCACATACATAGTATGTCTAAGCTGATGTGAAAGTTTTAACAATAAAGTTACACACTACCATTTCTTTTGTTTTTATTTTTGTCTTACATAGTTACTGCATTTACTGGAACACTAAATTAGATTGCTTCCTTTCTTAATCCAATTAAATGCAGAAATCATTCTCCTTCGGAAGAAGATTACCCTGGTGGATTATATAGTCTATTTTATTACATATTTTTTCTTTTTCCTTTGAATAATAATAAATTGTTCATATTTCACTGTTGGAAGGAATATAGGATCATAGGATTTAGCACTTAAAGAGTCTTAGTGCCTCTTGTCTAATCCCCTCATTTGACAGGTAAGGAAACTCTGAGCTCAGTGGTTAAATGAATTATTTAAAGTCACTCAAATCATCAACAACACAGCCAGAGTTTGAATTTAGGTATTTCTGAATCTAGATCCACTAGTTGATGCCACATCTCTCTTCCTTACGTCAGAAGATTTGTTTCTGCCACTAGTTATGTGACATTAGGGAAATCATTGTCTCTAAGGGTCCCTTTAAAGTCCAGAAAACTACATAATATAGTAGTTCTTTGACTTCTGTGGGCTTCAGGTTATCTTCCAGATTAGAGAACTTGCTGCAGTCATAAAGATATGAAGTTTGGGTATTGAACTTGTTTTGCTTCTAGAAAAAGATAAGAAAATTATTATTATGATTTTGGTTTTTAGGATAAGGAGTAAAACATTTAAGATAAGATGTATACTTTGTACTTTATAGAAGGTGGTCTGAAAATCTATGTATTTTTACATACATACATAAAGGTCTACATATTTTTTTAAAATTTTGATAAGTTTTTGAATTTTTGATATTTTGATTTTTTGATAATTTGGTAAATTCTGATAATTTTCAAAATACATGCAAAGATGGTTTTGGTTTACTTTGTAATCCTATATGTTTTATTTTATGCATTTAAAGCTATTTTTCTGAGGACCCACAAGTTTCCCTAGGCTGTCCAATAGTACTATGACACACAAGAGGAGGGTAAAGAAACTCTTCTTTATAGCTTTTTTTAAAATGTCCTCAAAATATACAATATGAATTTTTAAAAATGTAAAACTAACAATAGTAAGTAATTATTACACCCTTGATCTGAGGGCAAGCAATAAGTTATAAATATATATATATACACACACACATATATATATGCATACATACTATAGCAAATGAAAGATGAAGTGAATGAGGAAATAAAAGTTTGAGCTGTTTTTATTTCTTTTTTAAAAAATTTAACAGCATCTTATTTTTCCAAATACACGTAAAGATAGTTTTAGACATTCATTTTTGTAAGACTTTGTGTTGCAAATTTTTCTCCCTCCTTCCCTTCCCTCCCCCTTCCCCAAGACAGCAAGCAATCTGATATAGGTTAAATTTATTTAATTCTTTTAAACATATTTCCATATCTGTAATGTTGAGCAAGAAAAATTGGACCATAAAGAAAAAAAAACACTAGAAAAAAAAAAGCAAGCAAACAAACAAAAGATTCACATTCAGGCTCCATAGTTTCTCTCTGGATGCATTTGGCATTTTTTATCCTAAGTCTAATGGAATTGCCTTGAATTATTGCATTCTTGAGAAGAGTCAATTCATCATGGTTGACCTTCACATAATCTTGTTATTGCTGTGTACAATGTTTTCCTGGTTCTGCTCACTTCACTCAGCATCACTTCATATAAATATTTCTAGGTCTTTCTGAAATCAGCCAGCTCATCATTTCTTTTTCTTCTTTTTTTTTTTTAAACTTTTTTAAAATTAAAGTTTTTTAATTTTCAAAAGACATACATGCATATTTTTTTTTAACATTAACCCTTGCAAAACCTTGTGTTCCAATTTCTGCCCTCCTTCCCACCACTCCTCCCCTAGATAGCAAGTTATCCAATATATGTTAAACATGGTAAAATATATATGTTAAATCCAATATATGCATACATATTTATACAATTATCTTGTTGCACAAGAAAAATCAGATCAAAAAGAAAAAAATGAGAAAGAAAATAAAATGTAGGCAAAAACAACAAAAAGAGTGAAAATGCTATTTTGTGATCCACACTGAGTTCCCACAGTCCTCTCTCTGTGTGTAGATGGCTCTCTACATGACAAAACCATTGGAGCTGGCCTGAATCATATTTTTTATTTTATTTTATTTAATAGCCTTTTATTTACAGGATATATGCCTGGGTAACTTTACAGCATTAACAATTGCCAAACCTCTTGTTCCAATTTTTCACCTCTTACCCCTCCACCCCCTCCCCTAGATGGCAGGATGACCAGTAGGTGTTAAATATATTAAAATATAAATTAGATACACAATAAGTATACATGACCAAAACGTTATTTTGCTGTACAAAAAGAATCAGACTCTGAAATATTGTACAATTAGCTTGTGAAGGAAATCAAAAATGCAGGTGTGCATAAATATAGGGATTGGGAATTCAATGTAATGGTTTTTAGTCATCTCCCAGAGTTCTTTTTCTGGGCATAGCTGGTTTGGCCTGAATCATTTCAATGTTGAAAAGCAGCTCATCATTTCTTATAATCAATAATATTCCGTAACATCCATATGCTATAACTTATTCAGCCGTTCCCCAACTGGTGGGCATCCACTCAGTTTACAGTTTCTTGTCACTACGAAAAGGGCTGCCACAAACATTTTTGCACATGTTTGTCCTTTCCCCCTCTTTTATGACTTTTTTGGGATATAGAGTCACCAGTGACATTGCTAGATCAATGGATATGCATAGTTTTTCAGACCTTTGGGCACAGTTTCAAATTGCTCTCCAGAATGGTTGGATCAGTTCATAACTCCACCAACAATGGATTAGTGTCCCAATTTTACCACATCCCCTCCAACATTCATCATTATCTTGTACTGTCATTTTATCCAATCTGAGAGATGTGAGGTAGTATCTCAGAGTTGTCTTAGTTTGTATTTTTCTAATCAATAATGATTTAGAACATTTTTTCATACGACTAGAAATGGCTTTAACTTCTTCATCCCAAAAATTGTCTGTTCATATCTTTGACCATTTATCAATTGGGGAATAACTATTCTGATAAATTTGAGTCAGATTTCTATATATGTTAGAAATGAGGCCTTTATCAGAAACACTGGCTATAAAATTCCTCTTCTCCCTTACCCTCAGTTTTCTGTTTCCCTTCTAATCTTGGCTGCATTGCTTTTGTTTGTGCAAAACCTTTTTTTTTTTCCCCCGGTGGTTCAGTTGGGATTAAATGACTTGCCCAGGATCATCACACAGCTAATAAGTGTTTAGTGTCTGAGACTGTGTTCAAAACCTTTTTTAATTTAATGTAAGCACATTGATTTCTTAAGCATTGCATTCCTATTGCCTTTCTTAGCTTAGGGCTAGACCCTAGATACACAAGGAGGCAGATTTTATACATCAAAAACAATCAAATAAGACCAATAAATAAAAGAAAACTATTAACCAGCATACAAAATTTAGTAATCTGATTTCTAATTAATTGAAATAAACATTAGAGACTTTCCAAGTTAAGAGCTATAAAGCAAATAGGTGTAATTCCCTGAAAGCAGAAAATGAGTTTTCTCATTCCCCCAGTTAAAGCAATTCCAGTTTCTCAGTCATGCAGGGCTAGGTTCAAACAATGCAATAAATAAGGTTTTCCCATAATTTCCATAATTGAATAAGGTTTTCTCACAAGGACATTGGACTAGATCCATAATTGAATAGGAAGGGCACAGAATTGAGTAATAAGAAAGTCAGTGTAATTCATGCAACTGTGTTCAATCACACACACATGCACACATGTGTATTTATATACACATGTGTATAAACATATACACATCCACACACTTATATGAAAATTACACAGTACAGTTATAGTTATAAGTGTAAAAGGCTTCCAATGATACCGCCAAATTTTCACAAGAGTAGGAATAGTACTCTTTTTTTCCAGTTCTGTGCCATAGGTTTTCTGTTTGTAGGGAAATTCCGTAGCAAATAAAAGTCTTCTACTAATACAGATGTATGATTAATCTGACACTTAATGGTCCTAGAGAGAGGCTTGTAGCATTGAGAGGATCAGAGTTCAGAATCCAGGGACACATAGCTGGTAAAAGTCAGAGGAAGTTTTGAACCCAGATTTTCCTGATTCCAGAGTTGGTACTCTACTCCACCCCATAGCTCTTCAAGCATAATCGTAACCACTTCTGTTTATATCTTCCTTTATAGTTACAAAGCACTTTATAGATATAATAAAAACTGGTATTTGCATGGAACTTTAAGCTTTTCCTTGAATGCCATTGATGTTATCTCATTTTATCCATCTAATATTTCCATGAGATATATAATTTAAATATTTTGATACTATTTTACAACAGAGGAACCTGAGACCTAGAAAAGTTCAATAATTTCTCTAAGATCCCATAGCTAGAAAATGGTATAATCTTGTGAGATACACAGTGCAGATATTGGCCCCATTTTACAGATTAGTACACAGAGACTCAAACAAGTTAATTACTCAAGGTCTTATCTAGTAAATCCAGCTTTTACTCAGATCCACCTCTTTTGCCTTTAAGTCCAATGCCTGTCTCCCTTTGCTTTTGGAAGTTCTAACACATTTAAAACCTTTTTGTATCTTAGACCCCTGTGCTGTCTTTCTTTGTATCTTCATTACTTAATGCTGTGTCTGGCACATAGTAGGTGCTTAACAAATGTGGATTGACCAACTACTGAAGAATTAAATAAAAAAGAATGCAATACCATGCAATGAAATGGTGATACTGAAATGGCAATAAAATAACTTGTGGTTTTGGAATAGTAATGTCCTTTGAGAGAATGCTAGCTAATAAACAAAAGAGTGCTTCAAAAATTATTAATGGGCACATGCATACAAGATATTTTTAATAAAAGCTAGGGGCACAGTGGGCAGAGCAATGGGTCTAGAGTCAATATTTGAGTTCAAATATGGACTCCAACACTTACTAGCAGTGTAACTCTGGCAAATCCACTTAATTTTAATTTGTCTAAGCTTCTTTTTCTTTAAAATGGGGGTAATAATAGTACCTGCCTCATAAGGTTATTGTGAGGATCAAATGAAATAATAATTGTTAAGCATTTATCAAAGTGCCTGGCACAAAGTAAATCCTATATGAATGTTAGCAATGCTACTGCTGCTGCTGACGCTGAAGACCATGACGACGATCTAAGTTCAAATGTGACCTCAGACACTTCCTGGTTGCCCAGCCCTGGACAAGTCACTTAATCAATTTGCCTTAGTTTCCTCAAACATAAAATTGGGGTAGTAATAACACCTAGTTCACAAAGTTGTTGTGAGAATCAAATGAAATACTATTGCTTATTCTTTTCTCCTCCCTTTCCTAAATGTAATTCTGGAGTTAAATTCAAAAGATTTTGAAGTCAATTTCTTCACTATTTATTGGTTCAGTCTGCTTTTGACAGTCATCTCTTACCCAATGAAGCAGATAAAATCCTCTGCTACTGAGAATCTGCTTACCACTGCAGAAGAGACTAGAGAAAGACTTCATTAAGAAATGGGAGTTCTGTTGTCAGCCAGTTCACATTGCTACACATCCCACATAGCCAAGATTCAGAAACAGAAATGTAAACTGATGATGTCATTGCTGTAGATTTTGGGTGGATGATGAAACTAGGTCCATGTTTCAAATGTCCTATTGAAAGTTACTTTAAGATTGTCCTGGATAAGAATTGATAAGTATGCCTTACCCTTCAGTCACTTAGCCCCAATGGCAAGTCCTGGACCCTTATTTAGCTTCTTGCTAATGTAGGTGCTTCTGTAGGTGAAAACACTCAGTCTCTGTTTTGGAAATAAATTGAGTCAAGAAGTGTAGATAATGTGTGGAAGGTAAATAAACTTAGGTTAATCCATTAGACTGTTAATTTTTAGAAGTTTGTGAACATAATAAATAAATCTTCAGCAGGAATTATTAATAAAAATCTCAGAAACTGAAACTGACTTGTTGGATAAAGTTTTATGTTGCAAGTTATATTAAATGATTGTTTTTTTTTCCCCTTTCTGAAAATTAATGATATTTTGGAATTCTATTTTATTATTATGGAAAATATTGAATTCACCAAATTGTTCATTTACTTTGTTTTACCATGATGTTGATATTTTATTTGATTTTTAAGTTTTTACTTCTCACAAAATGACAGAATTTGACGCTGCATGGTGTAGTGGATAGAGTAGAGGGCCAGGATTAAGGAAGCCTTTGATTTGAATTCCTTCTAAGAAAAAAAAAATGATGTTTTATCTTGGGCAAGTAACTTAAATTCATTGAGCCTTCATTTCCTCAGGTATAAAATGAGAGGATTGGATTTTATGACCTCTAAGATTTCTTTTGACTCAGCTTGTTCCTTGTTTTCTTTACAACAAAAATTAAGTAATGATAAGTAGTTAATTAATATGTTTATAATTTGTCAAAATAAGTTATCAGTTGACAATTGAATATGCCAAATATACTAACTTTACTTGTAAGCCAAATTAATGTGATTTTTTATTTTTAAGTGATCAGAGAGATTTTAAGTTTGTGAACTGTATGGGAATTTATTGCATAGATGTCATTCTCCCCTCTTGCCAAAATTTCAGCTTGTGCCCTCTAAACTATCATTGGGAAAGAAAAGAGAGAAAACAAAAAATCAGGAGGAAAGGAAAGAAGCTTGTTGGAATAAAAGCTTTTTTTCTTTTTTAATCTGTTCTTCCTTCTTCTCTCTCACCCATTTAATGTAAAACAAAACTAAATTTATAACAAAACAAAAATAAATCATTAGCTATAAATTTGCATATTCTAGCAAAATAAATTCCTATGTTAGCAATGTTTAAAAAATGTCTTTTTCAGCATTTTAAGATTATCTAGGAGGTAAGTGGTATCTTTGATCTCCAGTCTTTTGAATGAATGGCTTATCATTGTGATAAAGTTCCAAAATCTTTCCAAGTTTTTTTTCCTATTATGATGTATAAGTTGTTCTAATTTTATCCTGATCATTCTACATTAGTTCACAGAAATTTACCCATTTGCCTCTGCATTTGTCTTTTTCATGTCATCTCTTCTGACACAAAAATAATCCATTGTATTTATGTACCAGTTTAGCCATTGCTCAATTGGTGACAGCCACTTAATTTCTAATTTTGAAAACCTAGAGAAGAGTTTTCCCAGTACATTCAATAGTTCTCGAATTTTTTTTTTATTTCTACCTATATCCAAGGTGATTCTTGGTCTATGAGTCAACATTTGTGAAAAGTGCTTTAAAAATATAAAGAAGATAAAAACATTATGTAGGTGAAGAGTTATGAATTAGTCATCCTGGAAATACTGATAATACCCAGGATTTATCCTTCAAAAATGCCTTCATAAGAGGATTTATTCTCTTCCTTTCCTCAGCTCCACATGCTTTGTAGGTCTTTAGAGCTCCCAGATTCCTTTGAGAGTCACCAGCTATGAAACCTGCTCTTTCATTATTAAAGAGAATGAAGAAAACCAGCAGTGTTCATTCCTTGCCTTCCCTTCTTTTAGGACTCCCTACTTACCACATCTTCACAACTATTCCCTGCTTATATAATTTAAAATATCTAGTTTTCATTGTAGTTGCAAAAATACTGTTCTCTTTCTCCTTTTATTCTTATCCTGAGCCTTGGAGTGCAAAATGGTGTTTTGCCCACTCTAATGTGTTCTCATGTAAATCATTTTAATTCCAGGATTATCCTGTTCACCATTTGGGAGAGCTATCACTCTTAGCTATGATTGCTGTTTGAATAGCTCTTTATTCTTTTCTCATCTTTAAAGAAAAAGCTCCAAGCTCTCCATCAAAACCCCTTTGGCTCTCTTCCACTTTGCTGATAGTTTCTGTCCAGTTTCTGACAGACTTAGAGCAGAACAGCTCCGTTGACAACCTCCCCCTCCGCCCAATAATATATTATTAATTTTTTGCAGTTGCTGCAAACGTGGCTTTCTGTAAAGGTGGTTGTTGGTCTCTATAATTTTTTCCTTTCCTTTTTACCAGTGTGGAGATGTAATAATACAAGGCAATAAATTTATTCCTCACATTGGGAAAGACTTGAGTCTGTGTAATGACAGGATAGATGAGCCATAAAGAGCAGACAGAATGAGCCATCCCCTTCTGACCCACCTTCTCTCTTTGCTATGTGGCATCCAATTTTCTTCTTCAGAGAAAGTACTGATGCTGAAATCATTTACTTTTAGAACCTTTGTAGTTTTCTCCTACTTATTTTGGAGTAGTTTCCTCTTGTTTCGTTTGCTCCTTCCCAGACTTCAGTCCCATTTTTATGTCATGGTTTCAGAATCAGAGACTAGTTTCATTTCAGAAAATACTTCTGGTTTATTATTTGATACAGTTTTTATTGCTGTTCAAGTCTTATAGGATACAATTTTCGTGACTAAGTTTTGCAATGTTAAGGTTTCAGTTTCAGCTTCTCATTTGTCTTGCAAATAGACCAACGCATGACAGATAAAATATAGTGGTCATTATGGTTGATCATATGAAAAAAAGTACCTTACATTTATATAATGCCACTACTATTTCTAAGTGCCTTAAACACATCATCTTTTATCTTCACAATCCCTTTGTGGGATAGATTGTATTAAATATTGTTCCCCCCATTTCACAGAGATGGAAATTGAGGCTTAAAAAAATGACTTGACTTGCTGCTGTGGATACACATAAGAGTCAGAAATAGTATTTAAACCTAGATTTCTCCTGATGGCAAGTCTGGGGCTCTTTCCATTATTCTATACTTTTTGCTATCTGTTGATTATTGACAGGCCTCCAAACTGTCAGTGGGTGTCTATCCCAAGCACGTGAAGACTTCTCCTGGTGGAATGGATGGATGAGAAACAATTTGTTCCAAAGAACATAAAGGCGATTAAAGCAGGAACTTTGGAGTATTTGGAGCTTGGTTAGACATTGAAGATGCCAAAATCATCCAATACATCCTGGGCCATCACTGGTCACCCTGACTTTTGTTTTGCCACTGGATTTCTTTTTCTTTATTAAAGTTTTTTTATTTTTCAAAACATATGCATGAACAATTCTTCAACATTAGCCTTTGCAAAACCTTGTGTTCCAATTTCCCCCCACCTTCTCCCACCCTCTCCCTTAGATGTCAAGTAGTTCAATATATGTTAAACATGGTAGAAATATATGTTAGATCCAATATATGCATACATATTTAAACAATTATCTTGCCGCACAAGAAAATCAAATCAAACCAGAAAAAAAAGAGAAACAAAATAAAATGCAAGCAAACAATAACAAAAAAGAGTGAAAATTCTATGTTGTGAACCACATTCAGTTTCCACAGTCCTCTCTCTGGGTATAGATGACTTTATCACTAAACCATTGGAACTAGTCTGAGTCATCTCATTGTTGTAGAGAGCCATGCCCATCAGAATTGATCATCATATAATCTTGTTACTGTGCACAACAATCTCCTGGTTCTGCTCATTTCACTCAGCATGTAAGTTCTGTAATGTTCATGTAAGTCTCTCCAGGCCTCTCTGAAATCATCCTGTTGGATGCTTTCTTACAGAACAGTAATATTCTGTAACTTTTATATACCAAAGCTTATTCAACTATTCTCTAACTGATGGGCATCCACTCAGTTTCCAGTTTCTTGTCATTACAAAAAGGGCTGCCACATACATTTTTGCCACTGGATTTTGATGACTCTGGAAGAGAGAGTGAGGCTGATAATTGAAATTCTACCCTCACTTAAGTATAATCCACCCACAAGTCAAAACATTGCTCATGATGTCACTGGTTTTCTTTGGAAATAAAAAACAAACAACTTGCAGGAGTCCCTCAGATATGGGGAACCAACCAGAAAAGAAAAGTAACTAAAAATTGAAGCAAAATAAAAATCAAAATAGAAGGGATAAGATGAGCCAGCTGCATAAGTAACCAGCCTAAGAAATGATTTATCAATGTATTGCTGATGAGTCTAGGCTATCTCTCAACTCTGGTCATGGAGAATAAAGTGTAAGTGATGTTAAGATAAGTTATGGTCTGGTGGAGCTATGAACAAATCCAACCATTTTGGAGAGCAATTTGGAATTATACCCAAAAAGTTATCAAACTGTGTATACCCTTTGATCCAGCAGTGTTACTACTGGGCTTATATCCCAAAGAGATCTTAAAGAAGGGAAAAGGACCTGTATGTGCAAAAATGTTTATGACATCCCTTTTTGTAGTGGCTAAAAACTGGAAAATGAATGGATGCTCATCAATTGGAGAATGTCTGAATAAATTGTGGTATATGAATGTTATGGAATATTATTGTTCTGTAAGAAATGACTAGCGGGATGAATACAGAGAGGCTTGGAGAGACTTACAGGAACTGATGCTAAGTGAAATGAGCAAGACCAGGAGATCATTATATACTTCAACAAAGATATTGTGTGAGGATGTATTCTGATGGAAGTGGATATCTTAGACAAAGAGAAGATCTAATTCACGTCTAATTGATCAATGATGGACAGAATCAGCTTCACCCAGAGAAGGAACACTGGGAAATGAGTGTGAACTGTTTACATTTTTGTTTTTCTTCCCAGATTATTTTTACCTTCTGAATCCAATTCATTCCTGTGCAACAAGAGAACTGTATGGTTCTGCACACATATATCTAGGATATACTTTAATATGTTTAACATGTATAAGACTGCCTGCCATCTAAGGGAGAGGGTGGAGGGAGGGAAAGGAAAAGTCAGAACAGAAGTGAGAGTAAGGGAATAATAATGTAAAAAATTACCCATGCATATGTTCTGTCAATTAAAAAGTTACAATTAAAAAAAGATAAGCTGTGGTCTAATTATTTGTAACCTGTCTATCATGAAGTAATATCCTAAGAGACTAGTGTATTGATGGTTTGTGTGGTGTAGAAAAGAGCCAATAATGAAAAGTTAGATAGTTTTTCCTTGACTAAATGGTAAGAATATTCACTGTTGTTTGTCAGATCCCTGTAATTCAGTTCCATGTAACCCCATACACACATAGATAATGGATTGATAGATAGATAGGCAGACAGATAGAAAGAACCTATGTGAAATAGCATTATTAATTAGGAGGGATCAAAGAAAACCTGACTGAGGGTATCTGGGCTAAACTTTGAAAAGCACAAGGAAGTCTAAGAGGCAGACCTGAGGAGGCAATGTTATTCCAGGCTAAGGAGATGAGATAAATGGCTCTAATTTTATAGTCTTGAGGAAGAAAGGGGGAATATCCTCTTAGAGATAGAAAACTTAAGAGGATATGTAAACTGGGAGTGGGTTAGAAATTATATCCATTTTGTACTTTTTGAGTTTGAAGTGCCTTTATGACACCTAGAGAAATCTAGGAATAGATACTAGATTTTTGGGATACACAGTGGTAGAGCTGAAAGAGAGCTAATTTTGAGTATTATACTTGGAATTATGAGACCAGGTTACAAATTATTCTTCTGCTATTTATTATGTGTGTGACCTTGGACAAATACTAAGCTCTCTGCTCCTCATTTTTCTCATCTGTAAAATGAAGGGGTTGCAATAGATAATCTTTATGTTTATTCTCTGCTCTAAATCTATGATAGTTGTGGGATATTAAGGCTAGATATGTAAGTATGTCTAGTGGAGAAGATGTATGTGATCATTCACAAGCTGAGGACAGTGACCCTTCCAAATCCATTTGCTTTGATTGCTTGCCCACTACTGCTAGCTTTTCTCATGTTGGCTTTCCTAGTGTAAAGAGAAAGTGTTGGCTGTCTGACACAAGGATTCTGTACTGCTTGGTAGTCCTATTTCTCAGTTAAACTCTTACACTCTGCTACAGAAATTAATCTCTTGTGAGTTTTACTAGCATGAATGAATAATCTAATCAATCTTGGGAGATTGGATAATACTCTGTTGCTAAACCTTTAAAGCTAAGAGCCAGATTGTGGGATACCATTAAGACCTATGAGGATCAGCTTGAGCAGTCAGGCAGCTGTCCTGACCCTCTCTTCTCACTTTTATCAACATCCCAACTGCCATAATCATATATCATAGACTGCTTGTATTCTGTTAATTGAAAATACATAATTGTCACCAAGTCACCAGTGTGAAATAAATGCCAACAGCAAGCCAAGTCTAGTTCAATCAAGGGAGCTTATTAATTTCAAGTAGAGTTGGAAAAATCTTGGATATTTTCAACTTCTTTCACCACGTTTTTCATGTGAATATAAGTGATTAAACTAGTAGACTCATCCGAAAAATCCTCCCTACCCTCATTCCTGACAAACTAATTCAGTGTACCTTTTCTCTTCTCATCCATTCTCTCCTACTTGCCTGCCTTATCCACTCTTCTAGCTTTGGTAATTACTTAATTGACTGCATTTCTCTCCCAGACCATCTCCCTTATACCTGTAACATCTCTCAAATACTCCCTCTTCTCTCTTCTGATACCATCACTACACTAGTGTGGGTTCTCTTAATTCATGCCTAGACTATTTCAGTAATTTCTTAATGGGTATTTGCCTCAGGTCCCTTCCCTCTCTAATCCATTTTTCATTTAACCACTGCAGTGATTTTCCTAAAATACCAGCCCTATCATGTTACCACCTTATTTAATAAATCACAGTGACTTCCTATTACCTTTAGAAGTATTCTGTCATTTAAAGCCCTTCATAACTTAGCCTTCTACATTTCCAGTCTTCAAAGACTTTACTCTCTACTGTATACAGTCCAATCCAGTGCACCTAATCTCTTGACTATTCCATGGACAAGACATTCCAAATCTTAACTTCCATCATTTTCTCTGGCTGTCTTCCATGCCCTGCCTCCTCTACTCTAACTACTGACCTTCCTGGATTCTTTTAAGCCCCAACTAAAATTACATCCTTTAATGGAAGCCTGTAATTCTATGCTTTCCTTTTACTAATTATTTCATGATTATTTAGCTTGCTTGTATTGGTTTACACCTTGTCTCTCCCATTAGATTGTTTGCATCTTGAGGGCAGGGGCTGTGTTTTGTCTCTTTTTGTTTCCTAGCACTTGACGCAGTGCTCACTACATAGCAGGTACTTGATAAATGTTTATTGATGGAGAGAATGATATATGCTACATCACTTTGTATTTTCCTGGAACAGTGAAACTAGGAAGGACTCACACACCTGTGATTTAGATGTACTGTGGGAGACAGATAGAATCTGATCTTACACTGATTCATTGTTGCTCATCCATATCACTTAGCTTCTGTAGAGTTCTGTATTTGGTCTTTATTGACCAAATAAGGTCTTCAAATCCTGCCTCAGATGATTTTTGACTGAGCAAGTCATTTAATTTCTGTTTGCCTCATTTTCTCCTGAATACATAGGGATACTAATAGTACTTACTTCTTACAGTTGTGCAAATCAAACTGATATTTATAATGTTTTTCAATTTTTAGAGATGTTATATAAGTTCTAGGTTTTATTGTTATAATAATGCTTATCATTATTATTCTTCACAGTTGGGAGGGAGATGATTAACAAGCAACTCTGTCCTATAAAATTTTTTTCTTACAACAAACTCTCTAGTCTCATGTTCTAGATTCTCTGTAGCATAAATACCTTCACCTTGGCTTTCCTCTATACTCTCTCCATTACTTCTCTCATCTTAAGCTGGTTTCTTGACTTCCAACTTGACCAACACTAGCTCTGAGTCTATTTCCTGAAGCTTTTACATATGCTTGGAGAATTTCAGTACTCCCTCAGACTTTTTTTTCCTCCTTCTTAGGACCTATGGCATCATTCCATACTGCATCTCCCATAAGTGGTCATCCAATCTTTGAGTTAAATCCCTTCAATGAGAGAGAACTCACTACTTAGCAAAGCATCCCCTTCCACTTGGGGAAGTATTTTCTGATGTTTAACTCTAGTTTGCTTCTTATAATTTATTCATTTTTTCTTTGGTTTTGTTCTTTAAGACTAAAACAAAACAAGTCTGATCCTTCTTCCAAATGACAGCCCTTAAAAATACTTGAATGCTACAATTTGTCACGTCTGACTTTTCTCTTCCCCAAACTTAGCATCTTTAGTTTCTTCAGCCCTCTTCTAGACTCTTATCAGCTCATCAATGTCATCCCTAAACTGTGTCATTCCAGAATTGAACATAATACTCTAAATGAGGTCCTCCCAGTGCAGAGCAAAGTGGGACTCTCACTTCTGTATTCTTTGGAATTTTCTTAATATAGCCTTAATTTAGTGGTTTGTCTGTCATATCAGACCAATGACTCATAAGGGAACTGCAGTTCATTACAATCTCTGGACCATTTTTTTTTTTCAGACAATATGCTGCCTAACTGTACATTTCCCATTTTGTATTTTTATATACAATTACTTTTTGCTTTAACTAAAATGATGACTTCTGCTTGTACTTAATGGGAAGATTGGGAAGGAAAAAAGGGGGAAACAAAAGATGCCACAAAATGAAGGACAAACAACAACCACCTAATGAGATGTGAGCCTTTCCTAGCTCAGTTATTGGTGATTTGTCCTGGGGCCAGAGCAGAGTTTTTGCTCAGATAGAGGTTATAACAGCAGATCATTTATTATGGGGAGAGAGGAGTCTTTGAAGGTCGTAAAGGGCACAAGAAAAGGGAAGTTGAATGTTGGGATGGAAGTAAATGCTGGTACTATGAGATTTGCAAAATCGATCCAGTTTCCTTTGCTTTCAGTATCAAGACTAATTGAGGACTGAAACTATTCAGCATGAACATTTTGTTAGAACAAAGACTGTAACTGGGCATGTTAGAACACAGGTGTGCTAGAACTAAAATAAGGTGTTAGAACACCAGGATAATCTATCAACAAGCATTTCCTAAGCATCTGTTATGTATCAGGCACTGTGTTGAACATGCAGGTACAAAAAAAACCCCCCAAAAACAAACAAACAAACAAAAAACCCAACCCCAGAATATTCTTGCTTTTACAGAACTATAGTCTATAGTCTAATAAAGGACTTTATACTTTATTTGGGGATGCTTTGGAGTATCATATAATTAAATTAACAAACATCTGTTAGAAAAAATAATGTTACAAATTGAAGTGAAGCAATATTTAAGAGGTATTATTTATAAAGAAATTAAAGAAGGTGACAAGGAGGCAGTAGAACAGTAGTGAATGGATGTTAGGTTTAGAGTCAGCTTTAGATTCAGGAAAACCTGGCCATATCCTTTCACATTTTACACATTTGCCAAACTACCATGGTACTTAACTTTTTTCCAATTTATTTATTATATTATATTTATTTATTATATTTTATTTTTAATTTATGAAATAAAACAAGCTTTTATATAACATATAAGAAAGGATGATTGCACACAAATCTGTAAATCAGCTTGCTATTCTTTTAAATATAGAAAAAAATTATCATGTAAGTTTCTTTTCCCCTTTCTTCTCTTTCCTCTCAGTCCTAGAGGATGTGTGTGTGTGTGTGTGTGTGTGTGTGTGTGTGTGTATGTAAAACCATTCTATATATACTTTCATGTGTGAATTCTTTTTTCTGGATGCAATAGCATCCTTTGTATATCTTTTGTAGTTAATTTGGGTATTTACT
Source organism: Sarcophilus harrisii (assembly GCF_902635505.1). Taxonomy (NCBI): domain Eukaryota; kingdom Metazoa; phylum Chordata; class Mammalia; order Dasyuromorphia; family Dasyuridae; genus Sarcophilus; species Sarcophilus harrisii. The sequence goes on along the minus strand of NC_045426.1, from coordinate 150,400,287 downwards.
GTAGAGGGCTGGAACTCTGAAAAGGTGTACTTGAATTCAGAACAGCAGAGTACTTAAAGTTAAGTATCTACTCAAAATGAGATAATGGTTCTATAAACATATACTTAGATGATATGGTGATGTGATGGCTCTCCTCAAGATTGGCGCTTGTAGAATATGGTGTGATGAGGTAATCTGAGGCAAGGATTGGAGGGCTGAGGTAGAGGGTCTCAGTCTCTCAGCCATAGCATACTCGGGAGAGAAGACTTCAAGTTCCAGACTCCAAAGTCCAGGATTCGTCTTTGATGAGCTGCATGGCAACTTGCCTGCCTCCTTCACTTCTCCTAAAGATCTAGGACTTTGTCTCACCCTGACTCTGACTGATCCTGAGGCCCTCCAGAGAGCTAGTCAAGACATTATAATTTATAATAGTCAAAATGACCTAATTGCTCAATGATGTTCTTAAAACAATATTGCTATTGCTGTATACAGTGTTTTCTTGGTTCTGCCTGTTTTGTTCCTCATTATTTCATGTAAGTCTATCCATGTTTTTCTAAAATTAAAAAAATTAAAAAACTCTGACTTGCTTCCTATCAACTTCCAGGATCAATTATAAAATTCTATGTTTGATATTCAAAGCCCTTATTAATCTCTTTCTCCATCCTCTTTCCAGTTTTTCTTATGCTTTAGACCCTACCACATACTCTGTGATTTAATAAAACTGGCTTCTTTTTTTTTTTCTAGAACAAGAAAATGCATCTCTAGATCCTGAGAATCTTCTCTGAATGCTGCCTTTACATCATCTCTTTTGCCATCTCTTCCTTCTGGCTTCCCTGGCTTCCTTCAGCTAACATCCCACTTTCTACAAGCAGCCTTTCTGGGTTTCCCTTAAGGCTAGTGCCTTCTCTCTATTGATTATCATCAATTTACCTTATATGTTCTTTGTATATAGTTATTTCAAATATTGTCTCCCACATTAGATCGTAAGCTGCTTGAGAGGAGGTACTACTGCCTTAACCTTTCTTTTTATTCTCAGCATTTAATACAGGGCCTAGTATAAAGTAGGTGACTGATAAATGCTTATTGATTGACTGACTGTTAGCGTGCTACCAGATCATCTTTGAAGACTATCCATACTATATTTGTTTTAGTGGAGATCCCATGTAGGTAATTTCCTACATAAATAAATTCATGGATCTCAGTCCAAAAAAGGTTTTATTGCATGTAGACTATAAAGGGTGTGGATGTATCAAGTATTGCTATTAATATTTTGGGTATGGAAGCAGAGAGAATGGCAGGATGTCTGCCATGTTGAGTTTCAGATGACTATGAGAAATCCAGCTAAATAACAGGGCATGGAGCTTGAAGAAAGAATGTTAGGTATCATTTTAAACAATATACTGTTTCTTATACGCGTACAAATAACAGAGCCAAGTGGGTCTCAGATGCTTAAAAATTATTATTACTTTTTTAAAACTAGGTTTGTTGCAGAAAGAAAAAATTGCTATTGAAGCTTTTCAGATTTGCTGTCTCCTTCTGCCTCCTGAAAATCGGAGAAAGTTGCAACTGTTGATTAGGATGATGGCGAAGATCTGCTTAAACAAGGAGATACCGCCACTCTGTGATGGCCTTGGCATGCGTACACTGGTATGTTGCACTCTCAGGTTTAACATAATTTGGATATTTTTAATTACGTATAAATGACTAAGCATCTATTAGATTAGGTGAGGACATGAAACTACATAGACAAAACTGGCTTGGCTAGAGTACTTTTCACACTCCCCATTTCCCTTTCCTTTTCCTGCAATATATTCCACACTGTCAAGAAGAAATGAATCAAATTATTGGGTTTTTTTTCCTTCTGTAAGGGACTCAATTAAGAGAAAGTAGAGTTTAGGAGTAGACAGCTTTTTACTTAGCAGAAACATTTTTTATTTTCATTCGTAAAGACCCTTGGAAAGGCTGAGTGAACTCCCATATGAAAAAATTCTCTCCCTTCCCTAGATCAAAGGAAAGGGGCTGCACAGGGAACTGATAGTGCCTCACCAGATAAAATGGATTTGAGAGATGTGGCAAGGAGGCTGGATAAAAGAGAAAGATATAGATACAAGACTAGATTGGCCTACTGGATTGACACTTCTCCCCACCCTCACCAAAAAAAAAAAAAACAAAACATTTTATTAGTTTTATATTTATCAGATTTATCAGATTCTTTACCTACATCAAGGAGATAGAAGCAGACCCAGCTATCTCTCCCTGTTGTCTTTCTCCTACACACAAACATTTTTTACGATAAGATATGATTTGTAATGTGTCTGAGAGAAAGTTGTATCATAACAGAATTATGGCTTCACACTAGACAACTTTATGTTTGTCACGAGCATATAAATGAGATTTTTGAAGCAATTCAATTCCCCTCCAAATATACTCTCTCATTCTGTGTCCCCTTCAGAAATAATTTTCTTCTTTCAGCAGCCACAAAAACATAGCAAGATTATAGAAACAGGAAAGAATCACTTTCTTATTTTTGATGAGTATAGTTAGACACTATTTGTTAAATCTGATCTTAGCTACTGCATGTAAATCTTACTTTTTCTATTCTGGGGCAGATTATAGCTATAAAGATATTAGACTTAATCATTTAGACTTCAGAGGTCATTGAGTCCAATCTATTAAATTTGTTATTTTTTATATTAAAATGTTTTCAATTAAAAATATTTATCTCTTCCTCTCACCAATCCCCTCTTTCCCCCTGAAAAAGAAAGAAACACAAAGACTTTGTAACAAATACATATTCAAGTCTGTATTAGCCATGTCCAAAAAATACATTAATTACATGCCCATATCTTGAGTCCATCATCTCTCTGCATGGAGATGGGTGGCACATTACATCATTTGACCTAAGAATAATCACTTAGTAAGTGCATTGATGAGAATTCCTGAGGATCTCAAAGTTGTTTGTCTTTACACCTGCTGTTGTTATTATATAAATTATTCAGCATGATCTCATGATCTCACTTCACTTTGTATTAGTTCAGTAGAAGTCTTCCTTGGTTTCTCTGGGAATGTTCCCTTTTATCATTTCTCACATCACAATAGCATGCCATTTATTTCATAATTGATGCAACCCCCTCATTTTACATTTTATAGAAGGGTGACACAATGGATGGTTGCCAGTCTTGGATGCAGCCCTCTCATTTACATTTTATAGACAAGTGATGCAATGGTTAGAGCATCAGGCTTGGAGTCAGAAAGACTAATCTTTCCAAGTTCAAATGGGGTCTCAGACACTAACCCTTTGACCTTGGACTTGTCCCTTAACTTTGTCTCAGTTTCCTCATATGAACTAGACAAAGAAATGGGAAATGTCTCTAGTATATCTGCCCAGAAAATCCCAAATGGGATCATGAAGAAATGTACACTACTGAAATGACTGAACAACCTTATTTTACAGATGTGAATACTTCGACCTAGAAATATGTGCAGTATGACACCACCTAGACCCTTCTTAGTGAAATATATAGACAGTGCAAGTAGTTTGGAGAGGCTCTTGAATACTCCTGCTATCCCTCATGAACATTTGAGGAAATTCTAAAAGTCACATTGGATGATATGCATAGTTGTGGGGAAAAATCAAAACATATGAGTTAATGAATCAAAAGATCAATAAATATTAAGCACCTATTGTGTTAGGCATTTTGTTAAATACTGATTAGCTTTCTTTTCCTAACTTCTTCCTTTCGTGTACACACACACACACACACACACACACACACATACACATACACACACACTTTAATCAACCATCTGTGCCTTCTCAAGGGACCAATGGAGACAAAAGTACCTTAGGAAGGATAGATTTTTCTGCACAGACCACTGCACTGGTTGGTACTCAGGATTATAGTAATTCTATCTCCTGGCTGAAAGAGATCATTTCATCATCTAGTGCTTTCTGTAAGCTGCCCATAGTTACATTTAGTAGGAGTTTACTGAGTGAGAATCCAGAATATATTGCAATGCTCTTAAAGAAAATAAAATGAGTGCCCAGAAATGTGACTATTGGGGCACTCTGGCCGTGCTAAGCAGTTTTCTCCTAATGTCATAAAGGATGCTCTATCATTTCACTAATGTCTCTAAAGGAGCTTGAACTAGTAGGAAAACTGCCATATAAATACAGGTCATGGCAATGGTTGTGATTTCTCTGATTTGTTAACAGGAAACTTAAAACAAATTTATAAGAGTGGGCTTTTTAGAACTGCCTTTTATAAACTCTATCTTTTATGAATTATCTTTTTTCCTTCTTGAGGCAAATGAAATGCTCATCCCAGGCAAGTTGGAACATAAGGAGCAGCCCCTCTGGGTTTGAAATATGTCTGGCTAGAAGTGTATAGTGTTTGGGGATATGCCTCTTTTGTTCGTATTTTTACAGTTTTAATTTTAATTACAAATTTAACAATCATCAGCAGACACAAAAACATTTTGGTAGATAAGAACAAAAAAAGAGGACTACATATGAAACTATCAACTTTTGTTAAAATATCTATTGTGAATTATTGTGGATTTGGTAAGGTAGACACAAAACCTCTGGATTGTTTCTTCTGGAATATTTAGCTTTGCCTCATCTAGATTAGATGACAGTGGTTCAGGCTGCAAGTGATACTTATCTGTTTTTTCCCTTAACCACCTTCTTTTTTTCTCCTTCCAGATGGTTCAGACATTTTCACGTTGCATCTTGTGCTCCAAGGATGAAGTCGATTTGGATGAGTTGTTAGCTGCCAGGCTGGTGACGTTTCTGATGGACAATCACCAGGAGATCTTGCAAGCTCCCTCTTCCTTGCAGAATGCAATAGAGGAACGTGTAGCCCATTTGCGACGTGTACAGGTAAAATTTATGAATAATGCTAATAGCCAACACTGATGTAGCATTTTATCAAATAGATTTACCAAATGCTCTATATGTTTGATCCTCACAACAGCCCTTTGGGATAGATACTATTATCTTAATTTTGCAGATGAGGAAACTGATCCTGAAAGATTAAGTCACATGTCAAAGGTCCCATAGTTAGCAAGCATGTGAGGGAGGATTTGAACAGATCTTACTGACTCCAATTCTAGCAGACCAGTAATAATAGCTAGCATTTTTGTATATTATTGACAATGTGGCAAACATTGTGCTAAATGCTTTACAAATATCTCATTTGATCTTTACAACAACCTTAGGAAATAGCTGCTATTATGAGAGGATAATTATCTAAGAAAGAGCAATTAATTAATACTTAATCTGCACCTATTTTGTGGCAGATATGGGAAATAAACAGTAAAAATCTAATGGAGTCCACTGCTTTTGAAGTATCTTTTATTTCCCTGTGGGGAGATAGTAGGAAAGCTGGATTTGTTTCAGGGCAAAGAAAATGTCAGACAGATAGAAAGAGAACTAGGAGAGGGAAGTGTCATAGAAGTCAAGGTACTAGAGATGCCTTGGAGGAAGGAACAGTATCAAAAACTGCAAGGGATCAGACAAGATGAAGTCTGAGAAGAGGCCATTGAATATAACAGGTAAGGAATTATTGGTAATTCTGGAAGAATAGCCTGAGTTGTGATGGGCTTGGAGATTGTAAGAAATAAATGAACAGTGGAGATGAGTTCGACAGTGAAAATTAGGAATGGGAAGTAGGGTGGTTGCTTTAATGGGACAGCACCATCCAGTGAAGGTTTCTAAAAGATGAGACAGATCTTAGCTTTTTTGTAGTAATTAGGGAAAGATCTGTTAGATAAAGGATTTTGAAGATGATTGATGGAAAACTCCTGGAGGGGATAGGAAAGGAATGAAATCCAAGATAGAGGTATTAGTCTTGGAGAAGAGACTGTCCAACTATTGTAGTCTACTCAGAGACTGCAATAAAGGAGCTTAAGATGGGGATAGAGGTAGTGGGTTTTTGAGAAGAGGATCTCATGACTGGTGGTCCTGTATTTTCTCAATAAAGTAGGAGGCAAGGATATCTATTAAAAGGATGGGAAAGGCTTTGGAGATTTAAAAAGAAAGGATTTAGTCACTGGTAAAGCTAATCAAAGAAGAATAAAAATTTTGCTTTGCAGCAGGAAGGGTCCAGTTGAGCTTAGATACTGCACTCTGTAGTAGATCTGAGCATGGTTTTTCAGTGGCTGCTCAGCAGCTCAAGGACAGGAACAGAGAAGGGCCATATTTAGGATGACCCAAGGCTGAGAACTAGCAGGATAGAAAGAGTGGTAGCTCAGTGAGGCTACAGAATCAAAGAGAGAAGAATCAAGAAAAAAAAAAGAAGTGAGACCAAAGCAATAGTGATAGAAGGGGAGAAGAATAGATATTTAATTATTAGGAGAACAGGAAGGAATAGAGGGCTGGAGAATGTAATGAAGATACAGGATAGCTTTAGGAAGAGTGAGGGCAGTGGAGTATAATCAAACATGGATTTTATTGAAGAAGTGATTTTTTTTCCCTGTATTTGAGTGTAGTACTTAGGCTTTCTTGTCACTATAGTCTTACTAGTTTTATCAAATTTTCCATAACTGGTTTTGGTGCCAAAACAAAAAAAAATATTTTAGAGTGATTGTAGATCAAAATCTAAAATCAAATAATGTATAATATAATGTGTAATATAAATGTCTTAACTCATTTTATATACCATCTTTGTAGCTCTCTGGGTACCCAGTTTAATACATTGACTGCGATAGGTCCTTAATCAATGTTTGATACATGTGTGAGTGAATGAATAGATAAATGAATGATGAAATAAGTATAGTCATACCTTGGAGATATTGTGGATTTGATTCCAGGCCACTACTATAAATGGAATCACATAAGTTTTGTGGTTTTCCAGTGAATATAAAAGGTATATTTAGATTATATCATAGTCTATTAAGTGCAATACTTATGTCTTAAAAAAAATGTACATCTTAATTAAAAATACTTCATTGTTAAGAAATGCTAACCATCACTTGAGACTTCATTGAGTCATAATCTTTTTGCTGGTGGACAGTCTTGCTTGAAGCCGATGGCGACTGATCAGAGTGGTTGTCTAGTTTTCAGTCTATCTCTTCTTTTGACATGTTTCCATCACTAAGTTTAATCATTTCTAGTTTTTGATTTGAAGTGAGGGATGTGGGACTCTTCTTTGTACTCAAACACTTAGAGGCCATTATGAGGTTATTAATAGACCAAATTTCAATATTGTTGTTTCTCAGAGAATAGAGAGGCCCAGGAAAAGGAGAGAGATGGGGGAATGGCTGGCTGGTAGAGTAGTCATAAAGCATACAACATTTATCTGTTAAGTTTGCAAGTGACAATAATAGTCAAAGATCATTGATTGCAGATTTCTGTAACATATAATAAAAATGAAAAAAAATTGAAATATTCCAAGAATTACCAAAATGTAACACAGGCACAATGTGAGCATGTGCTGTTAAAAAAATGGTAGCATTAGACTTGCTTGATACAGGGTTGCCACAAACCCTTCAATTTGTAAAAAATGGAATATCTGTGAAGTGCAATAAAGCAAAGGACAATAAAACGAATTATGCCTGTTTGTTGTGTGCTGGAGCAGGGGAACAGTAAAGAAGAGAAAATCTCATATTCTTCCACTTAGGTGAGAGATGACAAGACTTGGTTATATTCTAGAGATGAATAAAGAGGAAGACTTTTTCCCCTACTAACTTATCAATCTGGGTGGCAGAGCAAAGTTTCCACATTACAATAATGACTCTTTCCTATTCAAAGTTCCTTGGTTTTGTACCACTGGTTGTTAGGATCTTTGTGTTTAAGGACAGCTCCTAGAGGTATTGAGTCCATTTTGTTTTTATACTGATGGAACTTTTTTACTTTAAACCAAATTTAGGTACAACCCTTGTAGTAACTAAGTAACAAAGATAAATTTAAAAACAAAAACAATCTCAAAGTTTTTATTCTAACCATATTATACAAATAGCTTACTCATGATTGCTCTCAATAAGTGTTTTGTAATGGGTCTCAATATTGGATGAGTTAAGTTCATCTTGTGAGATACTTCACAGCAATTTTCATTTTCATCATTACTTTAATAAGCCAGCATTTGGGGGATTGTTTTAGTTAATTACCTTTCCACCTAAATAAAACCTAAGAGATTTGCTTTGTTTTTAAATTCGCTGAGCTTTGTTTATAAATGCTTTTTTAATTTTACTAGAATTGCAGAACACCTTTAAAAAAAATGATAGCATAATTTGCACTCTCTATCAGGATCACTAGAAATGAGACCAAATTAAAGACAGCTATCTCCCTCCTTGCCTTTTTTCCTGTATTTGGATTTGGTAATTTGACTTCCTTGTCACTATAATCTTACTAGTTTTATCAAATTTTCCATAACTGGTTTTGGTGCCCTAAACAAAAAAAACAAAACAAAAAAAAAAACAACAGGATGTATATATGTGTATAAATAAATACTTGATTATTTTATTTGCATTCTGTTCACTAACACAGTTATCTTATATCATTAAGTATGTTCAATGATTGATTCTAGGTCAATAAAAAGCCATCCTTTTCATTTAAATGAAAACCATGATTTCTCATAGCTTATAATTATTCAACATACACATAGTGGACAAAACACATGACCAAGTGGACAAATAGTTAGTTATGTGTGTTTTTCTCTGCTATAACAGCTTCCTTTCTTCACAGCATGACAGAGTTTGGTTAAAAACAGTTTCAGAAACAATCATAAAGTATAATCTCCCCACTCCACCTCCAAAGGATGAATGAGAAAGCTGAAATCCAGAGAGATGAAGTAGTTGATAATGTTTCACACTTTTTCCTAGACTCCTATCCTCCTCATTCCCTAGTTCCCAGTACTTTTTGGTGGATCTCACCAGTCCTTTTACATGGTGAATTCTATACTGGATCTATGTATAAGTTTCAAATGTTTCCTTCAATGAGTTAATACTATTTAAACTAATTAATGTTTAGCTAACACTTTCCATTATGCTGTTAAATGCTTTTCATTATAACTAAGGTGACAAGTCACCATTCCTAAATTGAAAAAAAAAATATCAGAGCACCTCTCTCTCTGTGTACAAATGATTCAACTAGCAAACTGAAGATTTGGCATATTTTGGGTACCAGACTAGATGCCAGAGGTAGAAAAATACAATGCAGCTTATATTATACCATTGTGGTAAAACAGTGTCTGTGTACACACACACATACACACACACACACACACACACACGCATGCACACATAAACACACCTATGAAATATACAGAGCAAATACAAATCAATTGGGGAAGGAGGGAGTAAATAGACCTGGGAAGATCAGGAAAGTCCTCCTATAGTACCTAAGTATTTGGTTTTGCTTTAAAAATTTTTTTGGTTTATGAAATAAAATAAGCATTTCCATAACAGAATAATAATAATGATAATTAAAGGATGATTGCACGTGAAATTGTAAATCTTACAACTACTTGCTACTTGCTATGCCTTTCAAATATATAATAAAGCTATGTTGTAAATTTCTTTTTGTTTTCCACTTTTCTTCCCTTCTCCTCCCTGAGATGGTTACCATTAAACACAAATATATAAGTATTCGCAGAACCACTCTATACATACTTTTATATCAGTTCTTTCTCTGATGCAGATAGTATCACCCTTCATGGGTCCTTTATAGTCAATGTGAGTATTTATAATAGTCAAAATGACTTTTTTGCTCAAAGTTGCTCTTAATCCAATCTTGCTATTGGTACTTGAGTTGTGTTTTTAAGGAATCTAGTGATTCTGAGATTTGTCGTTGAGATGGAGGTACAATCTAGTTATAGAGGACCATCTATGCAGAACTGAGAATTGAAATGTTGGATATAGTAAACAGCAAGTAGATGGGTTTGATTGGAATATAGAATGCTTAAAAAGGAATAATGTAAGACCATTAAATAACTAGTTAAGTCAGTGTCATGGTCATATGGTAAACTGTAGATCAGAAAGGTGATTCTACTGATTAATTTAACTGACATCTTGTGAAGGTTTTGCTGCAGTGTGCACTGAATAAAATCAGAAAGTACTGAATTTTTAAAATACATTTTATCATTTTCTGTAATATAGTGACATTATTGTTTAGTGAAGAGAAAACTGTGAATTAAAATTGCATGCCTAAATAATTGTGGAGTGTGATCTAGAACTCTCTCTCCAAACTACTCTCAGTAGTTTGGAGAGAGAGGCTACTGAGGCTTGCTTCCTGGGTATTTAGAGCTAGCTATATTAAACAAATACAACAAAACGCCCACAAAATCCCCCTTTATTCTGGGAAAAAATCTGGTAAATTATCCAAGGGGCTTTTTCCAATAAGGTTTAAAATAAATTGAGAAATTCTCTCCAGAGTCTCCTGTTGCCTACCTTGAAAGGCCTTATTACTCTTCTCCGTTTATATACTGCCCTTCCCTGACCTCCAAGTCAAATTTGAGCAAGTTTTGGAGCTTCATTACTTAGGGTCCCATTTTCCTAATAGATATTAGCTAAGACATCTAATAAACTAGTCTTTCCTCATGTATTAATGTGAGTTTTTAAAATATATTCTGTAGACTGTAGGGATTGAGTTGGATTACAAGATAGTATTTTTTACCTTTTTTGTTGTTTGCTTTTTGTACTTTCTCATTTTTTTATCTGATTTTTCTTGTGCAGCATGGTAATAGTGGAAATATGTATAGAAGAACTGCACATGTTTAGCATATATTGGATTATTTGCCATCTAAGGGAGGGGTGAGGGAAAGGGAGGGAGAAAAAAATTTGGAACACAAGGTTTTGCAAGGGTAAATGTTGAAAACTATCCATGCATGTATTTTGAAAAAAAAACAATAATATATCCTCTACTGGCCATCATATTTTCATTTTCAATAGGGGTCTCTTGAAGACAGTTCTTTAAATAACTTGGCAGAAGAGATGAGTAAGAAAGACAGCATCATATAGGTAGAGTGAATGCTGAATGGGGAATCAGGATCTCGGTACAAATCACAACCTTTCTAAGTCTCAGTTTATCTGTAAAATGTAGGAATATGAACTTGGAAAGACTTGAGTTTAATCAATGTATTGAACAATCACAATTTTAGAGAGCATTTTGGTGATAGACTCAAATTGCAGAATGAGACATGCATTTTTTAACATGGCCAGTGCAAGAAATTGTATTGCTTGATTATGAATATTTATTACATAGGTTTTCTTCCTTTTTTCCCCATTGGGAAGTCAGCTGGAAAAGAGAGAATAGTAATTCTTGCAAAACAAATAAGGTACAAACTTCATTTTGACTATAGTGGAAAGGGACCATTTGCTGAAATTGAACATTGTTAGTTATCCAAGACAATTTCAATAGACGTGGGATTGAAAATGCCATCTGCATCCAGAGAAAGAATTATGGAGATTGAATTCACATCGAAGCATACTATTTTCAACTTTTTTTTCCTTGTGATTTTTCGCTTTTGTCCTGATTCCCCTTCTCCCCCCTTACAACATAAGTAATATGGAAATATGTTTTAAATGATTGTACATGTATAATCTGTATCAGATTGCTTGCTAACTAGGGGAGGAGGGACATAAGAAAAGGAGGGAAAAAATTTTGGAATTTAATATCTAACAAACATCAATATTGAAAACCATCTTTACATATAATTGGAAAAAATACTATCAAGTGAAATTGAACATTGTTTCTTAGAATTTAAGCAAGAATTACATGAAACAAATTAATTTCTTCTGAAGCAAACTCCAATTTGAAACATTATAGCCTAAAGATAGATTGTTTGAAAATGATAGAAACTCTTATTCCCTGGGATTTCAAGAGAGCAGCTAGGTGGTGCAGTTTATAGAGTGCTGGCCCTGAGTACAAATGCAGTCCAAGACATATGAGGTGTGTGATCCTGCGCAAATCACTAAACCCTATTTGGCTCAGTTTTGCTATATGTAAAATGAGCTGGAGAAGAAAATAACAAACTACTCCAGTATCTTTAATCTGGCGTCACAAAGAGTCAGTGACAGCTAATTGAAAAAACATCAATAAAGGATTTCAGAACCGATATCTGGTATACTAATTTAGAGATGTGCAGAACACATTTTTCCAAGCTTTGTGAAGGAGCATTATTTTTCCTCTCATAATTGTGTTTTCTCCTTTTAGATAAAATACCCAGGAGCGGATACAGACGCAACTCTGTCTGCTCCGTCATTTTGTCGTCAAATTAGTCCAGAAGAATTCGAATACCAAAAAGTGTGTGGTTCCCAAGAACCTTTAGCAACATTGTTGGAGGAAATCATCACGGATAACAAATTGTCAGTCAAGGATAAAAAGAAAAAATTGAAACAGGTAAAGAAGAAAGAAGTGGAAATGACATTTGTAACCATTATTTTAAAAACTGGTTTTCTTTTAATAACTTTATATTCTATATCCTTTGAATTTGATATTGTGAGTCATGCTGGTTTTGTTAGATATATTTATTCAGTCCACATGCTTCAGCTATCATGTTGATTTGCATAGTTAGAGTCAGTTTCCTAGAATTCCTCTGTCAATGCAAATGTATTTTCTAATGCACTCCTTATTTACAGTTTTATTTTCCTAAAGTTATGCACTTTGTTCCAGTAGATGTTAAGAGATGAGTGAAAAGAGCATTTGATCATAGTTGTGAAAAGGACATCAAATGGAAACAGATGAATTCTTCCCCCCCTCCACCAAATAACAAAATATTTAAGAAAGAGCAAAGTGAAAAAGCAGGAAAAACAACCACCACACACACAAAAACCCCAGAGCACTAGGATAGTCCCAGGCTTCATACACATAGGGACATAATCCCTTAAGAAAGGGAACAAATCTCCAAAAAACTAAAGTACTTAGGTATGTTCAGATCATTAGGTATATTGGTTACTTTCTTAGACTATGCGTCACCCTTGACTCTTCCCCTTTCCTTTAGCAGGGTTTCTTAACATGGAGTCTGTTGAACTTGTTTGTTTTTTCAAGGTATTTTGATTTATTTCCTTAGATATTTACCAATTACATGTAGAAAATTTTTAGTATTCATTTAAAAAAATAGTGAGTTCCAAAGTTTTTCCCTGCCACCTGTCTCTCACCCACCCTTTGAAAAGGCAAGCAATTTAGTATCAATGATACAAGTGAAGTCTTGCAAAACATATTTTCATATTACCTTGTTTCAGATGAAAAACATAAATTGTAGCAGCTCTTTTTGGGTTAGGAAGGAATTGGAAATTTAGGGAATGCCCATCAATTGGGGAATGGATGAATAAGTAATAGTATGTAACTGTAAGGAATACTATTATTCTATCAGAAATGAAGAACAGATTGATTTCAGAAAAGCCAGGAAAGACTTATACTAACTGATTCTAAGTGAAGTTAGTAGAATCAGGAAAACATTGTACACAATAACTGCAATATTGTGTTATGATCAACTATGATAGACTTAATTTTTCTCAGCAATACGATGATCCAAGGCAACTCCAATAGACTTGGAATGGAAAATACCATCAGCTACCAGAGAAAGAACTATGGAGACTGAATGTCGATCAAAGCATGATATTTCCACCTTTAAAAAAAGAAAAGAAAAATACACACAAAACAAGAAAAATAAAGACTCTCTGCCTTCAGAGTTCATCAATTTTCTCTCTGTAGGTGGATACCATTATCCATCATGGATTCTTTAAAATTGTTTTGATCAGAGTAGCTAAGTCTTTCCTAGTTGGTCATTGTTAAGTACTGCTTTACTGTACACAATGTTCTCATGGTTCTGCTCACTTCACTTTATATCTGTTAATGTTTATCTTCCCAGGTTTTTCTGAAACCATACTATTCATTATTTGTTATAGTACAATACTATTATTCTATAACAGTCCAATGCATCAATTGCTCAAATGCCATGAGATTATATGACACTGAAAATAAGTGGTCCTAAATTTGAGTTTCTGTATTTTCCTGGTCCTAAGCAACTTTCCAATAATTCCCAGACATATCAACCTAAGCCTAATACAGAAATTCACTCTACTACATTATTCTAAACTTCAGTGATTCCTCATTTGATGAGCATAACCTCAATTTTTAATTCTTTACCACTCTGAACTTGTTTTATTTTAATTTTAACACCTGTATTACAGTAAATGATGTGCTTTGTAATCCTATGTATTTTGTATTATATATTAATAAATATTATTTTGAAAAGGGAGCCCTAGGTTTCACCAGACCATAAATGGGGTCTATGACACAAAAACTCACCTCTCTCAGGAGAAGGGCAAATGACAGTACACCCAGAACATTCGGCCCTATTGAGCTCACAATTTGTGAACACTTAAGCTCTCTCCAAGAATAAAAGTCCTTCTGCATCAGCTGCCTTTGGAAACCTCTCTTCTGAGTTGTCATATGCCCAATTATCCTTTGCTGCTGCCTATAGCTCTCCCTCACATAGGTCCTTGCCTGACTTCTCAGATGTCCCTTGCCCTTGCTGTCCTTCCACATTTGTCATCCTTTGGAACTCTGCCCTTTTCTCTGGTCCATTGCATCCCAAGTTTCTCACTTCTCCACCAACTGTTGCTATTACATATTGAGGCTTTCCTCAGCTTCGGTAACTGGCACTGCTGTGTGCCCCTGTCCATGTCATTGCTGCTGCTGCTATTGCTTCTGAGAAGAGTCATCATCATTAGAATGAGGAGGACTCTGATGTTCCTTGAAGGCAATCAATATATAGATGAATCTGTCTAAAATTTTTTAAATGGATCAGCTAAAATTCAATCTTTGTTGAGATTTAGAAGTCATTTTGTGTTAGTTCAGATGGAAAAAGCCAGTTTCCTATTCTTTCAAGTCATGTCATCTCTGATACTCTAATATCAATATTAGAAAGATCTTGGAGAAATGAACTGCCTTTTTTGGGTATAAAATGAAGCTGAGGTCTAGAAGGAAAAGTCACTTACATGAGTATCATAACTAAATTGGTGGCAGATTTTTAATGGCTTTTTTCTTAAATATACTAGAGAAAGTTGGGTGAAGTAGACTGAGCTCTGGATTTGGAGTAATAAGAAAATGGAGGTAGAAGAAAATGAATCCTGGCTCTGATGTCACTAGTCTACAGTAGCGGCAACCTAGGTGATTCAGTGGATAGAGCACCAGACATGGAGTCAAGAATGTTCATCTTACTGAGTTCAAATTGAGTCTCAGAAGCTTACTAGCTATGTGATCCTGGACAAGTCACTTAACCCTATTTACCTCAATATCTTCTGTAAAATGAGCTAGAGAAAAAAATTACAAATTGCTCTGTTCTCTTCACCAAGAAAACCGAAACGGGGTCACAGATATGACTGAAAAAATTCAACAATGACAACAATAATATCAACATCCTGTACTTTCTGGCTAGTCATTTATTCACTGTGCTTTCTTCTTCAACTGAGGATCATCATACTTTTACCTTCCAACTCAGAGGATTGTAGCAAAAAATGGTTTGTAAACTTGAAAGCACTATAACTAAGTGAAATGGATTATTGTAATGATAATAGAGTTCTTCAACTTGCAATAAGTTATTCTGAACAATTTTCTTGTGCTGGCTCAAAATGTTGTTTAAAGGTTGAGTAGGTGTTTTTAGGTTTCATGGCTGATTTTGTTTTTTAAGAAAGCATAAACAAACTTAAAATAGTGATTGGATAAATTAAAAACTTCTGAAAAATGCATAGTTTTTAGAGAATTCAGCAGTACTATTTAGTTCTTCAAGCTTTATCCTATAGTTGTATAGTGTGAAGAATCAAAGAGAAAAAACATTTAAAAGATTTAGAATGGTGTAAGAGAGTGAACTTCTGTTCTGGGCTTAGGTTGGTGTGTCTGGGGATTGTTGGAAAGTTGCTTAGGACCAGGGAAATATAAAAACTCTAATTTGGGACCACTTATTTTCAGTGCCATATAACCTCATAACAGTTAAGCAAGTCATTTCCAAACTACATGATCTGGCTTAAAAACTCAATGTAGTAATATATCTTTGGAGATTAGAAAACCAAAGGGTCTCTCTCTCTTCCTTCCTTCCTTCCTTCCTTCCTTCCTTCCTTCCTTCCTTCCTTCCTTCCTTCCTTCCTTCCTTCCTTCCTTCCTTCCTTCTTTCCTTCCTTTCTTCTCTCTCTCCCTTCCTTTCCTCTCTCCCTTCCTTCTCTCTTCCTTCCTTCTCTCTCTCCCTTCCTTTCTTCCCTCTCTCCCTCCCTCCCTCCCTCCTTCCCTGTCTCCTTCCCTCCTTCCCTCCCTACCTCCTTTCTTCCTTTCCTCCCTGCCTCCTTCCTTCCTTTCTAAAATCCAGAGTTAAGAAAATGAATAAAAATTGAATTTTATTCACCTGGACATAATTAAAATTGAATATGTGTCTGTAAAAGGGTAATCCAAAATATCTTTATAAAATAAATTTATTACAGAAATGGGATTGGGTGTGAGCTGTTTTCAGTCTTTTCCATACTCCTATCCCCTTCTTTTAACAAAGCAATAAATTACTTTTTAAAAATAGTAGATGGAAAGGATGGAATAGTGAAACAATCATTGTAGAATTCTATTGACCTTTTCTTTGAATCTTACTATCTGATTTTTTTTTTTTAAAGTTTCAGAAATCCTATCCTGAAGTCTACCAGGAACGATTTCCTACACCCGAGAGTGAAGCTCTGGTGTTTCCAGAAAAATCAAAACCCAAACCACAACTATTGATGTGGGCACTGAAAAAGCCTTTTCAGCCTTTTCAAAGAACCAGAAGTTTTAGGATGTAACTCATTTTAAAATAATTAATGATCTCTTTTTCAAGTGTATGAATTTGGAAGAGAGGGAAATGCATTTTAACTACTAAAATGTATAGAAAAGATTGTCTGATTTTTAAAAAAATGTTAAGCCATTATCAGTATTTTTATATCTTGATTTCTATTTTTAAATGTACAGTTGGATTCACAATTATAGGCCAAATGTTGATTTCTATTTTTTTATGTACAGTTGGATTCACAATTATAGGCCAAGTGCTGTGTAGTAGAATGAAACTGGAAATTTTAAGAATGATGTGCCAGTTCTCTTTAGTCTCTTGTTTTAAATGTTACTTTAAATGTTACTTTTAAAATGTTACTTTAAATGTCACTGTACACTGAATTGTGTATAAGTGTGTGTGTGTGTGTGTATGTGTTGTGTATGTGTGTAAAAGTTATTAGCTCTTGAGATATTTGTAAACAAGCTGGGAAAAAATAATTGTATGTACTTGAATGAGAACAAAACACTGGGTACTGTTACTATGCTGTTACTGTCTCTACAACCAGATATGATTTCTTTTTTCCAAATTCTGTGATTTTTCTTAAGTATACAAAGGTTCTTTAAACTCTGTGTTGGTCCTTAGTTCTTTTATCCTTGATGTATTTATTGAGCATCAACATAGGTATCAGTAGCTCCTCCCATGACATATCATTCAGTATTTGTAAGTCTGCCTGAAATAGGTGAATTTGGAGTCTGGCCAAAGTTGAAAGTTTGAACAAAATAAACTATGCCAGGTACTCTCAGCACTGTAACTTCTAGTCAAAATCTTTAATGTTTTTCTGTGAAAAACATAGATGGGAGAATGGCAATGAGAATGACTCCTTTCACAAATGTATTTTTCTGAGTCAATGAAAATTTATTTTGGAAATTGGCAGGGTATGGATGTATATACAGATATGTGAACAATAAAATGCATTTTTCCTATGGAGTTGTTATGCCTTCTTGTATTTACATGTTCATTTCTGTTAAAGCATGCTGTTAGAGATCTCACTGCCCAAGGTTTAAGTCACTATTGTCTATATTTTTTGAACTTGAATGTTTATTTGTTCATTTATGTAATGAAGAAGTAGGAGTTTCCAGAATAATAACTGCAAATATTTACATAGCTTAGTATATGCTAAGCACTGTGAGAAGTGCTTTACAAATACCTCATTTGATTTTCACAACAACTCTGAGAATTAGGTGCTGTTATTAACCCTATGTTGCTAATGAGGAATATGAGACAAACAATTAATACTGTATAGATTTTCATTCACATTATAATCTTAAAAACACATCTCCCTTAATTTTACTTTGCTGTTAATTCTTAGTGACAAATCTTTGAAATCTTTACATTGTCTCATTACATTTAACCTGTAGAGTAGGATAGGGAGCTATCCCCCTGCATTAGTCAAAACCCACTATTTTCCCCAAACAAATGAAATTCTAATGAAATAAATGGCCTGCTTCAAGATTTCAGGAGATACTGTTCAGGGTCCTCAAATTACTGCCTGCTGGTCAGATGCAGCAGCTGAGGACGATTATCCCCCTCATTCCGGGCTATGAAGTTTCTTTATTTAAAGGCCCACAAAACAAAGTTTTTGTTTTTACTATAGTCCGGCCCTCCAACAGTCTGAGGGACAGTGAACTGGCCCCCTATTTAAAAAGTTTGAGGCCCTCTGGAAGTTTTCAGCCACATTATCATAGTCTTAACATCTTCCTTAATTTTACTTTGCTACTTCTTGGAGGCAAATCTTTGGAATCTGAAATATACCTCATGAAAAGTTTTATAAGTATCTATAAAGTCTTCTAGATTTTGGGTGTTAAAAATGTTAGTGAGATCCCAGACACATCCTATTGTTCCATTGTGACACAAGAAAATAGCCCTGCCATCTTAATGATTGCATCATAGAAATAAGTGTTGCCAGATTCCCTCAGTGGTCATGAGTTCCCTCTGGAAATGGAGTAAAAGGCCTTTTTATTCCTATGTTGTTTTTGCCAACGCAGATCAGAAGAAAAGATACTTAAATTGTTCAAGCCTCAATTAAATATTTGCTCATTTCTCATGAAAATGAATAACCTTTAGCTTCTGCCCTTTCAAAACAAAGTTTTATTTGTTCAAGGAGACACACAGAACTGTCTTTTGTCCCATACTCATGAAGGCTTCTTATTACTGTCAGAAAAGAAGGTTGCCAGCCACAGCTTTGCTTAAGTTTTGTGTCTAAGATCTTCTCCAGTTTTTTCCTTATCCTCCCAGAAGCCTTTGAATTACTGAGCTTTCTTAGTTTATGACAAAAATTCTTCTGAAGAACTGTGGGGAAAAAGGTAGTGTTGGCCAAATCCATAAATTATTCTTATTTTGAAATGGACACAGCTGGTAACATTTCATAAAGAGATCATAATTGATTCTTAAGATCCTTCATGAATTAAATAGTTCTTTTAGTCATCCTCCAAGGCATGGTCTTTTTAAATGTTCTTCTGTAACTGAATAAGAGCATTAAATGATTCTGTGAAACTCCCTACTCTGCTGTATAACCCCATTTAGCCACAAAAAGCATCATTTTCTTTTGACTAGAGCATCACAGTACATTTAAAGATCTTGATTATATCATGATGGAAAATGATTTTTATCTTCAAGAAAGAGCTTTAGTTTAATACTTAATTAGCAAGTAAAACTTCAGAAGAGTCCATCACTATGCATAGAACATGTATACCAGTTCTACTTTCTTGCATAATCAAAAAATTGAAAAATTTCACCTTTATTGAAAAATCAAATAATTTCAGCTGTATTTCCAAATTTGAGATGAATTAAAGATATCTAAAAATCTTTTCTCTCACAAATTCAGGTAGCATTATCCCTCTAGGGCAGCTAGGTAGTGCCCAGAACACTGGTCTTGGAGTCAAGAAATCTCATCTTCCTAAGTTTGACTCTGGCCTCAGAAACTTACTAGCTTGTGTGACCCTGGACAAGTCACTTAATCCTATTTGCCTTCATTTCCTTATCTGTAAAATGGTCTGGAGAAGGCAATGGCAAATCATTCCAGTATCTCTGCCAAGAAAACTCCAAATGGGGTCATGAAGAGGCAGATATGATTTAAACAACTGAACAATCACCATCACACTGTGTCTTGGAGCAAATAATGTCTTCAAGAAGAAAAAAATAAGTCACAACTTAAAAATATAAATGGATGTTGTTCAGAATCACACAGTATGTACCAAAGGCACTTAAATTCAAGTCTTTTGGGCTCCCAAGCCACTTGAGGTTCAAAAGGAGACCCCAAAAGGCTAGGGTTGCAGACCGATGTCATAGGGTGTTTCAAAAGAATTTGCAGGCTTGAACCCATCTCCAAATCAAGGAGCAAAGTTTATTGTAATTGTAATGCCAATTGAAGAAGGCTAAATTCCAAAAGGATTCAGCAAAGAAAAAGGAGTAAAAAGATAAATTTATAGGACAAGACAGAGAAATCAGGTTCTTCGTGGCACTGATATGATAATTTTATGATTTAGAGGTAGAACTGAGGCATGATCTGGTATGCACTTCACCATTTGTTTCAGAAACTCTGTTGTCATGGACCAACAGACTGGCAATCAGCAAAGTTTCTAGGACTATATTGTAGTATTCTTAAAGCCAGAAGACTTTAGGATTATTGACCATCAGATTGTTCGAACAATAGCACTCCTAAAGTCTGGGGGGGAGGGGTGTCTGAGGATTACTGCTATATTTCTCCTAAAAGCTGCACCTCCTTCAGCAATATGTTACACTTAATAAAAATGCTGGTTGATTGATTAAGATAAAATCCCAATGTTGAAGATGTTAGAAATACGCTCTTGACACTGAAAATCACTGAGGAAAATTTATTAAAGAATTATTATTATTTTTTTTTTGGCTGAGGCAATTGGGGTTAAGTGACTTGCCCAGGGTCACACAGCTAGGAAGTATTAAGTATCTGAGACCAGATTTGAATTCAGGTCCTCCTGATTTCAGGGCTGGTGCTCTATCTACTGCATCACCTAGTTGCCCCTAAAGAAGAATCTTAAAGAATCCTCTTAATGTTTCTGGCCCTCTTCTTTGGGAAGAGGGAATACTGAGCACAGAAGCAAGAGAAGCTTTATAATTGTTAATTTGGTATAGCCCCTACCTTCAGAGAACAATTGGTCCATTCCCTTCTGATTTACAATCTTTCTGATACATCCACTACTTGTTTCCCCTAAATATGCATAAACATGTTCCCCTCCCATATCATATATCCCAATTCAAAAATGGTGGGTAACTTCTATTGTGCTGTTTAATATTCAATAAGTCTATTAAGCAGGCCACCCCAACTAGTTTGGGCTGGATCAGCTATTATCTTAAGACATCACAGGACTCTTTCTGATTAGCTGAATCCACCTATGCCTTCCTAGCTCCCCAATCTCTTGTTTTCTGAAGGCTTCTATTGATCACTTAATTGTTCTGTCGAATCTTAATCTTCCTTAATCTCTCACATTCTGAAAACCTCTTGGTCAGTGATACTCACTATCCTGCACTACCTTGAAGTTTGCAACGCTCTGTGGAAACCCAAGTTTTCAATTTTTCTCACCAGGAGATACACCTCAACAAGATTAGGGTTCCCCTAGTCAGTGTCATGGGTTTGGTGAAAGAATTCACACATTCTGCCTGAGTTTCAGATACAAGGTTGTTCTAAGGATCAAAGAGATGATATTATAGAATTTCTTAATATAGTTTCTGACACAAAGTTGGTTGTTAATTCTTTGCTCTTGAATAGGACCAAAATCACATCACTGTGTTAGAGTTAAGTAACAGTGTGTCTTGTAATGCTGGAGAAACTGAGGGAAGATAGAGTTTAGAGAGTTTTTAATATTTTATTTGAGAGGGAGAGATTATGCTAAGGGCATGTTGCCCCTAGGGCTGATGTCTCAAAGCATCAAGCAGTGAATGTGAGGTTCCCATGAAATATATATATATATATATATATATATATATATATATATATATATATATATATACATGGTTCTAAGCTCAGGTAGACAAAGGCAGGGGCAGAGTCAGAACCCTGAGAACACAGGAATCTCCAGGCAGGGACCATCAATCCGGTTCTGAAGGGTTGGGGATAGGACCATAAATTCTTACAAATCTAGGTGTCCAACTAGAGCCAGGAAATCTGAAACTTAGAGGTACAGAATGCTGGCTGGGTATCTGGGATAGAACATCTAGAGTCTTATCTTTTGAAATGTCAAATCTCCACAGGCTTATTTATCTCAGTCCTAATGAGCAGAAAAAGGAGGTTGCAACCAGGGGGATTGAGGCAGAACAATTCAAGGAACTGAGTCAGAACAATTCAGGGAAACTGAGGCAAGACACTAAAAGGGAACTCTAGCAAAACAGTCTAACTAATCTGATTAGCATCAGATCAATATAAGCTTGCAATGCTATACTACAGGTGGGGCACAAAGCGTCTAAATGAATATTTGGGGTAGATTCTCTAAATTTGTGTATCTCATGTTTCTTTTGAGCTATTTCAATTTTGTTTCACTTATAGAACATACCTTCTCTGATTATTTGGTACTGGGCCAGGTCTCTCATGTCATAAATCAATTCCAAAGTTCTGAATAGAGATATTGAGTGTCCTTTTATCACTTTTTCAGAACACCATGTGAGCATTTCCCTTATGTGAGTTCCCCATAGAATAGTCTTTTAGGCAGGACTACGTTTGGGATTCAAACTGGTGGGGTACAATTTCAAGGGGAAATATAGCAGTGATCCTGATGTCCCCTGACCTTAGAGTGCTATTGTTCTAACAATCTATCTTACAATAATTCTGAAGTCTTCTGGCCTTAGGATAGTCCTACAAACATTGTTGACTGTCAGATAGGTAATCTGCTGGTTAGTGATAACTAAGTTCTGGAGACAATAGTGAATAGATCAACCCTTAAATCTATCTGTAAGCAATAAAATTAGCAAATAAATAACATGAAGCTCTGGTTTCCCTTTGTCCCATAAATTTATCTTCTTTCTCCTTGTTTTATGCTAAATCCTTTTGGAACCTAGCCAGCTTCAATTAACATTACAATTACAATAAACTTTGCCCCTTGACTTGGAGATGGATTTAAGCTGCAAATTATTTTGAGACACCTCGACACTGGTCTGTGACCCCAACATTTTAGGGTCTCCTTTTTAACACCAACAAAACAATGTGGCCAGCCCAATGAAGTTGTGCTCTCTACAATGCAGTTGGAATGGTTGGCAGTTTAGTTTGAGAAAGGACTCTAGTGTCTTGTATCTTATCCTACCAGGTGATCTTCAGAATCTTTCTAAGACAATTTTAATGGAAGAGATTCAATTCCTTGGCATGGCACTGGAATACTGTCTGGGTTTCACAAGCATACAACAGTGAAGTCAGCACAATGGCTCTGTAGACCTTCAGTTTGGTAGTTAGTCTAATACCTCTTCTCTCCTACACTTTCCTTAAGAGCCTCCCAAACATTGAGCTAGTTCTGGAAATATGTGTGTTAAACTCATTATCAATGTATAGCTCTGGAAAGTATACTGCCAAAGTAAATGAATTTACTCACGGCATTAAAAACTCCATTTATTGTAACTGATAGTTACACATTTGAATAGTGTGGTGCTCACTGATGGAGGACTTGTGTTTTCTTGGTGTTAATTGTTAGGGCAAAATTAGCACCAGCAGCAGAGAATTGGTCCATATTTTGTTGCATCTTATCTCTGCATTGAATACATAATCATCTGCAAATAAAAAAAATCATGCATCAACACTCCCTCCACTGACATTTGGTAGGTGCTATATAAATGCTTATTACTTTCCTCCCCTTACATAGTATTGCCAAGGTAATGGCTCCACTTTGCCTCAAGCTAGGAAATGTAAAAACAATTCCAAAATTGCATCACATTTCCTGGTTCTCATTCCTAAGGCAAGTTTGAAAATAAACATGAATTTACTTTTATGTGATAGAAAGAATGTTTTTAGGATTTCATTTCAATCAATCAACAAGTATTTTTATTAAATGTAATTTAGTATTGTGTCTTGGGAGCCTCCAAAACTTGAATTCAAGTGTTTTTGATGCTTACTAGCTTAGCTATGTGACTCTGTAAATCTGGCCTCTCTATTCTCCTCTACTCCTTACACCCACCCACCCTCACTTCCTCTAAATTGTAGAGAAAGGGCTGACCTAGACTGGTGGAGAAATTTTCTTTCAGGGAGCTGTCTATGCCAATGAAAACAGGAGTTTAGCCTCTCAATCTCCCATTTCCTATATGCCAGGCAGGAGCTCTGCTAGACTCTGGGAATGATCTCAAGACAAAAGTCTGATGTTCTATTTATTATGAGTTTATCCTCTACCATGTTCATTTGCACTTAACATTTGCTGGCATAGTTGTGAAAACAACAGAATTCTTTTATACTGCAGCTCTTAGTTGACAAAACTGTATTGTTTGTGTTTATGCTTGCTATCAGATCTAGAGCTGGTTGGGAGCTTCAAAGCCACCTAATATAACTCCTTTATTTTACAGATGAGGAAACTGAAGCCTAGAGAAGTCAACAGATGCACTCAATTGGGGCATAGACCTGCCTACAGGTAGTTTCAGAAATATGATTTAAACCCATGTCCTTTGGCTTTACATCTGGCACACTTTCTAGTGCACCATACTGTGGTTACCACTATTAAATAAGATTTTTACGGTGTGCTGTTATATTTGAGGTCAGGGACATAGTTTAACTGACAGAATATTCACTTTCATTTAATCAGTCCCTTTTGGAGTCCTGTTTTTAATAATGGTAAAAATGTTTTGTGATATGGAGCATATGCTTAATCACTTTCTATTCATTTATACATATGAGCACTCCAAGACTCATTTTTTTTTTTTTTATTTAATAGCCTTTTATTTACAGGATATATGCATGGTAACTTTACAGCATTAACAATTGCCAAACCTCTTGTTCCAATTTTTCACCTCTTACCCCCCCACCCCCTCCCCTAGATGGCAGGATGACCAGTAGATGTTAAATATATTAAAATATAAATTAGATACACAATAAGTATACAAGACCAAAACGTTATTTTGCTGTACAAAAGAATCAGACTCTGAAATATTGTACAATTAGCTTGTGAAGGAAATCAAAAATGCAGGTGGGCATAAATATAGGGATTGGGAATTCAATGTAATGGTTTTTAGTCATCTCCCAGAGTTCTTTTTCTGGGCATAGCTGGTTCAGTTCATTACTGCTCCATTAGAAATGATTTGGTTGATCTCGTTGCTGAGGATGGCCTGGTCCATCAGAACTGGTCATCATATAGTATTGTTGTTGAAGTATGTAATGATCTCCTGGTCCTGCTCATTTCACTCAGCATCAGTTCGTGTAAGTCTCTCCAGGCCTTTCTGAAATTATCCTGTTGGTCATTTCTTACAGAACAGTAATATTCCATAATATTCATACACCACAATTTATTCAGCCATTCTCCAACTGATGGACATCCATTCAGTTTCCAGTTTTTAGCCACTACAAAAAGGGCTGCCACAAACATTCGTGCACATACAGGTCCCTCCAAGACTCATTCTTATGAAATGCCAGTCACCAATTAATTGTAAGCTCTGATGCTTTGTATAAAAATGTCTGGGGACTCTCTTCTAAATACTGCAATTAGAAATGGGCACGTGGCTGATCTAAATGCTAAGTTGTGACCCAGCTATTGTTGTATTTGAGTTAGAGTTCAACCCTTAGATATGCCTTCCTCAAAGGCAGATGCAAGCACATTCAAGTGTGTGAAAATGCAGAATGATGAGCGGCTAAATTCCACCATATTGTTCACACATGGAGATTTCCCAGTTCTCCTCTGAGTGAACTCATGCTTCCTTCAGGTAATGGGGTGATGGCTTGGTACAAGATCTCCTCTTCTCTGTGAAGTAAAGTACTGATCTTTATGCCTGGTGGCCTGCTATTCAACTTGGTGAATCCTGGGTGATAGCAAGTATTATGTGAACCGGTATCTTTGCCAAAGAAGCTGGCAAACACAAGTTGGGAACATTTGGTTGCAGAAATTTGCTAGAACATTCCCTTAGTTAATATTCTCCATATAGAATGTTTTCTGAATTCCTGATCTGAGTCCCACATCACAGTATTCCATCCCCATGGCAACATCTCCAGCCTATCAGGCTTTTAAAAATAAGTCCCCCCTAGGGAAGAGGAGGGATATGGAGGTGAAATAGGAAGCACTAAAAAGGGACACGCCTATGTGCCCAATCCTTGGTGAGGCACAGTTGAAGAAATGGACTATGTTCCACTTCTTATGTCTATGACCTTTCCATCTCAACTTTATTGGAGATGGGAGGAGGTCTGTATTTGTGAAAGAAGTCAAATTGTGGAACCTGAGGCTAATAGAGCCAAGTGGAAAACTTAGAAGAGGGAGGGTTTGAAAGTGGTAAAAGTAGGGTGAGTGAGTGGAAATTTTGCAGGCCAAATAAGGGAACTTAATCTTTCCTGAAAGCTTTTTGCTAGGCTCACAAAAAAAGATACAGGCTTGGCAATACATAACTAGGCAGCACAACATAATGGAGAATGCAGGATTTAGAGTGAAGATTCAGAATCCTGACCCTGATGATAATTATATCCTGTATGACCCTGGATAAGTCACTTCTCTATTAATTACTTTCAATTAATTAATAAAAAAGAAGGGAAAGGCTAAGTGGATTCCTTTCAAATTCTAGAACTATAATCCTATAAAAATGTTCCAGCCCAGTTTGATGCTAACTTACCTAATCTCTCTTCAAAACATACATAAAAATAAAACTTAGAATTAAAATTAAAATTTTTTGGAGTCAGCACAAAGTGTGTACTTCATTGGCTTATTCTCATTTGTAAGCTTGTTTCAGATTCAATTCTTTAAATAACATTCTGATACTTAAGAGGAAATGATAAAATATCATTGGCAGTTTTCAACTTTTAAATTCTGTATTCTGTGCTGAAAAGTAATAAACCCATTTCCTTGGGGATGAGCAAAGTCTAATTGAAGGTAAAACTTAAAATTTGATAGCTATGCCCAAATAGTATATAATTCACTTCTGAAAATGGGTTAAAGGACTGGGGGAAATTTAAATCAAGGAAGAGAAGTCTTTTTTTTTTTTTTTTTTTTTTTGAGGCAATTGGTGTTAAGTGATTTGCCCAAGGTCACACAGCTAGGAAATGTTAAGTGTCTGAGGTTGGATTTGAACTTAGGAGAGGAAGAGAAGTCTTAAAGAGAACTGATATCTGTTGTCCTATATCTGAAGGCTTGTCATATGAGACTTGTTTTCCGTGATTTTGGATGGTAGTTCCAAGACCAATGGGTGGAAATTTAAATGAAGTAGATTTCAGCCCAGTTGGACCGACAAACTTCCAATAATTAGAGCTGTCCAAAACATACAGGGGCAGTGGTGGCACAGTGGATTGAGCATTGGGCCTGGAGTCAGGACAATTTAATCCTGAGTTAAAATCTGGCTTCAGAAACTTACTAACTGTGTAACCCTGGGAAATCTCTTAATTTGCCTCAGTTTCCTCAGC
Source organism: Sarcophilus harrisii (assembly GCF_902635505.1). NCBI lineage: Eukaryota > Metazoa > Chordata > Mammalia > Dasyuromorphia > Dasyuridae > Sarcophilus > Sarcophilus harrisii. Next base: position 150,372,990 of record NC_045426.1, on the reverse strand, counting down.
TGTAAAATGAGCTGAAGAAGGAAATGGCAAATAATCCCAAATGACTGAAACGACATGACCGAAACTATTGAACTGATAACAATAACAAAATATAATTGGAGTGCTTAGAGTATTGAGTCTTCCAGGAGAGTGTGGATAACCATTTGTTGCTGATGTTGTTAACTTTCTATGCTTTTCAGTAATTGCTATACTATCTGATCCCTGAAAGCTATATAAACTACAATTTTACACATGCAGACACAGCATGGTAGGAGAGACAGTAGTTGCTTTATAGAATGTTGGAGCTTGAATCAGGAAAACCTGAAGTCGAAATCTATCTCATAACTTATTATATTATCTGTGTGACTAAGGCTCCCTTGGCCTTAGTTTTCTCATCTGCAGAATGGGGATGAAATCATCTACAGGATTGTGAGGAGCAAATGAGATGTGCTCTGTGCTTTGCAAATCTTTAAATACTATATAAAGCTAAATTGTTATTACAGATTTTAGAGATGGGAAAGACCTCAGAGAAAACCTCAGTTTAGCCCTTCAATTTACAGAGGATGAAAATAAGGTTCAAAGAGAAGAAACAATTTGCACAAGAGCTAGTAAGTGTGAGAATACAAATTTAAACCCCAGGTTCTCTGACTCCAAATCAACTGATGTTTCCATTCCTCTGTCTTTTATTATTTCCCCTCAGAATGATAATGAGAATTATAGATTTATTTTTCCTTTCCTCTGTTCTCTCTTCTTGTGAGGATTTAGTTTTATGGTTATTGACTTCTTAAGACTTGAGAAGTTCCAACAAGGTCAGAAATGGAATTTAAAAGAAAAATGGAAGATCATATTGAAAGGTCTAGGATATGATATTGAATTTACAGGCCATGTTTTATAGGATGCAGACTAACATGTATTATTTTTGCCAATGCAAAATCATCTAGTGATGATAGAATTATTCTAGAGTGGCTAGGTAGCACAGTGAATAGAATGTAGGATCTAGAATTAAGAAGATCTGAGTTCAAATCCATCCTCGACATACTAACTATGTGACCCCAGATAATTAATTTAATTTATATCTGCCTTAGTTTCTTCATCAGTATATTAGGGATAATAATAATAGCTACCTCCCAGGATTATTGGGAGGAGCAAAGAATATATTTATAAAACACTTTGCAAATATTAAAGGTCTATATAAATGTTAACTAGCGTTTCCTATTATTATTTTTATTTTTCTCCTTTTAAAGCAGTTTTTACAAATTCTAAGCATGTCCATTGCTTGCAAAATACAGTAATTGCTTTCTCAATGAGATGCAATCAATAATGGTAAAACTCAGCAAATGGTTAATGAATTAGGTACTTATATAAGTAAATATCATACAGCTAGATTCCTAGGGATGGGGACTGGATCTGTGACTTCAATGGTATACAGAGCATTGAGATAAGATGGGAAAACCTCCTTCTACAAAAGTAGGTCAGCATCTTTTCTACTCTTTGTAATCTTAAAAGACTTGCCAGCTACATAAAGGTTTAATTGATTTGCCCTGGGTCCCCCAGCTATTGTATATATATCAAAAGGGGGATTTGCACTCAGGTCTTTGTGGTGCTGAGGTCAACCCTTTATCTACTATGCAGAGCTGCCTTTTGAGTTTTCAAAATGGCAAAATCAACTATAAAATTCAAGTGCAAGTAAAAACATGAGCATAGGATCCAGAATTCTGCTACTAACTAACTCTGAGACTTGGCATGAATTCCTTAACTATTCTCTGCCTCTGTTTCCTCATCTGCCAAATAAAGATGACATTAAAGATTCCAGTTGTTTTTGGGCTTCACTATTAATGCAACCTGCTTTGTGCACTGGTTTTGCTATTTATAAAAATGTGAAAACTACTTGCTATACTAACCTTATAGTATCATCCTTGAGATAAAATTAGTCAGCAAAGATAAAAGTTTGGTTGAGAAACCAAACTGCTTAGCCAATGGAACACGTCTCTCTTCTTTTTAATGCTTTGAGATTGCTCTCATGGTGGAGCTCCTTTAAGTGAGTATCTTGAAATAATTATAGGATAGCAGTAACATCTTGGTGATATGACATGCATTTAGAATTCTGCCTTTGGAATCAATGTGAACATATAAGAATTAGTCAAAACATAACATGAAACCAGTCTAGTTCTTAGTTTTATTTGGAGGTAGTTTGGTACAGAGGATTATATTGGAAATCCAGACATCTTGGGTTTAGTTTCTGTTGAGTCATTAGTTAGTTAGAAAACCTTGTTCAAATCAATTATCTAATCTTTTTGGACCTCAAAACCTAATTTATCTTAGATTCTGTTCTTTTTTTTTATTCTCCACCTTCAATTAGTTCCCTGATTGTTTTTCCCTTCATATCTCCTTTCCATCCTTTACTTTCTACTCCCACTACCACCACCCTTGTTCAGATCACTTTTTCTTTTTTTTAATATATTTTATTTCATTAGATATTTCCCACTTATATTTAAAATTTTTTAAATATTCAGTTTTTAAAATTTTGAGTTGCAAATTCTTACTGTCCCATTCTTTCTCCACCCCTTGAAAAAGCAATTTGATATCAATTTTACATGTGTAGTCATACAATATATATTTTCATATTGGTCACATCACAAAACATACCCAAAAAACAAGAGAAATAATGAGAATAAAAAAAAATATATGCTTCAATCTGTACTCAGAGTTCATCAGTTTTCTCTTTAGAGGTATATAACATTTTTCATCTGGTGTACTTTGGAATTGTCTTGAAGATCCTCATTATTTCTCGCCTAGACTATTGTTATTGCCTTCTAAGTTTTCTTCAGGTCTCCAATATATTCCTAATGTCTTGTTCCATCATTCCTTTACTCTTAAATCTTCAGTGGTTTCCCATTGCTCACCAAATAAAAGAGAAGCTCTGTATATAGCTATTCAAGGACTGCCACAATATGGCTTCAAACTTCTTTTCTAGTTTTAGAATAAAAATTTGCCTATATATTTTTTTTACTTGTGGCTCCAAGAAGTGGTTGCATGGGAGTGGCCCCATCCTATTAAACTTCTTAGTTGAGGAGCTAAACTAGGTTCAGAGTAATCTAATAATTTATTCCAAAAGCCAAGAAGGCAACAAAACAGGCCCTGTGAAGTGCTTATAGCTTGGATAGACATCAGAGATACCAAGGTCATCCACTATATCCTAAGCTATTGCAGTTGTCTTGACTTTTGTCTTGCTACTGAACTTTGATACTCTTGAAGAGTAAAGCTGATGACTTTATGCAACTCTTCTTCACTTAAATCCAATTCATGCATAAGCCAAGACATTACTCTGTGATGTCATAGGTCCTTTTCAAAAATGAAAGATAAACAACAACTTGTATATGATTTAACACAAACTGGGAATATATATACAGAAAAAGAAGCCCCTGTCCTCAAGGGGTGTAATGGGAAAGACAATCAATTCCCAAAAGAAAACTAAAAAAGGTTGGGAATTTGATGGAATGAAGTCCAGCTGACTGACAAATGATGTGCTGGCTGGCCTGTGAGCCATACTTAAAAAGGAGGTTCTTGGAGCATCTTTTTGCCTTCTGCAATTAGAAGGAGGGTAGGTACCTCAGGAATGAAGGATATACCTGAAAAGTGAGTTTTCATGGTAGATGTGGCTCTGCAGGAAGAAGAGATTCCTGAGGACTTTAAAGTTCCTTACAATAAACCTAACATAGGCACTTCAGATACATCCCCATGTTGAAGAATAGGGAACTGAAATAGAATTTAAGGGACTTGCTCAAAGGTAGTACTACAGAGGTAGAAAATGATAAAAACAGATTTGAATCCAGGTATTTGCATTTGAATCTAAGACTCATTCAAGGACACCACATGTTACCTATTGCCAGCACCATGCCCAATGATAGACTGAATCTGATTAAAGGCAATTGGGAAATATTTGACAAAACAAATAAAAATATAATAGAACACAGATAACATTATATTTTAAAAAACAAAGTCAATATGCAGTCTTCACAGATTCTTATATAGGAATGAGTGGGCCCCATTTCCATTTAATTTTGATACCTGAGCACCAAACCATGATGCCTTAGGAGCTCTAAACTTGACCCTTCCATTTATACCCTGCATTAGACAAACTTGGCAACATGGCTACTCTCTTCCTTTCTCTTTTTCATGCTTTTGCTAATGCTCCTTGTAAATTTTTCCCATCTCTTAACTGTTGAAATTATTTCTTTTCTTTGATATCATACAAATCAGGTGTTACCACATCTACAAAATTCCCTCAACTGAAAATGGTCTCTCCTCAGTCCTGAAGTCAGGAGTACTTGAGTTCAAATCTTGCTCAGACACTTAATATTTCTTAGCTGTGTGACCCTGGGCAAGTCACTTAACCCCAGTTGCCTCAAATTTCTAATTCGCTTTGGCTTGCACATCTTTGCATTGCTCACCATCTGTCTAGTTTTCTTATTTGCACACTTTTATATCACCCCTATCCCCCAAAATGAGCTTCAAATTCCTTGGGGGCAAGAAATTTATTTTCTATTTCATTTTTGTATTCTCAAGATCTAGGATATAGCATGTATGAAATTCAAATTTACTGAATTGAACTGAAGTAGTGGCTCTTCTGTTAAGTCATACTTTTGTATTTCCAGGTTTCAGTGTTGTAAACTTGCTGTGGCTTTTATCAAGTAGTCTATATGTACATTAAAAATTAACCAACTCTATAAATAATTCCTCACTTTTTTAAAATCTGGAGTAATTATTGTTTAGATGAGCCATTAGAGGTAGTGGGTTCTTAGTTTAAAACCACCAGTATGATCTGATGACAATTGTAATTTCAGAGGTCTGGGTTGACACTTGTCCATTTTATTGCACTGACAATGCAGCAAATGCATCTGTTGATTTATAATCTTGTATCCTGCAGAGAGATGCTTCTAATATGTATTCTACATGTGAACTGAATGTTTTCTTCATATTTCTTCAGTTTCTGTTCTTTTAATCCTCTTAACTGTGGAAAGCAAAAATACTTATAGGATTTTTTCCTCCTTCTACTAGATTTTCAGTAATTTAAGTGCCACATTTAGGAAGATGCCCTTGGGATTCAATTTCTTATAAAATCAGAGAGGGATCAGTGAACATTCTAGGTGGTACAGTGAATAAAGCTGCTGAGTCTGGAATAAGGAAGACCTGTGTTCAAATCCAGTCTCAAACTTGACTGCCTTTGTAATCCTGGGCAAACCACTTAACCTGTTTGTGTCAGTTTCCTCAATTGTAAAGTGGGAATAGTGATAGCATCTAGCATCCAGACTTGTGAGGATCAATAAGATAGTGCTTAGCACTATGCCTGGCACATAGTAGGTGCTATATAAGTGCTCTTATTATTAGCTCTTATTATTATCATCATTTTCCTCCACCAAATTATTCTTATTTCATTGCAAAAAGCTCTTGAAGTGGTGGTCCTTTCACCATTAAAAGATGCAAAATATCCAAATACTCATCAACTCTTATATAGACATGTATGTGTATTTGTAGGCATAGCAGACAGATAATTAATGTAGTAAGATAGTAGATAATTATATTAAAAAAATTCAAGGTCAAATCCTATATACCTGCAAAATTTTAGTAATTACAAAAGTGAATTATAAATGTTTTTGTTGGTAAATATAGGTCATACTCAGATTCTATTGCTCTATCCTTATATCATTAATTATAACCAAATATATAATGACTTTGTTTTGAAGTTTCTTTTAACTTTTATGTTCTTCAATTAAAATCACTGTTAAAAGTAAGTCCCCAGGAAAACAAATCAGTGGGTCTAGATTTAGTGCAGTTTGAACTATGGTTGCCTTTGGGTGAAAGGAAGAGGTTTCTGAATATCTATAAAGAAAACAGATCTTTGTGGTTCACAGAGTATTCCCTTGAAATATTTTTCAATAGTTCATATTTTTCTAAGTTTTAGGAACCTGTAATTAATTCTGCAGCAAGGCAGGGCCTGGTGTTTTCTAATTACTAACCACTGAATTTGCCTAACTGATTTGTTCTATATTCAGTACTTGGTCTTCCTGTGATTACATCTGTCTAAGCTTTCTCCTTAACAGCACTGTACACAGAAAGGAATGTAGCCTTCTTCTCTTCCTTCATTCTGAGCAGCATAGTTGAGAAGATTAAGTTGGTCCTATATCTTTGAAAAAAAATTTAGTAGTATTTTATTTTTCCAAAAAGAAAGTTTTCAACTTTCTTAGATAAAGATAGTTTTCAACATTCACCTTTGCAAAATCTTGTGTTCCATTTTTTTCTCTATCTCTATCCCCCTCTCTCTTCCTGAGGACAGCAAACAATTTGATATAAGATAAACACATACAATTTTCTAAACATATTTCTGTATTCATTATGCTGCAGAGAAAAAGTCCGATCAAAGGGGAAACAACATGATAAAGAAAGAAAACAAACAAACAAGTAAGCAACAACTAAAAAGTGGAAATACTATGCTTTCATCATATTCAGTCTTCATAGTTTTTCTTCTGGATGAAGGTAACACTTTCCATCACAAGTATATTGGAATTGCATTAAATTATTTCATTGTTGAAAAGAACCAAGTCTATATAAGAATAAATTATCTTTTATCATTACACTATGGAGGAGAGCTAAGTTTATAAAAGCTGATTATCACATAATCTTGTTATAATATAAGTATTCTTTTGGTTCTGCTCACTTCAATCTGCATCAGTTCATGGAAGACTTTCCAGACTTTTCTGAAATCATGCTTCTGATTATTTCTTATAGAACAATAATATTTCCTTAAATTTGTATAATAGTAACTTATTCAGCCATTCTCCAATTGATGGATATTCACTCAATTTCCAGTTCCTTGCCCCTACAAAAAAGGGCTGCTACAAACATTTTTGCTCATGTGGATCCTTTTCCCATTTTATGTGTATATATATATATATTATTTGTATTTATAATAAATTGATTTTGCCTTGTAAAATAGTATGCTTAAATCTTCATTTAGATACCATAGTTCTTTCTCTGGATGTGGATAGCATTTTCTGTCATGAGTATTTTAGAACTGTCTTAGATCATTGTTTTCCTGAACAGAGCAAAATATATCAAAGTTGATCATCTATATAATGCTGCTGTTACTTTTGTATAATGTCCTCCTAAATTTTGCTGACTTCACTTGGCATCAGTTCATGTAAGTCCAGATTTTTCTGAAATCTGTCTGCTCATCATTTCTTATAGAACAATAGCATTCTATCCATATATCACAATTTGTTCAGCCATTCCCTAATTAATGGACATTCCAATAATTTCTAATTCTTTATACAAAAAATTCTTGTACAATTCCCCAGACTTGCAGATAGATTCAAACAATAAATATTTCTTGGCCACAGGAAGGAAGAAAGAGGAGATTGTTGCTAACCCCTCGTTCCCAACTTCTAACCAATCATATTATCCCTCAAATCTCAGCTCTATTATTAATCATATTGATTTCATCATTCATGGTTTCTAGCTTTTGTAACCATCACCTATGAGAAGTTCTGTTCTTTGTTCTGTACTTCCCAAAACCTTTAAAAGAGAACTATCCTCCTCATTCGGATTTTAGCTTTGCTATGGAAGCTGAATTCTATTTATTGGTAAATTTGCGTTTTGTTAATAAATTAATTGTGCTTTGTGCTACAGTTGACCTTATCTCAGTTATATAATTAATGGCTTAAAACCATACCTATATAACTGGAGCTTCTCTTCATTTCTCATTTATAAGATGAAAAAGTCATTGATTAAAAGTGGCACATGGAAATGAGCAGAACCAGGAGATCATTATATACTTCAATGATACTGTATGAAGATGTATTCTGATGGAAGTGGATTTCTTTGACAAAGAGACCTAACTCAGTTTCAATTGCACAATGGTGGACAGAAGCAGCTACACCCAAAGAAAGAACACCGGGAAATGAATGTAAACTGTTTGTATTTTTGTTTTTCTTCCCAGGTTACTTTTACCTTCTGAATCCAATTCTCCTTGTGCAACAAGAAAACTATTTTGTATTGTACATGTATTGTATCTAGGATATACTGCAACATATTTAACATATATGGGACTGCTTGCCATCTAGGGGAGGGGGTGGAGAGAGGGAGGGGAAAAATCGGAACAGAAGTGAGTGCAAGGGATAATGTTGTAAAAAATTACCCTGGCATGGTTTATGTCAATAAAAAGTTATAATAATAATAATAATAATAAAAGACAGGAAAAAATAAATAAAAGTGACACATGGTTTGGGACAAAAAGGACCTTTGTCTCCAACCTTATCTTCTATTTGGCTCTGAATGTCATTTACTTTTTTTTTCTGTCTTAAATAGAATTTTAAGAGATGAAGACCATTTTCTACCATTGAGAATATTTGCAACAATGTACAGGAAACTGAAAGGAAATCCAAAAGAGATAGTTCAGAAATATCTTGAATAGCAAAACACTGAATTACCTTTCTAAAATGACTTTCTGGAAGACACTAACATTAATTTGTATTTCTAAATTTTATTTGTTAGAACCATTTATATGACTTTGTTTTTACAAGCTTATATGATGTATTTTGGTCATAATGCTTCATTTAAATTGTTTATTATTGTAATTAATGATCATAGTTAACTAATGTATTGAATTCTGTAAGGCACTTTATGTATATAAGTATAATATAATGTATGAAATATATTATGTTATATTGGAGTAGAAGTTAAACTGTTTATATAACAGAATTATAAAATTTTGAGGTAATAATATTAATGAGTATGTTTATGGTACTTTCTTCCTGTTTTAAAAAAAATGTTTATCAGTATTATTTATTTACATTGCCTACATTTCCCAATATATCTCTTTCTATCCCCTCCTGGATCCATTCCTTTTAAGAAAAAATGAAAAAGGGGGAAATAGGTCAGTAGTACTAAACAACATATGAATCAAACCTGACAGCTGATACAGTGTTTCACATCCATGGTTCTTTGTCTTTGAGAAATATTAGGTATATTCTCATATCTCTTCTTCAAGTCTAAGTTTAGTCTTTATAGTTATACTACATTCAAATATTTATTTGGTTGTTGGCTTTTTCCATTTACATATTTGCTGTCGTGTATATTCTTTTCCTGGTTCTGAATATTTCATATAATCTGAGTAGTTCATATGAATCTTTGCATATTACCCTATATTATTTTAAATTATATAATTATCTTTATAATATTTTGTGCTTCGAGTAATATTACTAAAATAGCATAGTAATATTGCCTTCACACATCACAGTCTGTTTAGCTCAGGGGTACTCAAACTATGGCCCATGGGCCAGATGAGGCCCACTGAGGACATTTGTGTGGCCTGCTGAGTTATGGCAAAATCAGACCAGAAGTGATGTTCGACCTAAACTTGCGTTAGCAACACACACTTCAGGCACTGGGTTGAGGTGGCGGAGACAGTGTGAGGTGATACTGAGGTGAGGTGAGTTCCCCGGCCAGGGTGTGTGGTGTGCGGAAGGGAGAGAGATGCAGAAGATGGAGAATTGACAGCCCGCAGCCTTGTACAGTAATGGCAGCCACCACAACAGACAGGTGTGGGGGATGTACAGTGCATGCTGTGCATGTCACGGCTGCTGCAGGGGGAATTCACTGCAGCAGTGAAGGTCGAAAGCATGAGCACAAAGAGCGGGAGAGAGAGTGTAGGGAAATGGAGGGATATATATATATATATATATATATATATGTATTTTACTAATAGCAATTTAGAATCCCTAGGAAATAATGGTGTCAAGAAAAAGAAAAATTGACTCGGAGTGTAGGATATTCAAAGAACAGTGGACTGATGATTACTTTTTCATGCAGTACAAGGAAAGAACTGTATGTCTGATATGCCAGAATATAGTGTCTGTGTTCAAAGAATATGATTTGCGTCGATACCATGAAACTCAACATAAAGATAAATATGATTGTTTGGTTGGAGAAGTGAGAAAAGATAAAATATTAAAACTGAAAAATACATTGACAACTCAGCAAAATAATTTTGTGAAGCAGAAGCAGCTAAATATTTCATCACTGCGATCAAGTTTTCAAGTTGTCAAGCTAATAGCACACACTGGCAAGACCATTTGTGGAGGGAGAATTTGTTAAAGAATATTTTCTTTCTGTTGCCAAAGAGATGTTTACGGAGAAGGCCGATTTATTTAGTATAGTGAGTCTTTCAGGACCTACAATTATGCAGAGGATTGAAGAAATGGGAGACAATCTGCATCAGCATTTGCAAAACTCCATAAACAAAATTTCATATTTTTCCTTGGCATTTGATGAAAACAATGATGTTCATGATTCTGCACAACTTCTAATTTTTATTCGTGGGACAAATGATTATTTTGAAGTCATAGAAGAGCTTACTGCACTGGAAAGCATCAAAGGAACAACTACAGGAGAGGATATCTATGAAAAGGTTTGCCAAACTATGAATGGTTTGGAGCTGGACTGGGCTAAACTAGCCAGCGTGACAACTGATGGTGCTCCTAGCATGGTGGGGTTTAAGAAAGGAGTAATTGCTCGCATTAACCAAGAGATGGACAAACATAACCATTCCCATCCAATAGCCATACACTGGCTTATTCACTAACAAGTGCTGTGTAGTAAATCACTGAAGTGGGACTCTTATGAAAATTGTGGTATATTGTATTAACTTCATTAGAGCTAATGCACTAAATCACAGACAATTTCAGGAATTTCTGTCTGAGCCAAATGTTGAGTATGAATATGTTCTATATCACACAGAAGTCCATTGGCTGAGTCAAAAGAGAGTTTTGAAACATTTCTATGACTTGCTTCCACAGATTACAACTTTTCTGCTTTCAAAAAACAAAGAAGTACCAGAGCTCAATGATGCAGAATGGAAATGGCACCTTGCCTTTCTGACAGATGTAACAGAGCTACTCAACAATTTCAAAATGCAACTTCAAGGAAAGGGGAAGGCTCATCTGTGATATGCAATCACATATCAAAGCATTTGAAGTAAAATTAGGCCTCCTCATCAGACAAATGAAGGAGGAAAACTTCTGCCATCTCCCCACAGCTCAAAATCTGTTAGTGGAAAAACTGCTAATTGCATTCCCAAACAAAACATGTGTGTATTCACTGGAAAAATTGCAAAAGGAGTTCCAATTTAGATTTAAAGAGCTTCATCTCCATGAACAGGACATACAGCTTTTCCATAACCCATTTTCTATTGACATTGAAAGTGTGGATATAATTTTTTTTTATTTATTTTTATTTTTATTTTTTATTTAATAGCCTTTTATTTACAGGCTATATGCATGGGTAACTTTACAGCATTAACAATTGCCAAACCTCTTGTTCCAATTTTTCACCTCTGACCCCCCCAGCACCTCCCCTAGATGGCAGGATGACCAGTAGATGTTAAATATATATAGAATTAACTTTAATTTATAAAAAATCAAGCCATTCTCCAATTGAAAAATGGTCAAAGGATATGAACAGACAATTCTCAGATGAAGAAATTGAAACTATTTCTAGTCATATGAAAAGATGCTCCAAGTCATTATTAATCAGAGAAATGCAAATTAAGACAACTCTAAGATACCACTACACACCTGTCAGATTGGCTAAGATGACAGGAAAAAATAATAAAGATTGTTGGAGGGGATGCGGGAAAACTGGGACATTGATGCATTGTTGGTGGAGTTGTGACCGAATCCAACTATTTTGGAGAGTAGTTTGGAACTATGCTCAAAAAGTTATCAAACTGTGCATACCCTTTGATCCAGCAGTGTTACTACTGGGATTATATACCAAAGAGATTATAAAGAAGGGAAAGGGACCTGTATGTGCACGAATGTTTGTGACAGCCCTTTTTGTAGTGGCTAAAAACTGGAAACTGAATGGATGTCCATCAGTTGGAGAATGGCTGAATAAATTGTGGTATATGAATATTATGGAATATTACTGTTCTGTAAGAAATGACCAACAGGATGATTTCAGAAAGGCCTGGAAAGACTTACATGAACTGATGCTGAGTGAAATGAGCAGGACCAGGAGATCATTATATACTTCAACAACAATACTATATGATGACCAGTTCTGATGGACCAGGCCATCCTCAGCAACGAGTGTGGATATAATTTACCAAATGGAACTGGCTGAACTACAGAATTGTGACTGAAAGACACATTCAAGTCAAGCAGTCTTCATAATTTCTATGCGTCTCTCTCCTCTGAGACATCCTCATCTCAGGAACCATGCACTCAAAATGGCAACCATCTTTGGCAGCACTTATGTCTGTGAACAGACTTTTTCTAGAATGAAACTTTTGAAATCTCCAAACAGATCAAGACTAACAGATGCACACTTGCATCACTTGTTACGACTAGCAGTGACAAATATGGAACCAGACATTGACCATCTTTTTAGCCAAAAGCAGGCCCATTATTCCTATTGTAATACTGGTAAGTTTGTTGATTTAACTTTACTTCATTTTAAATATTGTATTTGTTCCCATTTTGTTTCTTCACTTCAAAATAAGATATATGCAGCGTGCATAGGGATTTGTTCATAGGTTTTGTTTTTACTATAATACGGCCCTCCAACAGTCTGAGGGACAGTGAACTGGCTCCCTATTTAAAAAGTTTGAGGACTCCTAGTTTAGCTATTCTTCAATTGGTGAGCTTTTACTTTATAAATTTTTGGTGTCACAAAAGTACTGCTATAAATATTTTGGTGGGTTTCCCCCTTCCCCAATCTTTTATCTGCTGGCAATGTTTGGTTAATGGTAGAATATCTATATCAAAGGGCATAGACATTTACTTTAGTGTCTGTCTTAGCACAATTCCATTTTTCTTTCCTGAATGGCTGAACCAAGTCAAAGTTCCACAGGATAATGGTATTACTGTCTTCATATAACACGTACACTTTGGCTATTGTCATCTTTTTGTCAGCTTTGCTAATTTCCTGGATTTGAGGAATAATCTCAGATTTGGTTTTTTGGTGTTAGTGATTTGAAAAAATCTTTCATACAGTTGGTGGTTCTCTTTTGAACTCTTTTTAACTATTCATTGGAGAATAGATTTCAATGTCATGAATTTCTGATAGTTGTCTAAATAGCTTGGATATCAGATAAAATGGATGTTTTCACAATGAGTGAGAAACTAATGGCTTTTTGAAAGAAAGCTTGTTCTGTGGAAAGAACATTTTGAAAACAGAAGTTTGGAAAATTTTCTATTATTATGTGATTTTGTTGCCAAAAATGATATATCATTTATAAAAGCTTCTGTAATAGCATACTTTAAAAACCCTAGAAACATAATTTTCTAACTTGTTTAAAAATCTTCCAAGTGAAAAATTTCACTCTTGCAGCTATTGATTAAAACATAAAATGCAGAATCAATAGTTTATAAAAATAATTGAATTTCAAAAAAAATCCTTGCATAACTGGTTGAAGGAATGAAAAATTGAATATCATGATTTAATAAATGCTGCCAATGATGTACTTTTTCTTTTTGGAGAAATTTATTTTTTGCGTGAATTTTTTTTCAGCTATGACAGCAGTCAAAAGCAAATATCAAAGTAAGTTAAACCTAAAGCCATATAGATATGCACATAATTTATAAATAAGTATACATATATTGGTGATACTTGCTCAGTTTTGTTTTTTTTCCTGATGGGATGGCCATTAAGACAAAATTTAAAATTCCTTAGCTTGACATTTAAAGCCTTCTCAAACTGGCTGTAGTATGTATTTGTGGGTTTCTTTCTTATTTTAAAATTTATTTTTTTGTTATGTTAAATTCCAAACTGTGTCCCTCCCTTCCTACTTTACTCTAGAGAAGGCCACCATTTGACATATATGTGTATGTATATGTATCATATATTTTATATATATCATGTGCCATATATACTTGTATATTTATATATATATATATATATATATATACACACATATGTATAAAATCATTTTATTCATATGTCTGTATCAGTTCTTTCTCTGGAAGCAGAGAGCATCTTTTTTTCATAGAGCCTTTATAGTTGATTTGAATATTTAAAATCCACAGAATAATTTAGTTACTCATAGTTGTTCTGTGAACAATATTGCTGTTACAGTATACAATGTTTTCTTGGTTCTGCTCATTTCACTTTTTGTTATTTCATGTAAGTCTTTCCACATTTTCAGGTTTATTTCACATATTCTCTCTTTAAACAATCTTATGTTTCTGCCAAACTGACTTACTTGTTCCTCTGGACTCAACATTTCATCAATCTATCTCTTCATCTTTGTACAGGCTCTCTCTATTTCCAGAAAGTACTTTTTCTTCACTTCTTCCTGTTGGGAAAAAATTGAAGTTTTCACAAGGCTTAGTTATGGTGGCATTTGCTAATGGATTTCCTGATGACCCAACTTATTAGCATTCTCTCTTTCCTCAGATTACCTTACATATACTTATTTCTTTATATTTCATCCTTCTAGTAGAATATAAACTTCTTGAGCGTTGGAACTTTTTTCCATTTTGCCTTTATATTCTTATTACAGTGGCATACACAGAAGAAAGACTAAATTAATTCTTGTTGAATCATATACAACTTGATTATATGCTGTAAATAAGCTCTTGTTCCCCCTTCTCATTGGTGTTCCATGGTTCTCCCAACAACGATGTGCATTTTTCCTTTTTCTTGACTCAGTTCTAAAAACTCCATATTAAGGCTACATAATAAGATAATTATCAATGATGATACAAAAGAAGCATAGAGCACTGTCCCTATTCTCAAATTACGAGAAAATTCAAGTATTAGTCCTAGTACCTTAACCTAGAACTTAAGAGGTATTAAACTGAGTAAAATGGAGAACTACCAATACTGTGAATGCCAGGAATGTATATAGATTCTTCAGACAGCATCATATCTTGTTCACCTTAAAATAGCTGTCTCTTGTGGTAGGGGAGTGGGGGGAAGAAGGTCAGTAAAATATATGTGGGAAATTGAAATTATCTAAGATTGTACCTATGTACTGGTTTGAAGACAAACAAGTACAATATTTTTGCTAACTGATTACAGTGAAAAAGAAAAACAAAGTGAGGTAGACATTATAATATTATAATGATAAAAGGAAAATGAAATTTATTTTTTAAAAATATTATGAACAAAAAATAAAAAATAATAATTTTAGACAATGTAGTTTGCCTCCATTTTCATTCCACCCTTTCACTTTTCTTCCTCTTGCAATCTGGCTTTCACCACCACTTCTCTACCACTCTTGACAAAGTCACTAACAACTTGTTTATTGCTAAATTAAAAATCATAGAATCTCAGAGTTGAGTGGTGGGGTGTGCTCAGAGAACACATAGACCAATCTGAAGAAGAAAAAGAATTTCCTTTACAGCCTTACTGCTCTATTCCCCCCCCCCCCCAAAGTGGTAATACTATTGAAAGTGATGCTTATTCAATGACTCATTATTCTAGTCCTGCTTTAAGTCAATTTTGGAGGAACCCCTCCCCCCTACCACCCCCAGTCTGCAACTTTTGTATTAACTGCTTTCCAGTGTAAAGTTTATGAGATCAACTAATGATGACGAGACTCTTATTTGTTAACCCATAGGAGTCCATGGATGCTGATAACTGAGATTAAATCATATGGCTCAATCTTAAGGTTATTAGAGTTCCTCCATTTGATGGTTTCCAACTCACCAGATCTTCCTTCAAATGTGATATCCAGAACCAAATATAGATGTGACTAGATGTGACCTGACTGGGGCATAGTACCATGGACTATCATCACCTTCCTAAAAGGTATTCTATCTCTGTTAATGTAACCTAAGCTTTTTTTTTAAACTATCATATAAAACTGTTGACATATATCGAGTTAAAGCCTCAAACTTATTTCAAGTGAATTGCTAATTAGTTATATTTTCACCATTTCATATTTAGGAAATTGATTTGTTAACGCCAAGTACAGGGCTTTATATTTATCTCTACATAATTTCATTTTACTAAATAGTCTGCTGTTCTAGCCCATTAAGATCTTTTTGGATTCTATCATCTTGTGTGTTAACTATTCTTCCCAGATTTGCATCATCTTCAAATCTAATAGATCTTCCATACATGTTTTTGGTCTAAGTTATTTATCAAACATCTCAAATAGTACACAGATTCCTGGGCCATTCCATTGGAGATCTCCCTCCAAGTCTTCACCTTTGCCTTTTAGTTTCCCTGCCTCCCTTCACATTTCATGTGGAATAATACATGCCTTCCCTTGTTCTCCCAGCTACCAATTGACTTTCCCCTGAGACTCCCTCCCAATTGCCCTTTATATATCTTACATATAGAATTTTTTTTACATGTTATCTCTTTCATTAGAATGTGAGCTTCCTGAGAGAAGCAGCTATTCTCAAGTTTTTATATTTCTTTATATCTTCACTGCTTAGCACAAATGCCTGGCATCTAATTAAGTGCTGAATAAATGCTTGTCAACTGACTTTTCAGTCTTGTGTTGATTATTCCCAAATAATGTCATAAAAACATATTCATATACTCTTTTGTCCTAGTCACACTAGACTATCAGATATTCCTTAATCTCAGCCTCTAATCTCCTACCTCCATGTAGTAAGAAGGCTGTTTTCTTTTTGTCTGAAATGTAGTCCAACTCCATTTTTGCCTATTAAAATTCTCTTTTGCCTTTAAAACAGCTCAGTTGTTCCATCCTCCAGGAAACTTTCCCTGCTTTCCCTCAAATGAAAATATTTGCCTCTTCCTTGAATATTCTTCCTCTTCTTATATATTCCTCTTCACTTTGCCTCCTCATACTCTAGATTACATTAAATTTATCTATATACATATGCTGTCCTTGCTTCCTTCTCCCTTGTAGACTTTGACTCCTTGAATATAAGGACTGCTTCATTTTTCATATTTGTAAGAAATGTCTAGCATGATGCTTTGCACATTTATTAAAATTAGTGTTTGCTGAATTGTTGAAATACCACTAAACTCCTGGGACAGTTTTGTTTTTGTTGCTCCCCAAACTCCTAGAATGCATTTTGTGGACTTTCAATAGGTATTAATTTAATCAGCATAGTGCTGGTTTCACTATGACATTCAAAATGTCATTTTAAAATTCTGTTTTAATTCTTTCAACAACAATAGTATGAAAATAGGGGATAGGATTGTTTCTGGAGCTTATCATTGAAATCTAAGCCTACTATTTAGGAAAATTAGCGGTAGCAATACTCTGGAATCTGTAGATATATGGATTTTCTAATTGCTCTATGCAAAAGAAAATGGGGGAATCTTGATGACAAGAGAAAATGAAAAACACACACACACACTTCCAGAGAATGAAAATTTTATAATTCAAGTGGAAATGTACAGCAAATGACACTTTGTAGCACACTGTAAGAAATCACAAGAAATTCAAATGGTAAAAGAGGTAAAAAAAGATGATATAATATAAAGATATCAGACTTGGGCTGACCAGAAAATGCTGCAAATAGAAACAAAAATGAAAGAGAATATGGCAGGATGACCTTTTAAAGTCACTCAGTTTGAAAATTCTTGCATTTATTTCATTAACAAACACTCTACATTGCCATAATTCATTTGATATACACTTTGCATAAGCATATATCTCCATGAGATCTCTCCCATAGAATGAAAGATCTTGGAGGATGGGAATCACTTCATGTTTGTCTTTCTATGCCCAGCTACCAGTGAAATGTCTGATACATATCTTCAGTAGGTGCTTAATCAGTACTTGCTCATGGATTCTTTGCTAATTTTTTTTTTAACTTTCTTAGCTTGAATAGCTCTCTGTCCATTTTTTAAAGGAATCAAAACAACACGGGGACACCTAGGTAGTTCTGGGTTTGGACTCAGGAAAAACTGAGTTTGAATCCTGTCTCATACATTTACTAGTTATATGGCCCTATGCAAAGCATATAACTTGAGCTTCCTTTTCTGTAAAAGGAAGAGGATAATGTTCCCTACCTCAAAGGATGGTGAAGATCAAATTAAATGTGTAAAGAGTTTTATAAGTGTTCTAATAAAAAAACACCCCCTCCTACTTCCCCAGTACAGATATTTTGCTCTGCTTAACATTCAAACCTCCTAAGAACCTAGCCTTCTCCTACCTTTCAAGTCTTGTATACCTTATTCCCCAACATGACAACTGGCCTCCTAGCTATTTCATGAAAAAACAAAAACAAAAACAAAAACTACAAACATTTCAACTCTTGATTCCCAGAGTTTTCTATGGCTATCTCTCATGCCTGGAATAGTTTCCTTTTTTTTTTTTTTTAAGCTTCTGCCTATTGCTCTGCCACTTTTCTAGCTCTGTGTTCTCAATCATGTCCCTTTACTTATATTGGATCTCATTTTTTTTGCATCTATAAAATGAGTAGCCAGTTAAAAGACTTTATCACCAGAGTACAAGCCTCTTACTAATCCATAGTTGGAAGTAGGTTGTTCAAGCTTCCACTTGTTAGATTAGAATAGGCAAAAGATATTGTACATGTTTTGTAGAACCCATTAGGAAGGTCAAATTTGTGTCTGCTATGAAGTCTAGGTCCTTATTGGCCCCTTCAGTATCTTTGCAGAGAAGACCCCAAATAGGATCAGGAAGAGTGAGATGAATTGAAAAATGCCTGAACAATAATATTTAAGAAGATGAATGATTTGCCCAGAGTCATTCAATTAAAATGTGTAACAAATGGTCATACTTAACCTCTGGCTCTCCTAACTGCCTAATGATATTTACTAGCCATCTATCTTACAGATTTGTACTACTGGTTGGCTATAAAGAGAACAAGTTAAGATATTGTGGATAGATCAGTGTAGTTCCTATTAGTAATAGAATTGTGTAGGTGCAATCTCTCCTAATGAAAGTCTAGATGCATTGTTTTGGTGCACAAGAGACATGACAGCAAGGTGGTACAATGGAGTAAATCCTTGCTCTGGAATCAGGAAAACCAAGGATTCCAGTCTTACCCCAGATCTCTCTACCTACCTCACTTTTCTCATCTATATCTTGAAGATAATAATAGCATCTATTTCCAGGATTTATTGTGAGGATAAAAATGAGATAATATTTGTAAAACATTTTGTGCTATAATATGCTAATTATTGCTTTTTTAAATAAAGAGATAGATGATGCTATTCACATTAAGATTAGGAAGAAAAAAATAGAGTGAAAATTTAAGGATTGAAATTGCATTTTTTCCTCCACATAATAATCAGAGTACATTTCATTCAGGTAAATAGAAATTGCTTAGAACAATTTTCAAAGCCTTGATAAAAATGTCTTCACAATGATTTAATACAAGATTAGCTGATGTAAGTAGCAATTAGAATTTAGCTTGACTTCCATATTAAAAGTCTTGATGGAAAGTTCTTATGGGAAAATCATTCGATTCACAGTAAGGGAAAAAAAAAAACTCTATTAAGGAAAAGTGAGTGGTGGTTTGCCTGTATTTTTCCAGAGCTGCAAGACTCTGAAAGATATTCAAGCAAGGGAAAAAAGCAATGAGAAATGAGAAAAGAAATCCCTTACCTGCCATAGGTAACTAAATTCAATATTCAATTGTTAAAAATTTGTCCAATTTCAGCACTTTAAGCATTTATTACCAGCCAGTAACAAATGAGGAAACTTAGATTTAAAAAGCTAAAAATAAAAAGAATGATTAGGCTTTCAGAAAATGGTGGGAGGGATCCTGTTAATGACTGATATTGGAGGTAGTGGTCCCAGAGGAGGAAGGTTGAGATTTAACTTTCATCCTGCTACTGATTTGTTGCTTGACTAGGACTTGCTTAAAAGATGGAAATGTTGTCCATCTCTTGGGATACTGCTTACGGGAACATTGTATGCAAATTAATTCACATTAAAATGCAAAGATTTAGTAATACCTGCATGTCTTCTTTGCTTCCTACTAAATTTTGTTGGAAATTTGATCATGATTACATTGTTTAAAAAGTTTCTCTCTCCCATTCTGGTTCATTACTACATTAAATATAGACTGTTTTATAATAAAACAGCCTGTTTTAAATAACATATGTAGGCTCTAGTAAGATGCTATACTCTCAAACTTCCCTCAAAAAGAAAAAAGAAAAGAAACCAGTGACCATATAAATTCATTTTTTCTGAGGCCCCTGACATAGAAATGTTGCCTTTTTTTCCCTGTAACTTCATCCTAGCTTCTTTTATGCCTCCCAGTTAAGGGATGGGAGGGTGGGAGCAGAGCAACACTTGTCCTCATGGTTGAATTATAAATATATACCGATTCTAATGGGGAAATATCCTAAGTAAATGTTTTTGGTAGAAAAGAGAACTTGCCTTTGGCAAAAGTCCAAACACAGTCTCCCTTTTTCATTAAGTATAGGAAGAGGAACATCTAGGAGTATTTTTATATCATCAGATCCCTAGTGGGGAAAAATAACTTTTCTGGAAAAATGTTATCAATAATAATAATGATAATAATTCATATTTGTATAGTGCTTTAAGATTTATGAAGTACTTTTCTCATAATAACTCACTGAGGGAGAGAGAATAAAAATGCCCATTCCCATTTTACTGATGAAGAAACAGACTCAGATGAGGGAGTGCTTTTTCTGATGTTGAGCACTGCTATTGGCTATAGGACTCAAATTCAGGACCCTGATTGTTCTTTCTATCTGGCAACAATATGACTTTTTAAAAAGTTAAAAAGGAACCAAAAGGGAGAGAATAAAAACCATAGAAACAATGAGACAGAAAGCTGCCTTTTTTTAAAAAACACTTTGCTATCCTCCAATGTTGTTTTGTAACTGTTTTAATTACAAAATTACAATGTTGTTTTAAATTTAATAATGGCTTGGACTTTGCGCTTCTTAGTGCGGAATATATTATTTGTTTCTGATAGAGTGCACAGAGTGCCAGGCCAGGAGTCAGGAAGACTCATCTTCCTGATTTCCGATCCAACCCCAGACACTTACTAGCTATGTGGCCCTGAACATGTCCCAGTTTGCCTTGGTTTTCCCATCTGTAAAATGAGCCAGAGAAGGAAATGGCAAGCCACTACAGTATCTTTGCCAAGAAAACTCCAAATGGGGTCAGAGTCAGACATGTTTGAAAATGACTGATCAACAAAGATTCAATTAAGGTGTTTTGAGATGTCCTTGCTCCAATAAGGCAGCTTACTTTATCTACCCATGAATGAACACAAAGCCCTATATTAAAAAAAAATCCAACAACTGACCTTATCATAGGCTAAAAGTCAATGATCTTTGCAGATTGGAACAGTTGTACATAGTACTGGCCAATTCAGGGATTAGAACAGTAGCTTGGGAGTCAGGTGATCTGGATGTCATACCTGGCTCTGGCATGGATTTGCTCTGTGACCTTCTGTAGAACATTTAGTTTCTCCGTGGTAATCTGTTCATCAGGGTAACAACGAAGGGGGAAAAGTTAAATAAGTGTCATTAAATGGGCTGTCTACCCATTGTACCTAGAACCCCTATTCATTATGGTGCCATTCTTTTCTTTTCTCGCCAAACTCCAGGACTTGGCAATGGTAGGTTTCTAACTGCCTCTATATCCCCTTTCTTTATTGAATTCTGAAAGGGACAATTTGCTCAGTGGGAAAGGACACAGGCCATTTCCCCTTCTTCTTCCTAAACATAATACCCTCCCTTTTTTTCTAGTTATTTGTTTATGGGACCAGCAATTTCTTCCATATGGTGAACTCCTGTGGAGAAACTCCCTCTAACAATTCAGATCAGCCCATTATTAAACTTTCTATATTAAAGAGTTGCCTGGGTGTACTAAGAGTCTAAGAGACCTATCAAGGGACATAATCAGTATTTGTAAGATGGAACATGAACCCAGTTTTTCCTGATTGTATACAGCTCTCTATCCACTATGCCTCATACCTCATACTTCAAAGGGGCTTATTACAAAGAACCATAGGGAAATAAAGGTCAGGAATAATAATGAACAATAAGAGAAAGTTTCCAACATCTTTTTTTTTTTTTTAGTTGATCTCCCAGTCCTATATTTTCCTCTGTAGATTTCAGCAATATTAATTTTTGGTTTCAAGCCAATGGATTTGGTTGGTGAAGCTGTAGACACCTCATCCTCCCTAGAATTTACTTCCTCGACCTTAAAAGAGAAATCTTTCCACAAGCTGGACAATACAGATACTTCCTCTCTGTCCTTCCTTAGACACTTCCCTTTGGAGCATCAAGTTGTCTTCTCCAAATGTATTGTTTAACTCATTCCTTTTTTTTCCCAGAGGTCTTGGGAGATCTGGGCTATAAAGAGTGACTTCTCTTTCTCTGAGGTCCATTCTCTCAGTCCTGCTCTGTCTAAATGATCCCTATAGATGCAAGCACAGCAGCTCTTGTTTTGAAATTGGTTTCTCTGTCCTAGATTAAGAATTGGGATTCCTCTATCTGGAAGACTTTGAGCCTCTCATACTTCATGGAATGGTCTATATAACCATCTTTCCTTTTGCCATGTTGCCATCAATAGAAACCCCTCATAAGACTCCTCTTGTTTCCTACTTAAGATTCTAGCCTCCTTACCAGGAACTCTGTAACAAATATATTCTGGGACCCAGTGAGCTTTCTTGAGCCTTTCTCTCTGCTTCCTGCCCTGTGTTTAGGGGATGCTGTGCTATGTGTAACAACAAGTAAATCCCAAATTCAGTCATTTGTAGTACATAAGTTCGAGTTGTTCCTCCCTCCTCCCCCAACTCCGATGCATAAGGCAAGGTTATAGATCTACTGGTTTGGGATGCCAATGATGATTGTCTAGTATGAATTGGGA
Organism: Sarcophilus harrisii; assembly: GCF_902635505.1. Taxonomy (NCBI): domain Eukaryota; kingdom Metazoa; phylum Chordata; class Mammalia; order Dasyuromorphia; family Dasyuridae; genus Sarcophilus; species Sarcophilus harrisii. The sequence goes on along the minus strand of NC_045426.1, from coordinate 150,350,195 downwards.
TAGATGACCTCTTAAATTCTTTCCAAATCTATAAGGTTGTAAAGATATACTTTTGATGTTAGTACTATTGGTGACATGTGTGGTAATGTCTGGAATCCAATTTGGTAGTCAGCATGTTATGGTAGAATCTGACACTAGTTTTCAGATTATGGGTTTCATATTCCTCATCTATAAAATGAGGATAATGATACTTACCTTGAAGGGAAGTTTTAAGAAGAGTTCCTTATAAAACTTAGAGTGCTATAGAAATGTGAATTATTATTGTTTTAGCTTTTTCATCAGTAGGGATTTTTAAAAGTCCTTCACGAACCTATTAGAGAGTGACCATTGTAATTATTTGCTTAATTACTGAAAGAGTTGGTTACTGTTTTTAGTTCCTTTATATTGTGCCAATTTGTGATACAGTAAAGACTTTCAGATCACATGAAACATAATTCATATGTAGCTGGATTTTCTTTGAGGGAAAAAAAGGCACCATTATCAGAGCAAGTTATTGTGATTTGTAAGAGAGGCTAGCTAGACTGTCCTAACAGTGAATCTCTGAAATTTCATTGGCCAATTAAGTTCCATCAATGATAATTATGGGTTTTATTATCTGTGGTGTGAATGATAATTATGTTAACTTCCTTTTTAACATCTTACTCTTGAACCTTCATCATCTGAATTAAATTAGGAACAAAGAATAGGCTCTTTTTTTTTCCTTCAAAGCATCAGAAGCTGGATTTTTTTTGGGGGGGTAGGCTCTCAAAGAGAAACCAAATATAATACAAACCATGTGCAAGATTGGAAAATTTAAGAACAACTTCAGTTTGTTACAGTATTCTCAAGTCAAATGGAAATGCATTGGTCTATGTTAGGGTGAATAGACCTAGTTTGTATCTCAGTTCTACAACTTACTGACTTTCATAATTTTTTTTAGTAGTTGCTATAAGTTCTTGATGAGAACTTTGAACTTTGTGGTCTTAGATAAGCAACTTAGCTTTTGGGCCTCACTTTCTTATACTGTAAAATAAGGGAATTGGACTAGATAATCTCTAAGATTCTTTGTAGATCTAAATTTAAATTTGATCTTAAAAAAGAAAGTAGGGATACTTGTGAGCTTGGAGAATTTTCTTTGAAAAATGTTTAAAATAATTGGTCTTGTGAAATCATTAATATTTCTTCAATATTGAAATTGTTTTTTTTTCCTTGTTGCTTGTAATTATTTTCTTCTTATTCTGGGAATTTTGAAACTAGGTTTGACATTCTTATAAGTATTCCTCTTGGGATTTCTTTCAAATGGTGAATGATAGAATTTTTTTTTTTTTTACTATTTTTACTTTGCTTGCTTGTTCAAGAACTTCAGAGCAAATTTTCTTAATAATTTCTTATAATATTGTATTGATTCTTTTTTTGATCATAACATTCAGGGAGAATGACAATTCATATATTGACTCTTCTTTATCTGTTCTCTAATTCCATTGTTCTTCTAATTGTTTCAGATTCTCTTTCATTTTTCCTAGTTTTATTTTTATTAGTGTTTTATAATGTCATTCAATTCCTTTTACCCAATTCTAATTTGTTTTTATTATATCTTTTTACTTGCAAGCTATATGCATGGGTAATTTTTACCTGGCATTGACCCTGGCAAAACCTTCTGTTCCATTTTTTCCCTCCTTCCCCTTCCCTCCTCCCCTAGATGGCAGGTAGACCAATATGTATTAAATATGTTAAAGTATATGTTAAATACTATATATATATATATATATATATATATATATAGAGAGAGAGAGAGAGAGAGAGAGAGATGTATATATATATGTATACACACACATATATACACATGCAGTTCCAATTCTAATTTTTAAGAGATTATTTTCTTCCTTAAGAGTTTAGACCTCTTTTTCCTATTGGTTAACTTTCTTTTCACAATTTTCTTGGATTGCTTTTACTTTTCCCCTAATTTTTCTTCAATCTTTTATCTGATTTTTAAATTTCTTTTTAAGTTCTTCTAAGAACTCTTTTTGGGCATATGATCATTTGATGTTATTCTGTAGAGAAAGAGTAGCTAGGCATAATTTTTGTTGGCACAGAGTAACATATTTAAGACAGGAAAGAATCTTAGAAATCAACTGGGACAAAATACTAATTTTATATCTAACCACTAAGTGGTGATCAGACACTGACCTAATTTTATTCAATGGGAAGATTCGGAGCTAGGCAAGTCTCATTTTCTCCTTAGAGGTTTTAGAGTGTGACTCCACTGAGCAGAAGGTATAAAAAAGTTATCTGATTATATATTGTTGTAAGGGAGCTCAGAAATCATTTAATCCAATCTCTAGAGGAGTTAAGTGATTTATCCAAGGTTACTAAGTTAATAATTGTCAGAAGTAGAATTTGAATCCAGGTTCACTGACTCCCAGAGTGACATTTTTTTCATGATCTCTGTAGTTCTCAGACAGTGAACAACTTTTTGTTCTCTAGCTCTGTCTCTTTATGAGTTTCTCTTGTTGACTTGCTTTTTCAATTTTATATTATATGACCTCTTTTCTGCTGAAACAGAAGAATACTCCTTTCATGCTATTCTGAGTATAAGAAGACATTATTCCTGAATGGCTGAGATACCTCTGAGCTCATATTGATGTGTTCACAGCAAATAAGAGAGAGGGGATAATACTGTAGGAGAATTTTGAGAGAAACATAAAGGCTTTTGAATGATGAACTGGTCTTCCTTAATGCTGCAGACATGTGGGGAAACCTGACCTTATCATGTTCTTGACTTGCCATGCATACAATCCAAGAGATTAATTACTAAGAGAAGACTCCCCTCTTCACACTCCTATCCTCAACCCTTAACATCCTGTGAGTTATTTCCAACTTGGTTGAGCTGAGTAGTTTCATCTTACTCTCATGCTCATTTACTCTGGTGTTTCCTCTTATCTAATCTATGCTCCAGGCACTGTACTAAGTTGTGGGGTTACACTTTACTCTGTCGCCCTATCTAGTTTAAATTGTATGAAACTACTTTTTCAAGTAAAAGTAAAGTTTCACGAAACAAGAAACTCCTCCCAGGTTAAGCTCATCACCAACAACCACTGGGTTGCTAATTGGTCTTGATTGATGCCACCTCCCTTAGCCTCCTCTTCCCATTGAACAGAAGATAGAGTACCAAATTCCCTCCAAAGACTTCTTTTAATAGAAGGCAGAAATTGGACTCTCAGTTCACTCCATTTTGTATTTGCTGCTCTGCTTAGCTTCAACTGTACAGAATTAGAACCCCTGTATCTTGTATCCTTGGTGTATCCTCTATCCTTCTTGCCTCCTGTTGAGCATTGTCTCTCCCTTTAAAAGGTCAACTCCTTGAGGGCAGGAATTGTCTTTTTATTATTGTATCTTCAGGACGTCAGTCTGCCTTATAGTGAAGTTTTAATAGATTATTATCAGATTGGATTGGATTGACTTTTTGTGTAATCAGTATCTGATAGGAAGGAACTATGCTATTAATAATGTGTTATCCTGCACTTGGGAGTAATCAGGGTGCTTGTTATTCTGAATTTTTATCATGCTATTAAGTATAGATATTTGATAGGTGGATAAATAGATAGGATCAGGTAAGTGGCATAGTAGATAGAATGCCAGACCTGGCTGGGAAGACTTATCTTCCTGAGTTCAAATCTGACCTCAGACATTTATTAGCTGTGTGACTCTGGGCACATTTCAGTTTGAATCCAGGTTCACCGACTCCCAGAGTGACATTTTTTTCCTATTGTACCAACATACCATGATCTCTGTAGTTCTCAGACAGTGAACAACCCTGTTCATCTCAGTTCTTCATCTGTAAAATGACCTGGAAAAGGAAATAACAAGTACCTCATTTTCTTTGCCAAGGATATTGTGAATGGGATCATGAAGAGTAGGATACAACTAAAATTATTCAAGAATTATATAAATATAATTCTAGTCTACTACCTCCCTTGGAGATAGGAACATTTAGGAGTGTTTGCCTATGTATATGATATATCTGAATCCTGTTTATTGTATGATTATATTCCTCCTTTTGCTCCTCCCAAAGGCAATCATTGATGTTTCTCTTAGAGATGTAGTAGGACAAATCCCTGTTCATATATCTGTGCCACACATGGACTAACTATATCTTTTTATTTGATAGCAAGTATCTATCTGAATATCTGTCTCTATCCATCCAGTGAATTAGTATAGAACTTTATTAATTTTAATCAGTTCTCAAATCCCCACTTCTTCTGAATATATTATATCTCTCTGAAACCTAGTTACATGACCTTCTCATAATGAAATAGAATTCCAACAGTGATGAGCATGAATGCTTGGACACAACTCATAATGCTTTATTCTTAGCTTAGAATAATTAGAAAAAACAAAATGATCCATAGTATCAAAAAATACATTATAGATTTTCTACCACTTGATTGGTCCTCATACCCATAAGTTCTGGGAAATTCTTTATGTGTTTTCTTATACTATAGTGTTGCTCCTCATGTGGAAAGAAGCACAAGCAATATTGCATACACCATACAATTGATGTTTGACTAGGGCATCTGATAGGGCTAGTCATCAGGTGAAAATTTAGGAACTCTGATGTGTGCTCCCTCACAGTACAGGGCATAGACTTGGGATTCAGTGCAAAATGGAACTTCTAAAGGTCAATGCTTTTTTTTTTTTTTTTTTTTTTTTTTTTTGCGCTTAGTGTCTTGTCACTAGCAGGAACCACATATGGCTTCTAATCATAGGTAGCTCAATATAGAGCAGGGCTCAGCAAGAAGATTGCTGCTTTAATGACCCTTAAAAGAAGCTCGTTAGCCCATTATGTTATATGGCTGTTGTGTCACATCACCTTCCATTACTTAGTTTTTATTTCCTCACTAGCAGTCAAACCACAAATGCTTGGAACAATGGGGAGAGGGCCTGATAAATTCAGAGAAAAGCTACAAACAGATGAAGAAACTGAGTCTCTACATGAAATAAATTTGAAGATCACAAAGCTAATAAGTAACAGAGCTTATAATAATAATTAAAAAAAACTACTAAAATGAGATACTTTTGGGAAGAAGAAATTATACATTGTATTTTTTTGGTGCATCTATTTTTCCATGCTTACTGAAAGCTTCAGAATGGAGGCTCAAGGAAAATGCAAAAGAGTAACCCTTTCCTTGAGACTGAAATGGTACTTTGTTTCCTCCCCCACGCTTTATTGAGTGTTAAAACAACAGCAGTTTTAGTTCAAGGGAATTGCAGAAAGATGATAGGAACTCATGACTTTTCTAGTACCTTACTAAAATCAAGAAGATAGAAATCATTATTGAACTAAAAACTATTATATCTATTGATATTTCATCTTTCTTCTTGCAATAAATGCTTTTCTCCTGTAGGTCAACAGTTAGAAATTATATTAGAGCAAAAAATAAAGAATATCTTATTTGAATAATTTACAATATAGAAATCTTTGCATTTTTTAGTTTTTTTTTTTTTTTTTTTTTTTACTGAGGCAATTGGGGTTAAGTGACTTGCCCAGGGTCACACAGCTAGGAAGTGTTAAGTGTTTGAGCCCACATTTGAACTCAGGTCCTCCTGACTTCAGGGATGGTCCTCTATCTACTGCACCAACTAGCTGCCCCAATATTTGAATTTTTAATAAAAACAACAGCAACAATTAGAGACAGAGAAGTAATATCCCAAAATAGAAGACTAAAGATAGAAATGGTCAATAGCAGGAATTCATATCTTGAACTTGATGACCTTTTAAAAATATTCATTTTATTTAAAAATAGTTTCATTTGTTTCTATTTTATTTTTATGTATTTAAAATATTTTGAGAGGAGTTTCCTATGCTTAATTAGATTGCCAAAGAGATTCATACCATACCAAAAAAAAAAAAAAAAAAAAAAGGTAAGAACCCCTGGGCTAGAGGAAAAAAAAAAGAAGTTGACAGATTGACTCTCAAAATATCATTCTGTATATCTATCTGTGAGTGTGTATGCATGTATGTTCACACATGTGTAAACTTATACAAAAATCATTGTTTCCAGTGAAAGTTCCAAAAGTTGTTTTGGAGGAATTTAAAACTTTTAGAAATAGGAAAGAGGCATTTTATTTTATACCCCCAGATTGCTGTGATAAATAATAAATAAGAAAACCAAAGCATCCTTTTAATACTGTTTGAGCTAGAAGGAAGCAAAGAGACCAACTCATTAAATTCTCACATTGAAAAGAATCTCTCTTTGAGAAGGGGTCATTCAGTTTTGAAGTAAGGATAACTTATGACTGGAGGCAGAATATTCCAGTTTAGGACAGTTCTAATTTTTAGGAGATTCCCCTCATATTAAAGAAGATTCCTCTCCTACAAACTTCTGTACATTGTTCCTGGGTCAATAATGAAGAGATAATGGCAAAGGAAGTTTTCATCTGATTTCCCCAACAGCCACTTGATTGATAAAACTGTGTAATGCCAAGAAGGAATATATCTTCAATATTCCCATGTTTAATTTTTGTGATTTCAAGCATTTGAATGACCTATTAGTAACTTCATTTTCATTTTCATGGTTATGGACAATACAGACAGCATCAGTGTATTGGAGGTGATGTTGAGAATTTGGAGATTTATGTTTTCTGACAGCAAGGAATTAAATCTCAGGAACCTCTTCCTTGATTTTCAGAAGTCAACCAATGTAGAGAGACTTAAAGCAGAATAACATACAGTACACTATCATCACACTGCCATCTGACACAGTGGAAGATAAGATTCAGGTTAAAAATGTTTTAGTTTAGTTTAAGAAATTTTATTTGCTATACAGCATTTATGTTATTATGGATATCATGTATAATGAAAAAAAATGAATAGTGCCTGAAATCAATTTTTTTTTAACTGAAATGTTAGCACAAAAGGTCATAGAATTCTAGGGAACGTCTAGTGAGAAAAAAAATGTTTTGCATGTTACCAATTTTATTCTGTGTACTGTATTTTATAGGTTATTTTATGGTTACTGTCTTAGGAAAAGTACATATTGTAATTAATGTTTTGTTATAAAATTGTGTGCAGAAAAGTATATTGTCAGCAACTTGTAATATAATCTTACATTACTTTTTGATGGTTGCAGGAACCTAACTCCTATTTCCCATAGGTTCAATGTATTAACAATCATGTTTTTGACTTTTGCACCATTTTGGAGAGAATGTTACCCTCACAAAAGTTGAAAATTGTTTGCAGTAACATTCTTTATGTTATGAGTATTATTGCTTTTTGTATAATGGAAAGCCAAAATGAATTGCTTATTCTGGAAAGGCAATTTCTTAAAAAGTCAGTCCTTCCTTCCAAAATTTGCCTCTCATTTGATTGCCCATTATTTTTAGCAATTGCTTATTGGTAATATATATATATATATATATATATATATGACATATACATATATATACATATATATGTATACATATACACACATATATACATATGCATACATGTGTATATATGTATACATATGTATATATACATATATACATACACATATATATATATACATATTATATATATATTATACATATACATATATATATATTATACATATATATGTAAGGGGGCAGCTAGGTGACACAGTGGATAGAGCACCACTCCTGAAACCAGGAGGACCTGAGTACAAATGTGGTCTCAGATACTTAATATATCTTAGCTGTGTGACCCCGGGCAAGTCACTTAACCCCAACTGCCTCAGCAAATACACACACACACACACACACACACACACACACACACTGAAATCATAGGACTGGACCATAAAAAGTAAGATTTTGATCTGAAAGACTCCTCAGAGATGTTTTAGTAGTAAAACCCCCCAAACAAACAAACAAAAACAACTACCCAACCAATTCATTTCTTGACCTGAAAAAAAAAGATTGTCTTTTGCCAAAATTTCTATATAGTTTTTTTGTTTGTAATATGACTATGCTCAGGATCCAACAGAAACTCTTTAATTTTCATGTTTTTTTAATCCCTAAATCTTAATACAGCTTCAGCACATAGCAATCACTTACTAAATGCAATTTGATGGATAGGGTTGGAACAGCAGCTTGTCTGATGGGCTTTGACAGTCTCTTGAATGCCTCCTTTTATAGATTAAGCGACTGAGACCCAAAGAAAAGTGACTTCCTCATTGCAATATATATAAAAGTAAAAAAAAAATGAGGTTTGAATGCAGGTCTCCTGCCAGCAAATCTATTATTGTTTATAAAAGCCATAAAAACATACAAAATAAAATAATTTGCATCCCTCTCCCATTTATATGAGTCATTATGTATAGGAGACATAAAGTATATGATGAATTTATTTGGCTTTGCTAAATTTGCTAAATTGACCCATCACTAACCAGAAGGAAGCAATCAGACTAGATAGCTCAAATTTGTAATCTGTCTTCCTCTTAACTTTCTACTTTGGGAGCTACATGATGTGCCAGGTAACAGCTATTGATTTCCTCCTGCCATTTAGTGAACCTTGTGTGGAGCAGGGAATTAGCCTATGTCGAGTGAGGAGGAGCGGGGGAGGGACAAAATCTCTGTCTCACTGTAATCCTGGCTCCCACAGAGGGGCTTGTCACAGTGAGGGAGACTATATTTTTAGAATTACCACATTCTGTTTCTGTGTGGTGAACATTCATTTTGAACATACTATATTTAGTGAAGGTTTAATTATCCAAGTAGTACAACTAGTTTTAAGCAGTCACCTTTCCTTCCTTCCTTATATCAGAACAGCCTCCTGTAGCTGAGAGTTGCAATTATCACCACACCTGGAGAAGAAAGTTGTCAGGAGAAGTTCTATTGCCTGAGCCCAAGAAACTGCTCTTAAGAGCTTAAATGTGAAGATGTTATGAAAAGTTTCTATTCCTTCTATCATTCATTGGTCTATCTGTTCATCCATTCAGCAGAAAATTTCTGAGCCTCAGTCACTTACAAGAAGGAAGGCAGACCACTCTAGCACCTCTGCTAAGAAAATCCCAAATGGGTTCAACTGTCAGATACAACTGAAAAACGACTGAACAACAACAAATGTGCATCACATTTTGCTAAGTGTTTTTGAAAAGAGAGAAAAAAAAATGACTGCCTACTTTCAAGTTGCTTACTGTCTAAAATGGATGATGAGACTTATACACAAATAAGTCCAATACAAACTATAGTAAATGTAAATGAAACCTATAAAGGGCCACTGGATCAGATAAATAAGAAGTCATTTCTGGTTTGGGAGGGAATCAGGGAAAACTTTATAGAGAAGACAGCATTTATCTAGCATTGAAGAAGAGAAATATTATCAACAGGAAGAGATGGTGGGCAGGAGATTGCAGGCATAAAGTACAGCAAGAGTAAAAATAAAAGAATAGGAGAGTATGACGTGTTTGGGAAATGAAGAAAATGTGAAATATTTGCTAGATCAGTAGAAAGTAAGGGCTTTGAGAGAAAGGACTGTTTTGTATTTTTTTTTCTAGAGGATTGAGAAATGGAGGAGTAAGAAATGGAGAACTGAGAAATGGAAAACTTGAACCAGTTTCTGCAAGAAGAATAAGCACCAAAGAAGGTCATATTGTTTGTATCTGGTTTTGAAGAGGACCAATGACATTATGGGATGATGTCGTGACTTGTGTGTGAATTTGGACTTAAGTGAGGCAGAGTTGCACAAAGTTATTTGCCCGATTCTCTTTCAAAGTCCTGAAAGTCTAGTGGCAGGTTCTGAAAGAAAAGTAAGAGCTAAAAAACTTCATCACTAAAATTTTTAGGAGAAATGTAATAGATTTAAAGCTAGAATGGTCTTTAGAGATCACTGAGGTAACTACTCTTATTTTACAATGTAAGAAATTAGACCTACGGAAATGAAGTGATTTAGACTTAAAAAATCAGAAAGATCTGAGTTGTTTGGGTCTGGCTTCATTTAGTAGCTGTATGACTTTTGGCAAGCCTTTTAATGTCACTTAGCTGCAGTTTCCTTATCTGAAAAATGGGAATAATAATGCTTGCTTCACTGAGTTGTTGTAAAGAACAAATTAAATAATATAAAATGTTTTTCAAGTTTTAAAACATCATACAAATGCTATTTATTATTATTATTATGACTCCAAGATGGTAAGTGATAATCAGGACTTGAAATGAATTCTTCTAACTAAAAATCCAGCAATCTTGCTGCCTTCCCAAAGCACTTATATCTTTACTATATTAATTAAATTTTTTATCTTAAAATTTTGTTGTTCTTTTCAATAGTATTTTTTCCAGTTACATGTAAAGATAAGTTTTAACACTCACTTAAAAAAATCAAATTCCAAATTTTCTTCCTCTTTCCTTTACCTCCTCCTTCCCTAAAATGATAAGCAACTCAATGTAGGTTATATATGTGCAATAACAAATTGCTTTAATTCTTTGTTAAAAATTTTCAATAGTATTTTATTTTTCCAAATACACATAAAGATATTTTCCAACATTTGTTTTGGTAGACTTTGTGTTCCAAATTTTTCTCCCTCTCTTACTTCCTTCCTCATCAAGATAACAAATTACTTAAATTCATAAGAGAAATGAGGAATGTTTTTTCCCCTTCCTAGATGTCTTAATGTCTATTTTATTAATTATTATTTTTCCCTTGATGTCCATTTTAAAATGGGGTTCTTTTCTTCAAAAGGTTAGGCACTAACACATAGTATAATTTAATGACGAAATAGTGCTGGCTTGTTCACTGGCCTATATTTAGAAAATACATTGGAAACATCCTTAAAAGCAAATTAAAAAAGTTCATCTCAAAGCTTCAACATTGGATTTGTCCCTTTAATGCAGCTTTTGACTTGTCACTTCTTTATCTTCTTGTTCCTCCCTACCACTGTCATTCTTCATAGGGAGGTGAAAGCTGAAAGTCACTGTTAGCTAGTAGGTAAAGTACAAAAATTCTTTATTCCATTAAAGTTACAGAAGTCAATTCAAACTTGCTTTTTTTTCTTTTGATTCACAGAAATCTTCCTATTCCTATCAAAGGTCTTTGATAAATAACAAGAAAATGTGCAGAATAAACTTCAATCTTGTTTTTTCTTTTCTTCTCTCCTTTGGGCAAATAAGTCTGGCATCAAGCCCAGACACCATGATTTTATTTAGACATTTACAGAGAGCCCAATATGTGTCCAATCCTGGACTAATGCTATGAACTTAGACAATGTTAGATGGTAGAGGGAGGGGAGGGCTGTTTTCAGAAATGGAACTTCCATGGAAAAAATTACACTGTTTCCTGAATTACAAACCTAACTCTTATGAAGTATTTAGCTTATCTTCAATTTCAGGAAGTTAGATGGGACTGTGGATAAAGTGCTGGGCCTGGAGTTAGGAAGAACTGAATTCAAATCTGGTCTTAGACATTTTTGAATCGTCTCACTTAATTCTTGTCTCAATTTACTTATTTGTAAAATAAGTTAGAGAAGCAAATGGCCAATGACTCCTTAATTTTTGTCAAAAAAACCCCAAATGAGGTCACAAAGAGCCAGACGTGACTGAAACAATTGAACAACAGAACTTAGGGAAAGACCTCCAGGATCAAAACTGCATGACAAACCAAATGTACAGAAGAGCCAGATGACTGCCTATTGAGGACACAGTATGACAATCTTCTTGTTATTTTATGTTTCAGTAGAAATTTCTTATCATTACAGATCCTTAGGCAACACAGCCTAAACATTCATGTTTAATTTCTATCATAAAATGTGTCAAAATACTCGATATAGATAGAAAATTTCCACTAGCAAATAAGAAGTAGATTTGTATCTTTGAGCACATTTTAATGATCAGGATCCTAGGATCAGGCAAAAGGTACATAGATGGAGGAGTCTCATAATTCAATATTACTTTGTTACATACTCAACAATACTCATTTTTCTAAAGTGTGATTATATTACTTAAAAAAGATTAGCCCTGATAATCTTCATAGGAAAAAACTAATGAAGAATACTTATCCTGGAATTCTTGACTGAGAGTCTGTCACTTGGGTTTTTAAAATACAGACACATATATATATACATATATATATATATGTATAGATATATTAATAATTATATATGTACATATATACATATTTGCTACATGTAAAGATAGTTTTGAACATTCATTTGAACATTAAGATTTTGAGTTCTACATTTTTTTCTTCTCTCTTTTCCTTACCTCCCTTCCCAAGACAGCAAGCAATATGATGTGGGTTAGATATATTTAGTCATTTAAAACATATTTTCATATTTATAATGTTATGAAAGAAAATCAAAACAAAAGGGAAAAATCACAAGAAAGCAAGCAAACAAACAAACAAACAAGATGAAAATTATATACTTCCATTCACATTCAGTCTCCATAGTTCTCTCTCTGAATATGGATGGCATTTTCCATTTCAAGTCTATAGGAATTGTCTTAGATCACTGCTTGGTGTTACTGTGTTCGATATTCTCTTTGTTTTGCTTATTTCACTCAGCTTCATAATTATATTTCATTATAATTTTTTTTTCTTTATAATACAATACAGAATTGTTTTTTATGCATTTAAGAACATTGTTCTGAGAAGGGCAGCATGAGTTTCACCAGATTGCCAAAGGAGGCCATAACATTATAAAGGTTTAGAACCCCCCTGGTTTACAGTATATTTCTCAGATTGCTTAAGATGACAGGAAAACATGATGAATGTGGGAAACCTGGGACACTAATATATTGTTGGTGCAGTTGTTAACTGATCCAACCATTGTGGAGAGCAGTTTGGAACTATGCCCAAAAAGCTATCAAATTTTGCATACCTTTTGATCCAGCAGTCTTTCTACTGGGCTTATATCCCAAAGAGATCTTTAAGGAGGGAAAGGGACCCACATGTGCAAAAATTTTTGTGGCAGCTCTTTTTGTAATGACAAAAAAACTGGAGACTGAGTGGATGCTCATAGATTGGAGAATGGCTAAATAAATTATTGTATGTGAATATTATGGAATATCATTGTTCTATAAGAAAAGATCAGCAAGATGATTTCAGAAAAACCTGGAGAGACTTACATGAACTGATTCTAAGTGAAGTAAGTAGAACCAGGAGAACATTTATACAACGACAGCAAGATTATGTGATGATTAATTCTGATGGACATGGTTCTTTTCAACAGTGAGGTGATTCAGGCCAGTTCCAGTGGACTTATGATGGAGAGAGATATCTGCACCCAGAGGAAGGACTGTAGGGACTGAGTGTGGATCACAACATAGTATTTTCACTTTTTGTTGGTATTTGCTTGCTTTTTGTTTTCTTTCTCATTTTTTTTCCTTTTTGATCTGATTGTTCTTGTGCAGCATGATAAATGTGGAAGTATGTGTAGAGAAATTGTGCATATTTAACATATTGGATTGCTTACCATCTGGAGGGAAGGTGGGGGAAGGCAGGGAGAGAAAAATTTGGACCATGGGGTTTTGCAGGTGTGAATGTTGAAAAATGTCTATGCATATATTTTTTAAAAATAAAAAGCTTTTTAAAAAGAACCCCTGGTTTAGATGGTGAGGTTCAGTTGGATGAGCAACCCATTGAGTTAGTTCACCAGTAGAGATATTACAGATCGACAGTGAACTAAATCCCCAAACCAAAGATGGGTAAATGGAGATGGATAGATTCCACTTCAGAAATGGTGAAGCACTTTATAATTCCATCTTTATTCTTGGCACAGAAACTCATTTTTTTTTCAAAAGCCACGGATTCTTTGATTTTTTCTTTTTTGTTATGAATTTAATGATCATCAACACACACAAACATTTCAATATACAATTGTATCGTCCCCTCTTCCTCCTCTTTTCCTATCTCTTCCTGACTTGTCATAATACTTATGGGTTGTTTCCTTAGGAATAACCATTTCTTTCTTCTCTCCTAACACTACTATAGCTCCTTAACCTCCACCAGTGTGCTTTCTGTTAATGATCAGCTAATAGATTTTGTTATCTCTTAGTAAAGGGAAATAAGAACATGTTATAAAACATTCCCTCCATAAACCTGGAGCACTTTCCCTCACAAATACAGACAAAGTCCAGGTTCTGAGTAAATGCCAGATCTGTAAATCTTAATATTAAACTTAGCTTACTTATTATTTAAAAATAGTTAAATATAAAAACTAATGTTTTATGGAGCTAGGGGAGACAAGGGAAAGAATTTTTAGCATGCTATGAAAATTTAAAAGCATGTTTTAAGTGAGCTCAACCTTATGATATAATGGTAGTGACACAATGGCAACTTTGAAGTCCTATCTTTTATCACAGTCTTCATGCAATTCTTCTTGGGTGCAACATGTTTCTTGACTGTCTAGTCAGTTGGGTTGGCCAAAGTTTGCTCCTCTCCACAGTGACTCTCAATTACTTGGGCTAGTACCTTGAGGCTTCTCCCTCTCTTTGACAGTCTCTCTCTCTCTATATCTGTCTGTTCTTTGCTAGATGCTGTATCTCCTGCCAATCAGAGTAGCTCTCCTTCAAAGCAATATGACTGATTATGGAGAAAAGATCCCTCATACTATGTTCCATAGGAATAGATGCTCCATAAGCTACTAGAGGTTTTCAAAATCTCCCACTCCTGAAAAAGCAAGATTACTCTTGGTTTGACTATATGAAGCCCCAGGATAAATGTACTGCTTGGGGAAGACTACCATCTCTGGTAAGAGTGCTGCCTGATTCCTTTTAAGGGTGACTCATTCATATTTGGTGCCCACCTGTCACTCAATCTTAACTGTGGCTCCAAGTAGTTGTAGTATATGCATAGTGGCTGCACTGCAGGCGGACTAAAGTAGGGTTTGGGCAGATGAGAATAATTTGTTCCAATGTCCATGAAGAGGTAGGATTTGTGGTGCACTTAGAGCTGCATTCTCCACTATGATTTTTTTTTCCTGTCCTTGGATTTTGAGGACTCAAATAGAGAGAGTAAGTCTGATGACTATGCAGCTCAGTATTACCTCCCTGATGTCATGGTCTTCTTCCAGAATGAAGGACAAAGAACAAAACAGTATGCAAATTTGCTTCACTTAATTTCAACTCACAGGCAAGATAGGAAATCACTCATCCTTATAATGTCCATTGGTCTTTGAAAAAATGAAGAATGAATAAACGTATGAAGCTGACAGAGGCAGAGCTAATTTGTTTGCTTATCTAGTCCCATTGTTTTCTTCTTGACTGAATTGAGAGATATTTTAGCTCATAAAAAGATCGTAGGATTAATGTTATAATTAACATATTTGCAAAGTGAATCTTTACATTTTATCAAGTTAAACTTTATCATATGTGATTATGTACATTTTGTGACTACATCAAAAAAAAAGTTAGGAGGAAAGGGAATCTCCCTTTCAGAAAGTTTTCAAAGAGCACCAATGACATTACAGAGTGATGTCTTGACTTGTGCATGAATTGGACTTAAATATATTGCAGAATGGAAAACAAAAAAAATACTTATGAAATCATGAAATTCTGATACAAAGTTTGATTTTTAAAAGATATAGCTTAATTTAACATGATGATAACAGGTTTTGTAATAATCTATACACAAATGAGGGTATCCCTGATGATAGTATTAGTAAGGCACAAATAATCTTTCACAAGGAATTTTCACACATTTTAACAATGGACCATATTTTTGTCATAAGTCAACTGTCCAAAAATGGACAGATTATGAAATCTCATTATGCTTATTTTTTGTTCATTGCAAAAGATACTTGATTTGGTACAACAAAATGCTTCCTTACAAGCTCTTTTACAGCAAGATGTTTCTCATCCACTTTTTAAAATCCTTCAAGATTCTTTGATATAACATAATTCCTTGATAAAAATATAACAACAGTAATAATCTTATTTTATGTCTTACTGATCAGAAAGGCTAAATGAAGTGTAAGACAGGAAGAACAGACACTGTGATAGAGTAGATGCATTAAAGAGTCCAAGTTGAAAAGAAATTCCCTTTGAATAGTAATTCACTCTTGTTTGTGGGTGGCCTTTTGGTGATGGTATCAAACTCCAGATAATGGAAGAGACCTGTAATCACTTACTTTTCTCTTCTGTACAATGAAGCTTTTGGAACTGAACCAAGGTCCATTCTAGCTTTAGCTATAATCCTGTGAACTGCTCATAATGTCTCAGATATTTAGGGACAGCCATTATATTGTCCCTGAGAAATAATTCCTTCACCAAGTTCAAAACATCCGACTCCTTCCAATGATCCTGATACGATGTATTTTCTAATCATCTGACTTCCGGTTACCTTCATCTGCACTAGTTTGATAATGCCTGTCTACTTAGATTTTCCAGGATAAATTGATGGTCATCTCTCTTGAATGATACTAGTCCTCACTGACAAGGAGCAATATAGGATGGGAAATTTAGAATGTATATATCTTATATGTTTACATGTTATATCCTCCATTAGAATGTGAGTTCCTCATGGAAAGGGACTTTGGAGTTTTTTGTTTGCTGGCTTGTTTGAGGTTTTCTTGTTAATCTTTTCAGTACTTAATATAATACCTGGAAATAGTACTCATTTAATAAATGATTATTGATGGCACAGTGGAAAGGGCACCAGCTCTGGAATTAGGAGGACCTGAATTCATATCTGACCTCAAATGTTTAATACTTCCTAGCTGTGTGATCCTGAACAAATCACTTTACCCCAATTGCCCCACAAAATAAATAAATAAATAAATGCTTGTTCACATAGCTAATAGGCTATGAATTCAAATCCAGATTCTTCTTCCTATCTGTCACTGTTCATTTGCTTCAGTCAAGCCTGATTCTTCATGACCTCCTTTGGGGTTTCTTGGCAGAGATTCTACAGTAGTTTTCCATTTCCTTCTCCAGCTCATTTTACAGGTAAGGAAACTGAGGCAAACAGAGCGAACTGACTTGTACAGGGTCACACAGCCAGTAAGGTCTGAGACCAGTTTGGAAGTCAGGTGTTCCAGGCTCCAGGCTTAGATTTTCTTCCTAAGCATGGACAATTCATTCAACCTCCCTTGGCTTTGGTTTCCTCATTTATAAAATTTGATATTTGACTGATCTGTCAAATGTCTTCTATGTCTGGACATGACTTTGATTCTGTATCATATGAAAACAGATACATATAAAAAACATTACCATGGAGAAGGAATCCCTTTCCTTGTTGGATAGTTTACAGAACCTGAGTAAACTGCTTAGGCAAATGTGTCCCTGTTCTATACCTCACTTCATGATACATAAAGGAAATGGCCAGGAAAACCAGGTTCTGGAAAGGAATACATAAATAATACAAGGCAGCCCAAACTTTTCCCAATAACTTCAGACCTGCCTTGCCTTTTAGGGAAAAGTAGCCTTCTTCAAAGTCCTATAAATGATTTTGGTCTCCTACACTTCAAAATACAAAAAGATAATTTTCAAGAATTGGTTATCCCCTTAAATACTCTGCTGTGGTCCTCTTCTATTCTCTACTGGACACACTTCTGAGCACTTTAATGTCCTAAGAGCAGTTCTGGGTAGTGACATACAAACTGTGAATTTCTTTCCTTGTAAACTCATGTTAATGACTCTAATAAAGATCTTAGAATCATATCCAGCAATGATAAGATCATAATCCTAAGACTGAGATTTTGTGGTGCATTAATTCATGTCAAACTGTTCTTAGTAATCTTTGGGCTCCTGCTTCAGATGCTTCAGTCCTCAAAATTGATGACCTGTCAAGTTCCATTGCTTAATTTTCACAGTAAATCAAGATGGATATTTATTGATTAAGTTGAGAATTACAAACCATCATTTAAGTGCCTTGAGAGCATAAACCACATTCCTTCAGATCTTTTGATGATAACTATATTTTAGTTATGAGATTGCCAATTTTGGTGATAAAGTATTGGAGTTTTTTTGATCACAGAACAATTGGATGGGTTGTAGTGGTTCTTTTTAAAAACATGCTGTACATGGAGCAGATTCCAGAGAGGCTTAGATCTTGGTGTTAGATCTAGACAATAAGTTTCAGTAATAAAATAAACTTGAATTGTTTTAATTGTGTAAATCATTGTGATAGTACTGATGAAAGTTTCCAATGCACTATTCCTTTCTGAAAGTGGATATGTAGCCCCTCAGTTTCAGAGCTTTGATAGTTTTTCTGTTAGTAAAGGCAAGTAGCAAGAAAGGTGCCATCAACTCAATTTTTTTTTCAGGCAATTAAGGTTAAGTGACTTGCCTGGGGTCACACAGGTTGGAGTGTTGTGTCTGAGGTCATATTTGAACTCAGGTCCTCCTGACTTCAGGGCTGGTATTCTATCTACTGTGCCACCTCGCTGCCCCCAAATCAATTTTTAAAGACAAATTCAATTTGGTTCAGCTGAGGAAAGACCTCAGACCTTGGGTCATAGGTTACATGATAGGGATTAGGGAGGGAAATAAAGTCCAGGTCACTGTATCATATAGAAAGATATAGAACAGTTTCATTTACTTTAAAATTAAGTTCTTTTAAAGCACTTTGGAACTATATGCCCACACTCCCTTTCCCTTCCCTCACCTCACCATTAAGCTGTGTAGTGATACACAATTACATGACCCTGTGAATTGAGTGTTGGACCTGGAGTCAAGAAGATTTCAATTCAAATACAGCATCAGACACTTGCTATTTGCGTGATCCTAAGGAAATCATTTAACTTCTGTCTGACTATAGTTACATCAATTGTAGCCCAGGGATAATAATATCAACTACATTGTAGGGTTCTTGTGAGTATGTAATGGGATAATATTTATACTGTGCTTAGCATCGTGTCTGCAGATGGTAGGTACTTAATACAATCTTCCTTCCTTCCTTTCCTTCTTTCCTTCCTTCCTTCCTTCTTTCCTTTCTTTTCCTCTCTCCCTCTCTTCCTCCCTCTTTCCCTATTTCCCTCCCTCCCTTTCTCCCTCCTTCCCTTTCCTCCTCCTTCCTTCCCTCCTTTACAAGTAATCAAAGAAATAGTAAATCATATGCACAAATTATTAAAAGAATTTCTTTTTTGGTATAGCAAAGAACTGAATCCAAAGGGGTATTCATTATATGGAGAATGGATGAACAAACCGTGGTATGTAAATGTAAAGTGTAATAAAATTGTGTTATAACAAATGATGGAAGGAATGGTTGTATGAAACCCTGGGATTATATATCATTTGATATATATTTGATGATGAAGGGTGAAGTGAACACAGCCAAGAGAATATTTCATGTAGTCACAATAATATTGTAAGGAAAACAACTGTTAAAGACTTAAGAACTAATAATTAATTGTGACTTAAGAAGACATGATGATGCAAGCTACTCATTTCTTGAAACCAAAGTCATAGACTAAAATGAAGGACACACAATCTTTCTTGTTCTTGTTCTTGTTCTCTTTCTTGTTCTTGTTCTCCTCCTCCTCCTCCTCTTTCTTCTTCTTCTTCTTCTTCTTCTTCTTCTTCTTCTTCTTCTTCTTCTTCTTCTTCTTCTTCTTCTTCTTCTTCTTCTTCTTCTTCTTCTTCTTCTTGTTTATGGGGTGAGAGGTTAATGATAATGGTTGAATGGTGGTTAAAAGAAATACAAAAGAGAACTTGATTGAAGCGTTTAAAAGAAAATTCAAAGAACATAGAAGGAAATCCAGAACAAAACAGATAAAACAAGACAGCTTTCAAAATAAATCAAGCTGTATGCAATGAAATTTGTACATTCATATACAAATCACCTTCCCCTTAATCCTGTACTACTGTGTTCAAATGAAAATACACATTTTTCTCTTATTGATTGTTAACTACAGAATAAAAAAAAAACAACAAAAACCCTCTTCTGTTCTCATCATCTGTTTCCAATTCATCCTTCCCTCTGCTTCCCCTCCTTCAAAAGTCATGAATAACAGAATTTAAAAAAGAGTAAAATATAATTCAGCAAAATTAACCAATTCATCGAAAAAGTCTGGCATGAAATCTGAACTGTCCTTAGGCCTGGTTAAGGGACGCCACCATTTACGGACCCATGCACCTTCTCAGAGTCTCAGCAACTTTTAGATTAACAACATAAAATAAGATCACTAAATGCTGAATATAGAATTGGTTGTGCCTTTGATCTTTGCTTGGAACTTGATTCTGCCATGTCTGTTATCTTTGAAAGAAGCAATCTACATATCCTAGTATCCCTGATGCTTTTAGTTTGGTCTTTCAAAGATGGCTGAAGTAGATGGACTTTGAATATGGACTTGGAGGGTTCTAACTCCAGGATCTACTGTCTTTGCTGGACCCTGAGAAAAGAAGGTTGGAGAGAAGGGCTTTCTAGATGGACTGAGCCTACTTCCCACTGGAGAATGGGCATGAAATAGATTTGGAAGAGGTGTGTATAGGAGACATGTTGCCTCTCTGAATACTATCCATGTACCATCACAGATCATAGCACCTCCCTGAGTCCCTCAAAGACCACTCACCTACTGATACCCAACTTTCAAAGTTATATAGCAGCTAGCAGCCTCTCTGATCTGTTGAAATAGTAGCTACTTAAATTTTTTATCAGTAATATTTTATTTTCCCCAATTACATACAAAACCTTGCACCATTCTGAGACAGATCTGGCCAAGCTCAGAGCAGCAACACTCCAGAGGAGAACTAAACATAGAATCTCTCAATGGGACTGGGTCATACCCATCTACTACTGACAGAGATCTCAACTTCCAGTAATAGCCAAGCCAAGAAAATGAAATGGGTACTCCAATGACTTCCTTCCAAATTCCTTCCTGTTCCAACTGCCACACCCCTGCTCCTGATCTTCAAAAACTTGGACATTAGGATAACTCTCAGCAGCATCTTCTAGGAACTCCCGAAATTCTGATTTGAAACTGACTAACCAGTAACATTACCATCAATCTCCAATTTCAGAGTTGGCACTACTCTTGATCTTAGCTCTGAAGTAGTGCATATTAGGTGGGAGACAAGACAATCCTAGCATCCCTTGGGCTTTTGGCTTGAACCTTGGCATGGGCTTCAGAAGCTTTTCAGTTGTACCTCTGAGAATGGAGACAGGTGGGGGGGAATGCCAGAACAACTTGGAGATCTGTCCATGTGCTGATATTAACCCTGATATTTTTATATTATCCTGGGAACACCATCTATAAGTTAAGGCAGCCCTGAGACTAATCAGTCTCTAGTCATGCTACCTCTTACCCTGCTGAGACTGACCTGCACCTATTTGAGCAACTTATACTCAGTTCATCCCCACCCCAGACCTTAAGAAGATCTTCACAGTGCATTGACTGGACAATTAAAAAATACATATCTTTTCTCCATTCCATATTCTAAATCTTGATAAATTGATATATATCATATGGGTCCATGATTTTGTAATATATTATAAAATAAAATTGCTTATATAGATAGGATCTTTTTTGCTCCCCACCAAATTTGTGAAGAGAAGAGTGCCCTATGTGGAGTATTCAAAACCTAGTCTATGATATCTACAAAGAAGCCTGGGGGAAATATACTTTCTCACATCACTTTTCTGGGATCAGGCTTGCTCATTTTACTTTCATAGCATCCAATTTTGACTTCTGTTGTTGCTGCAGAGTCCCTTATATGTACAAACAGGGGAGGGAACAGCATTGTCATATTTCTTCATTAGGGCCATACTTGGTCATTCAGTTTCATTTAGCTTTAAATTATTTACTCTTGTTAACTAATTCTTTTGCTATCTAGATGCTGAAGCATTGTTTTTTTTTACCTGCTAAAGGATCAAAAGTATTTTCAATGACCTCTATGTTTTGGCACCCTAAGCCCGAATCGCACAATCTCAGTTTTGACTCTACTTATTATTTTCTTCTCTGTTATAATCAGACTTCCTGAAAAGTAGCTGACACCTAATCCTTTCACTTCATTGCACTTTCCTTAGCTCCTTGCAATCTGTCTTCTATTCTTGACATTTTATTTGAATTTGCTCTTTCAAAGTTCTCCAGTGACCTATTAATTGTTGAAGCCAATGAGCTTTTTGTCCTCATTTTCCTTTACTTGACTGACACTGCTCATCACCTTGAATCCTTTTTTTCCTTGCCCTCCAAATACCACATTCTTCTCTTCTATTATCACCATCTAAGTACTTCTCTACTTTCTTTGATTCCTCATTTTCTCTTCAATTTACCTTGTGTGGTCTCAAAGTTCTGCCTTTGGTTGTCCTCTCTTAATCCTAGTAGAATGTAAGCTTCTTCAGGAGATTCCTTTTGTATCCCCAGAACTCACTTCAGTGCCTGGCATACTGTAGGAGCTTAATTAATGGTTATTGACTGACTTTATTCTCTCTCTAAATTCTTTTCTTTGGTCAGCACAATTACTCCTGAGGTTTCAACTATTCTATCTATATGAATGACTTTCACATGTATATCTCTAGCTTTAACTTTTCTATTGGATTCCTCATTCAAATGTCCTACTCCCTTGCCATCTGACTATAACCTTAGTAATGTGATTCTTTATTGGTACAGATAAGGGGCAGAGTAGAGATGGTAAGACCACAAGACTCTTTGAGTGTCTCTGTATATAATCTTGCAGGACCTCAAACTCAATGTGGCCAGAATAGTACTTTTTCATTTCCTCCTTCCTTAGACATCCTCTTCTATTTGTTCCCATCTCTTTTTGAGTGCTTGGTTTAAGTTCTTACCTTCCAAACTTTGGTATTATTGTTGGTCCTTTCTTTCCCTACTTGCCTGCCACACTGCCTATTTATTTATTTTATGGGCAGGCTTCACTGTAAAGAAAGCATTTCATAAAACTAGAAGTTCTTTACACATGTGAATTACTCTTTTAGACTGGATCCCTGAATTCATTGGATAGAAAATACCTAACAGCACTTCCTTTTCCAACTCTGACTAACGTGCTCTTCCATGAATAATCTCAAGTGCCTATACACAAATATATAGCTAGTAAAAGTAAATCTTGACCTGGACTTGAAATGAGTATAGAACTGAGATGTCAGTGAGAAAAGGAAAGTTTCCAGGGGGTAGAAAGGAGGTATATTATATGTAAAGGACAGGGGAAACATTTATGTCTAGGACAGTGAATAAATGATTTGGATGGAGAAGCCATATTGGGGAGTAACAAATGATGGAGTTGCATAGGGGTGATGATGGGACCAGTTGATGGAGTTTCAATGTCAGACTGAGGAGTTTAGATCAAATCAATAAGCAATCAGAAATTAGCGAGTTCTCAAGCAAATAAATGATAAGATATTTTTAAAAAATCCTTTAGAAGGGTTAATCTGGTGGTACCTCATATGAAGGACAAGAATAGGGGAAGGGTGCTGGCAAAAAAAAGAAAGAAAAAGAAAAAGAGCTATAAGGTCCCTGTAGGTCTGCAGTGATGAAGATCTAGACCAAGATGGTGACTGCTGAGGCTAATCTTGAGTAAGATTGTTATGGAACATTGTCTTGATTTGGTGAATGATAGGACAAAATGGAGCATTCAAAGATTTTGAGACCAGGACTTCAAGAAAAAATTGATACTGTGGTTACTTAAGAAGTTAAGAAGACTTGGCTTGTGAAAACAGCCTTTTGAAAACCAGATCTTTAAAGGTTTGAATCTGATACAGATCAATAGAAGTAACTATATAGACTACAACTGGGACATTAAATTTTTTATAGTATTTTGGCTTTGGCTGACATATAGTAGGTGCTTAATAAATGCTTGTTATTTGTTCTGTGGGTACATTTTTGTGGAGTCTTTATATTTAACACTATTTTGCTATTCTCTCTTCATCAAGGAAAAGATCTGATTTATTTAATTTCTTTCCAGATTTAAACCATATAGCAAGCACAATGACTGTCATGAGTAAGGTAGTTTATACAGCATGGCATTCCTTAGCCATAATGAGCTCTGTGGTTGATTTGCATTTGGGTAGTTAGGAAAATCATTTCTTTCAGTTTCCTGTTTTCTATTTCTAGGTCCTGAGTATCACTTCCCACTTGGGGAGGACTTGCCAGCGTGCACCAGGTTGGGATCTTCTTCGGGAATCTACTGTGGGAATCAGTTTCTTTGTTACTCAGGGAAGAGAAGTAAGTTCAGATTCTTTCTTATATCTAAGGTGATGGGTTTTTGTTTTACTTTCTTCAAAATCTGTTTCTAAATTTTCCTTGTCTGTTTTCTTTTCTTCAGGGAACTAAGTGATGAAAGACATTTGTTTTTATCTGCATGGGTGGGGAAGTTACTCTCAATAAAGGTTGTTCATTGGTTGGCTGAACTTTTGACTGGGTTGGGAGATAAAAGCTACTTCTTAGTAGGCCAACAAGGGACCCTATTCTCTCTTGAAGCCTCAGGCTTCTTTTGGCTTTCTGTTCGGGGCTTTATTTTACTTGGCAAGAATGAAAAAGGGAAAGTAGGTCTTCACTCTTACAAGCAGATTAGGGTCTTTGGTTTATTATTTTTTTTCCATTTGCCTTGTGTGGGAATCTAGCTTCTCTTTTTATTTTTGACCTGATTTATGTCAGAGGTAGTTCTTTGTGGGGAAGTTGTCCTTGGATTAAAAAAGATGAGACCTATTTGCTCTTTGATTTCTGACCATAACTGCTGGGAGTATGGCATGAAAGTGATTGGAGTCTTTTTCCACTTAGAAATTTTGCAGAAGAATCATGTTGCCATGGGGATGGGTAGGAACTATTAAGGAAGACCCATGGAAACTTGCTCTCACCACCAGTGTCCTCCTTTTTGCCTAATTAAAAAGAAGTGTCCTGAACACATTAAGTAGTGGTTTCCTGGTATGGGAGAAATGCTGGAAAGCCATTTTGTGTCTTCTAATAATTATGGATTTTAGGGCCTATCTAGGAGATCTCATAGAGTTTGCCCTTCCTACAGACAAACTGATCTTTTTGAGGTGCACTTGGACTTGTAGGGGATCTTCTGATGCCAGTTCATTAGTCTGGGCAACATCATGACGTTTTCTGGGAAGCCTTATCCACCAAAGCTGGGTGGGTATGGCTCTATTTTCCTGAATTAGCTCTTATCCTTTGCAACACAACTTGAAAACAGAAGTGATACTGTCGATAGTGACCCTGGACATTTGGCACAGGACCATGAAAAATTATTTCCCTGTTGCTCCCTTTCTGTGTCTAGATTGTCTAGAAGATTGTAAGATCATGGGTTGAGAACTAAAAGACATTATTAATGTCTTCTAGGTTAGGAGGGTCCATGAACTTAAACAACAAAAAAAAAATTGGCTATTGTTCAGTGGTATCTCATTCTGTACTCCATTTAGGGTTTTCTTGGCAGAGATACTAGAGTAGTTTGCCATTTCCTTCTCCAATTTATTTTACAGGTGAGAAACTGATACAAATAGGATTAAATGACATGCCCAGGGTCATCCAGCTAGTTTTTAAGGATGGATTTGAATTTAGAATGAGGAATATTCCTGACTCTATCCATTGTACCACCTAGCTGTCCCCTTGGAAACAGTATTGTAATTGGTATCCTTTACTATCCTATGTGTCTTTTTTATATATTGCATTTTTTTGAAAATGAGTCTGTAGGATTTAACAGATTGTTAGAGATGTTTGTAACACAAAATGGGTTAAGAAGTCCTAATTTAGGCCAATTCCCTCAGATAATAGAAAGCTGAGTTAAGAGAAGTTAATTAATTTACCTATTTACCAGGTAGGATTTGAATTCTCACTCTTTGATTCTAAGTCCAGCACTTTTTGAAGGGAAGATAATAAGAAATTAAAAGTTGCCATGTGAAGCTATAATAAGAATTTCACCGTGGCACAGTGGATATAATACTGTATTTGGGAATCAGAAAAAAAAAAAAAACTGGGTTCAAATCTTCTTCATGACATTTATCAGTTTATGACTGGAAGAGCCATTTAGCTTCTATATGCCTTATTTTGAGATGGCTAGAGAGCTCAGTGGATAGCAAAGTGAGTCTGAAATTAAGAAGCCCTGAGTTCAAAACTAGCCTCAGATACTTACTACTTGCTGTGTGATCTTAAACAAGGTTCTGTTTGTCTTAATAAACTGAAGAAGTAAATGGGAAATAACTCCAATATCTTAGCAAGCAAATCCCACACAGGGTTAAGAAGATTAGGACACAATTGAACAACAACAATGCCTCAGTTTCCTCATCTGTAAAACGAGGAGGCTGAACTCTGGTGGCTTCTGAGATACCATCCAGCACTAAATCTGTGATTTTATTCTTTTTGGCAACTTCTGTGCTAAAAATGGAGACTTTTCAAATTGTTATAGGATCCTGACAGATTGAGTTTAAAGGAAAGTATTATCCAGCAAAGCCCAATTTCCAGTCTGAAGTATTGTGTCTAATGTGAGGTATTATTGGCTTAAGTGGTATTAAGTGCTGACCAAGGTTGAAGTCTATCTGGGATTAGTAGGGGAAAAGGTCTGGAAGGGATGGGGAGCTAGAGTTGGAGGGTAGGAAAGAACCTGACAATATTATTTACATCGATACATGCCATAGAACCTGACAATATTATTTACATCGATACATGCCATTACACTTTTTTTATAATAGTGCAATAGACATGTTATTTTTGTAAATTGAATCATTTTCAATATAACAAATAAGAGTTCCTATTTTATAGCCTATTAACATTTGCAAACTGCTTTGCATTATTTTCTTTGCTATGTTGGGACTTTCTATTTAAAAAGACTACTAAAATAAATCACTAGGAAATGCACAGAACCCCTTCATAAAAGTGAATTATTTACCTTAATTCAGGCTACAATATTTCAACTCTTTAGAGGAAATTATTAGCTTTTTCTGCCTTTGTCTCTCTGTTTTTCTCTGTCTCTCTCTGTTTTTCTCTGTCTCTCTGCCTCTGTCTGCCTGTCTGTCCCTCTCTCCTTCCTTCTTCCCTTCTTTTCCTCTCCCTCTTCTCCATTTTCCTTGCTCCCTCCCTCCTTCTTTCATTTATACTTACCTCATATTACTTAAAAGTCAGCCTAGTACAGTAGAAAAGCACATTAGATTTTACAAAAAGGACCTGGGTTCATATTCTCTTTCTACATTGTACCTATGTAAGTTTGGACAGGTTATTTAACTACCATCTCTGGGATTCAGATTCATTATCTATCAAGTAACAGGGTTCTATTATATTAATAAAAAATCATTTCTTAAGCATTTGCTATGTGTTAGGCACTGTTATATGCTGTGGACAGAAATGAAATAGTGTTTGTTCTCAGGGAACTTACATTCTAATGGAATGTAATATATGACCTCGAAGGTTACTTTTGACTCTAAATCTAGAATCCTGTGATAGGTATACATTTTGTGCTTTATTATTTGCATGTATAATGCAATATTTCCCTCTCCCCCCAAACCCTAGTGTAATGTAATAGTCCTTAAGAGCTAAGGTTCTTTGGTTTTCATTTTTGCTTCCTCAGTGACTACCACACTACAGGGACACAGCAAATACTCAATGTTTTCTTAAATTGAATTTGTGAATCAGTGGAGGAACAGTTGAAAATGGAATCAGAAGATTAGGTCTGATGCTCACTACATGTGTGACTTTGGGCAAATTACTTAAATTCTCTGGGGTCCAATTCATCTGTAAAATGAGGGGATTGGAATGCTAAATTTAATATATAAACTGAATTGAAAACGAATCATTTTCTCTTATGCAGACATGATTCGTTTTTTTTTTTTTGTTCTTTTTTTTATTTTTTATTTAATAGCCTTTTATTTACAGGTTATATGCATGGATAACTTTACAGTGTTAACAATTGCCAAACCTCTTGTTCCAATTTTTTACCTCTTACCCCCCCCCCTCCCCTAGATGGCAGGATGACCAGTAGATGTTAAATACATTAAAATATAAATTAGATACACAATAAGTATACATGACCAAAACATTATTTTGCTGTATAAAAAGAATCAGACTCTGAAATATTGTACAATTAGCTTGTGAAGGAAATCAAAAATGCAGGTGGGCATAAATATAGGGATTGGGAATTCAATGTAATGGTTTTTAGTTATCTCCCAAAGTTCTTTCTCTGGGCATAGTTGGTTCAGTTCATTACTGCTCCATTGGAAATGATTTGGTTGATCTCGTTGCTGAGGATGGCCAGGTCCATCAGAACTGGTCATAATATAGTATTTTGTTGAAGTATATAATGATCTCCTGGTCCTGCTCATTTCACTCAGCATCAGTTCGTGTAAAGTCTCTCCAGGCCTTTCTGAAATCATCCTGTTGGTCATTTCTTACAGAACAGTAATATTCCATAATATTCATATACCACAATTTATTCAGCCATTCTCCAACTGATGGACATCCATTCAGTTTCAGTTTCTAGCCACTACAAAAAGGGCTGCCACAAACATTCGTGCACATACAGGTCCCTTTCCCTTCTTTATAATCTCTTTGGGATATAAGCCCAGTAGTAACACTGCTGGATCAAAGGGTATGCACAATTTGATAACTTTTGAGCATAGTTCAAACTACTCTCCAAAATGGTTGGATTCGTTCACAACTCCACCAACAATGCATCAATGTCCCAGTTTTCCGCATCCCCTCAACAATCATCATTATTTTTTCTGTCATCTTAGCCAATCTGACAGGTGTGTAGTGGTATCTTAGAGTTGTCTTAATTTGCATTTCTCTGATTAATAATGACTTGGAGCATCTTTTCATATGACTAGAAATAGTTTCAATTTCTTCATCTGAGAATTGTCTGTTCATATCCTTTGACCATTTTTCAATTGGAGAATGGCTTGATTTTTTATAAATTAGAGTTAATTCTCTATATATTTTGGAAATGAGGCCTTTATCAGAACCTTTGACTGTAAAAATATTTTCCCAGTTTATTGCTTCCCTTCTAATCTTGGCAGACATGATTCTTAACTGAATGGATGAATGTGCTAGGAATTGAGCTATTAAAGCATTACATACTGCATCAGTTAGACATATTGGAACCTAAAAAGGATAAAAGAAGAGGCGTTCTACCCACAATACTAAAGTTCCATCTGTTTGCAAGAACCAACAAGATGCAGTCTCTGAAGCGTCTCCCTCTCTCATTAGTTCTGGTTCCAGTAACAGCCATTCAGATAGCTCACCTGTCCTTGTAGAAAAGAAGGTTTGGAATGCAGTGCACAGTCAGATGAATTGATAATCGTAAATTGTGAGTTAAGATTTTGAGAATACCTGAGATAGGATGATGTCCAGGAAAGGCAGGCAGGACGAACACAGAGTTGTTGAAGTAAGAATAGGCAAAACAAAAAGACTTGGACACCCTTGCTAGGAGAGTGAGCTCAACCTGTGATAGAAATGACAGTGCTGTGTAATACTTGAGACAAGCGATCTCAGATTGAGAACTGGGAGGGCCTACAGAGTTTCTCTAGTTCAATTTGCTTATTTTACAGATAAGGAAACTGAGACCAAGGAAAGTTTGGACTTACTCATGGCTATACAAGTAGTAAGTGTCAGAGGAAAGATTCAAATACAGATCTTCTGGCTTTTTCTATTGTACCTATTTTACCTCCCATACAGATTTCCTCTGATCTTTGCTCACTTGGTTATCGTTGTGGCTAAGTTAATTATGGAAAGATCAATCTATAAAACTGCTGCTGCATCCTGTTCTCTCAGGATAAATAATGATTATAGCTAGCCTTTATATAAAGCACTATGTTAGATACTATATTAAGCACTTATTATTTCCATTTTATAGTTACACAATTATTAAGTGTCTGATACTGAATTTGAATTCCTCCTGATTCTAGGCCTGGCACTCTATCTACTGTGAAATTTAGCATCACTCCATATTGTATATTCTGGGGGACAAAGGAATGAATTTGTTGTTCTATCATTTTTCATTTAAATCTGATTCTCTGTGACTGCATTTGGGGTTATCTTGGTAGAGACACTGAAGTGTTTGCCATTTCCTTCTCCAGCTCATTTTATAGATGAAGAAACTGAGGTAAATGGGGTAAAGTTTGCTCAGGGTCATATTTGTCTGAGGCCAAAAGAAGAGCCTTCCTGACTCAAGGCCACTGCACCACCTAACTGCTCAAGAAATTAATTTAATGAGAATAAATGTATAAAAGTCCCTGTTCAAAATGTCAGAACTTCAGTAATGTAAAAGAGGTGCCAAATTCAAGACCAACCACAAAATTCTCAAATGAGCCCAACCAGATTAAAATGTAATCAGCAAATGTTTAACAAAATGAAAATACAATATAGATAATGTTAGTTTGTACTTTTCTAAGTCAATATGTGACCCGCAGGGATCTCTTTCTTTTAGAATTTGACCCAACTTATGTAAACATGAACTCTGAAGTCTGTAGACTTACTTATGTTTGAATCTTGACTTAGTTATTTACCAAGCTTGGGAAAGTTGTTTCACTTCTGGGCCTCAGTTTCTCCATCTGTAAAATGCTGATGTTGAACTAAATGGCTTTTGAGCTGCCTTTTAAGATCTATGTTTACTAATCTGTGATCTAAATGATTTCTAAAGAACTTTGATTTTTTTTAGTTTCTTTCTAGCTCTATACCCTTTGATCTAAAAGGCCACTTCTATTCTCTGCCTTTTCGTACTTGGATAGGGTAAAATTACAATCCCCTAACCCAATACTGCACATACTTGGTAGACCTGGATAGATTGCTTCATACTTTTGGCTCTCCAATTTAAAGAACTACAGTGATTATTTATTTTTCACCAATTTTAAATTTTAAATAATACATCAGGAAATATGATATTCCAATATCCCACAGGGGTTTTAAAGCAAATCCCAGGGAAACAGTTTCTGTTTAGGCAGTAAAATATGTTCTTAGTGAAGAAAAGTCTACTTTCTCAGGAAAATCCTGTGACCAAGATATCCTAGACCTGTGTCTTGGATTTTGAGAATGAACATTTATTCTTTTTCTAAACAAGTCTCCTTGAATCCAGTCATGTACGCTATGAAAATAATTGGTGTGTAAAAGTGCTCCTTGTGCCAAATCTCATGCTTGTTGAAATTTGATTGGATTCAAACCAGCATGTTTAAAGGTCAAGTGGTTGTTATTATTCTGTGTGGAATTTTAACTCATCCATCACCAGGAAATCAATTGCCCATTTCAGAGTAAACTATTATATCCTCTGCCTCCCCTCTCTCTCCTTCCCCTTTCACAGTTCAAATCTTATAAATATGATTGCCTCTTAAAAGCTCTTGATATGTTTGAATGTGTATATATTGGGGTATATGTGTGCTTTTTAAAAATGCATATTATGTGTCTATGAATACAGAAATACAGATTTGGGTGATGTATTTTTAATAGGCAGAACTGGGTCAGACCAGTTTCAATTCTCATTAAATCACTGAATATTAGGAAGGATCTCTATGCATATTATTAGAGAAGCGGGGTCTAGGTGTTAAGAGTTCTTTTTACTCTTTTTCAAATTAATTCATGTTTGATGGAGTAGTTTGTTTCAGCTTTTTCTTTCCTTTTTCTCCTAATGACTTATTAGTTGGCAGAAAACTCTAGATCTTTACAAAACTTATGACTGTTATTATTCTGACTTGATAGGGATAATGATCTTGTCTGCATTTTGTCTGTATGTTTGGCTATACTCTGTGACTTTGGTAATTGGCTGAATGTTTGGGGCACAATGATTTGAAAATTTTTTTGTGCCCTTAGAAAAAACCCTGCATAAAAGTGGCCTTGTTTTTACTTTTACAAGATCAGAAAACATATTAAATCTGAGCACAAGATAGTAAATGAAATAGCCTACCCCTTCAAATAACCAAAAATGGTAACCTGCATGAATATATGGTATACATTTTCCTTTAGGTTGCCATAAACTAATGGAGGAGGGCACATGCAAAGGACATGTATGACTATGGAATATACATGGAGAACATACATATCTAGAATGCGTGTGGCCCAAAAGTTTGCACAAAGGAACAAAGAGATAGGGAAATGTGTCCTGGGTATATAATTGATAAGGAAAAAAGCATAACTCCCACATTTCAGAGTCATTGAAGTTGTCTATTTGCTCACTGTTGCTTTCTGCTGGACATTACATCTATGCTCTCTACTTGAGCTTTTTTCTTGGACATGTCATGTCTATTTCCTTTTGGGATTATCTACTGCACTCAAACATAGGAAGACCTGAGTTCAAATGTAGCCTCAGATACTTAACAGCTTATTTACATCTTTTTATTTTGACAATAGAGAAACTGAGGTCTCAACATCTAAAAACCTTTTTTCACATCTCACTTTTCTTGACATCTCCAACACTTTTAATTAACTTCTCTTTCTTTTAGGCAGCTGGGTGGTCCAGTGGATAGAGAAAATAGGTCTGGAGTCAAGAAGACTCTTCTACCTGAGTTCAAATCAGACATCAGACTTCTACTAGTTGTGTGACTCTGGGCAAGTCACTTAATCCTGTTTATCTCAGTTTCCTCATGTTTAAAGTTAGCTAGAGAAGGAAATGACAAACCATTTTAGTATGTTTGACAAGAAAAACCAAAAGGGATTGCGAAGAGTTGGACATGACAGAAAATTGCCAAAACCACAAGAACACTAGAAAAGTAGAAAGGGAAGAAGTTGTGAAGGATTTCAAATGCAAATGAGAGCAGTTGTATTAATCCTGGAGGTAATAGGAAGACATTGGTGTTTATTGAGTAGGGTGATGATATAGTCATATTTTTGCTTTAAGAAAATCCCTTTGGCAGCTGAGTAGAGGATGAATTGAAATGGGAAGAGACTTGAAATAGAGAGACCAATTAGAAGACTGTTGCAATAAATAATGCAGGAGAAGTGATGAGGGCCTTTATTAGCATTGTGGCTCTGAGTATAGTGAGAAGGGAACAAATAATAAAGATGTTTTAAGACAAAATATTGATTATATAGAACTGAGAACTTGAATGACATCTTGGTTGTTAGCTTGGATGATTGGGAGTATCATGATACCCTTGACATTAATAGGAAGAAGAGTTTTGGGGAGAAGGATGATGAATTCTGTTTTGGACTTGTTGAAGTATGTAAAAGTTTTAAGGTAATTCAGGACTGATACCTAGCAGAATGATTAATGCTGCATCGATAGATCTGGGAATAATCTCCATGGTGATCATCTCATTCACTAATCAGAATAGATGAAAATGAGAATAAGGAGCCTTGGGGGTCACCGATAGTGAACCTACCTGACCTGGATGAAGATCTATAACAGAAGACTAAGAAGGACTATTTGGGTGACCATCAAATATCATGAAAAGATAGAAGAGGAAGTTATGACCATTTAGCCAATTTTTAGTTGTGTCTGACTCTTGTCGAAGATGCTGAAGTAGTTTGCTAATTTTTTTCTCTAGCTCCTTTTATAGATTAAGGAAACTGAGGCAGATAAGGCTAAGTGACTTACCTAGAATTGCACAGCTATTATGTATCTGAGACTTGATTTGAACTCAGGAAAAGGAGTTTTCCTGACTCCAGCTTTTTGCTCTATATACTGAGCCACTAGTTGCCTAAAAGAAACAATTAACAGTGTTGAAGATGTTAGGAAGAGTGAGGATTGAAAAAAGATCTTTAGATTTACCAATTAAGAGATCTTTGGTAAGAGATCTTTTACATGTCAGGTCCTCAGTTTCTTTATTGTTAGAATAAAAGGGTTTTTACTAAACATGATTGCCAAGGTCCACTTTCTATTCACAGCAAAAGAGAATAAAAAAAACTAGTTCTGAAAGGCATCTCAGAGATAATGCAATCCATTTCTTTCATTTTACAGAAGAGGGAATTGTAGCTCAGGGAGGACAGGAACTGTCCAAGTTCATATAGCTAATAAATGTACATCTAAATTTACCAGCCAACCTGAGAAGGAGGTTCTTCATCACTGCTCTAAATAGTCTGTGGATCATAGGACTTTACACTGAGTACTGCTCTCGAAGAATTTCTCACTTTCTCTTTCCTCAGTGTCCTCCCCAAAAAGTGGATTTATATTGTCTGTAGAGGAAAAGGATAGTAATATCTCATATTTCTGTATTATTTAAAGTTGATAGAACACTTTCTAAACCACATTACTGTAAAATAAGTAATACCTATAACTATTATCCCTATTTTACAGATAAAGAAATTGAGTCTCAGAGAGATTGACTTCTTCTTTGTCATATAGCCAGTAAATGTCAAAACTACCAGGTGCCTTTCATTCACAAATATAGACAGAAGTTTTAGGTTGGTTTTAGTTTCTTGAGAACTCAGTGAAATTTTGTTTTATTTTTTTCACCAGTTGTTTAGTAGTTAAAATATTCAAACCTATATTTCCTGAGTCCTAGTTTAGAACTTTTTCCAATTCTACCTTTCAATAGGGATGAGGTTATTGGCAATACTTAAAAAAATAGCTCAATTGCTTTCCCTCATGCTTTAGACTCTTTCTAAATGTCAGATAATAAAGAAGACTGTGGTGAACTCAGAATTATACAAAAACATTTCTATTTTTTACAGTGTTCAGTTTACCAAATTACCTTTTGTACCATACGAATTCCTACATTTTCACTTTCTCATCCTTTCACAAAAAATTTTGGTTGAAGGGTATTATTACCATATTTTCACAACCATCATCATTTTTCTGACTCCCCCCCCCCCAATACAGAAGGATCCATTCCCAATAAAAATGTTTGTACAAGGATGGTTTTTAGAAAAAAACCTGGAAAGATTTATATGAACTGATGCAGAGTGAAGAGAATAGAACCAGGAGCAATATTGTATGATAATCAATTATGAATGACTTAGCTATTTTCACCAATATAATGATCCAAAACAATCCCCAAAAATGACATCTCTCCAGAGAAAGAATTGACAGCATCAGAATATGGAGCAAAGCATGTTATTTTATACTTTCATTCATTCTTTCATTTTTGTTCAAATTTTCTTCCACAAAATGATTAATATGGAAATGTTTTACATGATTGCACATATATAATCTATATTAGACAATTTATTGTATAAG
Source organism: Sarcophilus harrisii (assembly GCF_902635505.1). NCBI lineage: Eukaryota > Metazoa > Chordata > Mammalia > Dasyuromorphia > Dasyuridae > Sarcophilus > Sarcophilus harrisii. The sequence goes on along the minus strand of NC_045426.1, from coordinate 150,315,305 downwards.
AGACCGGAAAAGAAATGGAGAGAAAAATATAATTTGGAATTCAAAACTTAAAAAAACCAAATTTTAAAAATTGTTTTCACATGTAATTAGAGAAAATACTACATTAAAGTTTGCACAATTAGAGAAAAGTGTCTTCTGTTTTTATAAGAAAATATAACTTTAAAGGATGTGTAAAAATACAGATTCTCTCCCATTGCCTCCTATTCCTTGAGTCTTCTAGAACTGGATCAGAATAGGATTCTAGAAATGTATTTTATAAACAGATTGTTTAATATAAATATACAAAGTTTTGTTTTTCTGATCAAGAATAACTATGTTAAAAGTAACTAAGTTAAAAGAATCTAAATGATTCTTAGAGTAGTGAAGGACAAGTTTTGGAATATTTTGTCACAAATATTTTCCTTAATTCTCATGAGGACAGAAGCTAAAATGCTTGCAAATCTAGATAACTAGAGATAAAGATAATAGGAGAGGCATAGGGCTTCTTTGCTTTGTCCTAAATATTTATTCTCAATTTTCCTATTTAATTCAGGTTGACTTCCCAGATGTTTCACTTAAATGAAAGGTAATTATACCTTTCATTTACAAGTACAGACAGAAGATTCAGATTGGTGTTAGTTTACGTGAGAACTCAGTGAAATTTATTTTATTTTATTTTACCAGTTGTCTAGTAGGCTATGTTTCACTGGATAGTTTTAATTTTAGGGTGCCAATTGTCAAGAAAATAATTTTATAATTTTTTCATCTTGAACATATTGATTCTCTGTTGTGTTGACTTATAATGTGTTGCTCTACTGTAAATAAGATTATTTTATTCTTGTTTTCAACTGACTGATTTATGAAACACACTAAACATCAATACAACCAACTAAATTTATAGAGGAAAATCACTGACATTGAAGCCAGAGAACTAGTGTTCAAATTTAATGTCTTTCATTTACTATTGGTAGTCTTGGACAATTCATGCATTTAAATTAACTTCAACACATAAAATAGAAAGAATTCTTATTTTTCAGGCATACTTTAGAGGCAGGTCTTCATAGAAGTTCTTTATCCATCTTTTTTTCCCCATTCTTTCTCCTCTTCTATGGATAAATTATGGCACACTTCCTTCTTCTGATTCTGCTTTTTTTGGGGGGAGGGGCTTAGCTTTATTTCATAAAACATAAAATAATACTCACATATAATTAGCATTGATTCTTTTTGTGTCTGTTACTTTATTCTTGACTAATGAGGCACACTTTTAAAAGTCTATAGGAAAGGAAAAGATTTCTCTGACATTGTTGTGTGCCATATGACAATAGAAAATTTCCTTATGGAAGAGGACTGCCTGACAATCGTTTACTACTTCACTATGAGTTACTCCCCCAAATTTAGTAAGCATATCTTAATATGTGAACTCCCTAAGATTGGGGGTATTATTTTCTATTTATATTCCCCAAATTAATATAGTACTTGGTGAGTAATAAATTTCATTCATTCATTCATTCATGTATGTTTCAGTAGGTAGTCTACCACAATACTGAATTCTGCATACTTGTTGGACTAGTGCTGTGGGAATAAACAATAGAAATGGAAAGTATAAGCCTTTAATTTTTTTTATTAAAGCTTTTTATCTATAAAACATATGCATGGGTAATTTTTCAACATTGACTCTTGCAAAGCCTTCTGTTTCAAATTATTCCCTCCTTCCCCCACCCTGTCCCCTAGATGGCAGGTGGTCCAATATGTGTTAAATGTGTTAAAATACATGTTAAATCCAATATATGAGTACATATTTATACAGCTATTTTGCTGCCCAAGAAAAATCGGATCAATAAGGAAAAAAAAAACCTGGGAAAGAAAACAAAATGCAAGCAAACAACAAAGAGAAAGAATGAAAATGCTATGTTGTGGTCCCACATTCAGTTCCCAAAGACCTCTTTCTGAGTGTAGATGGCTCTCTTCATCACTGAATAATTGGATCTGGTTTGAATAATCTCATTATTAAAGAGAGACACGTCTACCAGAATTGATCATAATATAATGTTGTTGCCGTGTATAATAATCTCTTGGTTCTGCTCATTTCACTTAGCACCAATTCATGTAGGTCTCTCCAGGCTTCTCTGAAATCATCCTGCTGGTTATTCTAACAGAACAATAATATTCCATAACATTCATATATCATAATTTATTTAGCCATTTTCCAATTGATGGGCATCCACTCAGTTTCCAATTTCTTGCTACTACAAAAAGGCAGCTGAAAACATTTTTGCATATGTCGGTCCCTTTCCCTCCTTTAAGATCTCTTTGGGATATAAACTCAGTAGAAACACTGCTGAGTCAAAGGATATGTACAGTTTGATGGTTTTTTGAGCATAGTTCCAGATTGCTCTCCAGAATGGTTGGATTGTTCACAGTTCCACCAACAATGTACCAGTGTTTCAGTTTTCCCACATACCCTCCAACATTCCTCATTATCTTTTCCCGTCATCTTAGCCAATCTGAGAGGTATGTAGTGGTATCTCAGAGTTGTGTTAATTTGCATTTCTTTGTTCAATAGTGATTTGGAGCACCTGCAAAGTATAAACCCTGAGGAACATACAATGTAATAAATCATTTCAACCTCCTTAGTTTCTTTATTCATGAATTGGGAATATAATAATACCTGTTGTATCTGAGATGGTTCATAGTGTAGTGGATAGAGAGTTAGTCTTGGAATTTGAAAGGTTTGGGTTCAAACCCACTTCTGACATACTGGCTGTGTGAACTTGGGCAAATCACAGTCTTTTATAAGTCCAGGTAACTCTAAGTTGGGTAAATTGCAAAATTATTTTGTATTCTGGATTTCCTAAAATTCCCTTTGCCAGTGAAATCACAGATCTTTCCACCTTATAGAGCAATAGTTGACTAAGATAATATACAAATAGTCTTTTGAAACCAAATTCCAGCATATATGCCAGCTACTCATTAAATTAACTAGGAAAGATATGTACCCAGATGCAGTAACGTAGCAACTACAATATGAGACTGCTTTAAAAAAAACATTTCTGTAATTCAGATTTTTTTTTTACTAATTAAGTGAAGTGGGCATTTCTTCAATTGAAAATGGCAAGATTTTATTATGTATATTTATGGATCAGGGCAAGCCAAGAAGAATAATTATATCTTGGTGGGACTAGTTAGGAAAGGTTTCAGGTAGGATATGAATCTTAACTAGCAAGAGATTCCAGATAACTTACTAGATATACTAAGCCTCCCAGGCAGTTTGCCCAGGATCTTCCAACTTTAGCAAATTAGGTTCACTTGTATCATATTGGTAATGAATGAATTTTTATTGTGACTTTTATTTATTACTTTTGGTTTTAGTGGGAAACAATGAAATTTAGTTTATGTGTGTGTACATAGGTACACACATATATACCCTATGTATATATGTATACACATAGAAATACCTATAGTTTATATATGTACATATTATACATATGTGTATATGTGTATGTTTTTGTGTACACACATATTTATATAGACACATACAAACTAAATTTCATTTTCCTCTGCTAATATAATTTTAGTATTGCTTACTATGCTACACAAATGTTACTGTTCAGTCATTTTCAGTTGTGTCTAACTTTTTATTATCCAATTTGGGGTTTTCTTGTTAGAGGTACTGGAGTAGTTTGCAATTTTCTTCTCTGACTTATTTTACAGATGAGTAAACTGGGGCAGACAGGATAAGGTGACTTCCTTAAGGTTACACAACTATTGTGTCTGAGGTCAGATTTGAACTTAGGTTCTCTTGACTCTATCCACTGTACTACCTAGTTGCATCTATATTACATATACATATACATATAAATAAAATCAACTTGTACTAACTGTGTGACTTTGGGCAGGTACTGAACTTCCCTGAGTTTCAGTTCCTTCTTCAGTAAAATAAAAGGATTGCACTCTGAGATGCTTTCCATATATAGCGTTATGATTCTATGAACCTATGATTCTTTTTTGCTGTGAATTGAAAGTGTTCATAGGCTTGAAAAAAGGGACGGAGGTAATCACGCCCAGTCAAACTCCTTTATTTTGATAACAGGGAAACTGAGGCCCTAACAGGTAAATGTACATTCTAACTAGAATGTTACTAGAAAAAGTAAATTCTTATTGACAATTTCTTAATTATAAAATTAAATTATTATATGAAGAAAATTTTAAAATTATATGTAATGTTTTAATAATAAATTCCTAGGCAATTCCTTAAGAACTTCTAGAGTACTAAAAAAAAGAGGAAAAAAATTTAAAAGGTAAAGTGGTTAAAGGAGTTAGATTTGAAAAGTCACATGTGATTAGGGGAACTATTAGTTCAGAACTAGGTACAATTTAATAATAGGCCTAAAGAAAAACAAAAGGATTTGAAATAATTCAAAATTTAGAAAGTGTTTGTAATATGTAGAGGCAATGTGAAGGTAGAATGGTGTAGTGGATAGAGAGCCAATTTTGGATCTAAGAGGACCTGGATTCAAGTCTTTTCTCAGATAGAGCATTTATTAAGCACTTAATGTGTTCCAAGTATTGTACCAAGGACTGGAAATACAAATATAAGCAAATTAGTTGCTACTTTCAAAGAGTTGCTACATTCAAAGGGGATAAGAAGGAAGGTTACCTGCAAGGAAGGTGAAAAGGAAGTCAAGAAGTCCAGAGAGTGAGTTGAGTTGAGTGAGATGAGCATGGCTGGGTTTTTTCATGAATTGGCAGTCTGTGCTAGGAACTCATTGATGGAGTCACTTAATTTCTTGTGTGTTAGGTAATTTTCTCAAAGGAGCAAATGAAATGTTGACCTGCATGTAGAAAGGAAATTTCGTTATCTGGAAGTTGTCTGTCCCAGATCTAGTCCTTAATCAGCATCTGAGGAAATAACAAATAGAAAAGCTGGCCTTGAAAAATGGAAGACTTGAATTGAAATAGTGCTTCTGACACAAAAGAGCTAATTCACAATGCAAGATAAATCTGTAAAATTCTAAGACTATAGTTAAGGAGAAATTGCTAATCTTCTTTTTTGGAGCAGTTTCTATATTGGAAATTCTTAACATAAATGAAATCACAGGGGAAAATTTTTGGAAGAATAACTCCTGTATCATTTCAGTGTTAGTTCAATTTTGACTTTCCTTTCTGAACAAGGTTTTTTTGGTTGTTGTTTTGTTTTTTTTTTGTTTTCGTGAGGCAATTAGGGTTAAGTGATTTGCCTACAGTCACATAGCTATTAAGTGTTAAGTATCTGAGACCATATTTGAACTCAGGTCCTGTTTTCAGCATCGGTACTTTACCCACTGTGACATCTAGTTACTCCTCTGAACATTTTTTAAAAGCAGTAACATGTATTAAAATATGACTCTTTATCTATGCTGTGCTCTTGGAGTAGCAAAAACCTTAATTATATTTTGGCAAAGATATTTCTAGGTCAAATAATGATTGCGTTTAAAGTTGTAATGTCCAAACAATAACTCTATACTATACATTCTAATTCTATAGAGAGTCTACCTAATGATGCCAGTAAAATTAATCATAACTCCTATTTGCATAGTACTTGCATAGTAAAGCACATTCCTTTCAACAACCATTTAAGAGTAGATAATACAGTTATTATTATTATCTTGTACAGATAAGGAAACTGAAGCTTCTTGATATTAAAGATATTTCCTATAATTACATTGCTAGTAATTCTCTGGGGAAGATCTAACAAGCATTTAAGTATTCTCTGTGTACCAGACACAGTAGTCACTGTGGTATTTGCTGGGAATATATAGAAAAAAACAAAACAAAATTCAAGGAGGTCCCCTCCTATTGGTTTTGAGCCCAGGTAGCCTAAATTCAAGTAAGGCAGCATATTTATGACTATGCTACATTGACTTTCTACAAAGTTTCACAAATATTGTGTGAAAAATTGAATTCATATATCATGGAATTATTTTCTAGACTCTGCAAAATCAAATATCACATTGTGTTTGATCTGTGATGTATGCTCACCTGAAAATCAGCTTCTCCTGCCTATGCCTCTGATTTCCCTCTCTTATAAGTGTGTTACAGTAGAGAAGTAGGGACCAAAGTCACAAAATGAGCATTTCGGAGTAGAGGAATTCTAGTAGATTTCGAGTCTAACCTATATGAGAAAAATTATTCCTTTTACAGAACATATGATAAGTGGTCATTTATGCCTCTTCTTGAAGACCTCCAATCAAGGGGAAGCTTGATTCTCAAGGCATCCCATTCCACTTTGGATTAGGTCTAATTGTTCTGTAAAGTTTCCTCAATAGCAACTCCAAATTTGTCTTTGTGCATTGGCTTTTCACCCTCTGAGACTGACCAGAACAAGTACAATCTCTGTTTCAAATGAGGTAATAAAGTGATTTTATCAGCACTGAATTGCAGCAAAATTCTTCTTATATACCACTGACAGGACAGAAGCCACCTCGCCAAAATCTATGCAAATGATTGCTAATTCTTTAATCAAGCTATAAAAGGCAAAAGCCTGGATTTGGATTTATAATTCTTTGGACTTTTTTTGATAGCTTAATTGAAAGGTTTTGATTTGCTGGTTTTTTTTGTCTATGACTTGTTTTATTTGAGAGCTGGATATTTTATTTTTGTTGTTTTTTTGATTATTCATATATTTCAACATATGTATCTATTGTTGAAAGATAAAATTTGTTGATGGAAAATAATCTTGTTACTTCTCTTCACAGAAAATTAAACTAGGGGAAAAGCCACTTTATATTTTTTATTATGGAAATTGTCCTCCTTTTTTTTATTAAAACTTTTTTTATTTTCAAAACATATGCATGGATAATTTCCCCTTCCTTCCTCCCACTCTCTCCTCTAGATGGCAGGTAATTCAATACATTTTAAACAGATTAAAATATATGTTAAATCCAATATATGTATACATATTTATACAATTATTTTGCTGCACAAGAAAAATCAAATAAAAAAGGAAACAAAATGAGAAAGAAAAAAAAATGCAAGCAAACAACAACAAAGAGCAAAAATGCTGTGTTGTGATCCACACTTAGTTTCCACAACCTCTCTCTGGGTGTAGATGAGTGATGAAGAGAGCCATCACAAGATCATTGGAATTAGTCTGAATAATTTCATTGTTGAAAAGACTCATGTCCATCAGAACTGATTGCTGTATAATATTAATATTGTTGTGTACAATGATCTCCTGGTTCTGATTTCACCTAGCATCAGTTCATGTAAGTCTCTCCAGTCCTCTCTGAAATCATCCTGCTGGTCATTTCTTATAGAACAATAATATTCCATAATATTCATATACATAACTTATTTAGCCATTCTCCAACTGATGGGCATACACTCAATTTCCAGCTTCTAGCCACTATAAAAAGGACTGTCACAAATATTTTTGTACATGTGGGTCCCTTTCCCTCCTTTAAGATCTCTTTGGGATATAAGCCCAGTAGAAACACTGCTGGATCAAAGGATATGCACAGTTTGAAAACTTTTTGAGCATAGTTCCAAATTGCTCTCCAGAATGGTTGGATCCATTCACAGTCCCACCAACAATGTATATGTCCCAGTTTTCCAACATTTGTCATTATCTTTTCCTCTCATCTTAGCCAGTGTGACAGATGTGTAGTGGTAACTCTGAGTTGTCTTAATTTGTTTTTCTCTGATCAATAGTGATTTAGACCACCTTTTCATATGACTAGAAATGGTTTCAATTTCTTCATCTGAAAATTGTCTGTTCATATCCTTTAAACATTTATCAATAGGAGCATGGCTTGAATTCTTATAAATTTGAGTCAATTCTCTATATATTTTAGAAGTGAGGCCTTTATCAGAATCCTTAAATGTAAACATGCTTTCCCAATTCATTGCTTCCTTTCTAATCTTGTCTGCATTAGTTTTGTCTGTACAAAAACTTTTTAAAGTTAATATAATCAAAATTATCTATTTGGTGTTTAATAAAGAGTTCTGGTTTTTCTCTGGTTACAGATTTCTTCCTTCCCCATAGAGCTGAGAGACAAACTATCCTATGTTCTTGTAATTTGTTTATAATATCACTCTTTATGTCTAAATCATGAGCCCATTTCAAACCTTATCTTGGTATATGGTATTAGGTGTGAGTCAATGCCTAGTTACTGCAATACTAGTTTCCAATTTTCCCATCAGTTTTGTCAAATAGTGAGTTCTTATCTCAAAAGCTGGGATCTTTGAGTTTATCAAACACTAGATTGCTATAGTCATTGATTATCTTGTTCTGTGAACCTAACTTATTCCACTGATCAACTACTCTATTTCTTAGCCAGTACCAAATGATTTTGATGACTGCTGCTTTATAATATAGTTTTAGGTCTAGCACAGCTAGGCCACCTTCATTGGTATTTTTTTTTTATTATTTCTTTTCAAATTCTTTATCTTTTGTTCTTTTAGATAAATTATTATTTTTTCTAGATCTGTAAAATCATTTCTTGGAAGTTTGATTGGTATGACACTAAATAAGTAGGTAAATTTAGGTAGTCTTGTCATTTTAATTATATTTGCTCAGATTTTCCATGAGCACTTGATATTTTTCCAATTATTTAGCTCTGGCTTCATTTGTGTGGAAAGTGTTTTGTTTTGTAGTTATGTTCATATAATTCCTGACTTTCCCTTGGCAAATAGAGTCCCATATATTTTATATTATTGACAATTAATTTGAATGGAATTTCTCTTTGTATCTCTTGTTGGACTTTGTTGTTAATATATAAAAATGCTGATGATTTGTGAGATTTATTTTGTATCCTGCAACTTTGCTAAAGTTGTGAATTGTTTCAGTAGTTTTTTAGCTGAATCTCTATGGTTCTCTCAGAATACCATCATATCATCTGCAAATAATTTGGTTTCCTCATTACCTACTCTAATTCCTTTAATCTATTTTTCTTCTTTTATTGTCAAAGCTAACATTTCTATAACAATATTGAATAATAATGGTTATAGTGGACAACCTTATTTCAGTCCTGATCTTATTGTAAATGGTTCTGGTTTGTCCCCATTACATATGATGTTTGCTGATGTTTTTAAATAAATGCTACTGATCATTTTAAGAAAAAGCCCACTGATTCCTATGCTTTCTAGTGTTTTTGATAACAATATATAAATATATATTATATGTTACATAAATTATATATAGATATATAAGTAAATATAAACTATAATAATAATAATGATTTTATCAAATGCTTTTTCTGCATCTATTGAGATAATCATATGTTTTTTTTTAGTTTGGTTATTGATATAATCAATTATGCTAATAATTTTCCTAATATTGAACCAGTCCCACATTCCTGGTATAAATCCTACTTGGTCATAATGTCTTTTCCTGTGGATGACTTTCTGTAACCTCTTTACTAATATTTTGTTTGATTTTTGCATCAATATTCATTAGGGAAATTAGACTATAATTTTCTTTCTCTTTCTTTCTTAAACCCTACCTGGTTTAGCAGCACTATGTCTGTGTCATAAAAGTAATTTGGTAGGAGTCCTTCTTTCCCTAGTTTTTCAAATAATTTATATAATATTGAAATTAGTTGTTCTTTAAATGTTTGGTAGAATTCATATGTAAATCCATATGCCCTGGAGATTTTTTCTTACAGAGTTGATTAATAGCTTGTTCTGAAACAGTCTTCTTTTTTATGTTTCCTATCATTTTTATTACCATAGTAATTGTTTTGCATTTGGAAAATTGTGTGGCCCTTCAAAGAAAATCAAGTTATTTCTTGACACAAAATCCATCTTTTAAAAATAATATTCTTTTCTTAGTGATGATATAAATCTGAAATGAACACAAAATTGTAGTGATACAAAGGACACGGGAGAGAAGACTTGGCAGACTTAAGTATTTGTAGCATATCACTGAAGGTGACTCGAACAAAGGAAGAGATGTAGAAAATGTCATACAGAAAATGTATGTATCCTTTCATGTAGTAAGGGTGAGGGAATAATAGATGGGTTGGTTAGGTTAAGGCTATACTGGTGTCAATAGAACCGTAAAAGACATGATAAAGATTTCCAATGCATTATGTAGATCCTCTATCTAGGACTGAGGTGAAAATATGGACAAGAATAATAAAGATGAGAAGTCTTGGACAAGGAATCTCTATGCAATTATAGATCCACTGAAGTACTCTTCTGTTTGATAATATTTGCTATCTGTACTTCTTATTCATTCCTTCCACAACCTGAGAGAATCTGTCTCAGATATTGGTCTTTGTGAACATCCTCAAGAATTCAATCAAGTGAGGAAATAATTCACAGAGGAAGGTTAAAAGAGCTAAGTCTGAGATTTTGGCATGGAAGGGATTGCTTCCTTTTTTCCCCTCTGCTATCATCATTATTTGTGGTTTGAGCAGTCTCATGGAACTAGTCTTTTTTTTTCTTTCCTTCTAATTTTTGGTTGTGTTGGTTATGTTTGTGCAAAAGCTTTTTAATTTAATGTAATCAAAATCATTCACTTTACAATCCATAATTCTCTGGTAATTCTTTCGTAATAAATTCTTCCCTGATACATAGATATAACAGGTAAACTATTCCACATTCTTTTGCTTATGTTCTTTATGTCAAACCTATTTTGACCTTAAGTGTTGGTCTATAGTTTCTGACAAAATACTTTCCAGTTTTCTCAGCAGCTTTTGTCAAATAGGAAGTTCTTGTCCCCAAAACTTCGATCTTTGGGTTTATCAAATACTAAATATCTGTGGTTGTTTCCTACTGTATGTTATGTACTTAATCTATTTCACTGATCTGTCACTCTATTTCTTAGCCACTTCCAGATTGTTTTGATGATTACTGCTATATAATACAGTTTGAAATCTGGTATGCCTAGGCCACCTTCCTTCAAAGTTACTTTTTTCCTATTAATTCCAAAGGTACCATTATGTACCTTTATGTTATTTCTTTAATTCTTATACCCATAACACTTCCCTGTTGAGTTTACATGACATTGTATTTGTGCTTGTTTTTTAAGCTCCTTGTTTTCAAATGTCTTTTTTAGAGCTCTGTTTTCAAATGTCTTTTTAAAAACTCTACCAGCTAACTCCTTCAAAAGGCAGAAGTCATTTATTTTGTGTCCTCCTAGTACTCACTATATATTATGAAAGTGCAAAAAAATGTTGACTATCTGCTCTCCCATCCTTACTTCTGGAAATTTAGGAATTTGAAGTCACTATCTCAAGGCTGAGTCTGGGCTGTTGGTTGTTCCCACAATTATGTCAGTTTGGCACTGGTGTATTTCTCTAGAGAGTAAATGAAAGGCAATACCAATGAAGACAGTTCCCCTGCCTATCTAACTAGTAGAAGGTTGTCATCAAGACACATAAAATGACTTTTAATTTTCCAAAGAGACTGCCAAGAAGCTATGCAGTACATTTTTAAAATGAGGTGATTGTAATCAATTTATATATGTGTGAATGAAGGACTTAATTGATTCAAGACTTCAGGGAAAGCTCTGATTAGAAAATCAGAAGACTTCATAAATGAGTTAAAAAAACAAAGTCCTGATTTATTTTTTGGACATTCATTGAGACCATTTGGGATTCAAAGTAGATAGATATAATTGAAGTCTAATGTTAATTTCATTATGATAAATCAGAGGCCTGGCTTTGAAATCTGCTCCAAGATACATGTATCAGTTCTGGGCCTGAGAATTTGTCTAGTAAATCAAACATGCAATAAAAAGAGTGGGACCAGTAGGACTGACAGCTACTGTGTAAATATCTATGACTTCAGGTTTGAGGACTCAGTTGGTTTCCCATAATAGGAGAAAAATATGCATTGACATCTTATTTTTCACTTCTTTCCAGAATTAGAGCTTGGGCAAGGTAAAGTGAAGATTAAGGAAACAAATGTATTTTGCTTAGCTCTTCTCCTAAAAACAGAACTCATTTAGGTGAGAATTGTGACAGCTCAATTGACCTTGTTAGGAGAAAGTGAGAAAAGTTCAAATTGAGAAAGAATGGGAGCATCTAGCTTTGTTGTTGTTTAGTTGTTTATCATTTCTGACTCTTTGTGACTCCATTTGGAGTTTTCTTGATGAAGATAATAGAGTGGTTTGCCCCTTCCTTCTCCAACTTATTTTTACAGGTGAGAAAAGTGAAGGAAGTAATGTTAAATAACTTACTCAGGATCACACAGCTAGTAAGGATCTGAGGCTGGACTTTGACTCATCTTTCTGATTCCAGGTTCAGCACTCAATTTCTACTACACTACCTGTCCAAGGATGTTCAGTAGGGCCATGTAAAAAAGCATTGTGAGTCCAACCTGTTTTTCTGTAACCTTTCCCCCTCCTCCTATAGTGTTATTTCCAGCCCCATGCTTTGAGGTCTTCTATTTTCTTCTTTATCAATATCTACTTTTAGAGGGGAAAAAATGATAGCATTCATTTACACATTAGTGTAAGTCAGTGTATCTGTTTCTCTGGGTTTTTAAATTCATAAGCAGTTACCTTACCAGAGATAAACTTTATTTTTAATTTTGAAGTGAAATTTTTCATGCTGTTAACCAATATAAGAAAATTTTTTTTCTATTATTGATGCTATCATCCTCAACTCTTCTCTTCTATTCACTTACATAATCCAGTCTCTTAAGTCATGTTGTTTTTACTTCCCCAACATGTCTTTATAGGTTCCTTTCTCTCCACTCATATCCTGATTCAATCCTTCATTACCTCTATTTTTATAATAATGGTAATAGTAAAAACTATTATCATCCCCATTTTACAAATAAGAAAACAGAATTGAAAAAGTGACTGGGTCTCAAAACTAATAAGAGGCTATAACAGGAGGACAGGTCTTTTTGTTCCAAGTTCATAACTCTTTTCACTATACCACTTTCTAATTGGTCTCCCTGCCTCATTTCTCTCCTCCAATATATCCTCCAAGCATTTTCCAAAGTGATATTCTGAAAGAGCAGGTCTGACTTTATTGCCCCTGACCTCTTCCTCCTTGAAGGCGGACATTGGTTTTTGCCTTTTACTTTTTCTTTTCAATGATTAGTATATAGTATGACACATAACAAGCATTTAATTAAATGATTGTTGACTGACTGACTAATGGTAATGATCAGAGAATTTTCCTTAAGCCCCTGAAATCACAACTTTCATGTGGCTTCCTGTCTAAAGCATGCACATTAAGTAAAATGCTATATTCAGGAACTTTGTTAGCTCATATTCTATTGTGGTATTGAGTCATGCATCCTATTGATTTGCTTCCTTATTTCCTGACAAATGATTTCGCATTTTAAAGTGAGAACTTCATTGATGAATGGATTTAGAAAAGTGACTTCAGGGAGTTGGTATGTGCAAAATGATGCTGAGACTTTTAAAACTCAGGTCTTTAGCTCAATTTCTTTGACCAGTTGGCTCTGTCTCACAGAGTCAAACTCTATGTGGATAATTTGATTCTGGCTTCCTCATTTCAAGTCTCATGTTGCTCAGTTCTATAACTTACTTTAAGTTTCTGCAGAAAGGACCAAGGTATTTGAAGGAAAACGTAAGGCATCATTGGTGAGTGAAATGGGCTTAAAGGATCACTGTATGATGTCATTTATTAATAATAGAGAGGAGACACAAAAAGCTTCTTTTTACACAAGACTAGCTGATCTTTAATCAGAAAATATACATTTGCCCTTAAAAAATTCAGGTAGTTATTCGCCCACTTAAGGAAATGGAAGAACTACAAAATGCAGACAGGATTTAATTAAATAAGCATGGGCAAGATCAGTTAATATCTTATTGCTTGCCTATGCTTTTTAGGCAAGATCAGTTAAGTGTTTTTTTTTTAACTTTTTAAAGCCAAAAGGGATCAAAATAAGAATGTTCAACATAGTAGAAAACAAAAGTAATGACTTTAAGTAGAGATTTTTGTAAGGCTATAAAAAGGGTATATAATAATAATTATATATATATATGTATATATATATATATATATATATATATTTCCAAAGCTACAATATCCTCTTATCTGTCCTCTAAGTATATGTACTTGAACTCTTCCAAAATTAGATATTCACTTTTAATACTTTTCTTCAGCACTTGAGCATTGAATTTTAGATATTCATTTATCTAACATAAATTTATTAAAAAATATCTGCTGTTTAAAGCTTAATGTTAAGTATTAGAAGAGAAAAAAAAATTAGTTAAGACATGATCCCTGCTTTCATTGAGTTTACAATTTAGTAAAGGCATGAGTCAAAGCATATAACTATGATATGTAATGTTAGGTGGTAAGCTATTAGCAAGTTGTAAAACAAATGAAGTCCAATAGGGAGAGCCATTACAGATTGGAATAGTGTCTATTGTTATCATTTGTCCTTTGTTCTTATAGAGGATTAATGGTATTGTGAAGGTGATATCTTGGCTACAACATGTGTTGGATTTAAGTGAGTCAGAGTTGTGCAGTCTCACTCTCTTCTCCAGAATCCAGTGGTAAGGGAAAAGTCAAGATGACTGGCAATAATCTGGTGGGATGTTGATGCAGGGATGACTTCATGGAGGAGGTAATATTTGTGTTAGGCTTTAAAAGTTGAGTTGGAATTCCAAAGGGGGTGGAGGATATTTTAAGCATGGGAAACAATCTGAGCAAAGAGATATGAGTCCTCAGCTCATATACTGAGAAGGAAGCTTGGTACCTGTACTGGAATATCAGCATGGGATAGGAATTGGGAATACAAGCAGCTACAATTAAGAATGAAATTTGGGAGGTGTTGATGTGTAATATAAATGGACAATTCCCTTTCAAACCTTGCATTTTGACTTTGACAGCTAGTTCAGACTCCTAGCTTTGAATCGCTGCCCTGATTTTTCTGTTTGTTTTAACCATTTGAAGCTCAGTGTTCTGCAGATATCCTAGCACCAGTCCAAACTGGATTTTTGATTTACATTTACTCTCTTCCCAATTCATATCTTGAACCTTAAAATCTAGTTAGAGTTTATCCTTATCAAAGCCCTTGGGATTGCTTAATTATGGGTAGGAGTTATGTTTAGATCAATTCAGTACAGTTGACTTCAATTCAATTAAAGCAAACATTTTTAATCCCTTGTTATCTATAAGACTCTATGCTAGGTGCTGGTTAATGCATAGACTAAAACCAAATAGCCTCTGAATTCAAGGATATTGTATTCTTCTAAAGCGTTTCAACATAGATACAATATAGGTAAGGGAGATTTTAAGACAGAGAGAGTTTTATGAAATAAGTGGCACCTGAACTGAAAATTAAAAAAAAAGAACCTAGTTTTGTTTATTAATTTATTTTTAATCTTTTTAATCTCTTCTTTAGTTTCAGGTTTTCGGTGTTTAATTAGAGATTCTTAATTTCTTTTTTTTATCTTTTTAAAGTTTATGCCTAATTCACTGATCTGCTCTTTCTTTTTTATTGATGTAAGGGTTTAGAAAAACATATTTTCCTTTAAGTACTGCTCTGACTGCATTCCAAAAATTTTGGTGTGATTTCTCATTGCTATAATTATATTTAATGAAACTATTGTTTCTATGATTTCTTCTTTGATTGACTTTTTTTAAAAAGATTAGGTTATTTGGTTTCCAATTAATTTTAATACATGCTTCAAAATCCCTTTATTGGATGAAAATTTTTATTGCATTATGATTAGAAAAATATGATGTTTTTGCTTTTTTGCATTTGTTTGTGAGATTTTTATGCTCTGATACATTTTGTGAAGATGCTGTACAGAACTTAGAAGTGGATAAATATTTTTCTATTCCCATGCAATATTATTCCAGAAATCTATCATATCTAATTTTTCTAAAATTATATTTAACTCTTTAACTTCTTTCTTGTTTATTTTATGGTTAGACTTATCTCGGTCTGAGAGACGTAAATTGAGGTCCTCCACAAATATAGTTTAATTATTTCTTCATGCAATTAATTTAACTTTTCCTTCAAGAATTTGAGTGCTATGCTATTTGGTGCTTATATGTTTAGAACCAATTTTATTCATTGTCTGTGGACGTTTTTACAAAAATGTAGTTTTCATGATTATATCTTTTAAGTATTTCTACTTTTGCTTGTCTGAAATAATGATTACTACCCCTGCCTTTTTTATGTCACCTGAAACATAATAGCTTTGCCCACATCCCTTATTTAACTCTATGTATCTCTTGGTGTTTCAAGTGTCATTTTTTGGTAAACAACATATTAGATTCTAGTTTCTAATTTATTTTGTTTTCATCTTCCATTTTATGGATGAGTTCATATTATACTGGTGGGTTCAGAGTTGTGAATTTACCCCCATCATTTCTTATAGAACAATAATATTCAATAATATTCGTATATCATAACTTATTCGGCCATTCCCAAACTTATGGACATCCACTCAGTTTCCAGTTTCTTGCCACTACAAAAAGGGCTTCTACAAACATTTTTGCACATATAGGTCCCTTTCCCTCCTTTAAGATCTCTTTGGGATACAAGCTCAGTAGAGATACTGCTGGATCAAAGGGTATGCACGGTTTAATAACCTTTGGGCATATAGACTAGATTTTAATGAAAGGAAGAGAGAGGCTGACAATTTTTCACAAGTCTGCTTCACTAAATGCAATTCATGCACAAAGAAAGACTTCACTTAATGTGATGTTATTGGCCCTCTGAAAATGAAGGACAAACAAGTGGGGAAGGCTTGTAGTCCGCTAATGAGGCAACTTTAAAATCCTGAATTACTTTTTAAGTGGTTTTTTAAAATAGAAAACTTGAGATATTATTCCTAAAGGAAGCTTGCAGGTTGAAGAAATTGCCTCAACCAATGTAGGTTAGCAGTTTCTCCACAATTTATAGTTCTAGAGATTTTCTGATCTCTAGATACAAGTACAAGAGGTTAAACAATTTGCTCATGATCACACAGGGAGTATATAGCAGATCTGTCATCTGAAATCAGATTTTTTCTGACTACAAGGTGATCTCTGCAGCTTCTCTGACATGGTGTTTCTCCTTAAGTAACCTTCTTTCCAGGGTTAGTGTGAAGAACAAATGAAGCAAGATAACACTGACCCTAGAGTTGGAAGAGAGAAAGAGGAAGAGAGAGAGACAGGGAGGGACAGGGAAGAGAGAGGAGGAAGAGGGGAGGAGAGAGAGAGAGTGAGAGAGGGGGAGAGAGGAGGAAAAGAGAGAGAGAGAGAGAGAGAGAGAGAGAGAGAGAGAGAGAGAGAGAAGAGAGAGAGAGAGAGAGAGAGAGAGAGAGAGAGAGAGAGAGAGAGAGAGAGGAGAGAGAGAGAGAGAGAGAGAGAGAGAGAGAGAGAGAGAGAGAGAGAGAAACTAAAGGGGACTTTGCAAATTTCTGTGCTCCTGTATTAATTTGCAAACTAAAGGTAATCCCTAAAAGGAAGCTGATGATATAGATGATCTCAGTTGCAAAAAGGGAGCCAAAAGTTAAGATGCCCATTCCTTTTTATTCCTGTCATTTTTGTGCAGCATTAGAAAAAACTATTGGTTAGACATGAGCAGTTAGGTGGCACAGAGGATATAGCACTAGCTTTGGAGTCAGGAAGACTTGAGTTCAAATCCAGCTTCAGATATTTACTTTACAGATATTTACTAACTGGAACCCAGGACAAAGTTACTTAATCCTGTTTACTTCAACTTCCTCATTTGCAAAATGAGTTGAGCAAGGAAATAGCAAACCACTCTAATATCTTTGCCCAAAAAATAGAGTTGGACAGAACTGAAAGAACTGGAAAAAATGAACTAATTATGTAAGACAAAATTAATTGCATTTACAAGGGTAAAATCATAAAGTATGCTATTTATAATAGACATGATGATATTAATAATAATGTTATGATCTTATATTTATGTAGACCTTATGCTTTCCAAAGAGTTTTCATATCCATTATCTGGTAATGGGCAAAAAAATATTAGAAAGAAAAGGAATGGAAACCTGAGACACAAATGTAAGATGGAAAAAGAAGAAAGAAAAAAGGCAAATAGTCAAGAGAAAGAAAATGGAAGGAAAATTTAATAATACCTTTAATAATACCCTGGAACAATCTTTAGGAATAATAGACTACTAAGAGATGCTAAAATAGGATACTAAGTATAATTTCAAAGAAATAAAAATCTAAAAATAAAAAAGTGGGCATAACCTTAGTTTCAGTTGCCAATGACTTTTAGGAAAAGAAAGTTGGATAATTTAGACATAACATCCTTGAAATTAGATACTTGATCAAGACATCAGAAAGAGACTATAGTACAATAAAAGAAATACCTGTTTTTCTGAGTTTCTATGTTTTTTCTAGCAGTGAAAGAATGTCAGTGGAAGGGAAGATATATTAGGAGTGGGTTTCCCACTGCTTCTATGCTATATTAACAGAAAAATATCAAAAACCAAGTATTGCATTATAACAAGGAAGCAAATATAACTTTTTCTAAGGTATCCTTTAAAGGATGTTGAAATATTCAACATGCTAACAAATGGCTATTATTGCTGAGTAAAAATTACTTAATGCCTTTATTTTAGATTGTGATCCTTATTTTACACATCCCTTTCCTGGTGCTGCATCATATGACTTCCCTGTAATTATTCTGAACTTATGCTTTTATCATGTAATTTTATATTGCATTCACATATCTCAATTTCTTTAATTATTCCATTATTAATGTATGTTTTCCTAGTTTCTAATTTTTGCTACAACAAAAATATCAATAGCTTTACACACTAAGATGACAGGAAAAGATAATGATGAATGTTGGAGGAGATGTGGAAAAACTGGGACACTAATTGACTGTTGGTGGAGTTTTGAACTGATCCAACCATTCTGTAAAGCAATTTGGAACTATGCCCAAAAGGCTATCAAAATGTGCATACCCTTTGATCCACAGTGCTTCTACTGGGTTTATATCCCAAAGAGATCATAAAGGAGGGAGGGGGACCTACATGTGCCACAAAATGTTTGTGATAGCCCTTTTTGTAGTGGCAAGAAATAGGAAACTGAGTGGATGCCCATCAGTTGGAGAATGGCTGAATGTTATGGTATATGAATATTACGAAATATTATTGTTCTATAAGAAACGACCAGCAGGATGATTTCAGGGAAGTCTGGAGAGACTTACATGAACTGATACTAAGTGAAATGAGCAAAACCAGGAGATCATCTTACATGGCAACAACAAGATCATATGATCAATTCAACAAGATTATATGATCAATTTTGATGTACGTGGCTCTTTTCACCAATGATATGATTGAGGTCAGTTCCAATGATCTTGAGATGAAGAAGAGAGCCATCTACACTCAGACACAGTGTAGTCCTCTATAGGAACTGAGTGTGGATCACAACATAGCATTTTGACTCTTTTTGTTGTTTGCTTGCATGTTGTTTTCTTTCTCATTTTTTCCCTTTTTGATCTGAAAACTTGAAACCAAAGGTTTTGCAAGAATCAATGTTGAAAAATTATCCATGCATATGTTTTGAAAATAAAAAGCTTTAATAAAAATAATTTTGTACATTTGGGCTATACACTTTTCCTTTTTGATCACTTAGGACTATAGACTTGCTGGTGTTATTGATAAGACAAAAAATATCTATAACTTAATGACTTTTGGTGCATAATTACATAGTTGGACCATAACTGTACTATGATCCAATCTATCATTTTCCTCTTTTATCATCTTTGTTAATATGATGGATGTAACATAGAAACTCAGATTTTATTTTGTTTCCACTTTTCTGATAATTAGTATTTGGAGCCTTTTTCATATAGTTGTTATACCTTGAATATCTTCCTTTGAAAATTGCCTATTCTTATCCGTTGACCAATTTTTGTTGAGAAATGCTCTTATTCTTATGATTTGACTCAGTTTCTCACATATCTTATAAATGAGAACTTTATGAGAGAAACTTGTTGCAAAGCTATTTTGGGGAATGGCTGAACAAGTTGCAGTATATGAATGTGATGGAGTACTAATGTGCTATAAGAAATGATGAGCTCAATTATTTGCATGAAATAATGGAGAGTGAAATGAGTGGAATCAAGAGAATATTGTTTACACCAATAGCAATATTGTTTTAAGAGTGATTTAGAGTGGATGTTATTTTGACTATTATAAATACTCAAATTAACCATAAAGAACAATGAAGAAAGGCACTATCTGCATCCAGAGAAGAACTGATAAATAGCAATATGTATAGAATAATTTTTACCATACACATATGTATAGAATAATTTTACCACACATGTGTCTAATGACAGCCATCTCTAGTGTGGTAGGGGAAGAAGAAAAAAAAAAACAAGAGAAATCTACATGATAATTTTGTTTTGTATTTGAAAGGAATAACAAGTTGTGTAAATTTATACTTTCATGCGCAGTCATCTTTTTATTGTATTATGCTATGAAAAGGCTTGTTTTATTTATTTATTTAAAAAATTTAAAAAAAATTAAAGAAAAAGCAAAGGTATCATTCTCTACCCACATATTGTGTGTGGGTATGTGTGTTTGTGTATATATATATATATATAAATTTTTTTTGAGATTAGGTCTTCTATCTTGCCTAGGCTGGAAGTGCATGGGTGGTCAGCATGGGTGTTTATTTCAGGCCTGGATTAATTTGCCCCTTTAGCAGTTTGGTGGCCCTTGCTCCTGGAATCTTATAATACTATCCTTGTATTTAGTCCAGACATCAAATCAAATTAACTTATGATAGTTCAGAAGAGCCAAGCTCAAGTGATCCACCAACCTCGGCCTCCATTGAATTAAAGAAATTATAGAAGTATCCCATCATGTTTGGTACAAATCCCTCTTCTCACAGTTTGTTTCCTTTTTCCTTTTAGATGAATTAGTTTTATTTATGCAAAAGCTTCTTAATATTATGTGAATAAAATTATTCATTTTATTTTCTGCATTGCCTCTATCGTTTGTTTACACATAAACCCTATCCTCATCCATAGATCTGAAAGGTAATACTTCCTTCTTCTTTTAATTTGTTTATGATGTTAATTTTTTAGATCTAAGGCATGCATTTATTTGGATCTTATTTCTTGGTCTATGACTAATTTCTGCTACCTATCCTTAGTAATTGAATGAGTGCTGCCTCAGTCAAACTGAGATCTGTTGTAGACCTTAACTTAAAAAGGCCAAGATTTCCCATTGCATCCAGGACCATCTTCTGTTGTCTTCATCTATATCTTGCCACTGGGCCTAGAGAGTTCTAGGGGTGGAGAGGAAGTGAAGCAGGTGACCTTGCACAGCCCTCTCTCACTGAAATCCAATTCACTTTCATGTCATGGCATCGTTTCCCTGATGTATGGTTCTTTCTCTTCAAGAACGAAGGACAAACAACAACAGACAGATTATTTTCCATTGTCCCAAAAGATTTTGTTGAATATGAATCTTTACCCTTTTATCTTTGGGGATCTGTGGCTTTATTGAATACCAGACTAGTGGGTACATTAGCTTCCCTATGTTGTATATCTAATCTCTTTCACTAAGTGATCTCTCTTTTTTTTCTAACCAATATTCAGTAATGTTGATAATGGCTATATTGTAGTTCCTACTTTTAAAAATCATCATTTTCTTTGAGATACTTGTCCTTTTGTTCTTTCAGATGAATTTTATTATTTTCTAGTTGTTTAAAGTTATCTTTTGGCACTTTGGCATGGCACTGTATGACTAAAATAATTTTGATATTATTGTCATTTTTTAGTTAGCTTAGTCTACCCATAGATAGTTAATATTTCTTTAACCATGTTAATATTCATATAAAGTACATTTTGCAATAATTCATATAGCTTCTGTTGTGTTTTGTTAGACTGAAAATTATATACACAGAGTTTTTGAATGATATTTGATGCTATTCGAATTCATTGATCAATTTTGTTTTTCAAATGCTAAAATGCTCATCGTTTACATGATTTATTATAGTTTTCAGCTTTTCTGAAGTTACTGTTTTATTTGTTTCTAGTATTTTTCTAGCATTCTTTCAGAAAACCATAATATCATCTATAAAATTCATTAAACACTCATATTGAAATATTAGTGGGGCTGATCTCAGACAATTATCCTGCTTCACTTAAAATAAGATATTAAAGAGAAGATATTAATTAAAGCTTAATGTGGTAAGAATATCATTCACTAGATGTATCTATTGGGTGGTCAATCATTAGCTTTAGACAAAGTGTGAAAACTTATAGGCATCTTTGATGGTTATTGAATAAACTGGAATGATGTTTGTACAAGAAATCTATTGGCTGTTGGAGAAACCTAGTCCCATCCAGTGAGGCTTGCATAAAATTATTTAAATTTGTTGCTATCAAGGATTTTAGTATTTTTGTGGTAGAAGCCTTAAATCAAACCTCTACAAAGGAGTTGCTTGAAGGTGAAAGGAGCTCTCCTTGATTTCAGTTACCTTTCCTTCTACTCCTCTTGATTAGAGGAAGACTTGATGACTTCTAAACACCAAAGGACTTTGACTTTTCATTGCAGTCCTAGCAGTGTCCTCAAGACAGTAGCAAATGGTAGAAATGAATGTCTCATGAGCTGAGGAAAGCTTGGACATGGCAAGAAAAGGTGAAGTATTTTACAGGGAGCAGAAAGGCCATGTCCTTAAGGAAATATCTGAAGACTTTAGTAATAATACTTCCAGAAACTATGTTACTGCTTTGTCATTTGTCTATTTTAACTTGTCCTCTGTATATATCCTGTTGGGAGAATATTGCACAGATATTTGGAGAGGGTAGAAGGCATTTTATATTATCTCCATCATATTATAAATTACTGTTTTCTAAAACAGTACTTCTAAAAGAAGTCTGAGAGCATTATGGGAAGAAAGCATTATTGAATGGTTGGCCCAGAGAGGGTGTTCCTTAGAAAACTGGTACTAGAGATGGAGCTGTAGGAGACCAGAGAGGGTATTAGGGAGAACATCATCTATTTGATGCAATAGATAGAGCACTGGACTTACAGAACACTAAGCTCAAATCTTGCCTCAACATTGATTAAGTACGTGATCCTACACAAATCATTCAGTCTCTTTTGGCCCAATTTCCTTGTCCACAAAATGGAGGTAATAAAAGCTTCTCCTTTCTAAAGTTGCTGTGAAGATGAAAAGAAATCCTTTACTAATACAGAGAACACTCTGCAAACTTAAAGCACAATATAAATTCTAGCTATTATTATTATAAGCTAATTGAATCTGGCTAAATAATCCATTTCAACTGATAATCATGTGGAAATGAATGCTATTGGGGGTTTATGAGCTAGAGTATTAGACAATCATCACCCCAACTCCTCAGAAATACCTGGAAGTTTAAATAGAGATATAGCCAGACATATTCTGGGAACCCATCCTGTGAGTGCCAATTAAATTTGGGGAAAATAGCTCCAGAACCTGTGATACATACACAGAGATAGAAATAGATATAGATATAGGAAAGTAATTGTTGGCAAAAAAAGCTCAACAGCCTGTTATATGTATGTATGTATATTTATGTATAAATACATATGAACCCATATGTAAAATTTCATTTCATATGTCCAAAAAACTATCCCTCTTAAAATCCTATCTCCTGGCACCAAATGAAACCTGGATGTCCCCTGAAAATATCACCTCTATGACCATATTCTCTATTATTGGTTACTTCTCTCATGGCCCTTGACTCAGAGCACAAGGATAATCCTGTTCTCATGGACACATCCAGACTATTTCTCAGCTACCATCACCTAATCAATCACCAATGGCTCCTCTGAAGTTCACATTAGCTGATAATATTACTTTGTAAAAATTCTTATCATCTACCAACCTCAAAGCTACTTGCCTACTTTACTCAATAACTTCTGCATATTTCTCACTTTTTTTCTTTTCTCCAAAACTCTCGGGGTGTCATTGATGAATTAGATAGCTAAATGGTTTAGGAGTAGAATATTGCTTGTTGAGTTTGAAAGGCCTGAGTTTTAATCTTGCACCATACATTTGCTAGCTTGTTTGTCTCTGGGCAAGACATTTAATCCCTCTTATATGCAGTATTGCCAAAATTAAATAGGGATAATGCTATAATCTACTTCACATTGCTGTTGTGAGAATGAAATGAGATAGCACATGTAGAATGCTTCACAACCCTTAAAAGGTAACATATTATTATTAGTGACTTCATTTTTCATACTGATTGTCCCTTTCCCATGGCTTCCACCTTAACTTTCTTTGTTGTTCAACCTTTGTTTTTAAAGAGGAACAATAATATCATGATAGATCATGGCTTAACTTGCCTGTGAATTGGATTGAAGTGAAGTAGAGTTAGACAAAATCATCAGTCTCACTCTCTTCCAGAGTAATCAAAGTCCAGCCATAAGACAAAAGTCAAGACAACTGGTGTTAACTGGTGATATGTAGATGACTGGTATCATTGGTGTCCAATCAAGCTCAAAGTGCTCCATGGCATTGCTTCAGACACCTTTATGATGAAAACAAATTATTCTCATCCCCATTCCACTGGAGGAAATCTCCACATGCTTGGGGTAGACATCTTCCTAACTCATCAATGGATTTCATTAATCTTAGCCGTTCGTTAAGGCCTTATCACATAAAGCATGGTTTTGTTAATGATAGACTTTCCTTATTTAAAACTCATTAAGTTCTGAAGAGGTCAAGGAAAAAACTATCTAAGCCTTCAGTGGCTGCTTTCCAATATTTTAATGACATTACACCACACTATCATCTCAAGTTAAACCTTTGTTGCTCTGTTTTTGTAGACAAGAGACTAACCTATTGTTGTACACTTTTCTTCCCTAATATTCCTTTTGATAGAATGTTTATCTCTCCCTCCAAACTTTTAGAATCCTAGAAAAAACTGAATTTTCTTTCTCTCTGCCCATTTTCTATTTTCAGAGTAAATATCAATGTACTTTCTTCATATTGTCAACCTTGATTGTGAAAAATGTTTAGATCTTTGTGTGATGTTCGACTTGAATGGCCTAAATAGTGGTTTTTAGAAAGTGGGTTGCCTTCTATGACTTCTTTTCTATTTGGGGTTCACTGTAGGAGATCATCTCAGATCAACTCAGTAAATCTGGTTATGGTCTCAGAGTTTCTAAAAATTCCATTTCCTTATGATGCGTATTTTAAATGTCAATGAGAATGATAGCCATAAGTGTTTAGTAGTTTATTGCAAAGGCATTCCAAGGAGCAGAAAACACCATAACTATGCTAAAGTTCAGGAGAGACCCTTTACTCTTGGAGTCTTCTGCTAATTACTACATAGACATGTTCCTTCATTTGCGAGGATAAGTAGATGTCATAAATTATAACAGTAATAGGTTTATTTGTTGGTTTCAGCAACATTATAGAAGGAGTCTTATGCTTTTCTTTTCTTTGTTTCTTTTTCTTCCTCTCTCCCTGTCTCCCTCCCTCCTTCCTTCCTTCCTTCCTTCCTTCCTTCCTTCCTTCCTTCCTTCTTTCCTTCCTTCCTTCTTTCTTTCCTTCTTTCCTTCCTTCCTTCTTTCCTTTCTTCCTTTCTTCCTTCCTCTTTCTATTTTTCTCCTCAACTTAGTTAAGCTACATTTCAGTGTCATTGCCACCAATTATTTTCTTCAAGATGTCACAGTCTAAGATCAATGATCTTGATTACAGGAACTGTCTTATTCGTCTTGTAGCCTTCTGGTGGGGCAACTCCTATTGCATATAGTAGATGACAGGCCTGGGATTAGGAAGACTCATTGAGATCATATATGGACCGAGACACTTATTAGTGTTAATCATTGGCAAGTCACTTTACCTTGTTTGCCTCAGTTTTCTCATCTATAAGATGAACTGGAGAAGAAAAAGACAAACTGCTTCTCCTAACTCTGCCAAGAAACCCCCAAATGTGGTCACAAAGAGTTGGGCATAACTGAAAACAACTGAATAACAAAAGCCCTCAGACAAGCACAATGCCCTTATACAGAGTAAGGTTAGGGTTTATGTTGAATTGAATTAAAGGAAGTGCACAAGGTACAAAATGACAGAGGTAAGTCTTTCATGTGAGGGAAGGAAATATTTGATTTTCCTGGGTAATGATTTTCTCTGGTACTGGCAACCAAGTATGACTTTTAGTGAATACTTTTTAGGGATAGCATCAGAAGTAATTAAATTATAATCATTTGTGCCTGTAATTTTGGAGGGGGAAACATCATTGAAATCTAAGGTTTCATTTCATCAGTTATTACACAATAGTTCACTTTTTAAAAAAAGAAAAAGCTGATTTTAAAATTGTTTTACATGTCACTCAAAGGAATTTTCATTTGGAAGAAGTTGGATTGATGTTGAACATAAAATTTTGATCATAAAATTAAAGATTGAGAGCCAGAAGGAAGCTTAGAGATTCTCTAGTCCAAAATATTAATTTTACAGATAATAAAAATAATGATTCCTCTTTTGTATGGCATTTTAAAGTTTAACAACTGTTTATATTCATTATCTTATTTGATTTTTGTTACCACTTGATGTGATCCTGCTATTATCCATTTTTTGTAGATGAGAAAATAGAGGTGCAGAGGGTTAAGTATCTATTATAGGATTTGAGCTTGTCTTCCTGATACCAAGGACAAGCATTAAGTCTCTTCAAATGAAGAGACTTAGGGGCCAATGATGAGGTGTCCTTTCCAATAATCCATCAGAGAAGAAGCAGGATTCCGATCTAGGTCCATAATATTATTAATTAAACCAGTTATGGAAGAACCAACTATTGCTTAACAGTTAGAACTATTTGAATGGGATCAAGTTGTAAGAACAAATTGTGAAGTGTAAACATTTATTTTCATGATGGTGTAAATATGAGAAAGTCCAGTGTAACACTTGGATCCTGTGGTTTTCTGAATGTCACTAATGATTTTTTTATTATATTGTTTTGCTGCAAGGTAGACTAGAATCAATTTGGAAAAAAAAGTTGTTTGAACTCTTTCTCATTTTTTGTTGACTGCCTTATGATAGAAGAAGACTTTGAATTCGGTTTTGGTAATGTGGAGGAATGAGAACCTGAATTCAAATGGGCCTTTTTTATTTGAGGAGAGGTGTTGCCTGGATCAGGGTGTTTTGAAGATGGAAGAAAGGTAGTGAAATGTTCCCAGAACGGCTCTTTCACTTATGATTGGCTGTGTTAGAAGAGATCCTTGTGTGACTGGGGCTGTTTACATGACTTAATGATATGACATTGTTTAGTGTCTATTTCTAAGTTTCTCATCCAGGTATGCATTTCACCTGTCACCTATGCAAACACCAATCATCAGAGATGTATGTATTGAGAACCTTTCCTATGTCTAACATTGTTTCAGTTGATTAATTATTTTTGGTAAAATACCTTATTAAGTTTTCCTTCAGTCATTCCTGTTGGCTGTATGGAGCTTTAGTAGCCCTAAACTTAGCTCTTGCATTCCTTCTTTTTTTTAAACTTTTTTATTTTCAAAGTATATGCATAGATAATTGTGAACATGCATCCCTGCAAAACCCTATGTTGCAATTATTTTCTTTCCCTGCTTTCCCTTAACCCCCTCCCTTAGACATCAACTAACCCAATATATATTAACCATGTGAAATTCTTCCATATATATTTCCACAATTATCATGCTGCACAAGAAAAATCAGATCAAAAAGGAAAGAAAATGAGAAAGATGACAAAAAGTAAGCAAACAACAACAAAAATAAAAATACTATGTTGTGATCCACATTCAGTCCCTGTAGTCTTCTTTCTGGATCTTTCATTCTATCCTTCCTAATTCTCTAGAGTTTTACACCAGAGGTGAATTTATTGTGGAGGAGGATAGAGAGGGAATGATACAGAGAAAAATTTCACTCGAGGTGCTCACTATGGAAGGGGTTCATCCATCCTTCAGGGAGTCCTGCTCTGTATCCTCTTGGAAGGTAGTTCATGAAAAAGTGTTGCCATGGTGATGGCACATTGGCAGGGTGAGACATTGGGCTGATAAAGTCCTATCATTCTAGACAGTTGCACACTATGGTACTGGGACAATGATTATCCAGTGAAAAAAAGCGACTAGCCACGAAGAAGTCTTCTGTACCCTATGATGATCCCTTGTATCAAAACCCAATTATTTGCCAGTTTTAGTTCTACTGTTGGTATAAATCACTGTTTTTTTAACCTATATTTCTGATTTTGTCTATGTGGCTACCTCTTTTACTGGTGTTAATCACAGCCCCTGAAAAATTTAGTAAATGGACTTTGAGAATAGATGGATTCAAAGAATTCATCTTTTGTCCAACCACGTAATGAATCTTTCTGAGCAAAAAATAGTTATGTTGGTTCTAAGGAAATAGATAGATACACAGAGCCCATCTTCGGTCTCCAATTAGAGGCTTTTCTAACTTAATAGATCAAGTCAAAGATTTAAATGTGCTGATATTCCCTTCCAGATCCAGGGTCACCTCCACACTATAATGAAGCTTTGGAGTAGCGCCATAATGGAGGATACTAGGCAGGAATGATGATCCTGAGTGGAGCTGTAAACAGATATCACATTAGACTCTTCAAGGTTACCAAAATAAAAGCCTCTGGAAGAATGACAATGTATATGAAGATTTTAAAAAATGACCAGTGGGACATAGCAGTGAGATTTGCAAAAGTTTACTGAAAAGGAACATGCTTAGTGTGCATCAAATTTGCATATTAACATTCCCTGTTCATTTCTCTGCCATTTATCTTTCACTTTTAATATCCCATAGGGTGTTGGAAATTTCTCAAAGAGTACTTTATTGCTTAAGAGGCAAAAAACCAAACCAACCAAACAACAACAACAAAAAAAGCTTTTGGCCTGAATACACTTTTATTTATAATAGCACCAATTTTTGGAAAGGATTTTTTCCTCTTTGTTGTTAAAAGCTTTGCCAGCACAGAAAAAGCCAGAGGGGGGCCTAGAGAGAGCTATCTGGTATATGACCATATTTATTATTTAAACCATATTTATTAAAGGATGGAAACATCAGTGCCTTGTAAGATTCCAACTCCTGGTCTGGGCACAAAGATCAATTTACCTTTATGATTATTTTTGAAAAAGGTATATTGATTGAATATCCTGTGGACAAACTAACCATCTTTGTTACTCCCAAGACATCTGAGTTTTGTTTTCTAACTTAGCTTTTGTTAGTCTTCCTTCAGCACTTTAAAGAATCATTATTTCTTTGATGTCAATTCACTTTTATGGAGAACTCCACCTTGCTTTAGTAAATAGTCTTTATGAGTTGCTGTGACCTCAGCTTCCCTACCTTGCCCCCCACCAGATTAAAGATCAGAGGTAAATCTCTCTGAATTTAGGTGGGAAGCTTTTTTCTCTGACATATTGACACAGGTCCATTGCTGGGGGCATATTGGAAATCCTTCTAACTTGGCAGTGCCTGCTGGAGCTTGTTTTCTGTTGGCATAGTTTTTAAGGACTTAGCATTACCTTCCTGACATGGTGAGATATAGAAACAGGTGTAGGAATGGAGAAAAATATGGAATGTTTCATGAATCTGAATACCCCTAGTCTTTGTTGAACAATCCTGTTTAAAGTTACAGTGTAAGTTCTGGTGCGATTCAGCCATTGACCAGAAGTTAAGACTGAAAATTAGTTGTTCTTCACTGTTTCTAGATTTCTAGATGCTACTTTCCTGAATATGTTCATCAAGGCTCCTTAATCTGAGGCTCCCAGATTTGGTTTTTAAAAAATGTTTTGATATCTATATTTCAATGTAATTGATTTCTTTGTGACAGTATATATTTTACAGGCTTTACCTATAGACTGCCAAAAATTAAGTCCCTGATTAAAAAAAAAAGACTAAGAACTTCTGATGAGTACTCCCTAAGTGTACAGTTTTTTTAAAAGACCAAGGTCATATAATTTTTAAAAATATATTTTATTTTTTTCCATTTTTCATGTAAAAATAAATTTTCCCTTTTCTATTACAATTTTGAGTTTCAATTTTTTCCCTCCTTTCTTGATAAGGTGAGCAATTTGATATATATATATATATATATATATATACATAGTTATACATGTGTAGTCTCATGCAATATATTTCTGTATTAGTTATGTTGTGAAAGCAAACTTGGCAAAGTCATAGATTTTGCATGGCATAGATACAGAGTTGAAAGGGACCCAGAAGGTCATTTAGTTCAGCTCACTCATTTTACATATAAAAAAACTGGGTCCAGAGTGTTTAAGTGACTATCCCAGTGTCACAAGAGAGTGGACTGTTTCCATGCTAGAATATAAGCTCCTTATGTGAGCAGATTGTTTCATTCATTACCTTTTGTTAGTCAAATACCTAGTTACCCATACCTAGCACAATGCCTGGCACATAGCATGTGCTTAATAAATGTTTTTTGATGGACTGATTGACTAGGAAGATTTTGAATCCAGTAGATGGTCTCAAATTGCCCCTCTCTATATGATGAGATATGGTACATATTCTTTGAAGGACCCTAGTTATACCACAAGGCTGATAGCTCCTTCAGGATTTCATGAGTTAAAATTATATAATAGCAGAGATCCTTCGCTACTTCCTCTTTGCCTACTCTCAAGTGTAGATATATTTCCTAGGAGACCCTACACTACCCACAAGCATAGTCATAGCCTGGTGTTCTCACTTAGGAGTGAATAAGAGGCCTCTTAGAGAATTCAAGGACTTGAAGGAGCATCTATCTGACCTTTCTACTGCAATATCTATTGCTATTGGTAGTTTCCTTTTATCACATGAGTTATAGAAATACCTTTTCTTTACTAAGTAGCTTTTGTTGTTTAATGACACAGAAAGGTAGATAATCCTGGAACTTAGAAAATGCAGGTACTAAAACTTTAGTACCTCATTTCACCCTTTGTTAATTGACTCCTGCAGTAAATCCACCATCTTTGCTCAAATTAAAAGTTTTTATAATTACATTATTCTCATATACCGTACAATACAGTAGAAAGAACTCTGCATTTAGAATTAGAAGATTTTGGTTTGTGTCCCAATCCTTATATATGCTAGATGTATGACTTTAGGAAACTGAGATTTAACAGAGTGTCACTTTTATAGTCTGATCAAATGAGATAATGTGTAATAGGGATTGATTTAATAAAACAATCAAACCACTTTACTCCAATTTCAAGTAATTGACAAGAGACTGATACCTTTGTCAGATGAGAATTATCAATCAGGTTGGATTAGGTGTGAACAAGACTTACACATTAATCATGCATGATCTTTATACTGAATATAAAATGGTCTTAAAAAATTAAAATGTCACTGAAAACAATTAGATGAAGTAGAGTTATAATTCATAGGAAATATGTTCAGATTAATTAAGTAAACCTGGTCATGTCTTGTGGGGCATGTCTTAAATATATTATTTGATGTATTTTATTATATTTATTATTTATCATGATATAATATGTATGAAAGGCCCTTGTGAACTCTGGAGAATCAGAGGATTTTGACTTTTTCATAAGCATCTTACCAGCTTCCCTAGAAAGCAGGTGCTATTGGCAGATTGTGAAAGAGGTGAGATTATTTCCATATCTTCTCCCTCTTTTCGTTGCCATAAAGTGATAAGAATATTTGCCAAGATCTTAGGGGGTTTTTATATGAAGGTTTTAAGAAAACTTTTACACTTTACTATTTCACCCTCTTTCTTCTTCACGTTCTTCCATCAGCATAGTATTGTTTGCATATCTGAGATAGTTATTTTTCTAAGCAACCTTAATTTTGACTTTTAATATTTCCAGCTTGGCTTTTTGCTTGATGTATTCTGTAAATAAGTTAAATGAATAATTTATAATGTACAGCCCAATCATATTTCGTTTACAGTTTTAAACCTATCAGTTTTTCCATGTTCAATTCTACTGGTTGCTTCTTGACCTGAATACAGTTCCTCAGGAGACACATTAGATGATTTGGTACTCCCATCTCTTTGAGGACTCATCTCATTTTGTTGTGATCCACATATCAAAGGTTTTGGTGTAGTCAAGGAAGTAGAAGCAGATGTAAAAGTAGAACTCCCTTGCTTTTTCCATAAACCAGAGAATGTTGGCAATTTAGTTTCTAGTTCTCTCTCTTTGAAAACTAACCTTTTTTTGATAATGCTCAGTTACATGTGGCTGAAGCCTACCTTAAAGAATCTTAAACACAACTTTGCTAACATGTGGAATAAGCACATTCATAAAAATAAACACTTTTAATCTCTCCTACTTCTGTTAAGATATAATTTTTTTATTATTATTCTCATTTTTGCATGAAAATTCCCCTTGATATCTCTAAATTTTTTTCAAGACCTCTATCTCATCTTTTTCATTGTTTTTTTTAAGTTTCTTTGTGTTTATTCATTTAACAAATATTTTTTATCTCTGCTAGTTATTGCCTGGAATGCTACATTCAATTGCTACATATCTTTCCCTTTCCTTCTTTTTTCAACTATTTTTAAAGTTTCATCAGGCAGTCATTTTGCATTCTTGCTTTTTTTCTTTGGAATTGTTGTTGTTATTGTTGTTACTGCTGCTTGCTGTACAGTAATACAAATCTATGTTTATATTTCTTCAGGCACTTTATCTACCAGATCCAATTACTTAGATCTATTCATCAACTGTACTTCCTATTCATAAAGGATGTTATTAAGGTCATACATGTTTAGACTTATTCATTTCCCTACATTCTTCAATTTAAGCCTGAATTTTTTAATAAGTTCATTTTTTGAGCTGCAAGTCTTGTGTAGCTGCAAAATATTCAATCAATTTTATTTCAATATTGACCATCTGGTCATAATTATGGGTAGAACTGCCTTTTAGGTTTTTGAAAAAGAGTGCTTGCTATGACCAGCAAGTTAACTTGATAAAACTATCTTAGTCTCTTCCTTGCTTCATTTTATATTTTCAGGCCAAACTGAATTTCAATTATCTTTAGATTGTATTAAATTTTGTTTCCCTGAATTCTTTCCATTCCATTGTACCAATGAGGTTACCTATTTTATTTCTTCTATTTAATAAGTTTAGCTTCTCTGAACATGCTATAAAACTTGGTCAACTTTCATATAAATACAAATATCCTCTACTTCTGGTCAGTGTCTCAGATGCTCAGAGCTTTTCTGGGATCCAGCACCAGCACATTAACCAACTTTATTGAAAATGGTAATAGAGATTGGGAAAGATTGAAATTTTTCTTAAGCAAATTCCACAATTTTTGTCCCATGATCTGAGTAGTTCATGGTGAAATAGTTTTAAAAAATACATACCTCAATTAATGATTGTATAGAGAGCCATGTGTCTTTGGCATTATTGGTCTACAGCTACAAAAGGGAAATTTTTTTTTCGGTGAAATCTGTTATATTGGAGGGAGTACCCACATTAATGAAATTATATATCTCTTAAAATTATAGGTCCCTTAAAAGATGTTAAATTCAGTAAATTATCCAGAAGATTGAAAGGTTACTTAAACTTTGCAAAATCTCTCAGAAATAGGCCATTACCTTCTCATTTGGGAAGGTACTGTGGCTACACATTACTTGACTCTTAGAGTGATTATAAATTTTTAAATTTAACTATCTTTTAGTAATCTTTTCTTTTACATTTCTGTAGTTACTATTGTGTACCTTTCTCTGATTCTTCTTATTTCACACAAGATCAGTTTATACAAATTTTCCAATACTTCTAAGAACTCCTCATGCTTCTTATATCTTGCTCAGGTCAATAATATTCCATAGTATTCAAATATCAACAGATTGGCTAATTCCTAGTTTTCAAGGCTTATTGAGACCCAGGAGCAAACTCAGACAGCATAGTATATGGCCAAAACGGCAGACAACTTGGGTTTCCAATCTTGGTTCTTGTTTTACCTAGTGGGGTGACTTTAGGCAGATCATCTCATCTTCTTGGGTCTGTTTCCTCAGATTCTAGAATTAATGGTGTGAATTAAATCACTTCTAAAGTCTTTTCCAAGTCAAAGATTTCATGATAACTTCATTTTCCTAAAAGATTCCATGATAACATTCTGTTAATGAAAGTTTATAATAGCTTATTGTTTTCCAAAAGCATGAGAGAAACATGAAAGACTTGGGAGTTCATAGACAGCCTGAATTATAATTCCTTCCTCTCATCTTTGGGGAGTTTAAGAACCAAGTGTCTTGGGTTAGCTTTATAATTTCCTCTGTAGCAACAATGCATAGAAGAATGGAACTTTTTGTTATGTTTTCCATTAAACAAGAAAGTTTTTGTTTTATTATACTAAGCAACAGGCAGCCCAAAGACATTTCCTGAAGGGCAGTGCTGTTTAAAGAGATGAAGGATTCCAAGTGGTAACTGGAAACATTTTGATTCAACCACCTGGGGAGAACGTATGTCAACACAGGGAGATGGCCAAGACTCACATACCCTTGACTGCCAATTAGGGCTTGAGTTTCAGCTCCCATGCATTGGGAATCAACATTTTTTGAATACTCTATTTACTCTGTTTTTGAGTTTTGTAAGAAGCTCTAAAAGATATTATATATATATATATATATATATATATATATATATATATATATACAACTTATCCTTTTAACCTTTAAGATCATAGATGTAGAGCTAGAAACTCATTTTGCATTTGAGGAAATTCAGTGATAGAGGTTAAATGACAAAGTAATAAAATTGCAGAGGTTGGATTATGAGTCCAAATCCATTGTTCTTTCTTATGAACACTATTACCTCTTGGTTAACTACTTTATTAATGAACTTACTATTGATAAAATTTGTTTAACATGAATTTAGAACATGATATATATATATATATATATATATATATATATATATATATATTCAACTAGGGTTGAATTCTGTCTTGGGTAACACTGCTATTAAATCTTCCTGCTAGAGTGAAACAGAACCTCTTATTTGGTCTTGGGCAAATGACACAAACTAGCTAGGTTTCATTTTTCTTATTTGAAAAATGAAAATATTGGAGAAGATAACTAGTCAGGTGTCTTCCAGCTCCAATTCCTTCGGGGGTATCTTGGATCAGCTCTAACTGGCTCAAGAAAACAAATGTTAAATCATCAGCATGAGCATTTGTACCAGGGTGATCATTTTACCTTAGAAACTGGAAAATACCATAAATCAGAATTTGATTTACTGTTTTGTTGATTGTCTAAGACAATTTTTCGGTTTATTGAGGTGTAAAGGGAAGAGAAAATGTTAATGATGCAGATTAAACTTTAAAAGTATAACGTGATACTTTTCTTTGAGAGAACCAGCTGTTAAATATTTACTAGCATATCCTATACATTTCTATTTCTTGTTATTTGATATGAGTCTTTGGTTTTCTTGGCAAAGATACTGCAGTGATTGGCCATTTCTTTCTTCAGGTCATTTTAAATGGGCATAATTGACTTGTCCAGCATTATATAGCTGGTAAGTATCTAAGGTCACATTTGAACTCAGCTGTTTCTGCCTCTCAGACCCATACTATGCCATCTTACATGATCCAAACTTACTTCAAGGACTTCATTCCCTACACATCACAATCTCAATCATAACTTACTGGTGGTTTTTATAAGTTGCTGTAGTTTTCTAAGTTCATCACTATGTGGCTATCTTTCTGATAAGCTTACAAATATTTAGGTAGACCAGTCCTTGAATGCCAAGTACTATCTCTTATATACATGAATTCTAATTCAGCTCATCAAAAAATGACAAGCTTGTTTCTATGTTTTGTTTTTATGTAACTTTAATTTCTAAACACATCCCTTCTTCTTCCCTACTGAGAGAGTTGTCCTTTTAAACAAAGTGTAAAATAGAGAGGAAAAAACAATTTAGCAAAACCAACTTACCCATCAATTGAATCTGATAGTATAGAATGTCCAAAAACGTCATAGTGACTTTTGTGACACCTAGTTATTGTAATGTATCAAACTCATAACCCCTCATATCTGAAAATAAAGGAAAGGAGTACATTTTCTCATTTCTCCTTTGGTTTCAAGCTTAGTCATTTTAGAATGAGATATGGCATTTTGTTGTTGTTGTTGTTGTTCTTCCCTTTTAAATGTCAACATTTATTAAGTCCCTACCATGTCCAAAGAAGACGTTTAGATCTATTGCAGTTAAAGTGTTGGGCTTCTCTTCAACAATGAGATGAACCAAATCAGTTCCAATAGAGCAGTAATGAACTGAACCAGCTACACCCAGCGAAAGAACTCTGGGAGATGACTAAGAACCACTACATAGAATTCCCAATCCCTCTGTTTTTGAACACCTGCATTTTTAATTTCCTTCACAGGCTAATTGTACACTGTTTCAAAGTCCGATTCTTTTTGTACAGCAAAAAAAACTGTTTGGACATGTATATATATATATATATATATATATATATATATATATATATATATTGATTTAACTTATACTTTAACATATTCAACATGTATTGGTCAACCTGCCATCTGGGGGAAGGGGTAGAGGGAAGGAGGGGAAAAGTTGAAACAAAAGGTTTTGCAATTGTCAATGCTGAAAAATTACCCATGCATGTATCTTGTAAATAAAAAGCTATAATTAAAAAAAATAAAGTGTTGGGCTTGAAGTCAAGAAGATTCATGAGTTCAAATCTGACCTCAGATACTTAGTAACTGTGTGTAAGTTACTTAACACTGTCTGCCTTGGTTCCTCATCTGTAAAATGTTCTGGAAAAGGAAATGGCAAACTGCTCCACTATCTTTGCCAAGAAAACCCTAAATGAGGTCACAAAAAATCAAACACGACTAAAATGCCTAAGCAAGAGAATGTGCAAAGTACTATACTAGTCATTGGGGTTACAAAGAAAAGAAACAAAATGTTCCCTTCTCTCAGTGAGTTTACATTCTACTGGGAGTACATGTACATCAGTAAGTAAATATAAAGCAATTCAATTTAATTTAATTTCAAAGAGTTTAATAACTGACAAGGATCAGGAAAGATTTCAAATAAGAGATGGTACCTCAGGCTATTTATAATATCTAATAGATATTATTTCTAAACTATACTATTTTATGTACAAAATATAGTATTTCCACAGAACCTCACCTGGTTTTTTAAAAATTTGACAACATATTTGTATATTTGGCATTCTTCCCAAAGTAGGAAAAGACATTCTTGGGCCTGTGTCTGGAACAGAGATTAAGAGAAGTGAGAACTGGCTGAGGTCTGTCTTGGAGAATGGAAAAGCTTTAGTGTTGTTAATAATAAAAAGTAGGTTGCTAAAAATAAACTACACTAAAGAGGATGGGTTCTGGAGGAGAATTAAGTTGATTTTGGCTTCTTTATCTGTGCCCTTTTCACTGGCAAACCATGATTTTCCATATTTTTTGTTGTTGTGAATGGATAAATTGTCTATGTTCAAGACACTGCCACTCAATCTTCTTCCTATATGAAAATAGAAAAGTGGTTATATTGTAACAACAAAAAAATAAAAGTCCCAATATTTTGGATGAGTTGTGCCTTGAAGGTTTGAAACTAGTTTGTAAATTTCATTGTGTTTTTTTCCTCACTTCAGTCTGGCTGTTGCTTTGAAGAACTGAATTCTTAAGATCCAAAATGGTTTCAAGAAATAGTTCTTGGGTGGAAGTTAGCAACTTATTTGTAAATGTTCAGATGGAGACAAGCAGAAAAATGCCCATCCCTATAATAGATACTGTCAGGATGACAAGGTGAGGATTCAGCCAACTGTATAATTCAACATGGAACCACATTTCCCAGATTTTTCCCGTGGGTTCTGAGGGCTCAATTTATGCTTTACATTTTGCTTCATGATATAGTGTTGTGATCTATAGGTAGCATCATTTTGAAAAGTTGCAAGTTTAGAGAAGATAATAAGTTGTTTTGGTCAAGGAGATAGAACAAACATAAAATATGGTGGATTTGTTGGGAAGAAATAATAAACTGGACACTATAAAATGTCTTGATTCTGAGGAAGATGAGATAATCTTGTACCCTTTCTGAAACTTAGTACTTAATGAACTATTTGGACATGTGGCAGATTCTGGCTTGCCTCTCATTTTATCTTCCTTGATGATAGGGGATTTTCTAAATCCCCAAAGTTGTGGTTGAGGGTTTTTTTTTCAGTGACAGAACAGAATGCACAGAATATAGTCAGAAGTTCAGAAATTGAATTTTCTTTTCTATTATACTCTAGACTTTTTCCTCTTTCATTCCTTTTGTTCATAAACTTATTTTAACTGTTCATGAAAACATTACTGTTTCAATTATTCTCTATCACATACTTAGCAGCTGAGGCTAAATAGAATATATACACAACTTGGCTAAACTATGAGACTTAAGAATAGTGATACCTTTCCCTGGCTCTCAAATTCCACTTAAGTCTTTGATCTACAATTTAATAATCTCTGAGGACTGACACAAGACAGGAGAGTGGTAGTGAAGGCAAGGGAAACTTTGCTTATTACTTTTCAGATTCATTACTCCCCTTTACCACTTTTTCTTTCCAATCAATATGGTTTGTTTGGTATTTCTTGCACTCAGAATTCTAACTCCTACCTTTATTACTTTTCTCAATCATTTCTTCATGTCTGGAATTCATTCCTTCCACCTTAGAATTACTAATTTCCCTTAAGGTCCAACTCATATGTAACTCTGACACAAAGATTTTCCCTATCCTTCCCTGATGCTCTCTTGAGTTGTTAACATACTTTTTCTCCTCCAAGTATGTTGTATTTACTTGCCTTTATATATTGTATCCCTTCAGTAAGAGGTAAGCTACCTGAGAGTGGGAATTATAATTTTTGTCTTTATATCTCCTCTGTGTCTACCAAATCACCTCGCTCATAATAGTCATTGTTGCTATTGTTGAAGAGATATTATCTCTGAGTTGAAGAGGGGTTGTTAGTGTCAAAAACAGCCGATGTATGAAGTAGATTGAAGTCTTAGAAAAAGGTCATTGGATTTAGCAGTGACAATAGTTATCAAGGAAAAGAACCAAGTTTTGGCAGAGTCAAGAACAAAGAGGAAAAGAATGAATTATCATATTAAGTGATTTAAGATACAGAATGAAAGGAATAAGGTTGTGATAGATGTCTTCTATTTTCTCAGTTTAGTAGGAGATGTGGTTGTCTGCTGAGATAGAAATAGAAAGGAATT
The DNA here is from genome assembly GCF_902635505.1 of Sarcophilus harrisii. Lineage (NCBI taxonomy): Eukaryota > Metazoa > Chordata > Mammalia > Dasyuromorphia > Dasyuridae > Sarcophilus > Sarcophilus harrisii. The sequence continues at coordinate 150,276,244 of NC_045426.1, read as the reverse complement.
GTGCATGGGGGCTTGAAGAGAAAAAAAGGTTTAAATAGTTTGTGTATTATCTCAGATGAGAGGAGATAACACCTCATGCATCAATTAGGAAAACTCCCACAATTATGTGAACTTTTCTATCAGCAGCCTATTCACTAGGAGGGAAGAAGAGAAATGGTTAGTGTGATCCCTAGGCTGGATTTTGGCAAGGCAATCAGTAATAGGACAAGGAAAAAAGAAGTTGAAGAGCAGAAGATTGTATATATCCATATGGAAGCTGGTGGAAACCATCTTTTTTCTTGGAATTAGGTCAAAATTAGCACAAACAGCAGAGACCCAATTCATATTTTGTTTCATCTAAACAATAACAACAAAAATAACAATAAATATATTTATATAGCCCTTCAAAGCTAATAGAGCACTTTACACATAGAACCTCATATGAGATTCACAATAGTACTAGACAATAAGTACTATTACTAATTGACTTGCCCATGGTCACATATCTTTCTATATATTATATCACTTCAATAAAAGGTAAGCTCCCTATAAGCAGGAAACATATCATTTTTGAATTATATTCCCTGAATCTAGAAAAGACATTCTGGGGAGAGGTGGCTCTCAGTACAAGCAGAACTCTACAGAATGTGTGTGTGTGTGTGTGTGTGTGTGTGTGTGTGTGTATGTGTGTGTGTGTTTACTATGCTCAAATTCAGTGGTTTTCAGAGGAGGTAAGGATAGAGAAAAATATTAATTAGGAAGAGATAGGGTAGAGATCCATCAATGAGGAGAGGGAAGAAAGAAATTATTTTGTTTCAATAAATCTTACCTCTGAATCACAGGCACAAAGAGTTTGCTTGCTATAGCAAGGTGAAAGCACCAATTGATAGGACTACCACTCACCTGGGTCTTTTGATGATTGAATAGTGAGTCAGTGCTTTGAGTCCAGGACTCTTGGTACCTTTGGTTCTCTTAGGTCAGGTGACTATAATGAATATAACTCTCAAAGAAGCCTTCTTTTGCCCCTAGGAGGTTGAGGCTTGGAATTTATGTTGGATTTTTGGATCTTAGATTTAGAGTTATAAGGGCCATTGAAGTCATTTATTCTCATGATCTGAACTTGAACTGCAGGATCTGACTTTAGATCCTGCCATTTACTTCATACGTGCTCCTGGGCAAATCATTACACCTGTATAATTCTTAGGGTTTGTTTGTTTTTTGATTTTTTTTTAAGGTGATAGGGGTTAAATGACTGACTCTTCATGACCCCATTTGAGGCTTTGTCATTTTCTCTAACTAATTGGACACCTGAGGAAACTGAGGCAAATAGATTTAAGTGACTTGCCCAGAAACACATAGCTAGTCAGTGACTGAAGCTAGATTTGAATTCAGGTTGTCTTCACTCCAATGCCAATGTCCTATCTACTGAGCAACCTAGCTACTCATGGGTCTCAAGTTTTAAGCTGTAAAATAAGAATTGAATTAGATGACCTCTAGGATTTTGTTTAGTTCTAAATCTATAATTCTATGATCTCATGAACTGTAACCTAGAGATCTGAAGCAATTTACCCAGTGTCACACAGCAGCAGAGTTGGGATCTGAAGTTGGCTTTTTTAAGTTCACTAGTCTTCCAACCCCTTTTTATAACAGACCTTTATAACCTTAACAGACCTTTTTATGTCCCTTTGAAATGATCTGGGAAGGACTTGAGTTGCCTTTGGAGTAGGTCTTCTGCAGATTCCTTCTCTGAATCTGTTTCCTCATCAGTAAAGGGGAGGAAAATATTAATATATTATGTCCCAAAAGTCTTAATGTAACTTTAATAACTTCATAATCATAAATTCTATAAACTTATGAAAACATCACTGAAAAGTTTAATTATGTACATTCCTTTTATACTTGTCTAGTTGAATAAATTTTTAAAAGTATATTTTAAATTTAAATTTTATCAAGATTGGGTTCCCTGTTATTATTTACCATGTGTGTAACTGTTTCTGGATTACATTTTCTCTGATGAATTTAACAGAAATTCTTGTTGTTTGGCCACTGGTTACCTAATCTCTCTCTCTCTATTAAAGCTTTTCTTATAGAATCAAATATATATCAAGACCTCGTTCTTCACATGATCTTCAGGTTAGAATTACAAATGTAATCCTCTCGGTCACTAAGCAGGAGTTGATGAAAGTTTTCACAAAGTTCAAAAATTGACCAGAACATTGTATAGTATATGATGATGGTCATTCTGAATGTTACTAAGAATTATATGAATATCTTTAAAAATTAAACAACTGGTTTTTCAATTTTGCTCTTTTAAATTTGTTGTATTTATACTTTAGAAGTTATTAAAGCTTAATACTGAACAAAGACTTTTAGGACACCTCATATACAATCACACAGGTTTATTGTGAAGATTAAGTCAGGGATGCACCTGACAGAAAAGGGAGTTATCAGAAAGTTGCAAGATTATAGAGAAGATATTCATCATATGGCTTTTTTTGATTAAGGGTAGATACAAATATAGCTTCAGAATCCCATGGCCATTAATTCCTTCTGGTTGGGGAAGCCTAGCAAAAGGATATAGAATAAAATAGAGTACTAGATGCACATTTCATTTACTTAAAAGTTTTTTTTTGACTATTTATATATCCTGCATTTAATATATTTTCCCATATCTCTGTAGTGTTTGTATTATAGAACCATAGACTAAAAGCTGAAAGGTGGCTAGGTGACTCCATAGTGCACAGAGCATGGGGCTTGGAATCCAATGCAGCCTCAGATACTACCTGTGTGACTTGAGGTAAGTCACTTAACACTTGTTTGCCTCAGTTTCCCCAGTTGTACAATGTATTAGAGAAGTAAATAATAACCCATCTCAGAATTTTTGCTTAGAAAACTTTAAATGGGAACATGATGAGTCACAACTAGACCCCAGCAAAAGCCCAGCCCCTTATTTGACAAATGAGGAAATTGAGACTCAGAAAAGTTAAATTATTTGCCCAGATTCACACAGGAAGTAGCTATCAGAACCCAACTCCTCTAATTTGAACTCCAGCATTCTTTCAATTGTGCTGTAATTTCCTTCTTTCCCTCTTGAATTGCCCTTCAGCTAACGCTTCATTAAAAAACAAAACAAAAACAAAAACAAAACAAAAACAAAAAAAAAACTACTGGATACTCATTGACAAGTGCCCATTTGTATATTCTGTGGGAGCTCAGGTTGCTAGGTTCTTCAGGCAGCAAATGCACACTCCTGTTTCTGACCTTATTGCAATATCCCTCTAGTGATAGTACCATGGGTTTGGGAAAGTCAGTGCTGGTGAATAAGGAGCATCACCACCCCCACTTCCCTGACTTTCTCCCTTCATGACAGCACAATTGGCATTTGTATTCAATAGAAATCCCCTGGCATCATTCCTAGACTCTGAACTCCTCTGTGAGAGCCTCAGTAACAGAAGCAGCTCTTAGCTCCTCCTTATTTGCATTGGCTGGGTCATCTCCTTCTGGGATTTCTCTAGTTGCCTCTAGTGAAGAGGAGTGTTGAGTGAAGGATAGATTATGGTATGAGAATATGGCCCCTACCTGCCCTCAAGGAGCTTTAGAGGTCAGGGTAAAGTTTGAAGTGATAGTCTTCCAGAGCTGTAGGTTAGAATTTCAGTTTAGTTGGTTTTTTTTTTTTTTTGTTGTTGTTTTTTGCTATCCAAACTAATATCTTCTGAATCTATATCTCTATCTTCCATATATATGTATCTATCTATCTCTATGTATCTATATGTATGCATATTTGTACTTAGGTTTTTAGTCCATGAGTTAGGGCTACTTTGTATGCATTTCTGTTTTGTCTAGGTGATTCCCCGATCTCCTATGGACTTGTTAGCACACGTAAGTATCTAGTTATTGGCTGTGTGACTCCAAGTAAGTCATTTAAGTTCTTCTAGCCTCAATTTATCAATCTGTAAAATGGGTATATAGACACTTGTACTGCTGACCCCAGAGGATGACTTTGGAAATCAGGCTAAGTAATGAATTATTTTCAGTGCTTTGCCAATTTTTACAGTAAACTGTTCTTATTATGGAATACATATGCCATAATTATGCTGTATTGTTCTATGTCATGTGTTGGCCTCAAGGAGTAAATCTTGGGCAGGGTTATAAATATCAAAAGAAAAAAAATAGGGCTAAAAATCCCAAAATAAAACCAAACCCTGGGGGCAGCTAGGTGGTGTAGTGGATAGAGCATCAGCGCTGAAGTCAGGAGGACCTGAGTTCAAATGTGACCTCAGACTTAACACTTCCTAGCTATGTGACCCTGGCAAGTCCCTTAACCCCAATTGCCTTAACAAAACAAAACAAAACCCAAACCCTGAAAATAAACAGTGATAGATACTGCTTATCATAGTGATGAGTTATCATGAAATCTTTAAAACAAAATCTCACTTTCAAATGCTACATGAAATATGATTTGTGATGGTAACTGTAATGTCTGGACTAGCTCTCTGAAGGACCTCAGGATCAACCCAAATTCTTGGTCTTTAGGTAGAGAAGTGAAGAAGGCAGGAGAATTGCCAAGCAGCTGGTCCAAGATAGAATCTGGAGTCTGGAGTCTTCTCTGTGGCTTAGAGCTGCTGTTGAGATAGCATGGCTGAGGGGGAGAGAGAGAGAGAGAGAGAGAGAGAGACAGAGAGAGAGAGAGAGAGAGAGAGAGAGAGAGTCCTCTGTGCCTGTGAATCCTTTTAAATACTCCAGTATGATCACGCCACTACCTCACACAGAGCATGTCCAACCACACTTGAGCATGTGCCAACTTGTCAGGAGAGCCATTATATCACTGTATTACCATAAGTATATGTACTTGATTAGAGTGAAAACATCAAAAACTAGAGAACCATTATCTTATCAACTATACTGAGTTTTAAGTACACCTTTTCAAAGTTCCAGCCCTCTACATCTCCCACTTTCTGTTGTTTTAGAACACAGGTGGCCATACCCTCCCTGAATTCTCAGGGATGTGAGAACCCCAAAAAGGAGATGATCACACTCTCTCTGAATTTTCAGGAAGGGAGATGAAAACAACAAAAGGGAAATGGGGAGTCAAACAGATATAGTTAGCGGGTTTCCTCTGGGCTGAACTTGAAACAGGAATATATAAATCCATCAGCATGGGAGGTACTACACAAGCACATGGTAATATAACACAAGCTAGTAGTGATGGCTCTCCCCACAGCTGGTATAGGCTCAATGTGGTGTAACAAACATGAATTGTATATGCAAGTAATGATATAACAAACAATATGAATCAACATGGTATTGTAAAAGATTTCCAGAAGTCCTAGGAGGAAGATATATAAATCACACATATGCCTCCTTTAGCAGCCAAGAAATAGTCCAAAATCAATCTATTGTCCATTACTTCATATGTCAGGGAATCTAATGATTCATACAAGTTTTGAAGTCCTACATCAATCTCATCATGTGTCAGGGAATCCAATGATTCCTGCAGGTTTTAATGTTCTGCAACAGTTTTATCAACAATTTTTATATTCATGAGTCAATTGCCATACACGTTGGGTTAACAGTCATGCTTTTTCAGTGGCACATATAGTTAAGATAGAACTACCCAATGTTTCTTAGGTTTTCTCCTTCATTTCAAGGGTCTTCTCCATCTCTCTCTAATGGACAAGATGAATAGAGCTCATTGGCACCCATCTGATTCCTCCTCCATCTGTAGAGAAACAAGTAAACCCTCTCCCCCAAGCAGTTAACCTAGCTGGTCCCTTCCATTCACCACTTTCTGGATATCTCCACATCACCTGACTATTGTCTAAAGATAGTGGAGCTACTTGTACTGGACACTGCCCTTCCAGTGTGTTATAAAACCTATCTGTCGGAGCCAGTGCCTCTTTATCAAAAATCAAGAAGTTAATAGTATAAAGAGCTAAATTTAGAAGTTCTCTAGGGTTACCTGTGGTTCCCCCTTTCTTTTGTTTTTGGAGGAGTGTCTTGATGTCTCTGTTTCTCCTATTATTGCCTGACCTTGAGGATTAAAGGGTATGCCAGTGGTGTGTAAAATCTGAAATTGTGTTCAAAAGTATTCAAAATGTTTAGAAGTATATGCAGGTCCATTATCTGTTTTTATTGCTTGTGGCACACCCATAATTATAAATGCTTTTATAAAGAATTCAGTGACCATTCAGGCTATCTCCTTTGCTGTTGGTATTACAAAAGTAAATCCTGAAAAGGTGTCCACTACAACATGGATAAAAGACAGAAGACCAAAATATTTATAATGGATCACATCCATTTGCTAAATTTCAGAGTCTCACACCATGAGGATTCTTCCTTGGAAGGAGCATAGGAGCATGGAAAGGAAGGCAAACTGTACAGGATTTTACTATGCTCCTAGCTTCATTTGTTATCCTATATTGCGAATGTAAAGCTTGAGCAGCCTTATCATTTAGAATGAGATTCTTGGGTTACCTGAAATAAAGGAGTATTGGCTAACACGGTTAGAAGGAGATCTGCCTTTGAATTTCCATGAAAAATAGGACCTGGTACCTTAAATATATGTAGTTGACTAGAGTGAATACATCAATAGCTAGACAATCATTATCTCATCAATTATACTGAGTCTTAAGCATACCTTTTCAGAGTTCCAGCCCTCTATATCAACAAGGCTCTGTGTCATACATGAATGTTCAATCATTTGTAGGTGTTTGGGAAAACTTCATCTCTGAGGTGATACAACAATCAATATCTAGCTTTTGTGTATTTTGTAAATTTCATATCATGAGTGTGTAGCAAATCTGAATCCTGAATGAGGCAATTCCCATCAAGAAATTTAGAAATTCTTTACCATGTTTCACTCAATCAGTGGTACCCTTTGTTGCTTTTAAGAACATATGTTCAATCTAAATGTAGAACAGAATAGTAGGAAATGGTTTCTTTCATTTAACTTCACTTTAATCAAGGATTACTTTAACTGAATACAAGTACTTATTAATTACTTATTAGTTGTTTGGGCCACCTGCCAACAATGAGCTTACATTTTTGGAGGTTAGGGCATGTGTCTTGATCAATAAATACATAATATATAATAAAGAAAATATAAATTAATTTTGGAAAGGGCCAGAACACCAAGGACTAAGTGAATCAAGTAAAGGACCATCTGTGTTTTGAAAAGAGTAAATTTAAAAGACAGAGATGCAGAGGGCGTACTTTGCAGGCATGGAGAAGAACCAATGCAAGGGTAGCATTTGGGTATAGGAAGAATTGTAGGCTTAAGATATTAAATGCTTTAGGAATTCTGTAATGAGTGTGATGCATGATATTAAATAACAACATTTTCCCATGAGCTCATGTTCACTAGAGTAACTGATCAATGTTTCTTTGAATAATTAAAAACACTGCCAAGGGCAAATTTGATTTGGGGTTTGTGTGTCTAGGTGAACTCTTTGTTACCTGCCTAAGAGAAGTAATCCTATCTCAAGTGAACTGAGTTTTAACTAATCTTAGTCCTTTTTTTTCCCCCAATCTTCAAATGAGCTTGATATTTGTACCAGGAAGACATTAGATTCTGAATTAGGTCTGCTTTTTGAGATTAAAACCAGTCCCATTTTTTTTTGAAAGTTATATAAAAAAGATGCCTTCATATAATTTATAGGAAATTCAATGCTGGCTTTAATATGCAAGAATTTATTGATATCACCAATGAAATTGCCTAATATATGTTTTTTTAGGTCAAATCTCTATGAAAATAATAGTAATCTTTCAAGTCACTTGAAATTGAATTCCTAGTTCCTGGTGGTCTCCTATGACTTGGAACACTAAAGTTGTGGAGCAAAGCCTGGGTGCTTCTTAAAACTACTTATGAAAGAATCCCTTTGGTTGCATTCATAAAACGAGTAAAGTAGTTATTTTATAGACCTAGAAGGGAATTTGTGGCCCAATTTAGAGATTTTCTTCAATTAAACTATGTGCAGACCATTGCCTGAAACTTTCCTCTCATTTGAGTTCTTGTTTTAGGAGAGGATTGGAGTTCCTGAGTCATGTGATTTCTTTTGAGAGCTCTAGTTGCATAAGATTAAGGGAATCATAGCAAGAATTTATCAGAGTTGTCAGGATCAGTCTAGTATATACAGTTGACTTCTCAGATAGCATCTTCTTGGCAACCAGTAAATATTGAGAGTGGTTGAGATGCTTTCTCTAGCCAGGGCCCAGCTACATAAATCTTAATGAATTAAAATCAATACCTTCTGTGAGTTGTTCTCTGCCACATCCTATTAAATCACCAAATATACTAATTAATTTTCAGGAAAAGAGGGGTTATGGCAGCAATATGGGTATTTCTGATTCTGGCACTGCAGAATATTTTTCCTTAACTCAGGGAGAACAGGAAGTTGTAGAAATAGTGGATGGAAGGCTCACATTAGGTGGAGGTAGAGGATAGCAAGAGATGATGGGAAACATATCTTCAATTCAATTTAATTCAATTCCTTAGTCTAACAAGCATTTTTAAAAGCTCTTACAATATTCTAGGTTCTATGCTAGGCAATGGGGATACAAAAGTACATCCTACACACACACACACAAAAACAAACCTTCAAATAGACAAATAGTCTCTAACCTCAAGGAGTTTACACTTTGCTGGAGAACAGCAACATGCTCATAAGTAAGCAAATTCAAAATGCAGGATGTTCCAAAATTTGTGGTATAGTGTAAAGCTATTAAAGCTTAAAGAACTATTTTCTATTATTAAAACTTTAAAATGTATTAAGATTTTTAGACTATCCTGTATAATAAAAGATTAAATTTCCAGGATCTGGAAGAGCCATAACCATTTTGGAAAATCAGGAAAGGTCTTATGCAGAGAGAGGCAGTACTTGAACTGCACCTAGAAAAGGGAAAAGGATTTCAAGAGGCCAGAGTGAGGAGGGAGAGCATCTTAGGCACGGGGGACAGCCCGACCAAAGGGATGGAATTGAATGATGGCATATCATATACAGAGAACAAGTAGTTCAGACTGACTAGAATGTACAATAAATGAAGATGAATAAGGTGGAATAAATCTGGAAAGATAGATGGAAGCCATATTAAGGGCTACAAATGCCACATAGATAAATTTTGGTTTTATTCTAGAGACAACAGGGAGTTAGTGAAACTTCTTGAGCAGAAAAGTAATGTAGTCAGTTTAAGAGTTGTGTAGAGGGTGGATTGAAGAGGTGAATGACTAGAAGCATGGAGATAATTGGAGGAGGGTGTTATGTCATCCTAATATAGGAGAAAGGTGCTGAGGACTTGTCTTAGAGTAGCTATATAAATGGGGGAAAGCAAATTAAAAGGGTGCTTTGAAATTAGAATGTTTTATTCTAATATTAATTCTATTTCTCAAAATTTATTTTATTTAAAATTTAATTTAATTTTTACTTCTAAATTTTTTTCTTCATTTTATTGAGGAGGCAGGAAAAACAAAACCCATTAAAAATGTGGAGCTATACAAAATGAATTCCCACATTAGTCATTTCCAAAAAAGATAAAAAGAAAAAGAAAAGAAAATATGCTTCAATCTTCACTCAGAGCCCACTAGTTTTCTATTTGGAGGTGAATAGTATGTTTTATCATGAGTCTTTTGGAATTATGATTGGTCATTGTGCTGATCAGAGTTACTAAGTTTTTCAGAGTTTATTATCATTGCGGTATTATTATTATTGCATAAGTTCTTTGGTTTTGTTCACTTTACTTTCCATCAGCTCATGTAAATCTTTTTTAAGTTTTTCTAAATCTATATTATAATACTACTCTACCACATTCATATGCCATAGTCAATAGACATTCCTTCAATTTCTAAGTTTTTGCCACCACAAAAAGACCTGCTATAAACATTTTTGTACAAAGGGTCCTTTTCCTTCTTTGATTTCTTTGAGATTCAGAATTAGTAGGATTATTGCTAGGTCAAAGGGTGCATACAGTTTAATAGCTTTTAGGGTATAGTTCTGAATTGCTTTCAGAAATGGTTGGATCAGCTCATAGCTCTATCACCACTACCCCTCCAGTATTTTTCTTATTTTTCTTTTAAATTTATTTTAAAATAGATATAATATTTTATTTCCTTCCCATTACATGTTAAAACAATTTCTAAAAAAGTTCTGAGTTCCAAATTCTATTCCTCCTTTCCTATCTCCCTTCTTTCCTTGACCCTTCCCTGAGATGATAAATATATGTCTGTGAAATCATGCAAATCATTTCTAAATTAATGATCCCTTCAGTATTTTTCATTTTCCTTTTTTTTGTCAGCTTAGCTTATATTATAAATATGAGATGATACACCAAGGTTATTTTAATTTGTATTTCTCTAATTATTAGAAAAATTTCAAAATTTCAATGTTTAGAGAATGGCTCTTAATACATTTTATTTCTTCTTCTGAAAACTTCCTATTCATATCATTTGAGCATTTATTAATTGGAATATGGGTGTAATTCTTATCAATTTGGCTTAATTAACTTTATGTAATCAAAAAGGAGATAAAATGTACCTCCTATGGACCTCTCTATCTCTTGTTTTATTATAAACTCTTCCCCTATCCATAGATCTGACAGGTGGTTTCTGCTGTGTTCCACTAATTTTCTTATGATATCATCCTTTATGGCTAAATCATTTTGAGCTTATTTTGGTATACAATGTGAGATGTTGGTCTGTACCTGTTTTCTGCCAGACTTTTCCAGTTTCCCAACAATTTTTGTTAAATTATGAGTGCCCCAATGGGGATGACATAGTCAGTTCTTAGAACTTAATTTTTCATGTAATTTGAAAATTGCATCACAGGATTTCTGAATTCCCAAGAAAAACATCAACCAGCAGTGTCATACTGTTGGAATTCTATGTCTGGCCATCAGACAACCCACAGAATGGTCTCTTAGTGTTTTTTTCTTCTTCAAGGGTAGACTTTATTAATTAACAGATTAACATCTTGCAGTTCTGTAAATCAAAATAATGATGCACAGAAGGGCAAGGAAACCATATGGTCAGTAGCTTAGTTATATACTGATACAGTAAAACTGCCAGAGTTGTGAAACAAGCACCCCAAAGAGCTGATTAACAGCTGCTAGCTCTTGTAGCCTACATGGGTGATGAGATGGCAGTCTTCAAAGATGTAGAAGAGACCAACAGGATAACTCTTGGGACAATTACTAGTCAGTAAAATGACTTATTATAACTCAAATGTCAAATTTCAGTGTCAAAGAAGGAAAGAAGGTTCAATTCAAATAATAGAAGATTAGCTATGATGACTCAATTTAAATTGTATTATTAATTTTTTTATTTGCCATTGGAGTTTTTTTTATTTTGCTCAGTATTTAAATCATCCATACTGGAGTTTAACAATGAGTATTATAAGGGCTCCAGAATTATTGAAGATTGAAAAGAAAGTTATTGGGAGAGACACACAGCACAATATAGTAGTTAGAGAGTCTGACATCAAGTCAGGAAGACCTGGGTCCAAGTTCTATCTCAGAGAGAGAGAGAGAGAGAGAGAGAGAGAGAGAGAGAGAGAGAGAGAGAGAGAGAGAGTCTCTATTGGAAATAGAGACTAAACAAAGGAAACAGAAAAAAGGGAGATTGAGGAGAGAGAAAGAGAGGACAGAAGGAAGGTGGAAGGGACAGGGAAATGAGAGGGAGAGAGGTAGAGAGGAAGAGAGAGTGAGAAAGAAAGGGAGAGGGACAGAGGGGAAGAAGGACAAAAGGAGGGAGAAAGGAGGAGGAAGAGTGAGAGAATATGTATAAATAACAGGAAGGACAGCTTAGCTGGTAGGATGTCTGAGAGGGAAGTAGAGTATGGTAAGCTGGTAAAGAACTTTAAAAGTCTAATAGAAAAGTTTGCCCTTTATTTTATGGTCAATAAGGGCCTCTTCATTTTCACTGAAGGATGCTCCAGGAGTAGCTGTCAAAGAAACAAAAACTCAATTAAAAAAAATAGTTCAACAAGAGTAGAATTATTCTTCCCTGGCCTAGTCATAAATGGGATAATTTAAGTCACAAATTCAGGGATGAGGGGGAAATTGGGGGAGGCTGCCTTGACTTTTTCACTCAGATTCTGCCCTCCATTTCCTCTTTTCCATGTCCAGTCTTTGACTGGATTCAGGGTCTTATGTAGAATAATTCCCAGTTGGGTAAGTGTTAGTTCAGTTAATGCTTTTTGTATTCAGTAGGTAAATTCAAGCATACTTCCCCCTTTCTTGTTTATCTTCTAGGCACAAATGAATTTGGATGGTATCTAGTCCTAATGTAATTTTGAAGGGGCAAAAATTGATTTAGGACTGGTTATCATTATTACTTTTTAGTTAGATACATAAATCTCTTGTTGCTGGGACCCAGTTTGTAGAAGTCATTAAAGGAGCTGAGCTTTTAGCAAGGTCACTATTAAGGTAATGTATATACCAAGGGTTTAAAGGGTCCTTTTTTGTGAATCATGATATCAACATTTTTTCCTTTCCTTTTCAGTGTCATCCTGTAATAATGTTCATTTCAACATAATGCTCAAAATTTCTTAAGGAATTCCAAAGCTAGTATTTTTTTGGGGGTAAGGGGAAGGCAGTTTGGGGAAGATTTCCATTATTTTTCATCAATGGAAAAGAGATTAATTTAGTTTAAGAAAAATCAGTGCCTTGGATGTCAGTCAACTTTCTCTTCCAGGTTATGTCACTTTTTTTTTTTTCTGCCAGGGAATGCTAAAAAGTTGTTCTTGTTGTTTTCTTTTTCCAGACTCCAAAGGAGTGTGTCATTACACTAGGTTGTGCCCCCAGCTTCCTGTCTCCAGGCACAATCATACCTTGCAGAAACGGAACACATAGTCATTATTTTCACCAATTATTTTTTTTTCTTCTTGTCTATTAGTTCTTTGGGTGGGCAAAAAGGACAGAAATCTGAGCTTGTAGTTCATGGGGCATTTTTTTTCCATTACCAAATATATCTCACTACGTGAGGTTGCTTTTCTTTTCTTTGTTTGTTTGTTTGTTTCTTTTTTTAAATAATTATAACTTTTTATTGACAGAACCCATGCCTGGGTAATTTTTTACAACATTAATCCTTGCACTCATTTTTGTTCTGATTTTTCCCCTCCCTCCCTCTACCCCCTCCCCCAGGTGGCAAGCAACCTATACATGTTAAACATGTCACAGTATATCTTAGATACAATATATGTGTGCAGAACCGAACAGTTCTCTTGTTGCACAGGAAGAATTGGATTCAGAAGGTAAAAATAACCCAGGAAGAAAAACAAAAATGCAAACAGTTTACATTCATTTCCCAGTGTTCGTTCTTCTATAATATCTATATTATAATACTACTCTACCACATTCATATGCCATTGTTTAGTCAATAGACATTCCTTCAATTTCTAAGTTTTTGCCACCACAAAAAGACCTGCTATAAACATTTTTGTACAAAGGGTCCTTTTCCTTCTTTGATTTCTTTGAGATTCAGAATTAGTAGCTGCTTCTGTCCATCACTGAGCAATTGAAACTGAGTTAGATCTTCACTTTGTCAAAGAAAGCCACTTCCATCAGAATACATCCTCATACAGTATTGTTGTTGAAATATATAATGATCTCCTGGTTCTGTTCATTTCACTTAGTGTCACTTCATGTAAGTCTCTCCAAGCCTTTCTGTATTCATCTTGCTGGTCATTTCTTACAGAACAATAATATTCCATAACATTCATATACCACAATTTACTCAACCATTCTCCAATTGATGGGCATCCATTCATTTTCCAGTTTCCAGCCACTACAAACAGGGGTGCTACAAACATTTTGGCACATAGAGGTTCCTTTCCCTTCTTTAGTATCCATTTGGGGTATAAGCCCATTAGTAGCACTGCTGGGTCAAAGGGTATGCACAGTTTGATAACTTTTTGGGCATAATTCCAGATTGCTCTCTGGAATGGTTGGATTTGTTGGCAACTCCACCATCAATGCATCAGTGTCCCAATTTTCCATGGGGAACTTTTGAAAATTATACTTTGTCATTTACAAATCGTAATAGGGAAATATGGATCGGAGTTTACTCCAGGAATGTTATGGCTCTCTTACCCACCCCCTATTTTATATATCAAATGGCCTCATAAAAGGTTCTAGAAGAAAAAGAGATAAGATAAAACCTTTTTTGAGTGATCTCATACATAACATTCTCACTCAGTAATGGAATTGCTAAATAATTTCTTCCTTCCTTTCCCTTCCCTTTCCCTTCTCTTTCCCTTTTCTTTCCCTTCCCTTTCCTTTCTTTTCCCTTCCCTTTCCCTTTCCTTTCCTTTCCCTTTCCTTTCCCTTCCCTTTCTCTTCCTTTTCTTTTCCGTTTCCCCTTTCCTTTCCTATTACCTCCAGGATTTTTTTTCCCTCCTGCTGTGGCTGCCTTTTGGTCTCCCATAGTGGTTAGCCAGGGTAAACTGGGCATCCCAAAGCCAGGGAGTCAGCTTGCTCACAGGTGCTCGACTTTTATTGACGTAGGTCAGCTGCCCCCTTCCTTGAAGACAATGAAGTTAGGATTTCTTTTTGGCTTCCCCGATTGAAATCGAGCGCAGATAAACAGATTATCGGGTGGGATATCTCCTCCATGTGGCTTTATTGCGGCACAGCTAGCTCTTCTGAGCCAGTTAGACTTGTTATGGGAAGCTAAATGATTGGCTGAGGCTGGAGCTCAGTTTCATAAATTATGGCCCGGCACCCAGGAGTATGATTCCTATAGTGGCAGGAACCCAGAGAGCCTGTCAGCTCCTGACTTTCTTTATGCACATATATCCTTAGTTGGGTGCTAACACTTATTGACTTGGATATTTCTGTCTTGCATAGCTGACATTTCATCTTCAAGACTGTGTGAGTAATTCTGACTTTTTTCCCCCCAACTCAGTAAATTAATTACGTGTCCTAGAGGAAGTGCTTGTAATTAGGAAATAGTGAAGTAGTAGATGATTCATTACCCGCTTTCCGCTCCCCTCCTCCCCAGGTTGTATTAACTGCAGCTTGAGTGACCAACAACCTAATAGGGTTAATGCAGTTTCAGGAGATTTAAGACACCATCAACTGCATATTGGATCTATTTCTTAAACATATTGTGAAAGCTGGAACCCTATTCTCAAGGAGAAAGGCAGGGCTGAAGCTATAATAATGCTGAGATAAATCATATTACTGATATGAAGTCAAAGGGAAAGGGAAAGACTATTTGCATCAGTAAAGGATTCATTTTCTCCTGTGAAACCGTGAGCCAGCAGTATCCTTCAGGGAAATACTAGCAGGCAGAGCCGCCAAAGGGAATGCACTGAGAAATGCAAAATTATGAGAACAAAAATGGAATGCTTTACTCAATATGACTATTTTTAAAGGTGATGGAAAGGAGAATGCTGTGGGTGCCTTATAAAATCATTTACATTTTTAACAGTCCCGAAGTTGCCTAAGTTTAATGTTAGCACTCACCAGCTTTGTTTTAAAAACTCTATAAAACTATGTTAAACATATGCACACATAACCAGATGCAGAAAAGAAAATGTGGCTTGGGATTTGGAGCTTAAGCAGAAGAAATGAGAGTAACAGAACTGTTGCTGGGTTTGTGGGATGGCCCGGTGTGACTTCTGTTAGTGTGCAGGATGATTTAAACCAACCGGAGAGCACAGAATGAACACCGAATTGGTGTTTTCATCATCCTATCTATAGCATCTGCTCATTACACATCTACATTCATTCCTGAGTGCGCCCCACAGAATGCAAATGGATCAGTTCCTATTTTTGATTTAGCATTTCTTTCTCTTCATTGTTCATAAATTTTTGGGGGGGAGTCAAGGAACTTGGAAATAAATGATTTGTAATTTTATGGAGCTCTGTATAACCTGGGAACATAGTTGAAGTGTCATGTTATTGCAACTTATGGTTTTATTTGTCGATTTGATTTTGCAAATTTTATTGTCTCCTTCTAACCTATAGAGAGAAATAGATGCATTTCTTATGTACCTATCCATTAACATAAATCAGCTGATTGTGTGTGTATGTGTGTGTGTGTGTGTGTGTGTGTGTAGGGGTAGGTGCTGAATAGGAATATTTCATAGATGTGGGAACTAATGCAAAATTCATATAAACATACTTATGGAGTCATAGGTGGTTAAAGGGTTTTTGTTGTTATTGTACCCACTCACTACTAAGAACTAATGGTTAATTATGATTCTGTGAAATGATGTATATAATACCCTATGACTATAATTTTATATATTAAATGTTTCCTAGCTGGGCCTCTTTTGAAGTAAATGTAATATGGGGAAACTGAAGGTGGTGGCTATTTACTTTGTAAAAAAAAGTTTTTAATGGTTCTATGATTAAATTAGTGATTCCAGAATGAGGAAATTATTTTTACTAATGCAATCTCACAGAAGTGCCAAGAGGGTGTATGATTGGTTGACAATGTGCTACACAATATCATCTCTCTTTAAATGATAAATCTTACTAATGTGTTTTGATTTATAACATTGAAAAGGATTTCCCTCCTGAATAATTTTAGAGCACATCTAATCCATAAAATGCTTAAGAATACAATCAGTTGCTTAGTTGGCTAATAGTTCTATTTATAATTAATTGATATATAACTGTATTATAATATACATTTGTGCCTAATCAGTATATACAATATTGGAGGATATTAATGGATTTAGGAAAATAGATGGAAAATAATTGTGTACCCGTCAAAATTTAGATGGTGGGAAATAGCAGTTGTGTTCTCAACTAATTTCTTAATTTTCAGTTCTGCTTTTTCTGTTTCCCTATGGTTTATCTAACTACATCCTTCTGATAATCTTGGGTGGGTTTTTGTGTGTGTGTGTGTGTGTGTGTGTGTGTGTATGTGTGTGTGTGTGTGTGTGTGTGGTGGTGGTGGTTGTTTGTTTTGCTCAGATTGGCAATATTTTCCTAGCTTTCCCACATCTGCTTGCTTGGGCAAAAACACAATAAAAAGAATCTATCAGCTGATAAATTGTTTGCTTAAAAAAGTCTAGGAGGTGCTTAAAATCTAAGAGTTGTCAAGAGAGAGAAGGCATTTGAAGAATTTCTAGGCTATTTCAATGCTTTTTCTCAGACTTCATTTTCTTAGTGCTCTTCATAATTCTGAGGAAACTGAAATGAAGTGACTTATCCAGGATCCTATAGATGTCAAATATAGGAAGTGGAATTGAATCCCAGTCTTCTAAACTCTTACCCTTTTCTTTGCAGAGTACTTAAGGAAAGAGAAGAACTTATAGAAGCAAGTGAGAATATGAATGGGGAGCAAAGGCAGCTCATTCTTTTTGTTTCCAATTTTTTTTTCATGGCCTATTTTTTGTCTGTTTCTAGTATTGTTGCATCACTGGTCTTCATTTGCAGAGAAGCAATGGGATGTGAGAAATTATTTTTTGGTGTAATATTGGACATATCTACTCAAGAAAGAAGGGCTTGACAATGGGTGATTCCAGAAGGAATTTGTTGCAGCATTGTGAACCTTTTGGAGTTTTTGATTACCCTCCAATGTTCATTAGTTTAGTTCCAGGAAAGAACAATTACTCTTTTTTTAAAAAAAAAGTAATAGCATAAATTTAAATTTAATATTGTTTTCTTATGATTGCTTAAAGTAATTTCTTTTATTAATTAAACTTCCTGTAGGTTATCCAAAATATTTGATTTTTATTAGGATGCTATTGATTTCATTAGAATTACATAGGGGGCACCATACTTTAGGACTATCAATCATCCATGATTGAACTGCAAAATATGGGCTTTTCTCAAGAGTTGCTGATCCAAATAAATATACATGGAAGAAATCAAAGTATAGTAGCAAAGCTGTAATGGCTAAAACCATGGACTTCTTTATGTTTTCTTGGAAAGAAAAGCGACTAGACTTTTGGTTTAGGAAACTCCTAAATCAATATTGATCAGTTTCAGCTTTGCGACGTCTAGTTTTTTTGGACAGCTTCTTGGGGGATGTTGAGAGGTTGTGACTTGCTCAGGGTCACAGGGGTAGTATGTGTCAGAGGCAGAATTTGAACTCAGGTCTTCTTGATTTTGAAGCCAGCTCTTTATTCATTATACCATGGTGCCTCAATAATGCATACTAAATAATAATTCTTATTTCTGTAATCCTTCAAGATTTTCAGTGTTTTCTCATAACTGCTTCATGTGATAGGTGGGGCAAATATTAACCTAAGTTTATGGATAAGAAAATTGAAGGTCTGAGGCATGAAATGAATACATATTTAATACATATATTTGTGTGTGTATATATGAACATATATATATACCTCTACATGTATATGTATATATATGTATACATACCCATACATAAAAAGAGAAAGAAGGAGAGAAGGAGGAAGAAAGGAAGAGAGAAAGGGGGAGAGAGGGAGGGAGAGGGAAGGGGAGAGAGAAAGAGGGAAGGAGGAAGAAGGAAAAAAGGAGGGGGAAGAGAGACAGACAGAAAGAGGAAGAGGGAGAGGGAGAAGCAGAGGGACAGGGAGAGAGAAAGGGAGAGGGAGAGGGAGAGGGAGAAGAGAGGAAGGGAGAGGGAGTTGTAAAGATTAAAGATCATAAGTTTTTGAAGCTTAATTTGAACCCACAACTCCTAAGGCAAATCCACATGCCACTCACATATTCAACCAGAATAGTTTTGTTGAGTTTTGGTCTCTGTTGACTATAATTATCTAATTAATCACATTCAGATACTCCTCTTTGAATTCTATGTTAATTATCATTCAGATTTTTTAGTCATAGTTGTACTCCAGGGTGTATATTCACATTCACTTATTAAAAAAGCATTATTAAGTGTCTATTGTGTCCAAGTTATCATTCTAGTGAGAGAGATTAGATGAAAACTGGTCTTTGCTTATAAGGAGTTCACCAGCTACTAGGAGAGGTAGGGGTAAATAAACAAAATATAATTGGAGGAAGGAGAGATTTTTAATAAGTAAGGGGCTTTTAAAGACAAGCTTCCCCAATAAACTGGGAAAACATTTTTACAATCAAAGGTTCTGTAAAAGGCCTCATTTCCAAAATATATAGAGATTTGACTCTATAAGAAATCAAGCCATTCTCCAATTGATAAATGGTCAAAGGATATGAACAGACAATTCTCAGATGAAGAAATTGAAACTATTTCTAGCCATATGAAAAGATGCTCCAAGTCGTTATTAATCAGAGAAATGCAAATTAAGACAATTCTGAGATACCACAACACACCTGTCAGATTGGCTAGAATGACAGGGAAAGCTAATATGGAATGTTGGAGGGGATGTGGGAAAACAGAGATACTAATACATTGTTGGTGAAATTGTGAATACATCCAGCCATTCTGGAGAGCAATTTGGAACTATGCTCAAAAAGTTATCAAACTGTGCATACCCTATGACCCAGCAGTGTTACTACTGGGCTTATATCGCACAGAAATACTAAAGAAGGGAAAGGGACCTGTATATGCCAAAATGTTTGTGGCAGCCCTCTTTGTAGTGGCCGGAAACTGGAAACTGAGTGGATGACCATCAATTGGAGAATGGCTGAATAAATTGTGGTATATGAATGTTATGGAATATTATTGTTTGGGAAGAAATGACCAATAGGATGATTTCAGAAAGGCCTAGAGAGACTTACACGAATTGATGCTGAGTGAAATGAGCAGGACCAGGAGATCATTATATACTTCAACAACAATACTATATGATGATCAATTCTGATGGACCTGGCCATCTTCAGCAATGAGATGAACCAAATCAGTTCCAATGGAGCAGTAATGAACCAGCTACACCCAGCGAAATAACTCTGGGAGATGACTAAGAACCATTACATTGAATTCCCAATCCCTGTATTTTTGCCCGCCTGCATTTTTGATTTTCTTCACAGGCTAATTGTATAATATTTCAGAGTCTGATTCTTTTTGTACAGTAAAATAACGGTTTGGTCATGTATACTTATTGTGTATTTAATTTATACTTTAATATATTTAACATGTATTGGTCATCCTGCCATCTAAGAGAGGGGGTGGGGGAAAGGAGGGGAAAAATTGGAACAAAAAGGTTTGGCAATTGTCAATGCTGTAAAATTACCCATGCATATAACTTGTAAATAAAAAGTTATTAAAAATTAAAAATAAAATAAAATAAAAGATAAAAAAAGAAAAGACAAGCTTCCTATAAGGGCTAGTGACTGAAATGAGTGGGGAAGGAAGCTAAAGAATGTAAGAGAAGGGAGTACATTCAAGGAGGGGACGATAGAGTGGCAAAAAAAAAAAAAAAACAGAAGGGGGGATTAGTAGAATGCAGAGTTCAGGATATAGCAAATTGGTTGAGAAGTGAGTGGAGGGAGTGAGGGAATAGAGTCAAAGAGTGTGGTGTACCCCTGTCCCCCTTTTTTAGGAATTAGTGAAAGGGAGGAAAGATGGAGGAGGATAGCTTTGAGGGTGTGGCAGGATCAGATGAAGGTATTTTTTTAAGGAGGGGAAAAATAGTATATTTGTAGACAGCAAGGGAGACTATAATAGATTATGACAGATTGAAGAAGAGAGAAAAGATGATCAAAGGGACAATTTCTGGATATAGACAGGAAGGACTACATTTAAGGACATATCATCTTATCTAAATTGATTTGATTACTAAGACTTCTTTTACTTTTTGAAGTTTTTGTAAAATGGTGTGTGTATATCTCTTATCTACATTAGATATATGATTTGGAAGTCCAAATGATTTCTCACCACTGTCATCATAATGTCCTCATTGCCTCTCTGCTAATCGGTCATAGTATTTACAAATGAATGGGGCATTCATTGGGACAGCTAGTTGGCACAGTGGATAGAATGCCAGGCCTGGAATCAGGAAGTCCTGAGTTCAAATTTGACCTCAGATACTAATTAGCTATGTGACTCTGGGCAAGCCACTTTACCCTGTATGCCTCAATTTCCTCATCTGTAAAATGAGCCATAATGGAAGGGACTTTTGCCAAGAAAACTCGATAACAAAAGTCCAATCCCCTTATTTGACAGATGAGGAAACTGAGGCTCAGAAAAAAATAAGTGATTTGAGTTGGATATGACTGAACAACAATGTTAAAAACAATTAGAAATGAAAGAAGACTTAAAGTGTCTAGATTAGGAATTGATAGGGGCCTGGAGAGTGTCATTTAGCACAATTGCTTTAATTTTATAGATTAAGTCAAAGTGTGTGACCTTTCACACTACATTACAGATTCAAGAGTCAAGACTGACTTCAGAGTCAGGATTTCCTCTCCCTAGAATCTGTTTTCATCCCAAATATTCATTTCTAGGGACTTTTGTTCTTTGTAAGCCTCTTCTGGTTGGTGAGATGTTCATTTTTAGGGAGCAACCCTATAGTGAAAAGTATTTTGTAGAATGTTTTGGAAAGTTAATGCAACAGTTTTGCATCACAGCTAATGAGCTAACTCTCTATTGGAACATGATGGGGCTTCCTGGAACATTGGCCCCAGCTGTGTCCTACTTTTCAGCTGCTGGGCCATCTTGCATGCAGTTGTTCTGAGATTGATTATGCCAGGAGTTCTTATAACATCGGAGAAACTGGATAGAAACAGATGTGATGGATTTTTGGTTTGGACCGATGCTTGTCTTTTTTGAACCTCTGGTGATTTTTTCAGTAACTTTGAAATTATATTGGATAATTAATTAAATTGGATCAGGTACTTGTTAACATGTTTAACACCTGAAGAGAAAGTGTCAAGTTTGGGATTACTCTGCCCTCCCCACCACACCCCCTTTTTAATCCCCAAAAATTCAAAATGTTAACACGTTGAATGAAAGACACATTATGAGTGGTATTATACCACATGGGAATGATATACAATTTTAAGTGACAGAATCACTGACTGACTTCAGAGCTGAAAGGGAACTTAGTGATCGTTTTGCCCTATTCCTTTGTTTTATTGTGATTAAATGCATTGGTGCCAGTGATTAAATGAGTTGTTCAAGATCAATAGTATATGTAAATCTTCTTTTTCTAACATGTGAGCATAAAAATAGATATGCAAATAAAATAGCTTTTAAGATTTGGTTTCTTGAAGTCTAAGTCTAGGAGAAGCACCTAGAAGTATGAATGTGACCTTTAATTTAAAAAGCACATATGAAAAAAATTCTTTCTAAGTTATCTAAAATTAACAACCTTGAAATAGAATTTCTTTCTTTCCTCTTTCCTGCATCCCCTTCCCAACCACACTTTCCATTGGTTGAGTTCTTCTAATTATTCTCTAGATTTGTCCTTGAAATTATCCTCCCACAACAAAAAGGCATTCCAAAACTCAAATCCTATGAACAGAAAAGCAAGGGTCACCTGATATCCAGCCTTTATTTTTTTTTAAAAAATAATAACTTTTTATTTTCAAAGTATATGCAAAGATAGTTTTTAACATTCACTCTTGTAAAACCTTGGGTTCCAATTTTTTCTTTCTCCCTTTCCCCACTCCCTCTTCTATACAACATGCAACCCAATATGTTAAACGTGCAATTCTTTGTATACATATTTCCACATTTATCATGTTACAGAAAAAAAAAATCAGATCAAAAATGAAAAAAAAATGGGAAAGAAAAAAAATCAAACAAACAACAACAAAAAAGGTGGGAAAAAACTATATTATGATCCACATTCAGTCTCCATAGTCCTCTTTCTAGTTGCAGATGGCTCTCTCCAATATGTCTATTGGAATTGGTCTGAATCACCTCATTGTTGAAAAGAGCCACATCCATCAGAGTTGATTATCATGTAATGTTGTTGCTGCTGTGAACAATGTTCTCTTGCTTCTACTCACTACATTTAGCATCAGTTTATATCAGTCTCTCAGGCTTTTCTGAAATCATTCCGCTGAATGTTTTTTTAGAATAATAATATTCTATAACATTCATATACCATAACTTATTTAGCCATTCCCCTACTGATGGGCATCTCTCAGTTTCCAGTTCCTTGTCACTACAAAAAAGGCTGCTACAAACATTTGTGCAATTGTAGGTACTTTTCCATTTTTTATGATCTCTTTCGCATAGAGGCCTAATAGAGGTATGCACAGTTTGATAGCCCTTTGGGCATAGTTCCAAATTGCTCTCCAGAATGTTGGGGTCAGTTCAAAAATGGAATTGATTTGTTAAATTGAAAACTTTCTCCTGAATACTTGGTGTCTCAGGAATATAGGCACTGAATTGCTATCTTTTAATTTTTAGGTTTTATATTGAAGACATAGTAAAGTGTTTTTATATTTTTCTCTTTGAATTCTTTAACTCTTAATTTCTAAAAGTATGTGCAGTTCTGGCCCATTACAAGGTGTTTTTCTGTACTGCTATTCTCAATTTCTATGTTTTCCTATTTTTATAAAATAAAATATCTGGTCACTTCATGAACAGACTGGATGGTCTAAATTGTGTGTGTGCTTGTGTGTGTGTGTGTATGTGCAAACATATGTGCACAAAAGAACTACAATACAAAGCTTATTCAAACAGCATACAGATGCTGTTTGAAGTAGTATCTGCTTTGATAATTTCTTAACTATCCATATCTGTGCTTTGGGGAGGAAACTGCTAGACAGGGAGTAAAGAAAGGTGGTAGGAGAAATTGGAAATAAGCATGTGCAAAAATATGAAGGGAGCAGCTATTTGATGCAATATATAGAGTGCTAGATTTGGAATCAGAAAAACCTGTGTTCAAATCAGGGCTCAGATACTTACTGTGTGACCCTGTCTGCTTTAGTTCTTCATCTGAAAAATGAACTGGAGAAGGAAAAGACAAATCACTCAATTCTCTTTGCTAATAAAACCCCAAATAAGGTCATGGGGAGCCAGACATGGCTGGAACAACTAAAACAATAACAACAAAATTTGAGGAGAAGTAGATATCTTTGATTTCTCTCAACACTTGGTCAAAGGTCTTAATGCTTAATAGGAAATGTTAGAGTAAGAATTGTTTCATTCCTTGCATTTGTATTCCCATGGTGCCTGGCACATACTTAATGCTTAACAAATATGATTAATTGGGTTTCTAAAGATAAAAAACAAAAATCACTCTATCATGGAAGTCTTCCTTAGCTGCAATGAAACCTGAAGACTTCTATCTCCTGGCTTAGAGCTGAAGATAAGTGGTTATACCTCATCCTACTTTGTTTCCTGGGAAGAACTGGGAAAGCAAAACAACAATCTTTCTCAGAAAATCTATTCAAAAATTTAACAATTAATTACAAGTAATGCTAGTGACCATTTGGATTTGAAAAGACTTTAGTCTTCTTTACCTGGCTTTAATCACTGCCTGGACAGTTACTTCATTCAAACTGAGACCAATTAAAAACCTTAGTTAAAAAGTCAAGGTCTCTCCCTGCATTCAGGGCCATCTCCAGTCGTCCTGATTCATATCTGACTTCTGAAAGTGAGTTTGGTGACTTTGCACACCCCTCCCTCACTTCAGTCCAATCATTTGCATGTCATGATATCATTTCCCTGATGTCATGCTTCTCTTTGAAAATGAATGACAAATAACAACAACCTCTGAAAATACTTTAAAGACCAAGGGTTTCTTTGCCCTTTCTGTGCTTTTTTCCAAGCTTCCACAAAGATCTTTTAATCTTTTGTGAATTTTTCTGTGGGGTATCATTTTAATATTTTGCAATTTAAGAAACAAAGAATTGTTTTGCAATTTAAAACTTGATGTGCATATTTGAATTTAAAATGGGAAAGCTTTTTTTCTTTTCTTTTCTTTTCTTTTTCTTTCTTTCTTTTTTTTTTTTCTTTTTTTTGGGTTTATTCGAAATTCTTTAAGGAGAAGACTCTAGAAGTTTTCTTTCTTAGGCTTTATCTTCTCCTTTCTCTTGCCTGTTATCTTGGCAATTTCATTGCTTATTAAAACTTATGGAGAATGGACTGTGGAAATGAAATGAAAGGAAATCAAAACTAGTCTGTTTTGTTACTTGCCACCTGACCTTTGTAAAAAATTGAATGAAGGAATAAGCTATAAATAAGGACTAAATAAAAGTTTGGAATTTCCTGTGGATTAATTTATCCATGCTATTCTTGTAGTTTTTTCTTATAGTTGATCATGGATTTATTACTGGGTTGAATTCACTCTAATCCAATGAATAAAGTAGGCACAAGGATACATAGTTATGGAATGACATAGGAATTACTCTTAAGGACTTTATAATTTAATGGTCATGAATAACTATATACAAGGCAGAAAGTGATCAGCAAAAACAGGTCATTAAGAGAAATTTGAAGGAGAGGGAAGATGTAGTTTGGGATGGAAACCATTTTGACATCATGAAGCTTCAGATTTTCAGAGGGAAAATGACATCTAAATTGGGCATTGAAATAAGGGAACTATTTAAGGTCTAGAAGATGCTATGAACAAAAGTAAAATAACAGGAAATTGAAGTATAAGCAGAGATGATGATTAGTTTGGATGAAAGGAAGTAGTATGACAGAAGATTGGAATAAGTTGGGGTAAGATCGAAATGAAGAAAGGGTTGGGAATTTTATTTCCTTGACAATAGGGAGCAGCTAAAGATATTTCAGGAAAGGTATAAGATCAGAGCAGTGCAATGGAAAGATGACAGAGGAAGTAATATGAAGGATGAATTATTGATGTAACAGGCTAGATGTTGAAAGATCAGTTAGGGGACTAATAAAATAGTATAAATGAGGGATTATATAACTAGCATAGACTGCAAGCTTAATTAAGGCTTAGTAAAGAGGGAGAGAAAATGATTGTTGTAGGGATGGAAAGGGGGTTGATATATGTGAATGATATTGAGAAGAAATATTTATAGAATGACAACCGACTGGAGGGGAGGGGTAATAGAAAAGGAAGCATCAGAACTTTTAGGTTTTGAGTTGAGTAATTAATATTACAAATATAAATAAAGGATACACATGGAACTTTTTCTTTTTAATTTTTTGCAGTTGTATGTTTAGTAAGTAGCATAGTTGCAGTGCATGATGCATGTTTAAATAACTTTTTAATGTACGATTCCTAGTTGCTTTTCAGAAGGATTGTACCCATTCACAGGGCCACAAATAGTGTTATAAATGTACACTTTTCCCCATAGCCTCTCCAGTATTTGTCATTTTCCTTTTTCAGTTGGGGGGGTTTTGCAATTTTTAGCACTCTGGTTATGAGGTAGAATCTCAGAATTGCTTTAATTTGCATTTCTGTAATTATAAGTGATTTGGAGGATATATATATCCTCCAAATCACTTATAATATATATATATATATATATTTATAATATAATTATATATATTTATAATATAATATTATATATTTATATATTTATATATATATATATTTATATATATATATATATATATATATATAGATAGATAGATAGGTAACTATAGATAGCTATAGATAGCCAAGGTTTCTTCCATCAAAAATTGTCTGTTCCTGTCAGATCATTTATCAATTGGGGAATCAATTCTTCTTTTTTATAAACTTGAATAGGTTCTTTATATATCATACAAATGAGACCTTTATCAGAGAAACTAGTTACAAAGATTTCTTAACTCTTTATATTTGTTGCTCTTTTTATCTTAATTTTATTAAATTTCTTTCTGTAAAACCTTTTAATTTAATTTTATGTAATCCAAGTTGGAGTAACTAGATGGTACAGTGGATAGAGTGCTAGGCTTGATGTCAAAAAGACTCCTTTTCCTGAGTTCAAATCTGTCCTCAGTCACTTACTAGTTTAGACATTTACTGTGATTGATTCTGGCCAAGGCACTTAATCTTATTTGCCTCAGTTTCCTTATCTGTAAAATGAGTTGGAGAAGAAATAACAAACCACTTCATTAACTCTGACAAGAAAAGCCAAATGGAATCACAAAGAGCTGAACATGATTGAAATGATTGAACAATAAAATACAAGTTACCGATTTTGTCTTCAGTAATCCTCTATTTTTGCTTAGTCATGAACTTTTCTTCTTTCCATAGTTCTGATAGGTAATTATTTCTATGTTTCTTTAATTTGTTTAAGTTTGTTATTTATGTTTTTATACCACACACACACACACACACACACACACACACGTCATATCCATTTAGAGCTTCTATTAAGTATTGGTCTAATTTCTTCCATGCTGCTGTCCAAATTTCCCAGCTGTTTTTGTCAGATAGTAAGTCCTTCTTCTAGTAGATTAGGGTCTTTGTTTTTATTGAATTTATTGAATTAGATTGAATATTAGATCCATTCGCTTCCATAGGTTGTGATTCTAATTTGTTCTATTGATCTTTTTATTTTTAGCTAGTTCCAAATTGTTTTGAGAATGCTTTGTAATGTAGTTTGAGACATATTCCTGCCAGATGCCTTTTCTTTCCACTTAAAATAATAATTACTTTTTTAGAGATTATTAAACATTTTGGGCCTCTTTATGATTTTTCATTAGTTTTCCTCATTCTATAAAGTAATAATTTAGATAGTATTGTCACTTTTATGTTATTGAAATAATCCTACTTACCTATTTATAGCAACTCTTTTCATTCGTGCACAAAATGAAAATTACAGGAATGCCCATCAATGAAGAATTGTTGAATAAGTTTTTTCATATCAGAAGTGTCAAACTCATCATTACTGGTCCCAAGTAGCTGCAAAACTCCCCAGTGTGGCCTGACCTGAATTAAATATAATGGAGAAATGTTTAACACAATAAGCAAATATATAATACAATATATATGTTGTTAAATTGTGATTTTCTAAATCAATATATAGCATACTGGGATCTGTTTATATTTTAATTTGAAACTATTATGATGGAATACTATTGTGAGGAAACTAGATGATTTCAAACAAACATAGAAGGCTTATATGAACAAGTACAGAGTAAAATAATAGAACCAGAACAATTTACATTATAACATTGATATAAAAATATGAGCAATTTTGTGGTCAAAGGATATGAACAGATAATTTTCAGATGAAGAAATTAAAGCCATTTCCAGTCATGTGAAAAAATGCTTTATATCACTATTTATAAGAAAAATTCAAATTAAGACAACTCTGACGTACCACTTCACATCTTTCAGACAGGCTAAGATGACAGGAAAAGATAATGATGAATGTTGGAGTGGATGTGAGAAAACTGGGACACTAATATATTGTTTGTGGAATTGTGAAATGATTCAGCCATTCTGGAGAGCAATTCGGAACTATGCTCAAACTGCTATAAAATTGTGGATATCCTTTGATCTAGCAGTGTACTACTGGATCCATATCCCAAAGAAATCATAAAAGAGGGAAAAGGGCCCACATATGCAAAAATATTTGTAGCAGCCCTTTTTGTAGTGGCAAGGAACTGGAAATTTAGTGGATGCCTATTAGTTGGGATATGACTGAATAAGTTATAGTATATGAACATAATAGGATATTGTTCTATAAGAAATGACAAGCAGGCTAATTTCAGAAACTCTGGAAAGGCTTACAGGAACTGATTCTAAGTGAAGTAAGCAGAACCAAGAGAACATTGTATACAGTGATAACAAGATTATGTGATAGTCAAATGTGATGGATTTGGTTGTTTTCTTTTTTATGTGTTGATTCCTTTTATTTTATTTTTGTAAAATTTATTTTATTTGAAAAAACAGTAAGAAAAAAGAAAAAACAGAAAAGGAATATAAAACAAAAGGAAGCAAAACAAAAGAGAGCATCATCATGTGACCAGCAAAATATCAGCAAAATATATAACAACAAATTACCACATCAAGAAAGTATATATACATATATATATAATTATTATTATTAGAAGAAATTATATTCATGAATATCCATTTTTTTTACTTCCTTGTAAATTGTTCTCTGCTTCTCTGCTACTCACCTTATTTACTTTATTTTTTTCCCCCTTTCATTCCCCCCACCACCCTGAAGCAAGTTATAGTTAAGAAAATATATATTTATGTATACATATTTGAATATATACATATATGCACACATGCTCTTTCACACACATCTTTCTTATCCACGATGACTCTTTAATTAAATTCTGCTTCATAAATTGCTTTGCTAATACTTAAGGTCTCTTCACCCAATGATCTCTCCCTTGTCTTCTTCCCTCACCCTTTGCTTCCCCATTCCACCATCTCTCTCCCCTTATTTCTTTATAGATTTTGGAAGTAGCTATACTCTTCATGGTATATATGTAGTATTGCTGACTGAATCCATTTCCAATGTGAGTAGATTTTTTGGTATATATCTATTCTTCCTCTGCACCTCATTTGTATAACATAATTACTACTTTTACCTTAACTCTGCCAATCTTTCTTTTAAGCTACCCTTTTGTTGATGTGAATCTTAAACATATAATATACATTTCCCATGTGAAAAAACCATAAACAATTTGTTCATGTTTAAACAGTTTGTCCATGTTGAGTTACTTAAAATTAATCTTTGATATTGACTTTTACATGTTAAATTTTTTTTTAAGTTCAGGTTTGGTTGGTAGAAAGTTCTGAAAATGTGCAAATTTGTTGAAAGTCCTTTTTTTCTCATTCAAAATTATAGATAATTTTTGCTGAGTATGATATTTTTGGCCATAAACCTAGTTCTTTTGATTTTGAAAAGACCACAGGAGTCGTGGTCTTTTATTGTAACTGTTTATAAATCTTGTACAATTCTGACTTGGCTCTTTTCAATAATGAAGTGGTTGAAGGCAATTCCAATAGACTTGTGAAGGGAAATGCCAATAACATTCAGAAAGAAAACTATGGAGACTGAATATAGATCAAAGCATTGTATTTTCACTTTTTTTTTGGTTTGTTTGCTTGTGTTTTTTTTCCTCTCATGTTTTTTTCGATTTTGATTTTATTTTTCTAGTTCAGCATGACATATATATATATATATATATATATATATATATATAAGAATAGCACATGTTTAATTGATATCAGATTGCTTGCTGTGTTGGGGAAGAGAGAAGAGGGGAAGAGAGGGGAAAAATTGGAACACAAGGTTTTGCAAAGGTGAATGTTGTAAACTATCTGCATATATTTGGAAAAATACAATGCTATTAAAATGAAAAAAAATATGAACAATTTGAAGAATTTCACAAATTTATAATTGACATAACCTAAACCAGGAGAATGAGTAAAAATTTCATAGAATACAAGAGAAGATGAAGAAGGAAAGTGATACTTAAAAATTGTATTTGATAACCAAGAAATGGTTTGGAAAAAAGAATTCCAGTAAGTCCTCTTAAAGATGGAAATCAGATTATAGGAGATTAATGAATGAGTGGGTAGTAAGGCATAATTTTCTAGGAATTTGTTTATGAAGAGGACGAGAAAAAGGATAGCAGAATCAAAGACAGTATGGTTCATGTGAAATGGATATAAAGTTTAATATTTTTTTTGTGTGTTACAACACACAGACAATGCTTTTTTCCTTCCCCAGGTCATTTATTCATGTCTGAGATTCTGAAAAAAAAACAGTCCCAAATTGTCTCAGGGGTATAGATGGGATGGGATAATTAAGAACATAGGGACTCCAAGAGCTTTTTTTGTGATATGATGGCCTAGCCACATCAGTTTTGTACTAGGGGATGGAACCTATGAAACTGACTTGAGTTTGTATTAGGGACAGAGACTCAATTTAAAATGAGTGGTCAAAGAATATGAACAATTTTCAGATGATGAAATTAAAGCCATTTATAGTTATATTTAAAAAGGCTTTAAATCACTATTGATTAGAGAAATGCAAACCAAAACAATTCTGAGGTACTATTTCATATCTCTCAGATTGGCTAAGATGACACAAAAAGATAATGATAAATCTTGGGTGGGATGTGGGGAAACTGGGACACCTAATGCATTGTTAGTGGAATTGTGAAATGGTTAGATATAACCATTCTGGAGAGCAGTCTGGGACTATGCCCAAAGTACTATAAAATTGTGCATACTCTTTGACCCAGTAGTGATATCACTGGCTCTGTATCCCAAGGAAATCATAAAATAGGGAAAAGGAGCCACATGTGCAAAAATGTTTGTAGCAGCTCTTTTTGTAGTAGTAAAGACTCAGAAAAGGAGTGGATGCCCATCATTTGGG
Source organism: Sarcophilus harrisii (assembly GCF_902635505.1). NCBI lineage: Eukaryota > Metazoa > Chordata > Mammalia > Dasyuromorphia > Dasyuridae > Sarcophilus > Sarcophilus harrisii. The sequence continues at coordinate 150,245,203 of NC_045426.1, read as the reverse complement.
GAATGGCTGAACAAGTTGTGGTACATGAGGGGAATGGAATATTATTGTTCCACAAAAAATGATGAACAAGCTGATTATAGAAAGGCCTGGGAAGATTTACATGAACTGATATTGAGTGAAACAAGCAGAACCTTGTACACAATAACAGCAAGAGTGTGCAATGATCAACTATAAAAAACTTGGTTCTTCTCAGTGGTTCAGTGATTCAAAGCAATCCCAATAGGCTTTGGACAGAAAATGCCATCTGCATCTAGGAAAAGAACTGAAGAGATTGAATGTAAATTAACACATGCTATGTTCATTTTTTATTTTGCTTCCTTAAAATCTCTCCCATGTCTTTTCCTCTTTGCTTTGATTTTTCTCTCTGAAAATGGTTCATAAAGCAATGTCTATTAAACATATATAAAGTTACTACCAAAAAGTCCTCAAAAATGAGAGTAATTTATGTGGTTTTGTTCATTGGCAAACTTTTAGAAGCAGAGAACTATGTTACAAGGAAGAAATCCATAGCATTGTCTCTTGTTTGGCACTGGGTTAGAGCTGGATGCAAGTAGGTAGGACAGATACCTCTTCCCAAGACAAAGGAGCTTTGGAGTATGCCTGTAATTACACAATGGGTCCCAGGGTAAGGTGGGTTGGAGGACTGGCTATCAGTTTGGTTTTTAGCTACCATCTATAGAAAAGGGAGACTTAAGAATATCACCTGGGGCAGCTAGGTGGCTCAGTGGAGAGAGCACTATCCCTGAAGTCAGGAGGACCCAAGTTCAAATTTGATCTCAGACACTTCTAACTCTGTGACTCTAGGTCTAATTGCTTAAAAAATCGCCTACTGACAACTATGAGCCATGAGAGGTTTGGCAATAGACTGCTATCTACCAAAGAGGATGTTATCTATTATCTGGAGAGAACTATGAGCAAAGTATTACTGTGCAGGGACTGTGAGATGGACAGTAATAAGGAATTTTGCTAAGAGTTGTGGAAAAGCCCAGTGGGAGGCACTTAATGAAGGACCATTTGAGAGGCAACAGCTGCTGTGAGTCCTATTTAGGGTATTTCCTTTAAGTCACTGAATGCCTCTTGGGAAGGGCTCTCCATAGGGGTGTTTTCCTCCATCAGTAAAAAAGCTAGTTGATTTTTTGAGCTTTGTGAATCACATGTTTGTAAAAGGAGTTGATGTTAACATCTTTCTTTCTTTCTTTTTTTGCTGAGGCAATTGGGATTAAGTAACTTGCCTAAAATCCCACAGTTAGAAAGTATTAAGTGTCTGAGGCTGGACTGAATTTAGGTCTTCCTAATTTCAGGGTCAGTGCTCTATCCACTGTGCTATCTAGCTGCCACTGTTACAGAAGCTGTTATAGAAGATTAAGGTAATACTAAGATAAATGAGAAATCTCTCAAAGCATTTCTGGAGGCCTTTATATCATGTAAAAGTCCCTGACATAAAGATTATATTAGAACTAGGAAGATCTGAGTTTCTAGGCAGACTAGAAAAACCTGTTAGGCAAATATAATATAACCAAGAGGCAGAGAAGACAAGATTAGAGGAGCAAAATCCTAAAGGAAAGAGATTGGTACAGATTGAATTGGAAGATACAGATAGAATTGTTAGTTTTGGAGAGGAAGAAGCCTTCCTTTATTCTCTGGAACACAAGGGAAGTAGAAAAGATTGAAAAAATTTTGAGTTTTAAAGGAGGGAAATTAGAACATGCATTGAATATACTCCATCTTTTTAATTCCTTTTAAAGTAGGAAGCAAGGTCATTTGCTGAGGGAAAATAAATGATGGTATAGTGGTGGTCTTGAGAAGGATGGAATGATTGCTGTGGTGACTATGATGGGGAACTATGACTATGAGGAGAATGATATAATCTTGAGAGTGCTTTATAGCAGCAAGACTCCAGATGACATAGGAAATCACAAATCTATAATAGATAATTTCACTTGTTTTATGATTTCTTTCAACAGTACCCAACTAATTGACAAAAGGGATGTAGGTACAGAGAAGACAGATAGTGGAAGTTACCCAGTGTTGGAAATTGTCAGTTTAGGAAACTGGAAAAGCAAAGAATCAGAGGATTTAAGAGAAAAGCAATATTAAGAAAACTGGACAGTGAATGAAAACTGGATATGTAGAATGTGAAGTCAGAACAGGGGTAATCAATTTTAAGAAATGCGAGTCTTCAAGAGACTGGAGACAAGATAAAGGAGGAATGAGAGACTGGAAAAGGTATAATGATGATAGGATATTTTGGTCAAAGAAGGAACTTTCAGGGTTCAGGATTTTGGAATTAGAATAACTTTAAAGCATAATAATGGTAAAGATATTACCATTCCCATGAGAGAAGCAAAGAGTGGAGATGGAGGGAAATATGAATCGAGGTGGTTGAGGAACCCTGGGGTCCAGTTGTTGGAAAGTTTGTATTCACAAATATAGAAATAACTGAGGATGATGGCAGAAAATAGGTAAAAATGAAGAAAATTAGTCAAGGATTGAGCCAATTGAAGGTGGAAGAGTATCCTGGAGCTTGTGACCATAATGATGAAAATTGTTTTATATATTATATTATATTTATTATATTATACTATTATATTATGCATATATTTATGTATATTATATATATAATATATAATTATATAACATAATTATATTATGTTATAATATATTATACATACTATATAATATACATATTATATATAATATATACTATATGTACTATATATTTAGATATTACAGTATCAGGGATTTAAAGATCTTGGATATCATCTCATCCAACTATCTCTATTCACAGTTCAGAGTGTTTAATTGACTTGCCCCAAACCAGAGGGTAGTATAGTTAGATAGTATAAACTTCAAAGGAAGCAAAACAAAATAATAGACATAACAACATTGCAAAAAATGTGTGCCAACTCTACTTTTGGCTCTGATATGAGTCAAAAAAGAACAATAGATTGGAGAGGGAAATGGAGAGGCTTTAGAACAAGCCAGGTTCCAGTTAACGGAAATGGTTGGAAGGCACAATGAAAAACCTAAGGAGTTCATTCACACTAAAATGGAGGTTCCAAGGCATAGGGGAAGTGATAGAAAGAGGATAGGGCTATAGTATACAGAACAGGGATGTGTAATTTGTTTTTTGCATCATGGACTACTTTCGCAGTTTTAGAAACCTGAGATCCCTTCTCAGAGTATTTTTTTAATTTTTTTTTTTATTTTGAACTTAGTACATAAACTAAAATATATGTGGTTATAAGGGAAATCAATTATACTGAAATACATCAAAACATTAAAAAATCCAATGACAATTATATTGAAATGAATTAAACCATTAAAAAAAGCTTATGAGTTCTAGGTCAAGAAATTTTTCCTGGGAAGAGATAAGAACATGTTTGAAAGGTATTGGAGGAAAAGAGTTTATTGCTGCAGTGGTCATTATAGAGAGAATTTGGACAGAAGGAAGTAAATATTCAAACTGGAGGGACAAATTAACTATAGGGAAAACTAGTTAAATTAACAAACAAATGTGTAAAATATTGAGTCTGAAGTTTTTAAGTAGAATGTGACATGAGATTTTTACAGAGCGGAAACTTTGGATGACTTTAACTCAGATTTGCCATATTGGTGACCAGGTTCCTGTGGGGAGGAGAAATTGTGTTGTACTGCAGACTCCAAAACCCAGTCACTTTGACTGGAGAAGGGTTGAAGACAGAGAAGCAGGGAGGAATTTAGGAATGGCATACTTGCCAAAAGGAAACAAAAGGGTAAGATACTTAGAGAGATAGAAGGAAAGTAAAAAAAAATAATGAAAGAAACAAATATTTCTTAAATATTTACTATGTGGAAATCGATGCACTCTTGCTAAGCAAATATCACATGTGATATTTGTAAACATCTGGGGTAGGTAGCTGAATAATGGTTTTCCATCCTCATTTTTCTCAGAACACCTCTAAGGCTCTCTAAGTTTCTACCATGCAGGAAGTTTTAAGTATAGACTTAGTAACTGTACCTGTTTACTGGAATCTAGAGTCAAACATGGTATTGAGAGGCTTACCATCAGTAGTCATACTACTTGGTGATGTATTGTTTAGCCAATATTGTTTGTTTTTTGTTTATTATTTGTTCATTGTTCTGAAAGAGGACTATGACATTAGGAAGGTGATATCATAACTTGCCAGTAAGGTAGATTTCAGTGAGGATGGGCTGTGTAAAGTTACCAGACTTACTCTCTTCTCTGGAGCCATCTGGGCTCAGTGACAAGATATAGATTGAGATAACTGGTGATTTCTACCCTCCTCTCCAAATGCAATCTGTGAAAGAAAGGAAAACAGAAAATAACTCTTAGTCCTGTGTATATCTTCTGTGTAAGCTTCTGCATATTGTTGGAAAAGAAATTACAGGATGCTAAGAATCATATAGTTTTAGACTATAAACATTAACTTAGCTGCTGCTATTCTAAAAGTGTGTTATTTCTGTCCAGTGGTCCATGATATACCAGAGGAATCGGATCACATCTACATAAACATTTTTGCTCTTAAGAAAAAACCAACAACCATCAAAAACACAAAAAGTAATTGCAGCTGAATGGAAAGCAGACTTACAATGTTTTCCTGAGAATGGAACACATAGGAAGAGATGGAGTTGTTTTTATTAGCTATCCAAAGGAGCAAAGAAGTATAATTCTGTGGGGTACTTGATTATCTTGTGTTGCTGTGCCCCTGATAAGGATTTGCAAAATCATTTTTGAATTAGCTGATTATGCAGAATCACTGACTATAAAAATACAAATAAAAATCAAATTAGAAAAAATGATAAAAATGAAAATAAAATATGATGCAGACTCTTGAATATACCAACCTGATATATTAAACAATTGGAAAAAAATGAACATACATCAATATAGATTATTATCATTTCCTAGAAAAGTGTAATTGATTCAAATCAATTGTTACAGTAGAGTTATCCAATCTATAAGCATTTATGTATGTGCCAGATCTTAGGGATACAAAGATATAAATAAAATAGTTTTTGCTTACAATGATCTTAGCTTATATTTCATGGATGGAAAAAAATGCATACATACAAAAGTATAAAAAATAGGCATAAATATATCATACTTTATGGAAGCACTGGCAACTAGAGGCCGAGGAGTTAGGAAATATGTTGAATAAGAAGTAATACTTGCATTAAGCACTGAAGAAAACTAGGGAGTCAGAGGTAAAATTATAGTGTGTTCCAGACAGGGAGGTCAGTCTTTGCAGAGATGAGAAATGAAGGACTATATGAGTAAAAGCAGGAAGCTCAGTTTGGCTGACCAAGAATGTTAAGGAAGGAAAAATCACGAATAATGAGATTAGGTTGAACCAGATTGTGACAGACTTTAAATGGCAGAGAAATTTGCATTCGATCATAGAGCCACAGAAACTTCTTGAGTAGGGAACTGATGTGGTTACATCTGTATTTTATGAATAGCACTCTAGAGGCTGTGTGAAGAATATCTTGGAAAGGGTAGAGAACTGAGGGAAAAAATCAGTTGGGGACTATTAAAATAGTCAGAATTGAGAAGATATGAGGGTCTGGCCTAGAGGAAATGGAGAGGAAAAAGTTGCATGTGAGACACGTTTACAGAAGCAGAAATGATAAGTTATTAAATATGAGGGGTAAAGGATAATGAGGATTTGAGAGTGATATCCAGCCTTGGTGACTGGGAGAATGATGATGTCTTCCACAAAAATAGAAAAGTCTGGGAAGATGGATCACTTTTTCGGGGGATAGTGGTAGATAATGAATTAGGTTTAGGCATGTTAAATTTGAGATTCCTAGAGGATATTGAGTTAGAAATATCTAATATACATCCAGTGATGTAATACTAGATCTTTTTCTGTTTTGGTTTGGATTTATAATATTGGGAGAAAACCTAAAGAGTCAGCAAAAATTTGGTTTCCTTGCCAGACAGATGGCAGCCAAAGGCAACACTGGCTTAAAACATAAACTGGTTTGTAAATTCGATGACCGAATATGGTGGGAAATTATCAGAAACATCACCTTGTAAAACAGTGGAAGGAAAAATCAAGTTTATATAAAGATTAGGAAGAAACCTCAGCCAGATCTTTCAGAGGACATTTAAGGATGAAATTGAAGGGTGGACAACATGCAAACCAAAAATGGGAATGTTTTGTTGAGATTTCTCTAACAAATCCTTTTCCCTATCAATGACAGTTTAAATTTAATATTTAAATGCTAATGTCACAAGCTTCAATATGCTATATTAGGAAGTGGAAAGGGCACTAATAAAAGCAAAACAAAACAACAAAGATTAGCAGAGCAGCTGAACTGAACTAAATGTACATGGAAAAGGTTTGTGCTCAAAGGAATAGTTTTCAAGGTATTTGAAAGATGGTAGTCTATAAAACACTTGGAAAAAATCATGGACCTTAATGTTATGAAAAAAAACCAATGATTGAGAATATATTGAACCGACCAATGCAGAAGTACCTGCTTTCTCAGCTCTATAAAATTTTTATGAAAATAATTTGTACATGTATTGAGGCTATCCTTAATTAAAATTTGAGGAAGACATGTATTGTTGTTTTTTTTCTTTTTTTAATTACCCTTTCTTTGTAGGTCACTTCCCAAGAACTCATGCTTTGATCCAATAGAATCATAAGATCACAGGTTTAGAGTTAGAAGAGGTTGGGTCTAATATATTCATCTTACAGATGAAGAAATTGAGGTCCAGAGAAGTCATGATTTGTTCAAAGTCACACAAGTAGTAAGTGTTTTAGGCCAGATTCAAAGATAGGTTTGGGTTCAAATCTTACGATCTATCCATTACCTGGCACTGTCTCTTGTAACAAAGAAATATGGTTAAATTAAAAAAAAAACACCCAGCACATCTTATTTTATTTTTTCCAAATACATGTAAAGATAGTTTTAAGTATTCATTTTTTTAAAGACTGTATTCCAGTTTCTTCCTCCCTTCTCCTTTGCTTCCTCCCTTCCTAAGACAGCAAACGATCTGATATAAGCTAAATATGTGAAATTCTTTTAAACATACTTCCATATTTGTCATGTCATGCAAGAAAAATCAGACCAAAAGGGAAAAAAAAAATGAGAGAAACAAATAAACAAATAGATACTTTGATCCACATTCAATCTCTAAAGTTCTTTCTCTGCATTGGCATTTTCCATCCCAATTCTATTAGAATTGTCTTGAATCACTACATAAGACAATATATTTCTTATTTGACACCTATATGCCACAAGATTTCTCATAAAATATGAGAACTCTTCAATGACCCTATAATTAATCTAATTTGAGAAATGAAATAACCATAGTATCTCCTAAGGTCACTGAGAATAGCTAATGAAAAATCTAGATGGAAAAGGAAATAAATGCTAACAAACGTCCAGATGCTCCTATTTGTGTATGGTATTGTGCTGAAAGTCTGAAACACCGAGGAACCTCCTAATTGAGAACCATAATCACTTTGAAGCGCTCAGACTAAATATCAACACATGATAAACCAAGTGGATAAAGCACTATTATATGAGCCATGATGTTTGGTAAGATAAACAAACGATAAAACTCATCCTACTTAATATATATTTTTAATATACATTTTACTGTTTTATTTTATTTATTTTTAATATTTTAATATTTAAATATATTTTGACAGACAAGTAATCAGATACAGAACTGAATGGAAATAAGAAGGCAGCTGGATTACCTTTGGAAATTGTGCAGTGTTTTGTAATGACTCCTAGTTTGTTACTGAAATAAAGCTTCACCTTAGCATTTTAATGGTGATGTTTCAGAGATATGGGTTATGATATGCCACAGTCTATGAAAAATCATAGTTGCAGACCATGCACAGGTCATTGGGAAGGTATACAGATAGTTGTTGTTCAGTCATGTCTAACTTTCCACGAATCCATTTGGAGTTTCTTGGCAAAAATATTTTAGTGCTTTGCCAATTATTTTTTTTTAATTGGTAAGCAATACAAGTTAAGGAACTTGCCCAGGGTCATAAAGCTATTACATGTTTCAAATTTGAACTCAGGTTTTCCTGACATCAGGTCTGGAACTCTATCCACTTTACCATCTAACTGTCCAGCACAGGTAGATTGAAACATTGCATATAAAAATTATGCCAGAGAAGGTCCATGAGGGATATCATGAGAAATTTATTTCAGAGCCAGTCACATAACAAGAGTGATGGATGACCTATAGATACACTCCCCTTTCCACTGGTAATCATACCATGTGCAAAGATCTAGAAGAAGGATGCCAGTGGATTGGATGAAACCCCAATGGAGAATTTTATGATAGAGGAGAGTCACAAAAGAAGAATAGGTATCCATGGGATACAATCTACATTCCTGGAAGGAGTACCCATATAAATGAGATCAGAAATGTTGAAAGTCTGAATATAGTAGGAAATAGACCATGTATTTTGCTATTTTGGGAATGAAAGTTCCAAATATAGAAATAGAGAAGTTTGCTATTTCCTTCTCTAACTCATGTTACAGATGAAGAAAGTAAAGTAAACAGGGTGATATGATTTGCCTAAGGTCACACAGCTAGTAATTGTCTGAGTTCTCAGACTATCTTTGTTCAAAATGAATAACTCATTCATTCTTCATGGTAGGAAACATCAAAATGTATATCGACATTGCATCTTCTGTCTAATGCTATTTTTGTTCATCAGTACTCTAGAATCATAATTATTGCATTGATCAGAGTTTTCTTAAGTCTCACAAAGTTGCTTTTCTTTACAATATTGTATAAATTATCTTTCTGGTTTTGCTTACTGTACTCTGCATTAGTTTGTATGGGTCTTGTTTTCATTTCTTCCTTTCCATTTAATAGTATTGTATTTTTTCTAATTACATGTAAATATAGTTTTCAACATTTATGTGTGTAAGATTTTTATTTGCATTTTTTCCTACTTCTCCTTTCCTATCCCCAAGACAGCAAGCAATCTAATATGAATTATACATTTCATCATTTCTTCTGATAAAATAGCATCCCATTACATTCCATTTATACATGCTATTGAGTCAGCCATTCATCGTTTGATGGCCAATCATTTAGTTACTAGTTTTATGCACAAAACAGCTGCTACAAATATTTTTGCACATATAAGTTCTTTTCTTCTTTGATATATTTTTATGGTATAGGCCTAGGAGAAATATTACTAAGTAAAAGAATACATGCATTTAGTGACTTTTTAAGCACAATTTTAAATTGCTCTCCAGAATGGCTGAACTAATTTACATTTACACAAACACTACATTAATGTACCTGTTTCCTCCTATACCTTCCAGCCTTTGTCATTGTCCTTTTTGTCATCATCTTCAGCCAATTTTATATGTATGAGGTAGAATCTTAGAATTGATTTGATTTTTTCTAATTATTAGTGATTTTAACATCTGCTGAAAGCGTGGATGCGATCCTTTGAGAACTACTTTGTTCTCAAAGGTAGTAGTGTTTATTTTATACACACACACACATATATATATATATACACATATACTATTTAATGTATAGCTATTTATCATAAATAGCATACATAAACGTGCTATTTAATATACACATATGTGTATATACAGACATACATATTCAGTGTGGGAACAATGAAGAACCTTAGGGTTATATTAGAATATCTGATAGAATTAGTTCCTCCCTCAGTGAAATTGTATCTTTGTGCTTCCTTGGTTTCTAGTACCTTCAGTAACTGAAGATTGTCCTGATTTTCTGTATCTCATGGACTGCTCCAGCATGAGAAAGCTATCTTGTTATTATTATTAGGTTTGTTGCAGTGCATACTGTGCACTTGTCCAAAAACATGCCCTTTATTTCTCTGCACAGAAGGAAACACAATATTTTAAGAAGGAAATGTTTTTTAAAATGTTAAGCTAGGTATTGTTTTTTAAACTTTGCACCAGAGTAGGAATGAAAATAATAGAGCCAATTCTGACCTTTTGGGGGGACAATTTTGGAATTTGTCTCTAAATAAATCATAGATTTAGACCTGGAAGAGAAGGAAGGAAGGAAAGAAAAAATAAATATTAAGCTCCTACTGTGTGCCAGGTATTATTCTAAGGGATTTGTAAATATTATCTCATTTGTTTTTCACAACAACCCTTAGAGGTACTATTAACATTCATCTTACAAATGAAAAAACTGAAGCAAATGGGGGTTAAGTGAGTTGACCACAGTCCCACAGCCAGTAAGTGTCAGAAGCTGGATTTGAGTTTGGATCTTTCTGTTTATCCTATATACACCTAGCTGCTTTTAAAGGGAACTTAAAAATTTTACAGATGAGGTGACTGAGGCTGAGATAGGGTAAGTGACTGTCCAAAGTCCTCTAGGCAAGAAGCAACAGAGACAAGTTCTGATACCAGAACTCTAATTTCAAAGCTAGTGAGCTGTCTTCTGTACAATATACTATCTAGTAGCAGCAGTAAGAAGAACTATCCCATTGACACGAATATAGAATAATTTGTCAATTTGTAGACAGGAAAATCCTGTTACTGTGTCTTACACCTTCTCCTCTGCCCTGTATATAATAGGTATTTAAAAAACATTGGTTGAATTTAAACAAATTGAATTAAGTGTGAGGATTTCTCTCTTGACTAAGAAGCAAAATAATTGGGAGAGTTGCAGCTGTAGCAGGGAGAAGGAATAATCTGTTCTTGGCAGCCAATCTAAGTCATTACTTCAAGTGATCCATGGTGTTGTTGATATGGGTCTTCCCTCTGATGACGCAGGTCACAGCTCCTCAGTGTCTTGGTAAATAGTTTAATGACTGTCTGTGGCCAAATTTATCACCTGTTGGCCAACTTTCTGATGATGAAGTATAATTTTCAATTGCTCTCCAGAATGTATGGGGCAATTTTCATGTACACCAATAATACATTAATGTGCTTGCTTCCCACTAACCCTTCCAGCCTTTGTCATTGTCCTTTTTTTTTGTCAGCATCTTTTTCGATATTATGTGTATGAGCTAGAATCTTAGAGTTGATTTAAGATTTTTCTGATTATTCATGATTTGGAGTAATTTTTTTTTTTTTAACATTTGCTTATAGTTTGTATGCCCAGCTCTTCGCTGAACCAATCTTTGGACAGCAGTCTATCATTAGTCCCAATAGAAAGCTTTTCTAGGTTGTGGAGAACCAGTATAATAATGACTGTAACTTGCAGTTTTACCAGTATTCAGTATTTATTGAACTTTATTTCTATATTCTTTTCAATGAGACACTGGGATGTACTTGATAGAAATTGGCTTTAGAGCCAGGAAGACCTGAGTTCAAGCTTCATGTTGCATACATACTGGCTATTAGTCAATTAATCTTTCAGTGATCTGGGTAGCTTTCTAAGACTATAAACTCCGGAGAAAGTACCAATATGTCTTATTCGAGAGTTTCTCTCTCAAGGACTTTTCTCATAAAGGTTCCCTATCATTTTATGAACTATAGGTCTCCAACAAGGTATAAAGTCTAGATGAATCTTTTTACTATCTGTAAGTCACACACACACACACACACACACACACACACAGACACACACACACACATTTTGGTGGTGCTATTTAGAATCATTTTGAACACCACTGAGGAAATCCAGTAAAATAAAAAAAAATTTCCAAACCTAAAGTCTGTTAGGATCACAATTTTTGGAGACCTCATCCATTATAAATTCAATCAGAACAGGGCAGCATCCTTCATTCTGCATAGTATAAAATCAATCAATAAGCATTTATTAAGTTCCTGTTATATGCTAGGGATTATGAAAACACTGGAGAACAAAGAAAAGCAAAAAAATATAAGAAGCTTAAAGTTTAATGGTGGACACAACTTACAAGCAAATAGATACAAACAAACTACATAACAGGAAAAATAGGAAATAATCAACTGAGGGAAGATATTTGAATTAGGAACAATTGAGAAAGGCTTCCTGAAGAGATTAGGATTTTAGCTGGGACTTGAAGGAAGGCATGTTAGTTTTCTTTTCTCCCTCTCAACATTTTCAGCCACACACCCTGCAGAAGTAGTGTATCAAACATAGCATACAGGGCCCTTACTTGCTTCCTCTCTAAGTCCAACCCTGCTGCTGTGGCAGTGAGAAGAGTTCCAGCAGCCAGCATCGGGTTCTTTCCTGTAAATGAAGCAGCTCTGGGAAGCCACTGTGCAGCCCTGAAGACTGGTTCCCAGTGGCAGAAAGACCCTGAATCAAGGCAGTGATTGCCTTCCAGACCTTTGGTACCATTAGGACATACTGACTCTTCCAGGTGTGTAAAGACCTTTTTTTTTTTCTCTAGGGCTTTTATCAGTTGACCTGTCTCTAGTGAAGTTTGCCTATGATTTATGGGCTCAGAGAACATTCTTTCTATCATAGCTAATACATTGCTTGTATTTTCACCTGTGTTCAAATTCTGTGCTAGGGCAGCTACTAGAATGCCTTTTATACCCTACTGCCCCTCACCCAACTTGTTCGTTTCCCCCCACCCCCACCCCCAGCTGAGTACATCAAACACTTCAAGTTTATTTATGATTACACTAGATTGTTTGTAAAAACTTCTCTTGTGGTTTGATGGCTGAAAATTCCCTTTCATTTTCTGGATGAAATAATAATAATAAATGTTAATTCGGTTTGATAGAGGTTCTGGCAACACAGGTCACATATTATGTTCTCTTGTGTGTGTGTGTGTGTGTGTGTGCAGAGAGTGGAATAGGGACCCATGCAGCATGTGCATATAATAACAGAGCACTCTTACCATTTAGTTTATAACTTGGGATGATTGTGGGAAACTGGGTGACTTTTAAAGATTTCATAAGCTGGGGGGATATGTGTCCTTTCCTTCTTTCCTGAATAAAACTTGGAGTTTCTAATGAAAAGGAATGAGCACAAATAACTCCAGATTTATTGGGATTGGCAGCCGGTCTGAATTTGGCAATAGCAGGAAAGAGCATTTATTTGTCTCATTGTCACCTTGCCATTTGGGCAGGTTGGGAAAGATTCTTCAAGTCTCCTATGGGTGAAATTTTCTCTAGGGAGGAGCAGATCTTTTCCCCAGGTGCAGGTTGGTTTTGGAACCTCACAGCTGTGGGGTCACCAGTGACACCTTCAGTCCTGGCTTGCTGGCTTCCCACCCTGCTACTGGTGGTCATTTCAGAACCTTTGGTTCTCCTGATATGCTTTCCTGATATATGATATCAGCTGATATGCTGATAGTACTTATGTTTTTAACTTCCTTCCACTTGCTGGTACCCCTCCTCCCCCAATGTTTCTTAGTTAGATCTTGACTAATGTGTCCTTTACTGTGTTTGCCAATCCCAGGGAGCTATAATGCTTTCAGAAAGTCTTGTGTTTTCTTAAATCTTTTTTCTCCATTACCATGTCTTGTCTTTTAAAAGCTGGAGTTTGGAATTATTTGCCCTTTTTAAACAAAAATCAAACATGGGGCTTTCAGTATTGTATCTGATCCATTCTTCATGTAACAAGGTGAGGGTGTGGGGCACCTTTATTTACTTTTGAGGGAACTGAGCCCAATCTCATGCAGAAAAATTAAAGGAAGCTAATATGGAGGAAACTCCTCAATGTAAGCTGTTAACAAGTATTTATTGAGCTCTGTGCCAGGTGCTAGATGGAAAATGTTATCAGGAAATCCTGGTGCATTATATTTTAATATAGTCCAACATGTACCACAGAGGAGCCTTCACTTATACCCAATATTAATTTTGATGGAATTTCTGTTCTCTTTCACTGCCTCATGTGGGCGGGATTCCTTTCTGAAATTATCCAGAGCCTCTCAGGAGAGCAGATACCCATGGGCATTTATTAGTGATTGGGGAAGAATTTCAGAAACATAGGAAGCCTCAGGCTCCTGACTAAGGAAGACTTCTTCAATGGATTCTTCAACTGCCATTAAGGAAAATTGTTTTCCCCCCTGAATCTAGGACTGCTAGTTTTTGTTAGAATGTCCAAAAGATTTAGTGTTAGGGGGTTTTAATCTGGTTCAGAGTCTAGGAATAGTTTTCAAGGAGTCTGTAAACTTGGATGGGGAAAAGTTACATTTTAGTTTTCATTAATCTTTGGTTTCCTTTATAATCCTTTTATTTTATACATTAGAAAACCTTATAGGAAGCAGCAGATAGTCTAAGACACAAAAAAGCCTAAGAATCCCTGATTTAGGGTGATCTCTTAATGTTCTTAGGTGTTCAAAAATCTTAAAATATGGGCTTCATTGTCTTCAAAAACAGTGAAGAGCATAGAAATACTCAATGTTAGGTTGTATCTTTGGTGATCTTTTGGTGAAAAAAGCATCAGTTTTTTTCTCCTAAATGTCTTTGATCTTGGAAAATAATTTTATCTCCCTGAGCCTCAGTTTTATTTATAAAACAGGGAAATTGGAATAGGTGATATTTAAAAAAATTACTAATTACTTTTCATTTTCAGAATACATGCAAAGATAGTTTTCAACATCCACCCTTAAAAAAAACCTTATGTTCCAAATTTTTCTTCCTCCATTCTCCCCTCTCCACCTTAGACAGTAAGTAATCCAGTATAGATTAAGCATGTGCAATTCTTCTAAACATATTTCTACATTTATCATGTTGCTCAAGAAAAATATCAAAAAGGAAAACAAAAGAAAAAAAGCAAGCACACAACAAAAGGTGAAATATTATGTTGTGATCCATATTCAATCTCTATAGTCCTCTTACTGGATGTAGATGGCTCTATCACAAGAGGCAAACTTATTGATTACCTACAAACTCATGAGCTCATGGCTTTTGGGGTGCTCCTTGGGTGCCAATGCAGGAAAAGTGGCTACTCAGCAACATTGATATATGTCAGAATCCTCCTAGTTCCATATGTAGAGGCTGTTACTTTATCATTGAAGTCTCTGAGGTCTGTTTCACTTCTCTCAAGGATTGAAATAACTTATGGGCAAGAAAGTGTTCATCAACCTGCATTTTTGATTTCCTTCACAAGCTAATTGTACAATAATTCAGAGTCTGATTCTTTTTGTACAGCAAAATAATGTTTTGGTCATGTATACTTATTATGTATCTAAGTTATATTTTAATATATTTAACATCTACTGGTCATCCTGCCATTTAGGGGAGGGGGTGGGGGGGTAAGAGGTGAAAAATTGGAACAAGAGATGGCAATTGTTAATGCTGTAAAGTTACCCATGTATATATCCTGTAAATAAAAGGCTATTAAATTAAAAAAAAAAAAAAAAAGAAAGTGTTCATCAAATGAAGAAAGATGCTCTTTAATATTGACTCTGGGGACTTATATGTATGTTTTATCCAGGATCTTTTCCTCCTTGTTTCTGACTGTCTTTCTTTCTTTTATCCATCTCCGATAACAATTTGTGATTTTTTTCCATGAATAGTGTGTATTAGGGAAGATCTGGAAGGAAAACAAAGGAAAAAAAAATAAAAAGGCATCGTACTTTTCTCATTTCCCTTTTCTTATTGCCTATCTACATCACTAAAAAATCATCACTATCACTTTTTTTTGACAGAACTTATCCTTTCCATATATTAAATTGCTTTGACCCTCTTCATGTTTATATATAATATTCAAATATGACTTGAAATATTATATACCATATCAGTTTTTAATCCTTTTTCATCTTATAACCTCTTTATACCTAATGTGTGAACTTTGTTTGCTCTGAGATTTGAACAGCTGTAGTTTATCCATTTTAACAGGTGCTGCATTTAATGATGTCCTAGAAGAAACAGAGCAAGATGATACTTGAAATTGTTAGTAAGCTACTGACTTTATTTGATTACATTTATTTCACTACAACTGGGGTATTAAATGTCAGCTAGGGAAATACTCTGAGTTCAAGTTTCAAGAGAGGTAAGCATTGGGGAATACCTATCATGATCAGGTATAGCTCAGGATTATTTGAACACTTGGATTTGATCTAAAACTGTCATTTCATCTGTGTAGGAAACTTACTTTGTAGAAACATCATTCATTGAGGCAGATTGGAGGTCTCTGCATAAGTTTTAGTCTTGAAGAATTCCATGGGGGTCACTCAGAGATTAGTTAGCCTGTTGGTGGGTAGTCACATAGCCAGGATATGTCAGAGGAAGGACTTTATACTTAGTTCTTGCTGACTTCAAGATCAGTCTTTTATATACAACTATATATTTCCTCCTTGTGAGAACGACACAAGACAGTGCTTTTAAAAGTGCTTAGTATGGTACCTGACACAAGTAGGTGCTACATTAAATCCTATTCTTCTCTCTCCATCCTCTTGTCTCTGCTCTGACTCTGCTGCCCTTCCTTCTTTTCATTTTGACTGTTTATCAGTGACATTTTATATCTGTTGATAGAACATGAAGAAAAGACTCTGTTGAACTGAAGAATCAACAACTAAGTATCAACAAACTAAGAGAAGTACTAGATTATAATGAATTAGCTTATTGTCCATTTTAAGTTTATAAGACAGCTAGGTGGCATAGTCCTAAATCTGGATAAAGTCCTATATCTGGAGTCAGGAAAACAACTTCAAATCTGACTTCAGTTAACCAGCTATGTAATTCTGGACAAATCTCTTAACTTCTGCCAGTCTCAGTTTACTCATTTGTAGAATGGAGATAATTACCTACCTTTCAGTTGAAATGTTATATAAATGAAAGATATTTTTAATCACCATCAATCATTATTATATCTAACTAAGGCTTCATCTCCTTTGAGTATAGGAAATTGTGTTTTCTAATAATTGAGGGTTTTTTTTGTTTTGACATATGGCAGTTTAGAAATGAGATATATTAAAGTTCAAACATGTTTCTTTCTTACCAAAGCCCAAAGAAAATTTCTTATACTTTTTATTCAAATTATTTGAAAGAATGACCAACTGTGGGAATGTTAATACAATGTACCAAAACGCTATAAATAGATATAATTTAACCAAATTATCCTTAACAAATTTTCCAAGAGGGAAAATATTGAGAAGAAACATATAGAATAAAAATAGAAAGAAACTGTCCAATAGAAATAAATACCTCAGATTTTCAGTGGCTTTTTGATAGTTAAATTTGCCAGTGCTTTGAAGTTGCCAATAGCAGAGAATAGATGTTTTGATGTGAGACTTCCCTAGTATTACCTACCTATGGAATTGAAGGTTAAGAATAAGCTACCTGAAAAGAGTAAATGTCTTAGGGTTCAAACTTCCTGATCCAAGTCTTTGTGATTCCCAGTTCAGCACTCATGTGTTCTATGCCACCTAGATATGTGTAAAATGCCTCCAAAGAAGTTCTATAGTTAGACAAAACCAGATATATAAATACAAGATGACTATGAAGAACCATTACATTGCCCTCTCAAAAAGCCAGACTATGGTGATAGTGGCTGTGTAAGGTGTACTGAAGTAAGGGGAAAGAAAAAAGTTCTTAAGAGATGAGTCCTCTGACTTTGCATGATACTTGAATTTCTATTGGAACCCTCCATTTGCATGATCCTTGCTCTCAATCATTATCCAATGAACCTAGACATTCCATTATCTTGATTGGAAACTATTGGGGGCCCAGAGCTATGTCATGCAGGTATCACAATCTCTTAGAATACTCTCCTTATTGCTTTCCAAGTCCATGGAGAGTTGCTCCATGAGATGGGTTCACTGTTCATATTAACTTCTTAGCTACTTGTAGTGGGGAAAAAATGCCATATATGAAACATGTTGTCAAGGGAGAAAGAGTAGGACTTGATAAGAGATTCATTATATATGGTGAATAGGAGAGAAGAGTCATTGATAATACTATGATTGTAAGTCTCAACAGAAATATGGAAGTATGGAAAAGAAGAGGATTGTTGGGAACAGATAATGAGTTCAGTCTTGGATATGCTGAGTTTAAGATATAGATGGGACATGCAATTGATGATATGAACCTGGAAGTCAGAAGAAAGAGTAAATAAGGTATATAAATAGATTTGAGAATCATTTACATAAAATGAAACAGATAATTGGATCCCTGGAGCTGATGAGACCATGAAGAGAAATAATATAAAAATGGATCTTTGTGGAACACTGAAAATTATTGATCCTGATGTGAGGAAGTTAAGACAGGATGCTTAAATGGATAGGAGAAAATGAGGTGATAGCAAAGTCATGAGAATATTTAGGAAAAAAGAGTGAGCCACAGTTTTAAAAAGCCTGCTGAGAACAAGTTAAGATAAGTCTGAAAAAAAGAGCATTACATTTGTCAGTAAAAAGATCATTGGCAACTTCTGTAAAAGCAGTTTCATTTAAATGATGAAGTCAGAAGTCATACTGCAAGAATGTTTAACAAAGAGAAAGAAGAAAATGAAGACACTTTTAATGAATTTCTCAAGTTTAAGCTACAAAAGGGAACATAGGATGGTTGGATCAAGTGAGGTGTTTTAAGCAAGACAAGAGACATGGGTAGATTTGTAGTGAACAGAAGAACCAGCCAGTAGAAAATAATTTTGCACTGTACAAGAAACCACAAATTAACAGAATACTGGGGGAGGGTTCTGGTCAATGAGAATTTTCTAGTTAACTTAAGGTCAAGGCAGAAAATACTTGTTCCTAACCCTAATGAAAGAATTACTGGAAGTGTATGACTTTCCTATTAGATGGAATATAATTTGATCTTTGATCAAAGTTCTTTTTAGTGTCTCTGAATCTTTCATCTGAACAGCAATGATTATTGTATAATATTGTGGATGCAGGAGGATCTAGTCTTTAGCTTGAATGTGGATTGATTCCCAGCCATTTTTTGTTTTGTTTTGTTTGGTTTATGTTTTTAAAAGTTAAATTCATGCTTTAAGCTACTGCTGCTGCTTCTTCTTCTCCTTCCCTTTTCCCTTTCCCCTCTTTATTCCCTCTTCCTTCTTCCTTCCCTCTTCCAGCTCTCTTCCTTCTTTCTTTCCTCTTCATTCTTCCCTCTTTCTTCCCTTTTCCTTCCTTCTTTCTTCTCCTTCTTTCCCTCTTTGCTAAAAGTGAAAGGCAAATGTTTATGTGTATGGTGGTGGTGCTGAGTAGGAAAAGGAGAAAAATGTGAGGCTTAAAGGTCAACTTACTGTTAATTGAGGATTCTGATGAGTCAATTTCTTATGATCCACAGTTCCATTATATTTTTACTTAATGATATTTTGCTCAGTAAATATTCCTCAATAATTTTTAATGTAGGTCTCTTTCCCCCATTTGCCTGGAAACTCTTCAAAGGCAAGGGAGAAAGGTTATGTTACTTGATTTAGCTCTTTATGAGAATCTCACTATTCAACTATCTTGGTTTGGTTGCTTAACTTTTGGAGTAATAACTTACAATGTGCTTTAAAATTTTTATTATTTGAGCTATACTTAATGAACCCATTATAGAATTTATTCTTATTTATTTCCAAATCATGGCAAAAATTTTAGTCATTACTTAAGTAATTAGTAATTTTAGTCTTACTTCATTTCACTACCTTCTTTTCCTTCTCATCTATGTCTTTTCATTATCTCCTTGGCTTCCCATTTCTCATCCTTTTTCATCTTTTTTCTTTTCTTTGCCTTCATTCTTTTGTTCTTTTTCATTTGTTTGTTCATTCATTTGTTTGTTCCTCAGTTTCCTCAAGTGTATAAAACAAAAGGATTGGACTGAATGGTTTCAAATGTCCCTTTCTAGCTTCATATTCTTTTTTTTTTTTTTTTTTTTTTTTTTTTTACTGTGGTAGCTTTTTTATTTTTATTTTTTATTTATTTTTTTATTTAGTAGCTTTTTATTTACAGGCTATATGTATGGGTAACTTTACAGCATTAACAATTGCCAAACCTCTTGTTCCAATTTTTCACCTCTTATCCCCCACCCCCTCCCCCAGATGGCAGGATGACCAGTAGATGTTAAATATATTAATATATAAATTAGATACACAATAAGTATACATGACCAAACTGTTATTTTGCTGTACAAGAAGAATCAGACTCTGAAATATTGTACAATTAGCTTGTGAATGAAATAAAAAATGCAGGTGGGCATGAATATAGGGATTGGGAATTCAATGTAATGGTTTTTAGTCATCTCCCAGAGTTCTTTCTCTGGGCGTAGCTGGTTCAGCTCATTACTGCTCCATTGGAAATGATATGGTTGATCTCCTTGCTGAGGATGGCCAGGTCCATCAGAACTGGTCATCATATAGTATTGTTGTTGAAGTATATAATGATCTGGTCCTGCTCGTTTCACTCAGCATCAGTTCACGTAAGTCTCTCCAGGCCTTTTTGAAATCATCCTGTTGGTCATTTCTTACAGAACAATAATATTCCATAATATTCATATACCACAATTTATTCAGCCATTCTCCAACTGATGGGTATCCACTCAGTTTCCAGTTTCTGGCCACTACAAAGAGGGCTGCCACAAACATTCGTGCACATACAGGTCCCTTTCCCTTCTCTTTGGGATATAAGCCCAGTAGTAACACTTTTGGATCAAATGGTATGCACAGTTTGATAACTTTTTGAGCATAGTTCCAAACTACTCTCCAGAATGGTTGGATTCGTTCACAACTCCACCAACAATGCATCAATGTCCCAATTTTCCTGCATCCCCTCCAACAATCATCATTATTTTTTCATATCATCTTAGCCAATCTGACAGCTGTGTAGTGATATCTTAGAGTTGTCTTAATTTGCATTTCTCTGATTAATAATGACTTGGAGCATCTTTTCATATGACTAGAAATAGTTTCAATTTCTTCATCTGAGAATTGTCTGTTCATATCCTTTGACCATTTATCAATTGGAGAATGGCTTGATTTTTTATAAATTAGAGTTAATTCTCTATATATTTTGGAAATGTAGCTCCATATTCTTTGATCCCTCTATTTAATATTCTGTTTTTCTCTTTCACTGCTTCTGATTAATTGTCTCTATCCTTTACTACCTTGTTGTCTTTCTGTATTCATTTCCAGTTTCTCAATACCTCCATGTAAAGGGAGGGATTGCAATCTTGTCAATTCAATCCGATCCAATTTTGACTTGAATAGAAAAATTCAAGAAACTATTGAATATATGCAAGGAAAAAATATCAAAGTTACCAAAAGTTGAAGACATAGTATATATTTCACATGAAATCTGTCTGAAGGAGAAATAAAAGACATAATAATGAAAGAACACAGGATATGTACAAATAAATCTTTTCTTCTAACAATTACCGAAAAAGTAGCTTTGATGTCACTGGTGACATTTATTGGTGATTGAAGAAAGCTTAATGACTTCCATAAAGAGTATTTAGGCTAGAATTATGTCAGCATCCCTGAATTCCTTCCCAATTTTATAGCTAATTCTTATGGAATTGCTCAAGGCACATATCAGTGAAGTGTCTTATTCAGGGTCAATAGAACTATTGCTAGAGTCATTATTTGAAGGCAGATTTTCCCAACTCCAAACCCAAATGCTATTCACTGAAATACACTGCATAATTTACCAAAATATATGGAAAAATTAGAAACTACAGTCACATTTAAAATTTGGAAAATGCTACTTGGGGAAAAAACCACACTAATAATTTTACATTGATTTGAACATTTCTTCCCATTCTTTATTTCAAAAATTTTTATGAAGTTGGATAACTGTCATATTGATTAAAGGGAAAGAGTGCTGGATTTGGGGATCACAGAACTTTGGTTAAGATATCATTTTGGAAGCAGCTAGTTGGTATAGTGGATAGAGTATCAGCCCTGAAGTCAGGAGGACCTGAATTCAAATCTGACCTCAGACATTTAACATTTCCTAACTATGTGACCTTAGGCAAGTCACTTAACCCCAGTTGTCTCAGGAAAAAAAAAGATACCATTTTTGCTTCTGACTACCAGTATAACCTTAGGAGATCTTAGTTTCTAGATCTTTATTTTCCCACATGTAAGATGAATTTTAAGGTCCTTTTCAACTCTAAATTCACAATCCTATAATCATTTAATGCATAAATAAGAACCTAAATCATGGTTTAATTTTCAAAGATGGATTATAAAATCTTCTAAGATAGTAGGATTTGCCAGCAGTATTCTATTCCCAATGATCTATATTTTGTAATTATTTACAGCTAACAAGGCATTTATGATCTGTTTTCTGTCATTCTCTAGTGAAACATTGCTGGCAAAGGGTTTTCATGACTTGAAATTTTTGTGAGCATGAATATCTGGTTAAGGAAGCAAATGAGTCAATAAATTCTCATAAGACTATAATCTCTCCTTTGTGGCATAAATTAGATATCCACTCACAATTGTGAAATAATTCCCAGCTTTGCAATTAAATAATCTGATATCCATAAGCACACATGCCAATCTCTTCTTAGAATGTGAGCTTTCAGAAAATTTATTTTTCAACATACAAGCAAGGCTTTTAAATAGACACATCATTTTCTGAAAATTGCTTTTTGGAGAGCTGCTCTCAGAAGATTGGAGTTTTAAGTTATCAAGTAAGAGACTTATTACATATATTATATTTTTCTTTTATGTTTAATTAATAAATAAATCCAGTTCCATATTTATTCTAATTATAATCTACAGATGGCAAAGCATTTAGTTTGCATTTGTATTTGAGGGTTAGCATTATGTCTGAAGTTAGCTTTATCAAGAAGAGGGAGAAAATTATGGTTTGGGAAATGTGACTTTTTTTTCACCTGCAATTTGAATGGAAATTCAAGTGAGTACTTTAAAACTGCTGTTTATTTAAGCCCAACTTTGTGGGCTTTTTACTAGCCATGATACTTGGTTTTGTTAGCTCTATTTACTTCTCCAGTCAATTGGCTTGACGAAATGTTAGAAGGCTACAGCTGAATATTATGACATTTAAAAGGTTCAAGAGACATGATTTAAGGGTAATTTAATACTTTTATTAGTAATGACAGCAAAATTGTACAATATTTCAGAGTCTGATTCTTTTTGTACAGCAAAATAACGGTTTGGTCATGTATACTTATTGTGTATCTAATTTATATTTTAATATATTTAACATCTACTGGTCATCCTGCCATCTGGGGGTGGGGTGGGGGGGTAAGAGGTGAAAAATTGGAACAAGAGGTTTGGCAATTGTTAAGGCTGTAAAGTTACCCATGCATATAACCTATAAATAAAAGGCTATTTTAAAAAAAGTAATGACAGCAAGCTTATTAATAAAAAAGATGATCATCTGGCTATTTTTCCCTTAGGGTAAAGACCCCTGATGGTGATGGGCTCACTGTTTCCATGACCTTGGAAGACTAACTGTGCCTGAGGGTGGCAATCAACTTTGATTGGTTAACAATTAATGAAAGAATAAATATTACAATGAAAGGCTGGGCAATATGGCAACAAATATTTTGGGATATATGACTTTGATCACTCAAATCTTAATCAAAGAGACATCAGTTTCCATGTTGCCTAACAAAAAAGAGAATCCATATTTTCCCCAAATCTATCTGAGCAAATATACCCATTAGCCTAAACTTGGAAATTTTTTTTTTTTTTTTTTTTTTTTTTTTACTGTTTTTGATTAGATCTCAGCCATTTTGGATGGGTGTGGCTTTGAGAGGGATTTCCTGTCTTGGTTAATTTCTGCATAAGGAATTAGAAAAGGGGAAAAACTTTGGTCCCAATACAATAATTATATATTAAATACAAGAGAGAAATACTAATTTCTCTCAGTATGTTGATGCAAAGGAACAAATAATTTAATAGAAGATTTAAGGGAAGATTTGGGAAGTCTTACACAGCCTCCTCATTTTATATTTGAAGAAACTGAATTACAAAGAGATGAAAAGATTTAAATAAGGTAACAGGTAGTAAGAGGTAGAGGCAGATTTTCAACTCGACCTAATTTCGAATCCCTCTTTTCATTCCATATGTGTAGATGGATTAAAAAAGGGAAAGGGATGAGCTGATACTTGGTCTTGTCTATTGAAAGAGAGATTATGGTCTTTTATTCCTGAATAATTGAATTTAATATTTTTTCAAATTTCATTATAAATACCATCATTATTATATAATTAATTTAGTATCATGTGCTAGATCTCTAGCTCTTCTGCCTCTTACTTATTTTGCTCCTTGCTATATTATTTTATTGTTTATTAATCTTCCTTAGATGAAAGCAGAACTATAATTTTTCCCTTTTAGAGGTTGTTTCTCTCTCCCTCTACCACATAATGCTCTTCTGAACAACAAGAATTGACTCCCTCCTCACTATCATTATCATCATTTAATATTTATTATATTATTAATACCACTTTTGATTTTCTTATGTATTTCATACTTTTTGAACAATTCATAAACCAGAACAGTGTATGAAAGGATGATTAGTAAATATATTCTAAAAGAATAAAAAAAATATTCTATATTGGACAAGGGGATAAATCACATTTTCCTCTAAAGAAGTCAGCATATTTTCTGCAATCAGTCATAAACATTCAGCAAGGAATCACCATATGTTTGGAACTGTGCTAGGCACAAGAAATAACTCTTCCCATCCATGTCACAAAGAGTTCACATAGTTATTTTCTGTACTTAGCCAGATTTTATCTTTACAAATCCACAGAGCATTATTCTCTGGAGGTAGAGAGGAGGGGGGGAAAAATCTTCTTTTGACTATTACTCCAGAGGCAGGAAAGCCAATTTTCCACATCACATCTAAACCTATGAATGATTTCACACTTAGAATTTTCAGCATAAGAAAATTTGACACTATGATTGAAGAATATGAACAAGTAGGTAAAACAGAGGATAAGTATTTTTTACATCTTTTAACATTACCAAAGACATACAGTTTTTAATGAACCCTGGAAACTGATCTCCTGATTCTCAATTAAATGGCCAATCTGCTTTGGACTTCTTTTGGTGATAATCCAAGTCAATATCTGTTAAAAATTTTAATGTAAAATTTTATTTTTGTATTAAATTATCTTTCTCTTCTTCCTTAACCATTGAGAAGATAAGAAATACAATACCCATTATGAGTATGAAATCATGCAAAACAGCTTCATGTTAGCCATGTTGTGGGAAAAAAAAGAAAATTGTCTTTTATTTTCTTTTTTTAAGTCATTAATACTTAAATGTCATATCCATAGTGATGCAAAAGGTTACTTTTCAACAAGATATATTGGGACTTTCCATAATACTATATTCTTATCTTTATTTTTTATTCTAATTTAGTGTTGATTTTGGCCTTGATTCTAAGGAGTTCAATGTCTGATTGCAGACAGGTGTGTGGCAATTACTCTGTATTGATAATTAGCTATTTCCTCCCTGTTAATATACTTACTTTCATTTTTGAATGATATTATTTATTATTTACCTTGTGATTTCTGATTCTTCTTGAAGAAAATATTAATGATAGATGGATAAGAATATTCTAGTAGAAATAGATAAATCAAACTACAAAATAAACAGGAAAGA
Source organism: Sarcophilus harrisii (assembly GCF_902635505.1). NCBI lineage: Eukaryota > Metazoa > Chordata > Mammalia > Dasyuromorphia > Dasyuridae > Sarcophilus > Sarcophilus harrisii. The sequence continues at coordinate 150,219,810 of NC_045426.1, read as the reverse complement.
ACTTAAGGAGGTAAATAGAATTTTAGAAAAATTGGGTATGATAGACCTTTGGAGAAAATTGAATGGGGACAGAAAGAAATATACTTTTTTTCTCAGCAGTACATGGAACTTACACAAAAATTGGTCAAACATTCTTCAAGTGATTGGAATCACCCTGAGTTTTCTATTCTTTCCTACCACAAATGAGTTATATTTTTACACATTGGGATCCTTTTCCTTTTGATTTTTTTTTCTTTTGGCAGAGCTAATAGTGGTATTGCTGAGTCAAGGTGTTTATAAAGTTTTATAGCCCCTTGCTATATTCTCTCTCCAAATTGTTCTTTAGAATAGTTGGACCAGTTCATAGAGCCACCGTTTACAGGTACATTTTCCTCCTACAACCCCTCTAATATGTCATTTTTCTGGTTTCATTTCTCTAATTATTAGTGACTTAGACCATTTTTTTCTCATATAGCAGTTGATAACTTGGATTTCTTCTTCTAAAAATTGCTTGTTCATATCTTTTAACTTTTTATCAATTGGAGAATGACATTCATTTTAATATATTTGTCTCGGCTTCCTAAGTAGTTGAAATCAATTTCTTTTATTTTCTATTTTTTTTTTTAGGCATTAGTATTTAGAGGTCATACCTATATTGATAACATTCTAGATTCAATAATCGATAATTTCTTCCAAGAAAATGACAATAATGAGACAATATACCTAAATTTATGGGATGTAGTGAAAGCAATCCTTAGGGGAGATTTTTTTTATCTTTAGGTGCTTACATAAATAAATTAGAAAAAAGAGATCAATGAATTGAGCATACAACTAAAAAGCTAGAAAAGAACAAATTAAAAACTCCCAATTAAATACCAAATATGAAATTCTGAAAACAAAAGGAGAAGTTAATAAAATTGAAAGTGAGAAAATTATTAAACTAATGAACAAAAACTAAGAGTTGCTTTTAAGGGGGAAAAAACAGAAGATATTCTGAGTGGTGACTGCTTCTGACCAATTTTGGTTTTTGATACTGAATCATATATTTGACATATTTTTCATTGTCTCCCCCATCTTTTAATTGAAGTAATGAATAATTAAACTGTGTGTTACTGCAAAACATGGAAAGGCTATTTATTCACCTTGACTTAATTCTTACTATGATAAAAGTAGCAGGGAAAGCTCTAGGAATCATGTTGGCAAGACCAGAAGTCTTCTTCTAGATAAGAAGAAATGATTCTATTTCTAGTATTCATGTTCTCTGGTTCAACATTTTACCAATGTTGAAAATTTAAACATTTGGCAATCAGCCCTACCTGCTCAGTACTATTTTAGCATTGTGGATTCTTATGTTATAGTTAGATGTTTGTTCATCTTATCCCCCTACTAGAGAGAAAGTTCTATGAAGGGAGCATCTGGGTCTTAGCTAAACTTTGCATTTCTTTTGATTCCTAGAAAGAGCTTGGCACACAGTATAATAAACATTTTATAAATATTTGTTGAATTGAATTGAACCAATAATTGTTGCAGTCCTTTGAATTATGGAAATCCCACTGTGAAAGTATCAATGTTCACTAATTCAAGTACTTTTCAATTGAACTCTTGATAAAGATGACCATAATAGGTATTTTTGGAGTTCCAAGTTTTATTATGGACTTGGTCATTAGTTAAACCACTATATAATGTTAGTAACTTGTGTTATTCTTAATGCCTCTAGATGGAAGATTAATAGTATTAACACATTCCCTTTGAATTTAGTATACTTATAATTAGATGGCCATAATAAATATCAGGCATTCCTACTCCAATAAATTTAAAAGACTCCATACAAACAAAAACAGTACTTGTCTCTTTGTTGTCAAATTGGATATCTCTAAAAATGTATTTATTTCCAAAAGTATAGCTAGCCTGCTGTGAATTAGGTGTTTATTTCTTTGTTCCATTTGATTTGGCCATAATTTTCTTTTGAAGAAAATTATAAAATGGGTAATATGATTGTCATTTTACAAATGATTAAATTAAAATTAAATTATTTTCTCATAATTATAATAAAATTGAGTCCATATTCAAAGTAGGACTTGAACTCAGGTCTCTTAATTCATAGCTCTACATTCTTCCTGCTAGGTTCTCATTTTTTTTTTTTTAATGTAAAGATGCCAGGGAGATCATTATTAGAATATTTCAATAATGAAAGGAGCAACTTTTACAATTGTTTATTTTTAAGTTAATTCCCATTGTTAAGAATAGTTGGAGAGTAGCTTAATATTCAGAATAACTGAAATGATCTATGTCAACCATGATTTACCAATTTTTTCCTTTTACTTAAATTTTGTTTTAATATCTTAATTCTGACCATTAATATGACCAATTAAATTTGCTTAGTAACTATATTTACCCTAGTTCATTTTAGTGCATGAAATATCATAATATTTTGGTCATTCTCACAAAGTTCACATTAGAATTTTTAAATTGTTATCTGTGGTGTTCTTCTTTTCTATAATATGATCGTTCTCTCTGGGAGCAGGTTTCTTGGGGAGGTTTTCTGGACACAGCCTTAGTTTCAGTTCAAAGTAATAATCACTTCAAATGCAGTCAGGAGTTAAAATCCAGTCCTTTATTGTGTCCTTCAAAGTCTTGAGTTTCAGCCCCTAGCTCCCTCTGAATGTCTCCAGCCAGCACAAAGGTAGAATATGGAATGAATCTGTCTCTGCCTCCAAGAGTGGGCTTCTGTGTCTGGCCCTGAGATCTTCTTGCTTACATGCTGTACACCGAGTACACACCAATCTTTATATCACTGGGAAACCATTTGTTGTAGGATTAAATCAATTTTAAACTAGATTTAAACATTGTCTCCTCAATTCCACTTAGTACCTTATTTCAAGTTCTGGCCCATAACATCTCCTTGTAGGATCAGATCAATCATACCGAACCATGCTAAATTAGATAATTATTGTCTCTATCAATTCTAATGAACACTTTGTTAGGATTCCAACAGTTATCAATATATTTCTTATCTAGTCTTTTTTTCTTTTTTAATTTTTAATAGTGTCTTATTATTCAAATACATGTAATGATAGTTTTCAACATTTTTTTGGTAAGACTTCATGTTCCAAATTTAAATATGTGCAATCCTTTTAAATATATTTCCATATTTTTATGGAGTATAAGAAAAACCAGACCAAAACAGAAAAAAACACAGGAGAAAGAAAAACAATCAAGCAAACAAAAAGTGAAAATATTGTTTTTTGATCTATATTCAATCTCCAAAGTTCTCTCTTTGGATATAATTCACATTTTCCATCACAAGTCTATTTGAATTGTCTTGAATCACTGCATTGTTGAGAATAACCAAGTCCATCACAGCTGATCACCACATAATTTTTTTGTTACTATATACAATGTTTGCTTGGTTCTGCTTGCTTCACTCAGCATCAGTTCATACAAGTTTTTCTAGGATTTTCTGAACTCAGCCTGCTTGTCATTTCTTATAGGACAATAATATTGCATTACCTTCATATACCATAACTTACTCAGGAATTTCCCAGTTGATGGGCATGCACTCAGTTTCTAATTCCTTGACCCTACAAAAAGAGCTGCCACAAATATTTTTGCATATGTGGGTTCTTTTCCCTTTTTGTAGGACCTCTTTGGGATACAGACACAATAGTCTTAGTTTTTTCAAGATAATCTATAAACTACAATTGGAAAATGATATTGTTTCAAGAGACTTTATGATTCATTTAAAACTATGATTTGCTAAATCCTTATGTCCGTAAAAGAGCATGGGATCATAGATTTAATGTTGGAAACAGGCAGAAAAGAAGCATTTGTTATGTGCATAGTGTGTGACAGATATTGGGATAAGCACTTTAAATTGTTATTTAATTTATTAGAATTTAACTAGTTCCATCCCCTCCATTTTTGTGGATGGAAAAACTGGTCTATAGACATTAAGTGATGCCCAGGGTCATGCAAGATAGTAAGTGGCAAATGTAAAATTTGAATTTGGGTGCTGTCTGGTGTTCTTTCCAACACTCTGTAATATGGTTATTATTCATTTTTTTCAATAATAAAATACAATAAAATGTACTTAATATGGAAAAAAATAACATAATGGACTATGATTCAGAAGCACTTCAGGCTTTTGTAGTCACAGGCTAAGTGTTAAGAACATTACCTATTTCTTTATCATGTGTTATTGAGTTATTAAGCAAATTTGTAGAACACCAGATAAGCAGACTAGAAAGTAAGCAAGATCACCTCTTGCCTTTGATGTATACTTGCTGGGTAATCAATCATTCAACAAGCTTTGTTTAGCACTAAAAATGTGCCAGATCCTTGCCAAGTGCCGGCAATATAAAGAGGTAAAAGACAGTCAGGAGCTCATAATCATGGAGCTCACAAAGTAATAATAATGGGCAAGTTATTAAATCTCTCTGAGCCTCAATTACCTTTTCTGTTAAATAGATATAATAATACCAATAGGCCAATGGATTATAATTCTAGAATTTGAAAGACCCTCAACTGCTATCAGTCCAACTGCTTCATTTTATGTATGTGTAAATTGAGACTCAGGACAGTTAAATGAGGTTAGGCAGTTAAGTGTCAGAAAGAAGATTTGAACAAAAGTCCTCTAGTTCTGTTCAATAGTCTTTCCACTGTACCACACTTTCAAACTTTAAGTGCTTTATAAATCTCAACTATTGTTATTTAAATTATGTATTGTTAGAGTTTTAGATTTGGAAGAGAATTTACAGGTCACTTAAGGGTCATAGATTAGAGATACCAGAGTTCATTTAGTTCAACTCCTTCATTTTACAGATGAGTAAACTGTGTTCTGAAAGATAAAATAATTTTCTCATGATCACATAGAAAGTATGAAATAAGTAAAAATTTGAATTCATGCCTCTAATCCCCAAATGAGGAAACTTTCTAGTACATATTGTTGAAAATCAAGCTTCATTTCTACTGAATGCATTGCATATCCTAAAGAGAAGTTGCTTTTAAAAATAAATTTCCAAGATCTGCTTTAAAAAATATTTCATTGGATTCTTTCTCATAAAACAGTTTTGGATATTTGAACTTTCTGGTTTTGTGGCTTTTGAGTAAAGAGGAGTTTGCCTTAGTGCCTTTAATTATGATTAGGGAGGATCATAACTTTTCTTTTTCCTGAGCAGTTAAAATGTGCCAACAGTATTCGAGTCTTGACAAGGCTCACCATTCTTTGCAGAACACCGAATGAAGGAGCCTTACTTGGTATCTCATAAGATCTCTTTCATTTTTGAAAGACTAAAGCTTCTGTCAGGCAACTAATATTTCAAAGCTGACCCCAGAGGGAATTTTTTTTTAACCAGCAAATTAATAGATTCAGTGTTAAAGTCTTTAGAAACATTGTTTTCATTATTTAATAGAATTAAGGCAGAGTGGCGTTCTCCATCCTACCCTCACCAAAAACTTTCTTTCAACTTGATAGTAGATCTCCAATAACCTTTCTAAAAGCTTTGTGTAGAATGTGAGGGCAACATACGGAGTTTTTTCATCTCAAACTTAATATTGTAGGATGAAAGATAGGAAACTTTAAAAAAAAAAAAGTGGCATTAGAAACTAAACATTATGTAAAGACTGCAGTCCCTTGCGTCAGGGGCTTGAATTGTTTTTGTTTAAAGATCTACTAAGAAAGAGCTAAGATTAGCTGGAATGTTGGTTCCCTCTTTCCTGCTATCAAGTGTCAGAGAGTTGGTATTGTTGGGAGAGACTGGAGTTTCATTTTCCTTGGACACATACTGATGACAGCACTACAGAAGCAACTTCACAAGGTAAATCAGCCAGGGATACCAGTAGGAAAATGGGAATTTGCTGTTGGAGTACGAGAGGGAAATAGATTGAATTATCTCAGAGAGAAAATATTCAAAGATGTGTGTATGAAAGATATCTTTTTGGCACATTATTCAATACCCACACTGTTGTATTATTTGGTTGTTTTTTATGTTTAGTACCTGATTGAATGTTTTTCTGTAGTAAGAACATTTGTATTATTATATTTTGCTGGTTAGTATGTGCCTTATGTTTGTGAAAGAGTGTTTTGAGGTTAGGCTTCCAGTTCAGTATTTTAGATCTGAGAAATTAATTGATTTTGCTTTTGACTCACCTTGACTGTGAATTACACGTATAAAGGGAAATTAAGATATTCAATTTTCAGAGAAAGGGACCTGAAGTAGTTTTTGTATCAATAGAAACTTTCAGAACTGGTCAATATTTTCCCCCTCATTATTAGAAGAAGGTGGTTCATTAGTTCCTATTGAAAATGCTAATAAAACTGTGCCTTGAACCAAAATCAAGTTACATAAGTGTAAAATTGCATATAAAGAACAGCAAAATCATGTGAACAACAGAGTAAGACATTTTTAGTGTAGCTGCCAGAGAATAGCTGAGACAGACCAAAGGAAGAATAAAGTGTATTTTAATTGAAGTTTTGTGAGCATTGTTCTGTAAGCAGTTGTTGTTGTGTAATGTGTCTCACAGGAGTAAGGTTAGTACAGGTGAACTTGATGAAACCAGGCAGTCTCCTGGTGAGGGAATTCTTGCTGCTGATTCAAGAACCTGTAACCTGCCTCCTTTGTGCCCTTCATGTGTATTCAGTCAGTTTGTGTTAATGCACAATGGTCTTAAAGAAAACAGAGTGGCAAATATTTAGAATAAGTTTTATATGTGTTTGGGATTTTGCTTCTCCACCATTGGTAAATAGCATATTTCCTATCCAATCTGTGACCTTTTCAGTGAGCTCTTTCCTTGTTAAGACACACACTCGTTTATGTGGGTGTTTCCTTTCCCCGCCCCCAATAGCTGCTCTTTCTTTGCCTGAATTGTACTTCACTCAACATAGAGTAAGTATTTCTGGAGAATTTGTGCTTCCAAAGGATTAAATAAGGAGAAAAAAAATCAAACAATTTCCATCTTTAAAAGCCTGTCCAAGTCTAAACCTAATCTTTGAATGTTTGGATAGAAGGATGTTAAACACCATGTAATTCAACCCCTTTATACTACAACTAGTAATCATAATAGTTAATATATAATATTTACATATTTTACATATATTCCCTCATTTAATCCTTACAACCCAGAGAGGCAATTGCTATTCTTATTTCTATTTAACACATGAGGAAACTGAGGCAGAATGAGGTTAAATGACTTCTCTGGAGTCATAGAACTAATAGGTCCTTGAAGAGGCTGGATTTGAACTCAAGTATTCCTGACTCTAAGTCCAGTGTTTCATGCACTTTAACACCTAGCTAAGGAAACTGAGGCTCAAATAATTAACATTTTCTTCTATTCTGGCAAAAGAAGGTTTCTTTTACTTACAATTTTATTTATGGTTTTGATTGGATTATAATTTGATGGGGTTTTGATATAGATATCTATACAGAAGAGTATATGTTGATTGAAGAATTGTTTTAAGGTACAAACAGAGCTTTGGTAGTTTTTAATTGGGACTAGTTTATGCAATTTAGGACTTCTGTGGACCAGTATGTTGTCATAAGGCTCTGCAATAGGGTTATTGAATAAGAAAGAGAAGAGATTGTACAATATGACTTTATCTTAGACTAGAAATGTCCATGTGGCAAAACACTAGGAATAACTTTAGGTTACAGTATAAGATGGCACAGAAGCTAAAAGCTAATAAAATTGTTGTTATTAATAGTCAACTTTGACTTGAGACTGTTGGAGGCAGCAGAATACAGTGCAACATTCCTGAACTTCTTTTTATTATATTGGCTCAGCCTGCTCATGACCAATTTATATTTCTACAGTTATTTAGCTCTGTTTTTATTTCTGAAGTATTTTATCATTGTAGTCATAAAATTCCTCTGTGTGTATGTGTGTGTGTGGTTTTGTGTGTGTGTATGTGTGTGTGTGTGTGTGTGTGTGTTAGCAAGTACAGCCCCAATTACTTTATATTCTTTGTGATTATTCTAAATGGAATTTCTCTATTTTTACTGGATTTTGTTGTTAACATTAAAAAATACTGATGATTTTTATGGGTTTATTTTATATCCTACACCTTTTCTAAAGTTGTTAAATTGATTTTTAGTTGACTTTCTAGGGTTCTTTAAGTATAATATAGCATTTGCAAAAAGCGTAAGTTTTTTTTCCCTCCTTACCTAGGCTTATTCCATCAATTTCTTTTTTTTAAGGCTATAAAGAACATTTGTAATACAATTTTGAATAATAATGGTGATGATTCCTGTACTTCTAAACTTGTGACATTCTTCTGAACTTGTAAGAGCATTCTGGAGGAGTATGCAATCCATCTCATTACCCTTTGACCAACCATCTGGCTGCCCAAATGGATATATCTAGTTCAATTCAAGAAACAGTTATTGAATGCCTAATACATTTTCCTTTTTCCTTTTTCCTATGTACTGATGACATTTTGCCTTCTATTCTCCCAGGCCAAAAATGGGAAAGAAAGAGGTGAGGAAACCTGTATGCTGAGAGTACCAACGATTTTTTGTGAGATTAGGGTAGGTCCTATGGACATTCAGAAAAAGATAGAAACTTGCCTTTTCTGTGATATTTAGTGAAGCTGTTCTTGGTGGCTGGTTTCTTTCCATTTGAATTAGGCACAGTCTCTACCACATGGAAATATTGCAAGTATAAATTAGATTATAGACGATAAATGCTTTTTAGGTGAGAGTTGCCATGTTATTTTAGATGCATTATTAGAATTAGGAATGATAAAACAAATGGTTGGAAGGTAAATAGAATAACCTAAACTTTAATTATAATGGAGAAAAAACAGGCAGCTACTGATTTTCAGTAGAAAGATTAGCATGGCAGACAGAAGCCAGACCTCAAAGTTTGGAAGAGCCTTGCTTCTGACGTATATTGGATATATGTAAACCTGGACAATTCACTCAACCTCCCACACAACTCTTTAAGACTATGTATTTCATAGAAGGTTTCAACTTGCATTGGTAGAGAGAATATGTTCATTTTGAAGTTCTTTTTACCAACAAAATGAGAGGTTCATTCCCAAACCTTCTCCCATCCATTTGGGGTATCCTGAGGAGCAGCTAGATAGTATAGTAGATAGAAAGTTAAGTCTGTGGTCAGGGAGACTCCTGAGTACAAATATGGCTTCAGATACTTACTAGTTGTGTAACTTTGGGTAAATCACTTACTTATGTTTCCTCATCTGTAAAATGGGCCAGAGAAGGAAATTACAAATTGCTATAGTATCTTTGCTTAGAAAACAAAATGGAGTCACAAAGAGACAGCCACAACTGAATGACAACAATGATATTTACCTAATAAGCATAAACTTCTGTGAAATGATTGATAGATAATTTTTATTAAAGCAATGATCTCTAAGAAGAAATGGCATGGGGCAATATAAATGTATGTCTTTGGGGTCAAAAGTTCTGGCTTCAAATTCTGCCTATACCAAATTTGTCATTTGACTATGAGCAAATCATTTGATTTCTGTGAGTCTGTTTTGTTTTGTTGTTGTTTTTTATAGCACAGTGAGGATAGTGATTTTTTTTAGCATTTAATATTCTTAAATACATGCCTCATAAAGTTGTTATGAATAAAGTACAATTTAAATGTGAGATATAATCAAGATGATTATGTAACTTCATTTTCTTACTGATAATCAAGAGCTCCTAACTTGAAATGATCATGGGGATATGGAGCATAGAAAAGTTAAGTTTTCTTTTGGGGAATTTTGTGATATTGAAGGGAGGAATCAAGATAAACTGGGTTCAAATCTTGCCTATAAAATTGGAAATGACAGTGTCTCTACTGACTACTTTTTGGAGTTGTTGTGAAGGACTGTTTAGATTATCTTAAAACACTGTGCAAATTTTAAAGCATTATATTTTAGTAGATGTAGTCAGCTGTTATTATTATTATTAGTTTCTGTTTCCTTCTGCCATACCTTGTACCACCACCAACATGCAAATTGATCTCAATCTACAGCAACAGCCTTGTGGCATAGGAAATCTAGATTTGGAGCCAGAGGATCTATTTACATCTATTTTGGAATCTATTTTGTTGATAGGGAGGAGCCAATTGTGCAATAACTTTGTCTCCATTTAAATTGGGAAAATATCTTTGAGTTCCTCAAACTCAATGAAATTTTATAGTAATGCTTAGATGGGGGCCATGGGCCTCTGAAGGCTGTTGAGGAGTTATGGCAAAAAGTCTCAGAAGCCATATGTGCATCTTTATTTAATTTTAGTACAATTTGTAGAATGATTCATATAATAAGCAATCTTGCTTTCTATAATTTTATTAAAATATAATGTAATATAATAACATAATATTAAAATATAATAATAATGTCTTTTTAACACCAAAAAATGTCTTGGACTCTTACATAATTGTATTTACCTTTATTAAGAAAATCCACAAAGATTAAAAATCTACTATAAATTCAGGATCTCTTTTAAGTGAATTTGCATTTGATCAACCATACATTTTTAAAAAAAATAGTAAATATACATATGAGATATTTATTTAGGCTAGAGAAGGCAACATCATATTACCTCTGTCTATATCCCTGATTTTGCTCAAAACAAAAAAAAATTACAAAGGTTGAAATATAAGCTATTGTTGCATGTATAAATCGTAAATATGAGAAGCTCCTGGTGGTTAGAACCCCAAGCATGGCATAGGTCTAGGAAATAAAGACCTACCTTTATTTATTATTGGGATTTCCTGTAGAGATGGGGTTGTGGAAGATATTGCATAATTTTCATCATGTCAGCAATGGAAACAGAATCTTTAGAAAAGGACATTGAGTCCTGAAGATTATTCTTATTTTAAATATTCCCTTTGAATATAAAACAGGTGGAGAAATCATGTTACATAAATTTAAAGCAAGGCAAGGAAAAAAAAATTAAGTTCGTTAAGAGTATTTTACGTCTGTATTAATAGTGAGGGAAGCAATAGATCTAATGGAATGGAAATAACCAATACCCTTCTCAGGTTAATTGGTCAAAACATGTGAACAAAGACATAGATCAGTGGAGAGCAAAGCAATCTAGAAAAGTACAGGTAACTTCTTACCAAAATCACCACAGGCTGTCTAGGAAAACATGCTCCAATCATTTACTCTCTTGTGCTTTATTTCTTTGTTAAGGCTCCAAACCTATTTCCAATTCACTTGCAAGTGATGACAGTACCTTCATGATGTCATGGTCCTCTTTGAGAAGGAAGGATAAACAAGGAAGGAACACATGATTCTTGCTCCTAGCCCTCACAGTATACATAAAGCAGATAGTTGGATTTCTTATTTCACTAAGAATACTAAAGTTATCTGAAGAAAGTCTGGTTTTAGAGTGACAGAACCCCTGAATATTGGGAGTGTAACAAATTTCCAGTAGAAGATAATTTCGAAGATCACCATAAAAGGTCTGTTTCAATTGGATATGGAGGGAGGCAGGCTGAGTGCTGGTGGGCCAAGCACAAGTGCCCAATACAGGCAGTGCACACTCCCAGGATGGTGTGGGCTCCAAGTGCCAGAGAATCTACTGGGAAGAATCTACAAAATTGTTGGGCACTCTGTCCTGATTGCAATCCAGTAGATCAGCAGACTAACAAGTTTAGATGAGACATCCAACCTAATTAGATGAGACATTCAACACAAATACAAAAGGCAAGTAGTGAGCCTCTAGACATCAGAATTTCATGTGACCTGGTCATGGCCACACAGCACAAGAAATTAGACAGCACTGACCCAACTCAGTCACTGTCACCTGTAGAAGAAGCTTGGACAATCTCCTCTTTGCCCTAAAAGCAGACCTCAACTTAAAAAGAGCAAAAAATCAAAAAGAACTCTGACAGTTTTTATGGAGAAAGAGAAAAGCAGATTTCAAACCCTGAGGACACTAAAAACAGATTGTCTCCAGATTTAGTCCCAAAGGGTGATATAAATTGCTCTCCATCTCACAAGGTTCTCTTGGAAGAATGAAAAAAAAAAGAATCTTAAAAGAGAGCTAGAAGAAAAATGGGGAAAGGAAATGAAAACTTTGCAAGAAGGTTTGAAAAAGGAAACATGGAAATTATCTGAAGAAAACTCCTTGCAAAATAGATTTAGTGAAATAAAGAAGCATATACTCTTTACATAATAGATTTGACAAAAATGGAAAAAGAAAACAACTCCCTGAAAAACAGAATTTGTGAAATGGAAAAAAAAAACAACCACTTAAAAAATAGAATTTGTGAAATGGAAAAAAAATTCATAGATTGAAACAACTCATTTAAAAATTCAATTGGCCAGATGCAAAAAGAACTAAAAAAAGGTAATTGAAGAAAATAATTCACTAAAAATTAGAACTGAACAAATGGAAATGAATGACTTAATGAGATATCAGGAATCAGTCAAACAACCCCCCCCCAAAAAAAAAGAAAAAAATAATAGAAGAAAATGTAAAATAACTACTGGGGAAAACAATTTACCTGGAAAATAGATCTAGGAGAGACAATCTAAAGATTATTGGACTTCCTGAAAACCATGATGAAAAAAAGAAACTAGACATTATCTTTCAGGAAATCATCAAGGAAAACTGCCCTGATATCCTAGAATCAGAAGGTAAAATAGCCACTGAAAGAATTTACCTATCACCTCCTAGAAGAGACCCCAAAATGAAAACTCCAGGGAATATCATGGCTAAATTTCAGAACTATCAGACCAAGGAAAAAATATTGCAAGCACCAGAAGGAAACAATTTGAATATTGAGGAGCCATAATCAGGATTGCTCCTATGGACCTACCATCTTCCACTGAAAAAAAAAATAGAAGTGCCTGGAATCTGATATTCTGAAAGGCAAAGGAACTTGGAATGCAGCCAAGAATAAAATATCCAGCTAAATTGATCATTATTTTTTTAGGGAAGATGATGGACATTCAATGATACAGGTGAATTTCAGTTATTTCTGATAAAAAGACAAGAGCTGAACAAAAAATTTGAGCTCCAAATGTAGAACTGAAGATAAGCATAAAAATCTAAAAAGGAAAGAACTGTTGAGAACTATATCTCTGTTATGGGTGTGCACAGAGAATGCAGGTATAATTTGATTTTACTGTAATAATATAAAAAAGAAACTAGGAGTGGAAAGGGGATTGTACTAGAAAAAAAAGGAGAATGGAGGTAGAATGAGGGAAATCATATCTCATGAAGGGGCAAAAAAGACCTATTATAATTGAGGGAAAGAAGGGAGGAGGATGAAGATTATGTGAGTCTTACTCTGCTCAGATTTGGATCAAAGAGATAATATTAGATATATTTGGTTTTATAGAGAAACTTGTCTCCCCTTATAGGAAAGTGGGAGGAGAAAGGGGAAAGGAAAGGGGGAAGCTAATAGAAAGAAAGACAGAAGTAATAGGGAAAGGTATAAGAGATAGGGAGGGGATATAAAGGATGAGGGCTGTTTGAGGGAGGTAGTGGTTAGAAGCAAAATACTGGGGAGGAGAGAAAGTGGGAAAAGAAAGAGAAAAGCATAACTTGGGATAAATAAGATGGCAGGAAATACAGAATTAGTTACTTTAATTCTGAATGTGAATGGGATGAATTCTTCAATAAAACAGAAGTGGATAGCAGACTGGATTAAAAGTCATAATCTTACAATATATTGTTTACAAGAAATACATTTAAAGAAAAGTGATACATACAGAATAAAGGTAAAAAGCTGGACAGAATCTATTTTGCTTCAGATGAAGCAAAAAAAAAAAAAACCCAAACAAACAGGGGTAGTGATCCTGATCTCAGATCAAGCAAAAGCAAAAAATAGACCTAATTAAAAGAGATAAGGAAGGAAAGTATATCTTGCTATCTTATTTAAAGATAAAGTATATCTGTTACCATAGGTAATGAAATTATATTAATACTAAATATATATGTACCAAGTGGTATAGCATCTAAATTCCTGAAGGAAACATTAAAGAGAGTTGCAAGAAGAAATAGACAGCAAAACCATAATAGTGGGGGAATCTCAATCTTGCTCTCTCAGAAGTAGAAAAATTGAACCACAAGATAATTAAGAAAGAAGTTAAGGAGGTAAATAGAATTCTAGAAAAGTTAGGTGTGAAAACTTTGGAGATAATTTCATCCAAGAGAATGACAATATAGAGACAACATAGCAAAATTTATGGGATTCAGCCAAAGCAGTAAATTGGGGAAATTTTATATCTCAAGATGCTTATTTGCATAAAATAGAGAAAGAGAAGATCAATGAATTGAGCTTACAACTAAAAAAGCTAGAAAAAGAATAAATTAAAAACCCTCAATTAAATGCCAAATTCGAAATTCTAAAAATAAAAGGGGAGATTAATGTAATAAAAGTAAGAAAACTATTGGATTAATAAATAAAACTAAGGATTGGTTTTATGAAAATAAAAACAACAAAAATAGATAAACCTTTAGTTAATCTGGTTAGAAAAAGGAGAGGAAGATCAAACTGTTGGTCTCAAAAATAAAAAAAGGAGAACAAATGAAGAGAAAATTTGAGCAATAACTAAGAGTAATTTTGCTCAACTTTATGTCAATAAATTTGCTAATCTAAGTCAAATGGAGGAATACATAAAATATAGGTTGCCCAGATTACCAAAAAAGGAAATAAACTTCTTAAGTGGTCCTATTTTAGAAAAAGAAATAGAACAAGCTATTAATCAACTCTTTAAGAAAAAAATCTCCAGGGGCAGATGGATTTACCTTTGAATTTACCAAACATTTAACAATTACTTCCAATACTAAGCAAACTATTGGAAAAAATAGGGAAAGAAGGACTTTTACCAAATTTTTTTTATGACACAGACATGGTAGTGATATATAGAGGACCAAGTGTACTTGAAACAAGTAATCTTACAACAAGGTGTTAATTCAGTGGAATTAAGACAATGATTCAGACCAATTCCAATGATCTTGTGATGAAGAAAGCCATCTACATCTAGAGAGAAGACTATGGGAACTGAGTGTGGCTCACAACATAGCATTTTCACACTTTTATTGTTTGCTTACATTTTATTTTATTTTTTTCTTTTTGATTTGTTTTTTTCTTGTGCAGCAAGATAATTGTGCAAATATGTATGCATTTATTGGATTTAACATTTATTTCTGCCATTGTTTTTTGTTGTGCAACAAGATAATTGTATAAATATGTATGCATTAATTGGAATTAACATTTATTTCTATCATTAACATATATTAGATTACTTGACATCTAGGGAAAAAGGTGGGGGAAGGGAGGAAATTGGAAAGTTTTGTAAGGGTTAATGTTGAAAAATTATTCATGCATATATTTTGAAAATAAAAAGCTTTAATAAAAAAAGTTTAACTAAAAAAAATATATATATATATACCCATTTAGAACTTATCTTGCTATATAATGTGGTGCTATATAATGTGGCCTAGTTTCTTCTGGATTGTTGTTTCCCTAATGGTTTTTGTTAAATTGTAAACTATTCCTTAATATCTGAGATCTTTGGTTTTATCAAACATTAGGCTACTCTATTCATCAGCTTTTGTGCCGTGTGTATCTATTCTATTGCAATGATAAAGCTCATAACATCTCAATCACACAAAATTATTTTGATATTATTGGTTTATAGTTGAGTTTGAAGTCTGATGTTGGTCAACCTTTCTCCTCACTTTTTTTTTCAGCATTAGTTCCAATGAGATTAAAAATTCTCAAAAAATCTAAAAAAAATTATATGAGTTTTTAACATTTTTTTCCTTGTTTTATAAAATAATCATTTGGTAATTGTGGCATTGAAAAAACTAAATTATTTTAGGTAATACTAGCTTTTTCATTATGTTGGTTGAGCCTTCCTACAAATAATGAATATTTCTCCAATTATTTAGGTTTGTCTCACTTTCAATAATAATGCTTTTATAGTTGCATTCATATATTACCTGTCCATATGTTGGTAGGAAGACTCCCTGATATTTTGTATATTCTCTAGTTAATTTAAATAGAATTTATATTTCCATTCCTGCTGGATTTTGCTGTTAATGTACATTTGATGAATTACATGGATTTATTTTATATCCTGCAAATTTGCTGAAGTTATTGTTTTAATTAATTTTTAGTTGACTCTCTAGGGTTCTCTAAAGACACCATCGTGTCTTCTGCAAAATGTGATAATTTTGTTTCCTTATTGCTAATGTTTTTTTTTCTCAAATTGTTTTTGTCTTACTGATATAACTAGGGTTTTTAGCACTAAATAAAATAGTAATGGTGATAACAGACATCCTTAATTTTTCTCTAGTATTTTGGAATGCCCTTTATCTCTATTACATATAATGTTGGCTATTGGTTTTAGTTATATATTACTTGCCATCTTAAGAAAATAAAATTTTTTAAAAGAATGTATGGTATTTTGTCACATTTCTTTTCTGTTTTTATTGTTCTAATCATATGATTTTTGTCATTATTAATATGATCAATTAGGATCATTGTTTTCCAAATATTTGACCATTCTTGGTAGAAATCCATCATGATCATAGTGTATAATCTTTATAATATGCTGCTGCACTCTCTTTGCTAATATTTTATTTACAAAATTTGCAGCAGTGTTCATTGGGGATATTATAGATTTATGGTTTTATTTTTCTGTTCAAACTCCACTTGCTTTAGGTATCAAGAATATATCTATGTCATAGAAAAAATTATAGAATCTTTCATTTTGATATTTTGCAAACAGTTTAACATTGCAATTAATTAAACTTTGAATGCTGGCTAGAATTCACTTGTGAATCCATCTGATCCTACTTAGATTTTAAGGGCCCATCTCATATTTCTTTTGAACTAGTGCAATTCTGATTTGCTCATAGAACACAGAGCCTTTTTTGATGGGTGCAGGCTATGCGGAACAGTCCTTTGCTAGTGTCTCCCATGTCATGCAATTAATTCCAGAGTTCTTCAGAGAGATCTTGAAAGTGTTAAGATACCAGATAATACAAAGTACCAGACACTGAGGTCCCTCTTGAGTTGAACTAACAATCATTCAAACTCTGTTAAAGAGAGCACAACTTTGATGCACTGCACACATTATTTGAATGTCAAATGTATGTTTGTCTAAAAGACTGTTTTACAGAGGACTTTCCTAAGGAAAGTGATCATGTAGAGGTCAGGACAAATGATAAAAGAATATTAAAATTTTATAGTTTTTAAGAGCAGTACTTGAAGGAAGGTTGATCAATACAGGAATTTTTAAGGGTTGAATTGGATTTCCCCCATCACTTAACAAGGACCTCTTGAGGCATCTTTGGAAACTATATAATCTCTGTTGGTGACATTCAGTATACTTTGGTGAAGTAAACCAAGTATCTAGAAGCTTGGGAATGTTTTCCAATTTCCAAAGGTATGTGACTTAGAACATTTTCTTCCAACCAGGGAGTAGCAGCTCATGAAATCAGAAGTAGAACAGGAGTGTTGGATTTTAATCTGAAGCTGAAGCAGAAGTTAAGTGAACTCTGGCCCCTGGGATGGAAACTTTATTTGATCAATTCCAGACTATAAAACTAAGAAGAGAATTCAGAATGGGATTAGAAACTTCTGAATATTTGAAGCTGTTACTGCAGGCAAAGGTGTATTTTTATTTATAAGCATTAGTCATTTATTATTTTCATCCCCAGGATGCTATGTAGTTAGAAATTCGTGCTTCGTTTCTTCATGAAGACACCAGATTTGAACTTTGTGGGGATATAAGAAGATGAAAGCAGGCTCATCGATTTTTACTTTTCTTTAGAAAAAAAAGTTTAACTTCGGGAAAAAAAAACTTTGAGAGTTAAAAATCATACAGAAGAACTAAGAATGAGTTTAGCCATGTAATTTTTGGCCTTATTTTGAAGCTATTTATTGTTCCCATATGATTAGAAATCATTGATATTTAAAACAAGTAAAATAATCATATTTTTGCTCTGTGACAATTTATTTTCATTCAGACTTCATGAGGGCTGTTTTATGTTTGGTTAGAGGGAGTACTGCTTACTTTTAGAGGAATAAGACAGGAAAATTTACATTTGTAAATATCAATATTCAACTTATTTTTAAGTAAAAATGAGAAGCAGTGTGATTTAGACAGTACTCTGATTTCTGTTTTAGGAATGCTTGGGTTCCACTTTTATAGGCAAATTATATATGTCTCGGGGCAACTCTCTAAGATTAAAAATTGATGAGTAATTATTGATATGATTTGGTAAAGTGAATTTTCTCATAAAGAGTTCTATATATATGACAGTATGGAATGCAATCCTTTCAACAGTGGTGCTATACTCTTAAAAAAGAATTTGAAAATGGGAGTGAGGGAAAGTAATACCCCTTGTATCCGTATTAAAAGCAAGTATTTGTTGTTGGAAGATATAGCTTCAATCTCCATTTGCTATCAGTGTGACCTTGAATAAATCATTTTAAACCTTTCTGAGGCAGCAATTTTTTTCAGATGCAAGATAAAGAGGTTGGATTAGATGACCATTGAATTTCCTTCTAATTCTAAATTTACACAGTAGGATTTTAAAAAATAGTTTTGTTCATCTATTTGGCAAATCATTAAAGTTAATAATGTGTGGACTCTACATTTACCAGTCTGCTGTATTAAATTTCTTGGTACCCCTAAAATCTATGTAGCCTATCTTAGATGGGTAATTAAAGATTTCCTATTTAAAAATTCTACTTCATAAGATGGATTTGCTATTTTTGAAGAGAACTAACCTTGTTCAAATGAAATGACCTAAAAATAAAATTTGAAGATAAAAGTAAATCTAGAGATCAGGTTCAGAGGTATTAAACATGACCACCTATATGTAGCCTATAACATTTCCCAACATTCCTCATTTCTTGGCTACAGAAATATAAATTATATCAAAATATAATTGGGAATCATTTGACAACATAAAACACAATAAAGCATAGATAATGTTAAGTCATGGTTTTCTAAATCATTATGTGATCTGCAGGACTCCTTATTACAGCATCATAGCTCCTGTTCTTATGTGGATTTGGTATCCTTTAGGTCACTCAGCTAACTAGTGGTTAAGCTGAGATTGGAGTATTACTCTCAGGTCAATACTTCATGTACAGTGTGATTCTATTTCCAAGTATGAGGAACCTCAATATTTGAATTGAACATTGCCATACAAACTGAAATCTAATCTTGAGAGCTTGGTTTCCTCACATATATTATTGAGAAAGAAAGGCATGAGAGGACTTGCTTTTAGGTAAAATATTGGAAGAGTGTTAAACTATAGCATTTAAAGTTTTAAATTGAATCTTTTCTTTTAGGTTCAAACTTAGAAAAAATGAAATGTTATATATTTTAAAAAAATCTAGTGGTTCTTTTCAACAATGAGGTGATTCAGACCAATTCCAATAGAATTGTGATGGAAAGAGTCATCTGCATGGGGAGACTAAGGGGACTGAAGGTGGATCACATAGTTTTTTTTAACTTTTTTTGTTGTTTGCTTGCTTTTTTGTTTTTTGTTTTGTTTTTGTTTTTTCTTTATTTTTTCCCCCTTTGATCTGATTTTTCTTGTGCATCATAATAAATGTGGAAATATGTATAGAAGAGTTGTCCATGTTTAACATATTTTGGATTACTTGCTATCTCGGGAGACAGGTGAGGGGAAGAGAGAGAGAAAGGTTTTGCAAGGGTGAATGCTGAAAACTATATTTACATGTATTTTTAAAATAAAAGCTATTCAATTAAAAAAGAAAAAAAGTCTAATATATTTGTTTGGCACTTATCTATAGTATTTTATAATATCTAATGTACAAAAAGGTTTTTTTAAAAGGAAAAAGATTATTTATTTGAATGGATATTGAAGAAGACATATTTCAAATGTAGCTCTTAGAAATTAATTGATTTTAAAAATAAAATTGGAGTCAGAATAAAAATTTCTAGTTATTAAAGCAGAGAAATACACATAATATTGTCCAGAAAATGTCTATATTCTTAAAGAAAGCTTTTTCACTGGTCACAGTAATGTTGTCTATCTTTACTTAAGGAGTTTCTTTCCTTTTTCTTAGAAAATCTCTGATATATGGAAGGTTATAACCTAGTAGGATTTATCATCATTAGCTAGCTGAATTTTGAATCTATTTTTGATAACTTTAGAAAAATTTCTGTCATTAATCTGAACATTTTGCAGATAAATTTAATGTCTTTGTAGCAAATAGGAAATCTAGATGGTACAGTGAATAGAGTTCTGGGCCTGGACTCGGGAAGACCTGGAAGATACTTACTAGCTGTGTGACCCTGGACAAGTCATTTAACCCTGTTTGCTTCAGTTTCTTTTTCTGTAAAATGAATTAGAAAAGGAAATGGCAAAAAACTAAACAACATCTATATTTTGTACATATGAGTAGACTGTTCTATGTGTTAAATAACAACTATTTCTTGGCTACAGAAATATAAATAATTATAATTAAATTATAAATTTATAATATCTATAATATAACATGTAATAAATTATTTTTCTATATTTCTATATCCCCATTACCATTTTAATTCCTATCTATAAAATTCCCTTCAACTGATCCTTAAATTTGCTTTTGAGAGCAAAATAGTAATAAGAGAAGTAACCTTTTTTAATGGTCAATGTCCCTTGAATTTTACTGCAAGTAATAATAACCACTGTGGCTGCCACATGGCCCTGGTGGAGTTTAGGTCTACCCAATTTCTACTCTACCTTAACTCTCCACATGAGAATTGTTTATATCCACAAAAATCTGTCTTTTGAGGTTGCCCTTTCTGTAAGGAAATTATTGAATCTCACTTTATTGAAAATCACATTGACAATAGTTTGTCTCTATTTCTATGCTGGCATAATTTTTTCTTCCTTTCTGAAGTTAGCATTATCTGTCCATTTCATGTCATCAATTCTACCTTGGAAGATTTTTAATAGACATTTAAATGAAATTAGTCTCATTTCCCCCAGAAGTGTTCTTTCCTTCCACCCAAGACTTTTATTATTCTGTTACTATGTTTCTCATGTCTGCCTTTCAGAAAGTTTTTAAGCTATGATACTTCAGAAAGTCTGGAGAAAGTAACTTTTTATTAAAAAACCAATAAGGATCTTGGACTAGATAGTCTCCAAATCCCTTTGCACTCTAGATGTTATGATCCTGTGAGTCTTCTGCATTTTTAACTTTTTCTGTCATTTTCTATCATTCATCTAACATTCTAGCCAAACTGGATTTCTTGTTACATTTCTAATGTATGCCCTTTACCTGAAATTCTTTTTCCCACTGCTATGAAAATCTTGTTCATTTTGCAATATCAAGCTACTTTCTTTATGAACTCTTCTTCAGTCATTCTGTGAAAAAGTGATTCCTCCCCTTTTCTTTTTTTCCTTCCTTTCCCTTCCCCCTCCTTATGGTCTTTGCTGGTATTCCTTGGTTTTCTTATCTATAAAATCAGGAAAGTAATATATAGAGATAATATGTGCAAAATGATTTTCAAAGTGCTATACAAATGTTAATGATTAGTATATTAACATCATAAGAGTAATAGCTTTTTTTTTTTTGCACTTTAAGCTATGCAAAGTATTTTTGCATTTTTAAAAATATTACCTTGGGGGAGATATGTTTGATATGATATGGAAAATGGTTGATCATTTCAAAAACTTCAAAATTTCAAGAAAGATAAAGAAAAAGAACAGGTGATTTTGCATTTGTTAGATTATCTCTAAGAGAACACTTTTAGTGGGGGTACTGGGATAGCAAGACAGGAAATTAAGAAGTAAATAAGTAGCATAATAAGAAATGATGGTAGTTTGTAATCTGAGGTCCACCCACTTAAAAAAATGGATAACTATTTCAACATTATTCATTTCCTTTTCAATCCCATGTATTTTATTGTATGTATTAAAAAAATTATTCTGTATTATTGTTCTATAAGAAATGACCAGTAGGATGCATGAAATGAACAGAACCAGGAGATCATTATATACTTCAACAACAATACTATATGATGATCAATTCTGATGGATGTGACTCTCTTTAACAACAAGAGGATCCAAATCTATTCCAATTGATGTGTAATGAACAGAATCAGCTACACCCAGAGAAAGAACACTGGAAAATGAGCAGGGACCACAACATAACATTTCTACTCTTTCTGTTATTGTTTGCTTACATTTTTGTTTTTTCTTCTCAGGTTATTTTGACCTTCTTTCTAAATCCAATCTTTCTTGTGCAACAAGACAACTCTATAAATATGTATACACATATTATATTTAACATATACTTTAATATATTTAACACGTATGAGACTACCTGTCATCTAGCGGAGATGGAGGGAAGGAGGGGAAAAGTTGAAACAGAATTTTTTGCAAGGGTCAATGTTGAAAAATTACCCATACATATGTGTTGTATATAAAAAAGCTATTATATATATAATATATGTATATAATTCTGAGAGAGGATTCACATGTATCATCTGATTGTCAAAGAAGTCCATAACACACAAAAAAATTAAGAACTTCTGATGTAGAAATTTTTTTTCTTCTAATAATGGTTTTGAAAAGAAAAAGAAAATATAAGGCAATAGAGGACCTGGATTGGGGGGGGGGGGTGTCAGCTGAAAGCTTTTTTTTTTTTTTTTTTTTTTTTTTTAGTGAATTACAAAATAAACCATACTCATTGTGATTTGACTTCAAATTGGTTAGAATACAAGATTGTGACATATCAGTGTCAGGTGATAATTTCTTCATCTGACATCTTATTCTTCTTAAAGAGGATCAAATGAGATATTTGTAAAACACTTTGCATAAATCTTGGCAAATAGTAGGTGTATATTGTACATTTTATTCTGGTTTAGTTGAATAACATTTGAATGATTGGCTTATTTTTGTTCTTTGAAACCTTGGATAGAGCATACTCTGGCTTTTCCCTTAGTTCTGGATCAGTGTCTTTCAAGGGCATAGTCCTCAGTAGATCTGAAAATTCTTTATGGGACCTCATGTGCTTGGTACTTTCTAAATTGTTTTCATTTCTCTTTTTTCTTACTTTTCTTGATTTTCTTAATGTGAAAATCCCTGGGACTCAGGTACAAAGTTTGCCTTCTCATTTAACATTCTGAATCATGTTTTTTTCCTATGGAAACTATGGCTCTTATAGTTTCTCTATGTTCAAGGTCATAGGATTGCCATTCACACAATGATGATGCAGATGCATTTCCATTTGGGATGCAGCTGCTCTTGGGATATGAGCCCATTATAGTGAAGACTAAAGGGCCTATCTGGAATGGTGTTCCCAAATCTTTTCTTTTTCATTCACCTTCAACCCCAGTGATCTAAAGAGCACAGCCACAATAATTTCTCATTTGTTTTTCTCTTCCTCTAACTGAACATTTCAGTGCTTTATCTGTTTTTCATTACCAATTCACATTGTAAGAAATGGATTCTGTCGCTTACTGTTTTTGCTGGAACCTTGATTTATTCCTGAGAGATGCAGAATGGAATGGCCCTTGAAGAAAGGTTTACTTCCTTCTGCCTAGCTTTTCCATTTTTCTTATGTGATCTTAGCCTTAGAACTGGAACACTTGTCAATTCCCTAATTTGATGCTCCTTCATTTGAGAGATGAGGCAACCAAGGCCACAAAGGTTAAGTGACTTACCCAACTATAAATAGGAGAGTCAAAATTTGAAATCAGGCCTTTCTTTCAGGCTTTTGACTGCATGTCAAAAATTCAGCGAGTTAATGATTTTGTTGAGATACAGTATGGTTACCTCTCTAAGTGTGATGAGAAATTGAAGCAAATACAAATGACCTCAAAAGGTCTCGGAAATAGGTTGGTTTTTCCACTGAGAAAGAACTATGTATATGACTCTGTTGCTTTCAGGTACAGTTTAATTCAGTGAGTGTTTCTGCTCTCAATCACAATCCTGGTACAGACCCTAGTCACCTAAAGCCTGGGCTATTGTAATAGATTTCTGGTTGATCTTCCTCTAGTCTTCTGTGTATTCCAATCCATCCTTCAGTTAGCTGGCACAGTGATATTCAGAAAGATAAGATCTGTTGTCACCTCCCTATTGATTAAACTCCAATGGCTGACTCACCTTTACTAATAAGATGAAGCATAATCTTCAGTTTTTAAAGCACTTTACAATTTATTCCCTTCTTGTCTTTCCTGTCTTCTTAATGTTTCATTCCTTTCTAAAAGTCTATAATCCAGAAAGATTCCCTTCTGGCTGTTCCTTATATAATACTCCCTCTGCTAACTTCATATTTTTTTCATTGGTTATCTCTCTTGTTTGGATTGCTCTCCATTATCCACATGAACTATATTTAGATAATATATACAGAGTTATTTCATGTTACTTCTTCTGTCAGAAAGTAAGTTCCTTGAGGGACCATATTTTTGTCTTGTGTATGTGTGTGTGTGTGTGTGTGTGTGTGTGTGTGTGTGTGATATCTTTGGGGCTTAGTAAGATACCTAGAAAACAGTTCTTAATGGATATTTATTGACTGACATTCCTCTTCCTAATTTTTATGTTTTTTTTTTTTTTGTTAAAGGTAGCAATATCCTTCCAGTTAGCCAGGTTTCTAACCTAGGAATCATTTTTGATTCTTCATTTTCTTTGATCTTCCCTCCCTCTCTAAACAATCTTCAAGGCACATTTATTTTGATTTTAACTATATAACTTTTCTCACCTCTGTCCCCTTTTCTCAAAAAAAATCACCCTAGTTTAGACACACATTACTTATTACCTGGATTGTTATAGTAACTTTTAAATTGGTATTTCTTTCTCCAGTCTCTCTCTTCCTAATTTCTCCTCCCAAATGATGGCAAATGAGTATTTCTTTTGAAGAGAGATTTCATTTTTTCTTTAATTACTTATAAAAACAACTTTTAACTTTTTTTCATTGAGTTATAAATTCTCTCCCTTAGAAAATGGGAAGGAGGGAGATACAGAGCTGGTAATCATAATAATTAATGTGAATGGGGTGAACTCTCACATAAAACAGAAACAAACAATAGAATGAATTAAAAAACAAAATCCTCCAATATGTTGTTTACAAGAAATGCATTTGACACAGAGACACATACAGAGTAAAAGTAAAAGACTTTACTTCAGCTGAAGTAAAAAAAAAAAGCAGGGGTGGCAATTCTGCTATCAAATAAAGCAAAAGTAAAAATAGATCATTTTAAAGGGGCAAAGAGAGAAAGAACATCTTGATAAAGGTAGTAATGATACTAAATGTGTGTACACCAAATGATAGAGCAGACAATTTCCTAGAGAAGATTTTAAGCCAGTTTGAGTAAGAAATAGACAGCAAAACTATTCTAGTAGAGTACTTGAACCTTCTCCTCTCAGAATCAGACAAATCTAACCACAAAATAAACAAGAAAGCCACTAGAGAGGTTAATAGGATCCTAGAAAAGCTATATATGACAGACCTCTGGAAAAAAATTGAATAGGGACATGAAGGAATTTCTCAGTAGTATAGAGCACCCACACAAAAACTGATGATATATTAGACCATAAAAACCTCACAATCAAATGCAAAAAGGAAGAAATAGCAAATGCTTCCTTTTCAGACCAGAATGCAATAAAAATTATATTCAATAAAGGACCAGGGAAAGATAGACTAAAAACCAATTGGAAATTAAGTACCCTAATTCTAAAGAATAAGTGGGCCAAACAATAAGTCACAGAAACAATCTATAATTTTATCCAAGAAAATGATAATAATGAGACATCTCAAAACTTATGGGATGCAGCCAAAATAGTTCTTAGGGGAAATTTTATATTTCTAAATAGCTACATGAATAAAATAGAGAAAGATGATATCAGTGAATTTGGCAAGCAACTAGAAAAGCTTGGAAAAAAAAAACAATTTAGGAACACCTAATTAAATACCAAATTAGAAAATTTGAAACTCAAAGGAGAGCTTAATAGAGACTAAGAAAAGTACCGAATTAATACACAAAACTAAGAATTACTTTTATGAAAAAACTAACAAAATAGATAAACCTATGGTTAATTTGATTAGAAAAAGAGAAGAAAAAAATTGCATCACCAGCATCAAAAATAAAAGTCGTGAACTTATCACCAATGAAAAAGAAATTAAAGTAATAATTAGGAGATATTTTGCCCAACTCTGCAACAAGTCTGACAATCTAATAGAATGGATGAATATTTACAAAAATGTAAATTGCCCAGATTAACAGAAGAACAAATAAAATACTTAAGTAGTCCCATTTTAGTCATTAAGAACTCTCTAAAAAAATTTCCAGGGCCAGATGGATTCACAAATGAATTGTACCAATATTTAAAGAACAATTAATTCCAGTACTATGTATTTTGAAAAAAAATAGATAAAAGAGTCTTGCTAAATTCCTTCTATGCCATAAATATGTCACTGATACCTAAACCAGGAAGAACCAAAACAGAGAAAGAAAATTACAGAACAATCTTCCTAATGAATATTGACGCAAAAAAATTAAATAAAATATTAACAAAAATTACAGCAACTTATCAGTAGGATAATACACTATGACCAAGTGGGATGTATACTAGGAATGCAGGGCTGGCTTAATATTAGGACACCTATCATAATCAACCATTTCAATAACAAAACCAACAGAAATCATATGATAATCTCAACAGATGCAGGAAAAAACTTTTAAACAAAATACAGGGTCCATTCCTCTGAAAAACACTAGAGAGCATAGGAATAAAGGGAACTTTCCTTAAAATAATAAACAGTCTACAACAAGCATTATTTGTAAAAGAGAGAAGCTGGATGAGTCCCAATAAGATCAGGGGTGACACAAGGATGCCCACTATCTCTATTATTATTCAGCATTGTGCTAGAAATATTGGCTTTAACAATAAGAAAAGAAAAAAGAAATTAAAAGAATTAAAATAGGTAATGAGGAAATAAAACTATCACTCTTTGCAGATGATATGATTATATATTTAAAGAATCCTTTAAAATCATCAAAAACCTACTGTTTTTTAGAAATAATTCACAGGTTTAGCAATGTAGCAGGATATAAAATCTCAGCATGTCTATATATTACTGACAAAGATCATCAGCAAGGGATAGAAAGAGAAAATCCATTTAAAATTATTGTATTCAAAAAAAATATTTGGGCATCTATGTGCCAAGACAAACCCAAGAACTATATGAATACAATTACAAAACACTTCTGACATAAATAAAATCAGATAGAAATAATTGGAAAAATATCAATTGTTCATGGCTAGACTGAGTTAGCTCATAATAAAAATTACTATTCTGCCTAAATTGATCTACTTGTTCAGTGCCACATCAATCAAATGTTCAAAATATTATTTTATAGAACTAGAAAAAATAATAACAAAATTCATTTGGAAGAACAAAAAGTCAAGAATGTGAAGGGAATGGATAAAAAAATACTAAGAATGGTGGCTTAGCAGTACCAAATCTAAAAGTACATTATAAAGTAGCAATCATCAAAACCATTTGGTACTAGCTAAGAAACAGAGTGTTAGATTAGTGGAATAGGTTAGATA
Organism: Sarcophilus harrisii; assembly: GCF_902635505.1. NCBI lineage: Eukaryota > Metazoa > Chordata > Mammalia > Dasyuromorphia > Dasyuridae > Sarcophilus > Sarcophilus harrisii. The sequence goes on along the minus strand of NC_045426.1, from coordinate 150,192,319 downwards.
CACACAACACAATAATCAAGGCCTATTGTAATCTAGTATTTGATAAACCTTGAACTTTAGCTTTTGGAATAAAAACTCAGTATTTGACAAAAATTTCTGGAAAACTGGAAAATATGTCAGAAATTGGGCATAGACCTACATCTCACAATCCATACCAAGATTAGGTCCAAATGGATACACAGTTTGGGCATAAAGAAGGATACCATAAACAAATGAGGAGAACAAGGGAAAATTTACCTATCAGATCTTTGGAGAAGGGAAGAATTTATGACCAAAGAAAGACAAACCAGAGAACATTATGAAAGACAAAATGGACAATTTTATTACATTAAATTAAAAAGTGTTTGAACAAACAAAACCAACAGAAACAAGATTGAAAGAGAAGAACTGTGTCAAAATTTTAAGAATACAAATCATTCCCCAATTGATAAATGGTCAAAGATATGAACAGATATGAAATTAAAGCCATTTATAGTTGTATGAAAAATGCTGTAAATCACTAATGATTAGAGAAATGCAAATTAAAACAACTCTGAGGTATCTCCTCACACCTCTCAAACTGATTAAGATGACAGGAAAAGATAATGATAAATGTTGGACGGGATGTGGGAAAACTGGGACACTAATGCATTGTTGGTAGAGTTGTGAACTGATCTAACCATTCTGCAGAGCAATCTGGAAGTATGCCCAAAGGGCTATAAAACTGTACATACCCTTTCACCCCAAAGTGCCATTACTGGGATTGTAATCCAAGAAAATTAAGGAGAGAAAAAGACTGATATGTGTAAAAATGTTTGAAGCAGCTCTTTTTGTGGTAGCAAAGAATTGGAAAAGGAGTCAATGCCCATCAGTTGGGGAATGGCTGAACAAGTTGTGGTACATGAAAGTAATGGAATGTTATTGTTCTATAAGAAATGATGAACAGGCTGATTATGAAAGTCTTGGAAAGATTTATATGAACTGATATTGTGAAACAAACAGAACCAGGAATACATTGTACACAATAACAACAAGAACATGCAATGATCAACTATGAAAGGCTTTGTTCTTCTTAGTAGTTCAGTGATCCAAGGCAATCCCAATAGACTTTGAACAGAAAATTCCAACAGCATCCAGAAAAACAAATGAGGAAACTGAATGTAAATCAACACATGCTATGTTCATTTCTTTTAAAATTTTTTTACCTGTCCATGTTTTTTTTCCCTTTTGCTCTGATTTTTCTCTTACAATATGATTCATAAAGCAATATGTATTAAAAACAAACTTCCTACCAAAAAATTCTCTGTGGGCCAGCTAGGTGGCACAGTAGATAGAGCACCAAGTCAGGAAGCTCTGAGTTCAAATTTGATCTCAGATACTTAATATTTCCTAGCTGTGTGACCTTGGGCATCCCAATTGCCTCAGCAAAAAAAAAAAAAAAAAAAAAAAAAAAAAAAAAAATTCTCTGCCTTCCTCCTTGAGACAGTAAACACTCTGATATGAGTTATCCATGTACAATCATGTAAAATATATTTCTGTATTTGCCATTTTTGTAGAAAAAACTTGAAACAAAAAGAAAATAAGAAAAAGTGAAAAATTCTCTGCTTCAATTTGCATTCAGACTCCATCAGTTCTTTCTCTGGAGATGGATATCAATTTTCATTGAGTCCTTTTGGATTTTCTTGGATCATTTTGTTACAGAGATCAACTAAATTATTTAGTTTTTCATATTGCACAATATTACCGTTACAATGTACAATGTTCTCCTAATTCTTCTTACTTGACTCAGTATCAGTTTATATATTTCCAAGTTTTTTTGAAATCATGCTTATTATCACAATAGTATTCCATTGCAATTACATGCACACCTTATTCAACCATTCCCCAATTGTTGAGTATCCCCTTAATTTCTAGTTCCTTGCCACTACAAAAGATGCCGTAAATACTCATCTAAATAGGTAATTTATGCCCTTTTGTGGGATCATTTTGAGACAGAGACCTAGTTGTAGTATTGCTCAGTCAAAGGATACACACAGTTATATAGCCTTTTGGACACGGTTCCAAAATGATCTCCAGAATGGTTGGATCAGTACACAATTCCACCAACAGTAGCGTCCCACAAATTGATATTTTTAAAGCATAGACTTACCATGTCACTCTTTTGCTCAAGAGATTTCTATGACCTTTCAGATAAATGACAAACTCTTGTTTGTCATTTAAAGCTTTTCATAATCTGGCTTCATTCTCTTTCCAAAGTGAATTTATATTGCCCCTTGTACACTCTCTCTTCCAGCAAAATGTTCTTACTTGCTGTTCCCTATATTATTTATTATTTATTATTTATTTCCCACATCTCTACTTTCATATAGGCTATTCTCCCTATGTGGAATTCTTCTGAGTCAGCTCAAATGCCATTCCTTGTATGGCACCTTTCCTAATTTCTTCCCACTCCCCTCCCCTAGTATTCCTAGCACTGTTGCCAATTATTTTCTGTTTGCTTTACTGTATATTTGATTAGTCTTAGTGGAATGTAATCTTCTTGAGGAAGTGAACTGTTTCATTTTTATCTTTATATTTTAAGTGCCTGCTTCATGCTTAATAAATTCTTGTTGAAATTAATTGATTTGGATTTATTTAAGGAGGCAAGTAAATGTATAAGAAAACATTGGCAAATCTAAAGAATATGCAGATATGTGGGCACATAAGCATTAAGAAACACAAAGCAAAGGAATAAAAATGTGATATGTTTTGAATTACTGAAAGTTTTATGGAGGAAACTGTGTGTGTGTGTGTGTGTGTGTGTGTGAGAGAGAGAGAGAGAGAGAGAGAGTGAGAGAGAGACAGACATTGAATGTGTGAGATGAGAGACCGACACAGTGGTAGATAGAGACAGACACAAAGAAGACAGACACAGAGAGAGACAGAGACACGAAGAGATAGAAAGCTTTTTAAAAAATAATAGTTTTTTATTTTTCCAAGTACCTGCAAAGATAGTTTTTTCATCATTCATCTTTGCAATATAGACCATTGGTTGGAAGATTGAGTTAAAAGACAAAGCAAATCAGTAAGAAAACCTACCTGACTGGAATACATGTCTAGAAATTTAAGTTGGCTAAGGTGAGAATTGGTATAGATTCTAAATTTAACACTGTGTTTGCTTTGGAGATGTGATCCTAGATGGAGATTGAAAGACCTGAGTTCAAATGCGACTTCAGTGACAGTGTGGGTCTGGGTAAGTCATTTAACTTTGTTTCTCAGTTTCTTCATCTGTAAAATGAGTGTTATTGAGAGCACTGACCTCAGGGCTTTTATGAGAATCAAATGAAATAATGGAATAAAAAGTACTTTGCAACTTTTTTTTAATTAAGGTTTTTTATTTTCAAAATATATGCATGGATAATTTTCAAAATTCTCCCTTATAAAACCTGTATTCTAAATTGTTTTCCCTTCTCTTCCCCTAATCCCCTCCCCTAGATAGTAAGTAATCCAATATATTTTAAACCTTCAATTATTCTATACATATTTCCAGAAATAAGTTGCATAAAAAAAATCAGATCAAAAAGGAAAAAAGGTGAGAAAGAAAACAAAATGCAAGCAAAAAACAACAATAACAAAAAGAGTGAAAATACTATGTTGTGATCCACACTTAGTTCCCACAGCCCTCTCTGTGGGTGCAGATGGCTTTCTTCATCATGAGACCATTGGAAATGGTCTTAATCATCTCATTGTTGAAGAGAGCCATGTCCATCAGAATGGATCATCATATAATCTTGCTGTTTCTGGTTCTGCTTATTTCACTTAGCATCAGTTCATGTAAATCTCTCTCTGCCTCTCTGAAATCATCCTAATGATCATTTCTTATAGAACAATAATATTCCATAACATTCATATGCCATTACACATTCAACCATTCTCCAACTGATGGGGATCCATTCAGTTTCCAGTTTCTAGTCACTAGGGATGCCACAAACATTTTTGCATACATGGGTTCCTTTCCCTCCTTTATGATCTCTTTGGGATACAAACCCAGTAGAAACACTGCTGGATCAAAATATATTCACATTTTGATAGCTCTTTGGGCATAGTTCGAAACTGATCTCTAGGATGTTTGGATCCATTCACAACTCCACCAACAATGTATTAGTCAACTATTTCCATGTCACCCCCCACCCATGTTCACTGTTATCTTTTCCTGTCATCTTACCCAATCTGATAGGTGTATAGTGGTACCTCAGAGTTGTCTTAATTTGCATTTCTCTAATCAATAGTGATTTAGAGCACCCTTTCATATGACTTTAATTTCTTCAACTGAAAATTGTCTGTTCGTATCTTTTGACTATTTGTGAATTGGAGAATGACTCAAATTCTCATAAATTTGAGTCAATTCTCTATTTATTTTAGAAATGAAGTCTTTATCAAATCCCTTGTGTAAATTTTATTTTATTTTACCAGTTTATTGCTTCCCTTCTAATCTTATCTGCATTGGTTTTGTTTATACCAAAACTTTTTAACTTAATGTAATCAATGTTATCTATTTTGTGGTCAATAATGATCTTCCATTCTTCTTTAGCCACAAATTTTTTCCTTCTCCACATATGTGAGAGGTACACTATCCTTTGTTCTTCTAATTTTATATCACTCTTTATGTCTAAATCATGAACCTATTTCGACTTTATCTTGGTATAGGGTGTTAGGTGTGGGTCAATATCTAGTTTCTGCCATACTAATTTCCACTTTTTCCAGCAACTTTTGTCAAATAGTGAATTCTTATTCCAAAAGCTGAGTTCTTTGGGTTTGTCAAACACTAACTTATTATAGTTATTGGCTATTTTGTCCTGTGAACCTAATCTATTTCATCGATTGACTAATCTTTTTCTTAGCCAGTACCAAAGGGTTTTGATGACTGCTACTTTATAATATAGTATTAGGTCTGGTACAGCTAGACTACATTCATTTGCATATTTTCATTATTTCTCTTGAAATTCTCTGTAAAATAATTTCTTGGGAGTTTGATTTATATGGCACCAAATAAGTAGATTAATTTAGGTAGTATTGTCATTTTATTATATAAGCTTGGCCTAACTATGAGCACTTGATATTTTTCCAGTTGGTTAGATCTGACTATTTATGTGAAAAGTGTTTTATAATTGTGTTTATATAGTTTCTGACTTTGCCTTGGCAAGTATTTTATATTATCTTCAGTTATTTTAAATGGAATTTCTATTTGTATCTCTTGCTGCTAGTCTTTGTTGGTCATATATAAAAATGCTGATGATTTCTGTGGATTTATTTTGTGTCCTGCAACTTTGCTAAAGTTGTGAATTTTTTCTAGTAGTTTTTTAGTTGATTCTCTAGGATCCTCTAAGTATATCATCATATTATCTGCAAAAAGTGATAATTTGGTTTCCTCATCTGCTCTTATTCCTTTAATTTCTTTTTCTTCTCTTTTTGCCAATGGTAACATTTCTAATGCAATATTGAATAGTAATAGTTATAGTGGGTAACCTTCTTTCACCCCTGATCTTATTGGGAAGGATATCTAGTTTATCATTACATATGATGCTTGCTTTAAATAGATGCTACTAATCATTTTTAGAAAAATGCCATTTATTCCTATATTCTCTAGTATTGCTAATAGGAATGGGTGCTGGATTTTATCAAATGCTTTTTCTGTATCTATTGAGATAATCATATGATTTTTGTTAGTTTGGTTATTGATATAGTCAATTATGCCAATAATTTTCCTAATATTGCACTAGCCCTGCATTCCTGGTATAAATCCTACTTGGTCATGGTGTATTATCATGGAAATAACTTTCTGTAATCTCTTTGCTAATATTTTATTTAATATTTTTGCATCAATATTCATTAGGGAAATTGATGTATAATTTCCTTTCTCTGTTTTGACCCTACCTGGTTTAGGTATCAGAAACATGTCTGTGTCATAAAAGAAATTTGGTAGGACTCTTTCTTTCCCTGTTTTTTCAAATAGTTTGCATAGTATTAGAATTAATTGTTCTTTAAATGTTGGTAGAATTCACATGCAAATCCATCTGGACCTGGAGATTTCTTCTTAGGGAGTTGATTAATAGTTTGTTCTATTTCTTTTTCTAAAATGGGATTGTTTAAGTAGTTTATTTCCTCTTCTGTTAATTTGGGCAAGCTATATTTTTGTAGATAGTCCTCCATTTCACTTAGATTATCAAACTTATTGATTTATAGTTGGGCAAAAAAACCTAATTATTGCTCTAATTGTCTCTTCATTGGTGGAAATAAAATGCCTTTTCATTTTTGAGACTAATAATTTGATTTTTTCCTTTCCTTTTTCAAATCATATTAACTAAAGGTTTATCTATTTTGTTGTTTTTTTCATAAAGCCAAGTCTTAGTTTTGTTTATTAATTCAATAGTTTTCTTATTTTCAGTTTTATTAATCTCCCCTTTTATTTTCAGAATTTCAAATTTGGTTTTTAACTGGAGGTTTTTAATTTGTTCTTTTTTTAGCTTTTTTAGTTACATGCTTAATTCATTGATCTTTGCTGTCTCTATTTTTTTCATGTAAGCATCTAGAGATATAAAACTTCCCCTAAGAACTGCTTTGTCTGCATCCGGCAAATTTTGTTGTCTTATTGTCATTTTCTTGGATGAAATGATTAATTGTGTATATGATTTGTTGTTTCACCCACTCATTCATTAGAATTAGATTATTTCAATTAATTTTGGTCTTTTTTTCCCTGGCCCTTTATTGCATGTAAGTTTTATTGCATCATGATATTAAAAAAGACATTTACTATTTCTTCCTCTCTGCATTTATTTTGAGGTTTTGTGCCCTAATACATGGTCAGTTTTTGTAAAGGTTCCATGTTCTGTCAAGAAAAAAAAAAAAAGTATATTCCTTCCTGTCTCCATTCAGTTTTCTCCAAATGTCTCTCATACCTCTCATACCAAATGTCTTTTCTCCTATCTTATACCTTTCCCCTTCTACTTCTGTTCTCCCTTCTATTAGCTTCCCACTTTCCTTTCCCCTTTCCCTTCCTACTTCTCTACAGGGTGAAACAAGTTTCTTTGTAAGGCTAAATGTGTCTGATATTTTCTCTTTGAGTCAAATCTGGTGAGAATAAGATTCACACAATGCTCATCTTCCTCCTTTCTTCCCCTCAATTATAATAGGTCTTTTTTTCCCCAACCCCTTCATGGGATGTAATTTACCCCATTTTAACTCCATTCTCTTCTTCTTCAAGTAGAATCTCCTTGCCCAGGGCAAGTGACTTGCCCAGGATCACATAGCTAGGAAGTATCTGAAGCCAGATTTGAGCTCAGGTCCTCCTTGACTTCAAGGCTGGTAACTTTTTAACTTGTAAAAGAAAGTTATTTTCCCCCTTTTTACCTTTTTATGCTTTTCTTGAGTTTTGATTAGATCAAATTTTGATAGATTTTGATAGATCAAATTTTCTATTAGCTCTGGTCTTTTCTTCATAAATGAATGAAATTCATTGTTTCATTGAATGTTCATCTTTTCCCTGAAAGGTAACGTTTAATTTTGTTGGGTAGTTGATTCTTGGCTGCAATCAAAGTTCCCTTGCCTTTTGAAATATCAAATTCAAGTCCCTTCAATCATTTAAAGTGGAAGCTGTTAGGTCCTGGGTAATCCTGATTGTGGTTTCTCAATATTTGAATTGTTTCTTTCTGGCTGCTTGCAATATTTTGTCATTGATCTGATAATTTTGAAATTTAGCAATGATGTTCCTTGGAATTTTAATTTTGGGGTCACTTTCAGGAGGTGATCAGTGAATTTTTTCAATGGCTACCTTACCTGCTGCTTCTAGGATATCAGGGCAGTTTTCCTTGATGATTACCTGAAAGATAGTATCAAGGCTGTTTTTTTCATCATGCTTTTCAGGAAGTCTAATAATCTTTAGATTGTCTCTTCTAGATCTGTTTTCTAGGTCAATTGTTTTTCCAATGAGTTATTTTATATTTTCTTCTATTTTTTCAGTTGTTTGGTGTTAGAGTGATTCTTGAAATCTCATTGAGTCATTCACTTCCATTTGTTTAATTCTAATTTTTAGTGAATTATTTTCTTCAGTTATCTTTTTTAGTTCTTTTTGTATATGGCCAATTGAAAAGGAGGAACTCAGATAAAGACCTGTCTATTCTCTACCATATTGGTTCTACCCTTTTTGCCAATTTTAAAGTGCTACATAAATGCTAATTGTTAGTAAACTAAAATTTAGATTTGACATATAGCACAAGTAGATCACTGGAAGAATATAAGCCCCCTGAGAAAAATCACTTTAATTTTTTTCCTTTGCTTCTTTAAGTCCTTACATATAACAAGAACTTAGTAAATGTTTATTGAATTTGTTATTGAATCTAAAGATACATACAAGATTAAGTACCTTTTTTAAGGCTACACAGACAGTAAGTGTTTGAGGACATATTTGAAGTTAGGTCTTCCTGACTTCAGGCTCAGTGTTCTATCCATTATACCAGTTAACAGCACTAGTTTTCATGGTCACATGAGTAAAAAAGCCAGAACATGAGGAGTCAGTGGTTTCTCTCTAGGACTTGACCCATCCTGACAGATGGGTCAGCATGGAGAACACAGAAGCAGGAAAACTCAGTTTACCTGAGCAGATGGTGCACACTTATTGAATGTCATTGGCATACCATGGCTAAGCAAATATTTTAATTGCTGGATTGTTTGAGAGTATCTCACTTTGTTCTAGTTATGAACCTAAATCAATAGATTGTCCTGATTTGTCTGTACCAAGCACTGCATCCTTTCTTTGAGCTGATACATATGATGCCTGGGCCTCACCTCAGTTACCTGAATAACAGAGACAGAGACATGGACTGTCTTTGATTTGATTAGATTGCCCAGGGTCTTGCTTAAGTATATCTGTTTCCCATAGCTGATGCTTTAAGCTCATATGTTCATCTATAACTGTATGATTCTCTAAAGGCAATCTAGATAGCAAGAATGAGCTTGGGCATCCAAATGGAAAAGCAAAAAATGGGCTATGTAGTTTTCACTAAAATTAGGAGGAAAACTATGTTTTTAAAAGCAGAGTCAAGTGACCACAAGTTAACCTTATAGATCTCATTAGTTTCAACTGCTGCTGATCTTGAGCAATGGAGTGACATATTTTTTTAAAGTATTAAAGAAAAGTTACCCTGACAGCTGGATGGGGGATATGTCCTAAGAGGGGAGGGGAAGAGGAAGGAAAGGTAGAGGGGGAGTTGTAATTATCCAAATGTGAGGCAGATAGATACATGATGCCTTTGATAATAAAGAGGAAGAGGGTAATTTGAGAGCTTTTGAGGAGAAAGACTTAAAAAGATTTGGTGTTTGATTGGGGGGGGGGAACATGTATAAATAAAAGATGTCTAAAAAGTTATTTTCAAAGTGGGCATTTAATATGTAACAGATGATAGGATCACTTAATCCCCTGGATCTTATTCAACAAGAAATGCAAAAATAAAGATTGCAAAACATTTGATACATATTTTAAATTTTGCTTTTATTAACCCTTTTTTACAATTGTGAGAAGACAGAGGCTGAGGGAGGGTGTCACTGTTCCAGATGCTTATTACTGTTCCACATCTCTAGTAATTGTCTGATGATATTTGACTTAAGAGATTCTTTACTTTGAGTCCAATATTCTATCTTCTTACATTTATTTGTAGATTTCTTTTCCTATTTAAAAACAACAATTTTTTATTCAATTTAACTGCCATTTATTGAATGCTTATTTACTATTCTTTAGGTATCTAAGTGACATGGTTGATAAAGAAGCTAACTCAATTCAAGAGAACTTGAGTTCAAATACAGCCTTAGATACTAGATATGTGATCCTGAGAAAGTCACTTCACCCTGTTTGCCTCAGTTTCCTCATCTGAAAAAATGAGCTGGAGAAGGAAATGGCAAAGCATTTCGGTATCTCTGCCAAGAAAACACCAAATAGGGTAACAGAGAAATGAGACATGATTCAGCAACAACAACAACAAAAGATATCCTGCTAGCTTCTGGGAATACAAAGACAGTTTCTACCTGGAATTCCTACCTACTATTCTTCAGATTATAAGGGGATCACTAAGGTTCCTTATAATTCTAGTAATATTACCATTCAAAATTACCATACCCATGATGTGAGTATGGTTGAGAGCATGTGATGACTGATGTGTAGATACTTTATGTTCCTTCCATTATTTGCACACCATCCTGCCTTTTATAATAGAACAGACTCTTCCTTTGTTCTCTTTTCCATGTTGGCAGTGTGTGCAAATCATTTGAATCACGAGGAGGTTTCCATACTTATTGCTTCCTGATTGTGTTTCAAATCCCCCTAACTAGTCAGATGCTTATTACTGTTTCTTAAGGGTTAAGTTAAGATAAAGCCCAAGAGGAGAGCTTTTTGTCTCATGGTACAAATAGCAGGACCCCTGAATTGCCCAGTGGGTGTCAGAATGCTTACAACCAACCTAGTTTATTTCCTATCATTATGAAGCTGCAGATCTATTAGAACAGATTATTACTTTGGGGACAAGTGAAAAGCTAAGAAAATCCACCAAAATTTTTTTTGTTACTTATACCATGCTGAGCTATCTTGTCTTGTAAAAAAGGAAAGCTAGTATGGTACTATCCCAGTTTGCAAAATGAACAGATGAAAGGATGGTTGGGATTGGACTGTATGCCAATAAAGAGGCAGCTTTATTGATGTGATGTATGAAAGTCATATTGTAACTACCCTGAAAAATAACAAAACACAACCAATGCAGAACTCTTTACTGGGATATTATCAAGGTGATTTCAGGTCTGGTATAGGTTGGTCTCTGAGGGTCCCTCCCTACTCAGAGGTTCTATGCAGTTCATTTTTGTTGGTTTGTTTTCTACCAGGCTAATATCATTATACTCTTGCTTGTCTTTTTGCCTCCTATATTATGAAAATCTTTCATTTTTTTCTTATGAAATTATGGTGATCTGTAATGGGCTGAGGTTTGAGCTGATGCACTGAGGTCCCAAGTACATGAGGCTAGATAGTAATTGGGCTATACTCTATTAATATACATGATTGGATAAAGAATGGTCCCTGCCCACTCTCCGTGCAAGTCCTGATGTGTTGTATAGGAAATGACGATTTTGGTGGGTGGAGGCAGAGGGAGAGACAGGAAGAGAAGCTGGGAGAGATTGGGCTGGGTTCGAGACTCTGAGCTGCTGGTTGTGTGGCTGCTGGTCGAGCTAGCTTCTTGACTCAGCTGCACACATTGCTATCGCCGATTCTCTTCCACCTCCGATCCTTCTTCACTGAGAATAAAGACTGACGATTTTCCCCTAACCTGAATTCCTGTCTCGTGCTGATCTTAAAATACACGATCTTCACAGTGATCTTTAGAAAATGAAAGGCTCTGGAAGCTTTTTATATATTTGTGCCTTTGGATCTAATATAAAACACATTGCAATATAAGCCCCTCCAAAAGATGCTTCCACTTGTACACTGAAAGTTGGGTTTAAATGAAAATACAGATATTGTTAAAACTTTTTTGTGCCTCTGGGTCAGAAGAGTTAATATTATTGTATATTGCAATCTGAAAATCTGGAGGGATTTTGAATGCTGGATGTAATAAGGTAAGGATACACCAATCAATCAGAATAAGCTCTGGGAAATATGTCCTACTGAAGCAAAAGTGATAATATGTATATACTGTGTGTGCATGAGGGGATGGAATTCAATTCAACTAAAATCTATTAAATATCTATATGAGGGACTGACTGTACTGGGCACTGGGGAAACAAAGAGAGACAAAAACAAAATAGGCCTTAGTCTCAAGGAGTTTATAATTTACTGGTGGAGGCAGCATATACCCAGGTTTTGCAGTTGGGGATACTAAGGTCACTACTACCTCAGTGAGTAGTTTGGCTATCAGTCAAATCTTATTCCTACTTGGATATTTGTACATTTAATGCTGGGGGACATGGGTGTAACTACTAGAGCTTTTTCAGCTTTTGGAAAGCTGACCACCCCGCTACTTATTAATTCAATCCTTTTGTAGTATTATAGCTCTTCTGTGTAGTTGAGGGATGGTTTGAGTTGATTAGCCAATAAGATCTCAAGTCTCATTATGCCGTTGTACTGCTCTAGGAAAACTCTCCTTCAGATTCCCTCTGCTCTTAATTATTCAGGCTCCATTAGAATAAATCTTAGAATAAATGTCTAATTTAAACAATGGATTTTTTTAAAATTTTTAAAATTATGACATTTATTTGTTATTATTTTATTATAACTTTTTATATACAAAACATTTGCATGGGTAATTTTTCAACATTGACCCTTGTAAAAACTTCTGTTTCAACTTTTCCCTTCCTTCCCTCCATCCCCTCCCCTAGATGACAGGTAGTCCCATACATGTTAAATATATTAAAGTATATGTTAAATATATGTATACATATTTATAGAGTTATCTTGTTGCACAAGAAAGATTGGATTTAGAAAGAAGGTAAAAATAACCTGAGAAGAAAAAACAAAAAATGTAAGCAAACAATAACAGAAAGAGTGGAAAATGTTATGTTGTGGTCTCTACTCATTTCCCAGGGTCCTTTCCCTGGGTGTAGCTGGTTCTGTTCATTACAGATCAATTGGAACTGATTTGGATCCTCTTGTTGTTGAAGAAAGCTATGTCCATCAGACTTGATCATCATATAGTATTGTTGTTGAAGTGTATAAGATCTCTTGGTTCTGCTCATTTCATGCAGTCAGTTCATGTATGTCTTTCCAAGCCTCTCTGTATTCATCTTGCTGGTCATTTTTTATAGAACAATAATATTCCATAACATTCATATACCACAATTTATTCAGCCATTCTCCAATTGGTGGGCATCATTCAATTTCCAGTTTCTAGCTACTATGAAAAGGACTTCCACAAACATTTTTGCACATATGGGTCCCTTTCCTTTCTTTAATAAATCTTTGGGATATAAGCGCAATAGTAACACTGCTGGATCAAAGGGTATTTAAACAATGAAAATTTGATAAAGCTGAAATAACAATGAGGCGATCAGTATTAACTCGCACTCTCTCTGTCCTGTCTCCTTAAGTTTTAATTGGATAGCTTCAAGTTTCCTTGTTCCATCCCAAGTACTCAAGCATGACTGGGAAGTTTGGAGGCAAACAGGTCTAGAAATATATTTCCCCTCTGACCATAGAATATACACATCTGCCCTAGTCTAAGAGTCACTGCATCCTCTGGTCTAGGTTACTTTATACAACTTACAGATTTCTGCTTCTTGTTTAGTACAGTGTATTCCTGGCTTGCACTTATATCTTGTTTATTTTTCAAATGGTGCCCTGGCTCACTATCAGAACCTAAGGAAAGATAAATTCCTGGGGGAGGAGGGTGAGCTGGTTCACTGCCAGTCTCCATTTTCATCCTTCACCCAATTCACCTTCACAACTTCATGTCTGCCCCATCTTGTAAGTCACCACCATATTTCTGCCATTCCTTCATGAGCAGTAAAACACAGGATGCCAACCAGGCATGTGAAGTTGGGACAAAAGGTCAGTGTACTGGCAAATGCTTATTATAATAGAATAGATTATTTGGCACCTGTGTAGAAGATGCATTTGAGACGAGGAGAGATAAAGTAATATAAAAAAGTGAAGGCTAACAGCTGGGAATTCACAGTAGGCTTCATGGAAGAGGATGTACCTGAACTGAACATTTAGGGAAGAAAGGAATTTTGAGGGGAACAAATAAGGAGTACATTCTAAGTCTATGGAGTAGAATAAACAAATGTATGAGAATAGGGAATGTAAAGTCTAGTTCAGGAAAAGAAAAAATAACTAATACCCCAGTTTGATTGGAATATAAGGGTTAATATAAGGATTAATATGACACATTTCTGGGCAGATAAGTTGGGGCCAGACTGTGCAGGCACTTAAATGCTTGAATGAATAATTTGTATGTTAGCACACATATAATTGGGAACCACTAAAGTTTAGAGATGGGGAATGTTAAGGTTAGATCCCTATCTTAGAGTAATTATTTGAAGAATGGATTGGAATGGAAAGGTGCTTGAAAGAACAATTAGGAGGGTATTGCAATAGTCTAGATGACAGGTAAACTAATATTGGTTGGGTAGGTAGAGTTTGTATGAAATATTTTAGATGTAGAATTGACAAGACCTGAAAGCCATTTGAATTTAGGAGATGGGGGAAAGAGAGGAGGCAATGATGACAAAGATTTCAATCCTGGGTAGCGTCATTAAAATGATTATTTTCCTTCTTTCATAAAAATGTTATTATTACTACAAATTCAAGATTTACGATTTAACCAAAATATTTTGATAAAAGGCTCTCAAATTTGGACAATTTAACTAAATCAAACTTAAGAGAACACCATATCATTCATTTTATCAAAATGGAATCAGACTAAAAACCACCTAATAGCATTGTAGACAACTATCTAATAGTTGCAAGGAAAGTATCCACCTGCATTAGTAGGGAGTTTCCTCACCCAAAAAAATCACAAATCTACTTATTTCCCCCTTTAATACTATAGTAACAATAGATCATGTATTGTGAATGGTTCCGCCTCTTTGAATTTCTGAATATACATATTATTTTTAATTTTTCTTATTAAAATGGAGTGGCTATATATTTTTTCATACAAATTTGTCCTTTCCCTTCTTTTCATGACTTTAGGATATCTTAGAAATGGAGTCACTGGGTCAGAGAATATGGTTGGTTTTATTTATTCTTATTTTAACTTGTCAGACCATTTTCCATAAAGTTTATAGCAGTGTTGGGGACCTGGTGCCAGTATTCATTGTTTCTCCAATTCCCTGGCTCTGTAGTTTTACCTCCCCCTCCTGCTCTCCTGTCCTTCTCCTTCTCCCTCTCCTTGTTTCTCTCTTGGAGAAGGCATGTTATCTTTCCAGATAAGCGGTATTTGCTTATAAATTCAGATCATTATCTGACATATTTATAAGATCCACTCAGTTTTTAAAAAGTGCTTTTGCTGTGCAAATGTTTTTTTCTTGAATAATCAAACTCATTGATTTTTATCTCCAATAATTTCTTCTATTTGTTTGATAAAAATAGTACTCTCGTAACTGATGCAATGTTTCATTCCCCTTTCTGTTATTTTTTTTTCCTGTATGGGTTTTAATACTATTTAGTTCATTGATCCAGGAATTGCATACCCTAAATTGTAAGTAAATGTGTCCAAAACACTGCCTATGAGTTGCACATGCCCACGACACTCCCAGAGTACAATCAGAATCAGATTAAAATGTAATTGAGAAATATTTAACAAAATAAATAAAGATACAATAAAACATAGGTACTAGTCTTTAAAACCAAGTCAATATACAGCCCACAGCAATCTAAGTAGTTATTATTTCTATTTGTTTGAAAATATTCCTTTAGCTGATTTTCAAACTTTGTAAAAATTTTCATCCCTTGCTGCTCAGTGACTGGGAGGATTGCATTTGTAATATTAGTTTCAAGATCACTCATACCCAACAATTCTTGTCCCCTTGTAAGAAGAATCTGAGAGATAAATATGATAAATGAGGTGGCCAAGAAAACATCATTCTTCACATGTAGTATATGACAGATACACTACCTTGTTAAAATTAAAATTAAACATTTAAGTTCAATTCTCAAAATTAAATGTAAAAGTAATATGTATGTATGTGTATGTGTATACTTAAACCTTTAAATGAAACTTTTGTAAGCTTGTTGTATTTGAATTTTCTGGAGTTTTGGTTTAAGTTTAAAACTTCCCTAAGATATGTAGGATGAACTATATACTTTTTATATCATTATAAATCATTATTTATATCATTATTAAAAACGTATCATTATATACCAGGAAGATGACCTGGTAAAGAAAGTTATCAAGTCAGAGGATCTGTGTTGAAGTCTTGTCTCTGTTGGAATGTAAGAAAACCTTTACTCTTCTCTTGCCTTCGATTCCCTCATTCATAAAAGGAGGGGATTTGATTAGTATCTTTATAACTTGAAATCTATGCTGCCTCTGCCACTGGCTACCTGTGTGATACTGTGCAAGTTTTCTTGGGTCTGAGTTTCCTTGTTTGTAAAACAAGGCAATTAAACTCATTAGCCACTTAGCTTTCTTCCAGTTTTAGATCCAAGAGGGTCTTTTATCTGCCCACCTCAAATATTCTTGGTCCATCAGTAAGTTTTGGTGGGATTTTCCAAAAAGGAGTAAATTTTAAGTGCTGACATTTGTTTTTCAATGAAGGTGTGTGCCCAACAGTATGATGGCAAATATTTAACAATCAACTCTCCAAAAGTGAACAGCATATTTTAACAGTCCCCATTACCTTTATCACTTATCTCTCTCTTATTTGTATCATGTTCTTATTGCCCATATATTTAACAAAATAGTAAATCAAACCCTAATTTGTAGCATTTGCTAATTTTTGAGTTATAAATGCCTATGCTAAAAATTTAACAATCAGCTTTTATGGAGCTACCTCTAGCATATCTGTGTGTACCTTGCTTTTTAAAAGATTTTAAAAAAACTTTTTAAAGTCCTCCCAGTAGGTTTGTTTAGGTTGTTGCCTAAATTCTGGAATGTGAGTTACTGGTTGATCTCAGTTATGATAGCAATATGGCTATGGCATGGGAAGAGTGTCCATCTAGGAACACTGGGCTATGTTTTATCCATTTGGCCACTCTGAAGGGGAAGACAACTTAATTTCCAACTCTTTATGTTTCTTGCCATCTTCCCTTATTTCAAAAACTTAGAACTGAATCCGTGGATATTCCTCCTACACAGCTAATTGATTTGTGAATAGAATTAGATTATTGGAATTAATAGCACTATGACATTTTAATACTATGGAACATGGAATTATCCTCCTATTCTTTCTTGTCCGTCCCCCCCAGCTTCCTGAAGGAAACTGCTTTGCAGCTAAGAATAATTTTTCTGTATTATGATGTTTCAACAGTGTAGGCCACAAGGACTGGATTTTCTCAGCATTTAAGTTGTAAACTGTGTTAGTTTTAAGGTCTTGAAGGTAGTCAATTGTGATGAAATCCCGATGGCTTGTAAAAGTTAATGCAGCTTGAAAACACATTCCTAACATATTTCCAGTGATTTTTCACTAATATTAAAGATTGCCAAATTTGGAGCTACTGTTCTTGAGACTAAATCTCAGCTATGGCTTGACCAAATCATCTATCTTGTCTGAATCAGACTTTTCTCCTTTATTAAATGAGGTCTTTGAATTTGTTACTGAACTTATTTTCAGATCTACATTTAGGAGTCCTATGAAAACCACCATGATTATTTCATTAGTATTTAATTCATATATGTGAAATTGTTCTGTTTATTTGATTAATATTGTTTACTATGTTAAGTGTTTAAAAATTACTTGCTCTGTTCAGGATGTGACATAATGTTTAAAAGAGGAAATTATGTTACCCTTAGAAGATAGGCTAGAGTAGGATATATGGCTTGAAGGTCTGCTTCCATCTTATATATTTCAACTTATATAGAAGCTCCATTCTTAACCAGCATAGTGTCTTGCATACAGTAAGTCCTTAATAAATCCACAATTCTTCCTTCCTTCCTTCCTTCCTTCCTTCCTTCCTTCCTTCCTTCCTTCCTTCCTTCCTTCCTTTCTTTCTTTCTTTCTTTCTTTCTTTCTTTCTTTCTTTCTTTCTTTCTCTCTCTCTCTCTCTCTCTCTCTCTCTCTCTTTCCTTCCTTCCTTCTTTCTTTCTTTCTTTCTTTCTTTCTTTCTTTCTTTCTTTCTTTCTTTCTTTCTTTCTTTCTTTCTTTCTTTCTTTCTTTCTTTCTTTTTCTTTCTTTCTTTCTTTCTTTCCTTCCTTCCTTCCTTCCTTCCTTCCTTCCTTCCTTCCTTCCTTCCTTCCTTCCTTTCTTTTTTTCTTTCTTTCGCTGAGACAATTGGGTTAAGTGACTTGCCTAGGGTCACACAGCTAGGAAATATTAAGTGTCTGAGACCAGATTTGAATTCTGGTCCTCCTAACTTCAGAACTGGTACTCTATACACTGCACCATCTAGCTGCCCCTGAATTCATTGTTTTATTCACAGATGTTAAATGATGGGAGATGCTATGAGAAGAGTCACAAGGATGATACAGAAATAATGGTGAATAGAATTTAATTCAATTTAACAAACTTTATAAAGTATCTATCATAAAAGGCACTAGAAAAGCTGTGAAGTCATAGAGCATTCTATTACTAAAAGAGACTTAGAGATTACTTAGTTGAATGGTCTTGAATGGTTTTCATTATATATCAGGACTTTTAAAATTTTTCCCACTCATGATCCCTTTTTACCAGGGAAATTTTTATGTGACTCCAGGTACATAGGTATAAAAATTAGTATGCAAATAAAATATTTGCTAATAATAAATAATAATTTCCTGACAGGAGACCCCATATATGATAAAAAAAATACCCACATAAGAATCTGGAATATATATGAGGAATAAGAAGTCCACAAAAGTAATATGACATGGTCAAAGTTGTATAGAGTGATGCTGGAAGAAATTGACTCCCTCCCCCCACCAAGTTCATATTAAAAAATTGGGTTTCTCTATTTTCAGGTTTCTAAATGAGAGAATTCCAGCTTGCAGAAACAAAAATGTCATTCTCTACAATTGAACAAATATACGGTTAAAAGAAGTATTGAGGGCTGGACAGTTGCCATTTTCTTATCCATAAATTAAGTTGGGTTTGCAGTCATGAGGGTAGCAGATAAAATGTAAAACAGCACTAAAACTTTTAGGACCCTTTATAGAGAAAAGCCTAGCTCCACCACCCTTTCCTTGGTGAGAACAGTTGACATTTATAGTGGCGAAGTTAAATAGACTAGATTAGCTAATGGACAGGTTTTGGCAACTAGTAGTTAGCTTCTTAGAAAGACAAGATGCTCATTAACTGGAGCGGTAACATAACTGGATGTATACCATTGGAAAGTGTGAATAAAAGAATAAATTATATCCTAATTCCTGAGGGAGTATAAAGGAATCAGAGTTATAGCCAGGAATTCTAGCATCTGCTCTGGAGAAAATTCAATTAGTGGGGTAGGGGTAGCACAGGCAAGGTTCCAGGAGAGACAGGCAAACTGGGATAAAGTCATGCCAGAAAATCCCTATAAGTCACAGGGATTAAAACCCTTTATGCCATTGAGAGGAAGATGATCACTCTACTCATACCCCATTGATACTTGGAAAAGCTCTAGATGCTTGCCTTAGCCATGGCTATGAAAGGATTTGTTCAAAAAGAGTGACTCATCATAATATAATCTTATCTTCCTGATTTTAAATCTGACTTTAGACACTTATTAGCTATGTGACCATGGGCAAGTCACTTCACCCTGTTTGCCTCATCTGGAAAATGAACTGAAGAAGGAAATGGCAAACCAATCCAGCAGCTCTGTCAAGAAAACCCTAAATAAGTCCAAAGGAACCAGACAAGCCTAAAACAACTGAACAACAACAACAATTAGCCTAGATTTTTCTTTCTTTAAAGTTTGCTTCAAGTTGTATTTCTGTTTTTTCCTTCTAGATTGTTCATATAAGTCATATAGTTATATTTTTAATAAAGACAGATTTGTTTTTTATACATCTAGTTATACTGTGGTTTAATTTAGGAATTCAATAAGACTATACCTGTTAGAGCAATGAAATTGCTCTTTATTTCATACTAACATAATATTTCCAATTTGTGGTGAGTCACAGAAATTGTAGTCATAAGTCCTAGTAATGTCTTGAGAGAATGGATAATTGCAGTGTTACTAAGTATCACAAGATGCAAATTGTCATGGGCACACAAATCCTGAAAGAAGTTTATGTAGTCTTAAAAGAAATTGGGAGAAAGGGAAATAAATTGTTTACTTTTATAAAAATTAAGATATATTCTAGCTTTCTGGTTTTTATACCAGCAATAGGAACAATTTAATATTATTTATTGTTGATTAACTTGCAAAAAAAAATCCTCTACCAGTTCTCATGAATTTAATATTTGGTCTTGACAAGTGGTCAATGAATCTTTTTTCTAGTCCTACATTTCCTAGATGATAATTTTTATGACGGACTTTGCATGCAAATCATTATTGTTATTATCATTTGGCCATCTTGAACCCAGTGTATCTTTCCATCAAAAAGCCACTGGACTTTTACATCTGACTTACAGACTTGCAAGATATTGTATGCATGTTTCCTTCCCCATTCGAACGAGCTCCATGAGAGCAGAATCTATTTCTGCTTTCTATTTGTATCCCCAGTGCTTATCACAGGGCTTTGTATATAGAAGTATTTAATACTTTCTTTTTTATTCATTTTCTTTCTTTTGAATTGACCTCAGACATGATTCTTTGAAGAATGTGATGTTTCATGATTGGAAACCAAGTGATATTACCAGAAAAAAATTTTTTAAAAGCTGGGATTTTGACCAAGGAAGCCACTTGGGATTGTTAAAAAGCACCACCACACAGTTTCCCAAATGGGACCTGACCTACTCTGTCCCTTCCATTTGCTTCTGGGGAGCGTTCATTGACATTCTTAGTGTCTTTCTAGGTTTGGTGTATATATACATACATACATATATTTATATGTATAGATATATAATTTTCATCTCTTATTTCTTTGTATCTCTATCTCTTTCTTTAACTCTATCCCTACCCCTATCCTATATGTCTATAAATTTATGAACATAATTACCCATTCAATTAGCTGTACATCATAGTCTGTTTTAGGTAGGTGTCTTCTGAGAGTTTGAAGTGACAGTTTCATGGGTCTTGATGGAATTGCACACACTCTATCATCCACAAAGAAAAATACATCTGGAAAATTTCACCATCTGTAAGAGATTCCCTTTCCTTTGGGTATACTATATGACAGTATTAAACCTTTTTGTTAAATGCCTTGCTTGATATTGATAATGAGAAGATGGATTCATTAAGTTATTTAAGCATAGATTATTGGAGTTTCTGGGTTTTATCATTATAAAATACACTTACCAAGTACCTAACTGTATAAGACATTGCATTACTTATATAAAGTGCATTAAACACATGGCCTCTCTCCTTCATTTGTTTATATTTTAAGACAAATATCATTGACATTCATGACCATGGTGAGAATATACAGAATTAAAACTTGGAATAAATATATCCATAAGTAGAAAGAATATTTATAGAATTTCAGAGTAACAGAATGTAGAGTTAGAAGGGACATAAAAGATCCTCCAATACAATCCTCTTCTTTAACATATGAGGAAGCTGAAGGTGGGAGAGTAACACAACTAAGTAGGGGAGTGACAAAGTCAGACCTGTTCTTAAGGAAAATCTTTTTGGCAGTTCTTGTAGGATGCATTAGAGTTGAGAAGAGATTTTTAGTCAGGATGAACACTTGAAATGTATTGTAATGGACAAAAATTAACTAGGGTCTGAACTAAGAATAATGAAAAAGAGATGAATGTGAGAGATGTAGTGGAAGTATGAATGATAGATTATAGATTTGGCATGTATGAACAGGTGATATAAAGGAGAATGAATAATCAAGGTTAATGCTGAGGTTACAGACCTGGGAGATTGGAAGAATGGTAGTAGCTTACATAGAAATTAGGAAATTTGGAAGAGGAAAAGTACACGTTTATTATTGTTATTTTTGGAAAGAGAACAGATTCTGTTTTACATAAGATATGTTTGACTTTTCTCTGGGACATTAATTCACAAATTGGCAGTTGGCAAAGTAGGATTGGATCTCAGGAGAAAGCCTAAGGCAGGATATATAGGTCTGATGATCATATGGATAAAAATGATTAAACCATTAGTAGTTGGATATTTTTTTAAAGTTGTTCATACAGAAAAGAGAAATTAGGAGAGTTTTGGGAGTACACCTATAGTTAGAGCCTATTTTTATAGATAGTGAGCCAGCAAAGATGATTTAGAAGGAACAGTTAACCAGAGAACCAGGAGAGAGCGATATTATGAAAGGAAAGATCCTGGGGAGCTTTGCATATTTTTCTTTAGAAATATTGGACCTTAAAGTCCGGGTGACTATATATATTTAGTGAAGGCTTTTGTAAGAATAGCCACAAAAAGGTCACAGTTAAAGAAAATATAAATTCTGTTTTGCTTTAAAAACACTGTACATCCTATTATCAATCAAGATTCTTAATAATTTCTTTCCTTTACACATTATTTCTAGAGTCTTTATATATTATTTTCCTTACTTCACTCTTCAGTCCAGTGAAATTGGCATTTTTTTTTTGGTCCTTAAATAGCATTCGGTTTCCTTTCTTCTTGTCTTTGTACTTGCTGAAATCTGGAATGTGTTACTTTCCCTCCTCTGGGTCAAAGGAAATCTTACTTTCTTCAAAACAGGTTAAACACTGCCTTCTACATTTATTATTATTTTTTCTTCTGAAAGTAACATACACTAAATAAAGTAAATACTTCCATATACGTAATAGGATAGAAAAAAATATTGCCCATAAAAATTTAAATGTCTTTAAGATTCAGTTCAGTCAAATGTTATTCTTTGTTTCTCTAGTTGGGATTTTTTGCAAAGATACTGAAATGGTTTGTCATTTTCTACTCCAGTTCATAAGGAAACTAAGGCAAACAGGATGAAGTGACTTGCCCAGGGTCACATAGCTAGGGTCTGAGGTCACATTTGAATTCAGGATGATGAGTTTTCCTAACTCCAGGTCTTTATTCCTTCTATTTCCTTCTGTATATTTTTGAAATGGCTGAATGACTATCCTTTCTTTTTCTTCTCTTTCTCCTCCTTCTCTTCTTTCTTTTCTTCCTCTTCCTCTTCCTTCTCCTCCTCCTCTTCCTCCTTATTTTTCTTTTGTAAACGTAATAGTCCACCTTTCCCTGCCACTCCTAGCTCCCATTAAAAAAAAAAATCCTCATAATAAATATGCATAGTCAACTAACAACAGATTTCCACATTGGCTGAATCTGAAAAGGTTTAATTCTATATTTGAGTCCATCACCTCTCTTTCAGGTTATGAGTGTCTTCCTTCTTCAGTGATACTCTGAATGGTGGTTGGAAATTTAATATTTCTTATCTTGGAGTTATCTATACTAGTGAAATTACAGTTTTAGTCCTTATCCTCTTTTTCATTGTTAGGCTGTCTTAAATCAAATGAGATAATATATTTAAAGCATGTTGGAAATCTTAAAGTGCTGTGTAAATGTTATTATTATTGTTATTATTATTATTATTATTATTATTATTATTATTATTATTGTTATCAAATAGCCTGGTCATAGAGCTAATGATTACCTCACTGGCCTGTCTCCTACAACTTCAGTGCTGTAATCAGCATCCCAAGGGAATTGCCCAGAGTTGAGTCAGTTATGTTCTTTTCTATCTCATCCCCATTCTTATTATTGACATTTTGATTTCTCTATCCTACACTGACTCTTTTCTCTTGGCTCTTAAAAACTCCCATTGTCCATATTATTCAATCACGTGAAATGAAGTCCATGGACTTTTCTTTGCAAAGATACTGAAATGGTTTGTTGTTTTCTTTTTCAGCTTGTCCACATTTTACAGATGAGAAATCATGTCAGAGACTAAGTGACTTGCCCAAGGTCTTAGAACTATTAAGTGTCTGAGCTTAGATTTGAACTCAGGTGTTCTTGATTCCAGGCGTGATGCTTTACCCACAGTATCTTTTAACTATCCTCTCCTCCCTGCCCCTCATTGTCCATACTACAAAATAAATATATCATTATACTCCCCATATTATTCTTTCTTTCTGTTTCTAAAACTAGTTTTTTCTAAACTGTATGTTCCTAATGGACAAGAATCATAGCTTATATTCCTTCTATATCCCCCACATATATGGACACTCTAAGTAGGTGCTCAATAGTCTCTTTTCCTGAGAGGAAAAAGAGAATAAATCTGAATTTCTTTTGTAAATAGGACAGAATCTAGAAGTGTCATGATCTTTATTTTTATCCTCTTGGAATTACTTCCTATAGGAGATGGGATTTTGATGGAAAAGAACTAACATGTTGGTTTAATAGCAGGCATTAAGGCAAGATAAGAAGCATTTATTAAGCTTACTGTGTGCCAGAGAATGTGATGAGAGCTAGAGATGCAAATACAAGCAAGAAAAAAAGCCAGTCCTCGACCTCAAAGAGCTTATAGTCTAATGGGTGAAGACAATGTATACAAGAGAGTTGGAAAGAGTGGGGGGACTATTGGAAGTGTGGGTGAAACTACCCAGTACAGAGCGTGATGTTGAAATCTGGAAAATCAGTCATAGATACTGGAAGATCAATGAAGATTGGCTGGTTTGAATTAGCTCTGAAATCAGGAGGACCTGAGTTCACATCTGGGCTCAAACACTTAAATACTTACTATTTGTGTGACTTTGGATGAGTCACTTAACCACAATTACCTCACCAAAAATAATTTATATGATGATTATAATAGTTGTCATTTATGGAGAGCTTGGTAAAGGTTAGTAAAATACTTTACAGGTTTTTACTTTATGATGCTTTGAGGTTTATAAAGTGCTTTACTAATATGATTTCATTTGAGCCTGGCTTGACCCAGGCAGAACATGTCAGTTGTGAGAAGTTGATCATTAAAGCAGAGGATGTTAAAGGATAAGAAGGCTGCAAGCAGTGCTGACTATTGAAATTGTAGATGAGTCAGGGCATTGTAGTTCAGAGAGTCAGAAATACAGATAGAAGGGGAAAGGGTAGAAGGAGAAAGTAAAGACAGAGAATGTAATGCTCTAGAGCAGAAGGATCAAACATGGATCCAAAAATACTCTTCAAGATTGGTCCAAAAGAGATTCAAATGTAGTTCCTACATGATTTTCATGTATTTGTTACACTAATAAAAAAAAAGGAAGACATAAATATGTATGCTTTGTAAGCATATATGATACCCAAAGGGATCTTTATGTATAATTTAGTGTTTCCCAGTTCTACTTGAATTTAACACTAGTGCTCTAGAAGGATCAGGAAATAAATTCCCTGCAAATGAATCATCTGGGAATTTTCCCCTTTTCTAAACAATCACAACTAAGCTAATTGATGAATCCCTGGGCTACTATTTCTTTACTGAGCTCTTGTCTTCAGGATGAATAACTTCCAGGAAACAAATTTTCTAGAGGCTGAAGGGGTGCTTCTATGAGGCAGAGAAGCCAGCTAGTCCCATCTTCTTATATTACAGATGAGACCAAGAAAAGTTGTGATTTACTCAGTCACTTAGGTCATTAGTGGCAGAACCAGACCTTGAACTCAAATTCTTTTGGCTTAATGCCAGGGGCTTTGGACAAGTAAATTGGGAAAATGTGATATAGAAGAAATCTTCTTATATTTGAACACATAGATGATTCTGGCGAACTAATATTTGATTACCCTAATATTAATTGAAACCCCCCCATAGTATATGATATATGCTCTAAGCCCTATGCTAGTGTTCTTGTATGGTCACCTAACTTAATGAATTTATTCACTCCCGATTTGCTTAAGAGCTCAGTGTTTCCCCCCAAGTTATTTGGGCTAATTTTATAATACTGAAACAAATGGTACTTATATTATTTGGTTAGGTATTATAGAGATGACTCATCTTTGTAGCCTGAAGTTTACGTGACACTAGCAGATCATCTGCTAGCGGGTCCTCCATCTAATCCTGCTTGGTGACAGTTAATGACTAGGACTGGGGAAAAGTAATTCCCTAGATTGGAAGAGGGCACAGTAAAAATTTTCAATATATTCTTGGTGATCAAATATAAATGTGGCTCCTTCACAGCACCAGAATCCATTGGGTTGAGGTAGAAATGCTTGTAGTCAACAAACATTTGTTAAGCTCTGAGAGTGTCAGCTAAGGACAAAAAAAGTTCTTATTTTCAAGGACCTTACATTTTAATGGAGACAACATATATACCTACAAAACACATTCATAGTATATATAAGGTTGTTTGAAAAGAGAAAACGTTAGCAGTCAATGGAAACTGAAAAGGCTTTCTACAAGAGATGGGGCTTGAACTGAATCTTTTAAAAATATTACTTTTTATTTTATTAAAACTTATTTACAAAACATATGCCTGGGTAATTTTTCAACACTGACCCTTTGGATCTATTCACAGTTCCATCAACAATGTTTCAGTGTCCCAGTTTTCCCACATGCCCTTCAACATTTGACTTGAATTGCATGTTGTAGAAAGTCAAGAGTACAAAGGCAGAGGTGAGAGGAAAGAGCATTTCAGGAATGAGTGAGTTTGTTCCTGTCGTAGGCAAGAGCTCACTCTTGGGAGGGGCTGCTCCCTTTAAGGAGGGATGTCTCTTGCCCCTTCTCGTTCAGCCCCCCAGAATCCCTATAGGGGAGTTAGAGGCAGGTGGAATGGTTTTGCAGAGGAAGGTCTGGGGCCCCGAGAAGGAAGTGCAAAAATTGATTGAATATGACAGGTGAATGAGCATGGAGTTGAGGATCCCAATACAGTTATGAATTTGGATGATTTTGGGGCATAGTTTCCTTGATAGTAATAAGGAAGATCCCATGTGAGGAGGACTGGGGGAAAAGAGAATGAGCTCTGTTGTGTAGAGGTGAAAAACTTGAGCTGGGAGATTAATACTGAATTTAGAGGAATGATTGGGACTTTGAAAGTAAGTAACTCAAACCACTTCCCCTGACTTTGGACCCTTTTATGATGGCTGTATGCATCAGCTGCTCTCAATCTGAGCGGAGAGTGTGACTATGGGCATATTCACCATGTTCTCTTTCTTACTCAGCCCTGATGTAACAAGACTGTTGTCTTGGACATCATTCAGAACTTTCACTTTCTCTTCCATCTTCACCTTTTCACACAGCATAGTGGAATGAACACTGGCTTGAGTTCAAATCCTGTTTGCTGACTGTGTGACTTTGGACAAAGAAAATAAGCAATTACTAAGCTCTATGTGGGGTAGGTATTACTGTTAATTTTCTGTTAAATTACTGTTAATTTGTTATTTTAGAACTGAGCAAATTGAAACAGATAGAGGTTAATGACTTGATAAGAGTCAAACAGCTAGTATGTGAGACTGAATTTGAACTCAGATTTTCCTGACTCTAGACCTAACATTCTATTTACTAACTCATCTAGCTACACCTAGGTATTGTTCTGGACTTTCATTTCCTTATCTGTATATATGAAAGGGTTGGATAAGATTGCAGCAAAAGGGCCTTTCTGTAGGCTTTTCTCTGCTGTACGGATATTTCCATTTTACCTGGAATATTATTAATATTGGGACTCCTATTTTCTGAGCTGGGAATGTCAATCATAATAATTTGTGTGGTGCTTTTGCTCTAGGAAGTAGATGATAACTCCCTAACATTGTCACTAGGGGTTAAAGTTATCATCCATTTACAGCCTATTTCAAGAAATTGTTGTGCCACATAGTCCTATTTCCTTAATATTAAAAAAATTAACATAGGTAACAGAATGAAAATAGAATTAATCTTCATCACAATGGCTGTTAAAATAGTCAAGAATCCTGACCAAATTGAAGATGAGTAAAGAAGCACAGAGATAATGTTTCTACTTTGGGGATTTACCTTGAGCTCCTTCCTACACAGTAGTCAGGTTTTGAAGTATGATCATAAATTGCACTTGGAATTCAGGAACGTGGCAAGTGCTCTGGGACACATTTACAGGACAATCATGAGCTGAAATGAAATTTACTGTTGAAAGTATATCAAATTATAGCCAAGAAGACAAGGTGAGCAATACCAGACAGCTTTCCTGTTAATCACAAAGGATCTTTAATAAAAGATAGCAATAAATGATGTGAAAGAATACAATTTCAGCTCCTCACCAAACTATTAGAGTTACTAACTATAGGAATTTTTGAGAATAGTATTTTCCCCTACCTTTCAAAATATTTTTTTGTTACATGTGTTTCTAATATTAAGTATACATATGAGACCAAGGCCTATGTTAAAGAAAAGAACACATTTAGGCATAAACACTTAAAGATGGGAGAAGCAATAGAATAACATGACCAAGAATTCTTTGGAATGGAGAAGAATTCAAATGGATCGTAGAATCACGGATGTTATTGAGCCCAACACTCTCTTTTCACAGGTGCAGAACTGAGGATTATAAAGTTAAAGTGATTTGCCCCACATTTTATAGGTAATAGGTGTTTAAGACAGAATTAAATTTCAATGTTATTGATTTCAAGTCCAGGACTTTATCTACTTTTTTTTTTAATACAAAGGCATCATACACATGAGTGTTTTGCATTGATTTAACATGGTACATTTTATTTTCATTTGAATGACTTTTATTTCACACATTATTGTTCTTGTTTAGTTGTGTTTAATACTTCATGACCTTATGTGCTATACTGTCCATGGGGTTTTCATGGAAAACATAATGTAGTGATTTGTGTTTTCCTTTTCCATTAGAGAAAGGTAAGGAGAGTTAAGTGACTTGCTCAGAGTCATACCCTGTTTAATAAGTAAGACCAAGGTTAGTAAGTATTTAAGGCTGGATTTGAACTCATAAAGATTGTTGTGATTAAGTAGTTTTTTCAGTCATGTTTGACTCTCAGTGATCTCATTTTCTTGGCAAAGATGTTAGAGAAGTTCACCATTTCCTTCTCCAGATCATTTACAGATGCAGAAACTGAAGCAAACAGGGTTAAATGTTAGTCCAGGTCACTGAGCTAGGCAGTATCCCAGGCCAGATTTGAGTTCACAAAGAATAGTCTTCTTCACTCCAGGCCAGGTATTCTACGGCACCATCTAATTGCCCTCCCTACTACTCCTTGCTCAGGTCTACAAGCAGTTATTAAAACTCCCAGAGGGACATTATAATATCATCTAGGTATTAGATGAAGGGTATGGGCTTAGAATCCATAAGATTGTTATTTAAATCCTACCTCTTCCTTATAGCTTCAAGTCACAATGCTCGGTGCCCCAGGCAATAGTGTCCTAACTATAAAGTATAAATGATTTGCTGACAAGCTTCAGTTGAAGAAGTTTCCAAACTGGAAGTTTTCCACAATGAAATCACACTGGATCAAATAAAATACATCCTATGCCCTGTGTAACTAAAGTTACAAAGATAAAATTAAAAAATATATTTCATTTTAGGGAGCTTAAAATCTACTACTGAGATAGTCTGGTAGTCATTTTGCCTCAGAAGATATTATTAAAGTACAAATTATTATTATTTATATGACTTCGTTGACTTAGCTTCAAATCTTCCCATATTCCCAAGGTTATAATTCACATAATGTGATAATAAGGAAAATTTCCTAACTTAGTTAAGGATGATACTCTAAGTCAGTAGAGGAAAGGCTTTGGGAGACAATATTTATGAAGGGAGAAAGGCATTGTCTCTGGGAAGGAACCAAGAACTTCAGTAGTTTATTTGGGAGGCTGTAAACTTATTCAGGTCACAAGATTCTGTTTAATAAATGACCACATTAGTGTTCATGCACCTTTGAACAACAAACTATTTATTACCCTCTGTCTGGTTAGTTAAGTGCAGAAAGTGTTCATAGAAAGTGCTGTGGCATTCAGGATTGGAGTTGGAGAATGTGAGGTAAGTGACTGGCTGCATGGCTTGATTGGAGAGATACTGGGCAGATTCCTTTGTGCCTGGATACATTTTGCCATTAGAAATTTATTGTTTTGCTTCTTGAAGACCCTTCAGTCCTGAAACAATCTCTTCTAAATTGCAAATATGGAGAAAATGACTTGTATCTCATCCATGAATAATTCTTGGGTTCTGAAGGTGGAACATTTTAGTTTGAAATCCTGGCTTTGCCATTTGTCTTAGACAAGTTATGAAATTCTCCAGGTCTCACTTACCTTATCTTCTAAAATGGGGAAAGGAGGCCTAGATGATCTTGTGTGTCCCTTCTAATAATCCCATATCTTGCAATTAGAAATGAATAGGAGAAGTCACTGAAATGAAATATAAAATGGGTTTTTGGTACAATGAAGGATAAGAGGCAGTCTAGAATGGGTGAGAGAATGGAATGCTATAAAAGGGAGGTGGAAGGAAGCCATCCCCCTCATTTTACAGATGATGAAAACAGGGCTTAAAGAGGTTATAAATCTCCTCTTCAAGATCATGAAGACTGGATTCTGAGTCTTCTTAACTCCAAACTTTTTGTAATTTTTCATTGCTTACGCTACCCCAAATAGGCAACTGGGCATATCCTTTAATAAAAATGATTAGGTTTCTAAAAGTCTGTCTTTGCCCTTTGATATCACATGTGAGGCACTAATGGAAACAATGTTGTTTAGAGATTAAATCCAAAAAAACCTTCTCTTCTAAAGTATTATGAAAGTCTGCCTTGTCTGTTAGAGATAGTTCTGTTATGGCAAGAAATAAAGTATGTTAGTTTTAATTAAACTTGATTAAACAAACTCATTGTTCCCAATAAAATACTGGTTTGTCAACATTCCATTGTAATGGTGGAATTTCCACTCCAGTCAGTCAACATGATTTTATTGAACACCCACTGTTTATTTCTTTTCTGGGATGGGGATAAGGTTCTGTCTACACATAGGTAGAAAGAAAAGAAAAAAAAAAAGGAAGTTGGAATTCCAAATATAGTTGTCCTAAAGGGTAATAGAGATTATGTCAAACACAGAATCTTTCTATCCAAATATACAAAAAATTCTTTCAAATAGTTTTAAAATATAATACTTATTCTTTAGTTTCTCTGCCAGTCACATGTTGTCCCCTCCAAATTATATAAAGGTGAGACTCCTAGCCCAAGCTGAAGGCTTGTAAAGCAGTGATCATTTCTATCATTCTGTATAACAGGAGAGAGTTCTCATTATCTTTGTCTTATCTGTCAACATAAGTATATTCTTCACCAAGTCTAACTTTAACATGTAGCAAATAAAAACTCTTTCTCGGCCTTATCCTTTGAGGGAGAGCAAAAAGCTCTGCCCAACACTGATTTACATGTTCAGAGAGAGACTCTGAAAGGATCTTAGAAATTGTGGAGCCCAAATTATTAATTTGACAGAAACCCAGAGAAATGAAATGGCTTGTTCAAAGTCACATAGGTAATTCATGGCAGAACCAAAATTCAAATCCATCCTTTCACTTTTCATCGAGTCCTGAACTTGCATCATAACTTCTTAATATCATAACTCTAAGTATCAGCAAATTGCTCTCATAAGATGAATGATAAAGAGGGGGCATCTGACATAATTTATTCCCCCATATAAGGCAGATAAACAGTACAATGTATACCTGAGTTCAGATTCCACCTCAAATTCTTAATTGCTATGTGACCTTGAACAAGTCACTTAACCCCATCTGTCTCAGTTTCCTCATTTGGAAAATGGGAACAATAATATTACCTATCTCCTAAAGTTGTTTTAAGGTTCAAATGAGATAACATATCTGTAAAGTGCTTTACTTAAACTTGTGCTTAAAGCTTTCTATAAATGCTATTTTTTAGTATTATCTTTTTGTTATGTTATATCAAGTGGATCCCATTTCTCTAACCCCAGTGATGTGGAAGGGATAGCTGTATTGCGACTACAATCACTTATCAGAGAGTGTTCTTTCCTTCAAGCAGTGTGGGTATCATTGATGCTCATACTTAGCTTTTTGTGTCCCAACTGGATACAGAAGTTGCAGTCTCCATTGGCAGGATCATCAGCAAAATATTGGATTCGTCACATTTTTTTAGTAGTTCACTCTTGAATTTTGATTTTTTGTGGAATCTTTCTCTTGCCTTTTACATAAGATCAAGCTACATATTTTAGTGGATTTTTTTCTGTTTTGTAAGCACCATGTGAATGCTTTGTCAGTCAGCACTTTCTGGTTCTCTAAAAGGTTAGCAATCAAACGAGAAGCTCTCTCTCTAGGATGCTGCAGGGAAAAGGACAGAATGTGTTAGTTATTAGGCTGGGCAGATCTGTTGATTGAGTCAGATGCTGCAAACAAATTCTGGGGATAATGTCAATGTTCTTTAATAAAACAGTGCTTTAATAAGTTGGAGGGAGATCTCTGCAGGAATGGAAATCCCTGTTTGAGCAGAGTGTTAGAGACAGTTCTCATTTAACACAGAAAGGTTCACGTCTGGTATTGGTACAAAGCTCAGCAGTATGGCCTTGAATTGGCATTGATGCATCTGGTTTGTGCACACCTCCAGGGGCAGAGAATTATCAGTGACAGTCTTAGACTGCCATGGAAAGTACACTTGGGAGTGAGAGCTAATTACTTACTTTGGGGAAATAGATGTTAACTCTTTCTACTTTACCAGAAAGGAGGTCTACATAACAAAAGCTAACATAATTGAATGGTTTTCTTCTCTTGATTATAATTATTCTTTTGTTCTTATTGTTTTTAAATTTTCTTGTGCTTTTGATCTACCCTTAATAAATGAAAAGCTTGTAGTGTTTCCTCTTTTCAAAGGTTGATTTTCTTTTAAATCCTCCTCTCTTTTTGGGTAGAGCATTTTATTATTATTATTGTTGGTATTGGTATTTTAATAAGTTTTAATGTATGGTTGGTTTTATATCAATCAATTCTGAATATAATGCTTTTCTACCTTCATCAGCACTAAATGAACCTGTTCCTTAGAACAAATATTTAAGCAAAATCCAAATCAGTAATTGCAAATGACAATATATTCACTTTTAGTACTCCTCTTACCTCTTCCCCATCCTGAAAAACACATCCTCATCTCTTCTTTTGGAGACAAGTTTAATCATTTTAATTATTCAGCATTTGGATTCATTTTAGTGTTCTTTCTCTATTTGAAATATTGATATATTCTGCATAGAATTCTGGTTTAAATACTTTATTTTCTAACAGTTTATGCATGTCTCCACATTTTCCAGATTTCTTCACTTTTTTTTTATCTTGTAGCACAATAATATTTTAAATCATTTTGAAAGATTAGCCTTTCTATTGTTGATGCTTCAATGAGGTATAGTGGACTCAATAGGAGAAATTGGTACATATCTTGCTGATGATGCTTGCTGACTGGGTAACCACAGGCAACTTCCTTAATCTCTGGATCTCAATTTCCTTATCGAAAAAAAATATCTAGATGCAAAGTGCTTTAAAACCTTAATGTGTTACCTTAAAAAGCAGTTATTCTGCTTTTTCATAAAAAAATCATAAAGTTATTCATAAAAAATGATATTTAAGGGTTAAGCCTGTATCTCACAGTGCATTTTGTAATACTGAAATTCAAATATTAAATTAGCAGGAAATGAAGACAATGAAAATGGATGTTATTAAATAGATTTCATCAGATTAAGAGGAGTGTGTACCCCAGTCTAGAGAATTATTTGACTGGAAAAGTAACTCCTTAAATATTGGTTCTAACCTTGTAAATTTTGACTGCATTAGAGTAAGACTTTTCCTATTTTTTTAAATGAATCTACCAATTTCTTTCCTGCCTTCCTTTACTGTTTTGCATTTTTCTTTGTTGAAAGGAGAATTCAGTGGCAAGACTCACTGAACTATGAAGTAATGGAAATACTATGAAAGGGCACCTGTTCTTATGAAATTTCTAGATCTATCCTTGGGATAAGCTTCAGATATTGATCTGAACCTAATGACCCATCTAAGCATGGCTCCATGCCATTGTTATTCCTCTCTTTTTTTAGAACATCATGTGTTCCATTACATAACAAACTCTTGGTTATCCAGAAGCTGATTACTCAGTGTGGAGTTGATTCATTAAAATATGGACTTAAAGTTGGCATAGATAGTTAGGACATTGCCTCTTCTCTTCTTTCTAAAGAATGTTCCTCATCATTTTTGGTTTTTATTAGCACTACTCTTGTGGGTAGAATGGAAGAATGGAGATAGAATATTTGAATTAGTTAATTTCATATTGTCTCAGAAATTGCTTTAAAGAAAGCATAATGATTTAAATGAGGTTAAGACATTATGTTCTCTAATCACTTAGACATGTTTTCCTCAGTCTTAAGTACAGTTAGCTTCCATTTTACAACCAGGGAAAATGAAGGCAATAATAGTTATCCAAAAGTGAAATGGATTTCTCCTCTGGAGATGCTCAGGAAGAGGCATTTTGTCAGAGCTGTTTTAGAAAAGATTCCTACATTGGAATTCTTTCAGTGTTTCCTAATGAATGGTGCATAGCAAAATTTTACTATTCTATAAAACTTTGACTTCCAAAGATTCTCTTTGAAATCAATAAAATTAAAAACCAATTTATCCTTCTCCCAATTTTCTTGTGAACTATGTCTCCTGATAGTCTTCTAACCCAGAGCTACCAAAATACCAATGACAAAGGGTAGAATAGTCCCAAGGAGAAGATTTGAGAAAGCTGGGAAACTTTGAACTAGGTGACTAATTAATATTATTTGATAATTTAGTGACTGGCCACAGTGATTTGTCCCAAATCTCAGGCTGTGGAGATGGAATGCCAATCTATATTTATTTTGCTTAATTGAGTACTACCTATTCTCAGTGGCAAAAATTTTTTCCTGATTTTTTATAGCCTATAATTTACAAGATATATGCACAGGTAATTTTTCAACATTGACAGTTGCAAATCCTTTTGTTCCAACTTTTTCCCTCCTTCCCCCCACCCCTTCTCCCAGATGGCAGGTTGACCAATACATGTTAAATATGTTAAAGTATAAGTTAAATACAATATATGTATACATATCCAAACAGTTATTTTGCTGTACAAAAAGAATCGGACTTTGAAATAGTGTACAACTAAACTGTGAAGGAAATCAAAAATGCAGGCAGACAAAAATGGAGGGATTGGGAATTATATGTAGTGGTTCATAGTCATCTCCCAGAGTTCTTTCTCTAGGTGAAGCTGGTTCAGTTCATTACTGCTCTATTGGAACTGATTTGGTTCATCTCATTGTTGAAGAGGGTCACGTTCATCAGAATTGATCATGATACAGTATTGTTGTTGAAGTATACAATGATCTTCTGGTCCTACTCATTTCACTCAGCATCAGTTCATGTAAGTCTCTCCAGGCCTTTCTGAAATCATCCTGCTGGTCATTTCTTACCAAACAATAATATTCAATAACATTCATATACCATAATTTATTCAGCCATTCTCCAATTGATGGACATCCACTCAGTTTCCAGTTTCTGGCCTCAGTAGCAAAATGTTACCCAATCAGGCAGTTTTTCAATGAGTCTTTTTATTTCTGGCAAAAACCTAACTGTGACATACTGAAAACTGAAGGGTTTAGCAGGAAATCCAGAAAATTGGAAGTCCTTTTCACTATCTTTAGAAGGCACTGCCATATTCCATTGTTTATTGAATCGATATGTTTGGTAACTAGAAAAGAGACTGCCAATATAGCTATCTCTACTATTGTCACTCTTATATGTAAATTCAACAAGTATTTTTAAAGTACTTGCATGCTTGGCATTATAGTAGGTATCAAGGGGCTAGGTAACACAGTGGATATAGTGAAGCATCTGAACCCAGGAAGATATGTTCAAATTTGGCTTCTGGAACTTACTAGTTTTGTGACTGGGAAAATCACTTAATCTCCCTCTGCCCAGTTTTTTTTTTTTAACTGTAAAATGAAGATAAAAATATCTCCCAGGATTGTCTGTAAAGATCAAATGAGATATTTGAAAAATACTTATCACAGTATCTGGCTCATAATAAGTGCTTAATAAGTGCTACTTTTCTTTCTAAGTCTACAAATACAAAAAGCAAAATAGGTCTTGCCTTTGAGGAACTTATATCCAATTGGTAGAAAGTTACCTGTAAATGGACAAGTAAATGCATAGTATGTATACAAATTAAATGTAGAGTAATTGGGTATGGACAACTAGGAAGGTCAGTGGATAGAGAACCAGGCCTGGAGCCAGGAAGGCTCAACTTCCTAATTTAAATCTGACCTTAGTCACACTAGCTGGGTGAATTTGGACAAGCTACTTTATCCTGTTTGCCACAATTTCCTCATTTGTAAAAATGAACTGGAAAAGAAAATGGCAAACCTCTCCAATATTTCTACCAAGAAAACCCTAAGTGGGTCCCCGAAGAGTTGGACAATTGAAAATTACTGAACAAAAACAAAATAGGGAAAGGGAGACACAAATAATTTATTATTTCTGGAAGACAGGCATTTTGTAGGATGTGGCACCTGGGCTGAGCCCTAAAGGGAGTTAAAGGTTCCAAAGGCAGAGCTGAAGAGAGAGAACATTCCAAGGTTGGGGAGAAGAGTGGTGCAGACAGAGATGAAAAACAACTTGTGGTTATAGGGAGCATTACATGTCTAGGTTTGACTGAATATGAGAGAGAAGAGTGGGAAATTAGTCTAAAAGGATAGGTTAATACTTAATGAAACAAGCATTCCAAGGCAATCTCCCAAACTAACCCCAGATCATACCTACTCCAGCTAGCTTCTCCTCACCTTGATAGGGTGATATTTCTTCTGCAAAGCTGGGACTCCTGGTATTTATAGACTAACAACTACCCCTTCCTCATGGTCCTCCTTCTCATCTCTGTCCAGTGCTCTACAGAACATGCTTATCGATTATTATGATGTCTGTAAAATGGCAAGGGTTCCTTGGATATGAACTCTGTGTGGATTAGGAATCACAGCACATGAGGTGAGTCCAATGTGGCAGTAAGAACTATATTTGAAACCAAAAGACCTGGATTTGAATCCTAGCTATGCAGCTTGATAGTTGAGTCATCTTGGAATGCTCAAAGATAAAATGTGGGGGTTGTTTTAGAAGAGTATCCCAACTCTGGCTTCTCTGATCCATGGGATAATAGAAATGGGCTGGGAACATGGGACCCTTATAGAGGTGAATGGGTGTGTCAATAAGCATGTATTAAGTACCATTCCTGTGCCAGATATTGTGCTAAGCAGTGAGGATGCAAAAAAAAAAAAAAAAGACAGCCTTAGCTCTTAAATTCAGTCTAATAGGGAAAGACAATATGCAAACAATTGTGTATAAGCAAACTATCAACAAGGTGAACTGAAAATAATCCACAGAAGAAGTACACTACCAGAGAGATCAGGAAAGACATTTTATTGGGGAGATTTTATCTAAGACTTGAAGGAATCTTGGAGGCAGAAGTGAAGAAGAAGAATATTTCAGGCATGGGGGACAACTAGTGGAGATACCCAGTGCAGTATGGGGCTTCAAACAGCAAAGAGAAGAGGAACAGATTTATGAATGGGAAAGTGGAAAAGCACTAAAGACAAACTTTTCCTAATTTGAAATTTTGGTAAGGGTCAATTTATTATTCTACTTGATTTGGCCTGCCTCTTGTTGGACTATATTGTTAACCATAAGAACGACTGATTGCTCATTGTGTATGAAGAACTATCTGGGGTGTTCTGGCATGGAGGGGTGGATGGTAGGACATGGTGATCCTTGAGCAATTCACAGTCCAGCTGGTAGAAGTTTTGTTCTTCTCTCTTTCCCCTAATAGCTACTTATTGAGTTTATTTCTAGCTTTTCTCTTTAAATAATGAAACCCAAGGCAAAAACTAGAATGTGATAAAAAAAAATTGACTTTTCTAATTTTTGATTGCCATCCACTTCCCAAAGCCTTGATATTTCATATAGTTAATAATAGCATGCCTTTCAGAGGAAAATTCTTAATTTGAAAATGTTGCATATGGCCCTTTTTATCAGGAGACATAGGCTGTCAAAATAAATAGATCTAATTAAGAGCCATTGTTACAGAAATGGCCATTTAAAAGAGTAGAAGCAAATTACAAAAATAAAAAAAAAGACTATTCTTTAAAACAAGCTGAGAATAATCACTATCCCTTTGTTGATTTTTTAGGGTATATATTTTTTTACATATTGTTCAGCTGATCAGGGACTTGACCAAGGTGGCTGGCTCCCCAGAATCTCACAACATGTTGCCCTCCTCTCTACTTTAGAGTGTCATCAATATATTTTGGATAATCATTGAGGTGAGGTGAGTCAGTAGATTTGAGCTAGTTGGTACTTTTTTAGATTAGAAAAGCTCTTGGATCTGGGGGTATATAAGTAGGTCTATGATAAATACCCAAAGCACCCTAAGTGTTCTCAGAGCTATCTCTTTCCATACAAACATCTTTAATCAAATCTAGCAGAAATTTAATGAACAATTACTATGTGTTAGTGAACTAAGCCCTAGAGATACAAAAGAGAAATGACACAAACCCTATTCTGCCTTTAAAAACTTACATTTTACTAGGGGTGAGGGGTGGGGAATACAGTGAGATGAGGATATAATGTCCATACAGATACATATAGTATATCAGATTAGGTAGTGATAGGAGGGTAAGAAGATGTGCACAGTGCTATGAGAATATTTAAAGAAGGAGAGAACATCTTCATCTTGGGAAATCAGAAAAGGTTACATGGAGAAAGTGACCTTGATAGAAATGAAGGATTCTGAAAGATGAAATGAGGCAGATATTTATGAATTCCAGTCATGGGGTGTGGCAGGTGCAAATGTAAATGGGTGAGAGATGGCATGTTGAGCCTGGGGAACTGCTAGTATTGAGGTTGGCTGAAGTACAGAATGTGAATGTGGGAGTAAGGTGAAATAAGGTTATAAAGATAGACTGAAGATAGTTTATCAGGGTTTTAAATGCCAAGTTAAGGAATATGTATTTTATCCCAGAAAGAACTGAAGGTTACTAATTTGTTTATTTGTTTGTTTGTTTGTTTGTTTGTTTTGGGTGGTGGTAATGGTGGTGGTGAGGTTGGAGAGTTGAAAGCTTTAAGTTATACCTTGAGATTATTATTTTTTTTTTCAAATTACATAAAGGATAGAATGGATAAGGGAGAAATTGAAGGTAAGAAGGCTAATTGAAAGTTGTAATTATCATTGAGATAAGTGGTAATGAAAGGCAGAAGCAGAATAACAACATGAAAGAGGGGATGGGATGGATATGGGAGATGCTGAAATGTAATCAATAGAGGTGCTTTGGTATGGAGAGAGAGAAAGTCAGAGATAAATAAGATTTTGGATTTGGGTATTTTGGAAGATTGTGTTACCATTCTACTAATGGTAGAAATTTGGGAAAAGGGCAGGTTTGATAAGAAATAGGAAGATGATGAGTCAATTTTATATATGGTGAATTATGATTTTGCAGAGAAGAAACTCTCTAAGAGGAAAGAAGGGTACTTCTAAAGAAAATCAAGGAAATATCAGAATTACAGAAAGTTTGGGAATCTCCTACCAAATTCCTTTTATGACACAGACATGGTACTGTTACCTAAACCAGGTAGGACAAAAACAGAGAAAGAAAATTATAGACCAATCTCCCTAAGGAATATTGATGCAGAAATCTTAAATAAAATATTAGCAAAGATTTTACAGAAAATCACCCCCAGGATAATACACCATGACCAAGTAGGATTTATACCAGAAAGGGAAGGCTGGTTCAATATTAGGAAAGCTATTAGCATAATTGACTATTTCAATAATCAAATTAACAAAAACCATATGATTATCTCAATAGATGCAGAAAAAGCATTTGATAAAATCCAACACCCATTCCTATTAAAAACACTAGAGAGTATAGGAATAGATGAACTTTTTCTTAAACTATTAAGTAGCATCTATTTAAAACCATCAGTAAGCATCATATGTAATGGGGATAAACTGGAACCATTCTCAATAAGATCAGGGGTGAAATAAGGTTGCCCACTATCACCATTGCTATCAACATTGTATTAGAAATGCTAGCTTTGGCAATAAGAGATGAAAAAGAGATTATAGGAATTAGAGTAGGTAATGAGGAAACCATATTATCAGTCTTTGCAGATGATATGATGGTATACTTAGAGAAACCCAGAGAATCAACTAAAAAGCTATTAGAAATAATACATAACTTTAGCAAAGTTGCAAGATACAAAATAAATCCACATAAATCATTAGCATTTTTATATATCACTAACAAAATCCAAAAGCAAGAGCTATAAAGAGAAACTCCTTTTAAAATAACTGTAAATAGCATAAAATATTTGGGAATCTATCTGCCAAGAAAAAGTCAGGAGCTATATGAGCAAAACTACAAAATGCTTTTCACATAAATAAATTCAGATCTAAACAATTGGAAAACTGTTATGTGCTCTTGAATAGATTGAGCAACTATAATAAAGATGACAATACTACCTAAACTAATCTATTTCTTTAGTGCTATACCAATCAAATTCCTAAGAAACTATTTTACTGACCTAGAAAAAAATAACAATAAAATTCATCTGAAAGAACAAAAGGTCAAGAATTCCAAAACTAAGGGAAAAAAAACCGAGTGAAAGTGGCCTAGCTGTACCAGATCTAAAACTATATTATAAACCATCAAAAACCATTTGGTACTGGCTAAGAAATACACCAGTGGATTAGTGGAATAAGTTAGGTTCACAGGACAAACCCACAAACCCCAGCTTTTGGGATAAGAATTCACCATTTGACAAAAACTGCTGGGAAAATTGGAAACTAGTATAGCAGAAACTAGTCATTAACCCATACTTAACACTGTATACCAAGATAAGGTCAAAGTGTATTCATAATCTAGGGATAAAGAATGATATAAGTAAATTAGAAAAACATAGGATAGTTTATTTCTCAGACCTGTGGAGAGGAAAGAATTTGTGACTAAAGAAGAACCAGAGATCATTATTGATCACAAAATAGATAACTTTGATTATATTAAGTTAAACATTTTTGTACAGACAAAACTCATGCAGACACGATTAGAAGAAAAGCAATAAACAGGGGAAACATTTTTATATTTAACGTTCTGATAAAGACCTCATTCCCAAAATATATAGAGAATCAATTCAAATTTATAAGAAATCAAGCCATTCTCCACCTGATAAATGATCAAAGGATATGAACAAACAATTTTCAGATGAAGAAATTGAAACGATTTCTAGTCATATGAAAAGGTGCTCCAAATCACTATTGATCAGAGAAATGTAAATTAAGACAACTCTGAGATACTATTACATACCTCTCAGATTGGCTAAGATGACAGGAAAAAAAAATATTGACAAATGTTGAAGACGATGTGGGAAAACTGGGACACTGATACATTGTTGTTGGAACTGTGAACGAATCCAACCATTCTGGATAGCAATTTGAAACTCAAAAAGTTATCAAACTGTGCGTACTTTTGACCTAGCAGTTGGACTATTATATTGGGCTTATATCCCAAAGAGATCTTAAAGGAAGGAAAGAAACCCACATGTGCAGAAATGTTTGTGGCAGTCCTTTTTGTAGTGACAAAAAAACTGGAAACTGAATGGATGCCCATCAATTGGAGAATGGCTGAATAAATTATGGTATGTGAATGCTATGGAATATTATTGTTCTGTAAGAAATGACCAACAGGATGATTTTAGAGAGGAATGGAGAGACTTATATGAACTGATGCTAAGTGAAATGAGCAGAACCAGGAGATCATTGTACATGGCAACAACAATACTTAATTTTGATGGATGTGGTTCTCTTCAACAATGAATTGATTCAGACCAGTTTCAATTGTTCAGTAATGAAGAGAGCCATCTACACCCAGGGAGAGGATTGTGGGAACTGAAGATGGACCACAAAATAGCATTTTCACTCTTTCTGATGTTGTTTGCTTGCATTTTTGTTTTCCTTCTCAGTTTTTTTTTTAGATCCATTTTTTCTTGTGCAGCAAGATAATTGTATGGATATATATACATATGGATATGTATACATATATTTTAACATGTATTGGAATACCTATCATCTAGGGGAGGAGGTAGGGGGAAGGAGGAGAAAATTTGGAACAGAAGGTTTTGCAAGGGTCAGTGTTGAAAAATTACCCATGCATATGTTTTGTAAATAAAAAAAAAAACTATAATAAAAAAAGAAAGTTTGAGAATCTTCTTGAAAGCACTGCTGAAGAGAAACATTTATCTATTTGAGTTAACTTATATCTGGAAATAAATCTTTGTACACAGTGTCCAAAAAAAATCTTAATGCAATTTTAGTTTTTAACAGATTTAAACTCCACTAACACTTTTGGAATATCTTGTATTTATGAACTGTTCACCTTGCTTTATTGACCTCAAAATCATTCTTTTAATTTACTTTTGGGGTAGGAGACATAATTTTTCCATTTTATTAAAGGAAAAAAATGAATGGTAGTATTTTTTTTAATTTAGCAGCAGCTAAATGATGGAATAGGATTTCCTTTTTTTCCTCTTAAATTATTGGGATTCATCTTAGAGAAATAAAGTCTTGGGACTGGAAGAGTCTGTCATTTTTTGTCCAAATAAGCCTTGCTACTCTCCTTGGAAATAAGTACAGTTGAAGCTTCAGATAGCAAATATCTAAGAGTCTCTGTTTAACAAAGCTGAATGTTTCTGAGAAAGTCATAGTTCATAGGAACTACTAAAATAGAATTTTGGAAAAATTGTTGATATGACTGATTTGATTAAACTTTTTCCCCCATTAATAGAATCTGTTCATATTGTCTTAAAGTCTTTAGCCTATATAGGAAGTGGAAGACTGTGGAGGCTGGAAATCTATAAAAAAAAGTATAAATACATATATAATATTATTAAGATACATTTGTAGTTAATTGAGCCACAATAGGTTAACCCATCTGGGATACCATTTAAGAAATTTCCTTTTCCAGAGTGCTCACTAATTAGTTCTCTAAAAGAGTTTATTGAAAACTCTACTGTGAAATTGTTTTCTTCCCCAGGCCTACCATATATTCAGCCTCATTTATGTCATTGCTGGATTTGCCATTCATCATCACCAAGGTAATTAATTGCATTGACCTTCCAAATGGTTAATGGATGCCTAAATTGGAAATAGGTTTTTAATGCTGCCTATGCAGTACTAGTTTAGGGTTGAACCCAGAGACATTTGCTGTGAGTTTGGCAAAATAACTCTAATTAATTGTGAAACCCGCTGCTTTCAGCAAAACTCCCTTTGCCAGGGATTCTTTTCCTTTAAATTCTAAATCCAAGAATATTTCAAAGGAAATTCAGTCCAAACATTTCTGATTCATTTACAACTATTTGCTCAAAATAGCAGCATTTCATAATAGTGACATGCTATTCACAGATTCTTTAAAAAAAATAGATCTTTATAACTTCAGAAATAAATGGAACTCTCATTCCCCACCCCCCAAAGACTAGAGATAATGCACAGAAAATTCTTTTATCTTGGAAAAGCCATTCTCCCATCCATGCTGTCCTACATAAGATGGAGATCACAGGAGCAAACAGGGGACCCAACCAGGGCATACAGCTCAAGCTGTTCTCTGATCAAGGGGTCCAATGTGTGAAGTGTCCATCCTGTGGGGATTTAAATTGAATGTTTCTCAAGGTCTCCACTTGTAGCTTTGGGGCTTTATATAAGTCCTTAATTTATAGGAAACTATCTAATAGTTTATAAACCTATGAGCAAGGATAATATAAGCCATCCCTGTTGAGTCCATGGGCTGGAAATCACAATTGTCTATTTCTGGGTTAAGAATACTTAGCATCTTGGTTTGTTAAAAAAAAAAATTATACAGATTCTAGTCTATGGTAAATGCTACCTTTTGGACATGGAGCTTTAGTACTTATAATGGTATAAAAGGTTGTCACCTCTCAGGGGTAACTCACCGGGAAATTGTCAGGATATATATTTGGCCAGAAAAAGTAGGGATGAAGAGCATTAACTCAGAACCAGGACACCTAAGTCAAACCTAAAGCAAGGTGTTTCTAGCTGGGAAAATTGCTATATGAAACATGAACCTTCATCAACTACACAGACACCCAAATCTTTGTCTGAAGTTCCCAGCCCTTTATTGTCCCCCTGACATTATGTCTCCACTAGGTTTCATGGGCTAGACAATAGTTTAAATATTAACACAAGATCCATAAACTCAAGGCAGCTAAATTCTATAATGCCTAGAATGGTGGTCCTGTAGTCAGAAAGACCTGACTTCAAAGCTGCCTTTGGAAGCTTGGTGTATGATTCTGGACAAGTCACTTGACTCCTATAAAATTAGAATGATAATATTTCCCAGAGTTTTTGTGAAGATCAAATGAGATCATATTTGTAAAGTTTGTGGCAC
The DNA here is from genome assembly GCF_902635505.1 of Sarcophilus harrisii. NCBI lineage: Eukaryota > Metazoa > Chordata > Mammalia > Dasyuromorphia > Dasyuridae > Sarcophilus > Sarcophilus harrisii. The sequence goes on along the minus strand of NC_045426.1, from coordinate 150,148,289 downwards.
TAGAAACTCTAAATACTCATTCCTTTTCCCATAAACCCTGAAGGGTTCACATAGATTTTAGGGAGGGGAGTCTTGCATGAAAAAAAACCAAATAAACAAACTTTATTTTCATTTACCTCCAACTTAAATTGATCAGTTACTAAGTTATTTAAAAAACATTATTCTGAGGACTCCATACATTTCATCATACTGCCAAAGGGGTCATAAAGGAGCATTGCTTAAAAGTGATGTCAAATCTTGGTCAAGTTAGTAAAATTCAGTGTTTCTTATTATCTTCCAATTACAAGATGCTGTTGTTTGAAATAAGTAATTGTTAGGTAGGAGATCTGATTTCCTAGCTTTGTCACAAGCTTGACATATGGCCTTTCTAGAAAGTCCCTTTCTCTCTCTAAGCCTCAGTTTCCTTATCTGTAAAAAGAGGGGATTGGGTCAGATGATCTCTTTGTACCTTCCTCTCAATGTATTAAGATTCTTTGGTTCTGTAAGAAAAATGACTTTAAGCTCAAAGCTGATAAGGAGATTTGAAAAAAAAAAAAGTTGATCCATTTACAGTTTTCATTAGCTATTCCCAAACATATTGCATGTTATTTATGGTGATAATAGAATCACATACCTTTCTTGAATTTAACTGCCAAGCATTCCAACTCTTTTGCAGAGAACACAATTCCATTGGGCTGGCCACATTGTTTGAATACCAAATGTATGCTTGCCAAAAATTAAAAAAAAATTATGGAGAACTTACATATGGCAAGCATATATGGCAAGCATTCATAAGGTAGTCAGAAAAAGTCATACAAGGACACGTGCAAGGTCTCTCTTAACAACTTTAGAATCGATTGTATGGCGTAGGAAACATTGGTACTGGACCACCCAGTATGGCAACCCTCATCAAAGAAGGTGCTGTGCTCTATAAGCAAAGCAAAATTGAATTAGTCCAAGAAACACGAGGTGTGCAAAATTAGAAAAACTACTCCAAATGCTCATAGGAACTATTTGTTTCTGACCTGTGGCAGAGCATTCTGAGCTCATATTGGTCTTATAAGCCACAGCTGGATACTCTGTGACTAGATTCTATCATAGTGATGTCATTTTGGTCCTCTGTGAGTATGAAGGACAACCACCAACCAATCAACCACACCTAGAAGGCACCTAGATGTTTGCTCCATGTATGACCTTGGGTAATTTGCTTGATTTATCCTGAGCCCTGGCTTCTTCATCTTATTTTTCATTTGCCTAGAGATGATATCATCTATTGGAACTCTCTCATTTTATAGAGAAGTCAGGTGCTTTGCTCAAGGTCACATAGATAAAGTACATAAGCAGAATCTGAGCCTCATACCTGTGATTCCAGAAAGTCCTCATTCTTTCCACTGTGTCATATGGATGCCAATGAGTCACTGTAGCTTGAGGAATATCTCTTTTCATGGGTGATATTTTCAATTTCAGTCTTTATTCAGTCTCAGAGCATTCTTTCAGATTCTGATATTGACATGTTTCATCAAGATTAACATAACCAAAGTAACCTTTAGAGCAACCCAGTGCTTTCTTTGATAGTCCATTAAGCCATAGGACCTATATCTTAATATTAAAAAAAAACAATTGAGTGAACAAAAACAGGATTCAGATAAGAAGCTGGAAGTATATGAATTAATAACACTTATTATCATTGTATTATTGTATATTGTATATTATTATAACAACATTATACTGAATTTGAAAGACTAGATTGTCCATGTTTCTTTGTAGCATAGAGTCTTTCTAGTCTGAAGATGGGTGTTATTAGAGTCATTTTTACTGAGTAGACTGTATGACTGGAAAATTATGATTCTTAGTCTAAAAATTCTAAGTTTGACCAGCTGTTCAAATAGTATAGATGAATATGTAAACAGAACAACCATGAGCAATCAGTAGGATTTGTAGTAGTAAGAGTAATTTTATTCTAAGTTCTTTTTCTTATGTTCTGAAAAGTTGCTCTTCTCTGCTTTGGAATGATTATGAAGATTAAAGAAGAAAACAAATTTAACCCTTAAAAATGGCTGAAATCTGGCTAGGGGACCCTACAAGAAGTCTCTTAAAATTGATAAGGAAATATTAAGATGAGGGAAATAAGTAACCCCATGTTATCAGCTATTTGCATTAATAAATATGAAGGAAAAAGTGATCTCAAACGAAATCCTGGAATCAGAGACTTTAATATTTCTGTCTTTGTGATTGACAGAGGTTGTCAACAATCTAAATCACTTTATGACAGATTGGCTGGTAAGGAAATCCCAAGGAAAGGTGACTCTAAGGGAACTATGAAAGTGATATCCCATGATGCCTCCAAATGAGGGGGGCAGAATAGTATGGTTCATATTAATCTTTTTTTCATTCTCTGTTTTCTGGGTCATACACATTTCTGAAAGAAAGAAAAAACAATAGCCTGTTAAATTTTGGTATGAGTTCACACCAAAGCGAAATAAATACTTATTCATAACAAAGAATTAGGAGCCAATGTACACAGAAATGTCATAAAATATGAAAGATCAGGACTTCTAGACATTGAGATTGGCGTCACTAGGGCACAGTGTCTGTTTACATTGCTTCTCATGAGGTCAGCAGAGCATTTTGGACAGTAGCAGCTTATTGGCCCTGCAAAAGGTCTGTTCTGTGAAACTAGACATAAATTGTGGGATTTAAAAGTCCCTAGATTCCTTTCTGTAACTTGTTTAAGAAGTCAGGCTCTTTACTAGAGCTGTAGGTTTCTGACATCTCAAAATGAATACTGTTCTCATAAGGAGGCTATAATTGGGAGGGGCTAATCTAAAACATGAATGATGGAAAGGGAACATACAATGTTAATACCCTCAACAAGGAAGTACATTGTGTGTGTTTTTCTTATTTGTGTTCCTATTTGTGTGCGTTGTATGTGTGTGTAAAAGCAGAAATTCATAGGATAATGGAGTTAGACCTCAAAGGGACCTCAGATACCACCTAGTACAACCTTCACATTTCATAGATGTGGAAATCCTTTGCTGAAGGTCATAGTGGTAGGTCATAGGTTGAAATCACCTTAAAGGTCATCTGTTCCAACCCTCTCATTTAGCAGAAGCAGAAATGATCCCAGAGAGGTCACAACTTGACCTATATCTCCCCTACTACCTTCACTAAATTCCCAGAATCTGTGGTTTTTAATCATTTTGTCAACTGGAATAAATAATGACAATTTATTTACATATCGATTGTTCTGTGAGTGTCAGGGAGAGAGAGAGAGGAAGAGAGAATGAATATCTAGTAAAACTTGATAAACAATGGTACACTCCCCTTGTTGCTTTGGCTTTCTGCCCACCCTGCATGAGCACCTGGTATCAGGAGCCTGAAGTGACTACTCATGTAGAGTATAAATTCTAGGTGACCTTGATGGAAAAGAAAAGCAGGTCTTGACAGAAGACCTTTCCACCTGCTTTGGGAAAAAACTGTTTCTGGTCTGTGCTTGGAATGTCATAAAGAATGGAACTTATTTTCATACTGATAAAGAGACCCAAAGTACCTGAGGAAAGCTGACCTTGAAAGGTCACAAAATCAAGATGAGTGAATAGATAGTAGATTGTCAGTTGAGGGGCTTTGGGGTGTGTATTTTGTATAAAGATTCAATTTAAGAATTCCAAAAGATGGGCTTGCAACTCATAGAGAAATTGAAATGTGTCCAAGTCAGATGTTATAGCCTGTGACAGGAAAGTCTTCAATCATAAATTTATAGAAAAGCATGAATGGATATGTGAATTATTATCATCTCCACAAGTGTTTAGTCTATTTTTTTTGTCCATTGATATAGATTACTGGAATTACCAAAAGAACATCTTGTTTTGTTCAGTGAGTTCATAGGTCCTAAATTGTTCAATTTATAAAAATGATGTGGATGTTTTAGAAATTCATTATCCCTTTTCCTTTTGCCTTTTCCTTTCTTTTTTCTCTTTTGTATGTTTAGGAGCTTTGGGGTACTTCACAGAAAATGGGGAGAATGATTATTGTTTTGCAACGTTGTTGGAAATTGGGCTTAACAAAATTAGGGAGTGTCCTCTAAGATCCTTTCCAGCTTTAAATCTATGCTTCTATGAAGCAAAGAAAAACAGTGAAAGCCTAAGAGGACAAAAAAGCAATCACATTTGACAATCTATGTCTTTCCTGTCTATAGTCCTCCATGCCTTTAATATCTTAGTATCATAAATTTAGAGTTAGAAAAGACCTTAGAAGTTGAGTAACCACAGTTCATAGACCCAGAGCTGGGGGGGATCTCATAGGCCATCCAATTTTAAATTAGTGTGGCAGATCTGTGTGATCCCGGATAAGTCATTTAACTTCCTATCTGTCTGTTTTTTTCAGGTATAAAATGAGGATCATAATAGCACTTATCTTTCAGGATTGTTCTAAGATCAAATGAGATAACATTTCTAAAGTGCTTAGCACAGTGCCTGCCACATAGAAAGTGCTTGATAAATACTTGCTTCCTTTCCTCTCCTTCTTAAACCAACCTTATTTTACAGATGAGGCACCTGCTTCTCAGAGAATTGAAGTAATTCAGGTAGTAGAACCAATTTTGTGATCCTAGGTTTTTTATTTTCCACTTCAGTGCTTTTTCTACTGATGTAAGTTTCCATTCTTTATTCTTTTAAACCAATATTAGTCACTGCCATGAATGTGAGTGGAGTTATCCTTCATTTATATTATTGTAATCACTACTTTCAGTAATTCATTATCCTGATTTCATCATCCTATACATGTCTTTCCAAGTTTCTATGAATTCTTCCTCTTCTTTTTTTCTCATGAAAATAACATTTCTGCACAGCTCTTTGGTCACAAAAGAACATCTTTTTATTGGTGTCTTTGGAAGTTCCAAGTGTTTGAAGTAATACAGTATTAAGATCCTTTTTTAGACTAAATGGAAAGGCCAGTCCTGTCTACATTATTAAAAAGTTTGAATTCTTAGAAGTATTTTTGAAAAAATAAACTCAGTTCAGGTTCCTTAAATTTTTTTCAAAGCAAGAAAAACTAGGGTAAAGGAGTTTTCCTTAGTTTAGGAACTTGGTTAATGCAATGATGATGATGATGATGATAGCATTTATATAGTGCTTTAAAATTTGCTACAAATAACTATTTTTATCCCCATATTACAGTTGAGGAAACTGAGACAGTGACTTTTCCAGTATTACACATCTAATATGTTCCTGGAGCTGGATTTGAATTTGGGTCTTCCTAACTCTGTTCAGTTCTTTACCCATTGTACTACCTAGCTGTTGTTGTTTATTGTTTGTTTTTGTGCCTCATCCTCAAAGAGGACCATGACATTAGGGAGGTGATGCCATGACATGCAAGTGAATTGGATTAAAGTGAAGGAAGGCTGTGTGAGGTCTCACTTTTCCCTCCAGAGCCATCTGGGTCCAGTGGCCACATTTAGATCAGGATGACTGGAGATGGCCCTGGATGCAATAGGTGACCTTGCCCTTTTTAGCTAAAATCTTGAAAAGTTTTCTGTTTGACTGAGACCATAGCCATTCAATCATTAAAGCTAGGTAGCAACTAGAGAAGAATGAATGCTATTTAGTACATTGAAAGACCAGCCAAAATCCTCTCTGTTTGTGTTCTTTCCAGGAACACTATCACATCCATCATTAGGAAAGACTTCTTTCAGCAAGTAACTTATCTTCATTCAGCCCCATTTATTTGTTTCTAACCTGGCTTTGTAGATCTGGACTGTCTTAGGTAATTGCCTTAGCCATAATTATATTTTTTTTTTTTTTGCTGAAAGGATGCATCATTCAAAGGAAATAGCAGGAGATAGTTGCAAACATTATTACTAGCCACATTCTTTCTGGAAAACCCAGAGAATACATGATTTATGATCATTTTGTATCTTTCTTGCATTTGGCTTATTAATCAGATATTTAACTATTTCCCAAATAACTTATCTTTCTTTATGGAGGGTGTTTAAAATTGCACTGACTCCAGAACTCTGTCATTACTTTTTTCTTTACCATTTGAGTTCCTCTGGATAAAGCCATCTCATCACTGCCTATAGCTTTTTGGGTAATGCCTTTCTGGATTCAAAAACAACAACCCTGACGCATATTGATAATTATATGAAATAAGTCAACATTGTAGTGTGTTGATTGTTTCCTGTATACCTTTTTTTTTTTTTGGAGGAGAGACTGTTCACTGTTCTGAAAGATTCTCTTAATTCCTTGTACTATTGTCTTAAGTGGTAAGCATTGTTTCCCGTGTAGCCACAGGGGTGAGCTATTGAGGCACATATGTATGCAACACTTCAATGAGTTGTAAATGTTCCCAGCAAATTGACCTTGAAATGATGAAACCAGAATTCTTTATCTTTAGCCTTTATCAAGCAAAGAGTAATTTAGAATTGATTTAAATTTACCCTGCTTTCAGTTTGAATATGGGAATGTGAAATTGATTCGTGGTCTTTCCTTAGAAACTGGTAGGTATGTGTATCTGCAGTAAGAAAGAAAAAAAAAAGAAATATCTAAAGGCAGATTTATATCTAATTTGTTGTCTTTTGACTTCTATTGTGTACATAGACATGTAAGGGGTGATATCAACATGGAAATAGGAAGAAAATGGACAAAAATTTCTTTAAAAAATCAAATAATAATTCCAAAGTTTTATGGATACATGTTTTCACTGTAAAAATAAGAAAATTATTAAAGTGAGTTAGATTCCTAAGAAAGCTATGGAGAGGGAGAGCCACAAACTTCCAAGTCAGCCAAAACTGGCATCCTTAGGAATTCTCCACAGTCAGAGATGTTTATGAAAATGGGAGCTTGTGAGAATATAGGGATCTTGCCAGGAAAGAATAGTTTTCCCACAGGGATATCTTCAGATTTTGGTCTCTGTCTTACTTAGTAGATTGATTCTGAATAAGTAGTAGGGTCTTAGGGACTCAGTTTCATTATCTGTTAAATGAAGATTTTGATCTCTCTCCATGGTTACTACATTTGTAAATTGTAGAAAAGAAGGACTTATAGGAAAAATTGAAATGAACAAAAGCATTCCTTCATAATATTGTGCTACAGTTCCCTTTTAGTGTTCTGACTCAATTTCCCTAATTGTCCTGTAATGCCAGAGAAACTGAGGCAGGACAGAGATTAGAGCGTTTTTAATATTTTATTAATTGGAGAGCATAATTGACTGGACAGGACTCTCGTCTCAAATTATCCAGTCAGACAGAAATAAAGATATACTGGGACCAAGGGATCCATGTTGGTCCCAGGGCTGGAGAAGACTGTCATCTCAAAGAATCCCCCAGTGTCAAGCATCCAGCATCCAGCCATGAATGGGAGAACCCCAACTTCTTAAATACCTTTTCTCTAAACAAAGAAAGGGATAAGAAGCGCTGGAAAACTTCTGTCAGGATGGGGGGAGACCATAAATCCCAAAAATCAGGTGTTTACAGTTTAGGGGATTGAGACAGAACAGTTAAGGAAACTGAGACAAGGGAAACTAGTGCAGGGAAACTGAGTCAGGACAGTTAAAGAGAACTGTGACATAACAGTCCTGACTCAGTTTCCCTAAATTATCCTGCCTTGGTTTCCCTGAATTGTTCTGTCTCAGTTCCTAATTGTTTTGCTCAATCCTGCAACATCATCCCTCCCTCCTAATCATCATGATCCAGATAAGGAGAAAGACCTTCTATCTTAGACATCATGACCCCAGCCCTTCCCTACTTATCAGAATGTCCAGGGCCTCCCCCCATTCTGTCATTGTTCTTTATCCCAATTTATCAGAATGTCTGGTGCCTGCTCTCACCCATCAGAACCAGATTAATAGTCCATTCCTGCTCTCTGTGCTCTGACAGACTCCACCCCTGCCTTAGTCTACCCTTGTAGCTGAACCAAGTATGTATATATATATACTTTCTGGGAGGCACACATTAGTTACTGGATGCTTTGGACATCATCAGCCCTGGGGGTAACATGCCCCCAGCAGAATTTCTCCCTTTCAAATAAAATATTAAAAACTCTCTAATCTCTATCTTGCCTTAGTTTCTCCAGCATTATAATAATACTTTGATTGGTTCTATGTTCAAGTTGAATGGTGATCCAAATATCCCTTCTTTTTTGGGGGTGGGGTGGGAGAATGAGCATAGTAAAAAGCTTATTGAAGAATAGTTTATATGTATGTACATATGAATGTACATAATGGAAAATATCTTATGATTTATTGTGTTTAAGGAAACTTGCTTTAGTATGTGAAAGGTTGTCATGTAGAAGAGTGATTAGACTAGATATATTTTGAGTGCCTAGAATCAAGAATTGTAGAATGTGTAGGAGAAATTTCAAAAACAGATTTAAGCTTTATTTATAGTTTTTAAAAATTCCCATAAATTAAGCTGTCCTTAAGTGCAACAGACCACATTTAGAGTTTCTCCTCTTTATGAAAAAGTTGAATGGCCATTTTTTAGTAAGTTCATAGAGAATTTTTTTTCTTAGATACAAATTGAACTAGGTAACATAAGAGGTCTCTGCCAACTCCTCTTCCTCTATGTGATATAACTATAAACCTGGATGTTCTAGTAAATTATTCTCATATGGAAGGGGATGTGGTTAGGGCCAGAGAGTTGATTTAAAGACAGATCTTCATTGTGACTGATCCTAGATTAAGTATGTTACCTCTGATTAACCAATGACCTGGGAGTAAAGAGAAGTACAGCAAATGTATATGGGTCAGAAGAGGAAAAAAACTCAGTATGTTAGGATACTATGTGGAGCAAGGACTTATGGAGGCCTAGTCTTTTAGTTTTTTTTAATCTACTCTTTTTTCCTTTTTCCTTTTCTTTCCCTTTTCCATGTTCTCCTCTTCTCCTTTCCTATCCCTTTGCCTCTTTGCTATTTTACTCCTGGTCCAAGATCTAGAGAAAAGAGGGTCATGATGACAGTCTTGAACTGTGGGTAGAAGAGGAATTTTCATTGCTTCAGGGAAATCAAAAACATAGGAGGTAAACAAGAAAACCAGAATAGCTAGAGATTCCAGGTGCTAAAGCCATGAGGACAAAAGTCAGATAATAGAAATCTTTAAAGGCCAGATGGAGAAGGATCTTTTATAAAAGGAATGTTTTTGTTTTTATGTTATGTCCTCTCTGGAAAATTCCTTCCATAACCAAAATTGTACCTTCTTTTATCACAAAAAAATCATTAAACAAAAACTCCTAGATAGTGATTCTTATACTACATACAGCAGTTCTTAATAAAAACAGAGGTTCTATTTAATTACCTATTTTGGGGGAAACTATACTAATCTTTCACTCAGAGTTTGGCTTCCTTTTAGTGATCTTTATAGTGACATTGTTGTAGTCATTGTGTGTATTATTTTGTGCCTACCCTGCTTCAGTTTACACAATTTGGGAAGTTTTTTTGGTCTAGGAAGCCAAGTAGCAAGATATGACTACTCCTGAACATTCATGGCCAGCAAATCTAGAGTGAGGGCAATGATGCTAAATGCCTACAAACCCTGAAGGCCAGAAGAAAAGAAGGTAGATGGTAAAGAGGGATTTGTAGCTATGAAATCAGTTTTAACAGCTAATAAAATTCACCAAATAGAACTTTAGTCCTTGATCCAATAAGTAACTTGGGCAGAATGTTTGCCCAACCCTAAGATCAGGGTCAAGAAGAAAGTGTTAAATTAGGAGGAATGTGGTACCAGTATTGCAAAGGAGAGATAACAAAAATGAAAGCCTAGTTTCAGGTGGAAATTTCATATTTGATCAAGATCGATCAATAATTTCCCCTCTGGAAACTTGTATAATTTCCCCTTGTTTGTTATTTTACTTCTCTGTATGTTGGCCCTGTTCTGCTTGGTACAATACCCCTTAAAAGCAAGAAGGTTTTTGTGTTCTTTTCAGAATAGGACAATACAAAAATGAGAGGCCTAGGTTTCCATCCTACCAGTGAATCTGAGGTTGTGGAGAGTCCATGTTCAGAGAGGATAAGGATCAGTTAGGGACAGTGCACCTTGTAGGAACGGTAAACCAGGTTGTGAGATAATTATTATGGGGAGTGGGTGTTGGGAGAATATGAAGATTCATGGGAATTCCTTCTCTTATATCATTGTGGGCTAGATTTCATTGGCATAAGAAACCCTAGGATATGAAAACTACCAAAGTGAGAAAACAGTCTTTTCAAGTTATAGTTTTAGTGATTTGCTTAAAGCATTGAAGTGTTCAGTGATGTGACCAGGATCCTACAAACGCCTACAATTTTGGTGTTTTCTTAACAAAGATAATAGAATGATTTGCCAGTTCCTTCTACAGCCCATTTTACATATGAGAAAACTAGGGTAAATATAGTAAAATGACTTGGGTAAGGTCATATAGCACCTAATAAGTAGTTTTTGGTTATTTACTGCATTGCCTACATCCTTGTTTTTATTTTTGAACTCAGGTTTTCTTGACGCTAAGCCCAGCACTCCATCTACTGGTTCTGATGTGGTTCTAGTGGTAGAGAATTGAGGTGTGAGAACTGATGTGAGAATCCCCTCTGGTCTCAGAGTAGGTCTAACATGAAAGAATTCACAAACCCAAAATCTGTGGCAAAAGGAAGAATTTTGTTCACTAAGAGGGAATTCCCTTAGTGGGCAAATTCTTAATGAAAAGATTTGCAAGGAGTGTGTGAACAGCAACCTATTTTATGAGCAAATCTTGGGGGGGGGGGTTGAATTAATTATCAGACCTAGATCTTTTCAGAATCTGGAATTTCCTGAAGAGGGTCTGTGCTACCCCCAAAAGATCAATGGAAGGAAAATGACCAAGATTTCCAATTGAATAAAATCATTTTGAAGGCTTTTTCTCAGACTTTGGAATTTTCCAAAGATCTGGGCCACCCCCCAAAATCAGTGGAGGCTGCTTTGATCAAGATTTCCAGTTGAATGATGTTGCTTAATTTGTCTGGGAAGATATGCTTTCCCAAAGGAGAGGACCTGAGACCCTTCTTTTGCAGATTAAAGGGGACACGGTTTCAGAGTGATTCTTCTACAGATTAAAGGGGACACAGTTTCAGAGTCCACCTCCATCAGTTCTGTCTATCAAATGTTCTAATTCTGAAGCCAGTTTGGTAATCAATAGCCAATTCTGCCTCTCATGGTATGAAGAGTATCATAAAAAGAGAAAAGTTTCCCTGACAGATGTCTAGATATCTATTTATTTTGTAGTCAATATTCTTTAAGAGAGTCCTTCTTGTTCCTTACCCCTCACCTTCCCCAGCCCTTCCCCAAAAGATGAAGCAATTCTTAATACAAATGAAACAAATTGACAATGGTTTTCATGTATTTCTGCATCATCTATAAACCAATGAGGAGAAATTTTGGAGTAGAATCTTCCCAGAATCCCTTAAATATACCATTTAGACAACCCCTTATTTTAGCTACAGGTGGAACCAAATCTGTCTGTACTAATTTACATGGAAAGGCAACTTCTGTTTCATGACTGAAAGCTGTCCTTCTGCCTATGCCCACCCAAGGTTTGGTTGTCTTTATGTCCATATTTATTATCATCAATTAAATTAGCCAGTGTTATAAAGGTGGGAGTGTGGGGGCTGTGATTGGGGATGAGAGTCAAATGACTGAGCTGTGTTCTCTGGCTGAGGAGACAGGGTTCTGTTTCCTGAGAATGTTCCTAAAAATAAAAACAAGGGCGTAGGCAATGCAGCAAGTAACCAAAAATTATTGCTTTAATGGAATGATTTTTAAAGTTTTCCTTGACTTGCCAGTGGGGTTTTAAAGGCTACACTAGACAAAGTGTATTCCAAAGTTCTTGCCAAAGGGGATGGCACTGCCTATTAACAGGCACAATAGGTAGGAGAAAGAAAAAAAAAAGAATATGGTAGGATTTTGATCCCCCAAGGCAGGGCAACTGTGAATGTCAGATCCTTCCTGCCATTGGGAAATCAAATTTTGTGCTGCAACTTAACTCTGTGAGTGCTTGGCATAAAAGCAGGAAGACAAATAAAACATGTATATACTTTTACCAAAGATGTATTCTACAAACCTACAAACCAAAGTTGTTTTCAATCATGTCTGATTCTTTGTGACCTCATTTTGGTCTTTGGTAAAGATACTGGAGTTTGCCATTCCTTCTCCAGCTCATTTTACAGTTGAGGAAACTAAAGTAAACAGATTAAGTGACTTGCCAAGAATTACATGATTTATAAATGTTTAAGGCTGAATTTGAACTCAGGAAGATGAGCTCTTCTCTCTCTCTCTCTCTCTCTCTCTTTTTTGGACATTTATAGTGCTTTACTATTTACAAAGCATATTTTTAAATAATAAAAGCTTTTTACTTTTCAAAAAAAGATAGTTTTCAACATTCACCCTTGCAAAACCTTTTGTCCCAAATTTTTCTCCCTCCCCCTTCCCCCCTCTCTCTCCATACACACACACACACACACACACACACACACACACACACACACATATATATATCCAATATATAGGTTAGAATGGGCAATTCATCTAAACATATTTCCACAGTTATCATGCTGTGTGAGAAAAATCAGATCAAAAGGGGGATGTGATGAGAAAAAAAAATAAGCATACAAACAAAAACAAAAAAGGTGAAACAAAAATAAAAAAATGAAAATACCATGCTGTGATCCATATTCAGTCTTCATAGTCTTTTCCTTGGATGTAGATGGCTCTTTCCATCACAAATCCATTGAAATTGCCTTTATTCATCTAAGATGAGCCTTTCTGACACCAGGCTCTACACTCTATCCATTGTGATACCTACTTGCCCTTTAAAAGCTTGGATTTGCAACTTAACTTTACATTTGCATTCTTATATTAGTTAAGGACTAAGCAGAATAAAACCAACCTAGTATCTCTCAAGTTAATTAACACGAGCATCACAGAGATGAAAAACAATTATGGCAAAGCTGATGACAGGATATTGCATAAAAATGAACAAATCTAACTTTAGCAAACTTGAGATGAACAGTGATATTAGGAACAGGATGTAGGGTAAATTTATGATGAGAAAGGGAAATTCAGTTCTGAAATAAATGAAAATTAAACCTTGACCCTAATTAGGTGGGATAAGAGAGATAATAAGCATAGGCTTTGTCCATGGTGCTGACGTAGGTGGGCAAAGCTTCACAGCAGTAAGTGCCAACCTTGAGTCTTGTGTTATGCTACTGCCAGCCTTTTCCACCATTTAGCACAACTGCACCAGCCATCACCTCTGTGCCATCCATTTTTGGGTGTATTCTCTGTTTACTCTAACATTTCTTGGGAGCAAGTTGTCTCTCTCTTAACTTGGAACAATTGTAACTCTGGTTGAACTCCACTTGTGCTGATCAATCTTCTTCGATCTCCTTTCCTACTGTTTCTTGCCCAGATGAAAAAATTACAAGTTATAGTTCTGAGAAAGAGACTTAGTTGGTGTTTCTCTGAGTCCTATGTATTTTATGACAAGCTAATTAAAATTAGCAGCATAGTAAAGTGGATAGAGCATTGGACTTATTGGTCAAGAAGATACGTATTCAAATACTATTTCAGAAGTTTACTACCCTGATGACCTTGGAGGAATTTTTATGAGACAATATATGTCAAGAGTTTTGCAAAATTTGAGGCATTATATAAATGTGAAAAAAAATTATTGTAACACTCAGATTTGTGACCTCTTGGGGTCAGGATCCTGTCAATTTTAAAAATCTTCTTCTTGTGACCTTTAACTAGAATAATTCCTGTTCCAAGAATCAGTTTAGCTTTCTATAAAGAGACTGTCTATATGACATGGATATAGGATAGCTCAAGCTATTAGCTTTATGGCAACCAAAGAACTCACAGGTTGCCTCAGAAATCTGATTTTGTAACAATTTGGGAGTACTTACAAGTTTTCCTTCCAATTCTAACTCTCATCTAACCCTTCTTTTCCACTTTCCCTGCTACCACACAAATTCAGGCTTTCATTGCCTTTCTCCTAATTAATTGCAGTAGCAATAACTGGTTGACTTGCCTCCATCCTTTATTCTCTTCAGGCTATTCATCACACTGCTGGCAGATTAATCTTCCTAAAGCAATACTGATTGTTTTACTCTCCTGCTCCAAATTCTGTAATGGAGCTTCTTTGTTTGTCAGATAAAGTCTAAATGCTTAGCCTGGTAGTCAAGGCTTTCTACAATCTGGCCACAGCCTATCTTTCATTATTGTACATCATAAATCCTAAATCTCAGTTAACTTGGTCATCATTCCTCTAGATTACTAATAGAATATTATAGCTAGAAAGAACTCATACATAATATATTCTATCTAAACCATTTTTGTGGATGGAGAAACTGAGGCTTAGGCAGGTGAAACAACTTATCTGATATTAGTAACAGTGAGTTAGTGGTAGAATTGGGATTAGAACCATGTTCTTCTGGTTCCTAATATCAATTATTAATGTTGTTTAGTTTTTTTAGTCATATCTGATAATTTTTTTTGGCAAAGATACTGATTCTTCAGCTCATTTTATACATGAGAAGTCGAGGTAAGCACTTATGTGACTTGCCCAGTGTCACAAAGCTTGGTTAGTGTCTGAGGCAAGATTTGGCTTCTTAACTCATTATAATTTGACTTCTTGACTCTAGACCCAATACTCTGTTCACTGCACTGCAGAGAAGTGAGGCAAATGATCTTGCATAGCCCTCCCTCACTTAAATCCAATTCACTTGCCTAACATGGCTTCACCTCCCTAATGTCATGGTCCTCATCTAGAGCAAAGAACAAACAACAATAATAACAACCATCACCAACCAACCAACCAACAAACAACATAAAATATATTGGTTTCTTGACTCTACAAATTTCTCTCGCCAGTTCCTCTGCTTGGAATCATTTTCCTTAGTATCTTTTTTATTTGGGCATACTCTTTTCAACTTCTTCATCAAGCCCCAATAAAAGAAAGCCCACTTTTATTTCTCCTCCTCTCTTAGTTCTTTCCCCCATGTTCACTTTTTTTTTTTTTTTTTTTTTTGGTGTGTGTATCACCATGTTTCACTGTATTATAAACTCGAGGGCAGCAACCATCTTCTGCATTTGTATCCCCAGCATTTAGCACTATTTCTGGCATTTAGCAAATGCTCCATAAATGTTTATTGAATAGTTCTGGTCATCCTAGATCAGTTGCATTTTTTTCTGTCTTATCCTCTCATCCCTGCAGCCACAAAGGATTCCTTCCTTCCTTTACACTTGGGAAGCTCCTGAAGTAGATAACTCATATGGCCCTTCCCACTTACTGCCTTATGTTTTAGATGTTTGAATATGAGTTACAGTGTTCCCACTCCCCCCACTCAGTTTGTGAAGGCATGCCTTATACATCCCTTTTAGATTATAATTATATATTCCCCACAGAAAACACTTGCTTTTGAGTCAGAAGTCCTGAATTCTAGTCTTTTCTCTGCTAATTACTATCTTTGTGCCTTTGGGCATATCAAAGACCTTTTCTCAATCTGTAAGCTAAAAGGTTTAGGAGAGGTGATTTTCTAAATCTTTTTCATTATTTTGAAATTAACAAACATTTCCATATGCAAAGAAGAATAGAAAGGGAATTCTAAATGAAGCTGGGAATCTCTATTATGTATGGCTTGTTTTCAATTATTTATTAAACTTGATAGTCTCAATACTGCCTTGTCTGTGTCCCTTCTAAATTTCCTCTTGCTCTTTGGATTTTTTTTTATTGACATTTTTTTGTTTTCTTTTTTAAGTATTACTCTGCCTCCTTCTTTGCCACCTTATCCCAAAGCTCTTCCTTATAACAAATAACTATAATAAAGCAAAACAAATCTACATGTTATGCCTGCTTCATTCTACACCTGTAATTCATCACCTGTGTGCCTAGAGGTGGGAAGCATTATTTGGACTATACAATCTTTAAGATTCTATTCATCTCTAAATAATAGGTACTCCATATACTTTTCAGTCAAATATCTGTTGACTAGTATATGTGTAGCTTAGAAATAATGTTGCTGAAGTTCAGGACGCTAAGGTTAAATTTGTGTGTAGTCGAGACTTGGGGATCTGAATTTATTTCTGGGCTGGCATTCCAGTTTCAGAGATAAAACCTTTTTTTTCTCCCCTCTGGAAAGACTTAATTTAAAAAGCTAACACAACTTAAATCTGTATTAAGAGATAAAATGACTTGGAAAAAAATAAATTTTTTTTTGAGAATGGGTCATTATTTAGAAGAAAACAGAGAGATAGCAAAGGCTGTAGACCTCCAAAGGGAAAAGAGGCATTTAGGATGAGAATTTGGCTGAGTGGGTAAAGCTGGGAGGAAGTCTTCAACAAGCACTTAAAGCAAACTCCTAATAGGTTTAGAGCTGCATGTTAAAAAGATACTCTCTAAATTATAATAGGAGATAGCAACTTTTTGATGCTTAACCAGAAGTTTAAAATGAATCCCTTGATTTAAAGGGATTCCTTGGTCTTGGATTCCCATTTGATGTAGAATGGAAGTCAGGAAGTAAATGATGAGCTCTTTGAAAATTCAAGATATTCTCAAATCCTAACCATCATTAGTAAGTGAATTTCCAGGAGAGAAATCAAGGACATAAGAGAAAAAAGATGCATTTAGGACTTCATGGAATTGCTATAAATGAGATGATGAAATTTGTGATCAGCACTTAACCAAAAATTCAGAATGCTAAGGAAGTGCATGAAGTCCAGCTTCAGGATGAATCAAATTCTGTACTTCATGTTCTATGGTTCTTAAATTCTGTTATATTATGTAAAATGGATAATTAGGCAACAATTTAGTCCAAAGTCCAGTTTACCTAAAAATATCTCCTCTTCTGACCTGCTAAGGTAGTTAAAAATTTCCACTGCTTGAACCATTGTGATGAGGTCTAGATATGGAGTACCTAAATAAAATTAGGGTTTAGTTGAGGTCTAGTGGCAGGTTTGGGGTACAGGGAGTCAAATAAAGCCCCCCTGCAATCCCCTTGGATTTGGCGCAAGGATACGGTGGTAAATGAGGTCTAGGGGTGGCACGAGTCCCCAATAAAAGCATTTATCAACCTGAAAAGCTAGATTGATAAAAGAGGTTTATTATGGGGTTTAGAAGTAAGGAAATAGGTGAAGGTAGAGATAAGAAGGGCACTGGACAGAGGGTCCAGTGGACAGAGGATTCTGACATGGCTAACGTGTTTGGGACCGTGTGTCCCTTTTATAATGGAGATTTACTTAGAAGGGCCTGTGGGTGTAGCCCTGAGTTGGCTCAGATCCAGATGGGGGCTAGGACAGGTCCAGATCTTCTGTTGGAATACAAAGGGACCAGGATTTGTGAGTCAAAGGGTAATTACATTAACTGGGGGGGTTGGGAATCACAAAGAAAGGAATCTTTCCCACATCAATTGCTTTAGCTCATTCATTTGTTAACAACTATTTATTAAGTGTTTACTATGAGCAATGTAGGGACAACTAAATGGCATAATGAATAGAATGCTAGGCTCAGAATCATGAAGACTCATCTTCCTGAATTCAAATCTAGATTCAAGGCACTTATTGTGTGATCCTGAGCAAACCATTTAATCTTGTTTGCTTTAGTTTCTGCATTTGTAAAGTAAATTGGAGATGGATATATATCTTTGCCAAAAAAAGTAAAAAAATCAACCAAAAAAACCAACCCCCCCCAAAAAAAAAAAAAAACCCAAATAGTTTCACAAAGAGTTGAATGTTTCTGAAAACAATTGAACTGAAACATATAGTGTTCTATGATTCTTATTCTCAAGGATTTTACAATTTTCCAGGGGGAAAATCACGTGTGTCCATAAATATGTGGTATTTTATAATTAATATTTAAAAATAGAGTAAAATGAACATAGATGAAAGGTGTACAGTGTGGAACAAGGAAGCAGAGATCATTTTTGACTAGAATCAATGAAATCTTCACGCAAAGGTAGTATTTGAGTTTTATCTTGGAAGACAGAGTTAGGATTTCAAATGGAGTGTGAGGTCAGGTTAGAATCCCTAGATTCTAGGGGCATATATATAATCTGTACTTGGGGTTTCTTCTACCTAAGAATTAATCAATAACAAAACATAGAGTGGAACTTTGCTATTTCCTCATGTCTTGTCTGGCTTTTGCTTATACACTCCTCCTACTTGCTTTCTTTGCTCAGTACCAATTCTAGGCTGGTTGGAATATGTATCAGTGGGCTGTTTTTCAAGTAGGAGTGAAAACTACTGATACGGGTTGTGATCCCTTTAAGAATTGATTTATTCCTTTCTTTCTAATTCCCATCCCCTCCTAGCTGATGGATTATCAATCCAGGAAGCTAGGACCTTTGATTCACAAATCCTGGTCCTATGAATTTCAATAGAAGATCTGGGGTTGTCCCAGCCCCCATTCTAATGATCTGCTCAGGTTTCCCAACCCTTACCAAGCGAACTCAAGCCCCCACTAAAAGCCAAAAGGAGCCAACTAGGAACTCCACCCACAGGCCTTCTTAGCTAAATCTCTCCTTATAAAAGTATTAAGCTGGAATCCTCTCTTTGCAGAGGTTCCAAACATGCCAGCCTTATGCCTAGCATTCCAGGGATCTCTGTCTGCTGTAATCCTGTTTCCAGTGTCCTCTTATCTCTTTATCCTTACCTATTTCCTTAACTATATTTTAACTTTACTTCCAAACCCCATAATAAACCCCTTTTATCAATCTAGCTTTTTAGGCCTGTAAATTCCTTTGCAGGGGATTTGCGCCATTACTAGACCTCATTTAATTCTGTATTCTTGCACTAAATCTAAAGGGGTTGCAGGGGAGCTCTATTTGATTCCCTGTACCCCAAACCTGCCACTAGACCTCAATTAAACCCTAATTTCATTTAGGTACCCCATATCTAGACCTCATCACTACCAGAGTTTTCTCTGACATTTAACCTACTTGTACTCCTTCCAGAACTACTTACCTATTCTTCTACCTCTTGTCTATATAATTATATTATTTTCTTCTCTCTCCCTTCCCCCCCCCCCTCTCTCTTTCTTTCTCTCTCACTCTCTTTACTCCTCTCTCCCTCTCTCTGTCTCTGTCTCCCTGTTTCTCTACCTCTCTCTTCTCCATCTTTTTTTTCCTTTCTCCTTCCCTCCCTACTTCTTCTCTGCCTCCTTTTCTTCCCTCCCTCCCTTCTTCCTTCCTTCCCTTTCTTCCTTCCTTTTAATGTAGTGTTAATTGTTGAGAATTGGGGTGGGAATTCCTCTGGTCAGAGATGCAGGTCCAATGCAAAAGAATTTACAAACCCAAAAATCTGAGGCAAAAGAGAATTTTATTGGCACTGAGAAGCTAGCTTTACTAGGAAGACAGGCTTTTTTAGTGGCAAGATTATGTCAGGGAAAATAATAAAGGTTAATACTGAGAAGAGGATATCTTCACAGTGGGCAAAAGTCCTGGCAGGCAGCTGTGCCAAGAAGAGAGCATCGTTGGCATGGCTAATTCCTGTTTTGGACTTCTGCAGAGATTTGGAGTTCAGAGTTGTCTTTTATTAGTGGTCTGATGCTAGGATTTCTATTCAAAATTGAATGAGAATCCCTCAATATTGTCAATGCCCCAGGCCTAGAGAGTTCTTATCTTGGAGTTTCAAGCCACTCAAGCCAAGACCTTCAACTAAATGAGACCACTTAAGAGGGCTTAGTATGGGAGAGGTATGCTTTTCCCAGGGGAGAGCTTGAGACCCCAACCACCCTTATTTTACAGATTAAAGGGGACACAGTTTCAGTGTTCACCCCTGTTATTTTCTTCTTTCTTTCCTTCCTTCCTTCCTTCCTTCCTTCCTTCCTTCCTTCCTTCCTTCCTTCCTTCCTTCCTTCCTTCTTCTCTCCCTCCCTCCTTCCTTTCCTTTCTTCCTTCCTTCCTTCCTTCCTTCCTTCCTTCCTTCCTTCCTTCCTTCCTTCCTTCCTTCCTTCCTTCCTTCCTTCCTTCCTTCCTTTTTTCTTCTTTCCTGTCCTCTCCTCTCCTTCTTCTTTCTCTCTAAATTTTTTTTTCTCTCTCTTCTCTTCCCTCCTCTCATCCCTCCCTTTCTCTCTCTCCCTCTTCCTCCTCCTCCACTTCCTCCCTTTCCCCATCTCCTTTCTCCTTCTCCCCTTTCCCTTCTTACTCTTCTTCCTCCTTCTCCTCCCTCCTCTTTCTCCCCCCTTTCTTTCTCCCTCCCCCTCCTCCTTCTTGTTGTTCTTGTTTTTGTTCTTCTTGTTCTTGTTCTTCTTTCTTCTCTCTCACACTTGCTCCTTTTTCTTTTCCTCTGTCCTTTCTCTTGTCCTGTTTCTGTCTCTCACTTTTAAAAAGTACTTTTATTATAACACTCCTATAAGGCACTTATTGTTGACATTTTTGAAAAACCAAACACACCTTGTGGGAAACTCCTTTCTGCTAGCAGAAATGGATCCTATATCTGCATCTTATAATCTTAGAGAATTATCTGGGGCATGGAGAGGTTAATATTATACCTAAGGTCACACAATTAATATATGTCAGAGGCCCAATTCTATCCCAGGTTTTCTTGACGTTTCTACTAACTTCCTTTTACAATGGTTCTCTATGTCAACATATTCTTGTTTTCTTTAGACTATCATGTAGGACCATCTGGGAGCTCATTATGACAGTTTGTGCCAACTAACATTCCAATTTCAAGATGGAATTGAGAAATATAAAGTATACAAACATATATTGTGTAATTTGTAAAATAGAATTGTGTCTGTTTCAGAATAAACCAAATGAATTCTTATTCAATGATTGAAATTGCTGTTTTAAAAAGTAATGAGTTCCTTGAGGCTTCCTGGTCACAGATCTAAGTTGACCTATACGAACCTCTCCCTATCTGAAAAAAATCCCATACTTACAATCACAGTGAATGTCGCTCATTTTCTCATTATCTTCTTGAAGCACATCTTAAAATTTTGAAGAAAATAAATGCAAGGAAATGGGAGAAAAAGCTAGTTCACTTCATTTTTGAAATTCATTTTCATATAATCAGATTGGAAGTTCATATAATCAGCTAAAAGGAATTCCAATCCATTGCCAGATATTAATCCTAATCAAAACACCATCAACAATTCAGCCTTTTCTTGAAGACCTCCAGTAAAGGAAAGCCAACTATCAATCAACCATCCCATGCCACTTTTGAGAAGCTATAATTTTTAAGAAGTTTTTTCCTAAAACTGCTTCCCTGTAACTTTCATTCATTGTTCCTAGTGCTGGATCTAAGCATTCCAAGCCTAATCTTTCTTCTATGGGACAGTCTTTCAAATATTTGAAGATATTATTCAGCTTTAATCATCTTTCCTTAGAGGTTAGTATCTCAGTTCCTTTAATTGATCTCTTATGTCTGAATACAATCTCCTATGACACACTACCACCATCTATGTTCTTGTTATATGGTTCTTTTGACGTAGACTAAGACTAGGCTAGTTCTTTTGACTATTGTTTCACATTTTTTTTGGCATATATTGGGCTTGCTGCAATTTGAAAACTCCAAGATCATTTTACCAGAATTGTTGTCTAGCTGTACTTATCACAACCTATACTTATAAAATTGATTCTTGGAGCCCAAGTGTAGTAATTTATATTTGTTCTTGTTAAATTTCAACTTATTGATTCAGCTCATCATTTTAACCTTTGGAATTTTTTTTTTAAATCTCCTCACCATGTTATCTTATAAACTAGTTATGACTCTCCACTTTGAGTTATTAAGATATTTGATATAAATGAAATCTACACCTTCATCCAAATAATCCATATACATGTTGATTAACTCATAGCCAAGTCAAACCACTTGAATGCTTTATTAAAGGCCTCTATGAAAAGGGAGCTTGACACCCATTCATTAATAACATAATTTTTACTTTTGAGGATTCAATCAATTCTGTATCTACTTAGCCATACTATTAGTTAGCCTGTATCTCTCAGTATTATCTAGAACAGTGCTAGAAAGGATTTGGTTAAATGATTTTCTGAAATCCATCAAGGCTGAGCCCACAGTCCTTACCTAATTAGTTTGGTAACTCAATAAAAAGGAAACCTTTTTAGTATCCAAGAATATGCTCTTGATAAGATTAGACTAGTTCAAATTCTCAAACCAGGAAATGAATTGAAGTTTATCACTTTATAATTTTCAAACTCTACCCTCTTTTCCCCTTTGAAAGTTGGACATTCACTCTTCTCTAACACAGAGTAAATTCACCTCCCTTATGAGGATCTCTTCTGTTTTCCATTTTCTTAACAATGTCTTTATCAAAGGCATCATTGCTTGAATTTTTTACAACTTTTTGAAATTTTATCATGATAAATTTGGAAGATATAACCTTATCTGTACTTGGACCATATATCATAATCTGTGTGCAGAGCTATGGACTAGGCTTTGAGAGATCTGGCATCTATTCTTAATTCTTGCCTGACTTCCTAAGATTCAGCCATGAGTTTTGAAGACCAAAGTGGGAAGCACATAGAACAGACAGTTCTTTTACTTGGAAAGCAAATCACATTCTTGAATTTGCTTTCCTTTGTAGTTTTATCAAATTTTATTGAAAAAACCAAAATTTGCCTTTTCTTTGTCTGAATGTGTTTTCTTCTTTTCTTTTTTGACATGTAATCATTTAATTATGCTTTTATAGATTGTAGTGAATTTTATAGATTTCATTTCTTTTGTAGAATCAGACATTATAGTATGTTTTGGGCACTCTTTGTGTTTCTGAGGGTATAATGACTCTGTCAGAGATGGCAAATGAACAGTATGTGAACAGTATATCCTTTGTTGGAGTTTCATCCTCAGGGATTTTGGCAAAGTTGACAGAGCATTCTTTATCTTTTTATGAGGCAGTCCCTTGTCTGTTGTGACTGATGAAAAATATTGGTTCAAACTCTGGGATTTATTTATTTATTTTAGCAAGCTTGTGATTTTATTTGTGTAGGGAATTCCTCCTTGAATGAAGATCAGTACCTGATCTGAAATGTATGGTCCCAGAGTATTATCTCAGTCATTGAGAAGTTAAATGATTTGACCAGAACCACACAATCAATATACATAGGAGGTCTGACATGAACTTAGGATTTCTCTTAGGCTGCTTCTTTAGTCATGACTTAGTGCTTTCTCTAAATAGCATCAGCAAGAAGTTCTCTTGTTTGTCTTAAAACAGAATTGTTAAGATCTCTTGTCTATTTAGTCTATGACTGATGAAAATGGAGAGAAAAAGTGAAGACATTTTAGATTTGGACTCAGAACTATTATTATGTTATCTATGATCAACTAATTTTGTTGTTGTTTTGTCATTATTTATTTATTTGTTTACTAAATCAATCAAGACTCTAGAATGGTCCTGATACCTTTTAAGGAAAATTTAACCTAATGTGTATGGAGAGGGTTGTTAAGATATTGTTCCTAGCTCTATGAGCTATGAAATTATATGTAAATCTCTAAATTGCCATCTAAACCTTTTAATTGGGACAAATGGTTATAACATTAGAGGACCTAAGTCTTATTAGAAGAGTAGGTCAAGCAGGATGAATACAGAGAGGATTGGCAAAACTTACATGAACTGATGCTGAGTGAAATGAGCAGAACCAGGAGTTCATTATATACCTCAACAACGATACTGTATGAGGATGTATTCTGATGGAAGTGGATTTCTTTGACAAAGAGAAGATCTAACTCACTTTCAATTGATCAAGGATGGACAGAAGCAGCTACACCCAAAGAAAGAACACTGGGAAATGAGTGTAAACTGCTTGCATTTTTGTTTTTCCTTCTGGGTTATTTATACCTTCTGAATCCAATTCTCCCTGAGCAACAAGAGAATTGTTCGGTTCTGGGAAAAAAAAAAAGAGTAGGTCAGAGGAAAGTGTGTGTGTGTATATAAATGTATATGTATATATATATATATATATATATATATATATATGTATA
Source organism: Sarcophilus harrisii (assembly GCF_902635505.1). Classification (NCBI taxonomy): domain Eukaryota; kingdom Metazoa; phylum Chordata; class Mammalia; order Dasyuromorphia; family Dasyuridae; genus Sarcophilus; species Sarcophilus harrisii. The sequence goes on along the minus strand of NC_045426.1, from coordinate 150,124,382 downwards.
TTTCAATGAAAATCTGTTCCACTGAATCACTTCCATGTTCAAAGCAGGAAATTAGCTGCAATCAAAATGATAACATATATAGTTCTATATTATTTTTATATGTATTTATATATATTTATATGTATATATATTGAAAGAATACCAAAGGGGATATGAAAATCTATATATATACTTCACAGGATCCTAGATTTAGAGGCTTTAAAGGTCAGAAAGTCTATGCCCTTTCATTTTATAGGTTAAGAAAAAGACTGATGTGCTTAGGATCACACAAATAGGAAACTTCTGAGGCAGCACCTAATTCTTTCTAACTTCAGTTTTATAAATCTTTCCAATCTCCTATGCTGCTTTTCAATTTTGTAACTTTTTTAAAAAAATAGTAAATGTAATGATTTTTGCTTTCATTAAAAATGGATAATAATCTCTTCAGATCTAACACTGTATCATCTTGTAAAATGTCAATTGACTTACAACTTATGACAGAGGCATTGCATTGGATTTATGACTTTTTTTTTTTTTTTTTGCTGGAAACCTGTCCCTGGCTATTTACTTTTAGAAGGATAGGGATAAAATTAAAAATGTCATGTGTGACCTCCTTTTCTTTATTCGTGCACAGTTTTCCCCCATGGAATTTTGATGCTTCTGTATGTGAATCAGATGACCTTCCCCAGGCAACTGGACTGTCAGAAAGGCAGAAGAAAGAATACAGTTGAACACTTGTATATTCCTGACATAAAACCACTATGGGATTTAATAAATGAGGGAATTTACCCTTCTGATTTATCCACAAGGGGTCTCCCTCTGTCCTGAGGATAAAATTTCTTCTCTTCTCATGGAGCAAGGGCACATATGTTCATTTCCATGCTCAACTTCAAATAGTTGACAGTGATACTTTTAAAGCAGAGGTTGGATATTGTTTCTCCTTTGCTCTATAAACCTAGTTGGCTCCTTATTGTCTCTAGAATCTATTAAAAACCCCTCTATCTGGCACTTAAAGATATATTGCAATTATAATACAACCCAATTCATCTCTGTGCTTTTTCTCCCACATGACATGTCATCTCTTTACTCTGGGTCTCAGTGGGTAGGTTGTACTTTGTACTTAAAATACATTCTCTCCTCAGTCTTTAAGATGCTCTAATTGCCTTTATAGCTCATTTCAGGTTGCAACTCTTTCCTTTCCTGACTTGCTCAGCTTCAGTGTCTTTTTCACTTCCCCTAATTTCCTTGTATATATTTTGAATATACTTATTTATGTATATATTGTTTCTTGTTTTACAATGTAAGCTTCTTGAAGGCAGAGCCTGGATTGCTTTTATATTTCTATCTCTAATGCCTGGCAATAGGAGGTGCTTACTATTTTGATTTGTGAACTAGTTGTCACCCTTAATATGCCTTTCCACATTTCTTCAAAACAAAGATGGCGTTCTTCATGGGCAAAATGTCACTGGTGAAGATCATACTGTGGTGAGATGATTCTTATTTTCCTGTAGATAGAAATGGTTCTTATTATTATTAAACATTTATTTTATTTTATTTATTTATTTTTTTATTTAATAGCCTTTTATTTACAGGATATATACATGGGTAACTTTACAGCATTAACAATTGCCAAACCTCTTGTTCCAATTTTTCACCTCTTACCCCCCTACCCCCTCCCCTAGATGGCAGGATGACCAGTAGATGTTAAATATATTAAAATATAACTTAGATACACAATAAGTATACATGACCAAAACGTTATTTTGCTGTACAAAAAGAATCAGACTCTGAAATATTGTACAATTAGCTTTTGAAGGAAATCAAAAATGCAGGTGTGCATAAATATAGGGATTAGGAATTCAATGTAATGGTTTTTAGTCATCTCCCAGAGTTCTTTTTCTGGGCATAGCTAGTTCAGTTCATTACTGCTCCATTAGAAATGATTTGGTTGATCTCGTTGCTGAGGATGGCCTGGTCCATCAGAACTGGTCATCATATAGTATTGTTGTTGAAGTATATAACGATCTCCTGGTCCTGCTCATTTCACTCAGCATCAGTTCGTGTAAGTCTCTCCAGGCCTTTCTGAAATTATCCTGTTGGTCATTTCTTACAGAACAGTAATATTCCATAATATTCATATACCACAATTTATTCAGCCATTGTCCAACTGATGGACATCCATTCATTTTCCAGTTTTTAGCCACTACAAAAAGGGCTGCCACAAACATTCATGCACATACAGGTCCCTTTCCCTTCTTTATAATCTCTTTGGGATATAATCCCAGTAGTAACACTGCTGGATCAAAGGGTATGCACAGTTTGATAACTTTTTGAGCATAGTTCCAAACTACTCTCCAAAATGGTTGGATTCGTTCACAACTCCACCAACAATGCATCAATGTCCCAGTTTTCCTGCATCCCCTCCAACAAATTAAACATTTAAAGTATTGTAAAACTCAGTGATTTGGCCCCACTTGAGGGGATCTGCTCCCAGGATTTTGAAAAGATAAAGGGAAGTGGGGAACATTGGAAGGAAGGCAGAGCTGATGCCCATAGATGTGCTCATTCATTACATCCATGGTATATCATAGCAGTAATTTAAGCTCCATGAGTGAGCTGAAAACTAATGTACAAATTAATGTCTATAAAATGGAGCAAGCATGGACATTTATGGGAGATATACTAGGTGATTTATATCTGAACTCAGGGGGGAAAAGGGAGTTAGTTTTGAGTTCTAGAGAGAACATCATATATAAAGTGGAGACTCTGAGTAGTACAATAGCAATCATTAAAAGGAACAAACCAGGCTTAACATGACTAAAAATGTGTCAGTAGAGGGGAATAAGCAGCTTTCTCCAATCAGAGAAAGAACCTTAACTGTGGTGAGTGAGTATTCCAATACTCAATTGTCTGGATATAGACTTTGGTCTGGGCTAAAAATAGAACTACTCCTCGTAGGATGTACAGAGTTAAAGTGAAGACTATCTTTTTTTTTTTTATTATTTAATAGCCTTTTATTTACAGGATATATACATGGGTAACTTTACAGCATTAACAATTGCCAAACCTCTTGTTCCAATTTTTCACCTCTTACCCGCCCCCACCCCCTCCCCTAGATGGCAGGATGACCAGTAGATGTTAAATACATTAAAATATAAATTAGATACACAATAAGTATACCTGACCAAAACGTTATTTTGCTGTACAAAAAGAATCAGACTCTGAAATATTGTACAATTAGCTTGTGAAGGAAATCAAAAATGCAGGTGGGCATAAATATAGGGATTGGGAATTCAATGTAATGGTTTTTAGTCATCTCCCAGAGTTCTTTTAAGTGAAGACTATCTTAAGCTTTTTTAAACTTGACAAGCCCACTTTGTTTAGTTCTATATAATTTGGTACTTCATTCATTATTTAGTTATTACTAAATTAATTCATTAAGAGATTAACTTTAAATCACTAATTTCTACTTAATTCACCAACTAATGTACTGATTCACTAAACAATTCATAATTTTCCAATTAGTTCACTAATAAATCTTTTAAAGTAGCAACCAACTGTCATGGTAGATAAAATGCTAGCAGTTAGTAGTATCATATAGCTAGTAAATATAAAATATTTGAGGCCATATTTGAATCCTCCTGACTTTGGGACTGGTATTCTATCCCATTGGAGCATCTAGTTGCCCCTATCATCATAATCATCATCATCGTCGTCGTCATTGACGAGTCTAAGGCCCAGTGAAGATTATTTGACTTACAAAGAACCACATAGATAGTATTAGTCAGAATTTAAAACTAGGTCCCCAGTCTCTCAAGTCCAACTAAGACAAATGTTGGATATGCTTTAACCAGGAGGTAATACACAAAGAAATTACTATAATGATATATCCATGATTTCATTGGAATGTATATACCTTCCTCTATTTATTCTTTAAAATATTTATTAAATGCTAAGCACAAAGTATATGGTACAGCAGATAGAGTATAGGGAAGACTTGAGTTCCAATATGACCTCATAGACTTATTAGCTGTGTGACCTTGAGCTGATCATTTAACTCCTTTCTGCCTCTGTTTCTTCAAATTTAAAATGAAAGTAATAGCAGTACTTTACACAGCTGTTGTGAGGATAAAATGATATGATACTTGTAAAATGCTTTGTCAATGCTACCTATGATTTTTATTTAAACTCTGGCAGTCAATAACTATGTTGACTCATTAGGAGGCACTTTGATGTGTATATGAAAAAAAAAGTCAAGAGAGGTCTGAGTTTAAAATTGATTTCTGACATTGACTACATGATTATAGGCTTCTCTGACACTCTTCATCTGTAAAATGGGAAAAAAAATAAGTTAAATTAACTTCTCAGGTTCCTTCTATCCAAAGACCATATATTGAGAGAAGAGAATATTGGAATAGCCCTTAAGGGTAAAGGTTTTCAGATCAAATTGTATATACTTATTTTTAATAAACTGAATACAACACAGATATAAGCTTATCTTAATAAGCGTGATTATTAATCAGTAGTGGAAGCTGGTTTTTTCTCCATATCTTGCTTTATAGATGCCTCTAAGTACTGATCAGTTTGGGGCTTTCACCTACAAATAATTTAGAGAAGAAAACCCTGATATTAAGCTGTTTGTTTTCTTTGTGAAGGTTCTCTTGAGGCAAAAGAAAACATACAGTTCCCTGAGGAACATTGTTAGTTAAAATGAATGAATCAGGCTTAGGATTACTGTTAAGGAAAGAGAACACTGATAACCCCATTTAATCTTTTTAAAAATACAATTCTGTCTCTAACTTGTAGGAGTTTAGAGGGCAGAATAGGTAGGATTGTATAGTTTGCAAGGATTTAGTACAATTTGATCATTTAGTAAATCTTAAGTAATTAGCCATTCATTTAGAATCCAGAGAGCATATTTTGATTTTTATTACTAGTTTAATTGTAGAGGAAAAGGTGAAAGAGTGTAGAAAAATGGTTATTATGGAAAGAAAAGAATAAATACTTTTTGATACAAAAAAATTGTTGAAATTCTCCACACTTTGCCAGAGGAGTGGTAGAGTAGAATAATTTATGAAATCATTTAAGTACTCTATCTATCTGTCTGTCTGTCCGTCGGTCTATCTATCCATCCATCTATCTATCATTTATCTATCTATCTATCTATCTATCTATATCTTCTACTTATTTAGCTAAACTATCAGTATCCATCCATTTTTCATCTATTAATCAATCATCTCTCTCTCTTTCTGGCTCTCTCACACAGCAAAGAGTGTTATGTAAGCGCCCTATCATTATTTATCTACCATTCATTGATCAATCACTATATCTTTCTTTCTTCTGTCTGTCTTCACACACAAAGAATATAGAAGATATTTATCTGCTTAGAAATTCACAAATAAGGGGTAACAAATAGCAAAGAGAATTATATAAGAACAGTATCTTTGTTTTCCTCCCTCCCTCCCCTCTGTCTTTCTTCCTTCATTCCTTCATTCCTTCCTCTTTTTTTTTGAAAGAAAGGGAGTAGAAATCATAACAGAAAAAATAACCACTTCCAAGAAAAAGGCCCATGGTTTGATTTCAGTGCTATCCCTTACTATGGAGAACCTTTTGACCTCTCTGAACCTCAGTTTTCTCATGTGTGAAATGAAAAAAAAAAAAAAAAAAAACTTGGACAAGATTATTTCTTTAGGTATCTTCCAAATTTTGAGTTTTTTGATCAACATGGCTATAAGGAAACTCTCCAATGACTTCAGTTTTAAAAGATACTGTACAAAAGTGTAGGAAAAGTTGTATAAATAAAGATAGAATATGTCAGAGGGGAAATTGCAGACTTGTAACATTCTCAAAATACAAATCATATTTGTACTGATTTAATTTCATTTTTTTGCCACAAGTTTTGTTTAATAAGAAATGTGCAAAGCTGGATTTTTTTTCAGAATCAAAATCCAGAACAAATGAAAAAAAATGGTGTTTTATCTTCATAAGTTTGAGCCTTCACAGATAGTGCAATTGAATTTTACCTTTTAAAGAGCCCTTCTACATTTGCTCCATCCTTCCTATTGGGTTCCAATTTTTACCTTCAATTTCCCAGGTATAACAATTTCATTGTTGTAAAAACCCATCCCAGTTAATGCCAAGAACTACTACTTAGTTTACCTCTTTCTCTACCTACCAAACTACAGAGAGAACGGAGTAATTTCATTGTTTTTAAATAATGTTTCTGAACTGGCTGATCAAAGAAATGCTTGATACAAGGAGTATCTGTTATAGACAGAATTAAGAAACTTAAAGCTGATATGTATAAAGGCCCAAGAAAAAAATCCATTTTAAATAATTTATATATTTTAAATATTCATTTAAATTTTTTTGAAGTTCTGAATTTGTCCTTTTCCTTCTAACCCTTCCTTACCCATTAAGAAGGCAAAAAAGTGACATCAATTATATGCATGAAATTCTGCAAAACATTTTCATATTAGCCATGCTGCTAAAATAAAAAGCCCACCACCAATAAGAAAATAAACAAAGTAAAAAAATTATGCTTCAATCTGCATGCAGCCTCCATGAGTTCTTTCTGTGGAGATGGGCAATGTTTTACATTATAAGTTCTTCAGATTTATTCTGGATCTTTGCATTGTTCAAAATAGTTGTTATTCATAGTTAATCACTGTATAATATCATTATTATTATGTACAATATTCTCCTGGTTCTGCTTACTTTACTTTGTATTAGTTCATATAAGTTTTCTCAGGTTTTTCTGAAACCACATTGCTGCTCATTAGAATAGCATCACAATCATATACCCAATTTCTTTAGCCACTTCCCAATTTGTAGATATACCCTTAATTTTCAATATTTTACCACAACAAAAAGAACCAATATAAATATATTTGTACAAATAATTCCTTCCCTTTTCCTCTAATCTCTTTGTGACACAGACCTGGTAGTAATATCGCTGTGTCAAAGGGGTTGCACAATTTTATAGCCTTTTTGGCATAGTTTTAAATTGTTCTCCAGAATGATTGAATAATTTCACAATTTTACCAACAATGCATTAATGCACTTTTTTTTGCATCATCTCCAGAATTTATTTTCTTTTTCTCTCATGTTAGCCAATTTAATAAGTGTGAAGTAGCACTTCAGAATTGTTTTAAATTGCATTTCTGTAATCAGTAGTGACTTAGAGCATTTTTCTTTTGATTGTAGATAGCTTTTTGATTCCTTTTTCTGAAAACTGCGTGTTTATATTTTTTGACCATTTGTCACCTGAGGAATAGCTCTTATTTTTTTATAAATTTGACTCAATTTCCAGTACATTTTAGAAATGTGGTCTTTATCAGAGAAACTTGTTGGGAAAAAAAAAATTCTTCTTGTTTTCTGCTTTCCTTTTAATCTTGGCTGTATTGGTTTTGTTTGTGCAATCCCCTTATAATTTCATGTCATCAAGATTCATTTTACTTTTCATTATTGGAAAGGTTTATAACATATCCATTTCCAAGCAAGATAATGCTTGCTCTTAATTTTAGCTAGATATTACTGATCATTTTAAGGAAAGATCTATTTATTCCTTTGTTTTCTATTAACTTAAATAGGAATAGATATATTTTGTCAAAAGCTTTTTCATCTATTGAGGTAATCATTATTTTTGTTTTTATTATTGATATAATTATTGATAGTTTTTCTAATATTGAATTAGTTCTGCATTCCTAGTTTAAATCCCACTTTATTATAGAGCAAGAGCTTTATGGCATATTGCTTTGCTACTATTTTATTTAAAATTTTGCATCAATATTTAAAAGGAAAATTGAGTTGTAGTTTTCTTTCTCTGTTCTTTCCTGACTTAGATATCAGCACCATATTTGTGTTGTAAAGGGAATTTGGTAGGGATCTTTCTTCTCCTATTTTTCTAAATAATTTATATAGAGGGGTGGAGCCAAAATGGCAGAGAAAACACTCACTTCATTCTGAGCTCCTTCACTACCCTTAAACTATTTACGAAATTCAGCCTCTGAATTAGTGCTGGACTGACAAAATCCATGAATATAGGGAGTACAACACAGTATCAACAAAAGATAATCTCGAAGATCAGGAGAAAAAGTCTGTTTTCGGTCAGGTGCAGGCACCAGAGGAGACTGGACCAAGCACAGGTACAGGCAGGCAGAGTGCCGAAGACAGCTCATGCTGAGCAGACGGGGGCAGGGTGTGGTCTCCAAGGGTGGAGAATTTATAGAGAAGACTCTATTATAGGGTCAGCTACTGTGTCCTGGCAGCAAACCAGTAGATCAGCAGAGAAGTTATAAAACTTCCAACATAAACACAGAGAGTAAAGAATATACCCCAAAGTATTTCTTTGCTGTGGAACTTACTAAAACCTCTGGCTTTTTTGTGTGTGTGATTGTAAGCACACCCTTTTTACCCTGGAGCTGTGACCTGGAGCCACATATGAATAATATAACAGAATCCTTTCCCCAGTACTATTAAAGGATTCCCTGTTTCTGAACAGTTGTTTGATTCCCTTTGCTATCTTTGGGCTGAGAGTTTTCAAAGTTTCTGTTGCTTTTGTCACAGCCACTTCCAAAGCCTACTTCTACTGTTGCCATTGCATGTTCTACAATCTGGATTACTCTTAAAACTGGTGTCACAAATCTCTCCTGCTAACTTTCTAAATTGTCTTGGATTGGAAAATTTTTTCACTGTGACCTCTTGTTGGTTGTGCCACTCCAAAATTCAGTTTGAAGAATTATTTTAAATTTCTTTGGAGGAAAATATTGGGAGAGATTAGCTGAGGTGCTACTTGACTCTGCCATCGTGGCTTTGACTCTCTCAAGAAAAATTCTAACAACATTCAATGGTGTTTGTTTGTTTTTTGTTTAGGCAGCTAACTAGCACAGTAGATATAGCATGGACTTGGAGTCAGAAAGAATTGGATTCAAATTCTCTCTTGCATAGTAACTATGTAACTTTAGACAATTGTGACCTCTTAGTTGAGTAATCTATGAAATCTACCTCCCAGGGTTGTTATGAGGATCAAATGAGTTAACATAGTAAAGTGCTTTGTACACCTAAAAGCACTATATAAATGCTAACTGATGTTGTTTTGAAAATGTATTCAGAGCAAAAACAAGGAAGAGATAGATTCATTGCTTGGACCAGATGGCATAATGTTAACAGATGATAAAGAGAAAGTCAAACTACTCAAATTCTTTCTATTTTATCTACCCAAAAATGTTTTCCAAGTTAGAAAGGATATGAGTTTAGGGCAGGGGAAATATTTTTGAAGAGAAATTTAAGGTCAAGATAGTTAGGAGCCTATTGCATCTTTTAATTACATAATAATAGTTTTCAAATCAGTTCAGGTGTTTCCTCTGTTGAATCTGATATATTACCTCCATTTTTACTCATACTCAGAAAATTACCTTCATAAGGCACTGAAAATAGTGTCATATGGCAGGAAGAACCTTGGGAGTTAGAGGCTGAATCTGATTCTCCCATTTTGTCTAGCACATATAAAGTGCTCAGCAAATGTCTTTTAAATGGATGAAGAAATGAGGTGAGAGATGAAGCCATTGCTAAGAATAAGTAAGTGTGTGTGTGTGTGTGTGTGTGTATGTGTGTGTGTGTGTGTATGTGTGTGTGTAGGTTGGGAATGGGAACTTCAGAAAAGAGGAATGCAGTTGCTGTAAGGAATTTGATAGAGAATCAACAAGATGGAACTATAAAAGAATTAGTAAATAGCTTAGGTGGCCTGGATGAAGTTGGATCCCATGGATTTGAATTTGACCAATGGTTTCTGTTTTTTCTTTCTGTATTACTTCCTGTACAGCTACAGTAGAAAAGAGAAGAAAAGATGGCAGAAATAATTTGGAATTAGAAACTTGTATGTCACATAAAGTTTATGAGCTATAGAAATTTCAGATAGTAGTGAAAGCAGCGTTGAAAAGGCTAATTAGTTGTCCAGCCTATAGAAGTGTCCAATTTTGTGATGTTATGGAGGCCAAGTAGATAGAGTCTTTTCTTAATGGAGAAGGGATGACATGTCAATAGAGAAAGTGTTAGTGACAGATTCCCAACTCCAGAGGAATTCTATCTCCAGTTATCTGAGACATGTACAATTAGGATCTTTAAAAGCAGACTTTGTTTAACATTGGGGTATTCATCTCCATCCCCTTGCTTTTTCCAATGTAAAACCTTAGGTTTATCAAATTTTGTTGGGCTACTAATATTGAGATTATTATATAGATAGAACTACTTCCCTGGGTGTAGCTTCATTTTCCCAGGTAAGATAAAGTTTGCAAGTCAATTATCAGCTGTGAAGTCAATGACCTGCACATCTATCTTAAAATTAACTTATTAAAGCTACACTCATTATCTTTTTCTCTAAACCTTCTGATTAATGTAAAGGACAATACAGTTTTTACATTCTTCAGATTTTTAAACAAAAGTGTCATTCTTGATTCCTCACTATCTCTACCCCCCTTCCTTTTCCTTATCCCCATATCTAATCTAGTACAAAGTGTTGTAGATTTTACCTTTTTATCATTTCTTGTATATACTTCCTTCTGTCCTCTGACTTTGCCACCAGCCTAATGCAGGCCATCATTGTCTCACTTCTGGACAATTATAGTAACTTGCTGATTGGTCTTCCCTATTCTTTATATAGCTTATTTGTACATAGTAGTTTGCATGACGGGTCCCTCACTAGACTACAAAAATGTTTTTAAACAGGACTTGTCTTGCCTTTCTTTGTAATTCCAGCACCTAAACATAATAGCTAGCACATAGTAGGCACTTCATAAATGTTTATTGAGTCATTAACTGAAGTATGCCCACAGTTTGGAATATTGTTGAGTGAAACTTGTAGTTAACGACATAAATGGAACTATATATCCATTCCTTGAAATCTTGAAGCTAATATGAACAAATTAGCTGAAGCTTAACTATCTAGTGATTTATAGATTTTGTGGATATGTGGACTGGGAGAACAGCAGCATGGAATTGTGAAAAGAACATTGGGAAGGGACTTTAAGGGGTGTGTGCATTGAGATTTGGGGATTGGGGACTCTTGAAGGAAAAAAGGTAGCAGGGACAGAGTAAAATGAGAGGCTAAAGGGGTAATTAGATGGTGCATGGATAAAGTGGATAAAGTCAAGAGGTTTTAAATTCAAGTGTGGCCTCAGACACATGACACCTACTAGCTGTGTTACCTTGGTCAAGTCACTTAATCCTGATTGCCTTACCAACAACAGCAACAACAACAACAAAAAAACCAAGAAGAGACAGACAGACAAACAGAGGCATAGAGATAGGGAGACAGAAAGACAGAGATTAAGGCTGAGAAAGAAAACAGTGAATAAAAATAAGATTGAGGAAAATTTATAAACAGTTATTTTAACTTTGAATGAGAATGGGGTGTTAATAGCAGCTCTTTTTGTGGTGGCAAAGAATTAAAAATTGAAGAGACTACTATTAATTGGTGGATGGATGAACAAGTAATGGTGTTTAGTCATGAGTGCTATAAGAAGCAATGAACTCACTGATGTTAGAAAGGCAAGGAAAGATATGCATGAAAAAATGAAGAGCAGAGTGAGTAAATAGTAGTGAATAGTGAATAGTAATTCAAAAGTGAATAGTAATAGTAATATTATTTTGAGTGATTAAGTCATTTTTACTATTACAAATACACAAATTAAAATAAAAAACTATGAAAAAAATACTATCTGTATCCATAGAAAAAAATAAGTAGAAGTATATAAAGAATGATTTTACATATACACACATACATGTAAATGTGTGTGTGTGTGTGTGTGTGTGTGTGTGTGTGTGTAATGGCAGCCATCTTTAGGGCAGGGTTGGGAGGAGGGAAGAAAAAAAGAAATTTACATGATAACTTTTTATATTTAATAGTAGCAAATTGTATATGATAGATTTGCAGTTTCATGTACAATCATCTTTTTTGTACTGTGTTATGAAAATGCTAGTTTTGTTCTGTTTTGTTCTGTGAATTGAAAATAACATGAATTAAAAAAAAGAAATTTAGATTCAGAAGAATTTTGATTTTTATATGCAGTATGGTTTTGGGCAGGTCACCTTTCTCTTTGGTCTGCAATAAAACAAACAAACAAACAAACAAACAAACAAACAATTGACTCAATATCTCCTCCAGTATGTGAATTGAGAGTTCCAGATTCAAATGTATGTATAAGAGACAAGGAGCAGCAAATTTGATCTCTTAAGTGAAGGCTATACAACCCAGAATGGAGCCATGTTGGCCTATGTATGACTATTGGGAGATAGAGATATAATATTTTATCATAGTTCCTGAACTTCAACAGACCCAGATTTCAGCAGGAAACTTCCACATATTCCCTTGAAATGCTCAAATATTCAAATAAATCTGTAGTCTCATCAATGTGAATGTTCCCTCCACAGGAGCAACCCATTTATGCCTATTCCTCCTGTGAGAGTCTTGTCCATGTTTTCTCTTTTCACCACAGGGTCCTTCTAGCATGCTGGGGGTCTTCCCCTCTTCTTCATGGCATTGTGAGGATACCAGTGGAGTGTGTAAGGTATCTATTCTTGCTCTCTGTATAAGACAAACTCATCTCATTTGTCAATCATACATTTCTTTGATTGTATCCTTTATTCCCCTCCTTTAGGTGATACCTTTTGAATCAATACTTCAATGCTGTTACAATTGTTGCCTCCCTACTGAATGTCTTTAATGTACATTTAATATAATCTGTTAATAATAACTGTTGTTGTTGCATTGTTTCAGTCATGTCTGACTCTCCAAGACCCCATTTGGGGTAATAATAGAATGGTTTGCCATTTCCTTCACCATCTCATTTTACATGTGAAGAACTGTAGCAAATGGGGCCAGGTACTGTATCCACTAAGCCCCTGTCTGACTCCAATCAAATAGTTACTTTCCTATATATCTCCTTAATTTTACTTCCTCTCTTAAACACATTCTGGGCTGAAATATGATAATAAAGTTCAAGATTCTTTATTATTCTTGATAATGAAAATTAATTATGAAAATTTTTACATCTATTTTCCTTTTCCTTCTTTGTTGGCCTATTTTCAAACCAAATTGTCCTTGGGATAAATCTGCTTACCTGTGTCTCTTCTTTAAATTGGTTTTATCTTCCACTGCTTCTCCTTTTTATGAGTCACTACTACTCCTAATCTTCCATCATCTTTCTCTATAAGATTTTACAAATTCCTTTAGTTTAAAAACTCCTTTTGACTTAATTTTTATATCTTTCCCCTTCACAGAAAGTCATGTTTTTGGATAAGGAAGATAATTTTTAGAATCTTGTTCTTTTTTTTTTTTTACAGCAATTGATTTATATTAGTTAAACTTTGTCATTATTATAATTAGTGTTGATCATTTTTTAATGATCAATAAGTTGTTTGAATAATGCATGATTGAATGGCTCTATTGCTTGCTATTTCCTTTATCAATTTTTCCCCTTCCTCTAGCTTGATAGTAATTTTGATCTTTGTACTAAATAATAAAATAGATTCTTGATTTGGGAATGACTGGCATAACAATTAATTATTCCATGTGCATTAAAATATTATCAGTTGTATTTTTTGTCAGGTTCCCTTGGTGTTCACCAGGTCTAGTGCTTACTAATTCTTTGCTCAAAGTATTTATATATAGGCACGAAGGAGACCATTGCGTTAAAGTGTTTGATTTATCATTCTCTAAGCCTGATTCATGTTTTCTGATATATTTCTGGCCATTTCCACATAGTTTCACCTTCACATTAAATTCACTTACCTAATTAATATATATATATATATATATAAACTTTATATATATACTATATAATATAATTATATAGTGTATATATATATATAAAGATATATGTTTATATATGCATATATGTATATATATATATATATATATACATACACACACACACATACACACACATACTCTTCATATCAAGTTCTTTGTAGAATTTCTCCCCCTCTTTGTCCTGTATAACAGATCTTGGTACATAAACTGCAGTTATTTTCATTTGCACTCTTTTGCAAACACTTAGCATGGAAGTTGCAAGATGAAACACTCAAATGATCCATGAAATCATATTTCTTTTTGCTTTTGGGTGTATAATAAAGCCAGATCTGCCAATTTCTTAATTTTTTCTCTAAGGTGAATCTGGGAGCCATCCTTTCATTCAGCTGTATTTTTTTCTTCAGATTCTTTTATAGTGAAAATATGAAGATTATTATGATTTAAAGTCTATTATAATATATTTACTTATCTGTGTCTGGACAAAGATATTATATTAGTAGTTAATTCAAAAGGCACTTATGTCAATAAGACACTGACCTGTAGTTAGGAAAACCTAAATTCAAATCCAGCTCAAATACTTGCTGTGTGATTCTGGGCAAGTTTGCCTTAATCCACTAAAAAAATGAAATGGGGGGAAAAACTACAGTATCTTTGTTAAGAAAACCCCATGGACAGTAAGGTATACGAAGGTATAAAAAGTCAGATACAATTGAACAACAGTTAAGTAAAAGTTCATAGAATTTCTTAAGTTTATAATAAGATCCCTCTTTTTTCCTTTTCTATCACTCTACAATTGTCATTATAAAAGAGAAAGGAAAAAAGAGAATGTGACTAAAGGTCACTTTGCATTTTTCTTTCTTTCACAGGCTTCTATATCACCCGAAAGTTTATCACTAAGAGGCCAGACTGCTGGTGATAAGCTTCTCATACTTCCCTAGGTTAGTCCCTGCATATTACCACAATTCTATTAAACCCATTTCATCTCTGTATAATAAGGGTTGGACTGTTTCACCATGGGTGAAGCAGAGTGCACCCTGACTAAGGAAGCTTTCTGGTTTTATTTAATTTCGTTCATCATCATCAGATAGGCAGTTGTACAAAGGGATGTAAGCTGTATTTTCATGTTTATAGGTCATTTTACATTTATCTAATACAGGACAACTTGAAAATACTTTGTGTGCTAATAGTTTTCTAGTAGGAAAAATTCAGCAGAGGGATGATATACACAGACTAATTCAATTCAAGGCTTTAATGGAAGATATAATAAATTTGACTTTAATATGTCAGTTGATAGCCTTTCTCTCTCTCTCTCTCTCTCTCTCTCTCTCTCTCTCTCAAAGAAATTGATTTGAGATCTTAGGAATACCCACTTATCAGTCCATGGAGGTGGTAATACCAATCTTTTCATGAATCAAATTAAGAGTAATATTCTTAAAGATATTATCAAATTCCCCATGAGATTGTCTAGTAGATGACCATCTCTCATCACTGCCATTTTGGTGCTTATTTGGATCCTAGGGATGATACTCTTTTTTTTTTTTTAATTACTGGCTGCCTTGTATTTATTTTGTATCTTCTTTTTACTTTTGTTGGTCTCTCATGTTCATTGTCAAATGGATCAGGAGACCTCTCATTTTGATTTTCCTTAGTGCTTTGACAATGTTAATTTACTGCCATTGTTCACACTTAGTGAACAGTGTGAGTTCAAATCACCATACTATTATTTTCCCCAGGTCCAGTCTTACATAGTGTACATAGTGTATGACAACCACCCAGAAGATCTGCTTTCAAATATAATGACTGAGGATCTCATTGCAATATCTTTTGTTAGCAATAAGTTCCAGGAATGTGTATAAAAAGCACACTCCTCTTCATGTCAAATTGAGGAAGTTATTTCTAAAAGGAAGTTTGCATTTGCATGAGTCTGGAGCATTATCTTTTGAAATGGCCCCTGGTGAAAGAAAGCCCCAGAACACCAGAGGATCAACACTATTTAAAAGAAGCAAAACAGGTTCCTTTCTCCATCTTGCATCTTTCATGTCAAGGATAGAACTCCTTAGTGATGACATGCATAATTCATAAAGAACACTTTCTTTGGCTAGGACAGGATTTTTTTTTCCCCTCTGGATAGGGCAGCAGCTATTTTAGTCCAAGTAGAAGCTCAAGGTCATCTCCAGCTCTGGGAGGTCTTATCCTGGTCTCTATTTCATAATCATACTTGGCCTTTGTCAAAGTCATAGGGACACTTGACATCCTGTGCTTTTGGTGGGAAAGGAATCAATCACCATATATGTAAATTGTTTGTACCCAGGATCTAAATAGCACAGAAAATGGCAGTGATAACTATACTGAGTCAGAACACATGTTGAAAGCTTGAAGAATTTAGTTCCTTCCTTAGCAGGGAAATGAAATGAAAGGAGGTAGAAGTTCTTGTTTCAGGTCAGTGAGATCTGTGCACCTCCTGGCAACATTGTCTCATGGATTAGGGAACATGACCTTGCCAAGGACTATTTAGGATGAAGGAAAATTAGTATTTGACTCAAAAATAGAATACATTTTTATATTATATTTATTGTACAATATTCATAAGTACTCAAAATTCCTCTCCTTGCTCTCCCCACTCCCATTAATTAGCTTAATTCATGACAAATTAAGGATTCCTTTTTCCAATTTTTAATTTACAAAGTGGTGGGAGAGAGAAGATGGGACAAGAATAACATTATCTAGAGGGCCAGCCCTGAGTATCTTTCACTTAGATCTAAGTTCCAATTCTCTTGGTCTAGTGTTGTGTATGCTTATTTTCTTTTTTAAAGATGTTTCAGATATGTTTCATCTTCAATATTAAAAACTCCCAAGTACCAATAAAAAAGCAAGGCCCTTTTCATATTTTTATACTTAAAAAAAGTATAGCCTTTTATTGTAATGACTAGGTAATATACCTTTCCTGTAATAATATTTTGGGCCAGAACAATTTTAGGCCAGTCCATTGATTCAGACTAAAAGTTAGAATACAGTGGATTATAGCTAGCTCCAGTATAATGTATAATTTAAAAAATAGTTTTTGTAGATGGAATAAAATCTCATTTACACATACATATACATACATGTAAAGTTTTCATATATATATTTGCATAAAGTGCTGGGCTGAGAGTCCAGGAAGACCTGTGTTCAAATGAGGATTCAAACACTTAATAACCTTGGACTTTGGGAAAAAATCACTTAAACTCTGTCTCAATTTCCCAATTTATAAAATAGGAGAAATAATAGTACCAGACTTCTTGTGGGGATCAAATGAGATAATAATTGTAAAACACTTAGCATGTCACCTGGCACATAGTGTTGTTGTTCAGTCATTTCACTTGTGTCTGGCTCCCTGTTACTCCTTTGGGGTTTTCTTGGTAAAGGTCCTAGAGTAGTTTGCCATTTCCTTCTCCAGATTTATTTTACAGTTGAGGAAATTGAGGTGAACTGGGCTAAGTAACTCTTTGTGACCCCATTTGGGGTTTTCTTGGCAAAGATTTTGGAATGGTTTGTTTTTCCATCTTTCCCTCTCCACCCCTCTTTCTCTCTCTCTCCCTCTCTGTATGTATGTATGTATGTATCTATATCTATGCATATTAAGAATCTTAGGACTTACCCACTGAATTATAGATGAGCTCTTAATGAATGTCTCTAGAAAGTCAATCAGACAATAACATTTAATAAGGCTCTCTTATGGGCCAGCCACTGTGCTAAGTTCTGGAAATATGGGCACAAATAAAAACAGACTATCTCTGCTATTATGGAACTTAAATTATAGTGGAGAAAGGTAGTACACAAAAGAAAGCTAAAAAGTTGACTGGAGAGAAAGAAGGTGCCCACAAGGGCATAGCAGAATGTTCTAAAAAAAAAAATCAAAAAGTAGTAAAAGTGGCTGTTGGAAAATGTGGAGAAAAACTGTTCTGAACCCCTTCTTGAATAGAGGCTCTGGAGCCCAAGGTTCTGCCCTTCAGTCAGAGGGGCAGAAGGTACAGATGAGATGAGTACCAGTAAGATTCAGTCTTGCAGTATAATAAAATTACTCAATAATAAGTTTACTTAAGTAGGAAAGCATGACTAAGAAATCTAATGTTGAACCAAGACAGTGTACTTGGTGGGAAATGTGGAGAAAAAGCTATGCTAAACACCTTGTTAAAATAGAGCTTTTGACATTTGTGACCCTATCTTCCACTCAGAGAGTCTAATTTAATGGTCAGAGGATACTAATAAAGCAGATTGTGTTCCTCACTCCATATGTATTGGGCCCATCTTCCTTGGCCAATGAAATTGCAGTAAATTCAGAATCAGAATAAATCACAGGCAGCAAATTCTTGAAAGTGATTTGAAATAATATTTGATGCTTTCCTAAAGTTACACAGATGTTAATCTATATCTCAAAGCAATCTATGCCATCAGAACAGGCTAATTTCCCTTCACTGTTGAGGAAAGGATTAATTTATTCCCCTTTCCTTCCCTCCCTACCCCAACCCCCCCCCCAACATTTATAGCTAAACAATAATTACAAGGGTACTTAGCTTCTCCCTGGTCATCTTGGGAAAAGATGAAGGGGAAAAATCTCTTTTACACTTGACAGTGTAATTGATACCCCAACCTCAAGATTACTGTGGTTTTTATCTAGCATGTATTTTTGTCTCTCTACTTCACTTACCACTCTGCCAATTCTGGGATGGTGGACAATCTATTTAATCTCCATCTCCAGCAGAGGCCCATCTAAAATGTTAGAATTATAATATATGCCACCCACTTGCATATCTGGAGTTTTGGAAGGATTGCCTAAATAAGGGTATAGTGCAATAAAGGTGTTGGAAGGAAGCTCCTATTGTAAATATTCAGTAACAATTAGATTATTTTTCCTAAGCTCTACATATTGATGGTAAGAAGATTTTGGATGATGGATTCTGTATTATTTCTAACTTTTTGGTGGTGAGAAGTGAAATGTTCAGTCTTCCTCTTTGGTCTTTCTGTTCATACAAATCAAGGTATTAGCTTCTGAGGCTCTTTTTTATTCCTTGGTTAAGTTTCCTCTAATCACATTGCTTACACAGTGTGGCTTTTGCCAGAATTAGCACAGGGAAACCAGGATTGCCCCTTATACAAACTCCCCAGACAATTAAGTTTCCTGCTTGTCTCCTCCTAGCAACAGATATAAGGCAGATCCCTTCCCTTTCCTGACACTAGCTGCTGTTCCCATCACATCCCCTTATCTGTCACAATGTCACCTCTGGCATGCTTTTCCTAATGGTCACCCTTAGTCCCCCAACCAGCCACCAGACCTCGTGATCCACCATTTGTGAAAGCCCCGATAAGACTTAGGTCAGCTTGGAGGACTAGTGGCATATCTCGGGGTTTCTGGCTCCTGCTCAGTCTTACAAGTCATTATCTATGAAGCACCTTTTGTGACCTTATAGTGAAAAGACAATCGATAAGATTTAAAACTCTCAGAGAGCCTGTGTCTGAATGCTATCTATGTCATAATACTTGGATGATCTGTGCAAATTATTTTACCTTGAGAGATATTGGTTCCCTCATTAATCAATGAATGAACATTTATTAAGTGACTACTATGTGCTGGGTTTGGGGCAGCTAAGAGGTACAGTGGACAGAGCATCCAGCCTTGAGTTAGGAAGGTCTGAGTTCACATTTGCCCTCTGACACTTACTGTGTAACTGTATTTAACACTACTTGTCTCAGTTCCTCTTCTGTCAAAAATGGAGACACACAGGACAAAGAAATGGGAAACCACTCCTGTATCTTTGACAAGAAAACACCAGTTAGTCCGTGGGATCACCTAGCGTCAGATGCAACAATGTGCTGGGCACTGCACCAGGAACTGAAGATTCAAATGAAAAGAAAGAAACAATCACTCCCTTCAAAGAATTCACATTCTATCAGAGAAGACATTTTTGTGTGCCTGTGTAAACATAATAAAAATAATAAAAAAAATAAATATAAGATAATAATGAACACTACAGTTAGGGAGAGATCAGAAAAAGCTTCATGTAGAAGGTGATGCTTTTACAACCACATCTTGATGGAGAAAGAGAGAAATGTTGCAAGGTAGAGTGGAGGGAAGGAATTTTAGGCATAGGAGATGACTCTCTTTTCTCAAAGGTCCACTGGGTAAAGATGAAATGTTACATGTGAGAAAGTAAATGCCAACATGACTATTGTACAGTGTAGGAACAGGAATAATATATACGATGAGAGTGGAAAGATAAGTTGGGACTATTTTAAAAGGGTTATAAAAGCCAGAGGGACTTATATGATGATATAGTCCAATCTGCTTGTAAGAAAAATCACTGGTAACTTCATGGAAGATGAATTGCAGTGGGGTGAATTAAGGCAGAGAAATCTCTTAGGAAGACTTTGAAATGTTATAGTCTCCCAAGTGGGGGTAGCTTGTAAAGGGTTGTTGCTTTGCCCCAAACAGTATATGATCAGCCAGTTGGAGGCTAGGAAGATGAGTCCCATCTCATTCTCCCTTCAACAACCCACAACAGGGCTTGTCTTAAATTTAAACATACCTATTCTTATCCCCAGCATTCTCTACTTTCTTCCCTTATTTCTGTGTCAGGAATTCCTGAGTCAGAAACCCATTCAGAGAAGTTATAACCTATTATCTCAACTACCAAAGAAGCAGCTGTAGAAATGCCCATTGCTTCCTTTTCCTCATTTACTTCATGACTGTGGAAAGATACCTCAAAGCAGATGGTCTTTGAACATCAGGGCAGTCATAGGTGAGTGGCACTTCAAAAAGGAGGAAACATGTATGTGTGTTACAGAAACTCACAGGATAAACAGACATGAGTGGGTTGTGGTCTTCTTCACAAATCCCATTACATTTTTTTCTCTGAAATTCTACTATCTTCTTCCAAATCTCCCTAGGCATAACAATCCTTCTAACTACTCAGGTCACAACCTTGGGGTCTTGGACTCCTCTCAATCTTCTTCCACCTATGTATTTATTTATTTTTCTCAATAGTATTTTCTTTTTCCAAATACAAGATAGTTTACAACATTTATTTTTATAAGATTTTGTGTTCCAGTTTTTTTCTCCCTCCCTCCTTTATGGTCCCCCCTTTCCTAAGAGAGCAAGCAATGTGATCACCCTATGTATTTAGTGAATTTCTAAATCTTCTGTCTACATCCACATTTTTATCTGTTCTTTTCTCTCTACTCAAGTTAGTTGAGGCTTTCATTACTTCTCTCAAGGTGGATTGTAGGAGTCTTTCTAATTGCTCTTCCTATTTCAATTCTCTTCTCTAGTACAATCTACCCTCTTAAATACTCAAATGTTTTTAAGATCTTATCAATTTAGTTGTTCTCTCCAATAATGTGATTTGTTACCCATCTATGCCTATCTATCCTGTGTGGCCATTGTCTACATTCTCCCAAAATTTCACTATGCAAAGTCCACACAAAGCACTAGAATATTTTATCCTGCCTGATATTCTGAAGGTATCAAAGGAATACTCTAGGTATGTCAATCTGTCATCCTTCACTTGTTGTTTCTTTATCCTTCATACTCTTCAGGGTTTCTCAACAGTTATATGTTATACCCAGCATAGTCATTCCCAAAGTTAATGTCTTCATTGTCCTTCTTGATACAGTTATCATGAATTCTATGGATCAGTAGTGTTCCATATTTCACTATTGTCCATCAAAGTAATCCTTAAGCACAAGGCTGAATTTATGGCTCCCATACTCAGCAAACTCTAAGGACTACCTTTTGACTTCATGATTAGCTAAGATGTCATTAATAGTTTGCTCTTTTTAATGTCCATTTTTGTTCTATATAATATACATAATCATCAATATGCTATTATATATATAATTTATAAAATACATATAGATACATATGTGTGTATATATACAGACACCCAAAGTGAGAAAGAGACAGAGACAGAGTGAGAGAAATGTTTAATTGTTTTATGATAGGAGTGATAGAAATATATTTTCCAAAAAACTTTGGAAATAAATGATGTTAGAGAAATGATAATGGTCTGAGTCAAGATACTGGCTATGTTAATGAAGAGAGGATGTCAGATGTAAAAGAAGTTGTGGAAGTAGAATGAGTAATTCTATTCATTGAAGCTGATTAATTGAATGTAGGGAGTGAGGGAAAGAGGAGACAAGAATAATTTTGAGGTTAAGTACCTAAAAGACTGGAAAGATGATGGTGCCTTTTGAAGAGGGAAGGATGTAGTTGCAAAAATAATGAGCTCTGCTTTGAACAAGTTGAATTTGAGATGTCTCTGAGCCATCCAGTTTGAAATGTTTAGTATTTTGTAATGTTGGTGATATAGAACTGTATCTTAGTAAAGAGATGCCTGTGAATCATTTTCTTAGAAGTGATAAATACATAGGAATTGAGGAAGGCATAATAAATAAGAAGCCTTGTGGAATACCTACAGTTGGGGGATGTGATATGGATAATAAACTGGCAAAAGAGAATATCGACTAGTCAGATATGTAGGAGAAGAACAAGGAGACTACTGTTATAAAAACTCTGGGAAAAGAAAGTATCTGAAAGAAGATAGTGGTGAACAATGTCATATGCTTCAGATAGATGAAGAATAAGGACTGAGAAAAGACCATCTCCAAATATACCTCATATTTAAATTGAGAACTAGATCAAAAATCCTTTTCCGTTCTAAATATATGATTCTAAGAGACTATATTTATTTCTCTTAGAATCATTTGCCTACTAAAATCATATTTTTCCTGAAGATACAATCTCTTGGCATCTTGTCCAAGAACTGATATCCCTTTTTTCATAATTATAACTTTTTATTGACAGAACCCATGCCTGGGTCATTTTTTACAACATTATCCCTTGCATTCACTTCTGTTTCCACTTTTCCCCTCACTCCCGCCACCCCCTCCCCCAGATGGCAAGCAGTCCTATACATGTGAAATATGGCACACTATGATATCCCTTCTATCATTCTCTTTGACATACAGTGCTAGGAGGAGGAAGTGGTATACTTTTCACCATATTGCCATCTTTAGACATCACAAATTGCTTCTCCATTAAAGTTTCCTTTGGGATATCCAGATCATGATTGCTGTCATCTGTGTACTCCTCAGACCTTTTGAGTACATTCAGTACCTAGATCACATTCTTCTTCTCAACTTTGTTCCCTGTCCCTTTAAAATACCCCAGTCCCTCCAATTTTGTAACCTTTTCAACTACATCATCTCTGAATCTAGTCTATCTAATTACTACAAAGAGTATTGTAACAGGACTGAAATTTTTCTCCCCAGTTCCACTGACTTTTCTCCAGGTTCTAAAATTCTTAACAATTTCTGGATATCTTCTAATGGCATTCTTTCCTTTTCTCTCTTGGAATCTCATCCACTCAGCATCATATGGGAGCTATGTTGTCCAAATTGTAAATGGATCAAAATTCCATTTACCAGATTCCTGACAAGTACTCCTTTAATTTTTTTTTGAAACTTTTCAATGAGGGGGAACTCACTACTTCCTAGGAGACTGTATGCAGATATTTAATAGATATAATGTTGGAAGGTTTCCTCATCCAAAGCCTACATTTGCCTTTTATCTGATAGTCATCTTTTGCTCTTAATTTGTATTTCTAGGGGCCAGACAGAACAAGTCTCATTTTTTCCAGTACAAAGCTTTGAAAGTTATGAAAGTAGGATCATTAAATTCTGGGATGTGTAGTCAGTAATAGCCTATTTCTTTGTGTTAAAATACTTCCCTTCTTATAAGACTTCACTTAATTTTATTTCATATAAAGTTTCCCTTGAAGTACCTTAGTTTAAACTGATTTTTTTCTTTTTATTTTCATAAAACTTTTTATCTGAAGTTCTCCTTTGCCCTTATCTCATAATTGTGTATATTTATTTATGTCTTTTAGATTATAAGATCCCTGAGGAGAAGGACTGTCATTTTACACCTTCGTATCCATAATACAAAGCAGAGTGTTTTGTATATAACAAATAATTAATAAATGTTCATTGAGTTGAATTCTCAAGAGCAGAAACTATATTATATAATACCATATGTGTTTTCTTGGGGAGACAGCTAGATTTGGCCTCAGGAAGACCTAAATTCAAAAGTTGGTTCTGTTACCATTACCATAAGGAAGACATTTGAGCCTTAAAAAGCTCAGGAGCACTTTCTTGCTAAATCACAAATAGCTTTCTTCATTGGTAGAAGAAAGTTTTACACCAACAAAAGATTGGCATATGATTGACTACTAACATAAAATTTTCTTTAGAACATTCCATTGAGAATAATAATCTCATGAAGTCAAGAAGTCAGGAATTCTGGGTTCCCCCACTCCATACTGATTGGCAGCCTGAGGACCTCTACAACTTTCTCAGAAAACTGGACCACCAATGGAAAGCTGAAGTCCAAGCTTGCTTCAATATATGGCCCTTGAGGCATACAATGTCCAGTTAAGTCAGAGATGAAATGCTTTTTCAGCAGCCCTGCAAAAATATCTCATGTTTTGAGGTTTTAAATGCTATTTTCCCAAAAGGTGAGGATGTGCTTATTAAAATCCTGTTAATGTATGTTTGTGAATTTAGCTTTTTTTTTTCCTGAGGCAATTGGGGTCAAGTGACTTGCCCAGGGCCACACAGCTAGGAAGTGGTAAGTGTCTGAGACCAGATTTGAATGTGAGTCCTCCTGACTTCAGGGCTGGTGCTCTATCCACCGTACTAACTAGCTGCCCCTGAAGTTTGTTAAGTGAGGAGGAAATGGCTGTTCTGTTTCAAATTTACATTGAATACAACTTTCCCCTTCCCAGTCTGTTTTGGGGAGACACTAATCCAAACTGTACCTTTAAAGGATTTTTTTCTAGGGCTCCAAAATATGGGTATAAAGAACTAAAAAACTCAAAAGAAATTCACTCTCTCTCGTTCTCATTGCTCCTCCCTTTCCCTCTCCTACTCTCTCTCTTTTTCTCTTTGTCTTTGTCTATCCCTTTCTCTCATTCTCTCTTGCCCTCTCTGTCTCCACCATCCTATTTTTAACCCAGTTCAGGTAAAACAATCCATTTCCTTAGAACACTCCAGTGAGACTAATAATCTTATGAATTTAAAAAGTCTGGAACTCCTGGTTCCCCCATTCCAAGCTGATTGGCAGCCTGAGGACCTTTACAACTTTCTCAGAAAACTGAATATGAAAGGGGTTATTAGTCAGAAGACACCTGCCAGGGTGATACAGATGGTTAGTAAATATCTGAAAAAGAAATTCATGATCACAAAAGCTACTGTGCCATTATTTGGGGAAAAAAGTCCCATGTTATTACCCTCATTCCCTTTTATATTCCTGAGATTGGGTATCCCTGTCCTACCCAGATCAGAATTTCAGAAACCACTCCTGGGTGTAATCCCATAGCTGATTGACATAGGGATTTGACCTGTTCTATTTCTGAACTGGATTAGTTTTCCTCTCTTTAGTCAGCCCTGTGATTCCTCACTCCTAAGAGGTGAAAAGAAGTCTAGTCTCATGCAAAAGCAAGCAGCTAAATCCTAAAGTCTAGTGAATGCCAACATCAATATAAAAAGCCCCAAAAAGCTTGGGACAGTATAGGACCAGAATCCAACTCTCACATGAAATACATCGTCACCAAAAAAAAGGCAAAAAACAAACAAACAAACAAACAAACAAAAAAAGAACTTGACTATAGTGACTATTGTGACAGAATCAAGGCATAAACTCAGAAAAGGACAATATTGCCATAATGTGAAGCCTCAAAGAAAAATGTAATTTGGTTTTAGTCCCAAAAAGAATTCTTGGAAGAACATAAATGGACTTTTCCTTAAAATAGTCAGTTGCATCTATTTAAAACTATCAGTAAGCATCATATGTAATGGAGATAAACTGCAAATTCCCCAATTTGTCAAATAGTTTATATAACATTGGAGTTAATTGTAATTTAAATGTTTGATAGAATTCATATGTAATTGGGGAATGAAGGACTCCTACCAAATTACTTTTATGACACAGACATGTACTGATACTTAAATCAGGTAGGTTTAAAACAGAGAAAGAAAATTATAGATCAATCTCCCTAATGAATATTGATGCAAAAACTTAAATAAAATATTAGCAAAAAGATTACAGAAAATCATCCCCAGGATAATACACTGACCAAGTAGCAGGTCTGGTTCAATATTAGGAAAACTATTAGCTTAATTGACTATATCAATAACCAGATTAACAAAAAACATATGATCACCTCACTAGATGCAGAAAAGGCATTTGATAAAATCCAATATCCATTCCTATTAAAAATACTAGAGAGTACAGGAATAAATGGACTTTCCCTTAAAATAGTCAGTCACATCTATTTAAAACTATCAGTAAGCATCATATGTAATGGAGATAAACTGCAACCAATCCCAGTAAGATCTGGAGTGAAGCAAGGTTGCTCATTATCACTATTACAATTCAATATTGTATTAGAAATGCTAGCTTTGGCAATAAGAGTTGAGAAAGAGATTAAAGGAATTAGAGTAGGTAATGAGGAAATCAAATTATCACTCTTTGCAGGTGATGTAATACTTATTTAGTGCTATACCATATTCCCAAAAAACTATTTTAATGACCTAGAAAAAATAACAACAAAATTCATCTGGAAGAACAAAAGGTCAAGATTTTCAAGAAAGCTATGAAAAAATCAAATGAAGGTGGCTTAGCTGTACCAGATCTAAAACTATATTATAAAGCAACAGTCACCAAAACCATTGGGTATTGGCTAGGAAATTGACTAGTTGATCAGTGGAATAGGTTAGATTCATAGGACAAATTAGTCAATAAGTTTAATAATCTAGTGATTGACAAACCCAAAGACCCCAGCTTTTGGGATAAGAACCCACTTTTTGACAAAAACTTCTGGGAAAATTGGAAATTAGTATAGCAGAAACTAGGCATTGACACACACTTAACACTGTACACCAAGATAAGTTCAAACTGGGTTCATGATCTAGGCATAAAGAATGAGATTATAAATAAATTAGAAGAACATAGGATAGTTTACTTCTCAGACCTGTGGAGCAGGAAGGAATTTGTGACCAAAGAAGAACTAGAGATCATTATTGATCACAAAATAGAAAATTTTGATATCAAATTAAAAAGCTTTTGTATAAACAAAACTAATTCAGACAAGATTAGAAGGGAAGCAATACACTGGGAAAACATTTTTACAATCAAAAGTTCTGATAAAGGCCTTGTTTCCAAAATATATAGGGAATTGACTCTAATTTATAAGAAATCAAGCCATTCTTTAACTAATAAATGGTCAAAGGATATGAACAGACAATTTTCAGATAAAGGAATTGAAACTATTTCTAGCCATATGAAAAGATGCTCCAAATCACTATTGATCAGAGAAATGCAAATTAAGACAACTCTGAGATACCACTACATACCTGTCAGATTGCTTAGGATGACAGAAAAAGATAATGCTGAATGTTGGAGGGCATTTGTTAGTGGAATGGTGAATGCATCCAACCATCTGGAAAGGAATTTGGAACTATTTTCAAAAAGTTATCAAACTGTATATACCCTTTGATCCAGCAGTGTTACTACTGGCTTATATCCCAAAGAGATATTAAAGAAGGGAAAGGGACCTGTATGTGCAAAAATGTTTGTGGCAGCCCTTTTTGTAGTGCCTAGAAACTGGAAATTGAATGGATGCCCATCAATTGGAGAATGGCTGAATAAGTTGTGGTATATGAATGTTATGGAATATTATTGTTCTGTAAGAAATGACCAGCAGGATGATTTCAGAAAGGCCTGGAGAGACTTACGTGAACTGATTCTGAGTGAAATGAGCAGGACCAGGAGATCATTATATACTTCAACAACAATACTATATGATAATCAATTTTGATGGACATGGCTCTCTTCAACAATGAGAACCAAATCAGTTCCATTTGTTCAATAATTAAGAGAACCAGCTATACCCAGTGAAAGAACTATGGGAAATGAGTGTGAGTCAAAACATAGCATTTCCACTTCATCTGTTTTTGTCTGCTTGCATTTTTGATTTCCTTATCAGATTATTTTTACCTTATTTCTAAGTCTGATTTTTCTTGTGCAGCAAAATAACTGTATGGATATGTATATATATTGTGTTTTACATATACTTTAACATATTTAACATTTATTGCCATCTAAGGGAGGGGTTGGGGAGAAGAAGAGGAAAAATTGAAACAGAAGGTTTTGCAAAGGTCAATGCTGAAAAATTACCTATGCATATATCTTGTAAATAAAAAAGCTACTTGAAATTTTTAATAACTTTAGCAAAGTTGCAGGATAAAAAATAAACCTCATAAATCATCAGCTTTTCTATGATTACTAATAAACTCCAATAGTAGGAGAAGGAGAAATTTCATTTAAAATAATGTTGGACAATATAAAATACTTGGGAGTCTACCTGGCAAGAAACAATATGAATACTATTATAAAACACTTTTTCACATAAATGAAAATTTATATTATCTAAACATTTGGAAAAATATCAATAGTTCATGCACAGGGTGAATAAATAAAATAAATGTGATAATTCTATCTAAATTGGACTGTTCAGTGCCATGCTAATCAAACTCTAAAAAATTATTATATGTCTAGAAAAAATAATAGCAAAATTCATCTTGAAGAACAAAAGTTCAAGAATATTAAGGGAATAAATGAAGAAAAATGTGAAAAATGTGAAAGTGGTCTGTTATGATTTCAACCTCTATTATAAAGCAGTAATTGTGAAAACAATCTGGTATTGGCAAAGAAATAGACTGGTGAATCAATGGAATATATTAGGTACAAGTTACATGACAGTAGATGACCATAGTAATCTAGCATATGATAAACCCATAGATCCATGCTTTTGGGATAAAAACTCATTTGGCAAAAGTAGGAAAACCAGAAAATAGTATGACAGAAACTAGGTAAACACCAACACCTCACATGATATATGAAGATAAGATTCAAATGTGTATGCAACTTACATGTAATGGGCACTGCTATAAGCAAATTGAAAGAATATGTCATAGTTTATTTGGTAGATTTATAGATAAGGGAAGAAGAATTTATGATCAAAGAAGATATGAAGAATACTATAAAATGTAAAATAGATAATTTTGATTGTATAAAACTAAAGTTTTTGCCTAAATAAAAATAATCTGATAAAATTATTGAGAAAGCAGAAAATTTGGGGAAAAATTTTGCAACAAATATCTCAGAAAAAGGCCTCATCTCTCAAATATATAGAAAATGGAGTCAAGTCTGTGATGGAAAAGAATTGGAAAGTGAAAGGATATCCATCAACTGGGGGAGGGTTAAACCAACTGTGGTATATAAATATAATGAAATATTTTTGTCCTATAAGAAATAACAAGCAGGATGATTTCAGAAAGACCTGGAAAGACTTAGATGAACTGATGTGTAGTGAAGTGAACAAAATTAAGAGAAAATTGTACACAGTAACAGCAATATTGATTCATGAAGAATTGTGAATGATTTAGTTATTCTCAGCAATACAATGATCCAAGACAAGCCCCAAGGATTAATAATGAAGCATGCTATTTACTTCCACACAAAGAACTGATATTGTTTTGAGTAAAGATTGAAGCATATCATTTTTCACTTTTTCCTTTATTTTTTCTTTTATTTGAGTCTTCTATAAAATGACTAATATGGAATTTCTTTTTACATAATTGGATGTTTATAACATATCTGATTACTAATCATATATAGTGAAGTGAACAGAACCAGAAGGTTGCACACTGTAACAGTAATATTATTCAATGAAAAACTGTGAAATACTTAGCTATTCTCAGTAATACAATGATCTAAAACCCAAAGGACTAATAATGAAGCATAGTATCTGCCTCCAGAGAAAGGATTGATATTATGTGAATACAGACTGAAGTTTGCTATTTTTCTCTTTCTTTCACTTTTTTCTTTTCAATTTTCCTGTTCAAAATGACTAATATAAAAATATTTTACATAATTTCACACATATAACCTATTTCTGGCTGTTTACTAAGATGTGAGGAAGGGAGGAAGGCATATAAACTGGCACTCAAAACTTTCAACAAAAATGTTTAAAAATTGGAAGAAATAAAATAACATTTATTAAGGACATACTATAAGCCATGCATCACACTAAGCACTTTAAAAATATTATCTCATTTGATTCTCATGACAACTCTATCAAGTATGTGATATTATGATTGCTTCTTTATATTTGAAAAAAAAAACTTAGTCAAATTACTGTTAAGTGACTTGTCCAAAATCATGTAGCTACTAAATATCTGAAACCAAATGTGAACTCTAGTCTCCCTCATTTCAGACCCAGCACTTTATCTGCTATGCCAACCAGCAGTGAGAGGTAAATTAATTTTTATTTAAATTAAAAAATATTTATTTAAAACATTTTTTCTTTTAAACTTTGAATTTTGAATATACTCTCTCCTTTCTGCTCCCTCCATTACCCATTGAAAAGACAAGCAATATGATACCAATTACAATTACACATGTGAAACAATGCAAAACATATTTCTATATTGGTGTTAGTATGTGTGTATGTGAAAGAAAAATAAAGAAATTGAGAAAACTATATTTCAGTTTTTATTTACAGTTCATCAGCTTTATCTCTAGAGGGTGGAGAGCACTTTTTTCATTATGAGTTCTTTGGAATTTCCTGGAATCATTATATTGACAAGAACAGCCAAGTCTTTCACAGTTGATCATCATTTACAACACTGCTATTACTATATAGAATAATCTCCTGATTCTCAAGAAAAGAGTATCCCTTTGACTTCCAATTCTTTGTCATAAAAAGAAGTGGTATAAATATATTTGTCCAAATATATCTTTTTTTTTCCTTTAATCTCTTTGGGATATATTCCTAGTAGCAATAATCCTGGGTCAGAGTTTTATAACCCTTTAGGCCTAGTTTCAGATTGTTTTTCAGAATGGTTGGATCCATTCATCAACAATTCATTAGTGTACCTATTTTTCCCTCATCCTCTCTAGCATTAATCCTTTCTGATAGATGTATAGTAGTACCTCAGAATTATTTTTAATGTACTTTCCTATAATCAAAAGTGATTTAGAACATTTTTTATGAAAAGTTTTGATTTCTTTTTCAGAAAACTGTCTGTTGATATTCTTTGATCATTAATCAATTTGGGAATGGCTTTTATTTTTATTTTATTTTGACTCAATTCTATGTTCAGTATATATCTGAGAAATAAGGCTTCTATCAGGGAAACTGTAAAATTTTATGATATTGCTCAATTGCTTGTATACCTTTTAGCAAAATGTATTTTCTCAAATTATCCCTTTCAATTAGGTCTTTTTTTTGCTTTTGTTTTGTCAGAAATCTTGACAGCTATTCCTGCCTTTTTTTTTACTTCAGCTGAAGCATAGTAGATTCTGCTCTAGTCCTTTATTTAATTCTGTATGTTTTTATGTTTTTCAAGTGATTCTCTTATTAGATCTATTTGGCTTTTCCAATTTATTCTACTCTCTGTTTCTATTTTATGAGTAAGCTTATCCCATTCATTCAGTTACAATTATTGTGTATTTTTCGCTATCCTACTTTCTTCTCTTTGTTCTTTTCTGTCTCTTATTTTCTTGTCCTATTTCTTCTCCAAAGTCTGTTTTGCTTCTAACCACTGGTTCTCTTAATCTGTCATCCCTTTTATTATCCCTCCCCCATATCTCTTATTCTTTCTTCCTCCTATTTGTTTTTGTTAAGAGATTTCTACAGTCAAACTCTCTGTCTGTGGGTGTGTATGTGTGTGTGCACGTGTGTGTGTGTATGTGTGTGTACATAACTTTTTTATACTTTGTTTAGAGACTGCATTTGAATGTCCAATTTTCCATTCTGTTTTAGTCTTTGCATCAGAAGGCTTTAAAGCCCTCTATTTCAATAAGTATTTATTTTTCCTATGAAGGATTACACTGTTTTGATGGATAGGTTATTCTTAGATATAATCCTTTGCATTTTGGAATATCATATTCTAAGCCCTCCACTCCTTTAAAGTAGAAACTCCTAATCTTGTGACTAAAAACCATTACATTGAATTCCCAGTCCCTATATTTATGCACACCTGCATCTTTGATTTCCTTCACAAGCTAATTGTACAATAATTCAGAGTCTGATTCTTTTTGTACAGCAAAATAATGTTGTGGTCATGTATACTTATTGTGTATCTAAGTTATATTTTAATATATTTAACATCTACTGGTCATCCTGCCATTTAGGGGAGGGGGTGGGGGGGGGTAAGAGGTGAAAAATTGGAACAAGAGGTTTGGCAATTGTTAATGCTGTAAAGTTACCCATGTATATATATATCCTGTAAATTAAAGGCTATTAAATAAAAAAAAAAAAAAAAAAAAAAAAAAGAAACTCCTAATCTTGAATGATTCTAACTGTGGCTCCATGATATTTGAATTATTTCCTTCTGGCTGCTTGTAATATTTGTTCCTTGATCTGGTTGGTAGCTTTCAAATTTGGCTATAATATTCCTGGGAGTTTTCATTTTGGGATCTCTTTCAGAGGATAATTGGCAAATTTTTTCAATTTTTATTTTATCCTCTGTGTCTGAGTTATTGGAGCAGTGTTTCTTGATAAATTTCCTGAAATATGATGTCTAGTCTCTTTTTTCCCGCTCTGGCTTTCAGGTAATTCAATAATGTTAAAATGATCTCTTCAAAATTTTTCAGGAGAGTTGTTTTTTCTATAAGATAGTGCACATTTCTTCTATTTTTTCATTCTTTGGACTTTGCTTTATTGTTTCTTGAAGAAATTATTTTCTTCAGTGAGCTTTTGTATCTCTTCCCATTTTGACAATTCTGTTTTTTTTTTTATCTTGCTTTAAAATTAGGCCAATTTTCTTTTTTAAGCTGCTATTTTTTCATTGTTTTTGTACTTCTTTTACATAGTTGTTTATTTTCTTTTCATAATTTTCTTGCATCACTCTCATTTCTTTCCCTAAGTTTTCCTCTACCATTCTTATTTTCATCTTTTACTCTTCCAAGAATTCTTGCAGACTTTGGACTCAATTCACATTTTTATTTGAGGCTTTACATGAAGCTATTTTCACATTGTTGTCTTCTGAGATTATGTCTTGGAGTTCCCTGATAATGTAATAGCTTTTTATGCTCAAATTATTTTTTTTATTTGATCATTTTTTTCATCCTATTTCTTGACTTTGAATTTTATAGTAAAATTGGTCTCTGTTCATCTGGGTGCAGGGAAGTGCTGTCCCAAATTTTAGGCTTTTTTTGTGTTTCTATTTCAGAGGTAGTTCTGGTGATGTGCAAGTTTTTGGTGCTTTGTAGATGATGTTATATTGAGAGAGGTATAGTCACTGTTCTCCTGGTCTGTAGTCTGTTCTTTACCCAGAAAGGGTCCCTGTTTTACTGTAGCTGCAAATACTATTGTTACTTTTGATGCTGGAACTGTCACCAGGGCCTCTACTCCCTTGGACTGACCACAGGTATTCCTCTCCACCTTGGAATTGTGATGCAGAATTGCTCATGAATTGGCATTAGAGTTGACAATCAATTCCAGCTGTTATCAGTATCATCTAAGTGTTCTTGCAATCTCCTATTTTTTGACATTTGATCAATCCTCTTATTGTTTCTCATGCAATACCTGAAGCTGCTATTGCAGCTCTCATGAATGCTTCCAAGGCCTATCAATAATGCTCCTCCATCCTTTGGACTTGTGCTCTCCCTGGTGATGTAGTCTTTTCCTGTGAACCTCCTAAATTGTTTTAGGCTGGAAAAAGTCAGCCTCTGACCTTTTGTTGACTCTCAAATTCTAAGATTTGATCTGAGACATTATTTTAAAATTGTGTAGAGGGGAATGTTGGGAGAATACAGCTGGATCCTGGCTTGTACTCTGATATCTTGGTTCCCAAATATGGCAGTTTTAATGGGATAAAAACTCAATGTGAATCTATAGTGACAGTATAACAGTCATAATAAATAGACCCTAGCAGTTTATTAGAGTAACAAAACATAATGTGCAGGATTATGGAATTCATGTCCTATAATATTCTTGCTTGGTCAAACCCCATTTAACAAATTATGTTCATTTTTGCATACCTTTTAAGAAGGACATTGATAAAATAGAGAGTATTCAGTGGAGGACATCTATTATGTTGAAGGACCTTAGGATTATTACATAAGGATATCTGTTGAGAAATCTGGGAATGCTTACATTGGAAAAGGTGGAATTCAAAGGAGAATAATAACTGTCTTCTCATATTCAAAGAGATGTTATTTGAGAGAAGGACTTTACATGGAAATTTACACGAGAGCTCCTGAAGTGCTTTATACTTTTGAAATTTGCTATAATTCAATATAATTTACTGATTTCAATTCATTTAATAAAAGCACCTGGGTGCCATTGTGGATAAAGTGTCAAACTTGAAATTGGGATTGTCTGCATTTGAAACCTGCCCCCAAAACTACAGGAATTATCTCTTGATTTTATTCCTCTTATCTCTAAGAAGATAATAATGGAACCTTCCTCACAGGCTTGTTATAAGGATCAAATGAGATAATATAGTTCAAGTTCTTTGTAAATGTCAAAGTGCTATATAAATGTTAACTCTATTAGTTATTAATAAACATTTTATCACCAAATGGTCAACATTCTAATAATGAACTTTTCCAAACTGAAGGTGCTTGGATAATAGGTACATAATTGTCTGCTGGACCCATATTGGAATCCTTTGACATTGATTGGAACTTCCAGAACTACTATTCTTTGAGGACCCAATGTCATCTCCAAACTATGATAAATCTTTGGAGAAGAACTTCAAGTAGTGGAAAGATCATTTGTAGATGAGCAAAGTACCCACACATCATGGGTTACATAAAGCTAAATATTTTTGTTTATTATCATCATAAATATTCAGCCTGATTTCTGTCCTTAGACTTAAGAAGCAACCTTTTCTAAATCTGCAGAGTCTAATCTTTAAAATCTACAAAAGAGTTTAGCATTGGCAAGAAGCAGACTGAGAAGGAGACAATATATTATTCGTTATATATGGTGTGGTTATGTGTGACTTTTTTTTTCCCCATTGACTCCAGGAGTTGTATATACAATACTCTTTTCTTAAGTTAAGAATCTTATAGCCCCTTTCTAAGTAGATACTTATGGCTTTTCAATACAATACCATTCATGGTTACATCTGAAGTAATGGCAACTGCCAAAATGAAAGCAAATTTGGGCAAATTCCAATCAAGTTGCTGTCTCATAAGCCTGGAATGCTATTTATAAACTTGATGTTTCTGTCTAAGAATAATGAGATTCCAGCAATTCTGTGTTAGAGGGTCCTTTTATGCATTAATAAAGGCTATGATAGAATGATTATGTCAGAAAAAATAATATTGTATTTATGGATTAAACTGATGGTACATATTGATTTTCTTGCTGATTTTCCTAAGCAATTTTATAAACATATTAATTGAGGACATCAAAAATAAACCATGTTATAACTGTGTTCAGAGTTTGATGAAGTGGAATTATAACACTATCTATAGTGATACTAATTTAAATTCTGGGTATGCTATCTCTGGCCTTTTGCTTGTGACAAATCTGTGTTGTAGAAAGTTACTTGGACACTTGTGAAAGTACTTCTGGACATTGTATATCAGTACAAGATTTATTTTGATGAGCAAATGTTTTCATGTATCACACTTCTATGTATGATGTGACATGTGGCACATTAGTGATCTTAGCTCCTTCATTGCTTTCTTTTTTTTTTTTTTTGAAGAATTAAAAAAATTTACTCAGTTACTTGAAAAAACCCAATTTTTAATATTAGTTTTTATATTTTTGATTTCCAAATTCCTTTCCTCCCAGCCCTCCCTCTCCTTGAGAAGACAAGCACTTTGATATGGATTACACATGTGCAAAAACATTTCATATTAGCCATATTGCAAAAAGAACATAGACTTATTTTTAAAAAGGAAAGAAAAATAAAGTTAAAAAGTATGCTTCAATCTGCATCCACAATCCATCAGTTATCTTAAGACCTTGATAATTGTCTTGTATCATTGTATTTCTGAGAATAAATTAACTACAATTGATCATCAGACAATATTGCTGTTATGTGTACAATGATATCTTGGCTCTGCTCACTTCCTTTGCATGAGTTCCTATGAGTCTTCATTTTTTTTAAATGAAAGTTTTTTTTTTTTAATATCCTGCTCATCATTTTTTATAGTACAATAGTATTCCATTTGCATCATATACCATAACTTATTTTGCCATTCCTCAACTAGTGGACATCCTTCCAATGTCTAATTCTTTGCATTTTCTTTCATTTAAAAAAATAGTTTTGTTAACATATCATTTCCAAATTTCTTCCATCATAAAATGATACTTGAGTTGTAACAAAGAAAAACAGAAAAATAAACCATATGATAAAATTCCATACTCAGCAATGTATGATATAGCCCTAACATCTTGTTTTCTACCTATCCACCCCAAAGAGGAAGATATTTCCTCATCAATTTTCTGGGGCTGACTGTTTTTTATAGCTATTCAGCATTCAGTTTAGTTTAAATGATCTTTTCATTTCAGTTCTTCATTTTCTTTCCTTGGACTTATGTTAACAGA
Source organism: Sarcophilus harrisii (assembly GCF_902635505.1). Lineage (NCBI taxonomy): Eukaryota > Metazoa > Chordata > Mammalia > Dasyuromorphia > Dasyuridae > Sarcophilus > Sarcophilus harrisii. Next base: position 150,087,920 of record NC_045426.1, on the reverse strand, counting down.
TAAATGAATAAAATTTTAGGAATGGGGATGGATGTGGTTGCTTTCATCCCTACCCTATTTCAGTGTAACTTTGAACCCATGTAGGTAGAATGCCCAAGAATGCAGTATTTTTCCCCCAAAACAGAACCCATTTATGACTTGCTGGAGAAATGGGTAATTATTGAGGGAAATGTGTAGTCCTCCACCATAAGGTGGTATGTCTTTGAGCCATATTTTTGGATACTGTTCAAAAGAACTCAAGATCCCCAATATAAACAAAATACCTGGTGCATTTTTTGCCCTATTTGAATAACTTTTTTCCAGAAGTTGAAATTTTTTTTGCCCTAAAACATCTTTTCAACTTGTGTTGTGCAAGAGATCCTCACAGTTCATTTTCAGTAGAACATTCCCAGTCAGCTTTTTTAAATGTATAAACAATTGTGTCTGAGTTTAAGGAAATCTTGGTAAATATATTTAAACATTTCAAAGGCCATGTAGTCTCATTTATCTAGACACTTCTGAAAACCTTCAGATCACAACCTGTCTGTGCCTTCTCATTTTGTGTATTTCTTTTCTATGTTCCTTAATATATCTTTCATAAATAATCTACTCAAGATGCCAAAAGTTTTCCTCTGGGTATTGTTTCATTTCAGGGTAACAAAGAAGCTCTTGGTCTGTCCACCTTTTATCCCTTGCTCTTCTTACTGAGCCACTTACTTTTCTTGTCTCACATTTCTCTAGTGATCTTTAGTGCATTTACATGGAAATCTTCACTGGGAATATTCTTTAGGCTAGTCATGATCACTGTGAATCTTCCTGTTTTCCTTTTAGTTATTCATAATGTTGATTCTTCAGAGACTGATGTTCCACTATTTGCAGTTGTCATTGGAAAATACTGATTGAAAAAGAGAAGGAAAGATTTTTACTTTGAGAAATCATCCTGGGATTTTTGAAATTACTATATAACTCCTCAAATATAATAAATAACACTCTCCTTCTGTTCAGTTGTAGATGCAGATAATTGCTCATGTTTTCATCCTTTCCTAAATAAACTTATTGACAGATTAGAGGGTATGTACAATTTGATTGCCCTTTGAGCAAAGTTTCAAATTGTTTCCAGAATGTTTACATCATCTCATAACTTTACTAACAATGTGTTAGGGTCTCAATTTTTCCACATCCTCTTTCACATTTGTTGCTTTCCTTTTATGACATATTAGTCAAATTGATAGGTGTGGTGGTATCTCAGAATCGTTTTTTTCTAATCAATAGTAATTTAAAATTTTTTAATATGCCTATGCCATATGCCTAGAGAGCTTTAAATTTTTCATCTTTTCATCTATTCATATCATTTGATCATTTAGCATTTGAGGATTGATTCGTATTTTTATGTTTGGTTAATTCTTCTATTTGTGAAATAAACCATTTATCAGAGACATTTGCTATAAAAATTGTTTCCCAACTTTATGCATTTCTTTTACTCTTGGTTTCATCTGCATTGTTCATGCAAATCCTTTCAAACTTAATATAACCCAAATTGTCCTTGTCACATCTAGTATTGAACTCTACAGATCTGATGGGTGAACAATTCCTTGCTCTTTAATTTGCCTATAGCATTACCCTTTGTTTAAATTATGTATTCATTTTGATCTTATCTTGGTATATTATGTACAGTGTTGGTCTATACCAAATTTCTGGTGTATTATCTTCCAGTTTTCCTTGTAGTTTTTGTCAAATAGTGAGATCTCATCCCAAAAACTAAGGTCATTGTGTTTATCAAATGGTAGATTAATATGGCAATTTACCACAATGTATTGTGGATCTAATCTGTTCCACTGATCCACCACTCTATTTCTTAGTATTATATAATCACTGAATTATTAAACACTTTGAGATTTGTTATAACTAGGCCACTTTCTCTCACATTTCCTCCCACTCCCACTAATTCCCTTGGTATTCTTGACCTTTTGTTTTGCCAGACAAATTTTATTGTAATTTTTCTGGCTTCATAAAATATTTTTGCTAGTTTTATTAGCAAGGTACTGAATGAGTAAATTAATTTAGATAGAATTTCCACCTTTGTTATATTGGCTTTACCTGCCCATGAGCAATCAAGACATTCCAATTATTTAGATCCTTTGTTTGAAAAGTATTTTGTAATTGTGTTCATATAAGTTTGGTTAGCAGACAGACTTCCAAATATTTTAAATTGTCTACAGTTATTTTAAAAGGAATTTCTCTATCTCTTGTTCTTTGGCTTTGCTGTTAACAGAGAGAAAAACTGATGACTTTTGTGGGCTTATTTTGTATTTAGCTTTACTAACATTGTGAATTATTTCTAATTTTTTGTTGACTTTCTAGAATTCTCTAAGTGTACTGTTATATCATCAGCAAAGAGTGATAGTTTTCTTTCTTCATTGTCTATTTTCAGTCCTTCAGTTTCTTTTTCTTCTCTAATTGCTAAAGCTAACATTTTAACAATATTGAATAATACTGGTGATAATAAAGTTCCTTGCTTTACCTCTGATCTTAATGGGAAGGCTTCTAATTTATCTCCATAAGAGATAATACTGATGGTTTTAGATAGATATTTAAAATTTTAAGGAAAGTAGATATTACTTAATATTTTAAGGGAAGATCCATATATTCCTATGCTCACTAGTGTTTTTTATTAGGGTTTAGTATTATATTTTGTTAAAAAAATTCTGCATCTTTTGAAATAACTACAATTTGTGTTGGTTTTCTTATTTATGTAGTCAGTTATAGTGGTGGTTTTTTAAAATATTGAACCAAAACTGCATTATGGTATAAATACCACCTGGTCATAATGTATGATCCTTATGATATATTGCTCTAATCCTTTTGTTATTATTTCATTTAAAGATTTTAAATCAATATTTACTCAGGAAAATGCTCTAAAATTTTGTTTTTCAGTTTTGGTTCAGTTTAGATGTCAGTACTATATATAAGCCATTAAAAGAATTTTGTAGGATTCCTTCTTTGCTCATTTCCCCAAATAGTTTATATGGTATTATAATTAATTGTTCTTTAAATGTTTGGTAAAATTCACTTGTGAATCCATCTCATCATAAGGATTTTCCTTCAATAGGCCATTCATGGCTTGAACTTTTTCTAAAAAGGGATTATTTTAAAGTATTCTCTTTACTCTTCCATTAATATGGCATTTTATATTTTTATCAACATTCATCTGTCTAATTCATATTGTGAGATTTATTTGCATACAGTTGGGCAAAATAGGTCTTAATGATTGGCTTGATTTACTTCTTATTGGGAGTGAATTCACCCTTTTCCTTTTTGATACTAGTAATATGGTTTTATTCTTTTTATTTTTGGCATCAAATTAACAAATAGTTTATCTTTGAAAAAAATAAAGCCAGACTCTAGTTTTGTATATTAGTTCAATGGTTTTCTTATTTTCTATTTTATAAATATCTGCTTTGGTTTCAGGATTTCCAATTTGGTGTTTAATGGGGTGTGGTGTTAATTTGTTATTTGTCAAGTTTTTCTAGTTGTATGCCTAATTCACTGATATGTTCTTTCTATATTTTATTGATATAAGCATTTAGAAGATACAGGAAAACTACCCTAGAATCAGAGGGGAAAATAGTAATTGATAAAATTTTCCAATCACCTTCTGAAAGAAACCTAAAATGAAAACTTAAGTACTGCTTTGACTGCAATCCATAAATTTTGATATATTGTCTCATTGTTATCAGTCTTTCATGAAATTATTGATTGTTTCCATGATTTTTTTTGATCCACTCATTCTTAAAAATTGTTATTTAGTTTCTGATTAATTTTTAACTTGTGTTTCCATGTCCTTTCATTAAATATAATTTTTATTGTGTCATGATTGGGAAAAAATGTCTCTAATATTTCTGCTTTTCTGCATTTGATTGTGAGATTTTTAATACTTTAATTCATGGCCTGATTTTGTGTATGTGCCATGTATTGCTGAGTAAAAAAAAAAAGTATATTCCTTTCTACTTTCATTCAATTTTTCCCCAAAGATCTATCATATAGTATTTTTCTACAGTGCTATTTATCGCCTTAATTTATTTCTTCTTTTTGTGTTTAGATTTATCTAGTTTTGAGAGGGGCAAGTTGAAATCCTCCACTAGTATATCCTAATTGTCTATTTTCTCCTCTGAGTCATTTAATGACTCCTTTAAGAGTTTAGATACTATACCTTTTGTTGCACATATGTTTAATATTACTATTATTTCACTGTGGCATTTTTTTTAAAGGAAATTTTAGTTTCTTTCCTTATATCTTTTTAGATTTATTTTATTTTTTCATTAGCTTTTCTGAGATCATGATAGTGATTCTACCTTTTTTATTTTATCCGATACATTGTAGATTCTCCCCCAGATTTTTATTTTTATTCTGTGTGTATCTTTGATTTATATGTTTCTGGTAAACCAAATATTGTAGGATTCTGATTTTTAATCCACTCTGCTATCTGCTTCCATTTTATAGGTGAGTTCCATCATTCACATTCAATATTGTAATTACTAACTGTGTATTTTCTTCCATACTCTCTAATGCTTGTTGATACCTTTCTATTTCTCTCCTGTCCCTTCTCACTAGTATTTTATTTCTGATCACTGCCTTTTTCAATCTGCCCTTCCTTCTATCAGTTGTTCTACTTTGCTTCCCTTTCTCCCATACTTCACTATAGTTTAAAATAGATTTCCATATCCAACTGAATGTATATATTATTCCCCTTTTGAGCCAAATCTGTTAAGTAAGGTTCAAGTATGCTCAGTTTCCTCCCTTTGTAATAGGTATTTAGCACCTCCTTAATTGAGATGATTTACCTAATTTTCATCTCCCTTTTCCAATGCAATTCTCTTTTTCTGTCTCATAATTTTTATATCATCCCATCAAAATCTAATTATATCCATATCCTCTATCTATATATATTCCTCCTAAGAGTAATATACTTATTAAGAGTTACAAGTATCATCTTCCTATGTATGGATGTAAACAATTTGGCCTTATTGAATAAGTTATTTTTATCCTTCCTGCTTACTTTTTTTTAATGCTTCTCTTCGATCTTGTATTTAACATCAGATTTTCTCTTTAGCTTTGGTCTTTTTATTTGGGATATTGTTTCCTTCTTGAAGTATAATGCTTACTTCTGCTTGGTCAGTAATTCTTGATTGTAATATTAATACCCTTTCCTTCTAGAATGCTTTCCAAGCCCTTTAATACTTTAATGTAGAAGTTCCTAAATTCTGTATTATTCTGACTGTGGTTTCACAATATTTGAATTGTTTCTGTCTGCTTGCAATATTTCCTCCTTGAGCTAGGAACTCTAGAATTTGCTTATAATATGCCTAGGAGTTTTCATTTTAGGTTTCTTTCAGAAGGTGATTGGAAAATTCTATCAATTACTATTTTCCCCTCTGGTTCTAGGGTAGTTTTCCTTGATAATTTCCTGAAATATGATGTCTGTGGCTTTTTTTAAAAATCATGGTTTTCACGTAATCTAAAAATTCTTAAATTATCTTTCCTGAGTCCATTTCTGATTTCAGTTGTTTTGCCAATGAGATATTTTACATTTTTTCCTATTTTTTTCATTCTCTTAAATTTGCTTAATTGATTCTTGATGTCTCATGGAATTATTAGCTCCCATTTGCCCAATTCTAATTATTGAGGAATTATTTTCTTTAGCTAGTTTTTATACCTCCTTTTCCATTCAGCAAATTCTATTTTTTTCTTTATTTTTTGAAGTTGTTTGAGAAGCAGTTGGGGTTAAATGACTTGCTCAGGGTCATACAGCTAGTCTCAAGTACCTTAGGTCAGATTTGAACTCAGGTCTTTCTGATTCCAGGGCTGGTGCTCTATCCACTCTCCAGGTAGCTGCCTCCAGGCCTGCTTTTTAAAAAGTTTTCTCAGTGATTTTTTTGTGACTTTCTTTCTATTTTGTTGTGTTAAATTTATCAAACGTTTTACTTTTTTTATGATTCTCTTGCATAACTCTCATTTCTTTTCTCAATTTTTCTTCTACTTTCCTTATTTGATTTTTAAGATCCTTTTTGAGTTCTTCCAGGAGTTTTTTTGGGGGGTGAGGGGAGACTGAGGCAAATTTATATTCCTCTTTGAGACTTTGTGTGGGTATTTTAACATTATTGTCCTCTTCTGAGTTTGTATTTTGATCTTCCTTATCACCATTGTAACTCTCTATGATTAGTTTTAGCTTTAGTTTTTTTCTCATTTTCTAAATTTTTAAAGTTGAATTGTATTGCTGGAATATAGATGGCACTGTCCCAAGCTTGTTGCACCAGGAGCTAGTACCCTGGATGTTTACTTGCTGCACAGGGATCTCTGGGCTTGGCTACTGTAGGCTTGTTGTACCAGGGATTGGAAACCTAACAACTGTGATGGACCAAGAGAACATGGATGCTGATCTCTGCTGGGATTGGTGATCTATTGCTAACTTGTCTGTATACTGGTTGAATTGGGCTGCGTTCCTCTTTACCTGAGTGAGACAGGTTTTCTTTTCTGTGTTTTTAGCTATCTTTAGTTTACTTATTTTTAATATACATTTTTTTTATGAATTGTGTTGGGAGAGAAAATCAGAGCAAAAGGGAAAAACCATGGAAGAGATTAGAAAAAAAAAAAAACAGAAAAAAGAAGTGAACGTAGCATGTGTTGATTTACATTCAGTCTTCTTAGTTCTTTTTCTCAATGCAGATGGAATTTTCTGTTCAAAGTCTAGTGGGATTGCTTCAGATCTCTGAACTACTGAGAAGAACTAAGTCTTTCATAGTGTTCATCACACATTCTTACTGTTATTGTATACAATGCATTCCTGGTTCTGCTTTTTTCACTAAGCATCAGTTCATGTAAATGTTTCCAGCCTTTTCTATAATCAGTCTGTTCATCATTTTTATGGAAAAATTCATGTACTACAACTTATTCAGTCATTCCCCAACTGATGGGCATATACTCACTTTCTAGTTCTTTGCTACCACAAAAAGAGCTGTTACAAATATTTTTGCACTTGTGGATCCTTTTCCTTCCTTTAGGATTTCCTTGGGATACAGACCCAGTAATGGCATTGCTGAATCAAAGGATATGCCCAATTTTATAGTCTTTGGGGTATAGTTCCAGATTGCTTTTCAGAATGGTTATTGGGACAACAATGCATTAGTGTCCCAGTTTTCCCATATCCCCTGAAATATTTATCATTATCTTTTTGTGTCATCTTAGCCAATCTAAGAGGTGTGAGTTGTTTTAATTTTGTTTTAATTTGCATTTCTCTAATCAATAGTGATTTAGAGAATTTTTTTTCATATAACTATGAATGACTTTAATTTTATCATCTGAAAATTGTCTGCTTATATCCTTTGACCAATTATCAATTGAGGAATGATGTATATTCTTATAAATTTGACACAGTTCTTTATATATTTTAGAAATGAGACCTCTATCAGAAACATTACTTGTAAAGATTTTTTCCCCAGCTTTGTACTTCCCTTTTAATTGTGTTTGTGTTAGTTTTGTTTGTGCAAATCATTTTTAATTTAATGTAATCAAAGTTGTCCATTTTGCCTTTCATAATGTTTTTTAGTTCTTCTTTGGTCATAAATTCCTTCCTTCTTCAAAGATCCGATAGGCAACATCCCTTGTTCTCCTAATTTGTTTATGGTATCATTCTTTATGCCCAAACTATGTATCCATTTTGGCCTTATTTTAGTATGGGGTGTGAGATGTAGAACTATGCTAAATTTGTGATATATTGTTTTCTAGTCTTCCCAGCAATTTTTGTCAAATAATGAGTTCTTATTCCAGAAGTTGAAGTTTGGGTATTTATCAAATATTAGATTATTACAGGCCTTGCTTATTGTGTCATGTGTATCTCATCTATCCTACTGATTCACCACTTTATTTCTTAGCCACTATTAAATGGTTTTGATTACTGCTACTTTATAATATAGCTTTAGGTTTGGTAATGCTGAGACACCATCTTTTGTATTTTTTTTCATAATTTCCCTTGATATTCTTGACCTTTTGTTCTTTCAAATGAATTTTGTTACTACTTTTTTCTAGTTCTATAAAATAATGTTTTCGCAGTTTGATTGGTATGGCACAGAACAAGTAGATAAATTTAGGAAGAATTGTCATTTTTATTATATTAGCTAGTAGAGATAGCCATGAACAATTTATATTTTTTCAATTGTTTAGGTCTGATTTTATTTGTGTGAGAAGCATTTTGTTTTGTAATTCTGTTCATATAGTTCTTGAGTTTTTCTTGGCAGGTAGAGCCTAAGTATTTTACTTTGTCTACAGTAATTCTAAATGGAATTTCTTTTTCTTTCTTTTGCTGATGGGCTTTGTAAGTAAGATGTAGAAATGCTAATTATTTGAGTGAGTTGATTTATTTTATATCCTGCAACTTTTCTAAAGCTATGGATTTGTTCCAGCAGATTTTTGGATGATTTTCTAGGATTCTCTAAGGATACCATCATATCATCTGCAAAGTGTGATAATTTTATTTCCTCATTGACTATTCTAATTCCATTAATTTCTTTTTCTTTTCTTATTGCTAAAAACAATATTTGTAGCATAATGTTGAATAATAGTGGTGATAACAGGCATTCTTGTTTCACCCCTGATCTTATTGGGAATGAGCCCAACTTCTCTTCATTATGAATAATGCTTTCTGTAGGTTTTAGATAAATACTGCTTATTATTAATTTTTTTTTGCTTTTTTTGTTTGTCAAGGCAATTGGGGTTAAGTGATTTGCTCGGAGTCACACAGAAATGAAGTGTTAAGTGGGTGAGGCCTGATTTGAACTCAGGTTCTCCTGACTTTGGGGCTGGTGCTCTATCCACTATGCCACCTCATTGCCCCAATACTGCTTATTATTTTAAAGAAAGCTCCATTTATTCCTGTGTTTGCTAGTATTTTTAATAGGAATGAGTGTTGTATTTTGTCAAAAGCTTTTTTTGCATCTATTGAGATTATCATAAAATTTCTGTTGGTTTTCATATTGATATGGTTGATTATGGTAATAGTTTTCCTGATATTGAACCAGTCTCGTGTCATTTTGGTCATAGTGCATTATCCTGCTAACAAGTTGCTGTAATCTCCTTACTTTTGTGTTGGGACTAGCTCTCTGGAGGACCTCAGTACCAGCCCAATCCTTGGTCTTACAAGAGGAATGATGAGGCAGGACTCAGGTGGATGGTCAAAACATGGAGTCCATTTATTCTAAATTCTCTCATACTTATATACCCTAATATCCTTATATAACTATAGAAACACTGTCCATGCATTAATGATATACTGCACATGTGGAACCACATAAACAACTTGCTACTGTATGTAGATGACTCTTTGTCACTTGGTATCACACTACTTTAATCACAACATAATTTGTCACTACCCTCTGGTTTCTCAGGAAGGCTGAGAGCCCTTAGGAGAGATGGGGAGCCAAACCAGATCTTGTCAGCAGGTTCCCTCTGACCTGAAGCGTCTTATACCTCACCCAGAATTCGCCCACTATCTGTGGCCCTCTACACTTTACTAATATTTCATTTAAATTTTTTGCATCAATATTCATTAGATGGGTCTGTTATTTTCCTTCTCTGTTTTTGTTTTCCTGGTTTAGTTATCAGGGCCATATTTTTGTCATAGAAGGAATTTGACAGAACTCTCTCTCTCTTTTTAACCTATTTTCCCAAATAATTTATATAGTGTTGGAGTTAATTTCTTTTTTTTTAATGTTTGGTAGAACTCACTTGTGAATCCATCTAGCCCATTGATTTTTTCTTAGAGAGTTCATTGATGACTTGTTAATTTCTTTTTTCTAAAATGGGACTATTTAAGTATTTTATTTCTTCTGGGCATTTTATATTTTTATGAATATTCATCCATTTCAGGTAGATTGTCAGACTTGATGCCATCTCCTAATTATTTCTAGAATTTCTTTTTCCATGGTGGTATTTTCACCCTTTTCATTTTTGATGCTGGTGATGTGGTTTTTTTATTTCCTTTTCCCAATAAAATAGACCAATGGTTTATCTATTTTGTTAGTTTTTTCATAAAGCCAACTCTTAGTTTTGTTTATTGAATTGTTTTCTTAGTTTTTATTTTATTAATCTCTCCTTTGAATTTCAAAATTTCTAATTTTGTTTTTAATTGGACATTTTTAATTTGTCCTTTTTCTAACTTTTTTAGTTGCATGCCTAATTCATTTCTTCTTTCTCTACCTTATTTATGTAGCTATTTAGAGATGCTTTGGCTACATCTCATAGGTTTTGGTATACTGTACCATTATTATTATTTTCTTGGATGAAATTATGGATTGTTTCTGTTATTTATTGCTTGACCCACTCATTCTTTAGAATTAGATTATTTAATTTCCAATTGGTTTTTAGTCTATCTTTCCCTGGCCCTTTATTGTGTGTAATGTGTGTGTGTGTGTGTGTGTGTGTGTGTGTGTGTGTATTATTGTATTGTGGTCAGAAAAGGAAGCATTGACTATTTCTGCCTTTTTACATTTGATTGTGAGGATTTTGTGCCCTTACATTGTCAGATTTTGTGTAAGTACTATGTACTGCCAAGAAAAAGGTGTATTCCTTTCTGTCCCTATTCAATTTTCTCCATAGGTCTATCATTTCTAAGTTTTCTGAGATCCTATTAACCTCCCTAGTTTATTTTGTGATTAGATTTCTCTGATTCTAGAGAATAAGGTTGAAGTCCCCCACTAGGAAAACCATTGCTATGTATTTCTTCCTGTTATTGGCTTAAAATATTCTCTAGGAATTTGCCTTCTCTATCACTTGATGCATAGACATTTAGTATTATTACTACTTTGTAATGTTCTCAGTGCTTTTCTTGAAGTCTCAGGGAGCAGCCTTCATTTCAGTAATCACCATGAGAATAGCCAGGTGTTAAAGTTCAAATCCTTTATTATCTCATCCACAATCTAGTTTCCTTGCCTAGGGCCCGGGCTAGCTTTCTTAGAGCCTTTCAGACTGGCCTTGGTCTCAGTGGGGCAAGTGCAGGAGTGCAGCCCCCAACAATGGTGTGAGATGAAGTGAATGAATTTGTCTTCTGAGTCTGGGTCTGGCCTTTCTGAGTCTCTCTCCAAGCCCTTCAGAGTCTCTTTCTCTCTGGCTGAGTTTGTCTCAGCTTTATATGCTCTATTTTGAGTATAAAGCAATCATTATATCACTAGGAAACCATTATTTGTTGTAAGATTAAATCAAGAGAACTATTAATCACCATGTTAAACTAGATAACCATTGTCTCATCAATACCACTGAATTAGCACCTTTTAAGAATCCTTGTTTTAAGCACAAGAGTTCTGGCCCATAATATCTCCCACTTTCTTTTGTTTTAGAACATAGGTGGTAATGCCCTCCCTGACTTCTCAAGAAGGTGAGAATCCCAAAAAAGGAGGTGATCACACCTTCCCTGACTCCTCAGAAATGGGTGAAAACACCAAAAAAAGAGGTGATCACACCATCCCTGACATCTCAGGAAGGGAGATGAAAGCCAAAGGAAAATGGGGAATCAGACCATATTAGTGGGTTTTTGAAGTGTCTCACTTGAAACAGGTATACATAAATTCATCAACATGGGAGGTATTACATAACAAACAACATGAATCAACATGAAAAATTATACATGTCCATAAGTCCTAGAAACAGTCCAAAACCAATCTATTGTCCATTACTTCATGTGTCAGAGAATCCAATGATTCCTGCTAGTTTTGAAGTCTTGCAATAGTTTCATCTTGTGTTAGGGAATCCAATAATTCCTGCAGATTTTAAAGTTCTGCATCAGTCTTATCAACAACTTTTCATCTTAGGGAATTCGATGATTCCTGTAGATGTTGAAGTCCTATATCAGTCTTATCATGTCTCCGGGAATCCAATAATTCCTGCTGGTTTTGAAGTTCTGCAACAGTTTTATAAACAATTTTTCATCTCAAGGAATCCAATGATTGCTGCAGGTTCTGAAGTTCTGCAACAGTTTCATTACCAGCCATGTTCTTTCAGTGTCAGATGTTTCTTAGGTCTTCTCCTTTGTTTTGAGATTTTTTTCACTTTTTCTGTCTCTCTCCAATGGACAAAGCAAATATGGCTATTGGCACCCATCTGGTTCCTTCTCCATCTGTAGAGATACAAGCAAACCCTTTCCCCCAAGCAGTTAACCTATCTAGTCCCTTCCATTCACCACTTTCTGGATTTCTCCACATCATCTGGCAATTACATTGGAGCTGCTCACACTGTATACTGCCCTTCTGGCAAGTTTTAAAACATGTATTCTTCCCAATTATAATCTCTTTCTCCTATCTGATTGCTTCTCTGCTGATTGATCATGTAATCCCTTTCTCCCATCTGATTGCTTTTCTGCTGATTGATGGTATCAGAATCCTGAAATTCTAAAGACTCTCTGGGTGTAACCTCGGCTGCCATCATGCCCCACCTATTTTGTTTGAGGTCTTGTTTGATGTTTGCCTCTCATTTGTCAATCTACATTCTAAGACCCGGTGGAAGCCCTTATTTCTCCCCTTTATATAATTTTGTTCTCTCTTTCCACCCTATCTTTAGTTGTATTGTTTTTATGCACCCCACCCACTACCTTATCTTCTATCAACCCTTCCTCCTTCCCTTGCCCTTTTCCCTAGTGTTTCTGCCTTCCCTTTTATCCTCTGCCTCCCTTTTCTTTTCCTCTTTATCCTCCTACTTCTTTTCAGGGTTAGATAAATTTCTATACCTTATTGAATGCTTGTTATTACCTCTTAAAGCCAAAACTGATGAGATCAAGCTTCAGACAATGCTCATCCCCTTCCCTTCTTTGCCTCAATTGTTATAGGTTTTTTTTTTGCAAAACTTATAGATATCATTTTCCTATGATTGAAAGCCTTTTCCTTCATTAAAGATCTATCTTCTCCCCTGAAAGATGATGCTGACTCTCCCTGGATAGTTAATTCTTAGTTGTAACCCCAGGTACTTTTCCTTCTAGAATATAGTATTCCAGGCCCTTTGATACTTTATTGTAGAAGTTGTCATCTCTTGGGTAATCTTGGCTGTTGCTCCTTGATATTTGAGTTGTTTTTGTCTGGCAGCTTGCAGTATTTTTATTTTGAGATTATAGTTTTGGAGTTTTGCAACAATGTTTCTTGAGGTTTTCCTTGAGGGATTTCTTTACAGAGGTGATCTATGTATTCTTTCACTGAGTATTTACCCCTTTGTTTCTAGAATATTGTTTTCCTTAATGACCTCTTGTAGAATGCTATCCAGGTTCTTTTTGTTTTGGTCATGGACTTTAAGTAGATCAATATTTTTTTATTCTTTCTTCTGGATCATTTTTCCAGGTCAGCTGTTTTTCTAATGAGTTATTTCACATTTTCTTTCATTTTAAAATTCTTTTTTGTTTGTTCAATTGATTCTTGCTCTCTCACCAAGTTATTAGTTTCTATTTGCTATGCTTTAGTTTTTAATGTGTGATTTTCTTCAGTTATATTTTATATCTCTTTTTCCATTTAGTTTATTCTAATTTTTAAGGAGTTATCTTCTTCAGACAATTTTTTTCCCTTCCTTCCAAATCATTGACTTTCTCATGCATACCTCTCATTTTTTCCCTCATTTTTTCTTCTACCTATCTTATTTGCCTTTTGAAGTCTTTCATGAGCATTTTCAAGAAGCCTCTTTGAGCTTGAGACCAATTTATCTCATTCTTTGAGATTTCTTCTGTGGACATTCTGTCCTATCTGAGTTTGTGTTCTGGTTTTTCCCATCACCATAAAAGCTTTCTGTGGTCAAGGATTTTTTTTTCTTTTTTTTTTGTTTCTTGATCATTTTCTTTCCTTTTCTTTTTGTATTTCTTCATTTTTACTTGTAAGGTAGAGCTCTGCTCCTGGGGTAAAGGTGGTGCTGTCCTAGGTTTCCTGTGCAGCTCTGAGTCTTGTCTTTGAGCACAGAGGCCCCTTGTGTTTGGAGGGGGTACCTTTGTCTGCTCTTTTCAGAAAATACCCTAGTTTCCTAGAGTTTGCCTTCTGAGCTGGGACTAGAAGCTACAACCCCCCCCCCCTCCTTTTAGTACTCTACTTAAGCAGCTTGAGAATGTTAGTTACTGATTTGCTGTGATTAAGACCCTCTCACCAACTTTCCCAGAATCTGTCTGACTTGGGCTGAACATCCTTTTCACTCTAGTGAGATTGACCTTTTTTGAAGTTTTTTCACTCAATCTTAAGCTAGAGATTGATTTCATTCCATCAGATCCTGTTCAGAGCCTTGGTTTCTTGTGGTTTTCAAGGGAAATTGGGGAGAGCTTTTGCCTGACTTTACTCCACCATTTTGGCTCCACCTCCGGAATTCAGATTTTTCTTTTTGAAGTTTTTTTGAAGAGGAATTTGGGAGAAATCAGGGAAGTTTCTGCCTTTTGTTTGGCATTTTGGCTCTGTCTTCTACATTTTTTATATAAAGGCAGTGTTGGACCTAGAGTCAGAAAAAACTAGAATTCAGGTTTAGCTTTAGACACTTCTGTAATCAAGGTGAAATTATTTAATCTCTGTTTGCCTCACTTTCCTTATATAAAAAAGAAAATAATAATAGAACTGAGTTCCCAGTGATTATTGTGGAGACCAAATGAGATATTTCTAAAGCACTTTGTAAATCTTAAAGCCCCACTTAAATGTGAATAAACATGATTATTATTGTGTTATTAAGATTATTATGGCACAAGAAGCTCTTTTTTTGAAGGACTGCCCTTTAAGGCTACATTTTGCTTAGTAATGGAATTTTATTTCACCCTTTTCAGTCAGTTGTATGAAGGTGAAAGTGTGGTCTGCTCTAGAAAATAACTTATGAAAGCATCTCTATTCCTTGAGCATGATTTCATTGAGCATAACTCCCACACTTATACAGATGAGATTCATAGAGATTTGATGGAATAAAAAAAAATTAGACTTAAAAAATAGTTTTTAATTTTTTAAGTTTTTAAATTTATTTTAAACTCACATTCAAAATAAGAAAAGAAAAAAAAAAATTCCATGTACACAGTAGAACGTCAGAGAGGATTCAATATAAAGCTATAAATTTTCATTTTAAGAAAACCAATATAATAAACAGCACACATTGTTTTCAAAGCTGTCCAGCTTTTCTTTGCTTCCTTATGTTTCTTTTGTTCTCTGCTATGCACTTTTTATTTCATTTTTCTCCCCACCTTCAAAAAGGCTATAATTAAGTACATGTATATATGTGTACCTATATACATATATGTACAAATACATATATTTATGCACACATACATATGTAAACATATACACATACATACATATATTAATATATCTATCCGTATCCATATATATATATATATATATATATGTATATGTATATGACCACACCATACTTATTTCTCCTTGTCACCTGGTTTTTTGAAGGTGAATAGCATTTTCTTCAAATGTCCAAATCTTTCCATGTTTTTCTAAATCAACTAGTTCATCATTTCCTACCACAGCAATATTCGAACTCAATGGCATTCTATCTGAAAAACTGTCTATGAAAGTTTTCCCTCAATTTTCTGTATTTCTTCTGCTTTTGGATGCTTAGTTTTATTTATGCAAGAAAATTTTAATTTGAATTAATCAAAATTATTTACACAATAACAATGCTCTCACTTTATAATAAGGTTTAAGGTCTGGTACTAATGAATCTGCTTCCTTTACATCTTTCCCACCCCACCCTAGTTTCTTTGAAGTTCCTAATCTTTTGTTTTTCTAAATGAACTTTAATTGCTTTTTTCTAACTCAGTAATATTTTTAAAAATCATTTTGGAATAACATTATGTAAGTATATTTGGTAAAACAGTCTTTTTATTATATTGGCTTTACCTACCAACAATATTACTTCAATTATTTAGGTCTAAGTTTGAAATTGGTGATTATTCATGTTCTTTTTAATTACCTTTTTGGCGGGGGGAAGTAGTAATACCATCTGTATTTTTTCCCATTTTTTTAAACACCCAACTCTTCTCATTGATATATTTTATAAAATGATCCCACAATGCTTTCATGATTTATTTCTTTCTGACATTTTCTTGTTGTGTTTTTGGTCTGGCCCAGCTGCCCTTCTTGGTTTCATTTTCTTAAGTCTCATATTTGCCTCTTCATATCAGGGATTGAGATGTTAAGTGACCAAATGGAGTGGTTTCACTGTCAGTAATAATTGTTATTAAAATAATGCCAAGCATATTTCATATTTTATTTTTGTTCTCTTGCTGATTTCATTGATAAAAGCTCTTATAATTATCTGCTTCAATTGGGCATCATGCCCAGCTTGGTAGAGAAATCATATAATAATTAAACAATGCATCAATATTAGAACTGTGAATCAAAGACTATCCAGTCCAGTCTCTTTGTTTAAATAATTTGTCCAAGATCATATGGCTAGTAAATTGTGGTAAATGATTAAAGCACCAGGTCTTCCAATTCTCAGTTCTGTGCTCTTTCCCTTATGCTAATAAGTTACAGAGGTACCAATTAAGTTAATGCTTGTTTCTAATAATCTTATATAATTCACTCTTCTTTCCAACCCCAAAACAAGCAGTCAGCTTTTATTTTTCTTAGCTCTTTTTGTTCCTAAAAAATGAAGGTCTTTCCTGACTAGAGTCCAGGTCAATTCCTTATCTTGGGGTTGAAACTATTTTTTTGTGAAGTCACTTGAACCTCAGAATAGTTACTTCCCTGAATGCTGTTCATTGGATTATCTGACTTAAAATCCCCTTATTCCTAGGAAACAAGTCTTAGAGTCAGTCTTTGAATCGTTCTTATTGTAAAGTTTACCCTGCTCTCTGGACCCCCATAGTTTTTTAAATTACAAAGTACTTCTAAGTTCTGACCTCTAAGCATCATTACTCACCTGAATTCCTATGTATGATAAATCTCATTTTTTTCTCCCTCAGACAAATATCAGTATGACTAGAATTTAATCACTTTCCCATTATTAAAGTCTAAATATAAATGAAACTTTATTTTCAACTAGATTTTAAACATTCTCAAACATCTACTCTTAACCTAAGTGTATTGGCCCTCAGGTAAAAGATACTGTACTAGGGATTAGCAAAATTGTTTGCTTGCTTGTTTTTAAACTGGAAAGTGTAAGTCCCTACACTAATAGATCTTACATTTTGAAGAAAATGCCATCATTGATAAAAGGATACATTTCCATCATGATGAAAAATATGAAAGAGGAACTAGTAAGATCTTTGCAAGTCAGTAAAAAAGATAGCAGGTCTAGAAGAAAGCAGGAATCTTTCTTCACATATTCCTTTCTGGGAGCAAGAGAAAACCCATCTTATTCAAGGAAGTAGGCCACAAACAGAATTCAATAGTTATAGGACCCACAGATCATGTCAGATTTTAGAAGAGGGATTTCTTTGGTCCTCTCAGGAACTTTGTAACAATTAAAATGATTGCTTATAAATGGCACATTAGGGATTATATGGTCTAGAATTCATTTTTTAAACACCAAACTGAAGCAAAATAAAAAATATGCACAGCACTAGATAGCAAAATAGACAGAAACAGCTCTGTCAACCTGTATCCTAGAGCAGGCATGATAAGACAGACAATATCCTGGGAATCTAATAATATTTTAATTTATGTAGCAAATCATAAGCAAACTAACTTCATTCTGAGTGTTACTTCCTGACAGAAAACCATAAAGTCCTTGTAAATGTGATCTCTAATATAGTAAGGTAGGAACATTTCAAATTTCTAAAAGAAAATGATTGAACTGTCCTTCAGTGAATCTCTCTGAGATACAATGAACAATGAAAGAAAAAAAGGAAAGAAGGAAAAACATGAAATAGGGTGACTTTTTTTAAAAGTAATAAGTGAAAAGGTCACCTCAAGTTGATAGAACTTGACTGAAAGGACACAAGTAAAAATTTTTTTTAAGTATTTTTGTTCTATTCTGACACAATATGTATGACTATAAATAAGTTCTCTAATATACCTAGACTTTGTTTTTTCATCTATAAAATAAGAAGATTGGCAAAGACATCCAAAAAAGGGAAAAGCACCCATTTGTAAAAAGATAGTTATAGCATCTGTTTTTGCAATTTTGTAGACTTTTGTATATATTTTTCTCATTTACTGTATGGTAATGGTACAAACACATTCATGTTATAGAATATTTTTATGGTAAAAACATGGTCTTTATACTGAAAAATGTCAAGAAACACTAATTTCACAAATCTTATTATTTGAAAATCAAAGGAATATCCTTTGGACAGTTGAGGAATGACTAAACTGGCTGTGATATATGATTTTAATGGAATATTATTGTGATATAAGAAATGACACATGGGATGATCTCAGAAAAACCTGGAAAGACTTACATGAATTGAGGTATACTGAAGTGAACAGACCCAGGAGAAGGTTGTACAGCAATTCTATTCTTTGAAGAATGGGGAGTGACTTAGCTATTTTCAGTAATACAATGATCCAAGACAATCTCAAAGGACTGGTGATGAATCATATTATCTACCTTCAGACAAAGAACTAATTTTTTTTGAATATAGACTAAATCATGTTTTAGTTTCTTTCATTTTCCCCCTTTTATTTCAGTTTTCTTATATAAAATGACCAATATGGAAATGTCTTACATAATTGCATATATATATAACCTATATTTGGTTGCTTACCATCTCAGGGAGGGGGGAGAAGAGAGAGTAAAGGAGAGAGGGAAAGAAAAAATAGAATTTAGAAATCAAAATTTTAAATTAAAATGTTTTAAAATTACCAAAAAAAAAATCCAAAGGAGGGAGAAGAAAGAAGAACATTGTATAATTGCCTCTGAACTTTCTTTTAGGTCTATATTTATCTTTCTATTATCTATCACACATATTATTAGAGTCCTAGATCAGTGGTTCTATGCTAGATTGTTGAAAAGCCAGAGTTATTATGAGGGGATCAACTTAGGAACTGATCTAATATAATACATAAGCAAACTTACCTTCTGTAAACTGAATGCTGAGCACTCTGTACTAATTCACTGGCTATCTCCTGTGCTTGGAATCTCTCTCTTACTTACTCCCACTTTCTCTGGGTCCCTTTAAGAGTCACTTTAAATCTTTCCTTTATAAGAAGCCTTCTCAGTCATCCTTAATGTTAGTGCTTTCCCTCTAAAATTATCTCCCAGTTAGATTTTAAATATATTTTGTATGACTGTAGTTAATTGAATGCTCTTTTTCCTATTTGAAAATGAATTCCTTGAGGGTAAAATTTTTGTTTTTGTTTTTCCCTGTATTCCCAGTGCTTAGTACAATGGCCCACAATAAGGGTTTAAGTGCTTAACAGTTCACTGAATAAATAATATCTTGCATATAGATGAATCTTTTTTCTTTCAAGTGTCATAAATGCTGTTGAGTTTAATTAATGAAAATTCATGGATAAATGAATCCATAGCAACTTTTTATCACTGTCTATTTTTCTCTTTTAATGATACTGAGAATACAAATGTTATCATGTGTGTGTGTGTGTGTGTGGAATATTTTCAAGTTAAAAACTGATCTTTATACTAAAAATAAGTTAGGAAGCACTAAACTACTTTTTAATCTTCTTTTTTTAGATTGTAAACTATTTTAAGTCAGATACAGCTGATTTCATTTGTTTTGTGCATACTTCTCTTCCTCATATACCTTTTCTCCTCAAATCCTAATATCAAGTATAGACTTCTGAAAATAATAAACATATTATGAGATGACATCATTATTAAATTCATAAAGAAAATTTAATTAAATTGTTACATTAAACTTTTCATGATATTCTTATAGAAAAATGCAGAGAGATAAAAGTTTAAAAAATTAGTCCTGTTGGGCACATTCAAAATAGTTATACCCATTCATTGAAAATTACAAAGCTATATTTTGGAGTGTCTTAGTAATCTATATCTGAACCCATATGGTTTTTCAATTTTTAATCCATAATGAGTAATAGAGTTTAGGTATCATGTTATCAAACTTGGATACTATGATCAAAGGGATAGCTGATATGTTGGAAGATGAGATCAGCATCATATAGACCATATAGACAGACTAGAATGTATGTTTACAATTAGATAGTGTTGAACTTTTTGTGGATCTGTGTTTGTTTCCTTTAATGGTACACATAGCAACCTAGCTATGTACCTTCATCTTGCATAGTTCTTGCTCATAAACTTTCTTAAATCACCCAGAGAGAACTACTCAACATGTGAAGGACCTTCAATGAGATCTCTTGCCATTGAGTAGATATGAATGGAACATGGGAGCTGACTTTTTGACTATTCCTTCCTTTCACTACATGGTCATGCAACTTTCTGATGATATTCTTTTTTTGTCATTTCTCCTGTGTAAGTCCTCATTGAAAATTTGCTGCATTCTGCAGACATCCACCAAGAGCCTTTCCATTGCTTTTCCATGACTTATAAGTATTATTCTTTAGAGTCTCATATCCCATGGATATACTCATAACTATACAGCATCCTTGGAAATAAAGAACATGGAATTTTGTTTCAGGAATATTTGGGGTCATTAAAAACACTTCATACTTTCCCAGAAATAAGCCAGTGGACTTTCCTGCTTCTATTCAATTCTGAGCCTAGTTTATTGTCTGCTTCTAATTTCTCTCCATGATATATGTCCTGAAGACAAAGCTGTAGGAGTTGTCTTCTTCCTATCATAATCTAGGTAATTGAACAATGAAATTTAAAAGGAATATATGTAAATTAATAAATGTGTTAAAAACAAGCATCTTTACCAGTATAAGAGAGCATGCTGTAGCTAATTTGTAATGAGTTGGAAAAGCTAAGGATTTTACTATACTTACAAGTTCAGTATGAGTCAACTACTGTGGGATATGACAGCTAAAAAAGATAACGTTATCTTTAATTGCATTGACAGTAACAGTCAAGATTAGGAATTCAAGTGTGAAATTGTCAAAGGATCCCATGATACTTTTGGTCTTCTGATTATTTGTTGCATCAGTTGAAGGCCACTAAATGCAGAGAACAACAAATAGGATATAACAGAAAAAAATGAAATGATTATTTGATGCAGATTGATTTAAAGGAGGGAAAATGAACCTGGAAGGACTGATGATGAAGCATACTACTCACATACTGACATAGTTTCTTTTTTTTTTCTTCAGTTAAAGTAAAGGTAAAAGAGGGAAAATACTAATTTTTAAAAAGTAAAATAAAATTTAAAATTACATAAAAATTAAAAAAAATCTAACCATTTTTCTTCTCACCTCTCCCCATCTCTCCATCTTATATCCAGGATATGTCTAGACCTTGATTGATCTGAGATTTCATTTCCAACTAATTCTTGAATTAGAAACTAAGAAGGAAAACTTCATTAATGTATTGCTTCCTGGCACAGAAATACTTCATGAAATCAAATAAATTAGATGGATTAAGAAAGAATCTTAGGTTAGCTGGTGGATTTTTTTTCTTTTAAGATTAACTGGAGTGATAGTTTTGGCTTTTGAAGAAAGGGTTTGGGCCTTGTGAAAAGAGAAGAATTAGCCCAAAGTACCTAGGAATAAAAATAATTAGAGAAGTTAGAGGGTTTCTAGGCAATTTTCTCATGTTTTGGTAAAGACTAAAAAATGATATCATTTTTGGAGCACCCAGAGAGAAAATGTTTTTTTTTTTTTTTTGTTACAAAATTAACTGATGTTACTTTGCATAGGCAGAATCAGTCATTCAGTGCCCAATTAGATAGGTGGCATAATTGGGAATCCTGGAATCACAAAGAATCATCTTTTTGAGTTCATCCTCAAATACTTACCATCTGTGTAACCCTTAACCCTGTTAAGTGGTAATCACTTAACCCTATTTGCCTCAGTTTTTCTCCTTTGTGAAATCATCTGGAAAAACAAATGGCAAACCACTCTAGTATCCTTCCTAAGAAAACATCAAATGGGCTCATGAAAAGTTGGAAATGACTGAAATAGCCAAATAATAGCAACTTACAGTTTGAAAATTGTTGCCTATGGCCCTTCCTCCTCTGACTGATCTCAGTTGGACTGGAGAACATAAGTAGTTATAAAGCTGGATGGTCATGGAAACATACCTACCAATTATTTTTTAAGTTAGCAAAGCATTTTATTTCTAACATTCATTTTAAAAAAATGATTTCCAATTATCTTCCTCTCTCCTATTATCCATTGAGAAGACAAGCACTGTGATATTAACCATATATGAAATCATGCAAAACATTTCCATGTTGGCCTGTGTTACAAAAACAAAACAAAACAAAACACTACCAACAATTCCAAAACCCCAAAGGAACAAATAAGAAACATAAAAAAGTGGGTGGAAAGTACATTTCAGTTTGTGTTTAAAGTTCATCAATTCTCTATCTGGATATAAAGGACATTTTTCATCATGGTTCCTATAGAATTTGGTTATCTTGATCACAATAACTGAGTCACAGTTGATCATAATTACAATGTTGTTACTGTGTACAAATCTTCTCCTGGTTTTGCTCACTTCACTTTGTTCATATCAGTTCATATGTATTTTCAGGTTTTTTTCTGAAACTCTCCCCCTCATCACTTCCTACTGCAATGATATTTCATCAAAATCATATATCACAACTTGTTTAGTCATTCCACAATTAATGGGAAACCCTTTAATGTATAATTTTTTTGCCACTACAAAAAAGTTTTTCTCTGATCTTTTTGAGGTACTTACCTAGTATTAATATTGTTGAACTGAGAAGTATGCATAGTTTTATAGACTTTGGAGTATAATTGCAAATTGTTTTTCAGAATAGTTAGACTATTTTACAATTACAACAGTACATTAGTGAACCTATTTTTTCACATCTTCTCCAACATTTATCATTTTCCTTTTCTGTCATGTCAGCCATATGATAACTGTGAGAAAGTATTTCAGAGATTTTAAAATTTGCATTTCTCTCATCAATACTGCTTTAGAACATTTTTTAATGTGACTATTGATAGCTTTCTTTTTCCCCCTGAAAACTATTTGTTTATATTCTTTGATCATTTATCAATTTGGAAATGTTATCTTTCTTTTATAAATTTGGCTCAGTTCCCTATTTTCCCATTTCAGAAATGAGGCCTTTTTCATAGAAAATTACTGTAAGTCTACTCTACCCTCAGTTTCCTGTTTTCCTTCTAATTTTGACTGAACTGGTTTTGTTTGTGCAAAATCTTTTTAATTTCAGGTAATGAAAATTATCCATTTTAGTTCTTGTGATCTTCTCTACCTTTTGTGGGGTCATAGACTTTTACATTATCCATAGATCTAAAGATACGTTTTTCATGCTCCCCTAATTTATTCATTATAGCATGTTTTATGTCTAAATAATTTACCTGTTTTGACTTTGATTTGGTCCACAGGTTGAGATCTTGGTCTCTACCTAGTTTCTATCAAACTGATTTCCAGTTTTCTCAGGAATTTTTGTGATCTTTTATCATATATGAGATTAGTATCATCATTTGCTGCTGTGTTTACTTTATACCTAATCCATTCCACTGATCCACTACATTATTTCTTAGCCATTTCCAAACTGTTTAGAAAAATACCATTTTGGAATATAGTTTGATATCTAGTACTGTTGGGAGCCTTCTTCCACATATTGTTATTTTCATTGATTCCCTTGATATTCTTGACCTTCAGGTCTTCCCCAGATGAATTTTTAGTAGGTTTCTAGTTCAATAAAATAATTCTTCATTAGTTTGACTGATATGGTACTGAATAGTAAGTTAATTAAATGTTTTATTATATTAGCTAAACCTACCCATGAGCAATTAATGTTTCTCAATTTGTTTAGATTTGTTTTTGTTTGTGTGAAAAGTATTTTGTAATAATGTTCATATAGTTCCTAGATCTGTCTTGGCAGATAGATTTCCAAATATTTTATAGATCTTGTCCTACTGGATTTTCTTGATAATATATAGAAATACTGGTGATTTTTGTGTATTTATTCTATATTCTGCAATTTTGCTATATTGTTAATTGTTTCAACTAGTTTTTCAATTGATTCTCTAGGATTCTATAAATATATTATCATCTCATTTGAAAAGAATAATTTTATTTTCTTGTTGCCTGTTTTTATTCCTTCAGTTTCTTTTTCTTGTCTAATTTTAATACAATATTCAATAATACTATTGATAATAGATATGTTGTTATACTCTTGATTTTACTGGGAAGACTTCTATCCTCTCTTCATTACAGACAGATGTTTACTCTTGGTTTTAGGTGGATACTACCTATCACTGTGAGAGAAGCTTTACTGATTCCTATGCTTTCCAGTATTTTTAATAGGAATGGCTGTTGTATTTTATTAAAAACAAGGATTTATTATTTAAAGGATTTATTGATATAATTATATGATTTTTTTAGCGGGTTATACTGATAGTTTTTTAAAATATTGAATAAACTCTTCATTCCTGGTATAAATCCCACTCAATTTCAAGATCTTTGTAATATATTTCTCTAATCGCCTTGCTATATTCTTTCATGTAAAATTTTTATAACATTCTTTAGAGATATTGATCTATAGTTTTCTTTCTATATTTTTGCTCTCATGTCTGCCAATCCAAAGCTGCTGAAAGAGAATTTGGTAATTGAGTTGCTTACTGGGAGATGACTAAGGGGGATGATGTTAACAGTGATAATCATGATTCTTATCTGTAATAGTACCTTAAGGTTTACAAAGTGCCTTTTTTTGTAACAATCCTAGAGGACAGAAAATGATATTGCGTTGGTATTTTGATCTCATTGGTTTACTGCTTGGATTATTAATTCTTTTTATATGAGTTTTTTTTTAATGTGTTTTCATCACAGCATCTCTTTGAGATGGTGTTTTTTCTAGTTTTCATTTCCCCTCATATTCTGTTACTCTAGGACATTTTGATTATTTCTTGCATTATTGTGTCAAGGTTCTTTTATTGCTCACAACTTTCAGGTAGTGTAATTATTTTTATATTTTCTCTTCTTGACCTATTTTTTAGATCTGTTGTTTTTCTTATAAAATGGTTAACATTCTTTTCTATCTTATCATTCTTTATATTTTGTTATTTTTTTAACTTTTATAACTTCACTGGTTCTTCTTTGCCCAATTCTAATTTCAAAGAATTATTTTCTCTTTTAAGACTCCATCTCTTTATCTGGTTGATAAATTTTTCATAATCTTCTTGTTTTTCTTGGATTATTTTTATTCTCAGTTTTTCCTCAATCATTCTCATTTGATTTTTAAAGTTTTTTTTTGAGTTCTTCCACAATAAAAGACCACAGATCTTGGAATTATATACATATGCAGTTTTTGGTTCTTTATTTCAAGTTGGTTGATCTTTTCATAATTTCTTTATTTTCTTTGATTGCTCATTTTTTCTCCTATTTTTTTCTCAGTCTCCCTTATTTGATGTGCATTTACATTTTTCCAAGAATTTTTTTTTTTGAGCTTGGGAACATTTGATATTGATATTATTCATTGAAAAAAAAGAATATCTTTTTTAGCTCTATTTTCTTCCTCTGAATATGAAACATGATCTTACCTATCCCCATGTAACTTTCTATGGTTGAATTCTTTTTCCTTTTCTTGCTCATTTTTATTTATTTATTCATTTATCTATCTATCCATCTATTTACTTATTTATTAGTATTATTAAGTTGTAGGCTCAAATTATGGGGAATAATTCCCAAAGCATTAGGTCCTTTTTATTATTATTTAAGTCTGTTCCAGGCCTCAACCGCGGGTTCTCACCTCTATTCCTTAGCCATGGCTAAAGTTCTTGGTCATACAGTTCCACCTCTGATCTTACTACTTGCCATCCCTCTGGGGGCTGCAAGTTCTTCCCTAGAACTAAAACAGAGATCTTGTTCTCTTGCTGGTGCCCATAGCCAGCAGGGTCCCCACCCCTCATTACTACACTTACCAGATGTGTGGTAGCTCCTCCCCTGCAATGGCAGCCCCACCTGGGTTGTGTCTGTCCCTTGACAACAGAAGATTCTTTTGTTCCATTGTCAGATCCCACACTGTCCATGAGATGAAAGTTTCTAAGGCTGAGGTTGCCTTCCAAACTTAGCTGCCCCAGGACTTGTTGTTTGTTCATTCTGCAGTTGGCTTGTAGGTGATTGTACTTTACTCAGGTAGAACTTCTATCCCTGGAATTCAGGTCTTTCCTAGAATTTTTTTAGACTATCTTAGAAAAAGAACTGTTTTAGCCTGACTTGTTTATTTCAGCTTTTCTACAGTCCCTCTGAAGCAATGTTCTGTATTTTTCTGTGAAGAAAATTTGGAGAGCTGAAAGTTTTCTGACCTTTTGCATTACCTTCCCAGAATGCTCCTCAAACTCAGAATTTTAAAAGAATGGGATACTACTATGCCATTGGAAATGATGAGCTTGATGGCCTTAGAAAAAACATGGATGGATTTGCATGGAATAATGAAGAGTGAAATGAGCAGAACTGTGCTCTTCTACCAGTGTCCACAACCCAGCAGGCTCCCCACCTCTCTGCTACTACACTTATATACAATTGTATACAGTATACAGTATGTTAAATACAATAATAGTAATGTTGTTTTAAGAACAATTTTTAGCAAACAAGTCATTTAAATGATTATAAATACCCAAATTAACTACAAAGAACATGTAAAGGAAGGTGTTATCTGCATCCAGAGAAAGAACTGACAAATAGATGTATAGAAAGGTTTTACATTTATATATGTGTTTATCTACATGAATACATACATATATACACACATATATATGTGTAAACACACACATATGCACATATACATATTTGTGGCTAATGGTAACCATCTCTGGAGAGAAGGAGGAAGAAAAAGAGGAAAACATAAATTTGTATGATGATAACTTTATTATATATTTAAAAGGTATAATAGGTTTACAATTTCATGTACAATCATCTTGTTATACCATATTATGGAAATGATTTATAATCTAAGTTTTAAGTAGAAAATTAAAAATATTTAGATTGAAAATAAAACTAATTATTTTAGGGACCTATTAGTTAAATGATTGGGGTAAGTATGACTAAATGAGAATACATATTTTGAAACCATATATCCTCATTTGAAGTGATTTTTTAAAATTTCATACATGTAGGATACTCATAGGATGGAAGCTTCCTTCAACAATATAGACTGACAGCACATCTGCATCCATAATCCTAAAGTGTTGTCTGGCAGCACTAATAGGTTAGGATGCTTGTCTTGGTTACACAGCTAGTATATGATGGAAGTAATATTTGAATACAGACTTAAATGATTCGAGGCTAGTCCTCTAGCCCATATATTCCATTTATTTTCTTCTTAATCCTGTAACTTTTTAATTAATAGAAATTAAAGGTGGTAAGGTACAGATTAGTCAATATTTATATTGTGTTTAAAAATATGAAAATTGCTTTAAGTAACTTATCTTGCTTGAGTCTCATAACAGCCTTAGAATTAATAATCTTATGAGATATATTTTACAAGTGCTAATCCCATTTTACATATGAGTTTGGAATACAAAGTTGAACAAACAGAAAAAGATGACCCAGTATGCATTGTTTATTATTGGTATTAATTAAATGTTAATTAAAGGCCTACTACTTTATGTGTAAGGAGTGACATTTCTTTACAATAAAAAATCAGTTTGAAAACAATGCTTCCTCCCCCCCCCCCCCCCCCCGCAGAGTTAAGTGACTCATCCAGGACCATACAATTAGTGTCTGAAGTTGAATTTGAAATCACGACCTCCTGACTCCAGGATCAGTGCTCTAATATACCACCTAGCTTTACTGAAAGCAAATGTCTAAAAGTCATTCATTGTACATCTGTCTCCACATTTATAAGTGATATGAAATATTTCCCCCCCTTCCCCCTCTTTTTGGTAGTTCAGGCACCTGGATGAATGACTTCCTGATAGAAGGTTTGAATATATCTTTTATTTATGGAGTTAGGTCATTGTATGAGATAGGAGCCACCCTGAATTCAGTGACATGGATCACATGGTCTCTGAAACTCTGTTCCTCTTGGCAATTCTCTCTCACCTCTCATTATAGTGATTTCAGCTGTTGTATTTCTTTCTCAACCAGGAAATATTTTTTAAATTCAGCTGCTGGTGCTCTCTTTGTATTATTTTCTTTTTCCTCTACCTTCTTGATGTTCATTTCCTTTCCCTTTTCATTTCTTTGTCCTTAGTTACTGTTTTCATTGAGTCTTTATGTGTATCCCATATTCCACTCCCATCTGAATCAGCATAGCCACTGAATTAATAATAATGAATCCAGAAGCTATGTTGGTGACTACTTATGTGCAATTCCCAAACTTCCCATTATACTAGGTACTATGGATGCTGGTGTACCCATTGCACACAGACAAATTCTAATGAGAAAAAGAGAAAGTGGTATCTCACAATGTCATGGCCAAGAGCGTTAAGGTAGCTTCCTGCCTACATATTTGCCTTTTATCATTCTGGGTCATGAGGTCCAAGATGATGTGAACTCTTTCTTCCCACAAGTCTATTGGACTTTTTCCTGATGGCAAATTGTAGACTGGCCAGGTCAGCTGTAGTAGTTTCTTCTAGCTCACCCTAGGATAATAAACCATCTACTGCTCTGGATAAAGGCACTGCTAGAAACCTCTTTAGGATTCATTTGGAGAACAGCTGTGCTGATTAATTTGACAGCTGCCTAGACACTGATGAAAAGGAAATCTTTGAAACAGAGAATAGATAGCTTTAATTCGGGTCAATCTCCCTTTCCTCTTAAAGCTAAGCACAGGCTGTCAGGCAAATAATGTGATGTTGGACTGAGAAGTTAAGTTTCTATATGTATGTGTACAAATATGCACACACACCATACAGAAATGCAAATAATCAACTGATAATCTACAGTAATAAGGGAGTTAGAAAAGTATTTTAGTAGAGGATGGCAACATAATAAACATTAATAAAGTCCTCAAGTAAAACATAGTTTCATTGTTGCAAGGGAGACTTAGGGAAGATTCCCAGAAAGAACTGAGGTATAAAAATGAAAAAGGTTGAATAGGATCGTCAATATAAATTTGACTAAAAGAGACCTTCCATGCCATTTAATCCATTATTTTAAATCCAATTATTTTAATCCAACCACCATATCAATAAAACTTATTTTGAGAAAAAAAAAAAAAACCAAATAGACACATTATCTAGTAGAAATAGTTTCTATTTAATTCCATATAAAAAATTTATTAAATACCTGTAATATACAGGTTTCTATGCTATACAATGGGGGAGATACAGTTCCCAGTATGGTCTATCTTGGTCTGTCTTGGAAAGTCTAGTTGATGCAGAGAAAATAAACAGTCCAGAAAGAGAATAGTTGTCATACACAGACACACACACACACACACACACACAGAGAGAGAGAGAGAGAGAGAGAGATACACAGTCTTGGCCATTTTCAAGATTGATAAGTAATATAAAATAAAGACATACACAGGTTAAAAAAAATACAAAACTTCTCAAAAGGAAAGATAAATACCTGAAAGAGATCTGTGACAATCTCTAGTAAAACAAAACAAAACAAAACAACAAAAAAAGAAGGAACTTCTAATAGCCATGGTAATAAAACGCTCAAGCTAATCGTTTTCAGTAAGCAAAGAGAGAGGGAACATGATAATGACTTTGTCTTGAATAGAGAAAGCACTAATATTAATGAGAATTTAATCTCAGAAATATGAGGTTAGTATCCTGGGGGTGTATGCAAAAAGTAACTTCTTAAATTAGCCTCTGGTGTTGAAGACTCCTCACTGGGATGTTATGGAGAGTTGGGATCTTTCTTGAGCCATTTCAAAGCTCCTGGGGACTGAGGAGGTAAAAACAGCAGAGCCTTCTGCTTATTTATTCTGATGCCTTGAGTCAAATGGCAAGAGCAATTATAAATTAGAAATGGACCCATTGAACCCATTTTGATCCAATTCTAATCCTATAGCATAATTAAAGCATCTTTAGAGTTATACTGATCATAAGTTTATAGCCTTAGAGTCAAAGATTTAAAGTTACAAAGGGTTTTAAAGGTCAGCTAGTCTAGCCTCCTCATTTCATAGATGAAGAAATTGAAGCTTAGAGAAAGTTAAATTACTTTTTCAAGGTCATAAGACTGTATCTAAGTTTTGGTTGCATAAAAACCTCATGGTATTCCTTGGTGTAATAACATCACTTCCATGTATCTGGTGATTATACATTAGCTTCCTTAAAGATTGTGGTTTTTATATGTTTTTGTTCACATATTCCTCATAAACCAAACAAAACATTGTTCAAGCAACCTTTCTCTCTCTATTTCTCTCCCTCCTATTCTGCCTCTTTCCCTTTCCCCCACCTCTCCTCCTGTTTATTTGTAAGTTATATATGGACTACTATACTGATAGATGGTAGAAAAAACACACTCATATTGAAATTATGAAAATAATGAAAGAGGGGATTATGTTTGATTCTAGAGTTAACAGGAACCACTAGAGTCTGGAAAGTGGAATGATCAGAAATAAACTTAAGGAAAAGTCACTTGGCAAAAGTCACTGAAATATGAAAGCTGTCATAGAAGAAGAAACCACATTGGCTAATTTAAGAAGTTACTTTTTGCATACACCCCCAGGATACTAACCTCATATTTCTGAGATTAAATTCTCATTAATATTAGTGCTTTCTCTATTCAAGACAAAGTCATTATCATGTTCCCTCTCTCTTTGCTTACTGAAAACGATTAGCTTGAGCGTTTTATTACCATGGCTATTAGAAGTTCCTTCTTTTTTTGTTGTTTTGTTTTGTTTTGTTTTACTAGAGATTGTCACAGATCTCTTTCAGGTATTTATCTTTCCTTTTGAGAAGTTTTGCCAAGGCTATAAACTTATGACGTATTAAAGAACAAGAAGGTGAGGCATAGAAACTAGTTAGGAAATTATTAAAATAGTCCAGCTGGGGGTGGGAGGAGGGTGATGAAAATCTGAAGGAGGTGATGGCTTTGTGGATGGAGGGAAGGGGATAAATATGAAAGCTGTCATAGAAGAAGAAACCACAAAATTTGTCAATAAATTGGATACAGGAAGAATGAGGACTTATGGATGACACTGAGGCTGTAAAACCCGAGTGACTAAAAGGAAGGTGATTCTTTTTATAATAATAAGCAAGTCTGAAAGAGAAGATGGACTGTGGAAAGCGGGGGGGGGGGGATTTCATGGTGACAGCTTTCATCCTTCACAACTTAATTATGCCTGTTCTTCCTGTACAACCTAATTTTTCCCATCTAAAGTCAAAAAAGGAAAGGGGGACTCTCACATGGTGGTCACTTGCCAATTGCTTGCTATAATTACTGGATGACTGGAATGAAATTAGGGGATAAATACAGGAATTTTTCTAGTATTTAGTAGGGAACTGCTCCTGTAGGTGTTTTGGTGATAGCAAATCATTGTTTTGATTATTGTCATTAGGGTCATTATTGATTCAAAAGTGGAAAAGTAGGAAGTTTGTATAGAAGACAGAGAGGTAAAATGAGGGAGAACTGGGATGATAGTGTTAGAGTCAAGAACAGTGATTGGATATTGCTAGGAGGGCAAGATGAAACTCATCTTCCTATCCTTTAACTGGATGATCACACAGTCCTTGGGGTAAGGTTTCAGTCCCTACACTGGACCCAGGCCCCATTGGAGATCATCGGTATAAGGGAATCATTTACCAATATTCTATGGTAAAAAGATTTGAGGGGTGAAGATTATCTCTTTAAGGTAATGATTCTTAATATGTGTGTGTGTGTGTGTGTGTGTGTGTGTGTGTGTGTGTGAGAGAGAGAGAGACAGACAGACAGACAGACAGACAGACTTTGGCAAACTCTTTTATGGAGCCTTATTCAGAAACATGATTTTGAACGCATAAAATATATAAGATTGTAAAGGAGACCAATCATATTAAAATAAAAATGTCATTTTCCTGCCTTCAAATTCGTTGACCCTCTTGAAATCTGTAGGTGAGGATCCCAAATTAAGAACTTCTGCTAGAGTACATTTATAACAAACTAAAGGGAGCCTTCTAGCCAATAGGAAACAGTCAGAAGGTAAGTCTGTTCTGTGGTGGGGATCCTGAATCATGCATGCTCCAAAGAGTTTTACACTCATGCTGTGGTAGCTCCCAGTACAAGGCATATAATAGATGCCCAGTCAATTCTTGGTTGATGGAATCATGGAGATAGAATATAACAGTACAGCCTTAGTCTATCTTCACTAAAGGACTTTGGACCCCCTTCTAACTTTTTCTCACAATGTTCTGAAACTACAAAGGTCCTTCTAGTTTCCTACTGAGTTTTTAAAAAATGTTGTATTCATAAAACCCAACTTGTTAAAATTCTGACTGTGGATGCTCCTAAGTTTTGACAAGTCACATGGCAGTTACACTATTGTCAGAATCATCATCAATTTATCAGTTCCCCTAATACTATGTAGAAAATCATGTTATCCGACAGGGACTTTTTCTGAACCATACACTATACTATATAGAACGGCAACTGTTATCTAATTGGAAGACTTAATTAGTTATAGGATTACTCCTGTCTCCACCAACTGCTTGCCAAGGAAAGATTCAGTATAAGGAACATTCATCTCAGCATATGGGGTGGAGGGGAAGGGAA
Organism: Sarcophilus harrisii; assembly: GCF_902635505.1. NCBI lineage: Eukaryota > Metazoa > Chordata > Mammalia > Dasyuromorphia > Dasyuridae > Sarcophilus > Sarcophilus harrisii. Next base: position 150,055,262 of record NC_045426.1, on the reverse strand, counting down.
GACAGTAACTATCTCATTTTGCTCTTTTCAGTGGCATCCCAGCTTTGATTCTGAAATTCAGTTCTGAAAGACAATTCACAACAATTAATGGTGTGACATGTTGTTTTCTCAAATATGCTGTCACCTCAACTTGAATGTCTGAGCCTTTCTTGTTACTTCTGTGCCTTACTATGGACTTAAAAGAAAACTTGTCAGTAGAACCTGAATGGTTTTGAAAAATACTCAAATCCTGAGCATCTCTCCATTTTCCCAATTAATTACCCTTTAAGTCAAGGATTTTTAAGTTGTGACCTATAGACCCTTAGTGGGTCTATGGATAAATATTTTGGGAATTCATGAACTTGAATAGGAAAAAAAAATACATTTTGATTTTCACCAGTTTCTAACTGAAAGTTAGCATTTCCTTCAATTATTTTCAAAGAGTCTATGTTATAACACAAAGTTAAGAACTCCTAACTTCTATGTTTAATTCTGTTCACCTGTAATTGGCTGTAAATATGCTCTATTTTTCTTTAAAAAAATATCTTCTATCTTTGGACTTTTGGCCTTAGTTAGAACATCAAATAATAAAAACCAAGGAGAGTTACATTGGCAAAAATCTTCAAAGGTTAGGAGTGAAATTTATCTTCTGAGGTATCTTTATTTTTTAGTGATATTTTTGTTTTTCTTCATGTTTGAACTCTTTGTAAGTAATCCAATAGTCGGGGAGGATATAAGCAGCAAACACCCTATAGAAAAACTTCCAGTGCTTCCTTTTTTCCACATCGATGTACTTTTTATAATACATATCATAACCTTTATGAAAAGCTCCAATAAATTCATTGGAAGAAAAAAAAATCTTCTGCTTTATTATCTAGGCTCGTAGCTGCTCCAGTTTGATATATGGGAGTTCTTTTCTTTAAGTGTTGCTAAAAGCAGTGTGTTTGATGACATCTTGCCTCCTTGGAGTACAAACTGAATGTTTTCTTATGTTTCATTCATTCAGTTATTTGTTTTTGTACCTTCTTTTTTTTTATCATATTGTAAACTCCTTGAAGGGGCTCATTTTTTTTTTATTGAAGGAAATCCTTTGACCATCTATAATGATCATCATTGTCATCAAGGAATATTTTATTAAGTACCTTTTTGCTTTACATAAAAGACTCACTAAATTCAAGGCTGGAAGCCTGAATAAGTAGTAAGCCGTGTACCCTTTAGGCATTTGATGTGTACTTGTCAAACAAGGATAATGTGTTGATGTAATAAATATATTTTGGGTTCTCTATTTTCTATGAGATTTTTAAATGAAAGATGACAATTTAATTTTTAGTCTGATTATTATTTGCAAAATTATCCACAAGCCTCTGAGTGCAGGCTTTGGCAATATACTGTACCTGATTTAAGGTTTCAGAAATTCACCATCTTCCTTGAACAGTTTTTGAACAAATACAATATTTCTAGTCCAGCGGATGAATGTTCTGCTTCTCAGCTTTGCTGAGCAGATGTTCTTTGAACTGCATTTTGAAGCCCAGAATAACAAATATTAACAATAAGGAATTGCTGCTAGAATCACAGGAATTTGTGTTACTATGTCTGCTCCCTGTTCTGTAACCAGGCATATAGTTTGGGTCTGGTATAATTCTGGGAAATCTCAAGCTCATTAAACTCCCTACCTTGGTGTCTCAGGGACAATTTTACTTATAGCTTGGACTATGACTTAAATATAGATTTTTCCTATAAAAAGTACTTCATGTATTTCAAGTACTTCATATCTGTATGGGTCAGGTAGTTAATTCGTATACATAAAAGAAATGCTAAATTTAAGACAAACAAAAAGAAAAAAATCCACTCAAAACAAGCATTAATAGAATGACTTAAAATGGGACTCAGTAACTTAATTTTTCCAATTATTACAATCTGCTGGAAGTATAATACTTAATATGAATCAGATTAGAAAGAAGTTTGTAGGACTGCTAATTTAGATATTTTAAATTAAACTTTTCTCTGCGCTGTTCAACTTCTGATACAAGTTAGTTGGTAAAAGAGTCATTTGTGCTAGTTATCTTATCAGTGATTATCCTATCCAAAAATCTTGTTCTATTTTAATAGGCCCCCAAACTCCAAATATCTTCAATTTTCAAAATAACTTCTTATACTATGTTATGGAAGTGCTTTTATTAAATTATTAATTTCATTTTTATTATTTAATTATATAATATACAATTATAATATACATAATTTTATAACAGTTAATTATTAAATAATTAATTGTTAATTTTTAAAATTAAAAATAAAATAAATAAAAATTAAAATAACAAAACAAAAAAGAAACAAACAAAAAAAACAAAGTATTTTCCAAGTCAGCATTCAATTTAATATATGTACTTATTTATCTATGATTAGGCAAGAACAAATATGAAAGAGACAGCTTGAGTTTGGACTCAGGCTTGAGTAGATGGGACATGTACTTTAGATTTCATGTCTCACACCAGGGTTGTACTGGGATCTTTGATTTGAGCAAATAATTCAGATGATGATAAGACATGGTGTCTTAGTATTGCATCATTTATCTTGGGTTTCAAATGTTTATTAACTATTTTTGCTTTATTGTTAAATAAATGAAAAAGTTTGTGAAGAAAAAAAAGCAAAATAAAAGTCAAGTAATTCTACCTTCTCTCTCTTGTCTCATAATTAGATCATAAGGCCTACAATTGACTCTGCAGTGGCCAAAGGGCAGGACCAAGCTGGTGATCAGGTAAGATTTGGAGCAGCATAAAAGCACCAGAAATTAAGTATGGGCATCCAGGTATAAATGTCAGATCCAAAGAACTACATCAGCAGTCCAGGTAGCTGGTAACTTAGGTCAAGATACCCAAAATTTGAACATGGATGTGATATTAGTGTGAAGAATGGCTGAGTAGAGGCTCTTTATATATTTCCAGGTGATGCTGGAAACCAATCAATTGAAAGCTATTGAGCATGTGCTAAGTGCAAGGTATTGCGGAAAACCATTGTTTTCAAGGGCAGCCTATGCAAACCCATGGTGGGAATGCCTAGATTTGAAAGGTACCATATTGTACAAAATATAAGATATCTAAAAGAAGGTCTATTTGGAAGGGGGGAAAGTATATATTAAAAAAACAAAGTTAAGCAGAATTACCATATACCCAAACATTTACCTACTTAGGAAAAGATATCATTATTTTTCTAAAAGCAAGCAAGTAAAGAGGAAGCATTGTATAAGAGACTGAAGGTTATAATTGGAATCAGGAAAAATCAAGTTAAATTTATGCCCCAGACATAAGCAATATGACTCTATGCAAGCCACTTAACATTTTAAACCATGGTTTTCTCAGCTATAAAATGGGGGAAATCTTATCTCAGAGGGCTGTTGTGAAGATCAGAGGAGATAACATATTTAAAGGGACCTTTGATTTTACTGGCATAGGGAACTTTGGGGTAGAGAAGATATCTACTCTGAAAACCTTTCTTAGAGAACTTTACCTAGACAATTGAGGGGACAAATAATATGCTCAGGATCATCTGGCTAGTGTGTGACAGAGGCAATTTTCAAATCCAGGTTTTTGTGGCTTTAAGGATGACTTTCTATTCACTATATTTTTCTGCTTCTATTGCTAAAAGGCTTTGTAAGTCTTAAATTGTTATAGTAATGCCAGCTATTGGTTTGTCATTAAAATATTGTTAACATCTGTTGTTGATTTATAAATACATAAAATCTCAAAGGAAATTAAAACAAATTCAGGAGAGCAAAGAACTTTATGGTGGAAAACTGAAATGAGAAGTTGGACTTTTCATGACTGAGCAGGAGAATGAAAGGAAGAGGAGAAAGGGAAAGAAATAAACTTTATATAATGCCAAATATGTGCCAGACACTCGTAACAATCTTGGGAGATAGGTATCATTAGTATCCTCACTTTACAGTTGAAGACACTAAGAGAAACAGAGTTAAATGATTTATCTGAATCTGGGAGCGACCTCACTCCCTCATTGCCATAGAGGAGTCACTTTTACTGGACTGATCATCCCATCTTCCTTCTTTCTTTTAAACCCTTCCTGGAATGATTATTCACTCATTTTTTTTAAGCTATGCATTCTTATGTGTATATGTTTATTTTTATATTTATCAAGTCTTTAATTCTATTGCTGAAATAACACCCAGTGGGGAACTTCTTCCGCCAATATATATATCAGTGTGTTTTCTTCAATCACAGTTTTAGAAAGTTGCTTGGGGGCAATGAGAGCTTGGGTCATTTAATCCCTGGCTTTTACAACCCTAAATATCTGAGGAGGGACTGCAACATAGGTCTTCTTTCTCTGGGTCCACCTCCTTATGCACTGTGTTAACCACGCTATCAGTGAAAAGTGTACTGACTCTGAAGACAGAGAATCTCTATTCAAATTCTTCCTCTGATGATAAGTGCTTGTGTGAACCTGCTCAAATAACTTGACCTCTCTTGGCCCCAGGTTCCTATTCTGTAAAATTAGGGGGTAGTATTGGATAACACCTAAGCTCTAAATTGTTGATAATATGCTCCTATTATCATTATTGTTGTTATTATATAACACTTATACAGTTGATTTTTTCAGCTAAAATATAGGACTTCATATCTATCCCAAATCAAATTCCTTTACCCTAGATTTGATTCAGTAGTCTAGCCTACTGAGAGGTTTTAGAAGGCCAACTTTGTTGCCCAACATACTAGCTAGTTTTTTCAATTTGGGTTAGCTGAAAATTTGATGTGTGCCATCCTTCTTAAACATAAAAAAATAGCTGCTGCCATAGACTTGTTACACTTACCTGGGGAAAGGAGAAAAAAAGGAAGAGAATAAGCATTTATATTTGGGTTCTATTAAATGCTGAGACTGTTTCTAAGTGCTTTACAAGTATAATAATAATTTTAAGCATAACTAGCTTTTGTATAGCACTTAAATGTCTTAATTACTACTACATTTGATATGCACAATAGCCCTGGGATGAAGGTGCTATTATAATCCTCATTTTATATTTGAAGAAACTGATGCAAATCTAGGTTAAATGGCTTGCCCAGGGTCACACTGCTAGTAAATGTTTGAGTAGAATTTGAACTCAAGTCTTCCTGGCTCTGTTCCTAGAGTACTTTCTACTCCTCCACCTGGCTGCCTTTATTTCTTAATTGACCACTAGAGATCTCTTAATCTCTTTTAAAAATCTCTCATTTTCTAGTAGAAATCTCTCATCTAAATTGACACTGACCCATTAATTACTACTTTGGGTCTTGTCATTCAATTAGTTTTTAATCTTAATTATATTCTAAGCTACCTCACATCTTTCTATCACATCCACAAGGAAAATATATGAGATTTTAGAAAATTCCTTCACTGAAATCCAGCTGTGCCTATAGTAGTCTTCTGATTTAAAAATCCAGTAGTTATGTACCAGAAGAAATGAGATTAATTTAGTATGAACTCTTCTTGATGACTCTGGTTTCTAGTGATTTCTATATCCTTTCAAAAAAATGCCCAAGTCCTTCCTTTAATAATATGCCTTACATGGAATAGTTTATCTGTCAGATTTATGGATAAGGAAAGAATTTACAACCAAGAAAAATATAGACAGCATTGCAAAATGTAAAATAAATAAATTCAATTATATAAAATTAAAAATGTTTCACACAAATATAACCAATGCAACAAAAATATAAGGAAAGAAAACTGGGATAAAAAAAATTTTTTGTGCGCTCTCTCTCTCTCTCTCTCTCTCTCTCTCTCTCTCTCTCTATATATATATATATATATATATATATATATATATATATATAATGATAAAGCCCTCATTTCTGGAGTCAGGATTTTCATTGTGGAAGTTAATGAAGCTAGTAACAAGAAGAGTGTTTGAGCTTACAGACTCAATGCCAATGAATGAACTCAGTGCCCCTTATTTTTTATATAATGTCACCTTCTGTCTCCCTTTTTTACAACCTGAAACATGGATTTTGGATCTCCCCAAACATTCTCTTTGGCTTCATAATTTCCTCATTTTGACTGCATTTCTTTGATTGTTGTTTGTCATTTTTAAGTCATGTGCAACTATTCATGATCCTGTTGATTTTTTTTTTGAAAAGTACTAGAGTGATTTGTCATTTCCTTCTTCAGCTCATTGAGGAATTAAGTAAAATAGCATCAATAATGTTGGAGGGAGAATTTGAACTCATGATAATGAGTCTTCTATCTACCCTACTTCTTTATCTGATTCTAATTATCAACTCTGGCTCTTTCCAATCCATTGGCTTGATACCTGAAACTGGCTTGTTCTATTGCTCTCCTAACCTCTATTTGTGTTGGAAATTCACTTTTATCATTCTTTGCTCAGATCTGGAAGGGAAGAGGCAAGCTCAAATAGCACCATCAACTTTGCCTAGGTAGAGTCATCATCAAATCATTAATGACCAGTATAGCAATGTGTGGCCAATATAATATTGCTGTTGCCAATATAATATTGCTGCTGCCTTCCCCTTCTCTTTCCCCTTCCCCTTCCATTAATCTCCATTAAAATCATCATTTTGCTTTATGGATTTATATGTAATCCTGATATATAAAACTACTCCATTGCCTCTTCTATTTATTTCTTTCCTTTTTGAAAGAGGAATTGAAAGATGAATTTTTGAAAGGGGAATTAATCATCTTTCATTTACTGAGTCATATTGATAACCATGCGACCAAATTTACCCTGTGCTAAGATATTTACTTCATGCTCTTTATTACTTACCCTTTACTCAGATTTTTTATTACTCATAGACATTTGCATAGACACCAAAATTATTTTTTTTAAACTAGTCTCTTCTTGGATATTTTCTCCTGAGAATTATTGGTTCTCTGCATTGTTAGTTTTTTTTTGCTAAAAAATTTATTCCACTCCCTACAGTATCTGGCTTGATGTATGGGCATTTTTCTTTCTTCCTTTTCATCTTCATTTCAAATATCCCTTATTCAGATTTGCAAATCTTTAGGGAAATGTAGTTTTACTGGTCCTTGTTGATTAACTCCACCCCCTAGTCAATAGCCTATAACTATTCTATCTTAATTAAAAAGAATTAGAAGCAACTCAGCTGCTTCTTATTCTTATTGGCTTTAATAAAGAATCATTATCAGCTTATGTCAGTGGTTTTCATTAAAAAAAAAAAAACTCTCAGATATTATACTTCTTTATTTTCCAACAGAAATTTGTTCAGGATATTTTTATACTTTAATGGAATAATTGAGAAGGTTTGGGCCAATGTAGTTGGCATTTTTTAAACCAGATCTCTGATATAATAAATGTAGGGAGGTTCTTTTAAGGAATTTCTTCTATCAATGCAGATCATCATTTTTGCAGTTTATAGTCTTAGAGAATTTTCCAGAATGTGAGACTTACCCAGAGTTACTTAACACAGATAGTACAAACAGAGGTGAAACTCAGAAACTAATTCTCAATTTGCTATATCAAAATATTGTAATAATGATGCAAGATTTACATAACAATATGATACAACAGATATCATGAAACATGTATAATATATGTGTTATTGTTTGAAGTAGTTTTTAAGTCATATCAAAACTCTTGGTGACTTCATTTGAAGTTTTTTGGAAAAATACTGAAGGGGTTTGAGATTTTTGTACAGATAAACAAAATGAAACAAACATAAGTAATCTATCCAGAGCCATTCAGCCAGAATCTGAAACTAAGTTTAAATTCAGGATGATGAGTTTTTCTGTCTCAGACCCAGAACTGGATTGCTAGCTATAGCTATAAAAATATGTATGTATGTGTCTGTCTGTCTTTGGTCTGTCTATCTTATTTCTCTCTCTGTCCCTCTCTATCTCATAAACATACACACCTACACACATATACACACACACACACACACACACACATATACTCAGACATACTCACATGTAAATACACTTTCTATATACATATAAATATATGTATATATATTTCTCTACAGATTATATACTTACATAGAATGTGTGTGTGTATATATATATATATATATAAACACACACAGATATTTTTTTCTCTCAAATACATACATGCTCTCCTTAGATGAATATATATCTCTGCCTCTGTCTGTCCATTTCTTTGAAATTAGACAATTTTTGTTCATCTCCCATGTATCAGAGGTAGCTCTTACAGAAAGGGGTCAGATTATCTTTTTCCTAGTAAATTTATTTTTAATACACATTGCTTCATGAATAATGTTGGGAGAGAAAAATCAGAGCAAAAAAGAAAAAAAAAAACATGGATGAGATTAAAAAAAAAAAAAACAGAAAAAAACATGTGAACCTAGCATGTATTGATTTATATTCAATCTCCATAATTCTTTTTCTGGATGCAGATGGCATTTTTTGTCCAAAGTCTAGTGAGATTGCTTTGGATTACTGAACCACTGAGAAGAACCAAGTCTTTCATAACTAATCATCTCACATTCTTGCTGTTATTGTGTAAAATGTATTCCTGATTTGGCTTATTTTGCTCATCATCAGTTCATGTTAATCTTTTCTGGCCTTTCTAAAATCAGATTGGTCATCATTTTTTATAGCATAATAATATTCCATTATCTTCATATATGAAAATTTGTTCAGTCATTCCCCAGTTGATGGGTATATACTCATTTTTCAATTCTTTACTACCACAAAAAGAGTTGCTAGAAACATTTTTGCATAGGTGGGTCCTTTTCCCTCTTTTATGATTTCCTTGGGATACAGACCCAATAATGGCACTGATGGGTCAAAGGGTCAGATTATCTTTTAAGGATTTTGTGCTTCTATTAGCCAGGGCTCCAAACCAGAAAACTGGGATTATCATTCCTCTGTATGGCCCGATAGGCTTTTAATATTTTGTGCTTATAAGTATGATAGACATGATATATTGAAGGAACTCTCTCATTGAATGAATGAATCAACATTATATATTCTTCATTAGACAGCATAGTAGACATTGATTGTTATCATAGTAGCCTAAGAGTTCCTCCTAGTTTTTCAGTATCTCAGGCAGTTTTCATAAATATTTAAAGTCATTGGTATAGGCTGATCCCCCCAAGTCTGCTATATGATCCATGCTAGCTTCTGTGTTATGATTCTTCATCATGTCTGTTCTAATGTGTGGTCAGCTCAGTACCTTCCTCTGACTAAATATTCTGATATAGCACTTACTAAATGCTTATTGCTTGATTAGCTGTTTTATCCTCTACTGATATCTTTCATTCTTCTCAGCTCAGGTAGGATCTCATACGTTGAGAAATGTTGGTTTTGTCCTTGTCGGAAGTCTTCAAGCAGAAATTGTATCACTATTCATCAGGTGTGTTATAGTGGTGATTCCATTTTTATATAGCCTGGACAAGATGGCTACTAAGGTTCATACCAATATTACAGTTTCTTTCCAGCTGATAAGTTCTTTCAGCTCTATGGAAAGCTTTTAAGGTTTCCCCAATACTTTAGATATTAGCAAAAGGATTCTTGAAGTTTCCCTAATCTACTTAATAGTTGTAACCCATTCACCAGAGAGCTCAGTATTAATAATGGTATTCATTATTAGAGAGTCTATCCTTTTAAGTTTTACTCTACTGATTATGGATCAACTATCTATGCATATAGACAGACTTAACCAAAGCAAGATTATTTTTGTGTTCCCAAACTGAGCTAAATTCCTTCTCCTTTGAAGATCAACTGAAACAGGTTATGGGAGAGCTTTTTTCTGAGAGTTTAAGCAATGAAATATATGTAGCTAATTGGGGAATAAGAGCATATTGATTGCAGTCAGTCTTTGATCCTAGATGAAGAATGAATGAGAAAGCTCTTGTTATGTTGGTATCAAGGATATTGTTAGAACTTATGCAGAAAATTTCTTGTAAAAACGATTGCAGAGTATGTGTCAAGGTCAACTCCTCCAAAGTAGAAAACCTGTTGACCAGATATGAAATTGAATTGACCAAAGTAAATTTGTGAAATTTATAACAATCAAAGGCTACAACATTGTCATTGCCTGCCTTCTTTGATTAATGCCCTTTACATGGACTATAACACGTGAAGTGTTTTCTATATAGCTATTGAAACTTTCAAGGAAGGTAGATTGCATAGTGAATAGTCCATTGGGTTTGGAATCAGGAAGACTCTAGTTGTATTATCCTAGGCAAATCTGTAAAATGAACCTGAGAAGGAAATGACAAACCATTCCAGTTTCTCTATGAAGAAATCCCCAAATAGAGTCGCAAAGAGTAGGGAAGAACTCAAATGACTCAACAATAATAACTGAAACTCTCAAATTGTTTTTGTAAAGTCTATCTAAATCAGAGTAATATAAATTAACATATAACTTTACAATAGATATTTGATGAAATTGGAAATCCTAGAGTTATAAAGTCACTAATTTGTTTTTAGAACATTGTTTCTTAGATTATTTTCAGTTTCTAGACCCACGAACTACATCTTTTCTATCTGTTATATAAGAAAAAAAAATCCAATAATGACTCAATTCACTAGAACAAATAGGAAAAATGACCACTGTTAATAAGCCACTAGTGAAGTACATTTGTTTCTTAGTTTAGTGCTTAGTACATAGTTGGTGTTACAGAAGTTTTAGTTATTACTATTACTATACTGTTATTATCACTATTACTTTGATGAGGATGAGGATGTAATTTGTGATATTATCCTTATGGTGCTATTTGATTGCTATAAGTCAGAAGTCCTTTATGTCCTCATGTCATTCATGGAAAATACTAATTAATTAAATTAATCTCTGGGGAAAAAAGGAAAAATCAAACACAAGCCAAAATATACTAAGGTCACCAGAGAATAATGGAGGTATATTTTTTTTCTTTTATCAAAAATCTCTAAAAAGGACTATGTAGATTTTCTGTACCTGTCCTTCCCTAACATTACAGACTTAAAGCCCAACCATGGGGGGATCCTTCCTATTATGTTGTCATTCATGTTGGTAAAATACCACATTTAAAATTAAGTTTTTCAAAGATAAGCCCTACTGCCTGATTTTATAACCATTTGGTAATTTCATTTTGAAAATCAGTTCCATTTTTGGTGTGTGCAAGATGAAAAGACTCCTAAACAACAAAGCTGACATATTCAGTTGCTTCTATTTAAAAGAACAGGAAGAAGTTTCAAACCATCTTGGACACAATGGAACAAAGGGAAGCGATATAGTCAGTAAACTAAGTTTAAATTCTGGGCTCCAAGACAGAGCAAGCATTTCAGAGAAGGCCCCCTTTTTCCTTTTGTCAACTATAAAATAAACTGTTCTCCGGTGGAGAGGGTTTGTTTGGCTAATCTCTATATATGTGGACTTGGCTTTAAAATGAACAGTTCAGCTATTTTTTTAAACACCAAATGTCAACAGTTTAGTATAGCAGGATTCTGTTCTTTGATACCTGCTACAATATAAGAAGTTTCACCAGGAGAAAGAAGAGAAACCTTGAAGAATATATGCTGCCATAATTAATATTGCAGATTTTATTTAGTTTCTTTTAGGCATTTTAATCTAGATTTTCCCTCATAATTAGAGGATCTGATTTCATTCATTACAGCTAGGAAAATCTCAATAATTTAATTAGAAGTATTGAAATAAATTTCAGCTTTTTGAATTTTCATTTCCCTTTGGTGAGCAGAATTGATTTTTTTCTTTTACATATGTACATGTATTCACTCAGACTAGGGTTAGTTTTGCCTTTAAAAGAGGCAAATCACAAATTCAGTGATTGGAGTAGACTCAGTGCCTCAGGCTCCAAACTGCAAATGAGAAACATTGATTAGTTTCTTAGTTGGTAACTAGGTGATATTACCATCAGGATTTGCCGACCCGCAGACTCAGAGCAGCCCTTTCTTTCCCTATTGTACCAAAGCTTAAATTGGAATGACAGATGTGGAAAATAAGCTTTTTGAAACTGAGGTGGAAGTTAATACATATGGATTCATCTCACTTTACCCATTTCTTTCTGTATTTGTCCACTTCTAGGGCAACAAGCCCTACTTCATCACAATTTTGCAATCCCAGTACACTGCATAAACTTCCATCTTTACCTCTTTCTCCCAACTTTTCCTGACTTGGGACTGAGGAAAGCAGGTTTGCAACCCATTAATATCCACAGGGGAAACAGACAAAAGCTCAGGGACAGACCTTGATGGGGATTCTCCAGTATCAGACTAACATTCCATATTCATATGATGGTATGAATTTTGATCTCTCTATCCCTACATAATTTGAATCTATATTACCTTGGAGATCAGCTGTAGTCCTGTATATTAGAATGACAGTTGTTATCTGCCAGAACACTTCTAATGGTTCCTAACTCTGATGGCAAATTGAACAGTAGGTTTTTAGTTTTAAGGCTATTTGATTGTCACTGGAAGATGTTTGCATTTTGATTTTTCATCTCTTTGTATTAAGTAGCTTGCCACTTCATATCAGAACTCAATTTTCAAATATTCTTGTACAATTTGGGGGCATTATTTTGAAATGCGTCAGTCTACACTTTGACCTTTTTACTGTTCACTTCCCTGATACTTTCTGATTTGGTTATGGGGAATCATACAAGTAACAGCAAATTACAATCACCTTCTCTTCTCCCCTTTCCTTCTCCTTTGTTTATTTTCTCATTTTCCCAATAAAGGGTTCCTATAATAAAAGGGAAAATTATGATCAGAAGGAATGGAACCCAGGCTAATGGTTTCACTTGCTATTAAATGGGAAAGCTGGGTATTGAGATTAGAATTTTAAATAAATAAAAAGGCGGCCTACTTTTGATAAGTATTCCTAGTTTCTCAAGGAAAGACTGTGTCATATCCCATAATTTGTTTAGCCCTTGTTCTATTGTTGGATCTCTACTCCCCAACACTCCTCTCAATTTCTACTTCTTTGCTACTATGAAAACAACTGCTATAAACATTTGTGTACTTATGTATCCTTTTCCTAATTTTTTGATCTCTTTGGATCTTGAAAAGAAAGACTGAGATTTTTTGCGATACTTAAGAACTCTGATGGATACATTAGTTCAGAAGAGTCATGTTGAAGCCTGCTACCCACTTCCTGACAGAGAAGCAATGGACTCAAGTTATGTAATGAAACGTGCATCTCATTCTGTGTATGGTCCATATAGTAATTTGTTTGACTTAACTATATGTATTTCTTAGGAATTTTTTTTCATTTTTTTTCTCCATGGGGGAAGATAGGAGAAAGGGAAATATATCCTTATTAATAGAAAACAACTACAATAACAAAAGAAGAGGAGGTTATGGAATCTGAACTAGTTCTATTCCCAACTTCAGTTTCTATTCCTCTTCAGACTATAAATAAATTAATATCTAATAATTGTCTTTCTCTGCCTGCACACTAATTGGTCCTAGAAAGAGCAAACTGTAAATGCTGAACCCAGTTCTCACTCCCTCATTTGCACCGAATCATGTGCTAGATTGCAGTAGACAGCAAGCCTCAATTTCTAGAGAGTGATCATAGGTGTATAGGGGAAGAAGAAATATAGATCACTCAGGTTTGTACTTCTTCATTTTTCTCCTAGTTGATTCTCTTGTGAGTGATGTAATGGAGCTGTCACTTGTACCCCATTAGCCCTCAGCAGTCAACCAGCTTTCCCTGAACCCTTCCTGTGTGACTTGGCTCCTGGTCTTGAGTTCTGGGAAGAGGAAGAGGGAGGGAAAGTAGAAGTGGACAGGAATAATACCCTGGTCCCTCTACCTTAGCTTTGGGATCATTTTGGCTAGTTAGAGCTTATATGAGGATCCTAGAGGATATATATGGATCTCTGTGACTGCATGTCAACTTCTTTGTTGTTGTTTGAATTTTCTTGGAAAAGACATTAGTAGTTTGATATTTCCTGCTCCAGTTTATTTTACAATCGAAGAAATTGAAGTAAGTGATATTTTCAGGGTCACACAGCTTGCAAGGGTCTAAGTTTGAGTTTAAACTCAGGAAGAAGAGTCTTTCTGACTCTAGGTCTGGAGTTCTATACACTGTGCCATCTAGTTGCCCTACTATTGGAGTATCAGAGTACTTGCAGATCAGGAAGCTAAAGTTCAGAGAACTCATATGAGTTACCCAAGATGATCCTGCTAGTGAGCTTCAAAGGAGGATTAGGACTTTTGATTTTTCATTCAGTCCTCTTTCCTTTGAACCAGAAAGATTTCTTATTTAACCAGTCTGATTAATTTGTCTGTGACCTTGCCAGAAAATCAAAGAGGAGACAGCCAGGCTATTTATGTACCCCAGGCAGTTTGGAAATTGAAATCACCTATAATTGAAATGTATGTTTTCCATGCCTTTTTGGCTACTGAAAGATCATAAGATATTTGCTCTGGAGCTAGAAGAGACCTAGAAGAGTTCACCTAGGTCAACATTTTCATTTTAATTTTTTAAAGTTTTTAAAAATTATATGTTATTCAGAACTTAAGAAATAAAGCAAGCATTTCCATAACATAGTAGAATAAGAAAAAATATATTAAAATATACAAATATATTTAAATATATAATGTTATCATGTAACTTTTTTCTTCTCTAAGATGGCTATCATTAGAATATATGTGCGTGTATATGTGTGTGTATATTGTGTGCATATATATAAACATATGCAAAAGCAGTCTATATGTCCTCTATCAGTTCTTTTCTAAATCTCAGATCAATGAAGAATCTTGACCAAGAGCACAAAGTGCAGAAGATAGGATTTGAACTCACATCCACTCATTACAGAGCCAATTACTATTTCTGCTGAAACAGAGCCTTCCCTGGTACCTTGGGTTTTCCATCACAATATAAAAAACTGATGTGATTTGGAAGTGGAATTTCCTGGACTTAAAAATATGCACATTGATGAAAAAATAATATCACCCTTTTAACAAATCCATATAATCAATAAAATCATCCATATGGCTTTGTTTTATTTACATTAGGATCCCAGGACCATTTATTGTAAAGCTGGAATGAACCTTACAATTCATTCCTTTCATTTTTCAGATGAGAAAATTGAGGCCTACTGAGTTAAAGTGACTTCCCTAGAATCCCACAGGTATTAAGTGCTCTTTAATAATCAACCAAAATTTTATAATCCTAAGAACAGTTCTCTACTACCCATTCCCTACTACCAGCTCCATATAGACAGCAGATAATTATCAAATAAATGAATTTTGAAGTGTTAAGATTCAGTCCTTTTGAGTTATTTCAAGGTTTTGTAACCTGTGTTATACTGAAAAATAAGAATAATCCAGCTGAATTTATTCTTATTATTTGTTATAATTCTTCTTATTATAAATGTGTTAGGATCAATTAGTGAACAGAGCTGGCTTTGAATTTATGAAAATGTGAGTTCAGGAAAAAGTATATTTTATTGCCCCTACCATTTTATTTTATCCTAGATGACTGCTTACATTACCCATTCTGAGCCCTAGCTTTGATCAAGATTTTCTAACCTTGAATGAGTCATGTAAATTGCCCAAATAATGGGGTATACTTTCACTGAAAAAACCTGATGTTCTGCTATAGACACTGAAAGCACAAGAAATAGATTGAGTCTATTTTTTCCCCTGACTTTTGGAAAGAAGGTTTTTTTTTTTTTTTTTTTTTTTTTTGATGAAACATCATAGAAAAGAGACTGACTGCTTTTTCTAAAATTTAGTAAGATCAATACAGAGGGGAAAATGTAGCTTTCTTCACTTCCTATTTCATGCTTAATGTCAACAGCTTTACCATGTCTGCTTTAGAATGTCATGAATAGGAGCTAGCTATTCTTGTTCACCATGAGCTTGAGGTGCTGGGGGAAGACTGATGTACCAGCAGTGAGAGAATCTGTCATATTCAAGCAAAACTGAAGAAGAAATTCTAGTTAGCTTTTCCAGAAATTAAAAAAAAAAAAAAGCACCATGAAAATGGATGACTCAGTATTGCCATGTACCCAACGAGAGTGTGAAAATTCATTTTGGCAAATTCAAAGTCCATTGCAAACTCCTGCACACAGATCCTCAGATGCCTTATTATTTTCCCAGGGGCTGTTTGCTCTGTAGTTGAAGTTACAGAGAAAAAGAGAATAGTACTTGGCTCATGTATTTATAACTAAATTGGCACCTTTGAGTTTGTGGGGCTTTTTCTCTTTTCAGTACTGATCTTTAATTTTGTCAGTGCTGAGAATTCCGTTTGCAAACTCTGTCCATCCAAGCAGATCAGCAATTCACCTGAAATTTATCTTTTTAGAGAATTGCCAAGGACTCAAAGAAGTTATGATTTTGCCCAGGGTCATACAAATGATATGTGTAAGAGTTAACCTGATTTCAGATCTCTAGTAATCTTAAATTGACTATCTATCAGATGAATACTACACATGTCTATATATTACATTATGTAATTAAACTTAGCTGGATTTTTATTTTTTAGTACAATAGAAATGGCAAAACCTTGAGACAATTAAAATGATTGAATTATAACATTTTAAAATCTAGTAATATGAAATTTTTTTGATATGTGTGGGAGGGGGAGTGGGAATTGAGGGGTTGTAGAATGGGAAGGAAATGAAGTATAAAGCTCAGCTTTTGGAATTGGAAAATTTTGGTTTGATAACTGATACTCACTTAATACCTAATTGGCTCTGGACAAATAATTTCATCTTTCTGAGCCTCAATTTCCTCCTTTGTAAAATGAAAGGATTGGAACTTTAAAATCCCTTCTAGCTTTGCAACCATGGTCCCATCTTGTTGTTGTTAGGTCTTTTTATAATTGTGTCTAACTCTGAGACTCTTCCTGGGAAAAAAATAGTGGAGTAGTTGCCATTTCTTTCTCTAGCTCATTTTTTTCTTTAATTCATTTTTATAGATGAACAAATTGAGGCAAACAGGGTTAATTGACTTGTGGAGGGTCACACAGCTAATGAATCTCTGAGGCTGGATTTGAACTCAAGAAGAAAAGTTTTCCTGATTGCAGACCTGGCACTCTATCCATGTGCCACCTGCTTGCCCATGATCCTGTGATTAGAATGTAAATATATCAGATCTATTTAAATAGTGTTAATGATTGCAGAGATTTATTGAAATGCTGATGACTGAAAAGATCGAGTTCATAGCATCTTTAGCTTTTAGGATTATAGATTTAGAACTATAGGGGACATCAAGAGGTAATTTAATTCAACTCTCATTTCTAGAGATGAGAAAACTGAAGTCTGCCAGTTAGTACACATGCAGTTAGTACAAAGGCATAATTTGAAAGTCCTTTCACTCCACAGGGTAAATAAACACTAAAAACATTAACTGCATTAGGAAGCATATGATTTTTTTTAATGGCACATCATTATGCCTTTATCTCTCTCTTTCTCTCTCTCTCTCTCTCTCTCTCTCTCTCTCTCTCTCTCTCTGTCCCTCTCCCTCTCTCTCTTTCTTTGTGTGTGTGTGTGTGTGTGTGTGTGTGTGTGTAGGAATTGGTGTTCTAGAAAAAAGAATCTTATGAAAGCAAATTAATTTCATGGAAGAAGAAGAAACCTTTTGTCAGATACTGTGGAAAATTGAAATGTATTGAATTATATATTTATACAACGCATATTTTTCATATGTTAATTTGCTTTTGCAAGTAAGATGTTAGAAATGAGATTAAATCTGGGAAAATTTTACCTCTTTTATTAAGGTTTTATCAAATATTGTATTAATGTACCCTAGAATCATAACAATTTGTAGTCAGAAGCAATGGCAATGGTCATCTATTCTAACCAATGCCTGAAAAAGCACCCCCTCTATTATATACCCCTTTCTTCACTTGGCTTGTGCTTGAAGTTTTAAAAAGTACTTCACGTTTATCATTTGATTCTGATGCAAACCTTAGGCAGATGTGAAAACTGAGACTCAAAGAAGTTTACATATATGTTAACAACAAAAGTGATGGCTCTTAAGAGCCAAGATGTTTATTTTCAGTTTAAATTTCAAATCTTTTCAGCTTAAGTAGGATTTTGCAAATGGATTCCTCCCTAGCCTACCACTACAAGAAACACCTCAGCTATATTTCATGTGCTGAAATAAGCAGAGACAACTTCAAAATTAATTTCTTGCAAACTAATATTTTCCAGCATCCCATTTCTAAATATTGTGTTAAGACAAGACTTACAAAACTACACACAAACACACATTAAAAAAAAATTCCCTCCAAAATGTGGCTTTATTATATGGCATGTCATTTTCTTTTCAGTTAAAATAATCGTTGATTTCTCTCGAGGAGAGGCAGTGACATAATGGATAGAAAACTGATTTTAAAGTTGGGAGGACCTGTTCTTTCTGACATATATTGCTTGTGTGACCCTGGGCATGTCATTTAACTTCTTAATTCTATTTTTTGAAGACTAAATTCCAATATAATGTATATATTCATTGGCAGAGGGAAATTCCTCGCCTGGGAACTCCCTATACCAATGAAATAAATGTATCAATTGATAATTATTGTATGTTTTATATATATATATATATGCATATATATATGCATACCCATATGTATATGTACATCCATTCATCTATCTATCCATCTTATTTATTTCTCTAAACAAGAGGTGGATGTCTTTGAGTATGTGAGCAGGTTTTTTTTTGGGGGGGATTTTGAACTTGGATGAAGAAAAAATTACATATTTATATTTCATAATCTCTAAATGAAATTTTAGTTTTCCTTAAATTATAAATGCAGGCAATTATTTTGAGAGCTCTTAGGCTTTGTAGGACATCTAAAGGAGTCTATGATACAAAATAAAATTAAGAACCCTTATTCTATGAAATACCAATCCCATTTCCTTTTTAAGAAAAATTGTCTTTAACAAAGAGAAATAGTTTAAAAAATAGTTGAAATTGTGTCCATATCTGATAACATTCAACACTTTTTTTCTTTACCAAGAAGAAGAAATGAGTTTCATCTGTTCTCTGGGACCAGACTAATGGGTCATTTATGGAACATTTTGAGTAATGCTTTTGGCATCTTTGGGTAGATTGGCCATATTAAACAATAGAATCATTTTGGAAAGATCAAGAAATCCAGTCATAAGAAATAAGCAGAACTTATGTCACAGACTTTCTATCTTATTGATAGTATTACTCTCTTCAGTGATGGAGAATATAGTGCATCCATGCCTACTCATCCTTCGCTCCTTCACTAAAGGTAGATGGTATTGTGAACCTTCATCTAGTTCTTTTTATGTTGTTTGTATACTACCAGAACATGTTGATTGTTCATTGTTCACTGCTTGCTTTTCCTACATGACTGATGGTCCACTTCTTCAGATGACATCTATCTCATCCATTTCATCAATTCTCTTGTGCAATTCTTTGTTAGTAATCAACTGCAATTTATTTACATTTACCAGACTTTTCCATTGCCCTTCAGGTGACATAAATCTTTATTCTTTCAGATTCCATGTCATTTGATTACTCAAAGACAGTTGTTATCATTAACTACAAAGGAAAACCAAAGTGAATGGAGAATGCGCTTGCCCAACTGTGTTTGCAATTGGTTGCATGACTAGTCCATTGATAAATGCATCTCAGACAGTCACATCAGATGAACAACACTGGTTAGGGAGAACTGGTTGGCTGGACTTTGGGCAATTTTACACTGCTTTTAAAGATCCCCAAGCTCCTTGCTTCCCCTCACTGCTAGAATGTTATTCCTTGAATGTAGGAACCAATTTTTAATACTTTCTTTTTATCTACTTTATAGATGTGTGTTGACAGATTTTTACCTGAAACAAAGGTCTGTTTTATTATTTTTGCATTTTTTTGCCATGTCATTATACAGATAAGATAGGGAAATATTTATATATGTAGGTAATGTAAAATACATTTGACCACAGTGTAGTCTTGTAACACAATGAGCCATATTTAAAATCTTAAAATCCAGTGATAAGTCTTGTAGCTGCAGAAGTACCTAGACTTCCTGGTTACTATTGAATGTTCCATATGTTCATGCACATCATAAAACATGCATGTCTCAATGGACCTTGGAATTTATTCTAGCCTTGAGGCTTCCTTTCTTTAAAAGAACAACTGTCCAGCTGTTTTCCCTGAAACACAGAAATGGACAAGGTTTCAACTCGAAAACATATAAACATTGCAAGGAATAAGCTGCAGAGTTGTAAGTCAAGTACCCTCTTAAATTGCTACTTTCTTGAGGGAACACTATTTAAAGGAGAATTTTGGTGAGTCCGATTGGTGACTCTCCTGAAAGCCTTTATCAGTTTAATCATCAACAACTTAAGGTTTAAAGAAATTTTACCACCCTTAGCTCTGGCTTTTATTTATGTTTATTTCCAGAAAAAAAAAAACCAACAACAGCATTTATTGAACATATAAGAATTACATGTTACCTGAATTCCTCTAATGTTATTAAGTTAATGTCTCAGATCATTTCTCATTTAGAATGCTAGCATTCTGGGGGAGTTAAATAAATATTAAATAATAATAAATGAGAAGAGGCAGAAACTAATTCAGAGAATAGAAGTGAGAACATATTTGGCAGGAAAAAAATCACCTCCTTTAATTTAAAGCCAGGCCTCTGATGAATGTTTTGAAGACTATGAAATAAATTATTATTTAACAAGATCTTGCATATGGTGAAACCCTGTGTATGTTCTGGGGTTCTTGTGTGGCTTGAAAGGAGATAGAGTTGAAATCTCCTGAGCAAATATATCTGTTATGAGGAACTTGGGACAAGAGGTTACTTTGCTCTCCTCAGAAAAATGGGGTAGCAGACTAGAATTATATCTATCTATTCATTTAAATATTATTGGTCTAGTAGACATTATTGGGCAAAATATAAGTTCTCTTCATTATTTGGGATTGGGGACCCCAAGCTCTAAATCCCAGGCTTTACCCCCTTTACACCAAAAACTAATTCCACAAGGAAGATACCTGGCAAGTAGTGAAGAAGTCTTTTGTTTTTTGTTTTTTTGTTTAACAAATCATTGCAGACCAGAAATTAGAGGAGGTACACTTAGGACTATATATACCACACAATACAGAATACAGGGGTACTCCATTGATGGTGAGATAATTCAGCTCAACCAAAAGAGAGAGATCTAGATTTCACCAATGGGGAAATCCCGTCTCTATACTATGAAACTGGAGATAGAGATGTGATAAAGACTGCCTGATCCTCTCATGTCTTTCTAAAATTCTTTCCTCCACTAACCTCAAGTGAAATTGGACTCATCCATCTTGTCTCTTGAAGCTGAAAGACAGAGAAGAGTCCCAGAGAATACTGAAGAGTTCTCCTATTTTTTTTTAACCTTTTTACCTTGTTTTCACACACAGCAGGGCATAGCATTCATGCACTGAACTTTGGGATAAAGATTATACTGATGTATCCAGGTTCTCTTATCTTCCTTCCTCTTCCACAGCTGAATAGTGTCATAGATTTTTGATGTCAGCAAATTAATTTCAAGGTCTCATCTCATTTGGAAGCAGAAATTGAATATAACAGTGGTTCTCTACTTGCTTCTAGGGATGCAGATGTATTCTTATTGCTTTCAAATGCATTGTTCAGTCTTTCTTTGACTGTAACTATTAAAACAACAACAACAAATGGGCAGAGCCATTAATTAGTCTAAAGAAAGGTCAGACCATGCAAAGTCTGAGAAAAGGGGTGTGTGTGTGTGTGTGTGTGTGTGTGTGTGTGTGTGTTTGAAAAGGCTAGCACTGTTTCTGTCCACAGTATAAGACAATAGTCTCATTGTTTTACAAATCAATAAATATGAATATCAATATACAATGGTGATGTAAACCACAATTTTCTACTGCACCAAACTGTTTCCAGTCTCCTTCAAAATCCTGAATTAAAAAGACTTTAATGGACACTTAGCAGAAACTATAGATGAAATCTCCCCTAACTTTTTTTTTTTCCATAGTCTCCTTAAAATGGTCTACTAGATGAAGTTCTGGAGCTGACAACAGGAAGACCTGAGTTCAAATGTAGTCTCAGACACTTTCTAGCTGTGAGAACTTGGATAAGTCAATCTCCTTTGGTCTCAGTTTCCTAAACTGTAAAATGGGGATTATAATAGTATCTATCTGCTATGATAATTGTGAAGTTCAAATAATAAAATCTTTATAAAGTACTTAGCATCTGGCACATGATAAGTACTATGTAAATGCTATTATTGTTGTTAATTATTGTGAGAAGGCACCTTTTACTAATTTTACTTCTAGAAATTGCTAATTGAGCCTCATTCCTCTGAGTATTCTTGGATTCTCTTTCCCCCATTCTTGCATCATTATCTAGTGAGGAATATGTCATAGTGCTTCTATGGTAGTCACACAATATTTTGGTTCAGAGAATGAATCATTTCTAAAATGCCCTTGGCATTGTATTAGCAAAGTATTAGCAAAGACCTAGGAGGTCATAGGGGACAAGACTGAAGACATTTTTCCTTAAGGATAAACTGTTCCATATTCTATTTCTTTTTTTTTTTCTTAAACTTTTATTTTAAATACGTTTTTAGGGATATCTTTTTTTTCTTTTACAATGATAATTTTATTATATTCTTCCATTTTTCCCCTCCCAGAGAGCCATTCTACATAAGAAAAAAACATTTTAAAACAAAAAGACAGAAAAAGCATTAAAATTAATAAATACATCAAAAAAGTTTTAAAATACATGTGATGTAGCATACCCTTTGATTTCCTACATTTGTAAAGAAATTGAGTGGGGTTTCCTTCCTAATATTTCTTCTTTGGTGCTTTGTTTGTTTATAATTTCTCAACACTTACTTTTGATTGATTTGTGGTTCTTTCCATTTAAATTGTTGTGCTCATGTATATAGTTTTCTTGGCTTTGCTCACTTTATTCTACATCAAGAGGTATCCATGTTTGCATGCTTCCAAGTCATTCAGTCTTCATGTGCTTTAGGTCTTATCTACTTTGGTAGGTAAATTATAGGCCAGGTTGTAACTTTGAGATCCATTTTGGTGACCAAAGTTCTCACATGAAGACTTGATGAAGAAACCATAAATGCTTGTATATTCTTTTCACACATGCTTCTTTCCAAATCTTTCCAAAATCATTGTGTATGTGGTAACCTATAAAATGTAAAATCGAGTTCCTTCTGTATCTCAGGTTTCTTTGAGTGGACTGAATTCTCCAAACATGAAGATACTTTTTTGAGACACTTTGGAACATGTTCAGATTGTCTAATATAGAGTCCACCGCATTCCTCAGATTAGGGATGGCTTCCTTTGATTGGATGTTGTATCTTTAAAATGGGTATAACTGTAAATTTTCCCCTTTGTTCTGATTTTTCTTTCCAAACATAACTAATATGGAAAAATGTTTAAAATGTATAATCTATGTCTGCATTGGGGAGGGAGAGATAAGGGAGGGAGAAAAAAAGTGAAGCTTAAAATCTCACAAAAATGAATGTTGAAATTATTTTTTTATATGTAGGTGGAGAAGCAATATACTATTAAATAAAAAATAAATAAAATAAAATGAATTCATTTGCTCTTTTTTCTTATTTTTTTGGTTTGTTTCTTTTTGCTATAAGCATTTTGGCATCTTTTATCTCCTGTATCCAGAGGGTAAATAAGGTCCCAGTTTACCCTCAATGTGGGCACCATGAACTGTCCTTCCTTGATGCTCTTTATATCTGGCATGGTTTGCTTCTGTTCTGTATAATTTGTAAGTGCTGGAGGTAATCCCTGTCCAGGAATTAGAGCCTTTACAACCTTGAAGTCAGGATTGTAAGTGGGGTGCTACAGCCAGCCAGTCTGACATGGAAGCTCTGAGAAGTGGGGTGCCTGGAACTTGAGCCAGATGGAAATTTTGGACTTGAACTGGGACTGTACTCTATGGAAACTGAGCTGAGTTATGAAACTAATCCCCTTTTCCTCCATAGAGACTGAGGAAGTATAAAAGGAGAGAAAGATTATACCTTCCATGGATTGGAAGGAATGTTTATATATTTATTATACCTTTAGAAGTGAATATTTCTGTATAATAATTCATGTGACTTTTAATGGCTAAATGGATCTGTGGTGCTGAGGACCATCCCCTAAGCTTAGAGAAACTTTATCAGCGGGATATGGAGCAGAGAGCTGAGATACTGCCAAACCTCATTACAGGTTTCAGAGAACCCTGAGAAGGCAGAAGGTGAAATATAACAAATCTACCTTTGGGGGAGGTATGGGAGTTTGTGTTGTATTTGAGTGGGGTTTAGAGTGCAGGTATGTTGGGGAAAAAAGGTGGAAGACATCTTTATCAATTCACCTCTCAGACAATTATAGATCAGATTATTTAAAAAGAAATATAGGTCCAACTCCTTTGATAACTTCACTAGAGACATTTTCCTTCCTATGAACAAGTGTCATTTATTTTTCAGTATAGGCACTTCTGTTCCAGACCCCTCATATCTGTTTTTTTTTTTAAGAACTTATTACAACTTTACATATATATACATATAAACATATGTATATATATATATATATATATATATAACAAATTTAAGTATAAAATATAAATAATGTAATATTACACAGACATTTATTTTATGTCATGTTTTATTGCATGGATTTTCTTTTTTTCCCCTTTTTTGCACTTAATAGCATTTTATCTTTTTTAAATTACACATAAAGATTGTTTGCAATATTCAGTTTTGTAAAATTTTGAGTTCCAAATTTTTCTCCCTCTTTCCATTCCCTCCCTCCTCAAGGCAGCAAGCAGTCCAAAATACACGTGCAATCATGTGAAACATTTCCATATTAGCATTTTCCATATTTCCATAAATACCCATGGATATTTATAAATTGTGAAATAGCCATAATAGTATTAATGTGTTGAGTGGACTTCTGTTTTGGTGCAAGGTTTTACAGAATATATCTTTGATGGTATTACTACTCATAATTATTTTTTTCCTTTTTAAAGTTTTGTTGATATATTTGCTTTTTATATTCCACATTTCTGCTTACCCTCACTCCATGAGAGCTTTTATGTAACAAAGTAAACAACTGGTTTTTTCAAAGTATTTTTTTTAATTAGCCAAAATCTTTTTTTCTTTATCCCACTTCTACCCAGTTAGGGGGGAAAAAAGAGAGAAACAAATAAACTTGTACTTAACACACTTAAGCAACATATTCCCTCATTGACCTTATTTTGGGGATTTTATTATGTATTCTAAATTTGTCAGGAAGTAATGTTTCATCATCTATCTGTTGGAATTATGGATTGTCAGTGTAAAAAAAATGTCTTAACGATGTTATTTATTTTATACATTTTCCTCTGGCTTCTTCTCATTTCATTCTTCATCAGTTTATAGAGTCTTCAGAATTGTTTATATTTTATAATATTGATATTATAACAGAAATTGTTTCCTTTGTTCTCCTTACCTCACTCTGAATTAGATTATATTGGTGTTCTCATGTCTCTTTGAAGTCAACTGTTTCTTTGCTTCTTATGGAAGAGTAACATTTCATCACATTAACATAGCACGTATATTACTTCTCATTTCTTGTGAAAATGTGTAACATTTTGCTCATCCTCTTCTCAGGTGTCTTGTAAAAAGTTTGAGTAGCTTCTTTATCTGGGCTGAGACAATGAGTCAGCCCTCCAGAGTAGCCTAAGGTAGAAGTTGGAAATTAAGGTGATGATTGGAAGAATCCCTTAGGAAATTTAGCATAGTATTAAGTTTAATTTAAACATTTGTTGAATAATTTCTTTATGCTAGGGACAAAGAATATAGAAACAAAAACTAGGCATTCTGTATCCTGAAGGGGCTTAAAGTATGTTTGAGGGATGGAGAACTGCATCCAGAAGAGGAGCATTTTTTTTTTTTCATTTTCTCTTTATTCTTCACCTACTTCATCTAGCTGTCAAGTCACTGGTTTCCATGAAGAGTGAAATTCTGTCCCCAGAGGTTGTAGAATATGAAAGATACAAATTTACTCCTTCATTTGGATTATGGGGTATGAAGTACTCTTGTGCAGTGGTGATATGTAACTCTACTGGAATGACATGTTAAAACCAAGGAATAGAGGTAGGTAATGGGGAAAAAAGTCTCTGAGTAGAGATTATAGAATTGTAAATATAGAGCAGCAACAGATTGCTCTATAAATAAGGAAGTAAGAAAATTTAGGAATAAAGCTAATCACTAGCTGGGTACTCTTTAGAACATTTTAATCTTTGTCAGACTCAGTTTCCTTATCCTTATGTACTGATAATATTATTATCCAATCAATTTTTTTTAATTGTGTCCAATTCTTTGTGACCCCATTTGAGGTTTTCTTGGCAAAAATACTGTAGTGGTTTGATATTTCCTTTCCAGCTCATTTGACCTGGTAGGAAACTGAAGCAAGGGTCACACAGCCAAATATTTGAGGCCACATTTGAAATCAGGAAGATGAGTCTTTCTGACTCTAAGTCTAATGCTTTATCCACTGTTTCACTTAGCTGCTCACCTCCCTAGGAGTATCTTATACAAATGAAGTCAGAGTTACGGAATCTCTTCTTAACAATTCCTACCCTTCTCCTGCAGTGTCATGAATGTTGCAAGAATATAACATGCTTTATAAATTCTTTTAAAATGGAATTATTATTATGACTTACTAGATTTTCATCCATAGTGGAAAATTCTGCTTGCCCTTCTGTAATAATTTTTTCATAGTCAGTCACTCAAGAAATATTTATTAAGTACCTACCATATATAAGGTATTATATTTTGTGCTGGGGATACAAAGACAGTAAAAAAAACAAACAAACAAAAAATCCTTACTCTCAAGGAGCTCTCAATCTAAGAAAGGAGACAAAGTGCAAACAGTATATGTAAAAGACATAGAGTGTGAATGGCATGGAAACAACAATTTTTGAACAAGATCTAGAGTGTAAATGGAAGATCAGAGTCTGCCCATGAAAAGGTATGAAATAAGGAGACTGAGTCCAACACCTTCATTTTATTTTATTTAGAAAATTGAATCCCATGTTATGAAGTAATTTACCTAAGATTCTGGAATGGAAAGATTTTTTTTTTTATTCCTGGCTCTATTTATGCATTATGTGATCTTAAGTAAATTATTATCTCAACTCTTGAACCTAAGCGTCTTCATTTGTTCACACATACACTACACAAACATGTCTTTGTCTCTGTCTCTACCTCTCTGTCTCTGTCTTTCTCTTTCTTTCACACCCACCCACCCACATGCATACACACAGCTTGACTAGATGATCTTAGTGAGTATCTAAGGGTCATTGAAAGGTCCCTTTCAGTCCTAAGCCTTCAGACCCTCATTTAGTCCAACATATAATTTTAAAAAATCTTATTAAAGCTTTTTATTTTCAAAATATCTGCACAAATAATTTTCAACATTCACCCTTGAAAAACCTTGAGTTCTAAATTGTTTTCTCCTTCCCTTTCCACCATCCCCTTCTCTAGATGGCAGTAATCCAATATATGATAAACATATGCAGTTCTTCTATACATATTTCCACAATTATCAAGGTGCACACACACACACACACACACACACACACAAACACACACACACACACACACACACACATCAGATCAAAAAGGGAAAAAAACCGAGAAAGAAAAAAAGCAAGCAAACAACAATAAAAAGAGTGAAAATACTATGTTGTGATCCACACTCTGTCCCCACAGTCCTCTCTCTGAGTGCAGATGGCTCTCTTCACAAGACCATTGGACCTGGCTTGAATCCTCTCATTCCAACAAATATATATATATATATATATATATATATATATATATATATATATAATAAAAAACTTTCCAAGAATTACAGGTAAGAGGACAGTATGAGAAAACCCCTCCCCTTGAGGTATATCCATTGTATTAAATAGCCCATTTTCTAACCAAATGATACTAGAAGAAATTTTAATGTCACTTCATACAAATGAAGAAGGGAGTAATTTTCAACTTTTCTCCTCTCCCATTCTTCCTCTTTAAATATTGAAGAAGGAAAGTTTATATTTTAAATTTTTTGAGAAAAATGCCTTGGAAACAAACATTCTGTCCCTGCCCCTCCCCTGTCCTTCTTGTTTGCCCTTTTGATTGTTCCCTATTTCTTTGACTGCTCAATGTGACCTTTTCATCATCTCTAGCATCCCAGAGCATCTGTCACCAACTTCATTTAAATAGGCATCTTCAATGTGAAAATTTCCTTTGACCAATGTGGAGACTTTGCTCCTGACTGAATGTATCTTCAAAATGTTTATTTCTTTTAAAATAATGTAACTGCTTTGTGAAGGGAATTGAAAAGGGCAGTGTTTCGTTCTGTTCCTCTACAATAACTTAGTCAAGAGACAGGGCTATTATGATTTCTGGGTAAGGTGGGAGGATTGAATACTCTCTATATCCTGCATCTCCCAAATTACTACTAGTCATGGATGAAAGGCAAGTATTGTAATAGGGCAACATCTGTGGCCTGAGATAAAATTCCCATTATAACCTCTTTAAATATTTCTGCATTCAAATTGGAGATGGGGAGGAAAGACTGCACCTTCCATAAATGTAATCATTTTTCTTCTTAAGCCATGCAAAATGTTTTGTTCCTTTGTCTTGGATTAAAAAAAATACTCATAATGTGGTAGTTCTCTTATTGAGTTCACAAAATGACTGATAACAGAGAATGCTGCCTTTGCTTAGCTTATGCCAGGTCAGAAATAAACATCCATAGCAAAGCTGGATGATATGCTCTTAGTGGATTCCCCTGAGCATCTCCTTATGGGCAAGAATCCCAGATTGAGTCATATTCATAGGGTTCTTTGAATAACTTAGACTGGGTTTGGTGCCAGTTGCCAGGTAGATTCAAAGCCATATGAACTCTGGGGACCCTCAGTGGTATGGACTGGGGAATTAAGTGGCCTTTTGGATGTTTGGACTCAAAGCACTGGTCTCTTGGGCAAGCTTTTTTTTTTTTTATCTTTTTTACATCATCTTGGAAAGAATGATTTTTTTTCTATTTAATAGCTTTTTATTTACAGGTTATATGTATGGATAACTTTACAGCATTAACAACTGCCAAACCTCTTGTTCCAATTTTTCACCTCTTACCCCCCCTCCCCCAGATGGCAGGATGACCAGTAGATGTTAAATATATTAATATATAAATTAGATACACAATAAGTATACATGACCAAAACGTTATTTTGCTGTACAAAAAGAATCAGACTCTGAAATATTGTACAATTAGCTTGTGAAGGAAATCAAAAATGCAGGTGTGCATAAATATAAGGATTGGGAATTCAATGTAATGGTTTTTAGTCATCTCCCAGAGTTCTTTTTCTGGGCATAGCTAGTTCAGTTCATTACTGCTCCATTAGAAATGATTTGGTTGATCTCGTTGCTGAGGATGGCCTGGTCCATCAGAACTGGTCATCATATAGTATTGTTGTTGAAGTATATAATGATCTCCTGGTCCTGCTCATTTCACTCAGCATCAGTTCGTGTAAGTCTCTCCAGGCCTTTCTGAAATCATCCTGTTGGTCATTTCTTACAGAACAGTAATATTCCATAATATTCATATACCACAATTTATTCAGCCATTCTCCAACTGATGGACATCCATTCAGTTTCCAGTTTCTAGCCACTACAAAAAGGGCTGCCACAAACATTCGTGCACATACAGGTCCCTTTCCCTTCTTTATGATCTCTTTGGGATATAAGCCCAGTAGTAACACTGCTGGATCAAAGGGTATGCACAGTTTGATAATTTTTTGAGCGTAGTTCCAAACTACTCTCCAGAATGGTTGGATTCGTTCACAAATCCATCAACAATGCATCAATGCCCTAGTTTTCCCGCATCCCCTCCAACAATCATCATTATTTTTTCCTGTCATCTGGGCCAGCTTTTCTCAGAGCAGAAAGGAAAGACATGATTTAGAAAGGCTTTGATTCTGCCAAATAAACGGGGTAGAGATCCAGCTATATGTATTGAGTGGTTATGGAATGTAGCAACCATGTTCAAATCCAAGGTTTCTTGGGGCTAACAAACTATATGGAGTGTGGGGAAGATGAGTATATGGGAGAAGGAGA
This sequence comes from Sarcophilus harrisii, assembly GCF_902635505.1. Lineage (NCBI taxonomy): Eukaryota > Metazoa > Chordata > Mammalia > Dasyuromorphia > Dasyuridae > Sarcophilus > Sarcophilus harrisii. The sequence goes on along the minus strand of NC_045426.1, from coordinate 150,025,242 downwards.
TGCCTCTGGTTTTTCTAGAGTTTTGAGTACAATTAGGGCCTAAAAGCTTTCTGAAATAGGAGGTAGTGAGAAGGTTCTTGGAGAATAGAGTCAATTCATTTGCCTCAAGTAAATAAATAATTTTTTATCTACAAGAATGCTCAAAGGCCAGAGCTGTGGGGTGTCAGTTTGGAAACCAAAATATAGTTCTATCAAAGCCAGTGTGCTGTCAACTGGCTTTGTGTGGGAGGGAAAATTGGGAAATCACCAAGGAACTCTAAAATGGGTGAAATGAATGCCATGAATTTTTGCCTTAGTCAGATTCTAGAATTAAAATACAGAAATCCTGACAAAGCATACACATACCATAAAATCCCTTTGCAGTAAAACTTCCCTATTTTGGACTTTACTCCTTCAAAATTGAATCCAGTTCAGCTAAAGGGGAGTTTTATAGTACCAATGAGGAGAGGGCTTAATAAATAAGTGTAAACACTATTACAAAGTGATGTTTAAACTCTTTAAAAAAACATTATTTTTAATGGTTCAAATAATTTGTCTTAATATGCAAATTAATATTGCTAATTAGAAATCAGTCTTTTTATTTTTTAGATTATGTTGTCATTTTCGGTCATTGTGACCCCATTTTGGGTTTTTCTTGGCAGATACTGGAGCACTTTGCCATTTACTTCTCCAGCTCATTTTATAGATGAGGAAAATGAGACAAGCTAGATTAAGTGACCTGCCAAGGGTTAAATAGCTAGTAAGTATCCTGACTCAAGGTCTGGGGCTCTATCTGTGGTGTCACCCAGCTGCCAATTTGTTAGCTTAAATGCACAGAAACCTCAATTTGTTTCTCTGTGTGTATTTTTTTAAGCACTCAATTATAGCAGATTATCCTCTGGACTTTTCTATCCCTTTTTTGCCCCCTTAAAACTTAGCAGTTTTCTCAGTGAGCAGCTCTCCAAATATTTATTATGCTTGGATGTGCCAGTACTGTCATAAACACTCTCTCTCACTTTCTCTGTCTCTTTCTCTCTTGTTGTCTCTCTCTCTCTCTCTCTCTCTCTCTCTCTCTCTCTCTCTCTCTCTTCTCTCTCTCTCTCTCTCTCTCTCTCTCTCTCTCTCTCTCTCTCTCTCTCTCTCTCTCTCTCTCTCTTTCTCTCACACACACATGTAATATATATATATATATATATATATTTGGGGGGAGACCAAGAAAAGCTTAGGAGGTAAGAAAGCTTAGGAGGTAAGATTAAATCTGTATCTTAAAGTAAACCAGGGAACTAAGAGGTGGAGTGGAAGAAAGAACATATCAGGCCTGAACATATCAGGCCTGAAAGATAGTTTAAAGTCATAAAAATAGTAGATGAATTTTGTGTGAGGAATTGCAAAAGTAGGCCAGTGTAAAAAGGTTGGAAGGGAAGAAAGGTGAGAGACTGGAAATGTCAAAGAGGAGACTTCACACTTGATGTTGAAGATAATAGGCGATCATAATTGAGTAAGGAGTTAATATAGTCAGATTTAGGCTTTAAGAGCTTTTGTTTTAGGAAAATCCGGCTGGGAGAAGGGGATAGTTACAACAATAGTCCAGGCCAGAGGTGCATTTTGTATTGTGTGTTACCTCTTTAGCTTCAAGGCCTTTAAGGTAGGTAACCTGCTTATTTAGATAAATTATAAGTGGGTTAGAAAAAAAAAGGCTTACTGCTTTAGCTCTTGGAGATAATATATTTGCATTTAAGAAGGTACCTCAGATCTCTTCTTTCAGGTGGGTGATAAATTTAGGAATATCCAGACTTTTGGAAATGCTGGAGTTGAAATTAGGATGACTCATCTTTCTGAGTTAAACTTAAGCTTCAGAGACTTGCTAGCTGTGTAATCCTGGGCAAGTCCTTTTATGCTGTTTGCCTCAGTTTTCTCATCTGTAAAATGAACTGTAGAAGGAAATGGCAAACCTCTCCATTATCTTTGTCAAAAAAACAAACAAACAAACAAACAAAACAACAACAACAACAAAAAAAAACAAATAAGTTCACAAGGAGTTGGATATGACTAAAATGACTCCACAAGAAACGATCATATAATCATAGATTTAAAACCATCAGCAGCCTTAGATGTCTAGTTCATCTTCCTTACTTTATAGACAGGGAAAGTGAGGGCTAATGAGGCAAAGAGTCAAATTCAGAACCAACATTTAAACCCATGTCTTCTAACTCTAAATTAAATACTCTTCTATCATGCTACATTTGGAGCAGGGACCTTATTCCTTGTACAGTGCCTTACTAACTCAGAATGTTTCAACTATATTGCCAGGTATGCTGGATACATTGGTTAAATTGATATGTCTTCTTGGTGGGCTTTAGCCAAAGGATGCCCTACCACATCCACTACTAGTGGTTCAATAAATAGGTTGTTCACTGGGCAAAGGATAATCCAGGAAAATATACTGCTTCATCTGAAGTATACTGAAATAAACTTGACTGGCTGCTTGGCTAGATGGTTCAATTTTAAATATAAGCATATATTTGGGGTTTAATTGTTTAGTTGATTTATCTAGATTTTAAAAAGTGATGTAGAAAGTGTTCATGCAGATTGAAATTTAATTAATGAAGATTAAACAATATTCTGACTTCTTTCCTTCTTTTTCTTTTTCTCCCGTTCTCTTTCTTTTTCTCTTTCTCTGTCTTTCTGAGTCTGGGTGTTTTTCATTGTAAAATGGAGATTGTAATGGTACCTAATTCAAAAGAGTATTATAAGGATTAGTTAGGATAATGTTTGTAAAGTCTTTACAGAGAGCCTAAAAATGCTTTATAAATGTGACTAATAATAATAGTAATGATAATGGCTGCTGCTACTACTACTACTACTGCTACTACTACAAGCAGCTGGGTGGCTTAGTGGATAGAGTGCTTGACTTGGAGTCAAGAAAATCAAAAGCTTATTTTTTTTTCTTGTTTAAAATTATTTTTCCTCAATTACATGTAAAAGTTTTTAATATTTGTTTTTGTTAAATTTTGAATTTCAAATTATCTTCCTTCCCACTCTCCTCTTTGAGAAGACAAGCAATTTGGTATAGATTGTATATGTGCAAACATGTAAAACCTATTTCTCTATTAGTTATGTTGCAAAAGAAAACCTAGACCCTTTTCCCATAAAGCAACAATGACAATGAGAAAAAAAAAAGTTAAAAAAATATGCTTCCATTTTCATTCAGATTCTATCAGTTCTTATTCTGGAGCTGGAGAGCATTTTTCATCATGAATCCTTTGGATCTGTCTTAGATCATTGTATCGTTGAGAATAGCTAGGCCATTCAGAGTCGATCATTTGACAATATTGTTGTTACAATGTATAATGTTCTTCTGCTTCTACTCATAAGACCAATGTTTAAATCATTCCTTAGTCCTTTACTCACTGTGGGATACCATGGCTAAGTCTCAGCTTCAGTTTCTTCATCTGTAAAATGTGGATAAAAATAGCACTTATCTTCCGAGGTTGATGTGAGGATCAATTCAGATAACTTATGGAAAGTGTTTTGCAAACATTAAAATGCTTTATGAATGTTAGATTATAATGATGATGATAATTGCAGTGGTATGGTAGTGTTACTATGTACACTGAAGATAAGTAATATTGTTAATCATCCGTATCTGAGTACCCTTTGTGATCAGGCTACATCTTTCTAGATGCTTCCTTATCTCAAAGGAAGTCTATGAAAAAAGCAAACTAAAATGGTGAATACTATTATGTTTTTCTTACCAGTTGAGCTATTTATCCCCCTCCTTGCAACCACCCTTTCTAGCCAGACAGAGGCTGACTCATTCATTGCCTAGAGTGATCCTGATTCAAATATTCTCTTTCTGCTTTGAGAAGTGGTAAAAATGAATCAATAAGTCTCCTTTCTTAACTTTAGAGCCCTCAGCCAGATAATTGCTCTGGCAAAACACTGTAGTGTTAAATCTCTTTATCTCTATCTCTCTCTTTCTGTTCTCCAGTCCCTTCCCTACCTTCCTCTCCCTCTGTCTTTGTCTCTCTTTCATATATTTCCTTAATTAATAATTATTATTATGCAAAAATAACTTTAACATAATGCTTTAAGGTTTTCAAAGCATTTTACAGATATTATTTCATTTGTTCCTTATGTTGATCTCAGATCATCCTTAGATGAATAGCATCTGTCCATTTATTATCTTCTTTTATAGCTAAAGAAACTGAGGCAGACCTAGTTTAAGGGACTTACCCAGAATTCATACAATCAAAAAGTCTTTGATGCAGGATTTAAACTCATCTTCCTGATTCCCTGTCTAGTGCCCTCTCTGCTGTACCACTAGCTTCATCTCATGTAAGTAGCTAGATGCCATAGTGAATAGGGTTCTTGGTTTAGAATTAAGGAAGACCTGAGTTGCAGTAGCTTCAGCTACTTATGCTGTGTGACCTTAAGCAAATCACTTAATTTTATTTGCCTCAGGTTCCTCTTCTGGAAAATGAGCTGGAAAAGGAAATAGAAAACCACTCTAATTTCTTTGCCAAGAAAACCCCAAATGAGGTCATGAAGAGCTGGACACAAATGAAAATGATTGAAAAATAGCAACAAGAAAAAAACCCTCATATTCCTTCTTTCCTGCATTTGAGCCACCTTATATTGACCAGTACACATTTGAGCAAATATATTGGCAATGCAAGTTATCATAAGGGTGGTGGAATTTTTAATCAAATATATTTCTGTAAGTTCTGTGCTTTAAGCCAATAATAATAATAGTAACATTAGCAATAAAATTATTATAATAGTAACACTAATAGTAACAATAGTTGTAGTCATAATAACTATTATTTATATAGTACTTTAAAGTTTTTAATTTGTGTTACAAATACTATCTCATTTGATCCCCACAGCAATTCTGGAATGTTAGTGCTATTACTCCTATTTTATACAGGAGGGAATTGTAGAAAACTAAGAGTTAGTGATTTGCCCAGAGTCATACAAATAGTAAGAATAAAGTCAGATTTGAGTCCAGGCCTTCCTAACTCCAGATATTCATTGGGTCATCTAATTACCATATGGTAAATGCACAATAAAGGCTTGCTGAATGAATGAATGAATGAATAAATTCATAGATTTCAACTAACCTAGATAAAAAGAATCTTTGGGCTAGTAACCAGATTTCTTGCTTTGACAAGACAACAGAAAAGCAGGAAACTTGATTAAACTATAGGGTGAAAGATTTATGGTTTTTATAATTAATAATTTTCTGACAGCAATAATTTTAAACATTTGTATTAGCAAGTGGAAGAGACAGATCATCTTCCTTGGCATTTTTCAGGGTAACAGATTTCTGGGTATGTTCAAACAGTGCCTCCTGGAAGCTGGAGGAGATTGTCAAGTATATCTTTTCCCCTGTGTTCTTCCAAACTATAGTTTTGTTAGTCCTTTGAAATAAGTTAGTAGTCAATGTGGACTCTAAATTCTGAGCCATGTGAGTCTGTGGCTTACTGAGAAGCCCTGCCTTAGAGTGATAGGGCACAGGACTAAATCAGGGACACAGAGAGAATTGCTACAGTCTTTCCCAAATAGTGTAGTTAGAGTTTAATTGAGGCATTTTCTCTGCTGCAGCCCAATACAGTGTGTGAACAGGCCACAGATGCACATCATGTGAGTGGGTGAAAATAGGATTTTGTAGAGAATGATGACAGTTTTATGGCATTAATACTTGGGGCCCCAGGTGCACTTATTCATCCTTTATATATTTCAGGCTTTTAGCCTTGGAGATATTTCAGTAGGTTAGCAGCTGTATTTTAAATATGATCCATGGAGTGAATCAACAGGCTTAGTGTTCAGAACAAGAAGGGGAGAAGGTGGTCCAGGGCTAGAACAGGAATCAGTTCATGAGCATTGTCATAGGCCTACAGTCACCCCAGTCAAAGGTTTTTCCTTATCCTTTTTAATAGGCTGAATCAATGAACCTTGGGGTCCTGCCTCAGAAGAGCCTGTGTTGGCTAGGAAATGTTCATACTAATTCAGTTTTCACAATCTTAGAATAAAAACATATAGTGCATTAATATTTAGGTTGTAATATAACTAGACTGGTAGATTCCACACTATGAATTCTGATACCTATGAAATGACAAGTTTGCTGTCTCCCTTACTCTCTCTTCCCCCTCAAAAAAAAAAAAAGGCTAGAAAAAAAGTTAGTGAGACTAGGGCCTTCTCCTTGACTTTTATCCCATATGTCATAAATTCATATTTTTCTTTGACAGAATGAGGATTCTTTGGTCTGAGGGAGTTCTGGCTGATATTCTTAAATACATGCATACATAATGTACACACACATATATGTTTAAATTAATCTGCCTTTTGGAATCATCTCACTGACATATAGTTAGGGAGTCATTGCTATAAAGCAAGGCAGAACACAGAACTAGAGAGAATATTGCTCTAAGATTAGAAGTCCAGGGTTCAAGTAGGACTTCTTGATTTAAAAGGTTTATTATTCTTCATATTTCTGGGCTTTGGTTTCCATATTAATAAACTTAGATGAATCAGATGATTTCTGAGGTTCCTTCTATTTTTTTTTCTTTTATAGTTAGAAATTTTGTACAACTGTTGCTTTAATCCAGTGGGTTTTTAAAAAATACTGCAAAAGCACTGTATTTTTAAACTTTATTTTAGTGGTTTTTTTAATTGATCCCATCTGCACACACAAAGTATAGGACAATAGAATAGGAGTAGCTAAAATATTGAAATTCCTAAATGTCAACCAAGATCAACAATGAAAGCAGGTCAGGTCAGATTGTATTGCTTTTAGGCAAGGCCCTTTGCAGAAAAGACTAATCTCCATCACATTACAAAGTGAAGACGAGTTTCTGAGTAAGAAGATGAAGACATATTAAAAACAAACAAACAAACAAACAAACAAAAAAAACCTAGGTAAAAATCATTTCCAGAATAGGCTCCTTGGGCAGGTAGATTCTATGAGAACATAGCAGTTAAGAGAGCCCAGAAAAGAAAGTTCAGCCTTGTCAGAATTTCTGAACTCATTAAAAATAGACTAATATGAAGTTGGATGTCATCCTGATGAATTATCCCAACAGATTTTTAGCTTACTTAACTATCATGAGACAAAAAATATTCTTTTTGATCAACTTGAAGAATCCTATGCTTAGAATAAACATTGTAAATCATATTTGTTATGTGCCTTTTCTAGAAGTTTCCATTAGGATAAAGAAGTACCAGTTATTCCAGAATTAGGAAAGAGTACTTTATAAGGAATCCTAAGGGAAATCTCTTGAGAAAGGGAAATTTGTTTCTTATTATTGAATGCTTTGGAATGATTAGGTTTTATTTAGAGATGATAAAAAAAATAGATGGATTGCGATACAGTGGAAAGTCTTTTGGATTTTGAGTCTAAGGGCTTGGATTAAAAATTTTAGCTCTGGTTTACTTTGATGGCAGCGAAATGGCTCAGTGGATAGATTCCTGGGCCTGGAATTAGAAAGGCCTGAGTTCAGATCAATCCCAGAAACTTTTCTAGCTATGATCTTTAATCTCTCTTTGCCTCAGTTTTCTCATTAATAAAAATGAAGATAATTAATAGCATCTACCTCTTAGCATAGTTGTGAGGATCAAGTGGGATAAATCTAAAGTGCCTGGCACCTAAAAACACTTTATATATGAGAATTCTTTTTAGTTATATGTATAGCAATGGAGAAGTCATTAAGCCTCTCTAGTTCCCATCTCTTCATTAGTAAAGTTGAAAGTGTTAGACTAGCTGATAGCGAAGGCACTCCTAGGATAGTGTCATGGGCACAGAGTATCAGCCCTAGAAGCAGGAAGACATCTTACTGAGTTCAAATCTGATTCAGATACTTACTAGCTGTGTGACCCTGGCCAAGTCACTAACCCTGTCTTTCTCAGTTTCCTCCTTTGTAAAATGAGCTGAGAAGGAAATGGCAAACTGCCCTGGTCCCTGCCAGGAAAACCCCAAATGGGGTCATGAAGAATTGGCCATGATTGAAACAATGGAACAACAACAAAAAATATCCTTTCTGTCTCTGTGTAGATATGATACTTGTTGATTCTATTTGATTATATGATTGATGTCATATAGTGGTAGAAAGGTGATCAGAATGGTGCAGCAAGATTTAGAGGCTAACTTTGGATTCAGGAAGCTCTGACTTTAAGTCCCACTCTTGACAAGACACTAGCAATAGGACTTTAGAAAAAACACTTATCCCCTTAGTTCTTCAAGTATCTATAAGATTTTAGGTTACAGATGAACTGTTACTATGTGGAGCATCTGCAGAGGGAACTGCTAGAACCAATGATATTATATATAAGGAAGGAAGAAAAGAAAGAAGAAAGGAAGACAGATGGAAAAAAGAGGATATAATTAAACAGGAAAGAAAGAAGAAAGAAAAAGGAAGAAGAAAGAATGTAAGAGAAGCAAAGCAAGAAAGAAGTAGAATAAAAAAGAATGAAAGATGAAAATTGCTAGGAAGTGGAAAAAATTTCTAAACATCTGGAATTCTGGAAGCAACATGATTCACAGATTGTATAATATATAGAAAACCAATAAGGATAAATAAATGGGAAGAAATGGGAACCCCAAAAGCACACATAGGGAGAGTTGATCACTGCAAAAGAAATATTTAAGGGGAAAGAGGACTGAAGTTATTTTTTGTTTCTTCTATGAACAGACTCCCTAGGTGTTCAGCCTGCATGTTTCATATGATTTATCATTGGTTCATGAAATTCTTAATCTGAAGAACTCAAAGATTCAGCTACAGAACTTATGATTTGACTGATAATATCATAATGCCTGCTAATGGAAAAGAAATGGCTTGTGGGTTATTTAATCAATTAAGTCTACTTCAGTAAACAATCAGCTCAGGAGTGAGCTGGTCTTCTTGCTAAGAGAATTACAATTATAGATATTACAAAATAAGATGATAATTTAATATTGTAGAGTAGTAGGTAATCTACATTCTCAACTGATTAGAAGGTTTTAGTTGAAAAAAAGCTGAGGATTGACTGTTTTCCTGATATTTAATATCTGGAATTTCTTGATGTAAGAGCAGTGTGCTTGTCTTTGAAACAACAGGGTTAGAGTCTAAAACAAACAACAGAAAAATACTCTTTTCTGAATTAGAGAAAAAAATTCAAGGTTTTCAAAGCTGTTAGACAAATCCTTTCTTGGAGAGCGAAAGAGGGGAGTATTTTTCCACTAGTCTATTTTCTAACAGTTTTCCTGCTCTATCTGAATCATTAGATTATAGACTCCTTGAGGCTAGGGATTATTTTTAGCCTCTTGTTGTAAACCCATTGCTTAGCACAGTGCCTGGTACATGGTAGGTACTACCTACCTGTTTTTTATACTTAATCTCTTTTGGACTCAGTTTTCTATAAAAATAGTGATGGTTGTGCTTTCAATTTTTCCCAAAACCCCTTCTAGCTCTAAATTTATGATAGAATGTTTTTTTCCCCTGACCCATTACTTACTCCTCCTTTCCTTATTCTGATCTCTTACCATAACTCAGCCGAGTGCTTGCTACTGTTTTTAGTCTCTTCTACACATCTCAATCTTATTACTGTTATAGATGATATGTCTGGACTTACCCTTAAAAAAATGAAATCTACACTTGATCATAGGCACAAAGATTTGGATTTGATGATAGACACAGTGTTTAATAAGGTGCTTCTCAAGGAGAGGCAGTTCTCTATGTGGTTTATGAGTCCCATTGTAGCTAAAATATGGTCCATTTAGGGAAGAGTTGGTGAAGCAAGACTTGGTTAACTTCTTTCAATAGGTTATGTTAGCAGAGAGAACCAAATAAGATCTATTTTGAAATGTTCTTTCTTGCTCCTTTTTTGTAATCCAGAAACTATTGCCATAAATCAAAGAAGAGTTAAATGTAGTTTTACTTTGATGTGAAAATCAGTAGATTTCCACCCCCCCAAAAAAAAAAAAAACCAAAGTCAACTATGTTTAGTGTCAGTGTATATAACCTAAAGCAGAAATGTCAAATTCAGGACTTCCAGTAGCAAACTGTAGCAAAACTAAATCCTGTGACCCAAAGCAGATTGAAATAAAATTGGGAAGTGTTAACAAAACAAATAAAAATTCAATACAACATAATGTGACTCTTTGGCTTTTTAAGTCAATGTGTGCCTGACAGGGATCCCTTTCTAGACATAACTAATTTAAAGTGTTGTTATTGCAGGTACTGCAAAAAAGCGTCAGGAAAAATGGGTGCCATCCAAAATTCACAACTTTATAAAAAGACTAAGGACGTGGTTGCCTACTGGTTACAGTTTGAGGGCACAATGAGATCCTTACACATTTAAATGATATCTTCCTTATTAATTCCCTCTCCCTAACTTTTGTTTGTATTTTGTCCCCATCTCCAAGAGTACAAAATTCACATTATTATAATTACTTAAATTTCATCCAACAGTCTGAAGTATTGTTTTTAGAAAATGAAAATGTTAACTAATAGCTCTTCTTTTTTATTATTATCAGATAACTTTATTGGATTAGTTATTTTTTCAGCATGAAAGACTTTTTTTCACTGGCACAAGAATTGGAAGCACACAGCAAAATGCTTGTGTGATTTAATAGAGTCACAAGGGAACAAGGACAGAGAGGTCATTCCAAGGGAAATGAAGGTATTTGGGAAACAAAAGAGCATTATTTTGGATGAATTTTGCCTCTATTGCTTAACTTTCAAAACTTTTAAGTATTATACGTCTCATCTTTTCAATGAGGTTCAGATAGAAATGGTTCCAGGATAACTTGTTCCTTTATGTTTAATGTCTTACAGACTATTGCTTATGTAGAATTATTGTAATTCAATAAAATAACCTTCCATCATCAAACACCACAAATTTGAAGAGAACTGGCACGTGTAGAAGGGCTCTGCTTTCAGAAGATTGTGGTTTGTAGTCAAAGTGCTTTGGAAACAAGTGAGCTGTGTTGACATTCTGTACGGGTTTTAGCTGGCTAACTAAGTGATTAGATAAGACCTTTAACTGACTGTGTAATAGAAACTAGGGTTATCCCAAAAGGCAGTAAGAACAGAACCTTGGCCATTCATAAGGTAATAAGCTCCTTCTGTATTTGTTCTCAGGATATGAAAGTTCTTTTCTATGATTCAAGATAGGAGGTCTTCTTGCTAGATATCCAGCAGATAGGGACAATGATAATGACTTCACACTTTTCTCCAAGGCCAAAATGAATTGTAGGAATTCCTAATTACCTTAATGGATGGGTTTCAGAAAGACATGAACTTGGATGGGGAAAAACATGTACACTTCTCTTTACTGAAATTAACATTTCCTTCCATTATTGAACATTATTTTGTGAAGGTATGTATGGGCTTCACTAGATTGCCAAAGGTTGTTCATGACCTACAAAAAAGTTTAATATCACAGCTCTAAAAGATTTGAATTCTTGTGTAATCTTGAGGAAATGATTTTTGCCTTGGAATGCAATGCTCCAGCTCCTTCCTTTGAAAAAAAAAATAACATGGATTTTAAGGAGGAATTTACAAAATGTTTAAAAATAGTAACAGCAATTTTCTATTGTGAAGACAATTGTTCCTCATTGCATAATGTAATGAATAGATAATAACTCACATTTGGATGGCATTTAAAGTTTTTTCAGGTGCATTTTTTTATATCAGCTCCATGAGGCAAACGGTGTAAACAATATATTATTCATTTTACAGATGAGGAAACTAAGGATTTGCCCAGAGCTGTTCAGCTGGAAATATTCAGAACTAGAATTCAAATCCAGTTCACCTGTTTCCAGTTCCATTGAGGATCTTTCCACTAGGTCAGGCTGCCTTTCATATGATAATACTAGGTTTAAAATAACTTCACTGAAGCACATTCCATTTTTTTTTTTTTTTTTTTTGTAACAACGAAACCATATATAACTGTGTAGAATTTCCTTGAAGTAAGTAAGCCACCAATGGAGAAAAATACTGTATATTTTTCTCACCCCCATAAAATTGTCACTACCAACAACTTAGTATATTCACATCACTACCATATTTGAAATCTCTTCTTTTTATTATAAATGTAATAGATGAAAATCTCCATATACAAATTTAATGGGAACTGGCACATTTGCAAAGTGGCTCTGCTTTTGGGAGAATTGTGATGGTTTGTAGCAGAAGTGCTTTGGAGACAATTGAGAACATATAGACATTCTATAATTGGTTCCAATTTGTTTTCTAGGCAGTTTGATAAGACCTTTTCAATTGATTGTGTAATGAAAACTGGAGTTGTCTTAAACACCAATAGAGAACAGAAACTTATTCATTCAGTCTCTTTGGCTATTCTGTTTTGGTTTGACTCTGCTGAGAGATAATGATTTAAGGGGAGAAGCTCTTGCCTTCTCCACTATTGCTGATATGGGATCCTGGGGAAATGGGTATACTCCTTTATCTTGCTATTTGTTAATTGTGCATTTTTGATAAAAGGATTGGTCTCTGTAGTATGTGGGTTAGCTTCCTGATGTCCTGGGATCTCATAGCCATTTCAGTACTAATGTCTTGAGGATCAAGGAGTGAATTTAGGGACCCAATCCAATGGTAGCTGAGACAAGGACTCATTCAGCATCAGGGATATATTTAGACATGGTTGGATCAGTATTATATAGGTGGGAACTGAGGTTACTCTCCCCAGAGACAGAGGTGATATAAGGGAGATTATGTCCCCAAGATATTAAAAGGAAACATTTGTACTTTTCTTCTTGCTATATCCTCTACATAAATGTCTTTATAAAAACTAATTGATGCTAATAATTAAATGAACTTAGGGTTCTAGTCATTAGTACCTAAGAGGGGAGGAGGTTTCAAGGCATAGTCAGTAGAAACTTGATCTGATGGTACTAGAGAAAATACACCTACTGACTGGATGCCTATCAATTGGAGAATGTCTGAATAGGTTAGAGTATATGAATGTTATGGAATATTATTGTTGTTCTATAAGAAACAATCAGCAGGATGATATCAGAGAGGCCTGGAGAAGTTTACATGAATTGATGCTAAATGAAATGAGCAGAACCAAGAGATCATTGTACATGGCAACAAGAAGACTATATGATGATCAATTCTGATGGATGTAGCTCTCTTCAACAATGAAGTGATTCAGTCCAGTCCAATGGTCTTGTGATGAAGAGAGCCATCTACACCCAGAGAGAAGATTGTGGGGACTGAGTGTGGATCATAATATTTTCACTCTTTTTTTTGTTTGCTTGCATTTTGTTTTCTTTTTCATTTTTTCCCCTTTTTGATCTGATTTTTCTTGTGCAGCATAATAATTGTGGAAATATGTATAGAAAAATTGCACATTTAACATGTATTAGATTACTAGCCCTCTAGGGGAAAGGGGAGGGGAAGGGAAGGAAAAAAATTGGAACACAAGGCTTTGCAAGGGTCAGTGTTGGAAATTATCCAAGCATATATTTTGACAACAAAAAGCTTTAATTAAAAAAATAAAATAAACTTAGTTCCCTCATGGATACTATAGACTTCTGAGGAGTCAATGCAGGCTCTGTTGCTCTAGAAGAGCGAGCACATACGTGACACGCAAAAAATTAAAAAAAATCATTTATGTAAATGAAATATGCATTATATTTGGGTTAATCTAAAAAAGATATATTTAATATAACAGTACCAGTATTGCCCTGCTTGTCTATGTTCCCTTATGATCTTTCTTCTGTAAAGAAACAAACAAACTATTCATTTCACTGGTGCTCCTTTCTCATTTATTTCTGGCATCACTTTTACTCCTTATTCCCCTTAAGATTCCATCATCTCTCCTAAAAAAAAAATCCTTCCATGTAACAAATTAGCAAATATTGTAAAACATAATCATTTATTTGTTATGTCTTAAAATGTGTTTCTCATTCTTCCACTACAAACCATCTCTTCTCTGCCAAGAATGGGAATCATGCTCCATCATCAGTCTTCTAGAATTGTAATAGATCATTACAAAACAAAACAAATATATTATAATGTGCCCACCAGAACATCAAGGAGTATTTAAAATATATGGCAACAAATACTAATTTGAGAAAGTACATATATATATATGTATATATATATATATGTAGATGAGATTATATTCATGAGTGTTCATCTTTACTTCCTTACTACTTTATTCTTTTTTCCTAGTTGCTTTGATTGTTGGTAGATATGATTCCAGGATCTTTTACTGTAGCTGCTGAAAAGTCCTGTATTGTAATATTCTTCTCTAAAATGTAATTGTCTCTGGGAGCAGGTTTCTTGGGGGGCTTCTGGAGGCAGCCAGTAATCACCACAAGTGCAACCAGGATTAAACTCAATATCCTTTATTGTTTCCTTTTTAAGTCTTGTCTCCTTCCTGGGACCCAGTTAGCTTTCTTAGAGGCCTATCTCTCTCTTTGGTTCTGAGAGTTCCTGCCGCTGGTCCTTTGCCTCTGCCAGCTTCTGCCTCTAGCTTCCTCTGAATAAGCTTTTAGTGGGCTTCTGTTCTTTGGCCCTGAGAGCTCCTCCTTATATATGCTCTCTTAAAGAGGTGAATCTTGTGGAATTATAGTAAGTACTAAGTACATGTAAATTAGAGAATCATTACTCATCAATTCCACTGACTTGACACCTTATAAGAATCCTAACACTGTACAATTCTAATTGTAGCTTTAGCAAATTATTTTTTTTCTTGTTTCTTGAAAATTTTTCTCTTTGATCTGGGGGTTTCAAAATTTGGCCAAAATATTCCTATATGTTTTCCACAAAGGATCCTTTTGAGGTGGTGATCAATGGATATATTTTTTTTTTTACTTCTACTTTCCCCTCATGTTCTATTACTCCAAGACAATTTTTCTATGGTTATTTCCTGCATTATCATATCTAGGTTCTCTTTTTGGTTATAACTTTCTAGAAATCCAAGTATTCTTATATATATTTTTTTCATCTTTCTATTTTCTCATTTTTTAAAATAATCTGTTTTGTTATTTCTTGTTCTTTCATAGTTTTACTGGCTTCCCTAGCCTGAATCTAATTTTCAAAGAGTTATTTCTTCTTTGAGACTCTATACCTCCTTTTCTAATTGGTCAACTTTGTTAACATAGTCTTCTTGTTTTTCTTAGATGGTTTTATTATTTTTTTTCTTTAGTTTTTCCTCAATGTCTGTCATTTGATTTTTGAATGCTTTTTTTGATTTTTTTTTATAAATTCTCTCTGGGCAGGAGCCAGTTCATGTTACTTTGGGGGGTAGAAGTTTTTTTTTTTTTTTTTTTTTTTTTCAACGAAGTGTCCTTCTCTAAAGATAAACCCCAGTCTTCCCTGTTCCCATGATATGTTTCAAAGGTGGGCTTATTTCTTCTTTGCTGATTCATTTTTTTTTTTTTTTATATGAGGTATTAGTGTAAACACCTCTGATTGGGGCTGGGGGATGCTGCTTCAAGATTCCCTTCAGGTCTCCACTCTGACCAGGAAGCTTACCTTCTGCAAGTGCCCACAACCAGCAGTGACCCTACCCTGCTTTTGCTTTCACCATGTGCTGGTTCCTTCTTGCCCAAAACTGTGTCTCAGCAACCCCTCTGGACCTACTGTTCTCAATCAGCAGAGGTTCACTCTGTCTTCCTGTACTCAAACCCCAACTCAACAAACAGTCCAGAAGGTCAAAGTCTGTGTTTATGACTGAGGCTCCAGCCATACTCAGTCCATCTTTGTTTGCCCTGAGGCACAAATTTGTTTCATCTGTGGGGTGAATGAGATGAGGTAAGATCTCTTAGGACAGTTGTGAAAATCAAGTAAGGCTTCATCTGCTTCAGAGTTGGAGTAGGCCTGAAGGTTCTTAAGCATTGACTCATGGGCATACCTAAGTCCCCTTCCTGCTATCCACCCATGACATCACTTTCTCCCTATTTGAATCAAACATAGGCAACTATGTACTTATTGACCAAGTTCAATTTCTTGGGTAGTTCCTGAATTTAGAATGTAAGACCCTCAGCCAATGAGGGTAATGGTCAGTGGGGGGGGGGGGGGGGGAGTTTGCATTAGGGACTATTTAAAGTATAAAACCTGTCCAAGAAGATGCCTGCTCCCTTTGATTGTCTGCTCGACAGGTGAGCTGCCCGATTCTCACAAGAACGTGCAATAAACTTTTGCTTTGCTCCTAGACATCTCTCCAGATTTTTATTAAATGGTGAGGGGGGCCTCACCATTCCGAGCCATACAGTTTTGGGGGCTCGTCCAGGATCACATGACTTGGTGAGTAGGCAAACTCTTGGGTGCTAGTGGGATGGCATCTTGCCCTGATTTAGGCAGCCTGTCAGTGTCCAGGTGCTTCTCCTTGCTCCCCAAGGTAAAGTGGGGCTAAAATGGGGAAACTCAGGGAAAAGCAAAGGGAGAGACTCCACAGTAAAACTCTGACCAGCTTAGTGTGAGGACAGATCAGTCAAGCAATTTGCTGTTCAGCAACCCAGAGGTAAGCGCCCTGTGAGACCCTTGAATCATGTTACAGACTCTGGAGGGGTGCTCTGGATAGGACAGGATAGGCCTTCTTGGGTAACTGAGGTCAATTGGCAACAGTTGACCTGTTTGGGCATTTTGGAATTTAGTTTCCATCCAAATTCAATGGGTGTGGCCCAGTCCCAGCCATCCCTCATGGAAATGATAAAAAAAATGATCAGAAAATACCAATAGATAGTACCTTGTGAAATTAAGTAATTGGAACAAATTGCCAAAATATGAAGGAAAAAGCAAGAAAAAGATGATAAGGTATTGTTTAGTCTGGGGTAACAACAATATTGGTGGAGGCACCGTTTAGCTCCCTTGAAGACTGGATTGCCAAAAATTAAATTTCTATGTTAATAGTAAAGAATCTGTTAGTCCAGAGAAGGCAGTATATGCTGAACTATAGTTTTCCGAGGGGTGGGGCAATAATGTTGAGTAAGAATCAAAGTGAAAAGGGCATAAAGGAGGAGACTTTAAAGACACAGCAATGGGACCCATTGTTATCTCTCCCTTCTCCATACTTGCCCCCACCTCAGGACTTAATTCAATCAGCTCCTCCAGGGGCCCTGAAGACACAGGGGAACTTAATTCAATTAACTCCCCCCAGGCCCTGTAAAGGGCCATTTGCTTCACTAAGGAAGGAATTAGAGCAAATTCAAAGGGATATTCAAAGTTACCCTTTTCCAGAGCCCCAAACCCTAAATTGTATCCCTTAAGAGAAGTTCCCTTGGCTCAGGGAAGTATAGGATATGTCAATGTTCCCCTGAATACCACAGAAGTCAGAACCTCTAAGAAGGAAATGAGACCCTTAATAGAAGATCCAACCAGGCTAGCAGAATAATTTGAGCAATTCCTGGGTCCTAATCTTTTTACTTGGGGAGAACTTACTTTGAATTCTCTCTTCTCACAAAAGGAGAGAGGACTGATTAGAGGAACATCTATGAAGGAGTGGGACAAGAGACACCCTCCAGCAGCAGGAGTAGTCCCAGCTGACCAGAAATACCAGTTAGTAGATCTGAATTGGGATCACAATAACCCCATATATCAGGGAAGTATGAGGGATCTTAGAGAACTGATAATTACAGGAATTCTGGAATTTGCAATGCAGTGCCAAAGACATAGAACATGAAAAAGTCCTTTAAGGTGACTCATAAGAAGGATGATTCACCAGCTGAATATCTGTTTAGAGTAAAGCTGGTATGAGGAGCTACTCTGGATTTGATCCTGATGACCTAGGAGTAGACAATATCTTGAATTTGCACTTTGTGACCAATGCATGGCCAGATATCAGTAGAAAGCCTTTGAGGTATTGGGGAAGTCAAAAAGTAGGGCATATACAAAAAGACTGACCCCAGCAGAGGATAGAACAGCAGATACAGGCTCTTGTTAAGCTTGATGAAGATTAGGGAAGTGAGGGGTCCTTGTAAGACTCCCAGTGGGAACCCTTGGTAAATTTAAGGGTAGGACCCCACCAGGAGACTCTTGTGCTGTGAATAGACACCAGAGCATTGAGATCTTCAGTGACCTGTTTGCCTGAGGGGGTTAAATTATTTAAGGAGTCCCTGGTGATTTCTGGGGTTAAAGGAGAAAATTTTCTTATATATGGGAAAAAGGGAAACATTGGGCAGATTTCTGCTCATCTCAGAAGCAGGGGTAAACTTCCTGGGGAAAGATTTAATAACTAAACTAGTAATTGTGTTGATTCCACATGGACCCAGCATATGCCCCAGTAGAATGGCACTAATGAATGAAGAAGAACAGACTAGGATAAACTCTGAGGTTTGGGCGGGACCTGACAATCCAGGCAGAGCAGACATAGTCCAGATAAAAGTCACATTGAAAGACCCTAGGGAGATGGTAAGAGTCAAACAATACCCAATTTCACTAGAAGGAAGGAGAGGTTTACATTCTGTGATACAAGGCTTATTGAGAAATGGACTAATAGAACCTTGCATTTTACCCTTCAATATACCCATACTTCCATTCGAGAAGGATGGGAAATTGGGAAATACAGGTTAGTTCAGGATCTAAGAGAGATTAACAAAATCGTGTTAGCTTCTCACCCTGTGGTTCCAGACCCATATACCATTCTAGATTGGATTCCTAGTTCTACAGAGTGGTTCAATGTATTGGATCTGAAGGATACATCGTAGAGCTGCCCTTTAGAGGAGAGTAGTAGAAACATCTTTGCTTTAATGGGAAGATCCAGAGACTGGAAGGAAGCAGCAAATGAGATGGTGCCTCTTGCCCCAAGGCTATACTGAGTCCTGGAATTTGTTTTGTCAAATCCTTGAAAATTGCATGGGAGATTTCCAACCAGTAATGGGAACTTGGGTGTTACAATATGTAGATGATCTACTAGTAGTGGAAGAGACAAGGAACCACACTAGTAATTGTACCATTGATCTATTAAATTTCCTGGTAGGATTGGGGTTTAAAATATCAAAAGAGAAATTGCAGTTTGTGGAGAGGGAGGTGAAATATTTAGGGCATTTTATTAGTGACAGCAGCAAGAGATTGGACCCTGTGAGAATTGAGGGAATATTACTCATACCCAAACCTAAGACAAAGAAAGAGCTACACAAATTTCTGGGGTTAATAGGATTTTGTCAGGCATGGATAGATTGTTTTTCTGCTATCCCTAAAGCCTTCTATAAATACCTGCTGGAGGAAAGTCCAAATTCTATCATGTGGGATCAAGAAAGTGATCAGAAGTTTGAGGATTTAAGGTGTTTGTTAATTGGCTCTCCCCACTTTAGAAAAACCTTTTCAACTGTTTGTCAATGTTGAGGGAGGGGTGGCTTTGGGAGTTCTTGATCAAATAAGAGAAGAACAGAAAAGACCAGTGGCTTCTCTTTAATCTTAATCCTGCCTCCTCTTTGTCCCCTGGAACAAAACCATCCCCTGGAGAGGAACATTGTTGTTTAGAGTTAATTGATTTTCAAACAAAAGTAAGAGAGGATTTAAGAGAATTGACAATACTTGGGGGAATAAATTGGTTTATAGGTGGCTCTTCTAGGATAATAGATGGGAAAAGGAAAAATGGATTTGCTATTGTGGATAGAGATAAAACTTTCACTGTTACCTGCCCATTGGTCAGCTCAAACTTGTGAAGTGTTTGCCTTAAATCAAGCGTTGATGTTATTGAGGGACCAAGATGGGAATATATACACCAGTTCAAAATATTCCTGGGGTGTGGTGCATATATATGGAAAATTTAAGAAGAATGAAGGTTTATAAATAGTAAGGGTAAAGAGGTGATCCACTACATATACTAGTCAGAGAGGTGCTGGAAAACATTCTGGCCCCTAGGAATGTAGCAGTAATACACATAAAAGGGCATCAGATGGGAAATTCTTTTGTGGCAAGAGGGAGTAAATTAGCAAATGAGGAGGCCAAGGGAGCTGGAGACTAGGAGATTACTCCTATAATGGTCTTGATACCTGTACTTCCCCCTATCTACCCTCTCCCAGTTTTACGCAGAAGGAAAAAGAGAAGGCCTCAACTCTTAGAGCAGTTGAGAACTCAGAAGTTTTTACCTGAAGGCAGAGAGGTACTGACCAAAGCAAGTATGAGGCAGGTCCTTTAGCAACTGCACCAGGGCAGTCACTGGGATGTCTAAAATCTATGTGATACTATACTGACAAGGTATAGTTTCCCTGGCCTATATACTATGGCCCAACAACTGGTGGACGGCTGCTGAATGACAGATCCCAAAAGGGGACAATCTCCTGGAATCAGACCATTCCAAAGCATCCAGGTGGATTTCTCTGAGCTGCCACCAGTGGGTCACCTAAAATACTTGGTGGTCATAGTGGACCATTTGACCTTATGGGTAGAGGCATTCCCCTCAGCCTGAGCAACTGCCTCAACAGTAAGTAAGGCCTTATTAGAACAAATTATTCCCAGATATGGAGTAGTGGAGAGGATAGACTCAGATCAGGGATTACATTGTTCGGCCCAAGTATTGCAGATCTGATTAGGGCCTTAAAAATCACTTGGAATCTCCACACCCTTTGGCATCCTCCCTCTTCTGGGAAAGTAGAAAGGATGAATCAAGAAATAAAACGGCAACTGGATAAATTATCTTTAGAGACCCAACTATCTTGGTCTAAATACCTCCTCTCTCTCTGGTCAGAATCAGAACTAAGCCATGTAGAGATATTGGGTTTTCACCTTGTGAATTATTGTACAGTCATCTTTTCCAGGCTTATATGGAAAAGTGGGACCTTATTTTAGGGACAAAGGATGTATTTCTTAAGAGATATATCAAATCATTGGTACAATATTTATAAGAACTACAACAAAAGGGTTAATAGCTCAGACTTCTCCTCTAGATGTCCCTATTCATAGAATTCAGGTTGGAGATTGGGTTTTGATCCTATCCTGGAAGGATGAGAAGTTGACTCCATGCTGGGATGAACCCTACCAGGTGATACTGATCTCAGACACTACAATTCGGACCCAGGAACAAGGCTGGACACACCATACCAGAACAAAAACACCTGTGGCACCATCTTTATTGGAGTATACAGTTGAAGATAAGGGAGACCTCAAATTACATTTGAGGAGGGGGCCTCCACTGAATGGGAAGACAATCTCTAAACCCCAGAAAGAATAGTTAAAGAGTATGGGCCAACCACCTAGGCTCAAGATGGAAGTTGGGGATATGGAATCTAGAATCCCAATATATATGTTGAATAGGATAATTAGACTTTAAGCAGTTGTAGAGATTATCACCAATCAGATAGCTATGTCCAAAACTTACAATCCAGAATGATTAGGTTGGAAGGGAAAGCTGAAGGATCAGTTAGATTGATGATGCTAAAAGGGTGGGAACCAGTGTCCCAACAAGACCGATAGGAGCCAGAAGGGGATGAGGAATTAGATAGGGAATGTGAAATTATGTTACAAAAATTTGAAGAGATCTCAGGATATAAATAAGAGGGAGAACTGAACAAGATGAGGTGAGATTTCTCAGGATAATTGTAAAAATCGAATAAGGCTTCATCTACTTCAGAGTTGGAGTAGGCCTGAAGGTCCTCAAGCATTGACTCCCCTTCCTGCTTTCCTCCCATGACATCATTTTCTCCTTACTTCAATCAAATATGGGCGACTATGTACTTATTGGTCAAGTTCAATTTCTTGGGTAGTTCCCACATTTAGAATGTAATACCCTCAGCCAATGAGGGTGATGGTCAGTGGTGAGAGGGATGTTTGCATTAGGGACTATTTAAAGTATAAAACCTGTCCCAGAAGGTGCCTGCTCCCTTCGATTGCCTGCTCGATGGGTGGGATGCCGGATCTGATGAGAACGTACAATAAACTTTTGCTTTGCTCCTAGAGGTCTCTCCAGCTTTTTATTAAATGATGACCCCTCACCATTCTGAGCCACACAGGAGAAATGCAGAGAGCTTCCCCATCTTCCCAGAATCCTCCCTGTGCCTATCTTCCAATAATTTTACTAAGAATTGCCATTCTTTCTTAAGTCATATTTGGTCATGGTGATGAGGTTTGGCGCAGGGCAGAGAGTTGTGGGAACCCATTCTGGTTGGCTCAGGTCTTTCTAAAAAGAATTTATGAACCCAAAAAGTTGGCTTGCAAAAGGAAGTTTATTGTTGGAACTGAGAAGTCATTCTCTGTTAGGAAGACTATCTTCCTTCATGGCAAGATCCCAACAGAGAGAGATAAAGTCCCTAGCAGAGAAATTCCAACAGAGAGGTAAAAAGGGGTTTAGTTCTATTAGGGAAATAGGTGAGAGAGATAAAGGGGAGTTAATGCTGAAAAGAGAATGTCTTTTCATAGCTGGCAGAGGGTCCTTGCAGGCAGCTATGCCAAGGAGAGGGAGAGGTTCCTTGGCATGGCGTATTCCTGCTTTTAGGTCCTCTATGAAGAATTGAGCTAGCAAATGTCTATTTTATCTTGACTGAGAGGTGGGGGCAGTTTGAGTTGAAATGAGAAGGAAATCTTCCAATGGAATAGAAGATTTTCAATTGAATAAGTGTCCCTGGACTAATCTTCAACTCAGTAAAGGGTGTAATCAATAGTGAGTATTATCAATGGGGTGTGCTGGGCTCCTTCAGAATAACAGAATGAAGCTACTTAATCTTGATTCCCTGGGGTGGGTCTGTCATAGAAGCAAGAGTTCAAGGAGACTCCTTCAAGGAATTTCTCAAGTGTTTTACCTCAGGTCCACCCCAAAGTAGAGAGAGTTTCAGGGTTCCCCCCATCAATGGAATGGGTGGGAAAAGGAATCTCAGAGCTCTCCTATGATTGTTGATGTGGAATATTTTTAATACAGTTGTTGATTCTATGCTCTTCCATTGAAAACTGCCTGTTCATGTATTTTGATTATTTATATATTATAGATTAGCTTTTATTTTTATTTAGTTGTGGCATTTCTCTTTATTTTGCATATTGAACATTTATCAGAGAAATGTGCTGAAAATTTTTTAACACCAGTTTACGATTTTCTTTCAGATTCTTATCGCATTGTTTTTGCTTGTGCAGAAGCTTTTCCATTTCTATGCAATCAAAATTTTACATTTCATTTCCTGTGATTCTCTTTATCCCTTGTTTTGCCAAAAAGTTCCATTTCCCATCTATAGTTGTAAAAAGCACATATTCTTCCTTACTACCTGCTCCTCTATTTTCTTTTTACTGAAATGACCTTTTATATATAGATCATATATACAGTTAGAATTTATTGTGGTATTATGGTTTGAAACATAAGTTTAAACTTAGTTTTTACAAAACTACTTTCTAGTTCTCCCAGGAGTTTTTTTATTTTTATATTTTTTGAATAGTGAGTGATTTTTTTATCCTGAGTTGGTGTCTTTGGGTGTTAGTGATTATTTTGCTATTATGTTTGATTGCTTCTGGATCTTATATATCTAATTTGTTACATCAATCATCTATTCCATTTTTAGCCTGTACCAAATAGTTTTGATGATTACTTCTTTGTAGTAGAGATTAAGATCTGATGTGTTTTGTAATCCTTCCTTCCTCTTCTGTCCTGCCTTTTCCATAATTTCTCTTAAAATCTTGATCTTTTTTCCTTAGGATGATTTTCACTATCTTTTTGAGTTTTATAAAATAACACTTTGTACTTTAATTTGCATGGCATAAGATCTGTAAATTATATTAAGTTTGTTGTTCAGTTGTTCTTTTTTCTTTTTTTTTTTTTACTCATGTGGTACTCTTTTTAACTGTATTTGAGATTTTCTTGGTAAAGATACTAGAATGGTTTGCTATGTCTCCTGCTCAGTTTTTAGGAGAGGAAACTGAGGCAAACAAAATGTAATGATTTGCCCAGGGTTACACAGCTAGTAAGTGTCTGGGGTCAGATATAAACTTAGGAAGATAAGTCTTCCCAACTTCAGGGTTGGTGATTTAGGTACTACACCACCTCATAATAATATTCTTGTGTGGCCAAACTGTACACAATATCTCTCATTTGTTTGGATCCCTTTCTTTCTATAAAGGTATTTTGTAGTTGTATTCACAGAATTTCTTTAGGTATCTTGCTAAGTGGACTACCAGATAATTTAAATACTTTATAGTTATTTTGAATGAATTTTCTTCTTTCTTTCTGCTAGGCTTTATTGATAAAATACAGAAAGGCTAATGAGTTTTGTGGATTTGCTTTGTATCTTATCACTTGAATAAATTATTTAGTATTTCCTTTGGTTTTTAGTTGAATATCTAGGTTTTCTCAATTAAGTTATTAGATCATCTGAAAATGGTAATTTAAAAATATTATTTGTTTCTGCTTATTCTCTCAATTTATTCTTTTTCTTTTAAAAGATTTGTGTTTTTTCTGAACTTAAAAACCCCAAATTGAGTATCTCCATATATCAAGCAACATATAAAAGAGGATTACATTAGAAAAGAAATTGTTTATGAAATTCCTCTCTCTTTCTTCTCTTCTCTCCCACTTCCTCCCCCTTCTTTCTCCATTCCTCTTTCTTCCCTTCCCTCCCATTCCTCCCTCTCTCCCTCTTTCTCTTTTCTTCCCCCTCTCTCTCCCTACCATCCTCCCTCCTCCTTTCTTCCCCCCACTCTGACTCTGTGTCTGTCTCTCCCTCTTCCTCTTCCTCTGCCTCCCTCTCTCCTTCCTTTCCTTCACTCTCTCTCTTTTTTTCCTTCTCTCTCTCTCTCTCCACCTCCTGAGTTTCTGCTTTTACTTTTGTCTTCTGGGATTTATCCTTGCTAGTGTTTTGTGATTAAGACCACTGGATCTTTAGGATCTGAGTTGGAGTCTTATAACACTATTAGAAACCTAATAAACTACTGGACCAGGAAATCTTGAGCCCTTTTAATTCATTTGGAACTCTCCTTTTCATTTTGAGCATGATAATTTGCTGAATTTCAATTTTTCAATGCCAATGAATATGGCAAAATGATTTTTAAAATTATTAGCCAATATTTGCTTTTTAAAATATTTTTAATATTTTCCAAAACAATTGTCGAAAAATTCTTTTTTTTTTTGTTTTAAA
Source organism: Sarcophilus harrisii (assembly GCF_902635505.1). Taxonomy (NCBI): domain Eukaryota; kingdom Metazoa; phylum Chordata; class Mammalia; order Dasyuromorphia; family Dasyuridae; genus Sarcophilus; species Sarcophilus harrisii. The sequence continues at coordinate 150,000,263 of NC_045426.1, read as the reverse complement.
TTTTAAAAATTTGGAAATTCTACTATTTTTTATTTTAATATATTAATTTTTTTACTTTCCATTTTTAGCATATATATGTATATATAGATAGATATGTATATACTCTTGTTTTTTTGTTGATGAAAACATTTAAGATATGCATTTTCTCCTTTGATTGTAGTATATAAGTTTCATATGTTGTTTCATTGATTTTTAGAATCCTTAGAAAGTGATGTCAGTTGCTTAATTTAGCATGGTACTTAGCAAATTTTCTAGCTCACTAATGTATTTAAGTACTCATTGGAATTCACACTTTTGGGAGATTCACAAGTCAGTATTCAGTATGAGATTCACAAGTCAGAAACTCATAATCTCACTCTCGGATCCCATAATCCCACTCTCATAGGAGGAATCAACCTTTTACACCGAGCATAAAAAGAGTTTAAAAAAGAGTCAGAGTCAGTTCGGAACATTGCCAGGAGTGGTAGAGGAGCACTCTGGGAGATACAGAAGTCCACAAGCCCACTCTCAGAGGTGGAGTCAGATTCATTTTATCTTCTGCCTTTGTGCTGGCTGGGGCCTGAAGAAAGCAGAGGCAGAAGCAAAGGGCAAGTGGCAAGAGCTCTTGGAATCAAGAGATAAGAAATAAACGTTTGAATTTTATCAGCTGGCTGTATTTGAGGTGATTATTACTTTGAACTGAAACTAAGGCTGCCACCAGAAAACCTCCCCAAGAAACCTGCTCCCAGAGAGAACCAATATTTTAAAGAAGAGAATACCACAATTGATGTCATTTCCTTTGATGAAATTATGTATTCTTTCTGTAATTTAATTTTTTTGGCTCACATATTCTTTAAGATTATATTACATATTATTTATTCATACTTGAATTTCTTCAAATGCTTTTCACTGATTATAATCTTGTTGTGCTGTTTTTATTGAAGAATATGTTTAGTATGTTTGCTTTTCCACATTTGCTGATGAAGTTTTCATTTCTCAACATGTAGATGTTATGACAACTGAGAAATAAGTGTACTCCTTTTATTTGATTCCAATTTACTAATCGCTAAAGATATATGAAGTCTTTTAAAAGTTACATTCTGGTGCTCACTTCCTTTCTTGTTCATCTTCTATTAGCTTTGTGTACATGTGAAAGGGGTACATTGAAGTTCCCAATTAATAGTTTTGCAGGTAATTTCTTCCTATAATTCAATTAACTTTTCCTCCTTATATTTAAATACATATTAGTCCATATTTATTGTATTTATATTATTTTATTTTCTTTGATGCCTGTTACAAAATGAAGTTTCTTTATCATTTTCAAGCATGCCTATTGTTACCATTACTTTCTGAGATCATGATTGCCATCCTTTTTGTATTTACACGATGTATAGTAAATTCTATTGTATTCCTGTATTCTTGTAACTCTATATATGTTCCAAGTGTGTTTGTTGCAAGAAACACATGACTGTATTCTGCTTTCTCATCAATTTTGCTATCTTCCTCCATTTTGTTGATGAGTTCATCTTACTGACATTCTTGTTTGTGATGATTATTATTTCTCTTATTTCTTGAAATATATCTCACTTTCTTGTCATGGTCTTCGGGAATTCTGATGATTCTTATCATAACTCCTTATTATTTATTTTCTAGGTCAGTTATTTTTCATAATAAATGTTATGCAGACTTCTAATTTTTCAAGACTATTTGTATCTTATGGAATTATTGCATTATATTTGACCCATTCTGTTTTTCAGGGAGTTCAAAACTTGGGCTAGGTTTTCTACTTTTTGTTTACTTTAAATTTTATTTCTTTAAAAATCTCTTACTTCATCTAGCAATTCTTAGAAATCTTGAGTTAGTGATATTTCTCTTTGATCTTCTCAATCACTGTGCTACCTGGATCACTTTAAGAATTATGGTAATATTTATAAAAAATTGAGGCTTCTGTAGTATTTTTATTCTTCTTTCTTAAGTCAAATTATTTTTTAAAATTCTTTACAAATATTGACCAATCTTTAAAATGTTACATAATGGAATTGTTAGACACAACAGTCTTTGATGTTAAGAAATATAACATTATACAGGAAAAGATTAGACAGAGAAGTTGAAAAGCAGCTTTTCAACTGGTGAGACCCAAGAGAAAATAATGGCACATTCTTGTTCTTGAAGCAGAGCTACTGAGGGGATCAGGGCTGTGATAAAGCAAGATCTTCTTGGGCCCATTCCTAAAATGGAGTGTTGAGAAGGAATTCCTCAGTGGAAGTAAAGGGGCTGGCACAGGGTTGGTCTAGGAAGAGAAGACATAAAACACTGATGGAAAATCCAAGAAGGAAAAAAAAAATTTGTTGAACTGAGCAGTTCTCAAATGTATTATAGTAATAGTTTAATGGAAAAAGTACTAGCATTAACTGTAAAGAAATTAGGGATTTATCTCATTAGATAGCTTGTAGAATTGGCACTACATTTTGTAGGCTCTGTGCAGGATCTATCTTTTGCTCAGTGGTAATGAAGTTCATAGTTATTACCATGGGAAAGGTTTTTGGTGGCGTATGCAAAATGGGATGTTAGTTTCAGTCCATTTCCTCAAGAACGGGCATACCACAGTAGAGCCCCTGTCCTCTCTGGCCCCTTGATGACTATTTCACTTTAGAGGCTAAAGCTCTAATGCGTTTGTAGGCTAAGTTGTCCTTCAGCAATGACATTAGCAGACCTACGTGATGAGACCATTATGTATAGTATTTCTGAGAGATGGCAAAATTACAGGCAGTGGTTTCTGAATATTTTTTTGAGAATAAAAATTACAGTGATTCCACATTAACTAAATGACTATATTATTACCAACTGACGATAAAATCTCAAACAAATTGTCCTTTAAAATAGGAATTATATAATTTGTATTTTAGGATCAAATTAATCCACGAAAAAGCATGTTTCTCTGTATTTTATTAGAAAAATGTTTGAATTAAGATGGTTTCTCAGAAAGGGAATTGCTAGGAATCTCTACTTTCACTTGTTCCTTGCTTCATTTGGAATAATTACTTAAATATTTATGTGATTTATAATAATTATACATATTTAATATATATTATCATATATATGCTATATTATATATATATAATATGTAATAAATAATTTATATTGAACTGTGTTTATTGGTAGATCTTCCATCAGTCTTATTTAAAGCATTTGGTTGAGTTGTTTCTTTAAGGTCACTTGTTTCCCTTCTTAGAGGAAGAAATGAGTTTTGTCACTGCTCCCTGTGTCTGACATGGGAGGACTATAATTCTCAGTTTGTGCCTATGGGGTTCTCCTCTTCAGCTAGGTACCTAATAGATTTTAACAGATGTTCTGGCTAAGATTAAAAACATGCTTTTAAATTTCTCTTACATCTGTGATTCCCTTTGAGTTCATCCTCTCTCTCAGTCAAAGGCATGAAGAGAAAGATCCCTTTTTAACCTCCTTTCATGCTTCTCTATTCCATTCGAATGGCAAAGATTGGGGTATTTAGAGAAAAATTAAATGTCTCATGAATCTTATTTCCCTCTTTTCTTCTCCTCCCTCCACAAATCATACTCCCTTTCTGTACATGTACATATAAGCATAGGTATTTGTCAATAGGGTATAGTGAAAAGAATGCTGGGATTGGAGTCAGGAGAAACCTGAGTTTTAAACCTGCCTATGGTACTTCCTAGCAGGGTGACCATAGACAACACATTTAATCTCTCAGTCTTAGGGTCCTCATCATGCCAAGGTGACACAGTCAATGGAGGGCTAGACTTGGAATTAGGAAGTCCTGCATTCAAATCTAGCCTCAGATAATTACTGCAGATGTGACCTTGAGACTTCTGGTTACCTCATTTTCTACATCTACCTCCTAGGATTGTAAAGAAAAAAGCCCTTTTAGCAACCTTAACGTGTAATATAAATATTAGCTATGTTATTTATCTGTAAAATATAGATGATGTTCACATTATCTACTTCATAGGATTGTTATCAGTCTTAAATGAGATAATATATAAAATTTTTGCAACACTGTAAGAAAGGTATAATACATATCTAATATCTACATCTATATTCATATGTAGATATTCACAAGTTTATCAACATACATGTGGGTTCTTATATGTATACATGTATGTTCATATGCATGTAGCTATATATACACACGTGTTTCTGTCCACCCACACCTTCATGTATGCATATATATGTACTTCCTTATACTTTTATGCACACATGTGTGTGCAAATATATGTGTATATGTATATGTATCTTTGTCTTGATTCTCTCTCTCTCTCTATATATATATATAGAGAGAGAGAGAGAGTGAGTTAGTAATGATTTTACATGGAACTATAATTACATGTTTTAAGCATATTACATGCAGAATTCAAAGTTGTCATTAATGAAATAGAGAGTTACTGGCCCTCCCATAATTCATTCTCATACTTATAGAATTTACAACTTCATTAAGATGCTAGCCAGTAGCAACATTTGGCAAAACACAGAAGACATTTTAAATATGAAGAAAAGAGATAGTTAGGAAATATTCATGACTACTAAAATTTATGGTATAGGAACTCCAAGGAATTGGAGAATCCTTCATTAGAAGAAATAGAAGGGATAGTTTGTAGAACTGGGAAATGGAGAACTGCTCTACATTTTAGTTGAAGAAAATGAAGTTGAGTCTTATTAAATGACTTGCCTAGGTTTACACAGATGTTGAAAATCTGAACCAGAATATTCTCACAGTCTTGCTCTTGTTATGTACAATGTTTTCTTATTCGTCTCACTTCATTCAGCATCAGTTCATATAAGTTTTTCAGGCTATCCCAAAATCAACCTCTTCATAATCTCTTATAGAATAACAGTATTCTATTTACATTCAAAATTCGTAACTCATGCAGTCATTCCTTAATTGATGGGCATCCACTCACTTTCCAATTCTTTGTCACCGCAAAAAGAGATGACATAAATATTTTTACACATGTGGGTCCTTTCCCCTCTTTTATAATCTCCTTGGAATACAGATCCGGTAGTGGTGCTACTGCATCAAAGGGTTTGCACAGTTTTATAACCTTTAGGGTACAACTCCAAATTGTTCTCTAGAATGGCAGGATCAGGGGAATTATCATTTCTTAAATGTCAGCAATAAAATAATGGGAAGCAAAAATAGGAAAAAATGCTAAAATGTATAAGTACTAGTGATTATGATTTTTATAAAATAATTCTTATCATGAACTTGATAAGTGTCAGCCAACATTACCAGTCTTCAAATATATGGGAAGCTAACAAAATGATTTTACATGAGATTATGAACTCTTATCAACCTTTATTTAACAAATACAAAGGTCAGCTTAAACAATATAACATCATATGCTTCCCATATATTTACACTTACTATTTTCCCCTTCAATTTAGATATTATATTTTCTATATTTTATTGCTATTGTTATTATTTACAGAGCTGTAATTAAATTGTATATTGATCTTCTGTTTGTATTTTTATCATTCTTTATCACTTCATGCCTTTCATAATTCTTAACATTCTTTGTAATGACAAATGTATTTCTTGCAGTATAATAACAATCTACAATATAATGCTAATAATATTTACAGAATATTTTTAAAGCATTTTATAAATAGTCTCTTTATCATCCTTTTATAATATTCATATGCTACAACTTATTCAGACATTTTCTAATCGTTCAATACCTGCCAAGCTCATCAATTTACAGATAAAGGAACTGAGACTCAGGGAAGTTAGGGAATTGTTAAAGATTCCATAGAAGTGGTATATATCAGAACCTAGACTTGAAAGTCCTGACATTCCATTATCCCACATATTTGGAGGTGATTATGTGGTTTCTATTTTTTTTTCCAAATTAGACCATTTCCATTTTAAATTAATATTCCTATAGAATGATAATTTGAAACCTCTTTTTTGTCCTCTGACTGCACACCAATTTGTCCAAGGCAGGTGACCCTACAATTGTCTGGATTTCAGGATCCAGGGGTGCCCTGTGGCCATATCATTGTTTTTCTCCTGCCCATAGCTTGGTTTCCTAAAAATTGGTAGCTATAAGCTCTTTATCACTAGTATGAATATTCCTTTCCCTGGTAAAAATAAAAGCCTGGGGGAGGGATAAAAACTATTATCAGTGCTTATGTCTCAGTGTAAATGAAGGATATATTAGTAGATTTTCATAGAAGACAAGAAAAAGGCATGTGAGCCTCATGGGAGGAGAACAGATGGCATAAAGTTATTAATGACTTGAGAGAAATAGGATTATTGGTTGGGAAAGATGCCAAGAGAATTTCAGAGTCTTTTAGTTAGAAGGGGTCATAGTATTCATGTATGCCAACTTCTTACCAGTGAACAAATTCTTCTTTACAATGGTTCTGAAAGGTCCTCTCTACCTAAGCAAAGTACTATTGTGGAATAAACACTGAATGTACTATCAGAAGACATAGGTCCAGGTCCTATCTCTGTAATTTGGTAGAAAAGTGACAATTTGTAAATGATAATTTTTTCTGAGCCTCAGTTCTCTCATCTGTAAAATGGGGAAAGTAATAATACATTTCTTGGATCACAGAGTTATTGGGAAAAAAATGTTTTTTAAAACATAAAGTACTAAGTAAATATAAACTCCTATTGTTGATAACATGTAGCCTAAATAAGTGGACACAATACTGATTCCAGATGTTATCTGATCAATGTAGAATACAGTAGTGCTACTGTATCCCTTGACTTGAACAACCTCAGGGTCAGGTGGAGGATGAAGCATATTTAAAGACAGATGGTAGAGTGTCATAGAGAAATAGTTGTTGACATATGATCACATTAGTCAAGGTCTTACTATAGGATGACTAAAATTGGAATAGTATTTGTAACTTGTATTTTCTCCGCCCCGCCCCCCATTTCCTTAAATAAAACAGCCCAAGTGATCTCAAGAACAAAGGCTTTAAAATAATATAACTGAAACATTAGGCTATAGATTTAAATGTGAAACTTTCAAGAATGTTTAAATTTAAATTTCTTAATATATTACTAATCCGCCCACAGTTCTCAGAGTATATTTGGAGTGATATACTTGATAGTCTAGTTAGTTATCAAAACTGTTAGGTAATAAATCAGCAAGCTAACAGCACTATAAGGATTAAAAAAGAGACATTTCTTTCAGCTGTTTTAGAATCAATCAACACTTAGCATAGTGCCTGGGATATAGTAGACATTTAATGAGCAGATAAATGAATGTCAGCATCATTTTGTGGCAAAAGACTGTGGTCCCATGAATAAAGCCACTTCACAATGACTTAGGCACTTAGGAAGCTCTCACACAGTAATTTCCTGAAGAAAGAATGGATTTTTCTTTTCTTTCTTTTTTCTTTTCCATTCTGTCCTTTTTTTCACTGATATTTAAGAAATAGTTCTAGGCAAGCTAACATTAATAGGATCAGATTATACAATAATAAAGACCATTGATAATCATTTATAATCTTCTCAAACCTCAAATTGGCAAATAATTATATATTAATAATTAGCATTTACATAATTCTTTAAGCTTTCAAGTTTTATCTCATTTGATTATCACAACAACTCTAGGAGGTATCTCTATTTTCCAGATGAGGAAACTGTGACAAAAAAAAATAAAATTTGCCTTAATACACATAATAACCAAGGTGATGGCTTGTCCTTGGTGTTATGGGTGTCAAGTGTAGAACCAGGCTTCACTCTAACGTCTTCTACCTCCAGATAGAGCATTCTTTTCACTGTATCACATTTACCACATTTTATTCAAGATAAAAATGATTTAAATAATTTTATCTATATAAAAAGAAATAAAAAGGCAAATAGAAGTGAAAGGGAAGAGAATAAATACTTAAGAAGCATCTACTATGAACAAGGCAGTGTGCTAAGTGCTTTGCAAACATTATCTCATTTGATCCTCCCAGCATGAGATAGATGTTATGATCCACATTTTATAGTTGAAAGGCAAAGGTGAAGTCATGACAGCAGGTCTTCCTAACTCCAGGATCAGCATTCTATCCATTGTGACACCTATCTAGCCATATTGTCCAGTATGGTATTTTAAACCTTTAAACAAATAAATATAGTGAAACATTTTTTCAAAATGTTAGTGGCTTGGGGTTTCTTAAATTTTATCTTTATGGCATTAGATTTTCACTAGCAAAATCTCTCCCTAGGATTTACATAGCACTGCCCCTCTTTTATCACCCCATTGTATGGTGTCTACAAGGTATTTGACTAGAAGTCCTAAAGATCAGAAATTATCTTTATCCTCGTTATTATTTCTCCTTGGTAATTTATATTATTCTATTCCCTCCTTCCTTCCAGTTTTTTGCTTTTTCACAGTATTCAGTATTCTGTGGAGTGGAGACACTCTTAAGCATGTATGAATTGTCCTTCCATCATTATGCAGCAGCAGATTGTCTCTCAACGGAGGTATTTTAGAGGATGCTGAGGGACATAGCCAACTTTTACTGCCTGGTATTAGTGATTTTAATTAAAGGAATCACCAATTTAAAAAAAAAATAAGCGTTATTCTCAACAAATGCATCAGAATCAACAAGGCAATGAGTGATTGTCTAGGCAGAAAGCCATATCTTTTCAGTGTACAATATGTTTGTTATTATATAGGAACACAGAAAGATACAGGCTGTATAAACAACTACTCTTTCTTTTGGTTCCCATCTGCCAAAATCTATCAACAAATAGTTCAGATAGGGTGACTTCAATATGTTAACACTGAGTAGAAGGTAAGGACTTGGGAAGTTGAGAGGAAGAGAGGGAGAAAAAAAGGAGGGGAAAAGGGAAGGAGGGAGAGATGGAGACAGACAGAAAATGTGTGGGTGTATGTTTGTTGGAGGCTGGGAAGGGCATGGAGAATTCTGAAAAATTCTATAATTGGAAGTCAAGCATCTAAGTCCCTCCAAAAAAAAAAAAAAAGACAGGCATTTTGAATTGTTATCTGGGTGATCCTGGTAACTAACGGTGATCCCAGGAAAGAAATGGTTGTTGTGGAAACTATAGATGTGATTTTCTTCCTTGCCTTCCTCTGTAATACTATAGCCATGAATCATGTTGAGTTAAGTTTTAAAAATTAATTGGAGAGTCAGTGAGTATCCTTAGCTCTATTTGAAGCAATATATTCAGGTCAATTAGTGATATCATTCAGAAAAATAAGAAAGTTTTTTTTTTTTTTTTTTGTTTGTTTGTAAACTACAATGTAATAAAGAAATGGCCTGTGAAAATGATTACAGAAGAGATCATGGTTTGGGATTATAGTCAAATCCTTTTGTAAGATGGTTGAATGCAGAGTCCAGGAATTGATTTAAAATTGTGATTCTCAGTTATATGTTTTTTTCCCCCCTGAGGCAATTGGGGTTAAGTGACTTGCCCAGGGCCACACAGCTACAAAGTGTTAAATGTCTGAGGCCAGGTTTGAATTCAGGTCCTCCTGACTTCAGGGCTGATGCTCTATCTACTTTATCACCTAGCTGCCCCTTTTGGTAGTTTTTAAAATAAATTTAATAAATTAATAAATTATTTTAATATTTTAATAAATAATAGTATACTTAGAACATAGTCATCATCTTGAAACAAAATACTATTTTAATTATTTATTTTATTTTTTTTTAATAAATTTACTTTTTCCAATTAGCAAACATTTATTTTCTCTCCTTTCTATACCTCCCCATTGAACAATTTTTTTAAAAAAAGAAAACATTCCCAACAAATATCCAAAAACAAGCAAAATAAATTTCTGCACTAGCCATGAACAAAAATATTTGCTTCATTGTACATTGTTAGATGCTATCACTTGAAATCAATTTTATTTTTTTAAAAAGAGGTATGATCCAATTGTTAAATTTTCACTGTAAGTATACATAGCATAGAAATCAAGAAGCACTATAAATTAGGGTGTAACTTACTGTTTCATTAATTAACTCGACTTAAGACATTTAGTCATTTCAGTCATGTCTGATTCTTTGTGACCTCATTTGGAGTTTTCTTGGCAAATAGAGTGGAGAGATTTGTAGTATGGTTTATTTCATTTTACTGATGAGGAAACTAAGGGAAACAGAGTTAATTGACTTGCCCAGAGTAAACACTAGTGTCTGCGACTATATTTGAACAAAGGAAATTGAGTCTTCCTGACTCTAAGCCCAGTGTTGTAAGAATTCTGCCATCTTGCTGCCCCAAACTTAAGAAAATTATGGGAAACTGTTAATACTTAAACTTAAAAATGTATTATCCATAGATTTTTTTCAGGGAGCCAGTTGTTAAACATTTATCAGCACATTCCTGAAAACAGGGAACATAGCCCTTAGAAGAGAGGATGTGTTGGGAAAATAGCCAAATACTGCTAGTTCTATCTCTCCTAGGCCTGCTAGTAATCAATAACTTAGGCTAAAGAATAGATTTCCTTTCTATATGGCAAGACAGATGAGATAATAAACATGAAAATGCTTTATCAACTGCTAACCCTGAGATAAAGGAAAGGATTTTTATTTTCTTTTGCTGTTTTTACATAGATTATGTATCAACTCTTTCTGGCAGATTTTTACTGCATTTAGGCAACTGTGAAAAGAAGTACTGGCTCAGGAGGAGCATTAATGAGCACAACAATAACAAGAACAAATACTGATCCGTGTGATCCAAACCTGAAAGAAATCAGATATCATCTAAATATTCTTCAATGTCCAGTTATATCTTATTTTTCTTCATAAATTTGTACTTGTAGAAAACTCTTTTCTTGGTTGTTATTTCTTAGTTTAAATTAAGGGAAAGGAGTTGAAAATGATCCAGAAAGGGATAGAATGATATTTTAAAATACAACAGGGTTTATTCATTTTTCAGGCCATATATCACATTTCATAGCACAATGATATTTCAAAGCTGCAAGGTTGAATTTGAATGACCAAACAGTGCTTTGCCTCATACTTTTGCGCATATTGGGAACTTTAGTAAAGAAAGAATGAATAAATTGATTTAGTGAGGAACATTATTCTGTTCTTTTCTCCAATAGTTATAGCTATCATTTGCATTCCCATAATATTTTTAGTTTTTCAAAGTACATTGACATCTCTTAATTCATTTTGATTATTTTGATCCTCACAACCATATTGTGATTGTCAAATAATTGTTAAGTGTGCATCTAAAATTGCTATCCCTTTGCTCAATCATTTTCATTGACTCTTTGTTTCTCAAGTTAAATTGAAGCTCTCTATCTGGCATTCAAGTTTCTTCACAACTTGGAGGGGAGATGGTGACATATCAGAGATATTTTTTTAAAGAAGGATATCCATAGATCATTGTAAGGGTCCATTAGAAAAGTCAGGCAACTATCACTCTTTGTAGATGATATGATGGTATACTTAGAGAACCCCAGGGATTCCACTAAAAAGCTATTAGAAATAATTCATAACTTTAGCAAAGTTGCAGGATACAAAATAAATCCACATAAATCCTCAGCATTTTTTATAAATCACCAACAAAATCCAATAACAAGAGATACAAAGAGAAATTCCATTCAAAATAACTGTCAATAGCATAAAATATTTGGGAATCTATCTACCAAAGGAAAGTCAGGAATTATATGAGCAAAATTACAAAAAACTTTCCCCACAAATAAAGTCAGATTTAAGTAATTGGAAAAATATTAAGTGCTCTTGGATAGGCCAAGTGAATATAATAAAGATGACATTACTCCCTAAACTAATCTATTTATTTAATGCTATACTAATTAAGACTCCCAAGCAAATATTTTAATGATCTAGAAAAAAATAACAACAAAATTCATATGGAAGAACAAAAGGTCAAGAATCTCAAGGGAATTAATGAAAAAAAATCAAATGAAGGTGGCATAGCTGTACCTGATCTAAAATTATACTATAAAGCAGCAGTCACCAAAACTATTTGGTATTGGCTAAGAAATTAGTTGATCAGTGGAATAGGTTAGGTTCCCAAAACAAAATAGTCAACTATAGCAATCTAGTGTTTGACAAACCCAAAGATCCTAACTTTTGGGATAAGAATTCATTATTTGATAAAAACTGCTGGGAAAACTGGAAATTAGTATGGCAGAAATTAGGCATGGACCCCCACTTAACACTATATACCAAGATAAGATCAAAATGGGTCCATGATGTAAAAATAAAAAACAAGATTACAAATAAATTAGAGGACAATAAGATAGTTTACCTCTCAGACTTGTGGAGGAAGAAAAAATTTATGACCAAAGATGATCTAGAGATCATTATTGATCACAAAATAAAAAAAAGTGATTATATCAAATTAAAAAGCCTTTGTACAAATGAAACTAATGCAAAGAAGATTTGAAGGGAAGCAACAAACTGGGAAAACATTTTCACAGTTAAAGGTTCTGATAAAAGCCTCACTTCCAAACTATATAGAGAATTTACTCTAATTTATAAGAAATCAAACCATTCTCCAATTGATAAATGGTCAAAGGATATGAACAGACAATTTTCAGAGGATGAACTTGAAACTATTTCCACTGATATGAAAGTGTTCCAAATCACTATTGATCAGAGAAATGCAAATTAAGACAACTCTGAGATACCACTACACACCTGTCAGATTGGTTAAGATGACAGGAAAAAAAATAATGATGAATGTTGGAGGGGATGCAGGAAAACTGGGACACTGATGCATTATTGGTGGAGTTGTGAACGAATCCAACCATTCTGGAGAGCAATCTGGAATTATGCCCCAAAAGTTATCAAACTGTGAATACCCTTTGATCCAGTAGTGCTGCTATTGGGCTTATACGCCAAGGAGATACTAAAGAAGGGAAAGGGACCTGTATGTGCCAAAATGTTTGTGGCAGCCCTGTTTGTAGTGGCTAGAAATTGGAAAATGAAAGGATGCCCATCAATTGGAGAATAGTTGGGTAAATTGTGGTATATGAATGTTATGGAATATTATCGTTCTGTAAGAAATGACCAGCAAGATGAATACAGAAAGGCTTGGAGAGACTTACATAAACTGATGCTAAATGAAATGAACAGAACCAGGAGATCATTATATACGTCAAGAACAATACTGTATGAGGATGTATTCTGATAGAAGTGGGTTTCTTCGACAAAGAGAAGATCTAACTCAGTTTCAATTGATCAATGATGGACAGAAGCAGCTACACCCAAAGAAAGAACACTCAGAAATGAATGTAAACGTTTGCATTTTTGTTTTTCTTCACGGGGTATTTTTACCTTCTGAATCTAATTCTTCCTGTGCAACAAGAGAATTGTTCAGTTCTGCACACATATATTGTATCTAGAATATACTGTGACATATTTAACATGTATAGGACTGCTTGCCATCTGGGGGAGGGGGTGGAGGGAGGGAGGGAAAAAGTCAGAACAGAAGTGAGTGCAAGGGATAATGTTGTAAAGAAATTTTTTCAAAATAAAAAAAGAAAGGTCAGGCAAGTACAATTGAGATATAAGCAGGCCAATGGTCTCAAGGTCCCCAGATGTGAAGAGTTGAGTATATAGGGACTTCCTTTGTGGGTGGGACCTTCAGCCAAGGTGGGAATCCTATTTACTCTGATCTCCAGTTTGGGATGTAATCTTCATCATCAACTGGCTTGTGCCTGTGATCTCATAGACCCTATATAAGCTCAGAGGAGGAAGAACTCAACCTCTTTTACTCTCTTTTCCATGCTCTTTTTCCACCTGGAGCTTGGCCTTGGGGAGAGATACTAAGAGTGCAGAAGGTCATAGAGTGAGATGTAGACCATGTGAATAAAGTCTAAGCTCATTTGCCAAAATTCTAGAGTGCTCTGTTGTGCTCAAACTGCGTCCATATGAGATAGTGGCCAGAGGATTCTGGAGACCTCAAAACAGAGGTAAGATTTATAATATTTGCCAAAGTTTCTCTGAATAGACCTAGGAATTAGGATTGATTAGCATTACTTGAGTGTGAGAATGGCACTTAACAGATCATAGCCTTACTTTTGAAAATTAACCTGACGGGAGCCAAGATGGCGGAGAAGACACACGAGACTTTCTAAGCCCTTCTCTTATCCTCTTTATCAATATTATATCGAGCCTCAAAAATAGTCTTGACTGCTACAATTTGTAAAGATAAGAAGCAAACAACCACCGGCGAAAATCGCGTCTCCCAAAAAAGGTTGGTTCCGGGGCCAGGGGAGATAGGCAGACAGGGAGAAAATGTTCCGGAGAGTCTCAAACCCGAAAGTGAAAGCCCAGATCCCACAAGCGCAAGCCCCAACCCCGGGGGGGCTTTTCCTTGGGGCAGGGGATCCGCACAGGGAGGACGCAGCGGTTAGCCTCCAATCCGCAGTGGGGCCGCGCCATAGAGTTTTCACCGATTTGCATGGCAGAGACACTGGGGCAGAGTTGGGGTGGTCTGCGGCCCGCGGTCATGCCAAACCACAGTCCCAAAGAGGCCTGGCCTGGGGCAGTGACACTTTACCCCTTTGTCTCGCCGAGGCAACGCAACCCAACCCCCAATCATTTGATAGCTCGGCCATGCTGAATCCACTTCCGTTGGGGGAAGGGGAAAACCTCACCAGAGCATCCCATACCTCGGAGCCGGAAATTGATTTACATCTCCCCTGCTCTGAGAGGAAGCTGGTAACCCCTTCCTGAGAAAACCAAAGGCTTTAAAACAGAATAAAAAAAGATGAAAAGAATAATCACAGCCTTTATGCAGAAAAAGAGCAGGCCAAAACCTAAGGACCTCAAACACAAACATGCATCAGACTGTCCTCCTTTACATGATGCTCCTATAGAAGGCCATTAAAAAGTCTCAAAAGAGAGTTAGAAGATAAATGGGGAAATGAAAGAGAAGCCTTAAAAGGCAACAACTCTGAAATAAATTGGAAAAAGAAAAAAATTCCCAGGAAAGAAGAATTGTGAATTGAAAAAAAAAATTACTAAAAGTAGGATTTGTGGTTTGGAAAAGACAAAAACCCAAAAAGAGGATCCGTGTGGAAAAGACAAAGAACACGCAAGAAAGTAGGATCTGGTGGAAAAAGAAAAAATTCACTAAAAAAAAAAAAAAAAAATTAGTAAAATGGAAAAAAATTAAGACCAAAACAATACATTTAAAAACCAATTGGACATATACAGAAAAAAAAAAAAGCTAATGGAAAATAAGTCTTTAAAAATTGAATGAAAAATGAAAAAGTTCATTGAGACAGCAAGAATCTAACAAAACAAAAAATGACAAACTGGAAAAACCATGAATTATCTACTTGCAAAACGACAGACTTGGAAAATAGATCTAGGAAGATAACTGAGGATTTTGGACTTTCTGAAAACTATGATGAAAAAAAGGCCTAGATACTATTTTACAAGAAATCAAAGGAACCCCCAGATGTAACAAATAGAAGGAAAATAGGATTGAAAGAATTTTTGAACACCTTCTGAAAGAAACCAAAATAAAAAACCCCAAGGAATATTGTAAAATTTCAGAACATCAGATTAAGGAAAAAATTTTACAACGCCAAAACCCAAAATAAGAGGCACAATGGTCACCCCAAGATCTGGCTGCCTCCACATTAAAGGACAAGGGCCTGGAATCTGATTTCCAAAGGACGAACTTGGGATCGGAATAAACTACCCAGCTGCTTGATTTTCTTCCAGGAAGAAGATGGAATTTAATGAAACAAAAATTCCATTTGTTTCGAAGAAAACCAGAAATAAACAAAATTTGATCCGCATAGAACCCAAGAGATCGAAAAGGTAAAAATAACCTTGAGAATTGTTTTTGTTGTGGATATACAAAAAGAATAAGTATAATTTGCTTGTATTAAACATAAAAGGGAAGGATATGGAAAAGGGATGATGGCAGAATAAGGGGAAGGGAGGGATAAAAAGGGAAAACCAATCCCACAAAGAGGCAAGGAAACTTATCATATCAGGGAATTTAGAGAGGGGAGGAACATTGTGGAATCTTACCTCATCAGGTTGGCTAAAGAAAAAATAATTGCATTTGTTTTAGAGAAAATTCTCTCTTCTCATTAAAAACGGGGGAGAGGAAAAGGAAAAGAAAAAAGAATAAGGAAGGAAGGGGAGACCAAAGGGGGGGGGATTATAAGAGGATAAATCGGAACAAGGGGAATAAGTTTAAAAGGGGGAAAAGAGGGTTGGGGGAGGCAAGAAAAGAAAAGCATAATCTGGGGGTTAAGGATGGGGAAATACAGATTTAGTAATTCAACCGTAAAGGAATGGGAGAACTCCCCATAAAGAGGAGGCGATAGAACTGGATCAAAAGTCAGAACCCACAAATGTTGTTTACAAAAAACACATTTAAAGCAGGGGAACATAAAAGTAAAGGTAAAGGCTGAAAAATCTTTATGCTTCAGGTGAAGCAAAAAGGGGGTAGATCCTATCTCAGATCAAGCAAAAAGTAAAAATTGATCTAATTAAAAAGAGAAAGGAAGGAAAACACATCCTCAAAGGGACATAAACAACAAAATCAATATTAAACATATATGCACCAAGTGGTATGGCACTCAACTTCCAAAGTTAAGAGAGTTGAAGAAATAGACAACAAAACTGTAATAGTAGGAGATCTCAACCTTGCATTTCAAATTAGACAAATCAAACCACAAAACAAATAAGAAAAAATTAAAGAAGTAAATAAATATTAGAAAAATTAGGTATGTTGGATCTTTTGGAGAAAATTGAATGGAGATAGAAGGGAATATTTTTCTCACAGTTCAGGAACCTATTCAAAAATTGACCATATATTGACATAAAGACCTCAAAATTAAATGCAAGAAAGCAGAAATAGTAAATGCTTTTTTTTCGATCATGATGCAATAAAAACTACATTCAACAAAATTAGGGAAATAGACCAAAAAGTAATTGGAAACAAACAATCTATCTTAAAAGAATGATTGGGAAGCAAAATTAAACAATTAAAACTCAAAGATAAGAAAGATAACATACCAAAATTTTGGGATGCCCAAAGGGTAATAAGAGGGAATTTTTATATCCTTAGAGGCCACGGTAAAAAGAAAGAAAAGATTAATGAATTCTTGCAACTAAAAAACTATAAAAAGACCAAATTAAAAACCCCCAATGAAAACTAAATTGAAATTCTAAATTAAAAAGGAGAAAAAAAATTGAAAGAAAAAAAATTGAACAATTAAAAAACTAAAAGAGTTGGTTCTATAAAAGCCTTAAAAAAAAGTTTGAAACTGATTAGAAAAAAGGAGGGAGGAAAATGAAATTAGAGTCTTAAAATGAAAAGGAGAATTTCCACCAATGAAAGGGGAAATTAGAAAAAATAAGGATTATTTTTCAACATGCCAATAAATTTCATAACCCAATGAAAGGATGACCCAAAAATAAGACTTCCAGACTAACAGAGGAGGAATTTTGAATAGTCCCACAGAAAAAAAAAGAACACAAAAACAATCCCTAAGAAAAAATCCCCAGGACCAGATGGATTTTAATGAAATTTTACCAAACATTCAAAAAATTGGCGCTATATAAATTATTTGATAAAATTGAAGGGTCCCCAAAATTCCTTAGACACGAATGGTAGATACCTAAACAGGTAGGCAAAAAGGAAAGAAAATTATAGACCAATCCCATGAATATTTCTAAAATCAAATAAAATTAGCAAAAGACCGAAAACTCCCAAAAATACACATGATCGTAGGTTTATAAGGAATAGGGTGGTTCAATAGAAAACATCAATATAATTCCATTTAAAACCAAATTAAAAAACCATATGTCATCCGCAGGCATTTGATAAAAACCAACATCCTCTTTAAAAAACATTAATATAGGAAAAATGGACTTTTCCTTAAAAATAAAGATCATTTAAAACCATCAAAAGCATTAATGTTGGACAAACGAACCATTCCCAATAAGATCGGGGGAAAAGGGCCCAATCACCGACATTTAATTGATTAGAAATGCCAAGCAATAAAGCAAAAGAGTTAAAGGAAAAGAAACAATGAGGAAACCAAATTTTAACCTTTTGATGACAGATTTCTTGAGAACCCCAAAATTCTGCAAAAAAGTAATCCAAACTTTACAAAGGTTGGTTATAAAATAAACCACATAAGCCAAAACTTATAATCACTAACAAAAATCCAAATGAGTTACAAAGAAACCATTTAAAAGAACTACTGATAATATAAAAATTGGGAATCATCTGCCAAGGGAAAACAAAACTTTTGAGCAAAATTAAGACCACTTTTCACAAAAGTCTGATCTAACAATTGAAAAATTAAATGTTTTGGAAAAAATAAAAAAAATTACCAAACTAACCTTTATTTAGTTAAATAAAGACTCCCAAAAACTGTTTTAATGACCTAGAAAAAAATAAAAACAAAGTTCATATGGAAAAAACAAAAGGTAAAATTTCAAGGGAATTAATGAAAAAAAAAACAAAGAAAATTTTAGCCCAAACCAGACCCAAAAATTATATTATAGAAGAGTTACCAAACTTTTGGTTTGCTAAGGAATAATTAGGACTGGAATGATTAGGTTCAAGGGATCAAACAGCAACAAATGAACCTAGTCTTTGACAAACCCAAAGATCCCGCTTTGGAAAGAACTTACTTTTGATAAAAACTGGGAAAATTGGAAACCAAAGGGCAGAAACTGGTTACCCTTAACCCCAAAAGATAAAGGTCAAAATGGGCCCGACCAGGCAAAAGAATGAAATCAAAAAAAAATAGTTTTCCTCTGATTTTGGAAGGAATCGATCAAAAGAACTGAGATCATTATGATCAAAAAGAAAATTTCGATTATACCAAACTGAAAAGTTTTTACCAAAACAATGCAGGATTGAAGGG
This sequence comes from Sarcophilus harrisii, assembly GCF_902635505.1. Classification (NCBI taxonomy): domain Eukaryota; kingdom Metazoa; phylum Chordata; class Mammalia; order Dasyuromorphia; family Dasyuridae; genus Sarcophilus; species Sarcophilus harrisii. The sequence goes on along the minus strand of NC_045426.1, from coordinate 149,981,445 downwards.
AAACAAAAACTAAAAATTTTACAGTCAAAGGCTGATAAAGGTATTTCCAAAAAATTTGAAATTAACTCAATTTAAAAAAACGCCCTAATTGAAAATGGCAAAATGAACAACAACCCAAAAAGAAATTGAAATACAGTCAAGAAAAGATGCTCCAAATTTAAACAGAAATGCAAAAAAAACAACTCTGATACACAAACACCTTCAATTGTGTAAAAAATATTATTTTGGAGGGATGGGAAAACGGGACATTGATGATTGTTGGTGGAAATTTGGCAATCCAACCTTTTGGGGTAAAAACATTCGTTTCAAATGCAACCCTTTGATCAAGGTTCCTGGGTTATATCCCAAAGTTTGCAGGGAAAGGGACCTTATTTGGAATGTTTTCAGCCTTTTAGTGGCAAAACTGAAATGAAAATGCCACAGTTGGGAATGGGTTGAAAAATTGTGGTTATGAAAATTAGGAAATTACTGTTCTGTAAGAAATGAAACAGGATGATTTGGAAAGGCCCGGAGAGACTTTAATGAACTGATGCAGGAAAGCAGGGACCCAGGAGTCTATTCTTGAACAAAATAAATGAGCCAGCTGATGGACAGGCCATCCCCCGAAAGATCCCAAATATTTCTAATGGAGGGCTGAAAAGCAGCCCTGAAAAGAACCCGGGAGATGATAAAACCATTACATTGAATTCCCAACCCTTAATTTATGCACACCCCTTTTTGATTTTTCCGTAATTGTCTATTTCGAATCTGATTCTTTTCTACAGAAAATAAGTTTGGGGATTCTTTTCAATTTATATTTTAATATATTTAACATCTATTCATCCTGCCATCTAGGGAAGGGGTCGGGGGGAGGGAAAAATGGAACAAAGGTTTGGCAATTGTTAATGCTGTAAAGTTACCCATGTATATATCCTGTAAATAAAAGACTATTAAATAAAAAAAAAAAAAAGAAAATTAACCTGACAATAGGAAAGTTTAAAGCTTCAGCTTCATTAATGTAAATGATGAGAATATATGCTCCAGTAGGGAGTGTTTCTTTACCTTAGCTTTTATGAATTCTTTCTCTTTGAATAAAATTTTCCCAGCAAAATTCACAGTCTAATGATGAGTTTTTAAAATCACCCACCCAACTTTTGACTGATTTTTCCAATCCAGTGATGTCCTTTGTGGTTTTTTATCCTTTGTGAAATTTGTTCATCTTACTCATTACTTAAACTTTGGGTCAAGGGTTGAAATCCATGATTATTTCTTGTTTCCTATAAAATTTTAGATCTCTCAGGAGTTCTTATTCTTCTGACATTGTGATTTCTCCCTGTTGTTTCTATCCTCATAGATACAAATCTTTTTCAATAGTTTTTATTCTCTTTTCTTCCTGCCCCTTCTCCCCAATACTTTTAGTCCATTGCCAGTTTTCATGGTCTTTGGTATACAGATTGGAAATCACTGTTTGTGATTGTAAGTTATGTTAACAAATTTACATTTATGGAGTCCTACTCTAATGCCTCATGGTAGTACAGAGGTGACTCTGAGATATTGATGTCTATGCCAACAAAGTATAAACTTTGGAGGATCTACTATGCTGGAAAGGTTTTGAGTTTAGTATTGATGACAGTGTATCTGTTTTTTGAGGACCATCCTGCCAGACATGGAGAGACTCATAACAAGTGGGTGGCCACTTGTTTTAAGATTGAACTTGACAACCCATGAAACATAAAAGTAATGTAAAGTATTCCCTTAGTCCTGTATGGTTTCCCTTATATTTCTACAAGGATGGGGGCGATGTGACAGAAAAAAGGCAGAAAGTGCTTACAATCACAGAGGATATGATCTATCCATGGATATTTTTCTTAGCAATTGATACCAAATGTGAGATCCTTGTGATTTCAATGGTCAATGAATGGACAAATTACTGGAGGACATGCTGAAATGTGAAGATACAGGATCATTACAACTTTCATACTACTAGCTGTGTGACCATGGGTAAATTGCTTCTGAACCTAATTTTCTTCATACATAATATCCTGATGATAACTGTCACAGGTTATTAGGTTCAAAAGAAATAACATAAATGAAACTCTGTCATCCTTAAAATACCATGCAGATGTTAGTTCTTATCATCATCATCATCTCATTTGTCCTATCTTTTTTGATGGAAGTCAGAAAAAAAACAATCTGAGAACAAATCACTTTCTTGCTATCACTATTTTATATTCAATGTTCTGTAGATAATAGTTAATGTTGCTACCATTATTATTGGCATATTTGCTAAAAATGAAATTAGAAGATAAAAAAATTTCCTAATAAATGGAACTCAAGCTCATAGTTTTTCCTTGGAGAGGCAACAGTTAAGTAGTGGAAGAATTGGTATTTTCATGTGTCAATGTTATTTCCTTTTGTAGGACTAATTGTAAGTATTTGCAAAAGAAAGATCATGAGAAAAATAATTGGAGTTAATGTGCTAACATCTGTTGTAGAGGAAGATAAGGCAGAGAGATTCAATGGGCAATTCAGTAAGACTATTTAAATTAAGTCAATGGACACTGATCATCTAATGACTTTAGTACGAAGACTTAAGTATGGGAAGAGTGGTAAAAAATAAGGTGGGAAAATATAATTTAAAAGTAAGAAACAACAAAGGCCAAGAACTTGTAGTCTATATAGAAATTTCACATCAATAGACCACGAATGTGTTCCTTAAGAAGAACTTTGGGACATAAACACCTACATTTACAATAAATTTTTGCAATTTACAATAAAAAGAAATCATTTCTATTTTAGTGGATAGGAAATAACTAATTATGTGTGGATTATAGTTCTAAATCTGTCATTGTAGAATCAAAATACTTGACTTGTTCACTTAGAGATAAAAATCATTATCAGATTAGAAGAATAAAATTGAAAAGATGTGACATTCAATTGCCCTATAGGATATAAACTTCTTGAACATAGGGTCTGTCTTTTATTTGATCTCACTGTTCCTAGTATATATGAAGTTTGATGGACAATCCTTAGAGCTGATCTATTAGTTCATAGCCCCTGAACATGTCAATGAACAATGAATTGGGTCCAGATTTTAATGGGAGAAAAAGAACAGATTAATTTGCTTTGGGGAAATTACACCTTGCTTTTAACGAACCCAAGTTTCTTCATGAAATGAAGGGCCATTAAAAACCTTTTTTTTCCCTGATGATGTATGAGAGCAAATCATGGAGTACCAAACTTTCTGAAAAGTTAAAATTATAGATCACCCAAAAGGCACTGAAAGGCATTAAAGATGTGAGCAGCATTCAACAAAATATCAAGGAAGAATTTGACAGAGTGGTAGAAAGTATGTACTTATAATGATGTTTGGCCAAAAAGGGAGATGGTTTTACATGTATATGTATGTGTGTATATATACATATTATATATATAGCATATATATGTATGTGTATACACATTATATCATTTGGGGAATAGCTGAATGAATTGTGGCATATAATTGTGATGTAATATTACTGTATTATAAGGAATAATGACTTCAGTGTTCTTAGAAAAAACATGAAAGATTTGTATGAAATAATGAGGAGCAAAACAAGCAGAACAAGGAAAACATTGCATATAATAACAGCAATATTGTTTTAAGAATAACTTTAATCAAATGAGTCATTTTGACTTATGTGTATATATATATATATATATATATATACACATATCTCCACATTAACTATAACACAGATGAAGGAATGCTCTCTGCATCTAGAGAAAGAACTAATAAATAGAAGTACTTATAGAATAATTTTACAAAAAAATACTTATTTGTTTCTAATGTTAGCTGTCTCTAGGATTGAGGAGAGAAGAAGTAAAGGAAAAAAAGAAATTTATATAATAAGTTTATTATATATTTAAAAAGAATAGCAAGTTGCTATTAAATAGATTTGCAATTCCACATGCAGTCATCTTTTTTGTTACACTGTTATTGAAATGCGTGTTCTATTCCTTAAAATAAAAAAATAAAACAAGTAAAAGAACTTCTGGTAATTTTCTTTTATCTATAAAATACAATCTCTCTGTAAGTGTTTGGCATATTTTATTTGCTCATCATTTATATTATACTTCCTAAGTGTGGGTGCTCCCCAAGGCTCTAGCCTCAGTCCCTTTTCTTTTCTCCCTCTATATTCTTTCTTGACAATCTAATAAGCTTTCATGGGTTCGGCTATCATCTCTATGAAGAGGACTTCTAGATCTTTATTGTTAGTCCTAATCATTCTCCTAGGTTACAATCCTAGATCAACAGTTGTCTATTGGACATTTAAAATCAGATGTCCCATGCATAGCTTAAACTAAATATGTCTAAAATTGACGTTATATCATTCTTCCAAACCTTCTCCTTTTTATCAATTCCCTATTTCTTTCAAAGTCAACATCATCCTTCCAGTGTTCTAGATTTGTAATCTCAGAGTTATCCTAAACTCTTGACTCCCTCATATCCCATGTGAAATCCACATTGACCCCATTTATTGCATCTTATCTCTTCTTTCTAGTCACACAATATCATCTTAGTTCAGACCTTTATCACTTCTTGCTAAATTATTACAGTAGCCTCATAATTGGTCTTTTTGTCTCATATCTCACTGTTCCAATCTACCCTGTTCACTGCTGCCAAAGTTTGCTTTCCTTTTCCTTAAGCACAATTCTGACTATGATCTTCAATCACTCAACCAACTCATATGGCTTCCTGTTCCTTCTAGGATAAAATAAACCTTTTTCTTTTACTTTTAAAGCCTTATACAACCTGACCCTGACCTATCTTTCTAGGCTTTTTGGATGTTACTTTCTCTCCTGCATGCTGAAATCAAGTATAATTGGCTTCTCTTTTTTTTTTTTTTTTTTCAGTTGTGATGCTGCATCCTTCATCTCTATATCTTCCCTTTGGCTGTCTGCCTATGTCTGGAATATATTTTATTCTTACCTCTACCTCAGAGAGTCCTTCTTTCTTTAGCATACAGTTCACTCTTTATATTCTGCATTAAAATCTCTTGATACCTCTCCTTATCCTTGAGCAGAGTGTCTAGCACATAGTAATATTAGAAAATGGCTTCATATACTAAGAAGTTAAGTTATTTGCACATAATCACACACACACACAGAGAAACTAAAATTGAATTCAAGTCTTTCTAGTTTTGAGACCAACTCTCTGTCCTGAATGCCATGTTGCTGACTTTTGAGTTGATCTTTAAGGATTCTGAAGTTATGAAAGGTTAAAAGCCTTATCAAAAGTCATTACAACTGGCAATTGTAAGAGGTTGGGCTAAAATCCAGATTTCTCTTTTTATTATACTACATGTTAAGACTATGGAGAGAATTAAGTTTAAATTCTACTCGTGTGACGCTGGGCAAATCATTCCAATTCTTTAGGTATTAGTTCTTTTTCCAATAAAATTGGAAGGTTGTCCCAGATTTAAGGTCCTTTTTACATTTGATGGTTCATCAAGTCTCTGCATACATAAGATCAGAGACTTTTATTTTTGCCCAAAAGACTATTTTTTGGAGAATTCACACAAGGCAAGCCCTCATATGGAGGTCAGAAGAAGCAATACAAGGATGTGCTCAAGGTCTTTCTGGGATGGATTGTGAGATGTGGGACACCCTAGCAAAGGATTTCGCAACATGATATACTTGCATCAAAGGTGCTGTGCACAGTGAGTGAAGCAGAACTGCAATAGCTTGAAAGAAATGTAAATTGGGCAAATTTATAGGCATCTGCATTACAAATGTTCATATAAACTATTTGTGCCTTACCTGTGGTAGAGGATTCTGAGCTCATGTGGGTCTGAACAGCCAGAGTTCACTGTATATTCACCCTGACATAGTTGTGTCATCATTTTGGAACTCTTTGAATACAAAGGACATCAACCATCCCAGATCCTGATACCACATATAGTAGGTTCATTAGCTGAATTGAATTGATGAAATGAATTTTCAGAAACTTAAACAACAGCAATAATAAGAGCTCCCGTTTAGATAACAATCTAAGTTTTGCAAAACTCTTTACTAATATGATGCCATTTGATCCTTAGATAACATGTAATTCATCTCCCTTATTTTACAGATGCGAGAACTGAGTTCAAGAGAGATGAACATAGTTGGACCTGAAAGAGTGGTCCACTGATTCTCAAGCCAGGTTCTTTCTACTACCTCATTCTGTTGTCATAGGATGATTCCATTTTACAGGCAGAAAAACTGAAGCAGATACTAGATGACTAGCACATTTATGTAACTTCCATAGGTGATATAATGGATAGGATGCTGAGTGTGGAGTCAAGAAGACTTGTATTCAAAACCAGCCTCAAATATTTACCAGTTGTGTGACCATGAATACACCACTTAACCCTGTTTGCCTTAATTTCTGCATCTGCAGCATAACCTAGAGAAGGAGATATCAAACTATCCAATATCTCTGCCAAGAAGATTTCATATGATTTCACAAAATAATTGAAAAATGATAAATATAATAATAAAAATAAGGTATGTACATTTAAGAATTTAAGAATATTGATATTTAGAATCTGAAGTTATGAAGCACATAAATTAAGGGGGTGTTTATTCTTATTAGAAATTTTTTTCTATTCTTTATCTACAGATTCACAAGTTTTCCTTTAAATAGGTACATTTTCTAGATTCACACTAAAAATGTCCCAGCTTTGGAAAAAAAAATAGTGTAAATACTTTCTAAGAGTTGCATAACATGTAAATCTTGTCCCTATTATCCTGTCAGTAACTGAGTTCCATCGTTTTGTCTAACAGAGGTTTTGTCTGTTACTAAATGTTTGCATAGAATTTAAGGAGAATTTTTGCTTTCTCTTTTGAGAGCTGCTGGTTTATATCCTAAGATCATTTATCATTTGGGGAATGGATCTTGAATCAGGTCTTTAATATCTTGGAAAGCAGATCTTTTAAAGAGAAATTTGCAGAAAAAGTTTCTCCCTTTGTTTCCCTTTTAATCTTAACTTTAATGTATTTTTGTTCAAGATTTTCAAAATTTTATGTCATCAGACCTCTGATTCTCTGTAATCTTTTCTTTGGTCACATATATTTCTTCTTTCTATAGATTAGATAGGCAATGTTTTTCAGTTCTCTTTAATTTTAATTTATTTATGATATGATCTTTTATAAGTAGGTCACTTGTTTATTTGAAGCTTTTCTTTGTATAAAGTGTAAGGCATTGGTCTCAATCTAATTACTTCCAATTTCTTCCTCAATTTCCCCAGGAGTTTTTGTCAACTAGTGAGTCCTTATTCCTGTTGCTGGGGTCTTTGTGTATCCTGACTTCTAGGGTACTAAGTAGATTGATTTTTTTTTAACCAACACTAAATTATTTGGCAATTACCCTTTAATATTATACTTAGAGATCTGGCACTATTAGGGTCTTTTAAATATTTCTTTTAAAAATCATGTCCCTTTTCCCCCTTTCCAAATGAATTTCATTATTATATTATCTAGTTCTAGAACATAATGTGTTAGTAATTTTATATAGCATTGAATAAGTAAATAAGTAGAATGGGCATTTTTATTATAAAATATTCTATCCATAGGCAATTAATATATATTAAAATGATTGTAAAATGTTTAAAAATGTTTTAATTAGAAAAATTGATTTCTCTAAAGTTATTTATATTTCTTATATATACATACACACACACACAAATATATAATATAGTGTGTGTATATATCTTGAAAGGTAAACTTTCCAAGTATTTTATATACTTTGTAATAATTTTAAATAAATAATTAAAATTTTTAATTAAATATTTAAATAATTTGTAATTTTAGTATACTATATTGTGGAAGTGCTTATTTTATTCCATAAATTAAAAATAAAATAGAAAAATAAAAATATATCGTTTTTGAAGAATTTTATGAAGTGTTGAAATATAATGAGCAACATCAGGGTTACAATTTATACAACAAAAACAATACTGCAAAAGGAATTAACTTTAAGATCTGGAAGAACTATAATCGGTACATTGACCTTGATTTCAGAGAACTATTGGTATGCTATTCATAAAAGGAATGGAGAGGTAGTGATGGATTTAAACTGCAGAAGGAGAGATATGTATACATACATGTATACAGATACACACACCAGAAAATAAATGTTCTCAATTATTTATATAAGTGTATATATGTATATCTGTGTATTTATATGTATATGTATTTATATATATATATATTTATATGACTGTGATTTATTGCAAGGAATTTGTTTTTCTTTTTAAAGGAATGGGGAAATTTCTGTTATTTTTTTTAAAGCGGTAGGGAAAATACTATCTATGTAAAATATTATATAAACTTTAAAATTACATTGGTATATTTTAGTTTTTCTTTATGTACCAGGACTTCTTATGAAATAAAGGAAATCTGTAAACATTTATAAACCTAAAATAAAACATAACATTAATACATTAAAAACACTTTAATACTTTTAAAAAGGTACACAATTCAGGCCTATCATATACAATTCAAGACAAATTCAGGCCTATCATATTTAAAATCATTTGTCAAAAATAGATAACACCCTGAAGCCTGCTATATTAATAAAAAAGAATAATAAGGGGGGGAGAGACACAAAATTTTTAACTACAAAATCAATATAAAATCAAATAGTGTTTTCTTTTGATTAAACATAGCAGGAGAGATAAGCAATAACAAAGAACATTTAAAATGACATGACCAAGATTCCTTTACAGATGATACAGGAATGTACTTTTCAGGTAAAGGAAAAATCATTATGTCTCTTGTCTTAAGAATTTATAGTATAGAAACTACGTGGCATTTCCCAACTCTTGTCATTTTGAAAAGGCCAAGTCACTTAATTGCATGGTTCTCAAATTTCCAAATATATGAATTGGGCATAAACCATTCAACATTCATTCAATAAGTATTTATTAAGCTGACAGCTTTTATGGGTAATTAGATAAATTAACTAAAGATAACAAGAAACATTAAATATATCACATTGCCTTTCATAGGACTATTTCATTTTGCAGGCAGAAAAACTGAAGTAGATAGTACATGATAAGCACACCTACCTAAGCCCCACCTATTTATAGGCTTTGTTTTAAGAAAACTGAATATAACTGTAGCTTAGTAGTGGAAGGCCCCACCCCACTAGAGCTGCCTGTGAATACAAGCCCTTATCATTCATTATCAGTATGAGAGTTCTAGCCTTTACCAATCTAGGGAGGCAGATTGGATAATTCCAGCCTCTTCTTTTCCCACACTTTTTTTTATTACTGCTGGGAGGGGAAGTCAGAGGTAGGGTCCAGAGGCCACACTGATCTCAGAGAGAAGCGATACTGCAGTAGAAGTAGATAAATTTCCTTAATTCTAATCTAGGAGAAATGAACAAGTTTCATCCACTTTTTGTTTGCTTTGTCATATGAAGGAAGGAAGCACTCCAAGTTCAAAATCCAAAACTTGATGCCTTTACCCCCAAATGTCATCTCTACAAGAAATGCAGAGAGAATAACAAAGAAACCCATTTATCCAAATTGGTAGCAAAAGAGAACATCAAAGAAGGTATGTGTAGGAGAATTTGTACCAGAAAATATGAAGTGAAAAAGTTCTCCCACTGGGAGAAAACTAAAATAATTCAATTTCAACAAGAGGGATTGTTCTTGATCTCATGCAAGAATGTATCCCCTCTCCCAAAGTCTCTAGAGTAGCCAGTTTTATTATGGAGACTGTTTGCTCCTCTCATCTCACTCCGGAGTCATTTCTTTAGCAACTTGAAGTGGAATTGGTCTTTTCCATCTTCCCCCTTTCGAAGTTAGAAACCAGAAGCCCCTAAGGGATCATATGATTAGAGGCCCCATTCCTGAAGGGTCCCTATGGGAGACTCAAAGGAAATACACACTTAAAAGAGTCCTGAAAGAGACTGGTAAATGTTGGACTTCTCACCTCAAGTCTACCTTTTCCCTCCTTTTGGTTAGGATCTTTATCTCGATGAGGAAGGAGATAGGCCCATAGTAATGGGCTTTGGCAGAGAGGTTATTTAAAATCTGAACTTATGAAGTATTTACATTACAGAAGTGTTAATTTGTACTACAGATATATACTGATCACTATGTATACTTCATGAGCAACAAACTTTAGTCATCTTCAAATGTGTTGATGTTTTCCATTTTCATTGGCTTATTGATTAAAAGAAGTTTATAATACATAGTAAGAATATTTACATTAATTTCCTTTTTGAATCTCTAAAAAAATCTAAACTCTCATTTTATTTTATACATTAAGAACCTTTATTTTTAATACCTTTGTTTTTAATATAACATTCATTTCTGAATATATATCCCCTTTTAAGCCAGTGAACTCTCCTTACAAATTCATTTCACATTTTTAAAGATTATCTTACATTTGTTAAAAACTTTTGTTTTCACTTACATTTATCTCTGAATATTTTCCCCTTCCTCACACGTGACTGATACCTTGAAACAAAGAATAATAAAGAGTAAAAGAAAAGTTTCACAAAGCTAATCAATGCATCAATTACTTTCTGGCAGTGTACACTGTATTATACATCTATGAAGAAGATGCATTTTCTCAGCTCTTTTCTTAACTTCATGGTTCTAATTATGCAACATTCCATTAAAATTCTTCTTGTTATTGTTCTTACCATTTTTATTATCGAAGTCAATGTTAGAAATAGCTAGGTGTTATAACTGATAGAGAGCTAGAACTAAAGCAAGTATGATTTGGAGTTAGAAACTGACCCTGGGTGATTCATTTAACTACTGGCTGCCTCAGTTTTTTCATTTGTAAAATGAGGAATAATAAAAGTTCCTTCCTCCCATGGGTGCTTTGAGGGTACAATGAAATAATACTTGTAAAGCATTTTGAACATTATTATCATTAGTCATTGTGCATGTTGTTTTTCTAGTTTTATTTATATTGCTCTGCATTAGTTCATAGGTTTCCTATATTCCTCTAAATTCTTCATACTCATAATTTTTATGAATAATAATTTGCCATTATTTTTTATATATCACAATTTGCTTACCCATCTCCTTCTTAATAGGGCCCTATTTTGTTTCCACTACAAAAAGACTGCTGTGAATATTTTGGTATAAATGAGACTTTTCTCCTTTTGTGTGGGAATTTTTGCTCTCCTATAACATTTCCTTTGACCTCCTTGGGGTATATGCCTAAAGTTCCTGGTTTAGATAAGCAATATTTCAGAGTTTCACATTTCTACTTGATTTCATTATTGCTGCAAAGCCCACTCAACTTTAAATATAGAAATGGCTGAGGTGATCTATTCATCTATAAATAATTTTGAATTAAATTAAAGTAAACTTTCTGCTCTGAGGGTCAAAGCAATTGTGTCCATTTCAGGAAGACACTGCCTTCTAGCCAGGCAACTTGAAGTGATTAGATTTTTGTCACTGGAAAATTGTACTAATAAGGCCTAGAATGAAATGTCAGATGCAGGTGACATAAAAAGAAATAAATAGAATATACATTTAAAAAATTTAGGGCTCTTTCCTCATTCATTTAGCAGTTTAGTTTGTGAGGGAGAAACATTAACAAAGAGAATTAGAAAGACCAGTTTGGGTACTGAGCAATTTTAAAAATTATTTATAATTTTAATTGTAATTATTTATCAACTGACCATTATGCAAGAATATATTACACAGTGATATGTGCCATGCATGGGAGATACAAATAAGAAAAATGAAACTATTCTTACTTTCAAAGATGATCTAACTTGGGATGCATTATATTGAGGGAATAACATGAGTAGTTTACAGGTAGCTGGCCTAGGAGTTAGGAAGACCCTTTGGCATAGTAACTGGATCATGGGCAAATTACCCAACTTTTAAATACCCTATGTAGCTCTCTACGACTATAAGACCTGTTAAGTGGTGTTTGTCAGTGAAAGGAAATGCCACACCTGGAGTTCCCAGCATTGATGAAATCATAGGTCCTGACCAATATAGCCTTCAAATTTAATTTATGATACAGAAGAGGAGAGGAAGCACAAGGGGATGATAATTTATGATACTGAAGTCAGAAAGTGATTGGATTAAAGAGATCATAAAAGAGAGAAAAGGACCCATATGTGCAAAAATGTTTGTAGTGGCAAGAAAATGGAAATTGAGTGGATGCCCATCCATTGAGGAATGGCTAAAAAGCATATGGCATATGAATATAATGGAATACTTTTGTTCTATAAGAAATGATCAGCAGGCTGATTTCAGAAAAGCCTGGAAAGACTTACATGAACTGATGTTGAGTGAAGTGAGCAGAACTAGGGGAACAATGTACACAGTATCAGCAATATTATGTGATTATCAATTATGATATACTTAACTCTTCTCAGCAATACAGTGATCCAAGACAATTGCAATAGATTTTCTCTGCATCCAGAGAAAGAATTATGGAGATTGAATGAGGGTCAAAGCATACTATCTTTACTTTTTTATTTGTTTTTTCCCTTGTGGTTTTTCCCTTTTATTGTGATTTCTCTTTTATAACATGACTAATAGGGAAAAATGTTTAAAATAGTTGTACATGTATAACCTATATCAGATTACTTGTTGTCTTGGGGAAGGGAGGAAAGAAGGGAAGGAGAAAGAAAAAATGGAATTCAAAATCTTACAAAAAATGAATGTTAACAACTCTCTTTAGGTATAATTAGAAAAATAAAACACCATTGACATTTTCAAAAAACTGAATGGATTCTTAATGAAGGATTAGGAAATGATATCTAGCCTTTGATGGACTTTGAGATATCAGCCAGTTAGGCTCAGCCAGTTGTGGGAAACAATAGGCAGGTCCAAATGGGAGTGTAGTTTTAGAACAAAAAGAGCAAGTTAGTTCTCAAAGAAACAGTTATGAAGAAAGAGTTTGGAGGGATAGGCCTAGGATCTATTGGTCATGACACCTGGATGGAATAACTAAGATGATCATGTGATCTAGCCTACAGAATCCACTTCTAGTGTCCAATTGGAACAAGAAGTGGGGTGAAAGAATGAACAACTTTGAATGGGGTCAAGTTATTTACTTTAATTAAGTTGTAAGCTCTAAATAGGGAATACATGTTTCTTTCTGGAAGTTTTTCTTTTTAAAGGGGGAGAAAGAGTATAAAGACTTGCTCAAGCTTTGATCAGTGAGGGGAGAATAATGCCAACTATCATGACCAACCCTGAAGGCTGGGTTTAGGTACACATGTAGTGAGGGCTGGAAAATCACAGTTTTTCACTCCAGTGCTATCATATTCAAATAGGAATAAATCCCTGCTGATGCATATTGACTATTGGCCTATTATCATAACACCATTTTCCATAAAAGACTTTACTGTCCCAAAAATTTTAGCCTGTAAAATCTGCAGGGGGCCAGTTGAAACCACAAATTAATATTACTTTTCTTCTATCTTTTTTTTTTATTTGTTAAATATTTCCCAGTTAGGTTCTAATTTAGTTGAGCCCTGCTTAGGAGTTTTGCTGAATGCTTTGGGCCTCCAGTTGCCAAGTATGACACTTTTGTTTTAGGCTATAAAGGGTAACTCCAGGAAACCATGTCCATTGTCATGGAACTAGAATTTAGTTACCATTATAAGCCATGACTGAGAAGGAAAATTTAAAGTCAAGAGAGAACTTAGGAGAATGACAAATTAAAATTTGTTGCAGGTTATAAAACCAGGAGTTACCTGCAAGGGCACTTGGAAATTGAACTTAACATTTTTGCCTACCTCCTTCTATGTTATCTATTGCTTCATAGTAAGTTAGGTAGCATAGTGGATAGAGTGCTAGACCTGGAGTTGGAAAAATTCCTCTTTCTAAGTTCAAATCCATTTTCAGATTCTTCCTTGCTACGTGATCCTGGGCAAGTCACTTTATCTGTTTGCTTCAGTTTCCTCATCTGTAAAATGAGCTGGAGAAGGAAATTATTTCATTAACTCTGCCAAGAAAATCCTAAGGTCAAGGAGAGATAGACATGACTGAAAACAACTCAACAATGGCAACCTTCCTCACCCCACTCTTAAATATTTTGGTGTACTCTCAGGTACTGAGGGAGAAGAGGGATAGCATCATCTTAGATCTTGTTCAAAACCAATGAGACTTGGAAGGTAGGCTCTCAAGGAACTGCTTTTTTTTTCCTATGCAAAATGTCTGTTAGTGGGAACATAGGGCTGTATGGTTAATGTTGCAAAGAATCAATGATTAAGGGGCAGGTAGATGGCACAGTGGATAGAGTATCGGGGGAACCTAAGTTCAGACACTTAACACGTCTTGGTGTGTGACCCTGGGCAAGTCACTTAATTCCAATTGTCTCAGAGAAAAAAAAAAGAAACAATGATTAAACTCATCCTCAAATGTGGATTATAGGAAGATGTGATAAATATGCAGCTAACAGGTCAATTATATATACATATATGTATATGTATATATACATATATATATACATACATATACATATACATATATGTATACACATACACAATATACACACATAATACACACACACACAGCCTTGCATATGGCTTCAGTTTTGTATCAAAATGTCTGTTACTAAAAAACTAAACCCTGTCCCCTTTCCCTCCCTCTCCCCCCCCCAAAAAAAAAACACCATCCAACAACTTGCAAATCTTTTCTTCCATTTAAAGAGCTTTATTATAAATCAGGTTAATTATACACATAAACCTTTTTATATGAAGACAGGGAGTTATTTCAAGGAGGAGTTCATAGGGAAGCAGGAGTCTAAAGGCTTGTTCCAGAGGTCAAACTCTAGAGAGAAGTTCAGTGAGAGAGGTCTGCTTAATGTCAAGAATTACAGAAGGGAGCTTTTACTCTAAAAAGAGAAGTTTTCACTACAAGGAGGAAGTAAAGTTACCAAAATAAAAGTTAAAAAAGGGCCAGAACATCTGTAAGATATAACTGACTTCCGTGGCAAAATACCAGCTTCATTCCTTAAATACTGATCGGTTGGCAGCCTGAGGAGGGAAACTTCTCCAGATTCTTCAAAAAAGAAGTAAGTAGCTGTACCTAAAGACTCCAACAAGGGGGATTCTTGAATTGGTGGTTTTCAAAACAAAATAAACCAACCAAACAAAAAAAGAATGAGGAGATAGGAAATATTAACCTAGATTGTAAATGAACTCTGACTTTTAAGAACTCAGTCATGAATGAATTATGGGAGAGCAAATTGGTTAAAGGTCATTTGTTATGAATCAAGTCAGAAAAGATAGTACATTGCTTGACTTTGACTGTCTCTTTTCCATTTTTCATATTTTACTGTTGTTTAATACAATTGAGATGTAAAAAGGGAAATCAATTAGTTTGGTTTTTTTACTCCTATGAGCTGGGTTTGTGATCTCATCATTGTGGGCATCATTTTCACTGGAGCAGATCAGAATCCTATTGCCATTTCTTTTCCTGTGAGATTAACTCCTACTTCTTTCTAAAAATTGTCCATGCAAACCTTCCTCTGGTGCTGTTGATATATTGCCCTCGGGTTGTCTGTCCACATTCTCTCAATCACAAATGTGAGCTGCCCACCTGCTTTTTTCTGGGCACAAATGTCTTTAGTTATATCTTTCCTGTCTTTTCTCATGTAGTATTTGTCTTTCTTTGACATAAAGAACATTAGCGTAATATTTCCTTAGGTCTTCTGAATAGCCAATCTTAAGGTCTGAATCTTTTCTTATCTAATATATACTTGATAGATAGCAGTCTTCTGGACTTGGAAAAGATCTGTATTAAAATTCCTTGTCAATTATTAAATTATTGAATTTCACAGAGCAGAAGGGTCCCTTAGAGCTCCTCTAGTTCATACCCCAATTTTGGCAGATGAGGAAATTAAGTCTAAGAGAGGGGCCATGACCTTCCTGGTCACACAATTCTTTAGCATTATTCCTTCTAGAATCTCATGAGTTCTTTCCAGACTGGTATTCCTTGTATTGCCCCCAACTGCCTTTCAGCCGTATTCTCCCTTACAGAGTGAGATATTATTTACTCCGCTCTCCCTTGATACTAATTAGCTTGGAAGAGTGCGGGGGAGATTCTTGACCTATTTCTGGCCACCTTTGAAAGAATTAAACAACTTTCTCTTTTTGTCCAAAAATATCAGATAAGTTCTGGAAAATATGATGTCCAGCATAACAAACTCTTGAGAAAGAAAGGGCACTTATGTGATTCTAGAACTGCAAGTCATTTTCTTATTTATTTCTTTAATTGCTTATATTCATATTTTGCAACTTTAATTTGTTTTTAGTATATATATTTTTAAAGACTGGGAGATTTTTCTTAAAGAGACAGATCTTCCCCTCCTCTTTTCATTTCTTACATTTTCAAAGTAAAATTTGATTATGAAAGAACAGATAAAAATAAAAGTTAAAAAGGGGTTTTATTGCAATCTTTCCCAAAGAATCTGGTTTTCTGTTTTGTTGCAAGATGTGCACTTCTTCTTCTTCTTCTTCTTCTTTTTTTTTTTTTTGCTGTTTTCTTTCCCTTTTATGTTTTAAGCTCTCCTTTCTGCTGATACAAATCATGTGCTACTTTCAAAATCCAGCTGGAGTGTTAACCATTCTATGAAGTACTCCCTGACCACACCAGTCGTCACAGATCTCCTCCTCTGAGCAAATACAGTTTTTATTGTCTATATTACTTATTTTGGTCCTTACTCATGGCAAGATCTTAATTTATTATTTATATGTTTCAAGAATATGACTTCTGTTTCCATATGTAAATTGTAAAGTTTTCAAGTGCATTATCTCTGCCTCTAACTGCTTCTGTGTTATCTACAGCATCCCTCAGTGTTAAGCATACTTCAGTGGTTCTGGGATTTCCATTTCAGCCATGTAGATAGTCCCTCCATTAGTGCAGATCAACAGTTGATCCCTGAAAGCCTTCTTATTTTATAATTCTTGTTTGTATTCTTCCACATATTCTCCACATTTGTCACAGCTAAAATACTGGGGGCCTTCTCATAAGTCAGAGTTTAGCCTGTTGTCCATGGATTAATTTTAGGTGACATGTAAATTTGGGATGAGGAAAAAACAAACAAAAAACCAAAAAATCCCAACCTTTTTTTCCTCCATGTAATTGGTTTCCTTTGTAATTCAATGTATAACACTGATTACCCTATCCCTCAACACCTAAGGGCCAGGTGTGTTATATTTTTTTTTTTTTTATTTAATAGCCTTTTATTTACAAGATATATACATGGGTAACTTTACAGCATTAACAATTGCCAAACTTCTTGTTCCAATTCAGGTGTGTTATATTTTACCTCACTCCACAACTCTCCTTTACAGGGATTTGGGGGTTTCTAAGTCTCTGCTTAAAACTCTACCACTTATATTCTTTCAATTTTAAGGACCCTTTCACGATACTTCTGTTTAACCATTTAACAATCAAAATAGTTTTTACAAGGCAAAATTTGCTATTTACTCACAGATATAGCAAAAACATGCATATTTTCCCCTCACTCCCTGCTACTATTGGAGCAACATAATTCCCCTTTATACCACATCTTTCTCTAGAGAGGAGACAGGGTTTAGGTTACAAATTAATTCAATTTCTACATATCATGGTCCCACATTCACCAATCACCCTGGCTTCTCAGGGCCTTCTTTCTGAGCTGGTAGCAACATTTGGCCAAGAATTCTGCTCTCAAGCCCACCAAAGTTTAAAATCCTGGCTTCAAATGACCTACCACCTCTTCTTGGAAAAGGATAAACTAAATTCCCAAACTCTACTTTTGAGTCTACAGAGCCTAAAATAGGGTGGGGGAGATAGCCCCCTCCCACTCAGCTCATTGCATGGAGGTTGAGCTTCAGGACAGTAAGACTGTTACCAACTGGATGCTGCTGGTAAGAAAGTGAGACTATTTACATCTGCTAATTATTAAAATGCAGTCTGTGATAGCTATGGCTACCTAACTAATAGAAAGAGGCTGTTTCACCCCAGAGAGAAGGGGACACATGATATTTTCTCTCAGAAGCAAGTTTCTGCTAGCAGCAAAGCCCTACAGTAAATATATTTTATTATATGTCTTTAAAAACATTATTTTGAAGAATTAATAGATTTAATCAGACTTCAAAGGGGTCCATGACTCACAAAAAGGTTAATTTGATTCAGTTGTTATCCTGTCCTTCTGTCTCATGATCAGCTTATTTCCTTAACTGATTGTGTTCTTCAGTTGTATCAGTTATGTCAACTCTTCATGACCCAATTTGGGGTTATCTTGGCAAAGATATTGGAGTAGCTTGTTATTTTCATTCTCCAGATCATTTTACAGACGAAGAAACTGAGCAACACTGAGTAATTCATTAAATTAAAATTCATTCACTTTATATTTGTTTATTTTTAATCTTTCCTTTATAATATAATACGATTGTATAAAAATTCATTATTCTCTTCTTTGATTTTTCTAATAGTGTGTTCACATGAGTCTCCTACCTTTTAAACTCTGTCCTTATCTCTTATTCATGATTTCTTTTTCTTATGGTCCCTTAAAGACTGCATGTTTCAATGGAGTGCATTGAGATTCTGAGGAGATGGGTTTGAATCCTGTCACTGATACTATGTGATTTTAGGAAAGTCGATTAACTTTTTAGGTTTCAGTTTCTGAACCATAAAATGATTGAGAGATAAATTACCTCAAATATTCTTTTGAGCTCTAAGTCTATTGATGTTATGATTCTTAGATGTATATTTTTTCCAGATTCTGTCTCTGGACTTCATCCCCATGACTGTGCTTGAGCTGCCTTCTCCTACCTCTAAGGCTCCTTTCTCCTACTGGAATTTTTCTAGAAGAATTCCTTCTAGAACCTCCATTTTAAGGGAGATCCTAGACCAGCCATCTATAATTCTCTGTACTTTATCACCACACCCAATATGTACACCTTCCTCACTGCTTATTTTTTTCATTTTCCTTATGCATTATCTCTCTCATTAGAATGTGAGATATTTGAGGCAAGGAAATGTTTTTTTTTTTTTTTTTTTTTTTTTTTTTTTTTTTTTTTTTTTTTTCTGAAAATTTATGTACCTGCCAGTTGGGGGGATGGCAGCCAGGTGAAAAAATTCACAAAGTTCTGGGCCTGGCTTTAGGAAGACTATCTTCCTCAGTTCAAATCCACTTACTAGCATGATTCTGGGAAAGTCACTTCCTTCAACTTACCTCAATTCCTAAATTGTAAAATGGGCTAGATAAAGAAACAGCAAACCACTCTGGTATCTTTGCCAAAAAACAAAACAAAAGAAAACAACAAACCCAAATGGAGTCACAACAGGTCAGACATAACTGAAAAATGACTGAACAACAACAATCTGCATATAATGAGCACTAAATATATGCTTGCTGATCATAAAGCATATATAATATGCTTTAATTTCTACATTATTTTTTCATGGTCATATCATACATTGTTATGGATTTAACTATGACATTTATTCAAATGAATCACAAATATACTATACAACACTACACATACACATAAATACACCTCTTTATGTATGTACATATATTTTCAAATATGAATTTATGTATATCTATCCCTGATCACTTGAGTTCTTTAACTCTTGCTGTCTCCCAATCACTTCAACCAAAATGTTTTGAAGGTACTTCACTATCAACCTTTCTAAAAACCAAATTGGTCTTGTCATCCACTAAAACCAGAAGGGCTTCTCCTCTTAGTTTTGAGATTTCTGTTAATGACATTGCTGTTCTCTCACTTGCCCAGGTTCAGAACCAAGTTATTTCTGACTTCCTTCTCTTTTTTGTCCTCACCCTCTCCATATTTATTTACCCTCTAATTCTTTAATAGTATTTTTTTTTCTCTCCATCCTTTTCATTTTCACTGTTTGTTGCTATTCAGTTTTTTCAATTATGTATCCCTCTTTATGACCCAATTTGGGGTTTTCTTGGCAAAAATTCTGGAATGGCTTGCCATGTCCTCCTACTTATTTTACAGATGTAGATGGGGTTAAGTGACATACTCAGGGATATGCAGCTAGGTGGTGTCTAAGACTAGATGTGAATTCAGGTTTTCTAAGCACAGTATTCTTTCCACTATAATAACTTTCTACTTAACCTATCTGCTTTAATTTTCTCCCACAAGTATTTTTCAGAGGGAGGATTTGAATCCAGGTACTCTCTTTCTGAAGGTATGCTTATCCCTCATTTCATGTTGCTTCCCTTAGATTTTGACTAACTTTGTGATATTAGAGGTTTATTGTGGTTCCTTTGATAGTCTTCTTGAATATATTCTCTCTTTTCTGCTTCTGTCTTATACTTATTCTCTTCTTCAGATTTTATCTATTTTTTTTGTATTTACCTCATGTTATGGCCATCACTCTTCCATCTTTTTGGATTAGACTTACAGTGTCTAATAAATTATCTGCAATATAATATTTAAACAATTGGTTGTTTTTGTTCACTTAGTTAAGGCATGTCTCACTCTTTGTAATTCAATTTGGGATTTTCTTGGTAAGGATACTTGAGTGGTCTGCTATTTCTATTTCCATTCCAATTCACAGATGGGGAAACTGAGGCCAAACAAGGTTAAATGACTTGCCCAGAGTCACACAACTAGTAAGTATCTGAGGCCAGATTTGAACTCAGATCTTCTTGGCTCCAAGTCCAGCTCTTTATCTACTGTACCATCTATCTGCCCTAGTCAATGGGTACCACCTTCTGATATAATACATGCTTTACTGGATCTGAACACTCTTTAGGATTAAGACTTTAAATTAAGTAAAATGAATCAATTCTGATTCAATTCTATAATTTTCAAACCCTGAAAATCCAGTTTGCTTTAAAGCAAAGCTTCTTAAACTATGGATTATATAAAAATTTCTTGGGCCAAAAGGAGGTGCAAATAGAAAAAGTTTAAGAAGCCCTGATTTAAAGGAATATACATTCTATGTCTGACCATGAACCTTCCCACCTTTATCTAAGTGGGGAATTAAATTGTAGTTATTTGTTACTGGATTTTGTCAGACACTTTAAGGCAAGGAAAACTATTATTCTCCTTGGGTCTTGCCCCCTTGAGCTAATTGTTTAATTACTCTCTGTGCTTCTTCTTGGCAGTTAGACAAAATCCTGTGAGTTATGTTAAACATAAATACCACCAGTTAGTTTCGTAGTTTTTTCCCCAATTTTTTCTTTGAAGTGAAAATACCCCCAGGAGATCTATCAAGAAAAGTCTTGATCTGAGATATCCAGGGTAACTATAAACTATAACCACTTATTTAAATATGATTTTTATTTGATCTGCTAAATCCCCAAGTTCCCTTATAATTTATTTCAAGGCATTTTTCTTATTGTGATAGAATATGATTATCAAGAAGCAAAGAATGGCCTTTTTACCACTAACTCCTGGCAATCACAGTTTAAGAAACTCTGTGATTAGATAATCTCCAAGAAATGACTATATTCCTTGGACTATCTCAGACCTGTGACTGAACAGCATATCAGTGAAAGTGACTGGGTTGCCTCATAATATTTACAAGTTTCTCTTAATAGAAAAAAAAGACAATTAGACGGGCACTCAATTTGATACACAAACACAAAAGAGGAATCTGAGTGTTTGGAGTAGGAAGAGAAATGGGGAAAATTAGTGACTATTTGGGTACATAATTGCATTTTCAAAATAATTAGTCACTTAATTATGTTTCCTGATATAGTTGCTATGCTGTAGTTTTGGTTTACTTAAATTCATTCTCCATGGGTAGTTTTCAGTTGTGCATTTCTCAAAATTCCAATAGCAGAGAGTTCCATTCATTTAAATTTCTTTAACATGCTTAATAATCTCCATTGGAACAAGTAGAGAAATTTTCTGCTCTAATCAGTCATGAAAGTATAGGTCTTTCCGCCAGTCTTTTAGACAAACAGTTGTTTACACTTATTTGGTATAGGACCTCTAGATAAAATACTGGTGTCCATACATTTTAGTTATGTCTGTCCCTTTGTGACCCAATTTGGGATTTTCTTAGCAAGATACTGAAGTGGTTTTCTATTTCTTTCCCTAGCTCATTTTACAGATTAGGAAATTGAAGCAAACAAGGTTAAGTGACTTGTCCAGGATTACACAGCTAGTAGGTCTTCTTGACTCCAGAATTCTTCATATCTCCCCTTTGCCACCTAATGTCCCCCTATACAGAGTGAAAGTAGTTTATATCTATATATATATAATATAGAAATATATATATATATATATACATACACACATACATACATATATGTGTATATGTGTATATATGTGTGTATATATATATGTATTTATGTACAGACAGACAGATAGACTGAAATATGTTTTACTGTATCAAACATTCCTGGCATCTCAGCCTAAATTGATACTTCTGCCTATCATCATATGTTTTCCTTTTGATGGTTGATATGTTGGTTCATTTAAGGGCACTAACAAAGGAGATCTCAAAATGCACATAAAAGGTGTCGCCAGAAAAGTTCATAGTTATCAGTGAAGTAGAGGAAAATAGCAGGAATTCTATCCATGAAGGAAAGCTCACATACCAAGAGTTAGAAGAGAACTTAGATGTATTGAATCTAATCCCCTCATTTTACTGATGAAGAGACTGAGTTCCTTATTGTGAATGGACAGTTGAGAAAATTAACACTCCAATTGGATAATTGAAGTTGCTGGCAGATGTGGTGTCCTATCTGTAAGCAGGGCATTTCCATTTGAATTGAGTTCTTAAAGAATTTTTGGATACACTCTTTGACGTGTATAATATTGATTTATTGTTTCAATGACACAAATAAAAATCCTATAATTTTACAAAAAGTTTAAACAAAATATTAGTAAATAATAAAAATATTATCACTAGGATAATGCATTATGACCAAGTAGGGTTTATACCAGGAATGTAGGGCTAGTTTAATATCAGGAAAATTAAAAATCCTGTCATCAAAATACAGGAATAAAAGATTCAGGAGAAGAATGAACCCTCAAGGTCATCCCTTTCAAACTTCTGACAAGGAGTTGAGACCTAGAGAGGCAATATAACCATATAAACAGGGTCAGACTCAAGAATCAAAATCACTTTCCTGGCTCTGGAAATAGACTCAGTTACCAGTCTATGACTCTCTTTACTGTACAATGCTACTTGATCCATGCATTTAAGCTTAGCTTTTGAAGGCCCAAGATGTCTCTGCTCAAGGAATGGCAAATTACCATTGGTGTGACTTTGGACAAATCCCTTGGCATTACTCAGCCTTAGTGTCCTGAGTTTTCTTCATCTGCAAAATGAGGCAGTTGGATTAAATAGCCTCTGAGAATCCTTCCATATGTGACTCTATGATTCTAGGTTTTGAATTTATGCTAAATAATAAAAAACTTGCCATTTATGCAATTTTTCAAGGTTTGAAGAAATGATTTACAAAAATTATCTCACTAGTGTTACTAAGAAATTACATTGATGAAGGCAGTTTCATGCATAGCATGTCTGTACAAACAAGGAAAGCAGGTGGATTTTCTTGAATTTGTAAGTGAGCCACTTTTAAACTATTTAAAGGAAATTGTATGGTTAATGTGCTTTTTCTTTCCTTGATTGTCTATGAGTATGATTAATCTTTATTGAAGGTGGGTGATGTCAAGATGTCAAGTTGCCATGTCAAGATGTTGAGCCTGAGTTCAGATTATTGTTCCTTGCAAGATTCTGTCCTTTGTGACTTTATGGAGATCCAGAGACACAACAGCTTTAGATGCTGTCTCACATTCTTTTGCCTTCAAGAAAAGGCTAAACATTTTGTTCCCTGGAAAAACATTCAGACTTTTTTTTTTTTATCAACTGCATAAAATACTTTAAAAAATATCATTGGATCATGGATAATCCCATGGAATAAAATCCTGCACCCTGGAGTGAAGTAAACCGGAGTACTCATTCTATCTTTAATATTTACTAGCTCTGTGACCATGAGCAAATCCCTTAAACTTTCTGGACCTCAGTTTTTTCGTGTGTTTAAAAAAAAAACAACTAGTTACCTCTGTTTCCTGTTGTTTTAACTCAGGTGAGAAAATGTATATCAAGCCCTTGGCTATGTCAGTGTGAACATTTTTTTATATCCCTTTTTTTATCTACAAAGAATTCATCTAGGTGTGACTATAATTTTTTTTTATTTTTAATAAAAACTTAAATTTCCACGGTCCTGTATGATTTATCAAGGGCTCCTCTCTCAACAACCCTATGAAATAAAGTAGAGTAACTTATTACCCTACCTATTTTACAAGTGAGGAAACTAAAAGAGAGACTGTGGCCTGAGCAGTCATCATGGCTGACAAAGAGAGGAGTTGAGACTGGAACTAAAGTCTGCTGATTCTAATTGTAGTATTCTCAACTTATGCCTTAAGTGCTTTGTTGGGTGCTAGTTGCATTTTCTCCTCATTGGTATGTTTTATTGGAAGATTTTTCACTTAGAAAATATGTTCCCCTTCTAATAACTTGATTTCATTCATATTTTCATTTCATTTATGTATTCTCTTTCTTCCACTAATAATAAGAGATAACATTTATCATTTTGGGTTTTGCATAGCCCTTTAATTCTATTGTCTATGTCATTTGATACTCACAATGTCTTCATGAGAGTTTTTATTTTTCACACTTTACAAATGAAAAAAATAACTGAGGATGAGTTCATCTTCCAATATATATCTATCAGCTGTGGGAATTCTGCAATTTTCTCTGGGGGGGGGGGCTTCTCTTCTCCCTCTCTGCTATTTCATTTGACAGTCATCAGCCTCCATGGTTTCAAAAATCATCTCTGTGCTGATGATTCTTAAAATTCCTTATCTAATCCTAGCTTCTCCCAGACCTCTAGTCTGCCAATTGGACAACTCTAAATGGATGTCTCATAAATATCTTAAAAACATTAGATCCCAAACCGAACTCATTATGTCTCCTGCCTTGAACTCTCTGCCTCATCATCTCAATTTCCTTCTTCTTTTGGTTCCTTAAAGTATCATTTCAAATGACTTATGCAAAGAGAAGTCTATCCCAATATCATATTTCTTGCCTTCTCAATGGAAAGGTTAAGGATAGAGGGAGGGAGAGAATTAGGAACTGAGAATAAAAAAAATTTTTTTTCAAAAAGAAAGCAAACCAAAATAAACATTTTTATGTACAATGAATAACAACAACAACAAAAAAAAACAGATTGTATATAAAGCTGTGAACGTCTATTATGTAAAATTTGAGTATATTTTAAATTTAGCATCTTAGAAAAAAAAATAGAAAATTGAGGGATAAAAAGCTTTTCCCCAATGTCTTTAATCTTAATGTTTTCCCTTTGTTGATTATCTCCACTTCAACTTGTCTAAATCTTGTTTATATATCATTTTTTGCTTGTTTCATCCTTTAGACAGTAAGCTTCTTGAGAGTAGTGTCTGGCACATAATATATGCTTAAAAATATTAGTTCATGGACTGACACAGAAAGTATCTGAGGCATAATTTGTAATACTGATGTATAGTCTAATCCTTTTTGCACAAGAAGACAATATACTTGGAAACAACTAGCATTTCCTTTAAGTCATGTCTTTTCGATCTAAATATCAGCTCATGGCATCAGATTTAGAACAGGAAATATTGTCAGAGATTACTTATTCCAGAGATTCTTAGCATTATTTGGGTCATGGGCCACTGTGGCAATCTGGGGAAGCCAGTAGACATCTTATCAAAATATTAAAAAAATAGAATAGCATCATACATTTTACAAAGAAAACACATTGTGATACAAATAAAGAGGAAAATTTTTCTCCATCCAATTTAGGAGTTCTTTGAAATCTTTCCAGGTCCATAGACCCTAGATTAAGAACTCTTGATCTTGTTCAATCCCTTCATTGGAAACTTGAAACTTAGAGAAGTTATATAATTTACCTCCATTCACAATGGTTATGAATAAGCGTAAGGTTTGAAACTAAATGCTTGATTTCAAGTGGAATAGTTTTTCCTGTATTTTTTTTAGTTTCTTTTTTTTAAATTAAAACTTTCTATTTGCAAAATATATGCATGGGTAATTTTTCAACACTGATCCTTGCAAAACCTTTTGTTCCAAATTTTCCCTTCCTTCCCCCCACCTCCTCCTAGCTGACAGGTAGTCCAATACATGCCAAATATGTAAAAAATAAATGTTAAATCCAATATATGAATAAATATTTATACAGTTGTCTTGCTGCACAAGAAAAATCAGATCAAGAAGGAAGAAAAAAACTGAGAAAGAAAACAAAATGCAAGTAAACAACAACAGAAAGAGTGAGAATGAATGCTATGTTATGTTACACGCTCTGTTCCCCTGGTTCTCTCTCTGGGTGTAGATGACTCTCTTTATCTCTGAACAAGTGGCACTGGTTTGAATCATCTCATTGTTTAGTTTTGTTGTTGAAGTGTATAATGATCTCCAGGTTCTGCTAACTTCACAGCATCAGTTCATGTAAATCTCTTGAGGCCTATGTGAAATCGTCCTGGTAGTTGTTTCTTACAGAACAATAATATTCCATAACATTCATATGTAATGTTCTGGCTAGCTCTCCTGGAGGTCCTCTGAATGGGCCTTGGTTTCAGTAGAATAATCACCATGAGAATGGTCAGGAATGAAGTCCAAAATCTTTATTGCCTCCTTCAGTCTCCCATTCTGACCAGTCTCTCCCAAAGTGCAGGAAGCAGGAGAGCCACCAAGAAATTGATCAAAGATGGAATATCCTTGGTTGACTTTGTCTTCAGTTTAAATACTCTACTACAATTACATCAACTATAGAACTATTGCATCACCATGCTAAATACTAAGGATATGTAAACTAGATAACCATTGTCTCACCAATACCACTGAATTAACACCTTGTTGTAGGATTAAATCAATCATACATTTTCCTACAAGTGGGTCCCTTTCTCTCTTTTAAGATCTCTTTGGGATATAAGCCCAGGAGAAACATTGCTGGATCAAAGGGTATGCACAGTTTGATAACTTTCTGAGCATAGTTGAAAACTGCTGTCCAGAATGGTTGGATTCATTCACAGTTCCACCAACAATGTATCAGTGTCCCACTTTTCCCACATCCCCTCCAATATTGGTCATTATTGTTTCCTGTCATCTTAGCCAATCTGACAGGTGTGTAGTGGTATTTCAGAGTTGTCTTAATTTGCATTTCTCCAATAAATAGGGATTTGGAGCACCTTTTCATATGACTACAAATAGTTTAAATTTCTTTATCTGAAAGTTGGCTATTCATTTCCTTTGACCATTTATCAATTGGAGAATGGCTTGAACTATTATAAATTTGAGTCATTCACTATGCATTTTATTTTTATTTATTTATTTTTAAATAACTTTTTATTGACAGTACATATGCATATGTAATTTTTTTTACAATATTATCCCTTGCACTCACTTCTGTTCCGATTTTTTCCTTCCTTCCCTCTACCCCCACCCCTAAATGGCAGGCAGTCTTATACATGTTAAATAAGTTATAGTATATCCTAGATACAATATATGTGTGCAGAACCTAACAGTTCTCTTGTTGCACAGGAAGAATTGGATTCAGAAGGTAAGAATAACCTGAGAAGAAAAACAAAAAATGCAAGCACACTCATTTCCCAGTGTTCCTTCTCTGGGTGTAGCTGATTCTGTCCATCACTGATCAATTGGATAGAATTAGATGTTCTCTTTGTTGAAGATAAGCACTTCCATCAGAATATATCCTTATATTGTATCATTGTTGAAGCGTATAATGATCTCCTGGTTCTGCTCATTTCACTTAGCATCAGTTCATGTAATTCTCTCCAAGCCTCTCTGTATTCATCCTGCTGGTCATTTCTTATAGAACAATAATATTCCATAACATTCATATACCACAATTTACCCAACCATTCTCCAATTGATGGGCATCCATTCATTTTACAGTTTCTAGCCACCACAAAAGGGCTGCCATGAACATTTTGGCACATGCTGGTCCCTTTCCTTTCTTTAATATATCTTTGGGATATAAGCCCAGTAGTAACACTGATAGATCAAAGGGTATGCACAGATTGATAACTTTTTGGGCATAATTCTAGATTGCTCTCCAGAATGGTTGGATATTCACAATTCCACCAACAATGCATCAGTGTCCCAGTTTTCCCACATCCCCTCCAACATTCATCATTATTTTTTCATGTCATTTTAGCCAATCTGACATATGTATAGTGGTATCTCAGAGTTGTCTGAATTTGCATTTCTCTGATCAATAATGATTTGGAACACTCTTTCATATGAATGGAAATAGTTTCAATTTTATCATCTGAAAATTGTCTGTTCATATCCTTTGACCATTTATCAATTGGAGAATGGCTTGATTTCTTACAAATTAGAGTCAATTCTCTATATATTTTGGAAATGAGGCTTTTATCAGAACCTTTAACTGTAAAAATGTTTCCCCAGTTTGTTGCTTCCCTTCTAATCTTGTTTACATTAGTTTTGTTTGTACAAAGGCCTTTTAATTTGACATAATCAAAATTTCCTATTTTGTGATCAATAATGATCTCTAGTTTGTCTTTGGTCACAAATTCCTTCCTCCTCCACAAGTCTGAGAGATAAACTATCCTATTGCCCTCTAATTTATTTATAATCTCGTTCTTTATTTCTAAATCATAGACCCATTTTGATCTTATCTTGGTATGCAGTGTTAAGTGTGGGTCCATGCCTAATTTCTTCCATACTAATTTCCAGTTTTCCCAGCAGTTTTTGTTAAATAATGAATTCTTTTCCCAAAAGTTGGGATCTTTGGGTTTGTCAAACAATAGATTGCTATAGTTATTGACTATTTTGTCCTGCAAACCTAACCTATTCCACTGATCAACTAATCTATTTCTTAGTACCAAATGGTTTTGGTGACCGCTGCTTTATAATATAGTTTTAGATCAGGTACAGCTAGGCCACCTTCATTTGATTATTTTTTTCATTCATTCCCTTGAAATTCTCAACCTTTTGTTCTTCCATATGAATTTTGTTGTTATTTTTTCTAGATCATTGAAATAGTTTCTTGGGAGTCTGATTGGTATAGCACTAAATAAATAGATTAGCTAGGGAGTATTGTCATCTTTACTATATTCATTCGGCCTATCCAAGAGCATTTAATATTTTTCTATTTATTTAAATCTGACTTTATTTGTGTGGAAAGTGTTTTATAATTTTGCTCATATAATTCCTGATTTTCCTTTAGTATATAGATTCCCAAATATTTTATGCTATTGACAGTTGTTTTGAATGGAATTTCTCTTTGTATCTCTTGCTGTTGGATTTTCTTGGTGATGTATAAAAATGCTGAGGATTTATGTGGATTTATTTTGTATCCTGCAACTTTGCTAAAGTTATGAATTATTTCTAATAGCTTTTTAGTAGAATCTCTGGGGTTCTCTAAGTATACCATCATATCATCTGCAAAGAGTGATAATTTGGTTTCCTCATTACCTACTCTAATTCCTTTAATCTCTTTCTCAACTCTTATTGCTGAGGTTAGCATTTCTAATATAATATTGAATAATAATGGTGATAGTGGGCAACGACTCCTGAATGGTTCTATTTTATCTCCACTACATAAGATGCTTACTGACGGTTTTAAGTATATGCCCCTGACTATTTTAAGGAAAAGTCCATTTATTCCTATACTTTCAAGTGTTTTTATTAGGAATGTGTGTTATATTTTATCAAATGCTTTTTCTGCATCTATTGAGATGATCATATGGTTTTTGCTAATTTGGTTATTGATATAGTCAATTATGCTAATAGTTTTCCTAATGTTGAACCAGCCCTGATGATTTTCTGTAATCTTTTTACTAATATTTTATTTAAGATTTTAGCAACAATATGCATTAAGGAGATTGGTCTATAATTTTCTTTCTCTGTTTTCAACTAACCTAGTTTAGGTATCAGTATCATGTCTGTGTCATAAAAGGAATTTGGTAGGACTCTTTCAATCCCTATTTTTTTCAAATAGTTTATATAGCATTGGAGTTAATTGTTCTTTAAATGTTTGGTAGAATCTACATGTAAATCCATCTGGTCCTGGGAATTTTTTCTTAGGGAGTTGATTAATAGCTTCTTCTATTTCTTTTTCTAAGATAGGACTGTTTAACCAATTTACTTCTTCCTCTGTTAATCTAGGCAAGCTATATTTTTGAAGGTATTCTTCCATTTCATTTAAGTTATCAAATTTATTGGCATAAAACTGGGCAAAGTAATTCCTAATTATTGCTCTAATTTCCTCTTCATTAGTGGCGAGTTTTCCCTTTTCATTTTTAAGACTAACAATTTGATTTTCCTCTTTCCTTTTTTAAATCAGATTTACTAAGAGTTTATCTATTTTGTTAGGTTTTTTCATAGAACCAACTCTTAGTTTTATCAATTCAATAGTTTTTTTTTTTACTTTCAATTTTATTATTCTCTCCTTTTATTTTTAGAATTTCAATTTTAGTGTTTGACTGGGGGCTTTTAATTTGTTCCTTTTCTAGCATTTTTAGTTGCAAGTCCAATTCATTGACCTTCTCTTTCTCTATTTTATGCAAGTAGGACTCTAGAGATATAAAATTTCTCCTTATTACTGCTTTGGCTGCATCCCACACATTTTGGTATGATGTCTCATTATCGTCTTTTTCTTGGGTGAAGTTATTAATAATGTCTATGATTTGCTGTTTTGCCCAATCATTCTTTAGTATGAGATTATTTAGTTTCCAATTATTTTTTTTGGTCTGTTTTCCCCTGACTTTTTATTGAATGTAATTTTCATTGCATCATGGTCTGAAAATGATGCATTAGCCCTTTTTGTAGTGGCCAAAAACTGGAAACTGAATGGATGTCCATCAGTTGGAGAATGGCTGAATAAATTGTGGTATATGAATATTATGGAATATTACTGTTCTGTAAGAAATGACCAACAGGATGATAGGACGATTTCAGAAAGGCCTGGAGAGACTTACACGAACTGATGCTGAGTGAAATGAGCAGGACCAGGAGATCATTATATACTTCAACAACAATACTATATGATGACCAGTTCTGATGGACCAGGCCATCCTCAGCAACGAGATCAACCAAATCATTTCTAATGGAGCAGTAATGAACTGAACTAGCTATGCCCAGAAAAAGAACTCTGGGAGATGACTAAAAACCATTACATTGAATTCCCAATCCCTATATTTATGTACACCTGCATTTTTGATTTCCTTCACAAGCTAATTGTACAATATTTCAGAGTCTGATTCTTTTTGTACAGCAAAATAACGTTTTGGTCATGTATACTTATTGTGTATCTAATTTATATTTTAATATATTTAACATCTACTGGTCATCCTGCCATCTAGGGGAGGGGGGTGGGGGGGTAAGAGGTGAAAAATTGGAACAAGAGGTTTGGCAATTGTTAATGCTGTAAAGTTACCCATGTATATATCCTGTAAATAAAAGGCTATTAAATTAAAAAAAAAAAGAAAAAAAAGAAAATGATGCATTTACTATTTCTGCCTTACAGTATTTGAGTTTGAGGTTTTTAAAGTCCTAATATATGGTCAATTTTTGTATGTTACATGAACTGCTAAGAAGAAAGTGTACTCCTTTCATTCTCCATTTAGTTTTCTCCAAAGATCTACCATATCAAACTTTTCTATTATTCTATTTAGCTCTTTGGCTTCTTTCTTATTTATTTTGTGGTTTGATTTATCTAATTCTGAGAGTGCAAGCTTGAGATCTCCCACTATTATAGTTTTGCTGTCTATTTCTTTTTGCAGCTCTCTCTTAATTTCTCTTTTAAGAATTTAGATGCTTCACCACTTGGTGCATATATATTTAATATTAACATTGCTTTATTATCTATGCTACCCTTTAGCAAGATATAGTGCCCTTCCTTATCTCTTTTAATGAGATAAATTTTTACTTTTGCTTGATCTGAGATCAGGATGGCTACCCCTGCTTTTTTGACTTCATCTGAAGCACGGTGGGTTCTGCTTCGACATTTTACTTTTACTCTGTATGTATCACCCTGCTTCAGGTGTGTTTCCTGTAAACAACATATTGTTGGATTCTGGTTTTTTACTCCAGTCTGCTAACCACTTCTTCTTTATGGGGGAATTTACCCCATTCACATTTATGGTTAAAATTATATATTACTTGCCATCTTGTTAACTCCTGCTTATGCTTTTCTCCTTTCCTTCTCCCTTACCCCCCTCCCCAGTATTAAACTTGTGAGCACCACTTGCTTCTCACAGCCCTCACTTTTTAGTATCCCTCCCCCCACCTTACAGTTCCTCCTCCTATATTACCCCCTTTCCTCACAATTTCTGTATTCCCTTTCACTTAGCTTACTCCTTCCCTTTTCACGTTTCCCCTCCCACTTTTCAATGAGTTGAGAGAAGTTTCACCATAAATCGAATATGTCTAATATTTTTCTCTTTAAGTCAATTCTGATGGCAGTAAGATACACACTATGTTCACCCCCCTACGTTCTTTCTCTCAGATATACTAGGATTCCTTTGTCTCTTCATGAGATGTAGTACCCCCACTTTACCCTTTTCTGGATACAATTTCCTTTCCATCTCTAGTTTCTAGAACTAACTATATATGTGTTCTTTATATGTCTTTATAGTAGAAATATAGTTCCCAAGATTTCTTTTTACGTTTTTAGCTTTCTCTTGAGTTCTTTATTTGTAGATCAAACTTTTCGTTTAGTTCCTTTTTTTTTTCATCAAAAATAGATGAAATTCACTTATTTCATTGAATGTCCATCTTTTTCCCTGGAAAAAAGATGCTCATTTTGGTTGGTTAAGTTATTTTTGACTGCATACCAAGTTCTTTAGCTTTTCAGAGTATCATATTCCAGGACCTTTGATCCTTTAATGCAGATGTTGCTAGATCCTGAATAATTCTTATTGTGACTCCGCTCTATTTGAACTGATTTTTTTTCTAGCAGCTTGCAGTATTTTTGCCTTTGTCTGATAGTTCTGGAATTTGGCCACTATATTTCTTGGAGTTTTGATTTTAGGGCCCCTTTCAGTAAGTGATTGATGAATTATTTCAATGTCTATTTTACCCTCTGTTTCTATAACATCTGGGGAGTTCTCTTTGATAATTTCCTGGAAAATAGTGTCCAGGCTCTTTTTTTCATCATATTTTTTCTGGAAGTCCAATATTCTCAGATTATCTCTCCTAGATCTATTTTCCAGGTCTGTTGTTTTCCCAAGAAGGTATTTGACATTTTTTTCCATTGTTTCATTTTTTTTTTTTTGGTTTTGTTTGACTGATTCTTAATATCTCCTCAAGTCTTTCATTTCCATTTGTTTGATTCTGATTTTTGATGAGTTATTTTCTTTACTTGCTTTTTTATATCTTTTTCTAATTATCCAATTGAGTTTTTAAGTGAGGTGTTTTGTTCTATGGAATTTTTTTTTCCCATTTTGCCAATTTTATTTTTTAAAGAGCTATTTCCTTTTTCAAACTCACTAATTCTGTTTTTCAAGGATTTGATTTCTTTATTCATTGTATCTTTAAATGATTGGGATAACTTATCCAGTCTCTCTTGCCAAGCTTCCCTTCCCTTTTCCCTTTTTCTTCTAGCTCTCTTGTGAGAACCTTTTAAATTTCTTCTATGAGAGTCTTGTGTGTTGAGGACCAAATCATATCCCCCTTTTAGGATTCTTCTGGAGACAGTCTGTTTTTTTGTCTCCTCAGGGTTTAAAGTCTGCTCTTTATTGATATAGAAGCTATCAATAGTTAGAGTCTGTTTAAATTTTTTTTTGCTTATTTTGTCAAAGAAGAATCAAAGAAAAGAAACTAACAAGAAAAACAAATTGTTTGCCTTTTTTGGGGGAGGGGCTGAATGGTATTACCTAGCTTCCTCTACAGACTGCAGGGGGCAGCAGCGAGGCACTAGCAGAACAGCAATCGCTGTGCTGCATCTGTGCTCTGAGACTCTGAGAGTGTGCTGAGACACTCCAGGTGGGTGTGGCCAGTTCCCAAAACACCCTAGCTTTTCCAGGTTATAGTCTTTACCCCCTGTGTTTTTAGATTCTCTGCTTATCTACTGGCTTGCTGCCAGGGCAAAGTAGCCAACACTGTAGCAAAGTTGCAGTGACTTGCAGAGATGGTTGAGATCACACCCCACCCCACTCTGGTCTGCTCAGCTGTGAGCCTCATGCCTTACTCTGTCTGCTGTACTGCCACTTCCTGCTTTCAACTTGTGCCTGATCTATCTTTGCCCACCCACAAGCAAAAACAGACCTTTTCTGGTGAATTTCAAGGATATCTTCTCTTGGTAATTATTTATGGTATTTTTTCAGTCAAGCACTAACTCTGAGGCTTGTTATGAAATAAAGTATTCTGAGAGAAAGACGGAGCTTAAGTAGATGTGTGTGTCCTCTCCGCCATCTTGACCAAAAGTCTCTCTATGCATTTTAGAAATGAGGCCTTTATCAAATCCTTTGGATGTAAAAGTGTTTTCCCAGTTTATTGCTTCCCTTCTAATCTTGTCTGCATTAGTTTTGTTTGTACAAAAACTTTTTAACTTAATATAATCAAAATTATCTATTTTGTGATCAATAATGATTTCTAGTTCTTCTTTGCTCACAAATTCCTTCCTCCTCTACAGATCTGAAAGGTTAACTATTCTATGTTCTTCTAATTTGTTTATAATATTATTCTTTATGTCTAGATCATGCACCCATTTTGACCTTATCTTGGTATATGGTGTTAGGTGTGGATTAATGCCTCTTCTCTGCCATACTAGTTTTCAATTTTCCCAGTAGTTTTTGCTAAATAGTGAATTCTTATCTCACAAACTGGGGTCTTTGGATTTGTCAAATACTGGATTGCCATAGTCATTGTCTATTTTGTTCTGTGAACCGAACCTATTCCACTGATTAACGGCTCTATTTCTTAGCCAATACCAAATGGTATTGATGACTGCTGCTTTATAATATAGTTTTAGATCTTGTACAGCTAAGCCACCTTCATTTGCTTTTATTTTCATTGATTCTCTTGAAATTCTTCACCTTTTGTTATTCCAGATGAATTTTATTGACATTTTTTCTAGGTCAGTACAATAGTTTCTTGGGAGTGTGATTGGTATAGCACTAAATAAATAGATTAGTTGAGGTAGTATTGTCACCTTCATTATATTCCCTTGACTCATCCAAGAGCATTTGATATTTTTCTAATTGATTAGATCTGACTTTATTTGTGTGGAAAGTGTTTTGTAGTTTTGTTCATATAGTATCTGATCCTCCCTTGGCAGATAGATTCCCAAATATTTTATCCTATTGACAGTTATTTTAAATGGATTTTTTCTTTGTATCTCTTGCTGTTAGATTTTGTTAGTTATATATAAAAATGCTGGTGATTTATGTGGATTTATTTTGTATCCTGCAACTTTGCTAAAGTTGTAGATCATTTCTATAGTTTTTTAATTGATTCTCTAGGGTTTTATATCATCATATCATCTGCAAAGAGTGATAACTTTGTTTCCACATTACCTATTCTAATTCCTTTAATCTCTCTTTCTTTTTTTGGTTAATGAGTGTTTTGGTGTTTTGGTTAATTTGGTTATTGATACAGTCAATTATGCTAATAGTTTTCCTAATATTGAATCAGCCCTGCATTCGTGGTACAAATCCTACTTGTTCATGGTGTATTATTCTGAGGATGATTTTTTTGTTATCTCTTTGCTAATATTTTATTTAAGATTTTTGCATCAATATTCATTAGGGAGATTGATCTATAATTTTCTTTCTCTGTTTTTGTCCTATCTGGTTTAGGTATCAGTACCTTGTCTATGCCAAAAAAGGAATTTGGTAGGAGTACTTCATTCCTTATTTTTTCAAATAGTTTATATAGTATTGGAGTTCATTTTTCTTTAACTGTTTGGTAGAATTCATATGTAAATCCATCTGGTCCTGGGAATTTTTTCTTAGGGATTTTTCTTAAGGAGCTTGTTTTATTTCTTTTTGTAAAATGGGACTATTTAAGTAATTTATTTCCTATTCTCTTAATCTGGGCAATCTATATTTTTGTAGATATATTTTCATTTTACTTAGGTTGTCAAATTTATTGGTATTAAATTGGGTAACATAGCTCCCAATTATTGCTCTAATTTCCTCTTCATTAATGGAAAGTTCTCCCTTTTTATTTCTGAGATTAACAATTTGATTTTCCTCTTTCCTTTTCTAATCAAATTAACTAAAGGTTTACTTAATTTATTGTTTTTTTTGTCACAAAACCAAGTCTTAGTTTTATATATTAATTCAATAGTTTTTTTTTACTTTCAATTTTATTGATTTCTCATTTTATTTTTAGAATTTTGAGTTTGATATTTGATGAGGGTTTTTTAATTTTTTTTTTCTAGCTTTTTTTAGTTGCAAGCCCAATTCATTGTTCTTCTCTTCTATTTTATGCAAGTAAGTATCTAGAGATATAAATTTTCCCCTTATTACCACTTTGGCTGCATCCCCCAAGTTTTGATGTGTTGTCTCATTATTATCATTCTCTTGGATGAAATTATTGATGGTGTCTATGATTTGCTGTTTCACCCATTTATTCTTTAGAATGATATTATTTAGTTTCCATTTACTTTTTGGTCTATTTTCCTGTGGCCTTTTATTGAATGTAATTTTTTTTTTTTGCATCATGATTTGAAAAAATGCATTTATTATTTCTGCCTTTCTGTATTTGATTTTGAGTCTTTATGTCCTAATATATGGTCAATTTTTGTATAGGTTCCATGAATTATTGAGAATAAAGAGTACTTCATGTCTCCATTCAATTTTCTCCAAAGATCTACCATATCTACTTTTTCTAGTCTTCTATTTAACTATTTAACTTCTTTATTATTTATTTTGTGGTTTGATTTATCTAGTTCTGAGAGAATAAGATTAAGATCTCCCATTATTATAGTTTGACTGTCTATTTCTTCTTTTAACTCTCTTAACTTCTTTAGGAATTTAAATGCTACACCACTTGGTTCATAAATGTTTAATATTGATATGGCTTCATCGTCTATGCCACCCTTTAGCAAGATACAATTTCCTTCCTTATCTCTTTTAATAAGATCAATTTTTAGTGTTGCTTGATCTGAGATCAGTACCCCTACCCTTGTTTTTTTTTTTTAACTTCACCTGAAGCTTAATAGATTCTGCTTTCAGTCTTTTACTTTACTCTGTATACATTGTTCTGTTTTAAATGTGTTTCTTGTAAACAACATAGGATTCTGGCTTTTAATCCCACTGCTATCCACTTACACTCTATGGGAGAGTTCACCCCATTCACATTTATAGTTAAAACTAATAATTCTGTATTTCCTGCCATTTTTTTAACCCCTAAATTGTACATTTTTCTTTCCTTTTCCCCTTTCCCTCCTCCTCAGTATTTTACTTACAAGCACTACTTGCTTTAAGCAGTCCTCCCCCTTTAGAGACCCTCCCCCTTTCTTATACCTTTCCCCTACTATTTCTGTTTTCCCTTCTATTGGCCTATTCCTCCCCTTTTCTTCTTTCCCCTCCCACTTTTCTATAATGTGAAAGAAATTTCTTGGTGAAACCAAATATGTCTAATATTCTTTCTTTGAGCCAAATCTGAGAGTAATCACACAATGTTCATCATTCTCCCTTTTTTCCCCTCAATTATAACAGGTTTTTTTTTTTTTTTGTCTCTTCCTGAAATGTAATTTCCCTCATTTTTTACCTCCACTTTCCCTTTTTTTCCAGTACATTCCCCTTTCCACCTCTAGTTTCTTTTTTATATTATAACAGTAACATCAGATTATATATGCACTTTCTATGATACCCATAACAGAAATACAGTTCTCAAGAGTTCTTTTCTTTTTACCTTTATAAGCTTCTCTTGAGTTCTATATTTGGAGGACAAATTTTTTTGTTTAGCTCTGGTATTTTAATCAGAAATAAATGGAATTTATCAGTTTTATTGAATGTCAGTCTTCTTCCCTAAAAGAAAAATGCTCATTTTAGCAGTGTAACTTATTCCTGGCTGCATTCCAATTTCTTTCACCTTTCAGAATATCAGATTCCAGGCCCTTTGATCCTTTAAAATAGAAGCTGCTAGATCCTGGGTAATCCTTATTATGGTTCCTCAGTATTACAATTTTTTTCCTGGCTGCTTGTAACATTTTTTTCCTTGGTGTGATAGTTCTGAAATTTAGCCACAATATTCCTTGGAGTTTTAATTTTGAGGTCTCTTTCAAGAGGTATTTGATGAATTCTTTCAATACTTATTTTACCTTCTGATTCTGTGATATCTGGGTAGTTCTCTTTGATGATTTCCTGAAAGATAGTGTCTAGGTTCTTTTTTTTTTTCATCATAGTTTTCAAGGAGTCCAATAATCCTTAGATTGTCTCTCCTAGATCTATTTTCCATGTCGGCTGTTTTCCCCATTCAGTATTTTACATTTTTTTTCTATTTTATCTTTTTTTTTTTTTTTTGGTTTTGCTTGACTGATTCTTATCTCAAGATGTGCTATGCTGACTAAGTGCTGACTCACTCTGGGTGCTGGGTGGGCATGGCCAGATCCTGTGAGATTCTGGCCTTTTGGGGTCCACTATTTACCTATATCCCTTGTGTTGGATGTTTTATAACTTCTCTGCTGATCTACTGGCTTGAAATCAGGGCAGAGTGGCCAACACTGCTGTAGATTCCTCCCTGTAGATTCTCCAGCACATGGAGTCCATACCACCCCAGGACTCTGTGCTATCTGAGCTGGCATCTTTGCTTGGCCTACTTGGGCTTGGCTGCCTTACTCCATTATCGATTAAAATAGACTTTTTCTGGCAATCTTGAAATTATTTTCTGCTGCTAATTTGTTGCACTCCCAATATTCGTGGATTCTGCTAGTCTGGAGCTAATTCAGAGGCTAGACCTGCTAATAAGTCTGAGGGTTGTAGGAGAAGGTCAAAAAGAAGTGTGTGTCCTCTCTGCCATCTTGGCTCTGCTCCCAGAGGACATCTTCTCTGTATTTTAACAATTAATCCTAGTGCAGCATGGTCTTTAATCTTCTTATCATCTAGCTAACTCCTTATCCACTCTTTTTACCATTCCAAACATGCTTTCCTGGGAAGTGTCTTTGGAAAATGTGATATCTAGAACAATATGATTCTCCCAAAGAAATCTGACCACAATGAGAATAACATGTCTTATAATCCAGACATCATGCACAGTGCTGGGCTAAAGGAATTCTTTAGAATATGGCCAAAGGTTTTCTCAAAATGAGCTTTTACAAATATTCAATGAAGGCCCTAGAGCTCTGTACCCTAGAGCTTTTAAAGCACAGAAATTATGATTTATGCCTAAAACATTAAAGGTAGGTGCTACCCATTGATTGCCTGGACCAAAACTAACAATTCTCAGAATAGCCCTGGGAAATATCTGATTGGAGAAGATTGCATTCTGATGGCTCTGCTAGGCTGACAGCTATAAAATACATCCTAAGTAACTGAATGAATAACTTTACTGGATAAAGTTATTTAGAATTTTCCATTTAAATGTTGGAGAAAGCCTGCCAAATATAATGATTTAGCTTTTGGAAGAATGAATGTTAAGCTTCTCTGTCTTCCAGTAATTAGATGATAGGTTTAGTTGCTTCAGTTCACTTTTACTAAAAGAAAATAAGTCCATGCCATCCACATGAAGGAGAATGGCCCTGTTTGCTCTAGCTGGGGGGCATACATCCCATTTATCTAATAGGAGAGTTCATGAATTACTAGAAGTGTCTCTGTCTATTATCTCTAGGTATCCTCAGTTGGAGGGTTTACCCCATATCCTCTGTATTTTGCTATTTGGAATGAAGTTCATCTATTCCATTATCCTACAGGCTATTGCAACTCAGGGAAGCCTAGTTATGACATCATATTAAAGGCAGACTGCCAACTATGTGAAAATCTCACAGATTGTCTACTTTCTTTAATCTAGTTGGGAATTCTATTCTGACTTCATGTTAGCTGGGCTATCCTGCCTGGATATTAGGCTGTAAAAGTTTTGATTAATGGGAATAATTGCAAATCTAATTACAACTCTCAAAATTTCCATTCTAGGCTGAATCTGCCTTTGCCCAATCCTCTTGTCTACAGAATCATCATTGCTATCTTGCCTTGGTGTTCATTTGCATTTTAATTTGAGTTTTAAACCTTTTTTACCACAGCATGTGGCTCTAGAAGATTCTATAACTATTTCAATAATTGAGATACTTTAAAAAAAATGATTCCCTTCACAGCAGTGTCCTATCTCTTATTAGCAATGTGATCCCTGGCAAGTCTCCCAGCTTTGTAAGGACTCTAGACAGCTTTCTAAGACTTGAAATTGTAGATACTTTACTGATTTTCACAAGTTAGAGATTTTCTTCATTTGGGAATTCTATCCAGCAATAATATCATACCAAGGCCTAAAGTGCTATAACTTCCTTTCTCAGTTCCTATTTGAGCAATAAGGAAGTGCTTCTCCATAGGATAGAGGAAAAGCTGAAAACCTAGCCTTCAACTTCAACTATGCAATGAGAAAAAACAGACTAAGCTTTATAAACAGAAGAATTAATGGAAATGGGTATAATGATCCACTTCTAATGGTTTCTATTGACCCTGAGCAAATCAATTACCCTCTGTTTGCCTCAGTTTGTATAAGGAATCCCCACCCCCCCAGAGTTGTTGTGAGGATCAAAATGGATAAGTGTAAAAGTGCTTAACCTAGTGCCTATTATATGGTGAATGAAAATGTTAGCTTTTTATTATTGACAGCTAGGTGGCACTAAAGAACACTGGGCCTGAAGTCAGAAAGACTCAACTTTATGAGTTCAACTCTAGCTTTAGATAATTACCAATTGTGTGACCTTGGGCTAGTCACTTCATCCTGATTGCCTCAATTTCCTCATCTGTAAAATGAGCTGGAGAAGGCAATGGAAAACTATTTCAGTGTCTTTGTCAAGAAACCCCAAATGGGGTCATAGAGACTCAGACACAACTGGAAAATGACTGAATAAAAACAATGACATTATCATTGTTATTATTATTATATGAAACTAATGTCACAGTGTCAGTAGTGAGGACAAAATACAGAGCTTACTTCTAGGGAAACATAAATATACTAGGTATGTTTTTAAATACATCTTTTATTTTGTCTCTCTACTTTGGTGCTTAAAGGAACTCTAGCAGTATTCTTTGTACATTGCCAAGATTTTACCAGTGATTTCCACAGGTGGCAATTTTAAATTTCATAAACATTTCCTAAAAGCATTCCTTCCCCGGATTTACCCAGTGGGAAGAGAGTGAAAGTCAGCTGTCTGATTTTCATATGAGCTAGATTCATTGTGGTCTGTCTTTAGATGAGGAATATGGTGATGATGTCCAGAATGTGAGATAGGGGAAAGATTTGTGAAAGCACAACAGATGTTGATTTCAGATCTAATTCTCCTTGTTCCTTGTAAATTTTCTCTTAGGTGCAACTTTCAGGTTTTTTTAATCACAAAATTTGTGACAGCACAATTCCCCCTTTTATTACAAAAATTAACAATATATAAAATGATTTTGTAGAATGGATTTCCAGAAAATGAGATGAGACTAAGTGTAGCAATGCCTTAATCTTAGAGAATATGATATGCTGAAAGTACTTGTCTATTTTTGCACTGGGCAATGTTAGTAAAATTACCATGGTATCAATGTCAGAGTAAAATCATTCTGACAATGAAATACTATTAAAAATGCTTTGTGCTTTTTTTGGAGAAAAAAGAAATAATTTCTCCAAATGGAAAAAAAATTAAAATATCAGTTCATATACACACACATACAAGCTTGAATTTATATAACTATACATACATACCATATATCTTTACATATGGTGTATATATATATATATATATATATATATAATATATCTACACACACACATATATACACACCATATATAGATTATATATATATGTATGTATATATATGCATGTGTATATATACTTATGTAAATAAATATGTATATATATATGCACATTTATATAAATAAATATATACAAATACATAAATTCAAGTTTATCTTGCCTGTTTTTTTTTCTT
Source organism: Sarcophilus harrisii (assembly GCF_902635505.1). Lineage (NCBI taxonomy): Eukaryota > Metazoa > Chordata > Mammalia > Dasyuromorphia > Dasyuridae > Sarcophilus > Sarcophilus harrisii. Next base: position 149,939,387 of record NC_045426.1, on the reverse strand, counting down.
TACTTGCAATATGACTGTAACTAGTCATTTTAACATGTCTTTTTTCTCCCTTTGGATTTAGCATTAAAGTCTTTTTTAGTGAAAATGAGGTTTGAAAATTTTCAGCCTGGAAAATATAACATGTATGTAACTGACTTGCTACTATTATTATAAGCTTTATTTCTACTCTATTTTGCCAAAAATCAACAAAGGTATATTGATCTTCCTGCCATGTTCCCAGAACTTTCTAAATAATTGAATTTGACTTTTTTAAGCCTTTTGTTTGTGTGGGTGAATCTAAAGATGAGGGGGAGGAAATGGACTCACAAACTCTCTGAACAAAACCAGTTTTTTTCCTTTGTGAGAATTTTATGCTTATCCTCCCACCCCTCCATTAAAATGTATATAAAAAAAATAATGAAAATATATTTGGAAAAAATGTGTGTGAAAGAAATTCACCTCACATTTTCCCTGAAAATTATCATTCTCTTTTCCTAACATATTCCATTTCTTAAGTACTTCTAGCAAATATTAGGCACATAACAAAGCAGGGAAATAGTCCCATGTCTTTATGATGAAAAATATAAAAAGCTTTGTTACCTTTTGTAGGGGTAGAAGAGGGGAAGCTCTCAGTATGTTGGGGATTTTATATCATCTTTTCATATTTAGCTGACATGGCAGTTATGCAATAGTGACTAAATGAAAAAGTGGGTTTTGAGGATCAAAAGCCCACCATTGGTCAGGTTTCTTGATTAGCAAATTATGAGTTATTAATTCCTGTTAGAGGAAAGAATGTACTGGAGAACATTTTGTTAAGTAAAATTCAAATTGGCCGCAGCATATTCTGGGAAGAATGATGCCATTTGGGGAGGCAGAGAGAAGCTGAGAACAGTGGGTTCTTATCTTACATAGTGGGTTCTTATCTTAGATAGGATAGTGAAAACTAGAACTGAGAAACTTTAGATAGATTAGGTTAGAAAATTTCATATCCAAAAATTTGCACTGGCTGATTTTATATATATATATATATATATATATATATATATATATATATATATATATATCTTTTTCTTCCTTCTGAAAATATATGCAAAATCTCCATGTGAATATGAATGAATCCAAGAAAAATTACTCATACTCCTAGAAGAGTACAGGGGAAGAGATGTGACACATGCTCAAATTGAGTACCAAGTTGAGGTAGCCAAGCAGACTCCAAGACCAAGTTGGTGAGTAGTCTGAATGCTTTGAGTCAGAGTATTGAAATGAGAGGATTTCAAGAAAGTAGAAGCTCTGAAGATTTCCAGGGGTAAATTCCATGAAACTTTTTTTTAAGGAGGGTAGAAATTTGCAGGAAGCTGATGAGGTTCAGCATAGCTCAAGCCCCAGTGCCAAGCCATCATTACAAAAGTAGTATTATGTGGTTGTTGTAGGAAGATACATTATAAATTAATTTTGTTCTGAGATTAGTGAATTCTTTGTAGTTTTTCCACTGATGTCAGCTGGTTGGATGAACCCCATAACATTCTTAGGTATTTTGTTATTATGATTCTAAACATCTTTATATTTGGAAAGTATAATTGACTAAATCTTAGTTTCTTAGTATTTCAGGGGTATATATCCAAATTTATCCAATTTCTGTTTCATATTTGGGCAGTAGTCAGTAATTTCTCTACTTTTGACATAAAATGCATTTTTAGTACGAATGCAAATTGAAATTGATTACAATAAAAATTTAAGTACCACAACCCAATTAGTTGCCTCAAATATGCTATTATAAATAGGAATATAAGTGAAATGCATTTTTTCTCTCTGTTTTGTTTTAATGGAAAGTCAGAGAAAGGAAAACATATTATAGATTGACACCATCAATGTGATTTCTTCTCCTTGGTTTTACCTTTGGACTTTATTTAGTATGCCATTGGAAATAGAGGAACTACCGCATTTTTTGCCTGATAATAAAAAGCTTGTGATTTGGTTCCAATTCCAGTCTATCTTTCCAATTATTGCTACTACTTTTATATTCTGTTTCCAAAATATGTATAACCCATGTTTTCATCTTCCATTTCTTTGTTCACACTACTAATTATGCTTGTCCTTTCTTTGGCTTCTTACTGCTGTGCTACTGGCCAATTCCTATTCATACTTCAGGGCTCAACCTAAATACTAAATTGTCCATGAAACTTTCCCTGGCTCTATCAGCTGGAAGCATTTTTTTTTCTCTTTTTCACCTCATTTATCCATAATATATTTATTCAAGAGTCTTAACTCTTGAAAACTTAATAAAAAACAAAAACAAAGAAACATATATCTGGAAAAATGGAGGATAGAAGAACCTTTCAATAGCCAAGTCTCATGAAATTTATTCACAGAAGGTTACTTAATTTATGGAAATGACTCCAAGGATATTTAGACACATTCTTGTTATCTAAATTCTCTTACCTGCCAGACTATATTAGATTGGAAGAATTAAATGAGGAAGGGGTAGAAAATGATTCTTTTTTGACAAATGACTATTAAGTCACAGGCTCATACAGCTAGGATGTGGGAAATGTCTGAGCCTGGGTTTGAACTCAGGTCCTCCTGATTCCAGTGCTGATACTCTATTTGTGTTATCTAACTGCCTCAGAAAAATGGTTCTTCTAGAACAACTTAAATAGTTGGATCAATATTTAATATTGATGACTGGGTCATGCCAAAATAATAAAATTATAGACCTATGTTAGCTTATACTTTTAAAGTTATTTCAATCAAATGATCATTTTATAAAATTTAATGAAATTCATATGAAACATTAAGAAATTTTTAAAATCAAGGAAAATAGTGAAAAGAGAGAAACACAAAGAGGGAATAATCACTTGAAGACCTCATATTTCAATATAAAGCCACAGTCATCAAAATTTATCTCAACTGGTAATAAAAATATTGAGGTTGATTAATGAAACAGACTAGACCAGGGAGAATCAGAAAGAATGGAACTCAATAAAAGTGTTCAATAAACAAGAAAACATAAACTGTATAGGAAAGAATTTCCTAATTGATGTTGAATAAACTGAAAAGCCATTTTTTAGAATCTAGGCTTAGAATTTATTTGATATTTCACAATACATTAAATAGATATGTGACCTTAATATTAAAAATCATATTATAAAAACAATTAGAAGAGAAGAGATCATATATCACAGTTATGTATAGATATATTCCTAATTAAACAAGGGAGGAAGACAGTTAAAAATGATAAAATAAACAATTTTGATTACATGAAATTGACAATCTTCACTGAAAAGGTACAAACAAGATCAATATATCTAGGATAATAATAGCATTTAAATAGCAAAATATTTGTTGTAAAATTCTTTGTTAAGATATTGGCATATGAAATATATGAACAATGTACATACATATAACTAAAAGCTATATTCTAATTGATAAGTAGTGTAAGAATGTGAATAAATAATTCTCAAAGGAATTGTAAACTATTAACAAATATATGAAAGGGTATTTATAATAAAGGAAATACAACCCTGAAGTTTTACCTTATATATTGCAAAATAGCAAAGATAACTAAAGATGGAAATAGCCAGTGATTAGAAGGACTGTTGGAAGATAGGTGTATTAGTGCATTGTTTATGAAGCTGTATATCAGCGCAACCATTGTGGAAATAATTTGGAATTATGCAAATAAAGTAACCAAAATGTCTATAGTCATTGACTTTGAGGTTCCATTAATAGGGTTAAATCTTCAGAATATATGGAATAAAGTTCCTATATGCATTAATGTATATATAGCAGAACTTTCCATTGTAGCAAAGGATTAGACACAGATGACTGTTAATTGAGGAATGGCCAAATTGTGGTACACAAATGTAACTGAATATTACTAGATTGTAAGAACTATTAAATATGATTTTGTGATGCTTTGAGGATTTTTAATTTTTTTCTCCTTAATCTGACTTCCAGATCTATTGAATTCTTTATGCTTTATTTCTTATATTGTTGCCTACTTTAAAAATGTTCAATTTTTTTTAGTGTTTCTTATTTTCTAATAGAGCTATTTTCTGTTTGGTTCAATTTTGTTTTGGGGGTCCTTTAGGACCTAACATGCATCTGTTGACACATCTGATATCTTTAAGATTAGGAGCCAATCTATATTGTGCAAGGAATTTTTTCAGAGGGCATTTCCTACACAAATGAAATCCCTAGTCCTGTCCTTGTTTTCTTCCTTCTCCTGCTCCTTCTTTTCCTCCTACCTCCTCTTTTCCACTAATTAAAAATAGAGAAATAACATAATATAATAAATAGAAAACCAGTCTTGGAATTAGGAAGATCTGCATTCAAATCTTGCCCCTTTGTGAACATGGTCAATTCACTTCTTACTAATAACTCTCTAAGACCATGAGATACAGACAAGTTACTGACTTGCATTAGTTGAGAGAATTTTCACACTGAGAGTTCTCTGTACTAATGAACTTAATGGTCCAGACCAAAGATTTTTAACTATGGGTCATGATCTCGCATGGGATTGTGTAACTATATGTGAAGGTCATGAAATTATGGTATATTATTAGTATGTTTCATTTGTATACCTATTTTATATATCTATATACCTGGAATTATGAAAAAGGTAAAAAGGAGCTGTGAGTGGAAAAAGTTTAAGAAGTTCTTTTCTCAAGACCACAAACAAAACAAGCACCTTTTGTTTATATAGCATGTTAGAGTTTTCTTTTATCCAAAATGCCTTTAAAACAAATGAACATATTAACTTTGATCTTCATACAGAGTATGGGAGGTAGATAGGGGTGATCATATCTTAATGCTAATAAGTGGTAGAAATAGGGTTAAAGACCATGCTTTTCTGATTCCTAGTCCAAACATATCATTATATTACACTGTTTGACAAATCACATTTTCATATTTAACTGGAGATTCAAAACTAGTTCTGTGCTTTCAGCTTTCATGTTCCTAATTACCATAATCCAAATACCAATGAGTTGTTCATGGAATAGTTCCAGTTCCTAATCTGGTATTTGGAAGAAGGCATTTTTCATGTTAAATGTCATGTGGTACAAATGGCTAGAGAAGATATCATATGAATTCAAATTTGTGCAATACTCAGTTGTAATTTGAAGTAAGACTGCACTCAAACCAGATGGTGCCTTTGTCTACATGAGTGTGTAGCATCATCTTTGAGTGATATGAATGACAGTCCTCAACTTATTTTGGTAAAAAAAAAAAGTAGATCATCTCATTCTCAGAGTAATTTAAATAAAAGGAAGGCAAGACTGGGAATGAGAGATTAATAGCTTGGGACTTTTGCAATAGCCTATTATATGGAAGTTAGGCAAGAGGGACTCTGTGCCTGATGAAATTGGGGAGGAGCTAATGGGGAGAACAAAGGTTATTAATGGGGAAATTTTGAAATAATTTAGTAGTAGGTAAGTGTTTGAGAGGTAATTAAAAGAAATGGAAATAACACAGAGGGGGAGAAGACAGAGACCAGGATAATTTTAGGAAAAGGTGTTTAACTTAGTCATTAGCTGTCTAAAGTATTTAGTTCTATTGTTTTTGCTAATTATTCTTTAAAAAATGTTGTTGTTGTTGTTGAATGTCAAGCATAAAGTATATGTCACAACTAGATGACAGAGTAATTAGAATGCTAGACCAGAATCTAGAAGAACTGAAGATAGTTATTAACTGAATAATTCTCTTTTTTTTTATCTTTAAAAAATGTTGTTGTTGTTGTTGAATGTCAAGCATAAAGTATATGTCACAACTAGATGACAGAGTAATTAGAATGCTAGACCAGAATCTAGAAGAACTGAAGATAGTTATTAACTGAATAATTCTCTTTTTTTTTAAAATTTTTTATTTAATAGCCTTTTATTTACAGGTTATATGCATGGGTAACTTTACAGCATTAACAATTGCCAAACCTCTTGTTCCAATTTTTCACCTCTTACCCCCCACCCCCTCCCCCAGATGGCAGGATGACCAGTAAATGTTAAATATATTAAAATATAAATTAGATACACAATAAGTATACATGACCAAACCGTTATTTTGCTGTACAAAAAGAATCAGACTCTGAAATATTGTACAATTAGATTGTGAAGGAAATCAAAAATGCAGGTGGGCATAAATATCCCTATATTAAATATAAATACTCCCTATATTGGGAGTTAAATGTAATGGTTTTTAGTCATCACCCAGAGTTCTTTCTCTGGGCGTAGCTGGTTCAGTTCATTACTGCTCCATTGGAAATGATTTGGTTGATCTCATTGCTGAGGATGGCCAGGTCCATCAGAACTGGTCATCATATAGTATTGTTGTTGAAGTATATAATGATCTCCTGGTCCTGCTCATTTCACTCAGCATCAGTTCGTGTAAGTCTCTCCAGGCCTTTCCGAAATCATCCTGTTGGTCATTTCTTACAGAACAGTAATATTCCATAATATTCATATACCACAATTTATTCAGCCATTCTCCAACTGATGGACATCCATTCAGTTTCCAGTTTCTAGCCACTACAAAAAGGGCTGCCACAAACATTCGTGCACATACAGGTCCCTTTCCCTTCTTTATAATCTCTTTGGGATATAATCCCAGTAGTAACACTGCTGGATCAAAGGGTATGCACAGTTTGATAACTTTTTGAGCATAGTTCCAAACTACTCTCCAAAATGGTTGGATTCGTTCACAACTCCACCAACAATGCATCAATGTCCCAGTTTTCCCGCATCCCCTCCAACAATCATCATTATTTTTTCCTGTCATCTTAGCCAATCTGACAGGTGTGTAGTGGTATCTTAGAGTTGTCTTAATTTGCATTTCTCTGATTAATAATGACTTGGAGCATCTTTTCATATGACTAGAAATAGTTTCAATTTCTTCATCTGAGAATTGTCTGTTCATATCCTTTGACCATTTTTCAATTGGAGAATGGCTTGATTTTTTATAAATTAGAGTTAATTCTCTATATATTTTGGAAATGAGGCCTTTATCAGAACCTTTGACTGTAAAAATATTTTCCCAGTTTATTGCTTCCCTTCTAATCTTGTCTGCATTAGTTTTGTTTGTACAAAAACTTTTCAGTTTGGTATAATCGAAATTTTCTATTTTGTGATCAGTAATGATCTCTAGTTCTGCTTTGGTCATAAAGACCTTCCCCTTCCACAGGTCTGAGAGGTAAACTATCCTGTGTTCCTCTAATTTATTAATAATTTCATTCTTTATGCCTAGGTCATGAACCCATTTTGACCTTATCTTGGTGTACGGCGTTAAGTATGGATCAATGCCTAGTTTCTGCCATATTAGTTTCCAATTTTCCCAGCAATTTTTATCAAACAGTAAGTTCTTATCCCAAAAGCTGGGGTCTTTGGGTTTGTCAAAGACTAGGTTGCTATATTTGTTGACTGTTTTATCCCTTGAACCTAATCTATTCCACTGATCAACTAATCTATTCCTTAGCCAATACCAAATAGTTTTGGTAACTGCTGCTCTATAATATAATTTTAGATCTGGTACAGCTAAGCCACCTTCATTTGATTTTTTTTTTCATTAATTCCCTTGAAATTCTTGACCTTTTGTTTTTGCATATGAATTTTGTTGTTATTTTTTCTAGGTCATTAAAATAGTTTTTTGGGAGTCTGATTGGTATAGCACTAAATAAATAGATTAGTTTAGGTAATATTGTCATCTTTATTATATTTGCTCGCCCTATCCAAGAGCATTTAATATTTTTCCAATTGGTTAGATCAGACTTAATTTGTGTGAAAAGTGATCTGTAATTTTGCTCATAAAGTTTCTGATTTTCCCTTGGCAGATAGATTCCTAAATATTTTATATTATCTAACTGAATAATTCTCAGTAAGGTACCTAACCTTTTCTGCCTTCCTTTCCGCAATTGTAAAAAGAGGATATTAATATTACATAACACAAAAATTATAGTAAAGATAACAGGAGACAATATCTCAAAGCATTTAATATATAATGTCTTAATAAATAAACATTTATTTATTCCCCCACTTCCTTCCCTCCTTTGTTCATTCCTTCCTTCCTTTCTTCCATCTGTCTTATCAATCAATAAATGAGTGAGTGAATGAAGATACTATATCAGGTATTGTAAAGGATTAAAAATATTAAATATATAGTCCCTGTCCTCTCTAAGTTTCAGATCTAGGAGAAGTGAATAATATCATGTCTATAAATGACAAAAATTGGTACTGGGTAAGAAATAGAGTATTGGATCATTGGAAGAGGTTAAGTTCATAAGACACAATAGTCAATGACTGTAGTAATCTAGTGTTTGATAAACCTAAAGACTCCAGATTCTGAGATAAGAACTTACTGTTTCACATAAATTGTTGGGAAAACTAGGAAATAATATGGATGAAGCTAGGCATTGACTAACATCTAACACTTTATACCTAGATAAGTCAAAATGAGGTCATGATTTAGATATAAAGGGTGATATTATAAGAAAATTAGGAGAACATGGGATAGTTTACCTCTCAGATCTGTGGAGAAGGGAGAAATTTCTGGCCACAGAAAAACTAGAGAACATTATGAACTGCAAAATGGTTAATTTTGGTGACACGATTTTTTTTTTAAAATGTACAAACAAAACCAATGAGCCAAGATCGGAAGAGAAGCAAAAAACTGAGAAAAAAATTTTACATTCAGTGTTTTTGATAAAGGCCTCATTTCTAAAATATATAGAGAACTGACTCAAATTTATTAGAATGCAAGCCATTTCTCAACTTCTAAATTGTCAAAGGATATGAACAGACAATTTTCAGATGAAATTAAAGCCATTTACAGTCATATGAAAAAATGCTCTAAATAACTGTTGATTAGATACATGCAAATTAAGACAACTCTGAGGTACAATTTTGCACCTCTCAAATTGCCTAAAATAACAAAAGATAATGATAAATGTTGAAATTAGTGAAATAGTGAACTGATCAACCATTCTGAAGAACAATTCAAAACTATGTTCAAAGAACTATAAAACTGTGTATACCCTTTGATCCAACAGTGTCCCTATAAGGAGATCATAAAAGAGGGAAAAGGACCCACATGTGCAATAATGTTTGGAGAAACCATTTTTGTAGTGGTAAGAAATTGGAAATTGAGTGGATGCCCATCAATCGAGAAATGGCTGAATAAGTTATGGTATATGAATATAATGGGATATTATTATTTTATAAGAAATGATGAGCAAGCTGATTTTAGAAAAATCTAGAAAGACTTACATGAACTAATGCTAAGTGAAGTGAGTAAAGTACATAATAACAAGATTATGTGATGATCAACTGTCATGGACTTGGCTCTTTTCAACTATGAAGTGATTCAAGGCAATTTTAATAGACTTGTGATAGAAAAAGCCAGCTGCATCCAGAGAGAGCACTATGAAGACCAAATGTAGAATAACAAAAAAATTGTAAAAATGACAAAATTTTAATTATATAATACTATGAGTATAATATTATTTAATATATGTTCGGAGGAAGAAAAAATGACTTTCTGTTATTAAGAAATTAGATAATTAGGGAAATTACTTAATGGAAGACATAATTTTGAATTAAATGATAAAGAATGGATAGGATTTCAATAGACAAATGGGAGAGAGTATTTCAGGCAAAGGAAACAGCTTTAGCAAAGACATGGAAATAAGAAAGCAAAAAGTCCTGGGAATAGTAAAAAGGCTAAATTTGATACTAATATATTTCAGTGGAAGCTCCATGTTAGAAGAGCTAGAATTAAAGATTTAGCTTTAGATTGCACCTCAGAGGCCATCTAATCCAGATCCCTTACTTTGTAGAAGAGAAAACTAACACTCAGGGACTTCAAGGTGGCTGCAGTGAGGTTTGGACATTATAAAAGATGGTAGGTACCACCCTGAAGAGAAGAAGGATTATAGAAAGATTTTGAGTTAAGGAGTCCATTATTAAAATTATTCTTTCAAAACATGAATCTGATTGTGACATGGAAAATGGATTCGAAGCCAGAAAGACCAGAATTTGGACTACCAGGTAGTTCTTGCATTGGTTTGGTCTTTAGTGACAAAAGTCTCAGCTAGTACTAATTATATAGCAAGTGACATTTAAATGAAATATATCCTCTGTATCCACTTGCCCAAATTATACTGACAAACATGTGTTTCTCGATGCCTCTCTCTCTCTCTCTCTCTCTCTCTCTCTCTCTCTCTCTGTCTTCTTCCTTCTCCCTCCCTTTCTCCTTCCTTTCCTTCCTCTCCCTCTCTCTTCTCTCTTCTCTCTCCCCCTCCCTTTCTTGGATTATAGGGGATAACCTTAATGATCAGGGGACAGGTACTTACAAGTGCCATACTTAGATGTGGATAAAAACTGTCCTTACCTCTATATGGAAGCAGAGATTAAAATTGCCTCCTCTCTACTGCAAATGAAAGAACTGGAGACCCTGAAAAGTTTGCTTTTCAAATGTTCACATAGTTGCAGTTTTTCAGTTTCTGAATCACCAGGTTTGTTGAGCTCCAGAGCCAATTAGAAGAATGCATCAGCACTTAGTACCTACTTCTAAGTCACACATGGTTGGAAACCAGCTCCTTATGTTTTCATTTAGTTGCTTGGATTAAAACCAATTTGGGACATATGGGTTCAGTCCATTATCTTTAAGTAAGGTTTACTAAATGCTTTACTTCTACCTTATCTCACTTGATCCTCCCAACAGATCTGTGGAAGAAGTATTCTTAGTATTTTGATATCCATTTGATATATGTGAAAGGTGTAGCTGAGAAAGTTACTCTTGTGTGACTTGTCCATGATCAAATGTCAATGTAAATGTGACATGTAGAATTAAAAAAAAATACTCTTTCCATTTCCCAGAGTAATAGCAGGGGAATGGAAGAAAGTGATCAAAGATGTTAAAAAGATTTAGGAGCATTTGGTTACAATATTTCAGAGTTCAGTGATTATGGTGGAATCTTTGTACCTGCTTTTCTAAACAGAATTGCGTTTTTTTTTTAAAGTAAGAATATCAAAAGTCTTTTCAGTTAATTTTGAGATTTAATTTTAGAATAATTGAAATGCCTCTCCAGTAACTGGGAGTTTATTTTTATGGTCTTACTGTCCATTGATAAAATTTGTGGTTTATCAGCATGATTAGAAAACAAAATCTAATTCCTCTGTGTGAAGACAGGGACCATTCAATAAACTGGGAAATAAGGTGCTGCATCAATATATATATATATATATATATATATATATATATATATATATATATTATATATATAATATTACATATTATATATATATATATATATATATATTCCTTCCTTTACTAATCTCTTCTTTCAGTTAAGTATTCATCTCTAGTTTTTCTGCAATGCATAAAAATATATTGCATAGTGTTCCAGAAAGAATTTAAAAGCTAGACCTTTTTTAATTTTGAAGGCTTTGCAAGTATGTAAAAATCTTGTTCTAAGTAAAGATTTCCCTTTTAGAAAGAGTTGAACTATCACTGAAAAGGACCTTGCCCACTTGTTCTCCCAAGATTTTTTTTTAAGTTACCTCCTGTCCCAATTTTATGTTCAATCTTTTTCATCCCTATTTCCTTGACACTCAGTCAATAATCCGAGATTGTTTAGAGTTTCTTCTTTTCCTCAGTTACAAACTCAATTACCTTCTAAATGATATTATTACTGGCACAAAATGGTTCATGAAGCATAAGAATGAAAGCAAGTGTGAACATTCATGCTTTAATGGTTCTAATGGAAGTCTGTGCATTAGCCTAAAGTTTCAAAAATAACCAGTGACTAATCGCTTTGTGACCCACATCAATGTACTTCATTGATTCTCCAAAGAGATCATTTCCAAGATGTTCTGGCACATATCTTATTCTCCCAAACTGACAATTTGTGATTATAGTCTCATTTAGGCAATCAAATGTCTGTCTTACTATGTTGTAAGAGTCTCTCTGGAAATCCAGTACAAAAAGTGACAACTATAGGGTTTCATTCTAGTTACAAACCAGCTTTGAGATTGTTGATATTTCTTTGGAAAATATTATGTTACTATGCACAACTACTTGACATATTACTTGAGAACAAGGCAAAGCTTTTGTGAAGAGACTGAATCTCCTTTGTTAGTGAGAGGGCAGATTATTCTGCTATTTCTTAATCATTCCCATGTACACTTTTAAAAGAAATACGATGATGTTCCCAGAACCCTTATAAGAGGGAAGGTAAATTTCAAGGTTCATAAGGAAGGCAAGGGTCTATGTCTTAATAGTTTTTGAATCTTCTCTAATCCAGCCTAGAACTATGTTTTGTACATAAGGATAAGAGTAGATTATTAATTGTTATAAGGCATCCCCAGATAAGGAAATTCCCTCTAGCAATGCAGGGCGGCACATTCTCTGCAATTTACAGGTATACCTCCTTTTTATGGTGATTTTCTTTTTTTGCTCTTCCTATTACATTTTTTTTTTTTTTTTTTTTACAAATTGAAGGTTTGTAGCATCCCTGTTTCAAACAAGTCTTATCAGGATCAATTTCCCCCCCAGCTACATGTACTCACATCATGTCTTTATGTCACATTTTTGGTAATTCTAACAATATTTCAAACTTTTTCATTGTTCTATCTAGTATGATAATCTGTGATTAGAGATCTTTAATGTTACTATTATAATTCGAGGGAGCACCACAAACAGTGCCCATATATGATAGTGTTGTGTTCAGACTACTTTATTGGAGTCTTGGTCTCTTTTCCCCTTCTTAGGACTCAATATACTATACAATACAATATTGAAGAATATTACATAAACTTAACTAGATAAAGCAGAGTCAGGGTTGAGAGGATTGTGACTCCAATTTTGGAAGAAGTTGTGTGGGTAAAATGCTTTCAAACAACATCATGTGCTATAGAGAGATCTTTCATGAAAGGAAGAGTCAGTATGCAAAATTCATCATCTTATAGCTATTCACTTTATTGTGGTTTTAATGGAATTAAACCTGAAATATCTCTGAGGTATGTCTATATAATCTTAGAAAGTTATCTTTGCAGCTGAAAGGTCAATTAGTTTGTCCTGGGTCACATAGCTTGTTATTGTTGTCAGATATCAGACTTGAATCCAGGTCTTTCTAGCTGTGAGGCCAGTTTGTTTTTCTTTTTGAAAATTTTATTATGATTGTATATTATTTTTCCAATTGCATGTAAATATAGTTTATAAGATTTTGAATTACATTTTTTCTCCCTCCCTCATGCTAGCAGGCAATCCAAGTTATATGTGTACATTCATATGCTAAAAACCATATTTTCAGGAGTCAAGTTGAGAAAGGAAAGTCAGACAAAAAGGAAACACCACCAAAAAAGATGAAAGTTATATACTCTGTATTCAGTCTCTATTTTTATTTTCCTGGATGACTTTTTTTCATCCAAAGTTTACTGGTATTGCCTTGGATTACCTAAGGCTAAGAATTGCCTAAGAAGAATTAAGTCTATCATAGTTGATGATCACAAAACCTTGCTGTTACTTTATAATATTTTTTCTAATTGCAATTGTTTTACTCAGCATCAGTTCATGTAAATCTTTTTGGGATTTTCTGAAAACAGCCTATTCATCATTTCTTATAGAACAATAATATTCCATTACTTTCATACATAATTTATTCAGCCATTCCCCACTTGATGGGAATCCGCTTATTTTCCATTTCTTCGCCACCACAAAAAAAAAAAGAACTGCTATATATATATATTGTCATATGTGGGTCCTTTTCTCCCTTTTATATTTTCTTTGGGATAAAGACCCAATATTGGTACTACTGGATTAAAGGATATGCTAAGTTTCATTGTCCTTTATGGTTCAAATTGCTCTTCAGAATGGCTGGATTAATTTACAATTCTATCAACAGTGCATTAGTGTTGAGATTAATTTTCTACTACTCTATTAGTTTCAACTCAAATAGAAATGGATCCCTGCAGGCTATTTGTTAAAACTGAAAAGCAAAATGACCAACAGGAAGATTTCAGAAAGGCCTGGAGAGACTTACACGAACTGATGCTGAGTGAAATGAGCAGGACCAAGAGATCATTATATACTTCAACAACAATACTATATGATGACCAGTTCTGATGGACCTGGCCATCCTCAGCAAGGAGATCAACCAAATCATTTCCAATGGAGCAGTAATGAACTGAACCAGCTACGACCCGAGAAAGAACTCTGGGTGATGACTAAAAACCATTACATTGAACTCCCAATCCCTATATTTATGCCCACCTGCATTTTTGATTTCATTCACAAGCTAATTGTACAATATTTCAGAGTCTGATTCTTTTTATACAGCAAAATAATGTGTTGGTCATGTATACTTATTGTGTATCTAATTTATATTTTAATGTATTTAACATCTACTGGTCATCCTGCTATCTAGGGGAGGGGGTGGGGGGGTAAGAGGTGAAAAATTGGAACAAGAGGTTTGGCAATTGTTAACGCTGTAAAGTTATCCATGCATATAACCTGTAAATAAAAGGCTATTAAAAATAAATAAATAAATAAAACTGAAAAGCATAAATTAACATTATATATGTTATGTTGTATTTTTATTTATTTTGTTAAACATTTCTCAATTACAAAATCTAGTTAGGAAACACTTGGGAATTTTGCAGCCTGCTTATGGCCAGTAAGCTAGCCACAAGTTGCACAACAGGTTGTCTACTATAGGAGGAACTTAATTTATAATTGTTGAATAAATGAATGATTATACCTACCTTCAATGTGGATTCACTGATAGTTGATTTAAATATCTTGTAAAATCAGCTTTGTGATGAAAAAAAATTTCAAATCAAAAGATCCAATGAGAAGTAATGAGTTACTGTTTTCCAAGATGTTCTTTTCTATTAGAGACTACCAAAATTGTAACATGAATCTACTTTTGTACATTTATTTGGCGTAATATTTTACAATGTACTTCAGATCTTACAGCTGGTTGACTGAATTCTTAAAACTGAAAATAAGTTGCCATAGCCCCATGGACTTTGCTTCAGTTCATTCAGTAGAGATTTAATAGAATGTTTTGATGTCATTCATAGGGCAAAAAAAGTTTATAATAATTAATCTGACATTCATTCTCATGATCATTTCCCCCTCACAACTTTGATACACACACACACACACACACACACACACACACATATATATATATATATATATATATATACATATATACACACATACACACACACACACACACATATATAGGATAAGGATGATAGGACCTATGGTCTTGGGGATTATGAACAATGCTTTCTTCTTGATAGTTTCCACTTCTACATAAGGCCTTTCTTGATTCTCTTTCATACTACCATCAGCAGCACTTTCAATATCTTTCTTACTCTGTTTGTCTCTGTCTTCCTGTCTCTCGATCTCTTGAAATTCTTTTGCATATATTTTATATTTATTTGCTTGTATAAATGTCGTATCCTAAGTTTATTTCATAGCCCAAGAGCTGACAGGAATCTAAGTTGCCAGCTTGTTCCATCTACCCATTTTATTGAAGAGAAACTGGAATCAAGAAAACTGGCAACTGGCATACTTATAAATTTAATCTAAAATATTTCTATTTTCCATCATTTTATTAGTCAATAAAAAAGCAAATGAACTTGATTTGTGTCTTTTACTGATTTCTGAGGAATAAATGTTCACACTGAATATTTAACAATCAGCTCACATGCTGGCTTCAGCACACCTGTCCTTAATTTGACTATTTCATGATTTATTGTGGTCAACTATTTAGTATTCACGGTCATAGATTGTATTCTACTGGTGAAGACTTTTGGAATTAATGCTTGCCTCCTTTGTCACAATGAAACCCCTAAACTAGAACATTTATGGTGATTGTTAACCTGTTAATAAGCTCTTGTCGATTACATCAAAAGTGATGATGATATTCAGAGAAAGAACTAATGGAGTCTGAATATAGATCAAAACATACTATTTTCATTTTCTTTGTTTTCCTTTTCATGATTTTTCTACCTTTTGTTCTATTTCTTTTACAATATGATTTATGTTTAATGTGATTTTGCATGTATAACTTATGTCAAATTTGCTTGCCATCTTGGGAAGGAAGGAGGTAAGGAAGGGAGGAAGAAAAAAAATTGGAACTCAAAATCTTACAAAAATGAATGTTGAAAACTATATATGTGATTAAAAATATTATCAAATGAAAAAAGAAAAATGAGAAACATTCTTCTATATTGTAACATAGGCTTTTTGACATCAAAAAAGACAGAGAGAGAAGGAGAGAGAAAATTTTGGAACTCAAAATTTTATAAAAATGAATGTTGAAAACTATATTTACATGTAATTAAAATACTATTTATGTAAAAAAGTGATGATAATGAGTAGGGAAACATATTACATTGACTTCTTTTGACTTTTGTCCTTCTTACCAAGAATGAAGATCTACAGATAACTTCTATAGAATGAGTAGAGCAGCTATGAACGGTAAGAGGTAGTGGAAGTTCAAGTTCAATGAAGACATATTGAAAAAGTATTTTGATACTTCTGAGTATGTTTAGATCTCTGGGACTAAATAAATGACACCAACAGAATATTTCATGAGTTTTCATATAAGACAGTGGATTCAATGTCAGTCCTTTGGGTAGACATAATAGAAAAGGAGGGAGATGCCAGGAAAGGGTATAAGCCATTTTTCCAATAAAAAAAGAAATGGAATTTGAATTGATTCTGGGCAAAATTATTTAAAAAAACCCATTAAGTTGCTGGTTTGAGAATATATGGAGATAAATGACAATCATTAGAAAATGATATGGGTTCATTAAGAACAGATCATGTCAATTTAGCTAATTTTATTTTTATTTTTTTATTGGGTTATTAAAATAACAGAATATTACAAACAAAGGACATATGGCTTTCTATAGCATATGATGTTCTTCAGGACCTGGAGTATTTTTCATTTGTCACCAATATCTAGATTAATGCCTTGCCCATAACTTAATAAATATGGGTTGAATTAAACTGGAAATTTCTGCAAAACACTTAGCAAAGCATCATGTTATATCTTTATTGATGAGATTAAAAAGAAGGTTGGGTTATAGCACAATTCCAAGTATTTTAGTGGGTTGAAGATTTTACCTTAAGAGTATCAATTGATGAATTGGTGTTGACATGGAGAGTGGGAAGTATTTAGCAGAATTCTGTACTTGGTTCTTTCTGCATTAACATCTTGGTCAGTGACATAGATATAGAAAAATATGGAATACTTATCATATTTGCAAATAATATAAAAATAAGGAAATAACTTGACTGATGGACTCAGGATTCAAACGTCAAAATGGATTATAAATTTAAACTTGCATTGCAGTTTAATATATATATATATATATATATATATATATATAGTCACATACTTGATTAAAAAATAATGGCACAAATATAGAGTAGGGTAGACCTAGTGGGTGGAAATAATATCAAAAAGATATTTTTCTAAATTATCATTTTTTTCAAATTTATCATTTATTTTAAGCCCAGTACTGCAAACAGTATTATATCAATTATACATGTGAAATTATGAAAAATATATTTCCATATAACTAAATATTTTTGATTTTTAAATCCAAAAACTGTTCATATCTTTTGATAATTTATCAATTATTGATTAGAGAAATGCAAATTAGAGAAATAATGGCAAAGCATTTGAAATTACTGGGTTGCCCCTAAATTAGGTAATGGCTAAACAAGTTGTGTTATGGATGACAGTGGAATACTATTCTGCCATAAAAAATGGCTAGCTTTATGATCTTAGAAAAACATGGATTGATGTGCATTAAATAATGAAGAGTGAAATGAACAGAACCAAGAAAACGTGGTATATGCTAATAGCAAATTTTCTTTAAGAACAACTTTGAGTGACTAAGTCATTTTGACTATTATAAAATCCCAAATGAACAACAAAAGACATATGAGGAAAGAAGCTATCTGGATCCACACACATACACACACACACACACACACACACACACACATTTGTGTCCAATGGTATCCATCCCTATGAAGGATAAGGGAAGGGAAGAAAAAATTATAAAATAACTTTATTTCATATTTAAAAGGAATATCAATATATATACATACACACACATATATTTACATATAGGTCCTTTTTCCCCTTTGATTTCTTTGGGATACAGTATTAATAGTGGTATTGCTAGGTGAAAATATATGGACAGTTTTACAGCCCTTTGAGCATAATTCCAAAATGTTCTCTAGAATGATTATGTGAGGTTCACAACTTTACCAATCATCATCATAATACTTATTTTCTTTCATCAAATCTGGCATTTATAATTTCTAATAGTTGTGAGATTATACCTCAGAGTTGTTTTAATTTGCCTTTCTCTAATCAAGTGATTCGGAGCATTTTTCATATAAGCAGAGATGGCTTTGGTTTCTTTTGAAAACTTCTAAAAACTAACCTCTGAAAATTTATCAATTGGAAAATGTCTGTAAATTTGACTCCAATTTATATTCAGTATATATGTGAGAAATAAGTCCTTTATCAGAGGAACTTGCTGTAAATATTTTGATATTATTTCATTGCTTGTGGTATCTTTTAGCAAAATGTGGTTTACCAGATTCTTTCTTTTCATTAAATCTATTTTTGTTTTTTCTTTGTCAGAGTCATATTTATTACCTTTGGCGAATTTACTTCTGCTGAAACATAATAGATTCTGTTCCAACCCCTCATTTAAACTCTGTGTCTTTCTTTTTCAAGTATAAACATGTATTATTGGATTCTTATTTCTTATCCACTATCCATTTCTGTTATATGGGCAAGCTCTTTCCGTTCACATTCACAGTAATGATTACTAAATTTATATTTTCTTCCTAACCATTTTCTTGGTTTATTCTTTCTCTTCATTCTTTTTCTTCTTTTAAGTCTGTTTTACTACTGACCACTGCCTCTCTTAATTTACCTTTCCTATTTCCCTGCTGAGTAAGAAAGATTTCTATACTCAACTGAGTATATGTGTGCATATTATATATGTACACACACATACGTGTGTGTGTGTGTGTGTGTGTGTGTGTGTGAGTGTGTGTGTATTCCTCCTTTTTGGAACCAATTCCAGTGAGAATGAAATTCAAGTATTTCCCACCTGATCCCATTCTCCCCAACACACACTGTAAAAGTTTTTTGTGTACAACTTTTATGTCAGATAATTTCCCCCATTTCTTTCTCTCTTCTTTCATTTCCTTTCTTTACCTTTCTCCCAGTGCATCCCTCTTTTTTTACCTCTTCATTATTTTTTGGAGATCATCTCACCATAATCATCTCTGTTTTGCTCTGTCCATGTAGACTCCCGATTGTCTTACTAATGATAATTTCTTAAGATATATAATTTTTCCATATAAGAATGTAAATAGCTAAACTTTATCAAGTCCCTTGAATTTTCTTGGCTCCCCAAGACCAACTACTGGATAAGTACAATCATTTTTCTTACTGGATGATACTTATGATTATATTCCAAAAATCTTCATGAACATTTTGAAAACCCCTTTACAGATTACTGTTCTTCTGGATAAAATACTGTAGGGCTAGCTTCCTGTAGCTCACAGGGAAAGATATTTCTTATTGGAGAAGGGGAGAAAGGTCTTCTACTGTTTAACAATGGGTAAGAGAGGAGGACAGTAGCTTAGAGAGACCATGGAAAAAGGAACCTTGGTCTCTGAATTGGTTGGTTCCATTTTCCCTACAAATTAAAAAGAAGCAAACTTTAATCCTTTTTTGTTTTGTTTTGTTTTGTTGTTGCTACTTGATTGCATACACCAACAGATAGATGAAAGAAAAATTTTAGGAAAATAGGGTTTGAGTTTCATGATGACACAGTGAAATGACAATTTTTCTGAAGTACAATTTTTGCCATAAAAGCATCTAAGTAGAAATGAATGTTGCCTAATACCTGCTTTTGATGTTGTATGGTAACCTCAGTTATAATAGATGGCTCCAACATGCCATTATCCCTGGGAATTTTAGACAAAGTGGAGTCATTACTAATGGATGTAAGACTTCCGGAAAATAGAAATAAGACATAAGCCAGTTAACTGTTTCTGAATTAGCAAAACATTTGAAGCTCTTTCTATATATATATATATATATATATATATATATATATATATATGCTTTATTTTTTCATGGGTAAAAACTAACTGCATTAACAGTGTTTTACTTACTCTCTTATGCCCCTAGATTATCATTGCCTTTTAAGCTTCTTCTTCTTTTTTTCTCAGTAGTTTCACTGCTTTGGCCAAATTGGTTTTAATCAGTTTGTTTTCCTCATTTGAGCAATGAAAATTACTTGCTATTTGTCTCACATTCTGTAGAATATTGAAACTTTTAATTTCCTCCTGTTCTATCATTCATTTTTTTACTGTTAAATTTTTTCCTTCTATTCTCCCTTCTGTTGCCTTTCTTTGCCAAGATCAAAAAATGAAACTTATATGAACATGTGCTCCTACCTTGAAAGTGAAGTTTTATTTCTGCCACAGAATTTGTTCCCTTTATGTCATCAGTTATTTTATTTAGTGACAACTCAGTGATTCTTTGGAATTCTTGGTTGTTATTAATGTAGTATAACATACTTATTAATGTGATGGTTGGAGGTGATTTTATTCTTGGTGGGGGAAAGGAGTCAGGAAATTAGTTCTTTGAAAGGTGAATGCAAGCTTCACTAAGATAACAAAAGAGATTAGATGTGTAGTGGATATAAAACTCATCTTTGAATCAAAATTTGACTTTAAGTTTCTTTTTTTTTTTTTTTAGACATACAGAATCTTTTCTGACTCAGTATACCAGTTGCTGCACATTCCTAATCTGCACTGGTAAAGAAGTTACCCCAGTGAAACCATAGGTTCCCTCCTTTCTTCTCTTTCTTACTCCAATTATCAGATAATAGATAAAACAGAAGAATGGGGCAGGAATAAAGAGAGAAAGATGAAAGAAGAAAAGGATCATAACAGAAATAAAATGCATGTGAGAGAGAAAAGAAAGAACAGGATATATGTTGGATTATCCTGATCATACCCCTATCCCAAGGAAAATGAGAATTTCTTCAGGGCAGAGAGTAGTTCACTTTTCAGCTATTGTATTCCTAATTTTTAACTCAGTGCCTGGCAAACAGAGTATTGGACTAATGATTTCAGTGATGTCAAGAATACCCAGGTGACAAAAATGTCTCTAAGAATATCAGGTCCTTTCCTACAACTTATAGAATTAGAAAATTATCTAGTGTACAAGGAGATTGAGTGACTTGATCAGGACTACAGAGCCAGGAGGACTTAAACCTTGGGCTTCTTGGCTTTGTGGCTATTCTCTAGCCACTAGCCAGTGGTGTCAAATTCTAATAGAAATGGGGATAGTAAAACACAAATATTCTTGTGGATTCTATATTGACTTAGGAAACCACATATTAGCATTATTTATTTCTACCACATTTTATTTTATCACTTATTTCCCAATTACATTATAATCTGGTTCAGGCTTTAGTCACTTCTGGCCATATCTTTGACATCTCTGCATTACTCCATGTTCCCTATCTCCATATAAATAAAGGCACTTAATTCTTGTTAAGGGCAGTGAAATGACACAATGGATAGAGTCGAGAAATCCTGAACTCAAATCTGACCTCAACCACATAACCAATTGTGTGACCTTCTTGGAGTCAGGAAGACCCAAATTCAGAGTGAACCTTGAGTCAAGTTATTTAACCTGCTTGCCTCAGTTTCCTGTAAAATGGTTAAGGAAGAAAATGACAAATCACCTTAGTATCTCTGCCAATAAAACTCTAAATGGAGTCAGAAGAGTTGGACACAACTAAAACAACTAAACAACAAAAATGTTATTAAATTGAAAGGATAAAAGGGAAAAAAATGGAAAAACAAAAGGAAGGAATAAAAATTTAAAATAAGAGGTAGATCAAAAAGAAAGAAATTGTGGGCCTCTTCGCTTTGTTATATAAACCTCTCTTCCCACTAGCTTATAAATGACTTGGATGGGTCAGTTATAAGTTAACAGGGTCCTATTCACATTCTGATTTTGCTCAAGCTCTATGTATTAGATCTACTTATACCTCCCTCAGTGCCTTCTTTTCCAGTGCAGATGCTGAGATAGAGACTGGATTCTCATGGTTGACTCCAACCCCAAACACTATAGAAATCCTTAATCAGGTCAACATGTCTTGTGACTAAACCACCTGGTCTAGTCTTACCACCTAAATCAGCCAATAAGAAAGAAACAGCAACAGAATGCTAAGCAGAATTTTGGACCATAGTCCAGAAAAGGGACTTTTCTCAATGTGATACTTGTCCACTATGCTTCTTTGCTGTTCTTTGGATCAACTCATTATTCAGGGAACCTCTTTATAATATCATTACCATATATTAATGCCATATCCTCTTCCCCCGTGGGCTTTTTTTGTATGGATTCTGGGTAGCCAAGGCTTTAGAACCTCCTTATATTAGTAAATCCCAATTATAACTTCAAAAATTTACATATGTTGTGATGTAATTAGCTCCATTTATTTATAAAAATCCTTGCTTAGCTTTTCTAGTTTTGATAATTCCTTCAAGGAGCTTGGACCACTGAGAGTATAAACCCCAGCAAATGTCTTTGGTTAGAAACTGTCTAAGCTGAAGATTCATTCAGAGATGACACCGTGACACATATTTATTCTCCTAATTTTAGGAACTTGTTGTTAAAACCCAGAATATACTCAAATTTACCAGTAAGAGTCAGGCCAGCAGAACTTGTTTAAACATCTCTTTGTTACTTGCATGCTATCTGTATGTACTTTACACATTACTTAATCTACCTAGAACTCAGTTTCCTAGTTGGTAAAATGAGAGATTTGGATTCTATCTTGAAGGTGACTTCTGGCCCTGGATTTATAAGACTAACAAACCTTAATTCTTAATCTCTCCTTTCTTCTATTCTGAAGGCTCAGCTTAAGTATAAGGAACTCTAGGAGTATATACCCAAACAATATATCCATAAAATACTGGGAGACTCAAAACTAACATTCAGCATCTATATTGATTAGAATAATATGACTCTCTTTCTATTTTTCTGTCTCTCTATGACTCTTACTCTGGTTTACAGCACTAATCTCTCAAAATAACTTTTAGTCCACAGCCTAATGTTCTCATTCTAGATTTTTTTGGGTTTTTGACTTCTTCTATGATGAACAACCAGAGACTAAATACCAATTATCCTCACTTCACGGATTACCATACAGAGGAATATCCTGAAAAACCTTTAAAGTTCAATTCTTCATTTCCCTTTTTTCTTTTCTGCACAGTGGTCTGAATTTTAGATTCAGCATCTACAGAATTTTACATAGAGCTAATTATGAAATGTGACTGATTTGCTTATAGGATTGTTCCTGATGGATAATATTCTTATAGGGTGGGATCTTTAGAGCTTCTTAAACTCTAGTTCATGTTGCCATATAGCATCTTGTAACTGAATGTGAGGGTTGTGAAATTATCATTTATTGTAAGCAAATGTTTGATTTGTACTCTTATTTTTTATTAGATACATTATTATATACCTACATACTTGGGGTCATGTAAAAATTACTTGGGCAAAAATGGGTCACCAATGGGAAAAGTGTAAGAAACTTGCTTTAGAGCACACAGCTCAAATGAAATTGTGTCAGTGATAACCCTGTCATATTGAAGGTATGGATAAAAGGACATAGACATAGGAGAAAGAAAGGTATAGAACAAGATTTTTGTGAGAAACCTGTGTTGTCCTCTCTTTTCTATTAACACACTCTGTCTCTGTCTCTGTCTGCTTCTATATTTCTTGTTTCTCTCTCTCTTTAATCTCATGGCATTCTATGTAATATACATCAATGTAAATATCTTTCCAGCTGTAATCTCCCCTTAAACTCAGACCCTTATATCTCTAGGTAACTTCTGTACCTGTCCCCCTGCTATATATCCATTCAACATGTCAAATATAGCATATACAAAGCTTACCTAAATTTTTTTCTCCTCATTGTAACTTCTTTATGTCCTTGATGTCATCATAATTTTTTCATTCATTCAAGTTCAAAGTTGTTTTTTTTTTCTTTCCCCATCCCCTAGGCTATAGTTGTACTATCTAATCTTTCTATATATTTTGCATCTTCCCTCCCTGACATGCCCTGGTTTAAGTCTTTATTATTTTTTGATGGAATACTATAATAGCCTCCTGTTTTTCCTAATCTCCATCTTCTTAATTTTCATCCTTAATAATGCCATTGCCCCATTTGCCAATACTAACTTCCTAAGTACAATTCTGAAGTTGCTTGTCTTGCTCTAATAACTTTAGCAATTCTCTATTGCTTCTGTAACAAAATGTAATTCTTTTATCTTTGTTTTTAAAACTTTTTTTCCTAACTTATTTTATATTACTTCCCCTTTCACACAATTTACATTCTGCCTAAACTGAACTAATAACTGTCACGGGAACTTGATACACTTTCTCCTGCCTCTACAATTGAAGATTGTTCCCCATGCCTGAAATATACTTCTTGTCTTTGTCTTTCAGAATCTTTCTCTTCCTTTACTGTCTAATTTAGGCATCACTTCTTCCATGTAGAATTCCATTTATCTTTCTTCCTAAAGCTGAAAGCTATTTCCCATTTCTCAAAAATCCCTAATGTTTTTGACTGCCATCATTCTACATATACATCATATTCCTTTTCTCCTTTTCCCCTAAAATAAAACAAAGACTGGACTATTTATAACTGTAACCCCAATAAAGCATTTTGTGGCACTCTAAGTTCTTAAAAATGTTTGTTGAATTAAATTAGATTAAGGAAATAATGACGTTGATAGTAGAATTTAACATTACACATAAGTGGCTTTAGTAATTTTTTGTAATAGGAGATTGGATTATATTATGGATACTAAATTCTGTGTCAATAGACTCACTGATCTCTGCTGCCCCTGGGATTTTACACTGAGGGTTCTTCTACATCCTCTGACTATATCTGTCAAGTCTCATTTACAAGTGATAATACTTGAATTAATATTATCCTTTTTTGAGTCATCAGATGTTCCATAAACATAGAATTCCTTGCCATATTTTATCATCTAGTGGAAGTGCAATCTGTATTCCTAGAGTATTCCATGAATCTAGCATTATGTTCAGTATAGTGTTGAAGTTCATTGACCTTTAGATTGTACTTGTTCTCAACGTTAACTATTAAGTCTTAATATGTTAGCTCTTGGGTTCCTGCAATATTGATCTGAATTTTTTTTTTCAAGTGAGATTCTCTTCTTGGATTAATTAATCTCCTTTTGAGTCTTTGCACTAAAACAACTTTTTATAGACTGATAGTCCAACAACAGTTTATTCAGGATTGCATCTGTTAAAAATCTGTGTAGCCTCTACATTTTGGGGCCACAAAAATGCCAACAACCAATTAAAATATTTAGAAAATACAATGATAACATGGAGACAATGGTCATTGGAATGATTAAGGCATCCCCTTCTTATCTTACATTTGTTCCCCAAAATAAGCAATCTTTTCTTTGGGTCATAGAGTGGAATTGTTGAATTTCAATTTTCTTTCAGCTTTTTACTACTCATCTCAATATGGGTAGTAATCTTAAAATGAAAGATACAGCTTATTTCTTGGTTTAAGATGACATTATAAGTACTACTGTGTTGCTTCTGACCTTTGTGTCCTTCTTTTAAACATTCATTAAATTTTTTTGAGTTCCAGATTCTCTTCCTTCTTCCCCTCATCCATTCTTTGAGAAATTAAGCAATATGTTTAAGCAAATCCAAATTATGATTATATGAAATATGATCTAAGTCATTATTGATTAAATAAATGAAAAATTAAAAACCTCAAAATATCACCTGACATCTATCAGATTGGCTAAAATAATTGAAGGGGAAAGCAACAAATGTTGAAGGGCATGTGGAAACATTGGGATACTAATTTACTGTTGGTCAGGGAACTGCTCCAGCCATTTTGGAGAGCAATCTGATATCATGCCCCAAATGTTATTAGACTGTGTATCCATTTGGACTCAGCAATACCATTGTGTCTATTTCCAAAGATGCTTAGAACAAGGAAAAGAATCTATAGGTTATAAAATATTTATAGAAGCTCTTTTTGTAGTATCAAAGAATTGAAAATCGCTGGAATATACATCAATTGCAGAATGTCTGAACAAG
Source organism: Sarcophilus harrisii (assembly GCF_902635505.1). Taxonomy (NCBI): domain Eukaryota; kingdom Metazoa; phylum Chordata; class Mammalia; order Dasyuromorphia; family Dasyuridae; genus Sarcophilus; species Sarcophilus harrisii. The sequence goes on along the minus strand of NC_045426.1, from coordinate 149,913,178 downwards.
TTGTGCTATATGATTTTGATAGAATGAGACAGTGCTGCAAGAAATGATGAACTCAATGATCTTAGAAAAAAACATGGAAAGACACACATAATAATGAAAACTCATAAAAATAATAATGAAAATGAATAATAAATGGAAATGAGCAGAAGCAAGACAACGTTATTTGGAGTAACAACAATGTTGTTTTAAGAATAACTTTGAGAGACTAAGTCATTTTTACTATTATAAATATCTAAATTAACTTCAAAGAACTATGAAGGAAGGCACTGAGTTTTCTAAGGGAAGCCTTCTCAGAGTCACTAGGATAAATTTGTTCAAACCCCAAGCTTCAATTTCATTTACCAAAAATCATCTGACTGCTACACCCAGTGAAAGAACTCAGGGAAATGAGTGTGAACCACTACATAGAATTCTCAACCCCTCTATTTTTGTCCTCCTGCATTTTTGATTTTCTTCACAGGTTAATTATACACTATTTCAAAGTCCAATTCTTTTTGTATAGCAAAATAACTATATGGAAATATATACATATATTGTATTTAACATATACTTTAACATATTTAACATGTATTGGTCTACCTGCCATCTGGGAAAGGGGTTAGGGAGAAGGAGGGGAAAAATTGGAACAAAAGGCTTTGCAACTGTGAATGCTGAAAAATTACCCATGCATATATCTTGTTAATAAAAAGCTATAATAAAAAAAAAATCTGACTTATGACACATTGGAACTCCAGAAAGTCCCCCTCCCCTGACTGTTTTTTGCAATATTTTACCACATCCACAAAGATTACACTAAATAACATCGTGAATGCTTTAATGAATTTGTATTGGCTGAATTTTGCTTCCTTATTCTTTGTATCTGGGATAGCTTTCCGTGCTAGATAGTGAGCCTACCTCCTGGCCACTGGGAATAAAGGCCAGACATGGATGGAGGATTCTTGCTTTAGAAGTATAGAATCTGGTGCTCTCCTCCTGTAACTCACCTCTCCTTACTTGACTGCTTGTTGGGAGGGTGATGCCGTTTCTTGCAAGACCATAGTAAAGCTCCTTTTTGCTTTCATCTTGAGAATCTCCTTGATTATTTGAGTTGGTGATCTTTGACCCACCCAGTTTATGGGGGTTCATCCATAATCTTGAAGCCTACCTAGAAGAAGAGCTCTCTCTCAAGGGATGGTTGTGTCTGCCAGACTTTGGCCGTCTCAGGATCTGGAGGGTGGCTTGCCTCCTGGTGTGCTGAACGACACAAGAAGGAAAAACTTAGTGAAGCAGAAACAAAAGTTAGAAGTCAAAATTGTCCTGTGATATGAAAAAAGGGAAGAAAAGAGAATCGGCTGCTACAGACATGTAAGCTGTACAAGTACAGTTCTGAAGTAAGCATGATCAGTAAGCATGATCCTGTGAGTACCTGGATGACTTTTTAGGAGGTGGGCAAACCCTTCTGGCAAGATCCAATGAGCCTCAGAGGTAAGATTCAGGAGAGCATTTTGAAGTTGTTGAGTTACTGATAGGGAATTGTGATAGAAATAAATATGGGGCAGGAACAGTCAAAGGGGAATAAGAAAGCTAGCCCCAAGGAATCCCTGAGGTACATAGGCTTAATAATTGGAATTGGACAAATTGTAAGGGAAAAGATAAGGAGATGACTAAGTACTGTTGTGTTATTTGAGATAGTGCACTCCTAGGGAGAAATATCTCCTGGCCAAAATATGGATCTTTTCAAGACTGGAACAACTCAATCTCTCTCTATGTTAATTCCAAGAGTTTCTTTAATGCAGAGGAAAATTCTTAGGCAACTCTCCAGAGAACTTGCAAATGGTCTTAAAGGATAAAACTAGACAAAGAGCAAGAAAAAGAGACCAAGGCTAAAACCCCTCCTCATTCTTGGGACCTCTTTCTAGCTCTCTTATCCTGAGGCCTTTGTCAACTTAAGGGTTAGACCACAAAAAGAGGAAATAGTATTTATTGTAAATTCTGCCTGAATTTTGTTGTTTCAGCTCCCCCTCCCAACCAAATTATCATCCAAAAGTCTAATCATTTTGAGAGTGAAAAGAGAGATTTTTTTTTCTGTATTCTTATAGAAGTAATGGAATTAAAATATCAAGGAACAACTATTGTGAATTGAGGGCTTCTAGTTCCAGAGGCTGGAGTAAATCTATTAGGCAGGGATCTGATTAATAACTATTCATCCACTTGATCTCTAAGTACCCTAGATTAATCCCTATGAAAATAATCCTAATGAGAGAAGAAAAAGTACAGACTGACCCTCAAGCCTGGGCAAATCGAGATAACCTGAGGAGGATCCCAATCCATTCTATCAAAATCTCCTCAAAGGACCCTAATGCAGTGGTGCAGATGAGACAATATCCAACTGCATTAGAAGAAAGGAGAGGCCTCCAGCCAGTAATAACCCAGCTGGTGTTGGAACCCTGTATTTCCTACTTCAATACTCTAATCTTTCCCATTAAAAGAAAAGGAATGGATCATACAGAATGGTCCAGGACTTGAGGGATATTAAAAAGATTGTGCTTCCCTCATACCCAGTAGTACCAGATCCCTATATCATTATGAGAAAGATTTCTAGCTCAAGTAAATTGTTTTGTGTTGTAGATTTGAAAGATGCCTTCTGGAGTTATCTGCTTGACCCCTCTTCCCCCCCCCCCCCGCCTCCCCCCCACCCCGAGCAGAAATATTTTTGCTTTGTGTTGCTGCCTTCTTTTAAGAGTCATAGCATATGAGCCCTTCTCAAAGGTGAGATGAATAGGCAGGACTCAGAGTGTGAAAAGAGCTTCAATTTATTATGCTGTACAACCTTGTTGATATACATTTTTGCAAGTTTGAACAGTGCATGAACAGCAGCCAATCCCCAATCACCATTCAGAGAACCAGCTTGTGGGCTTTGCATATGCATGGTAGCTGCCAATGGGAGGAGAGCCAGTTCAGAAATTCAGCAGCTCAATCATAGGGGAGAGGCCCTGTTCAGGCATCCCTGCTCCCATAGTCACTAGCTGTGATCCTCAGCTTACTCACTTTCATGATCACAAATCACTGCTCCTACCTCACCAAGGGTGTTTCTGTAACATGGCAGAGAACTGGATACTGGAAGAAAGTAACAATACTGCTGCTATGTATTGCCTCAGGGTTATACCTAGCCTCCCAATCTGTTCAGACAGGTACTTGAGAGCCTGATGGAGGGCTTTAAATCCCCACCAGGAACTAGAGTTTTACAGTATATGGATGGTTTGTTAGTAGCAGGAGAGAAAAGAGGAATGGTCAGTGAGGCTTCCATGTAGAGGCTGAATTTTGTGGAAGGACATGGGCTCAGAGTGTCCAGGGAATAATTCCAGTTTGTGGAAAGGGAAGTCAAATATTTGGAACATTTAATTAGTGAAGGCAGTAAACAGTTGGATTTAGCTAGAATGGAGGAAATTCTACAAAGTACAGCCTGAGGACCAAAAGAAATCTTAAAGGTTTCTGGGGCTAGTGGTGTATTGTAGAAATTGGGTTGATTGCTATGTGGTCTTCACAAAACCTCTGTAGCAACACTTACTGGATGAGAGACCAGATCCTTTCAGCTAGAATAGAGTGAGGGGAATTTTGAGCAGCCTTTAGCTCTAATCTCTCCCCCATTATCAGCCTTACCAACTTTAGAAAAGCCATTCCACCTCCTTGTCAATATTGAAAAGGGAATTGGTTCTGGCCCAAACAAGAGGAGGGCAGAGATGACCCAGGGCCTTTTTGTTCAAACTTTTAGATTCTATTGACCAGGATAAGCCTGCTCATACCCAGGATGTGGCTGCTACTGTCCTTCTGGGAGAAGAAAGTGGGCAACTCACCTTTGAGGGAAATTTGATTGTAAGTGCTCCCTACCAGGTAAGAACCATTCTTTTTTTTTTTTTTTATAGTTTTTTATTTACAAGATATATGCATGGGTAATTTTTCAGCATTGACAATTGCATGACCTTTTGTTCCAACTTTTCCCCTCCTTACCCCCACTCCCTCCCCAAGATGGCAGGTTGACCAATACATGTTAAATATGTTGAAGTATAAGTTAAATACAATATATGTATACATGTCCAAACAGTTATTTTGCTGTACAAAAAGAATCGGACTCTGAAATAGTGTACAATTAGCCTGTGAAGGAAATCAAAAGTGCAGGCAGACAAAAATAGAGGGATTGGGAATTCTATGTAGTGGTTCATAGCAATTTCCCAGAGTTTTTTCACTGGGTGTAGCTGGTTCAGTTCATTACTGCTCTATTGGAACTGATTTGGTTCATCTCATTGCTGAGGATGGCTAGGTCCATCAGAATTGATCATCATATAGTATTGTTGTTGAAGTATATAATGATCTCCTGGTCATGTAAGTCTCTCCAGGCCTTTCTGAAATCATCCTGCTGCTCATTTCTTACAGAATAATAATATTCCATAACATTCATATACCATAATTTATTCAGCCATTCTCCAATTGATAGGCATTCACCAGTTACCAGTTTCTGGCTACTACAAAGAGGGCTGCCAAACATTCTTGCACATATTGGTCCCTTTCCCTTCTTTAAAATCTTTTTGGGATATAAGCGCAGTAGGTGAGAACCATTCTTAATCAGAAAGTTTGATTAAGCCATCAACATCAACTAACTCTTGGATACGAACTATGAAGCAATTGCCCTAGAACAAGATGTCTTAGTTCTGACCCAAGATCATAACATTAATGTTCATTGGAGTGATTGAAGGGAAAAGGCAGAATGGATTCACTATAGTGGATGGAGATAGGAATTCTCTAGTGGAAGTGGACAACTTACCCCAAAACCTCAGTGGCTCAGATTTATGAGCTCTATGGTCTAAAATTCCAGGGGTCCTCAAACTTTTTAAATAGGGGGCCAGATCACTGTCCCTCAGATTGTTGGAGGGCCGGACTATAGTAAAAAAAAAAAAAAACTTTGTTTTGTGGGCCTTTAAATAAAGAAACTTCATAGCCCTGGGTGAGGGGGATAGTCGTCCTCAGCTGCCGCATCTGGCCTATGAGCTGTAGTTTGAGGACCTCTGGAAACCAAGCTTTGAAATTAATAGAGGTTCAGGAAGACAATATATATACAGACTCTAATAAACATATACAGACTCTGAGGAGTGGTATATGTTTTTGGAAAAATCTAAGAAGAACTAAGCATGATAAAAAGTTAGGGAAACAGATTAGCATATACCATGATCTTAAATAAGGTTTTAGAAAATTAGCTATTACCTGAAGCAGTGGCTGTCGTTCATGTTAGGGTACATCAACTTGGAATATCTTTTGAGTCTGGAGGAAACCACCTTGCTGATGAGGAAGCAAAAAGGGCAGGAGAAAATGAACTCGAGATGGGCGACCCAATGTTAGTTTTGCTATTCCTCTTCACCCTCCTTTACACAGGAGAAATGAAAGGTTCAAGAGCTAGGAGCTTCTGAGAGCAACCATGGACATTTGTTTCTACCTGATGGCTGAGAAGTATTGACCAAAGCAGGTATGAGGCAAGTACTGCAGTTTCTACATCAAGGTAGTTATTGGAATGTACAAAACTTGTGTGATGTGCTCTTTTTTTTTTTTAAATTTAATAGCCTTTTATTTACAGGATATATGCATGGGTAACTTTACAGCATTAACAATTGCCAAACCTCTTGTTCCAATTTTTCACCTCTTACCCCCCACCCCCTCCCCCAGATGGCAGGATGACAAGTAGATGTTAAGTACATTAAAATATAAATTAGATACACAATAAGTATACATGACCAAAACGTTATTTTGCTGTACAAAAAGAATCAGACTGAAATATTGTACAATTAGCTTGTGAAGGAAATCAAAAATGCAGGTGGGTATAAATATAGGGATTGGGAATTCAATTGTAATGGTTTTTAGTCATCTCCCAGAGTTCTTTTTCTGGGCATAGCTGGTTCAGTTCATTACTGCTCCATTGGAAATGATTTGGTTGATCTCGTTGCTGAGGATGGCCTGGTCCATCAGAACTGGTCATCATATAGTATTGTTGTTGAAGTATATAATGATCTCCTGGTCCTGCTCATTTCACTCAGCATCAGTTCGTGTAAGTCTCTCCAGGCCTTTCTGAAATCATCCTGTTGGTCATTTCTTACAGAACAGTAATATTCCATAATATTCATATACCACAATTTATTCAGCCATTCTCCAACTGATGGACATCCATTCAGTTTCCAGTTTCTAGCCACTACAAAAAGGGCTGCCACAAACATTCGTGCACATACAGGTCCCTTTCCCTTCTTTATAATCTCTTTGGGATATAATCCCAGTAGTAACACTGCTGGATCAAAGGGTATGCACAGTTTGATAACTTTTTGAGCATAGTTCCAAACTACTCTCCAAAATGGTTGGATTCGTTCACAACTCCACCAACAATGCATCAATGTCCCAGTTTTCCCGCATCCCCTCCAACAATCATCATTATTTTTTCCTGTCATCTTAGCCAATCTGACAGGTGTGTAGTGGTATCTTAGAGTTGTCTTAATTTGCATTTCTCTGATTAATAATGACTTGGAGCATCTTTTCATATGACTAGAAATAGTTTCAATTTCTTCATCTGAGAATTGTCTGTTCATATCCTTTGACCATTTTTCAATTGGAGAATGGCTTGATTTTTTATAAATTAGAGTTAATTCTCTATATATTTTGGAAATGAGGCCTTTATCAGAACCTTTGACTGTAAAAATATTTTCCCAGTTTATTGCTTCCCTTCTAATCTTGTCTGCATTAGTTTTGTTTGTACAAAAACTTTTCAGTTTGGTATAATCGAAATTTTCTATTTTGTGATCAGTAATGATCTCTAGTTCTGCTTTGGTCATAAAGACCTTCCCCTTCCACAGGTCTGAGAGGTAAACTATCCTATGTTCCTCTAATTTATTAATAATTTCATTCTTTATGCCTAGGTCATGAACCCATTTTGACCTTATCTTGGTGTACGGCGTTAAGTATGGATCAATGCCTAGTTTCTGCCATATTAGTTTCCAATTTTCCCAGCAATTTTTATCAAACAGTAAGTTCTTATCCCAAAAGCTGGGGTCTTTGGGTTTGTCAAAGACTAGGTTGCTATATTTGTTGACTGTTTTATTCCTTGACCCTAACCTATTCCACTGATCAACTAATCTATTCCTTAGCCAATACCAAATAGTTTTGGTAACTGCTGCTCTATAATATAATTTTAGATCTGGTACAGCTAAGCCACCATCATTTGATTTTTTTTTCATTAATTCCCTTGAAATTCTTGACCTTTTGTTTTTCCATATGAACTTTGTTGTTATTTTTTCTAGGTCATTAAAATAGTTTTTTGGGAGTCTGATTGGTATAGCGCTAAATAAATAGATTAGTTTAGGTAATATTGTCATCTTTATTATATTTGCTCGCCCTATCCAAGAGCATTTAATATTTTTCCAATTGGTTAGATCAGACTTAATTTGTGTGAAAAGTGGTCTGTAATTTTGCTCATAAAGTTTCTGGTTTTCCCTTGGCAGATAGATTCCTAAATATTTTATATTTTCAGTAGTTACTTTAAATGGAATTTCTCTTTGTAACTCTGACTGTTGGATTTTGTTAGTGATATATAAGAATGCTGATGACTTATGTGGGTTTATTTTATAACCAGCAACTTTGCTAAAGTTGTGGATTATTTCTAATAACTTTTTAGCAGAATCTCTGGGGTTCTCTAAGTATACCATCATGTCATCGGCAAAGAGTGATAATTTGGCTTCCTCATTGCCTATTCTTATTCCTTTAATCTCTTTCTCAGCTCTTATTGCTATAGCTAGCGTTTCTAATACAATATTAAATAGTAACGGTGATAGTGGGCAACCTTGTTTCACTCCAGATCTTATTGGGAATGGTTGCAGTTTGTCTCCATTACATATGATGCTTACTGATGGTTTTAAATAGATGCTGCTGATTATTTTAAGGAAAAGTCCATTTATTCCTATACTCTCAAGTGTTTTTAATAGGAATGGATGTTGGTAATAGGAAAGGTAATAGGAAAAGAAAATGCTTTTTCTGCATCTATTGAGATGATCATATGGTTTTTGTTAATTTGGTTATTAACATGGCCAATTATATTGATAGTTTTCCTAATATTGAACCAGCCCTGCATTCCTGGTATAAATCCTACTTGATCATAGTGTATTATCTTGGAGATGATTTTCTGTAGTCTTTTTGCTAATATCTTATTTAAGATTTTAGCATCAATATTCATTAGGGAGATTGGTCTATAATTTTCTTTCTCTGTTTTCAGCCTACCTGTTTTAGGTATCAGTACCATGTCTGTGTCATAGAAGGAATTTGGTAGGACTCCTTCATTCCCTATTTTATCAAATAATTTATATAGCATTGGGGCCAATTGTTCTTTAAATGTTTGGTAAAATTCACATGTAAATCCATCTGGTCCTGGGGATTTTTTCTTAGGGAGTTGTTTAATTGCCTGTTCTATTTCTTTTTCTGAAATGGGACTATTCAAGCAATTTACTTCCTCCTCTGTTAGTCTGGGACGTCTATCTTTTTGGAGGTAGTCATTCATTCAAAACTTGTGTGATGTGCTCTTGACCTGATATGTAACACCTAGCTTGTATACCCTGATAGGCCAACTGATAGATGACTGTCTTGTTTGTTGAAGTACAAACAAGTCAGCTCAATGTCAAATTCTGGTAGGGGAGAAGGCCTCCAGGAATTTACCCTTTCAGAGCATATAAGTGGACTTTACTGAACTGCCTACTATAGTCCAAGTATCTGTTGGTCATTGTGGATCATTTGATTTCATGGGTGGAGTCCTCTCTTTCTCAAGCAAATTTTTGACCGGTAACTAATATTATGCTTGAACAGATCATCTCTAGGTAGGGGCTGGGGGAGAAGACTGACTCATATCAGGGATAACATTTTAAAGTTAAAGTCCTCCAGTCCAGGAAATTAAAAGAAAAGTTACTAAATTAGCTCTTAAGACCTAGCTGCCCTGGACCAAATGCTTATCCTTAGCCTTAATTAGGATTAGAATGAAAACTCAGAGGGATATTGAGTTGTCCCTGTATGAATTATTATATGGACATCCCCATTTGAGAATAAGGAATAAAGAACAGTGGGATCCAAAATAAGAAAGCTGGATGTGGAATCAGGAAGACTTCATTATGAGTTAAAATTTGGCCTTAGACACATTATCTGTAAGACCCTGGGCACATCACTTAACCCTGTTTGCCTTAGTTTCCTCCTATGTAAAATTAGCTGAAAATGGCAGACCACTACATTGTATTGACCAAGAAAACCTCAAATGGGATCATGAAGAGTCAAATTGATATGACTGAACAACAACATATAATTAGATTGAACTCCTTGAATAAGAATTATCTTACATTTTCTTTGTTTTTTCTACTCTGTAAGCCATATATTAAAGTTAAAAGAGAATGGTTTTCTGTTGTTTTCAGGACTTGTCACATCTGGCACTCTCTCCCCACTGTGATATTAGGTAAAACACTTAACCCCTTTCAACCTTAGGTCATCTATCTATGAAATGAAGGGTTTGCACTGGCTTCTGATATTCTTTATAAATCTATGAGTCTATGATTGATAATTAGTATAATATGAATCATAGAATATAAATCACAAATATTCCCTGATAGGATAGGATAAACATGGCTATTCTACTCATGTCATATTAGCATGATAAAACTTATATTAATGTAAAGAGGGATTGAGACTAAAGGATAGAATGCTTCTTAATCTTTTGATGGACCGTTCTTGCTCTCATTCTTTTATGAGGGTTAACCTCCTTCTGGTTTCTGAATATATCAAGTTGTGGTTTTTGTTTATCATTTATTTTTGAAGAGAACCAATGATATCATGAGGGTGATATTTTAATATGTGAACTGATAGAATTTAAGTGAGGCAGAGCTGTGCAAAGTCATCAGCCTACCTCTCTCTTCTAGAGTAATAGAAGTCAAGTGATCAGAAAAGTTTAGAGAAGTATGGAGAAAGAAAACTATTTCTCCTGATAGAAGAACATGATTTCTTATGTTAGTTTTGTATTTGAGGAAAAGATAATGCAGCTATCAATAAATGAGTTGTGCTTAGGCCACTATTACCAAAATATAGGACATTGTATGAATCAGGGACATTTGAGAAAATAAATAACTAAAAGAGGTGGGATAGAATGACTATTGCTGTTGCATAATTTGTCTGACTCTAACTCTGTGCCTTTGAATCTGATCACTTCGTCCAGATCTACTTCACTTAAATCTAATTCATGTGATGTTGAGACATCATCCTTAAGACACCATTTGTCCTCTTTAAGAATAAATATAAATGTCTAAGTTTTGAGATGATTATTTTGTTTGCATTTTCTAGGGAGTTTCCTTAATAGTGTGTTATTCTGGTTTCTTTCACTAGTGTGCTTCCCCATGAGATGAAAAACAGCTAATGAAGAGCAATACATTGAATCTGAATTCTTGAATTCATATTGAATGTATGACTGTACTTAGTGTTGTCCCTCAATGGTAGAAAGTATTTGATAAGAACATTCTAAGCTCCATTTCTGATACAGTTTTTGTTCTGCGAGTTTTCTTCTTTACCTCATTAGGTATATTTGAACAATTATGACCATAAAAATTAATTAGGCCTTAATTATTCAAATCATACTGTGGAGGGTAACCTATAAACATAATAGATTGTCTTCATTAAAAATGAAAAATAGCATCAGAAAGGCATCAGAAGCATTTCCTCTAATTGCTCTTTGTCATCACTGCTGAGAAATGATTTAAAACATTATGGTTGTTGGTATTAGCCGAAGAAAGAACTTTTAGACTGTTTCTATATTGCCACTAAGAGTTTAAATTTCTGTGGAGAATACACTTAATAAGTAAAAAAATAGATGTTGTCATATGAAAATCACAGATATAATGTCAATATTTGCATCAAAAACATTCTGAATGGTACTTACTTTAGAATAAAAGGCAACAGATTTATTTTCAAAACTGAACATTGTATATCTGTTCATTAATAATGAACATCAATATTCCCTACTTTGTATTCAAGATATTTTTACTGTCATGCCATACTACTGAAAGATTACATTAGGGGTAATACCTGTCTGACATTTTCCCTTGAGATAGATATTTTTCCCCATCTGTCACACCCATTGTTTTATGTAACAGTAACATTGTTTTATATAGAATTTTGTTTTCTATTTTACTTTCATAGTAAATTCTGATTTAACAGAAACAGAACTGAATATAAGGCCCAATAGGAAAAAAAAAAGGCAAAAGGAGCACTGAAGAGGAAAGATATGGTATCCCAATATTTCATATAACTTAAACTAAATGTTTCTATAAGGTTAGGTGAAAAGGGGAAGATTATTTTGGAATGAAGGTAGGTGATACAGAAAGTAGAACACTGAACATGTAGTCAGGAAGACTCCAAAACTATTCTTAGACTTTTTGTGTGACTCTGTGCAAGTCATTTAATTTCTCTCTGCTCCAATTTCCTTACCTATAAAATAGAGATAATAAAAGTATCTTGCAGGGATGTTGTGAGAATAAAATGAGATAATACTTGTGAAAGCACTTCACAAGCCTTAAAAGTGTTGTGCCGATGCTAGCTATTAACCTACCTGCCAACATCTTCATTTTTATATTTTTAATCAATGATGTCTAATATCCTAACACCCCAAAACAAGAAATATCCTATAATCAGTTTTCCTCCTTTAATGGGTGTCTCAACTTTTCCACACTTTTGCCTTATTCATTTTATGATTCAAATTTACATGAAATGTCCAGTGTTTTAATTTGTCTATTTCTCATAGTTAAGAAAGTCAGAATTCAGGTCTCCTGAAAAAAAAAATACCTCACATTTTCTCCTGATTTTCCAGAGGTGCCCTTTTATGTATCTTTCCCCAAAAAATTAATTGTAGTTTCTTGAGGATAGAGCCTAACTTATTTTTTGCCTTTGTATCCTTAACATTTAGCATAATACTTGATACAAAGTAAGCCTTTCTGCAGTCACTTATTGTCTGACTGATTTCAGGCAATTGCCAAGTCCTGTAGAACATTTTGACTCGGTTGTTTTTATCTAAAACTTTCTGTATATACCCAGGCTACTATCATAGTTTCTCATTCCAAAACTTCCCTCCTTCCAATCTGTTTATGCATATGACTATGAAATAAATTGTAGTAACCCACAATTCTTCTCTCATTGCTTTCAAGTTCAAAGATGATCAATGACTTTATTTTCTATAAGATAAAGACCCCTTACTTTGTAATTCAAGGGTCTTCTCAATCTGGTCCTTCTTTCCTTTCTCAGCTTCCTTCCCTGCTTATCCGCCTCTTTTCTCCATGAACCTTTTATGCTAAGATGGTTGACATTTGCTTGTCTTCATTTATGCTATTTCTCTTGCCTGGAATGCTTCTACTTCCAGGTATTCTACTTCTAGACCTCTACTTCTTGAAATTCCACTTACCTGTCAAGAAGTAGCTTATCTTTTACTTCTTTGAAGAAGCAAACCTTAATTCTGCTCCCTTTCTCTGCTCTGAATGCTTATAAAAGTTGTTGCCCCAAGTACTGATGGGGCACAATATGTAGTATACTCATTTGTACATGTTATGTCTTACAGTCTAGTTGGGAAAGAAGAGTACCTAGCAGTACCTATATATAGGGACCATGTGCTTTAATTGTCTTCCATGATTTGTAGTGCGTTCCCTTGGTACCTTGTAGGTTATAGTCTACATCAAGGTCTTAACCTTTTTGGGGGGCCATGGATTTTACTGGCAATGTGATAAAGTCAAGGAATACCTTAGAATAAAATTTTTAAATGTTTATAATGAAATATATAAGAATACAATGAACATTATACTGAATAACAGTTACCATTATTTTTGAAGTCCAAGGTTATAGACCCCTTGATAACAATAGAATCTAATAAGATCAGGAAAGAATGTTTGCTTAGAGACTTGCAGATCCAGTCTTAAAGACTTTAAACTGAAAATAAATGAAAGGGAGAAAATTATTTTCTGACATTCATATATACATATATGCATATGTGTATATATAATTAATGTATATACATGCTGTTTACTGTGTACTATTTACATATTTATGTACACAAACATAATTATAATATATATGTTTATATAAAATGTTTATAGATTGTATAATTAATGAAGTGAATTAAATACTACTTAAAGAAAAAAAATCTGGCTTTAATAAGTATATCTGAGACTTTGTGGAAAAGTTTTCACGATCTATATATTGCCAATGGTAAGATATATGATACCGAAAAGGTATATCTCTGTAACATTCATGTTATATATGTATATATACATGATAAATAGCAAAATATCATATATTTTAATGACATATGCAAATATATGCATATGTATACATCTTAATGTGATTCTGAGGGGCATTTAGATATATAAAATAGCTATACATAGAAAACATTTTCTAATAAAAATCATACTTTTGTAATTCCCATATTCATTTACATAATGAATATGGGGTCACTACCCACGTAATATATATATAGACATATATGTGTGTGATTTTTAACAACATAGCTATTCCTTCCCTAAGTACCAATTATATCCAGTATATTATTTCTCATTCTATATATTTCATGTCCATAGGCTCTCTATTCTCCACAAAGAATCCACCAAATATACTGGAGGACTTCAATTATGTCTTTTCATATTGTTGTAGGTATCAATGTCACTCTTACCCAGTTATTTGTTTCCTTGTTCTCAACATGTGACTGACTTTTAAAGTGCACACACAGGCATTTCTTTTACAAATAAGTTTCAGTTATAAATAGATGTTGTCTTTGGCCATTTAGTCTTAGCTTGCTTTAATAGCAGCAATGTATCTAGACCATGAGAAGCAAAAGACTCATGTATTCTGCATGGGCAGACTGTGATTTGGGAATTGGGTCTGGGTTCCACTTGTTAAAATATATTCTCATGTTGTTATCAGAATGATGAGAATGAAGATCCTACCATACAAGAGTTAACTGAATAAAAATGAAAATGTTTACACTGAAGAAGAGAAGACTGAGCTGCAAAAGGATCATAACATATGTCTTCAAGTGTTTGAAGAGCTATTGCATATAGTAGAATAATTACATGTGTTCCTTAGGTCTGGGAGGAAGAACTAGATACAATGAGTAGAAGTTCCATTAAAAAACAAATAAAACTCTCCTAACAGTTAGATTTATCCAGAAGTGAAATGATCCTTCTAAGATAATATGACCCAATGTAATGGAGGTCTTCAAGTAGATAATAAATGACCATTTGTCCTAACATTTTTCTGGACTTGGAAAAAACATAGGCAATAGCATAGTATGGAATTTACTATATAAACCCTAAAAAATCCTTGTTTAGCTTGAAGATTCTATGACTCTTAGGTAGATACTCAAGATTATCATAATTTCCTGTTCTTTTGATACTCATTCAGTTCCCATAATCCATAATAAATCATATAATAGTTGTTCAAAAGTACTTCCTATTCCTTCTTTGTTTTCAGATTAAAGCTCAGATAAACTATTTTAGAATTAAAATGTTTCTACAATCTTGTATTACCTTACCTCTCCTACATACTATATGTGAAAAGTCACATAACCATTCTATTTTTCATTCTTCTCTTCTCTAACAAAGGTTTTTAAACTATGGGTAGTGACCCCATATTAAGCCATTTAGCTGAATTGGGAATTATTAAATTATGATTTATTATTAGAAAATATTTACTATATATAGTTATTTTATGTATCTATATACCCCTCAGAGTGACACTGAAATTTGTCACACAAAAAGGATTTGCAAATGGAGTAAATTGAAGAAGCTATAACTTTTAAGATGGGATGAGCATTCTTAACGTGGGTGATACCTGATAGTATATGCATAAATTTGAAGAGGGGGAATCATCTGTAAATTTGAATGGAAAAAATGCATCTTTAGTTTCACTATAATTAATTTTCTGGTAAACTTATACATTTTATTTTAAGTATTTAAGTATTAAATACTTTAAAATTTAAGTATTGAAATGGTTTTATTTTTATTATTCTGAGAAAGGTCTGTGGAATTTAGAAAACTATGAAAGGGATACATATCACAAAAGAGTACGGATTACGGGTCTATAATATAATATCTAAGGCCTCCTCCAGATCTAAATTTTATAATATGACCAATATTTAAAATTTCTATATTGTGCCAGTGATTTCTGCATCACTTCTCTAATTAGAAGTCAGGCTAGGTTTGAAACCCAGATTAGTTTTTTTCCCATTAATATAAAGCTCTTTACTTTATAAGTGATCATGATGTTTTATTATTATTATTATTATTATGCTCACTTAAGAGCATTAATAAGGAACTGAACTTCTGGGGTGAGAGAATGAGAGATTGTTCTTGCTTGAAACATATCAACTTCATTGTTATGACTTTTATTTTCACAACCTGCCCTCCTTCCCATTCCTAGCCACAGCCAATGTCTTTGGTCCTGGGGGAAATTCCCACAACTTCTATTTGAGGGATGCTGGGGGGATAGCTTCCAAGCAGAGATACATTTTTGAGACTGGATTCTTGAAGTCCTAAGACCAGTGCTTGTTTCATGTCTGCAAATACTTGTAATTATTTTTTAGTAATTCATTATTATGAACAAGATCCTAGATTTACAACTTGAAGAAACCTCATAGTTACTCTAAACCAGAGCTTCTTAATCCTCCTTTTTTGTTCTTGTCATCTTTGTTACCTAGACAAAAGTTATGACTATCTTGTAAGAATCAAGCATTTAAAAATAATTGAAGGAAATAATAAATTTCAGTCAGAAGTAAATGAATATAAAGATATATTTTCACATCTAAGTTTGCAACCCCCCTGAAAAGTATACAAAAAGCCCATATTAAGAACCCCTGGTCTAGTTCAACCTTCTCATTTTACAAATAAGTTATCCAAGAAAAGTGACTTTTTTTTCATTCTCTAATACTAGGGATTCACTTCCTTATTGGTGCTCTTAAATCAGCATCATAATTAAAAAAAAAAAACAGAACATGATGATCATATATGAAGAGCTTTACATTAATGGGGAAAAAGCTTAACCTGGGAATCCTCAAAGAGAAGTGAACTGATTTCCCCAGAACCCATATGTTAAAAATGACAAAATCAATAGTAGAGATCAAGTCTTTTGGTGTTGAACTCAACTGTTATCTCCCCAGTTTCAGTACTTGGTGGGCTATGAGAAGATTTCTTGGTTTTCTCTTTTTCCTGTTTTATGCAATTGGTAGCAACTGTCACTCACCAATTCTCTTTGTCAGGTTCTGTTGCAACAGGAACTGAGGCATTACTGTTCCTTTATTCATTACTCCATCAGTATAATTGTTCAAGTGACTTTTAAGCCTCTTTCCATATCCAGCTTTAGCAACCAGTATTTTCATATAATCTTACAGTTACAATGAAAATGGAGCTTCCCTCACTTTGGTGGTCCTTTTTTTATTCCTGTTATCTTCAGGTCCTAACCAGAAAAACTGACAGTGGATGTTATCAAAATCAAAAGAAAAGGAGAGGTTGTTCTCTTATGGAACAAAGCCTGACTCAAGTGAATCTAGACACATTGCCCTGTAAGTTTCTTGCAATTTCCTTGTTTTTCACATGCACAAACATGTGGCAAATCACACCAATATAGAATAGGATAAGATCAATCTAAAACAGAGACTTTGAGCAACTATGTGGTGCAGTGGATAGAGTTTCCCACCTGAAGTCAGATAAACTCATCTCCTGAGTTCAAAATCTAGCCTTAGACATTTACCATCTATGTGACTCTGGGTAAGGTACTTCACTCTGTTTGCCTCAGCTTTATCCTCTGGAAAATGATCTAGAAAAGCAAATGGCAAACTACTCCAGTGTCTTGGCCAAGAAATCTACAAATGGGATCATGGAGAATTGGAAACAAGTGAAAAACAACACAACAACAAAACAGAGCCCATGACAAGGTGTTCTTTTTAAGGTTTGGAAATTGCATTCCCAGAGCCTTAGAGTCTTCACTCTGATTGACACATATGGCTTGACTCACATAAATAAATTCCTACATGTCATTAAAAATGGGGTCTTCTGTCATTAAAACTATTTACTTGTATAAAAAGTGTACAAAAGGTGTTTTTGTATTCTGACTTGGTGTGTTGTGCTCAAGAAAAGGGCTACCTACTTTACCTGTCCCTGGTCCTGCTTCTGCTCTGAAAGTCTTCAATCAACAGTGAAGACACTGGTAGATTCTGTCACATATTTTTGTGCTGTTCCTTTTATCTCTTCAATTATGTTTGCCTTATAAGAGCTTGAGAAAAATCTAAAGCTTTTTGTTCTGTAAACATATCAGATAGTTCAATCTGAAACAAGAGTTTACCGGGGAAAGGCTTAGGAGATTTTCTCAAGAACACACCTATGGGTGACCTTATGATAGAAAGTTATCATCTAAACTCTGCAGAATTTTCTGTATTCAAGACCTTAGGAAATGTGTCGCACAGATGAATGCACAGGATATCCCTGGGAGACACACCAATCATAGGGGACCAATAATATAGATGAAGTCACCTGATCATTTAACAAGGATTTGTTTTGTATCCATTACTATGTGACAGGTTCTATGCGAAGGGATTTAAATGTCAAACAAGAGAGATTATATTTGATCCTAGCAGCAAAAGTTTAAGGAGACTCTTGGAAAAGTCCAGTAAGAGAATTTAAAGGCTTGAACAAGGGTAGTAGCTGTATGAATGTAAAGAAAGGGAATAGATTTGAGGAGTGATCTGGAATTAAAAAGTTGCCAGTAACCAATTAGTATATGAATCGATGAGGGAGAAGAATTAAAGGGAATTACAATACTCCAATCCCATATGCCTAAAAAGATGGTGGTGCTCTTTACATGAATGGGGAAGTTAGGGAAAAGCATGATTTTTTAATAGGAAAAATGGGTTATATTTTGAATTTTTTGAGTTTTAGATGCATTTTGACACATATTAATGGATATTAAGGATGGTATAGAAATAGAAAAAAATTGAAATGGCTCTGGACAAAATGGGCCATGAGAATTGAAGATAGAAGAACTAAAAAATAAAGGTGCTTGAAGGGACATTGACACATCCAAACATGTATGTAAGCTGTCTTTGTTATTCATAATACAGAAGAGAATTACAGAAAAGAAAAGCTGTCTTTGTTATTCATAATACAGAAGAGAATTACAGAAAAGAAACTATTACAGAATGCAATAAAATATAAAACAAAATCAATATTTGATTTTTTTCACTGGATTGAGATGAAATAGGCAAGGTGAATGTGAATAGGTACAAAAGAACTGGAAGTGTTGGAAGGAGCCAGGACTAATTTTCACTCAGACAGTAAGGCATCTCATATTGTTTTGGAAGAGCAAGAAGCAGGATTTATTAGCCATCAAGTTTTCTTGAGGTCAAGAGGTCAAGTTGACCTCTGGTCAAATGGTACTAAAAACTTTATGTCACGTACAAGATTGTTGTATGTGACAGCGGCTATGTCATTTTTCTTTCAAGTATTAGAAATGGAAAGTGGGTTTGGTGCTAATATGTGAAGTCTTGACGGCAAGATGTTTGTTATTTGGATCTTTGGTCCTAGGCTGGACTGTTAAGGTGAGGCTATAAGATTATATTGGAGCCTGATCCTAGAAGTGAGAGACCTGTTGTCTGAAGCATACGTACTGACTTGGATCTTGAAGGTGAGGAAAAATAGCCTGTCCAGAAATATGCTATTTGGATGCAACAAAATCTCAGAGCTTGATCAATCTCTCTCTTTCTCTCTCTCTCCCCCTTCCCTTCCTCCCTTTCTCTGTTTTTCTCTTTTCCCTTTCCTTGTTTCCTCCCTCCCTTTCTTTCCTTCTCTCGCTCTTCTTTTCTTCCTGTCCTTGCAAATACAACAAAGGTCATGTTAGGTCCCAATCCAGATGATCAGAGTTTTTTATTTTATCTACTAGCATGTATCATCAATGTTTGATTCTTACCTCAGTTTTTTTGTTTGTTTGTTTGTTTTCGTTTTTGTTTTTGTTTGTGTTTTTTTTTTTTTTTTTTTTTTTGGTAAGGGAAAATGTAGGGAGCAGAGAACATATTGAGGCCTTTGGGAAATGACCAAGAAGACAAAAATACTTCTTTGTATGAAATCAAGATCTTAGAGAAGTCACTTGATTACTCTGTCTCAGTCTACTGATATCTAAAATGAAGAGGTTTAGCTCAATAACCTGTAAGGTCCTTTTCAGCTCTAAATCTATGAACCTATAGCTTATGTCTTTTTCCAGTAATGAACAAAAATTCCTTTTTTTTTTTTTTTTTTTTTTTTTGCTTCTCTTGTACTGATAGCTCTGGAAAACACATAAGAAGAAAATCCTATTTTCAGATGTTTTACTTATGGGTTAAAATCTACAGGATATAATCTGAGAGTTAATCCAAAATCAAAATAAATCTTTATTTGGAACCAGGCCCAGAAATCTCCATAACCTCAGCTTTTGCACCTCTCTTTTCCTTTACCTCTCTCCAATACATTTTCAATTCTGCTGCTATTCTCTGTTACATGTGATGAGTCAAGGATACCTAGCCTTCAGAAGAGTAGGCATAGCACTGGATTAAGAAAACATGGAAATATGGAAATAATGTTTAAAATGCTTGTATATCTATATATATAAAACCTATATCAGATTGATGTTTTGGGGAGGGGAGTGGAAGAGGAAGGGAAAAAAGAAAATTTGGAACTTAGAATCTTATAAAGATTAATGTTGAATGGTATCTTTATATATAATTGAAAAATAAAGTACTATTGAATAGTTGAAAAAGAAAATACTGGATAGACAACATAAAATGATGAAGAGCAAAGTGAGCATGACTAGAGAATGCTTTATACAGTAACAGCAGTTTTGTTTTGAGAAGAAATTTGAATGTCATTTTGACTATTATAAATAAGCAGATCAATTTCACTATCTGCATCCAAAGAAAGAACTGACAAAAGTATGCATAAAATAAATTTACAAGCATATATAGGTATATGTATAAATATACATATATACATACATATATATATATATATATACATAAATATATATATATATATGTATGTATGTATGTATATGTATATGCATTGTGTCTCCAGGATGGGGAAGGGAGGGAAGGAGAAAAAAGATACTTACATGATAACTTTATTATATATTTAAAAGGAATAGCAAGTTTATATAATAAATTTACAGTTTCATGTGCAATCATTTTTTAAAAATATATATTCTTATGGAAATGATTGTTTTATCCATAAATTAAAAACAAAACATAAAAAGCTTTAAAAATGTAATCTGAGGCTAAGGAATGATTTTTCTCTTATCTAGAGATCTGTTGGTAAGTCTTGAGTTAACTCTACAATCCATTTAAAATATTTTTCTCTTTCTATGGAAGTCATATTTTTCCTTCTAAAATATTATACTTGTCTTATTGCTGAAAATTTATTATAGATTTATTCAAACTTTTTGCATCATTTTCGTGCATGGATTCTTTGGTTCTTCCAGCTCTCCATAATTGTGAGACAAGGTGTTTATTTGCTTTGCAAACAAAAGATTAAGATTTCAGTTCTTAAGCCAGTCTCTCTTTTCCCCTCTATTCTTTTCTCATGTCACACCCACCAAAGATATGGATACATTCACCAAATAGAAATGTCTCCTAATACTTTGGTAATTATAATAGATCCAGCACTTAAAACATGTGCATGTTCTTCCTGTTTGATTTCATTTTCCAGCTTTATGTCACATTTAGAGGGAAAAAAGTTCCCTTCTTTGTTAGTGTACAGACGATGCTGCCAGGCTGTCTGATTGATCTCCTAGGAAAGGCTAAAATTCTTTCACAATGTTTCTGATATAATTATTGCTGCTATAGAAGCAGTATTTTTTTTTCCAATCTTTATTATCTTTCCAACAAAGAGGGTTGTAAAAATGAGTGCTGTAGTATATACTGGGCACTTAATAATGATTTATTGGATAGAATCCAAGAAACACACCATCAGCTATAACACTGAGGTTTATGTTGTCAGGAGAGTGTCTGTTTCCCTTAGAGCTTGGGAGGGAGTGCTAAGAAAATGGTGTCTTTGAACTGATGTTGAGTGAAATGAGCAGGACCAGGAGATCATTATATACTTCAACAACAATACTATATGTTGACCAGTTCTGATGGACCTGGCCATCCTCAGCAATGAGATCTACCAAGTCATTTCCAATGGAGCAGGAATGAGGGAGTGCTAAGAAAATGGTGTCTTTGAACTGATGTTGAGTGAAATGAGCAG
The DNA here is from genome assembly GCF_902635505.1 of Sarcophilus harrisii. Taxonomy (NCBI): domain Eukaryota; kingdom Metazoa; phylum Chordata; class Mammalia; order Dasyuromorphia; family Dasyuridae; genus Sarcophilus; species Sarcophilus harrisii. The sequence goes on along the minus strand of NC_045426.1, from coordinate 149,891,852 downwards.
GACCAGGAGATCATTATATACTTCAACAACAATACTATATGTTGACCAGTTCTGATGGACCTGGCCATCCTCAGCAATGAGATCTACCAAGTCATTTCCAATGGAGCAGGAATGAACTGAACCAGCTATGCCCAGAGAAAGAACTCTGGGTGATGACTAAAAACCATTACATTGAATTCCCAATCCCTATATTTATGCCCACCTGCATTTTTGATTTCCTTCACAAGCTAATTGTACAATATTTCAGAGTCTGATTCTTTTTGTACAGCAAAATAACGGTTTGGTCATGTATATTTATTGTGTATCTAATTTATATTTTAATATATTTAACATCTACTGGTCATCCTGCCATCTGGGGGAGGGTTGGTAAGAGGTGAAAAATTGGAACAAGAGGTTTGGCAATTGTTAATGCTGTAAAGTTGCCCATACATATAACCTGTAAATAAAAGGCTATTAAATAAAAAATAAAACATAAAAAAATAAAAAAAAGAAAAGAAAATGGTGTCCTACTCAGCAACCCAAATTCCAAAGGAACTCAGATTTACTAATGGATTCAGCTGTTCTTTTGTGGGGGAAGGAAGTTGAGACCAAATCAGACCTGGAGGATTTGTTGCCAACTTAGTCTGAGATGTTTTTTTTGCGCTGGATAATGGAGCATATAGAATGATGTCTAGTACCAAAGGCTTGAATAGTGCCATGGAAGAAAAGTCAATACCTCTAGGGAATATTAGTATAGCAAGCCCACAATGTGTCTGTTTACGGACTTTCTCAAAGTTCAGAGGTAAGGTTGGTGCATGGGTTCCAGGTCATACATCTTTGGATCAATTATAAATTAAAACAGAATGAATAATGGGGTGGAAAGAATAATAGAAAACAGATCTCCTCTACCTCCTAGAATGTTTGTCCTAATGAAGCCATGGACAGGAAGAGATAATGTAGTCTCTAGCCACATGCCTGGAGTGCTTGCCACTAAGCCACCTCAGTGTCACCTGAATATCAATGGAATATTGACAGAAAATATTTGGGAGCATCAATTCAAATACAACATCCTTAGATCCCTGGATAACTAAAGAAGCATTTGAGTCATTGTAAACTGTTTACTAACTGTTGCTGTTTTGGCAGCCAGTCTTACTTCACACTTTCCTGAAAATCCCACTCCATTAGCTTGATCATCTGGCACTAGTGTGTCCTTGAAAGGAATTTGGCGGCTGTGCCATTCCAACATATTTCCATTTTGCCTTGTCTGTCTTCTTTAAATCCAATCTGTTAAGTGCAATTGGAATTGCCTGGAAAAGGAGGGAGCTGGGATGGCAGGGAAAGGGGAAGCGGGGGAGGGAGTTATACCATAGTCATTCTAGCACTTCTTTAGATATTTTTTTTTTGTATCCACCAGTTAAATTCAGCAAATGTTTCTTACGTGCCTTCTATGGGCAAGAAACAATTGTTAGGGTCCAAAGAAATAAAAATCATCCCTGTCCTTAATGGCAAAATGTTTTTAAGTAAAAGGGAATTGAAACAGAGTCCAGCCATTTCCCAGTCATTTACCCCAGTCATGATAATAAGACTGTATAAAGGCAATATTTGAGCCCCAAATACTTTTTTTCTTTGTCTATTCCCTCCTCTTACTTTCATTGGGAACTCATATATGAAGGTATTTCTTCTGTATTCTGAAATTCTGTAAATTTCAACCTTGAGATTCCTCCTTCTCTGCAGAGTTGTGGCCAAATTCTTCATTGTGACCTATAAAATCTTATCTTATTTGGTCCCAACATTCCCCCTTTCCAAAGTTATTTTTTTATTCATTCCAGTCAGACTGATTTACTGCGTGTTTCCCACCATACTTCTGTCCATGCTGTCCCCTTAGCTAGCAATTCTGCCTCCTCCTTTCTTACCACCTTTACTTGCTTCTTTTTGTAAAGTGCTTTTTGTTTCTTTTCACTCCACAGTGATCTCTTTTTCTATTATACTCCCTTAATATTTACACATCAAAAGATATAAGATCTCATATTACTTTACATAATTTATTTTCTCCTATCTTTATAGTCCAATAAATTCAATCCAAGATATTTTGTTAGCACTGAGAACTGATTGAAAAACATAGAGAATATAAGATCCTGCCCTTACCTTGTTTATTAATTTAAAAAAAAAATTGATTCAGTAGAACAAAATGCAGACATAAAGAATCTCCAGAGACAAGGTGCCTCCCACACAGACATCAAAATCATACAAGACTTTATGACAGATGTGACTATGGAGATAACTCGTTCAACAATCTGCTGAAATGAGGCATAACGTGGGTGTACTTCTGCTCATCAAAAAATGCTCACCAACAAGTTTGAAGATATGTTGCACTGAGCCAGAACAAAATTAGGATACCTTATCAGTGTTGAAGTTTTCCCAATGATCCTGTTCAAAGAGAACATTACATAGAGCTCTACAACAATGCTGTGAAATCTATAGAACTATAAAAGGGGTTGGTGTGACTAAGCATACTGGTAAACCAAAGTGGATGAAAAACATATATAGTGCAATACAATTGAATAGGCAACCTATGGAGGTAGTCCATCAATATACATCCTGGATAAGCTCTGAAGATGGAAGATGAGCTGAGCCAATAATTAAATAGGGAATCTTAGAAATTGCAGTATTTTCTATAATCTCAAACTACTTACTGCTGAATGTCTCTAATATCAATATTGTTCTTAATGTCTGTTGTTCATGGAGCATTGTGACCAAGAATGAAGCAGAATTGCATATAACAGGAAGTTCAATGAAAAAAATATGTGGTAGTCTGCAGTTTATCACTAGTTAGTACTTTCACCAGTGTGAAAGAGCATAAAATATATTATCTAAAATGCATAATACTGAACAGGAAGGCTGGTCAGGTAACACGGTATATTGGTATCCTTGAGATATTTAAAGAACTACAGAAGTATCCAAATGTTTAGCAAATCCCATTAGAACCTTATGGAAGAAAAAAAGCAAAACTTTGTGTTCTAAATTTTTCTCCCTCTTTCCCTTACCTCCTCTCTCCTCAAGACAACAAGCAATCTGAAATAAATTAAATATATGCAATTATTTTAAACACATTTCCCTATTAGTCATATTGTACAAGAAAAATCAGACCAAAAGGAAAAAAAAAACCACGAGAAAGAAAAAACAAACAAAAAGGTGAAAATTACTTTGCTTCAATCTACATTCAGTCATAGTTCTTTCTGTGGATGATGAGCATTTTCCATCCTAAATCCATTGGAATTGCCTTGAATCACTGCATTGTTGAAAAAAGCCAAGTCCATCACAATTGCTTATCACAAATCTTGTTGTTACTGTGTACAATGTTCTCCTGCTTCTACACAAGAAGTACTAATTTGAAATGAAATTTGAATACATAGATTATTGGCATCTTTTCCTTTTCTAGTCAGTAATTTGAGACCAATTAGGCTATGGCCAAGATGATGCCTTTAAAACTGAATCAACCTCACTGATTAAAGGGACAAGTTTTCTTTAAGAAGTGAGAGTAAATGTAGATTATTAGCATACAAATGAACTTTCTTGAATATTTGTAGCTCAGAACAAATGTACAAATCCATCAATAGTCCTGTCTATAAATTTTTAATATAGTTCTTATCAGTAATCCACAAGGTCTACAAACCTCCTTATAAACAGAATGTGATTAATTATTCTGAATTTAAGTTAGCCTGCCTTTTGCCCCAGACCAAGACAAATGGAGAAAGTGAGAATAAAGGAAAAAAAAAGAAAAAAGGAAAGGAAAGACTTTTTGTTCTGTAACTATATTTTGTGTCAGGTTTAACTCAGGCCAATAAAATAACCAGTCTGGCAAGATAGTACAATAAGGTACTTATAGGATATATAGTATACTAAGTAATAGTTGACTAGGTATAACGAGACAGAAAGACTTGGGTTCAAATATTCTCTCAGATACTATCGTTGTTACACTGCACAACACACTAAACAATTAGCCATTCTAGGTCAGAAAAGCATAGCTACTTTCTCCTATCCATCAAGAATTGGGTCCTTTTCTTTTTTGCTGAGACAATTGGGGTTAAGTGACTTGCCCAGGCTCACACAGGTAGGAAGTGTTAAGTGTTTGAGGCCAGATTTGAACTTAGATCCTCCTGACTTCAGGTCTGATTCTCTATCCACTGTACCATCTAACTGCCCCCAACTTGGGTCTTTTATGTAAAGAAAAAAAATGTACAATCTATTCTTTAAAATAATACAATCTCATCTACTTTAAACAGATGCTTCTCCTATCACAGGCCAAATCTGACAAGAGGAGTGGTATATTATTTACATCCTTTCCTTCCTAAAAAGTAAATAGTAATAAAGCATCAGTTAATAATTATGCCACTCACACGGACAGCTAAGCAGGAGCGTTTCTAACAACAAACTAACAAAATATGGAAGAGACAGGATTTCCACTGGCAGAGGGAGCATATGCCTTCAGGAAATGATAGATCAATCAAAATAAAAAGATCAGAGGATCTCCTATCTCTCCAATTAGACTTTATTGGCTTTTGTCTTTTTTGTGTCTCTGGCACTTAGTAAGCACTTAATTAATGCTGTTTAATTGAATGCTTAGACTTAAGACATGCTTGGCTTCTCCATAACCTTTATGATAGTTCCCTGCATGTGTGTGTGTGTGTGTGTGTGTGTGTGTGTTTAAGAGATAGATAGAGAGGAAGGGAAAAAGGGAAAGGATGAGTGCGTAGTTTGATATGTATAGTGTGAAGTTTCTTCTTTCATTAAGCCACCCTTACATATCACTACTTATTCTCTCCCAATCATATGCATACATGCCCAACTGAATGTCAGTGTACTTCTGTACACAGCCTAATTAGATACACATATATAATACATGTATTTAGAGTGTATTAATGTACAATATGTAAATATATATATATATTGACATACAGACATGTATGCATATGATTAGTAGGGATTAAGTGGTGGTACATTAGGGTAGGCTGGTAAAAGAACAGACCTCATACTATTAAAATAGTTGGAGGAAATCCTTTAAATATTTTTAAATAAGTATGAATAATAATAATGGCTTTAAAGGTTTGCAAAGGAATATATGTGCACATATATACACATAATCTGATTCTCACAATAACTGTATGATGTAGATACTATTATTCCTGTTTTACAGATACACCAATAGAAGGTAAACCAGATTAACTGAATTGTGCAGTGTAAAAAAGATAGTATCTGAGGAACTATAAGGAGACCAGATCTTTCTTACTCTTTATCCTGAACTTTATCCTTGACTAGCAGGCTTCCTGAAACATATTTATCTATGATTTTTGAGTGAGTGCCTCCAGCAGTCAAAATCTTATGGAAGAGTGCAGATATGAATTTGGTTAAGCTGCTTCTCAGACATTGCCAAATTGTGTTTCTGAAACTCTGAAAAGTTGTCATTTCTTGTTTCTCTCATTACAGGTAGAGAGAGGGATCTAAGTACAATGCTTTTATTTTTTGAGAGATTGTGCATCCCCACCAACTAGTTAGCCTTCAGCTAAATTTATCATCTCTTCCTGGTAATTCCATTTTTGGTTCACTTAAGAAATCCACTTATTTATTTATTTGTTTATTTGTTCTGGTCAGAACTGAAAACAGCAGATTAGAAGCTGGCAGAAGGAGGAGCTAACTGTTGAAAATGGGGTGCTCTGCAGTGCAGTGCAGATTTCCCACATTGAAAAACAAAGGAGACGAGTAAGGGAAGCAAGGAGAGATGACTTTTGGAAAATGTCTCCATTTCTTATGAGGAAATTCTCTAAAGCAGATCGCTTTTACAAGAGTCATCCTTCAGTCTTCCTTAGAAGAGGCTTCCTTTGTGCCTCTGGGCACTGGTCACACATGCTGGTTTTTGACAGGCAAGGCCTTCCTTTCATGTCTGTAGAGTGACATTTTGGAAACCTGATTAGAAGAGCCTTCCTCCCTACCTCAGGGGGAGGTGGAGCAAGTGGGTGTCAGTGCAGAGGTTTCCTTGGCCAAACCCATAGAAACAGGCGCTAATTGGCTCCCTTGGGCCATGCTGGTAGAATCTGTCAATCAGGAGGATTGAGCTCTTTGTTTACAATTTGTAGAAATTTCTGTTCACCTCCTCCCTCTTTCTCCCTGCCTGTCTTCCCGGATGCCCAAATGGCAAATGGAAATTCTTGCAGGAACCCTCTTTCTTATCACGATTTCCTTCTTTCATTTTCCTCAAGTCTCTGTTTGAGGAAGGTCTGGGCTAAAGGTGATAAGACCAGATGATAAGGTGATAAGTCTGTTAAAGGTGATAAGACCAGAATGAGCTATCAGAGCAGATACCTTCCTTTGTATGAAGAATGGTGAAGAGAGGGGGAAAAAAGAAAGAAAGGAAGGGGAAGGAGAAAAGAGAGGAAAGAATATGTAGTATTTGGATGTTTGTTTTCTTCAAGCATTCTTGGAGTTGGAGTAATGGTAGTAAGAAGGAAATATATATATATGTGTGTGTGTGTGTATATATATATATATATATATATGTATATATACACAATACATCTGTATGTATATCTCTACTTATAGACATATTTGGCCTATATGAATCTGTAATAATTATCTTTAGGATCATAGGGTTAAACTTTAATAGCACTTTATTCCAATCTCTGCTTTGCACTTAACCTATTTTAATTTGCTTAATAAATGTTTAAGAATTGATTGTACTATAATTTTGTAAATAATTAATTATATATATTTTTTGTATTGGTTTATAAGCTCCTTGAAAGTAGGATCTGCTTCTTATCTATTTGACATATATTACCCTTAATAATTGTTTGTTTAATGAATTATATGCCTTTGAAATTTCTTAGAGAGAGGTGAAAAACAAGTAGATAAGAAACCTCCAGAGAATTTGCATGAAGTTGTACTTTTCTTTAATGTGATTGGTGTTTTCTGTTTTAAAATTACCCCTTTTCTAAATCTATGCTTCTGCCTCCACAATCATTTTAATAAATCAACAAACATTTGTTAAATACTTGCTATCTTCCTATTACTGTGATAAACAAAGGAGGTAAAAAAAAAAAAAAAAAAGTTGTCCCTGCCTTCAATGAATTTACATTTTAATGGGGGAAAATATATACATATATAAGTGTATACAAGATGCCTGCACCTCCTTTAGAGGGTAAAGGCACTGGTAACTGAGCAACAGATAAAAGCTGAGGGTGGCATATGAGCTGAGGAAAGCAAGCATTCTAAGAGGTTGAGGTAAGAAGAGTATCTTAGGCATCAGGGACAACTAATGCTAGAGTAGAAACAGGTATGGCATGCTATTTGTAAGAAATGATAAGAATGTCAGTAAGGCTGTGTGTACCTTTAAAAAATTATTTTTTTAAATTTGTGATATAAAACACTTTCATAACTATAATAAAAAGCTGATTGCACATGAAACTCCAAATATATTATGTAAATTTGAGATTCTTTTAAAATATGTATATATATATATGTATATGTATATATATATATACTTTATTATTTGTATGTATACACACATATACATATATTAGTGTCTAATGATAGCCATCTCTAATGTGGGGGGGAAGGGAAGAAAAAAGGGAAAATAAAGACATTTACAAGATTGTATCTTAAAGTGCTTTCAGGGGAGTAATGGGTCAGAAGACAAAGATATAGTAGGGGGCTGGGTTGAAATGAAAACCAGAGGAGATTACCTTGCATCCTAAAGACAGAAAAGTCCTTTGGAGTTTATGGAGAAGGCAGGAAGGAGAGTTAACAGTCAGAACTGTACTTTAGCTGCTGTGTGGAAAATGAAATGGAGTGGGGAGAATGATTTGAGGCCAGGAGACCAATTAGGAAGCTGTTGAAATAGTCAGGTGAGAGATGACTAGTGTCTGATGGAGGTGGTGATTGTGGAAGCAAAGGGAAATACTGTGTAAATAGAAATAACAAATTTTGACAATGTGGGATGAGTAAGAGTGAGGAATCAAGGATAATACAAGGTTATGAACCAGTGTGATAGGAAGGATTGATGTCAATATTCACAATAGTATTCAGAAAATTTTAAAGAGTGATTTTGGGAGGTACAAGATAATTGGGAGGAAAGATAATTTCTGTTTTAGACATGTTGAATTTGAATTATGTGCAGAACATCTAGTTTGAATTATCTGATATATAGTTAACCATGTATGACCTCTTTGGAGGTCAGACAAGAAACTGAACATATTGACTTCAGAGCATCTTATCCCACAAAGGATTAAACTATACAAAAGTAAACCAGTTCAGTTAAGCTAGTTGGACAATACTTGCAATGTTCTATATTATAATGCATCCCCCTTGCAAAGAAGAGTTGAGGTGGGCTTTTTTTCCATCTTATTTCTGAAACTAAGCTTGATCATATAATAATTATTATTCCTTCCTTCCTTTCCTTCCCTCCCTCCTTCTTTTCCTCCCTCCTTCCCTTCTTCCCTCCTTCCCTCCTCCCTTCTTTCTTTTTCTGTTCTTTCCCTTCACATTGTTGTTTATATTTTGTATATATCGCATATATTTCCCCTCTAGTTTTACTTATCTTATGCTGCATGACTTACATAATTGTCCATTATGGGGTAGTTCTAATGGGATCATAGGAAGTGTAACCTTGGGATCCTGAATTAATTTAGAAAGAAATCTTGGCTACAACATATCAAGAAATGTAGAGTAGAATTTTCACTTAAGCAGAGGGGAAATATGAAGAAAGAAAAGGTTATGCTACATGAAAAGAATGTATTGAAGTATTATTGTTTTTTTTTTTTCTTTGATTAATGGTGCACAGGAACTCTCTGTTGGACAGTTCTCTCTTGTAATGTATTATGGTTAAGTGGCTTTTGTTTTTATGTGGCATTTTTAGTGGACTCAAGCCTGATCAATAAATTTTTTTTTTCCTTTCAGTAAACTTTGGAGGCTTTGGTTACAGTTGGATTAATTTCTAAGTTGCTAATACTAAGACCTATACCCACTCTATGACTGATATAATTGATCTAGAAATATCATTGCTGGCTAATTATGATAAACCTCTAAATAAAATTTCCCTGTTCTATAGAATTTTTTATTGTCAGTGGTATTTTGATATTGAATTTAGAATGATAATTAACAAAATCCATAGTTTCACACCATTTAAAATTTGAAGTTGCATTTGAAGCCTGTTTTTTCTTCTCTGTACAATAGATTGTATAAAAGACAATGAGGGAGGACACATAGAAAGAAGGAAATGGATGTATTAAATTTTTTCAGGGATTAATCATAGTGAAAAAAATGGTCCCCCTTTGTCTAGATAATTGATTTTTGAATTATTGTTCATCCTTCATTCTTAAAGAGAACCAGTGACATTATGAGGGGATGTCTTGATTTGCTTGTGAACCGGATTTAAGTAGATAGAGCTGCCCAGTCATCAACCTCACTTTCACAGAAGTTCAATATTGAGACAAGATTCAGGATGACTGACAATGACCCGAAATGTAGTATGCAACACTTCTAGACCTCCTGCCTCTATCAGTGGTTATTTTTTAAATCAACTTTATTTTGTATGGTTTTGCAACATTCACTTTTGATTTTCATGCATAATTCTCTTTGTATTCTTATAGTAATTTTGAGTATTGTTTTCTTGGCTCTGCTTAAGTAATTTTACATTGGTTCATATAAATACTCCCATGTTCCTTTTTATATTCATCATTTATCACACACAACAATAGTCTGTCATATTCATGTACCACAGTTGGTTTAGCTCAATGGTTTTCAAACTTTTGTTTTCAGTATCTTTATCTTATTAAAAATTATTGAGGATCTCTCCAAAGAGTTTTTGTTTATAAGGATTATATTTATAGATATTTACCATATTGGAAATAAAAACTATTTTTGAATTTGTAGACCCTCTAAAAGGGTTTCAGAGATCCCCAGGATTCTTTAGACCATACTTTGAGAACCACTGGTTTAGCTATTCCTTAGTTTATGAACCTTCATTTTATTTCCAATTTTTTACCTTTACAAAAAGTGATATTATAAATATATTCATATATATATGAACTTTGTTATCATTGGCCTTCTTGGTACCTAAATATAATGAAATTCTGGGTCAAAGGGTAGGCATATTTTAGTCACTTTATTTTCATAATTTCAAATTGTTTTCCAAATTATTTGTTGGTTTTGTTGATAAGTGTTGCCTCACTCTTTATAAATCCATTGAGGGTTTTCTTGGAAAAGATACTGTCATTGTTTGCTGCTTCCTTTTCCAGATCATTTCACAGATGAGAAACTGACTTGTGCAAGGTCACATAGGTAGGAAGCATTTGAGGTCAAATTTGAACTTAAGTCATCCTTAGTCCAGATCGAACACTCTATCCTCTATACAGTCTGTATCCCCAAAATGGTTGTGTTGATTTACAATTTTATTGACAAGGCATCAGGGTAGATTTTTCCAACAACTCCTCCAATATTTCCATCTTTTATAATTTTTGTCAAAATGCAGGATGAGGCTTTTTGATATATATTTCTCATTTGTTAATGATTTGCATAATTAAAGATCTATTAATTACCCAATCTAATGACCTTTTTCTTTATCTTCTTAACCACTTTGCAACCTTTATCAATTTTGCTTAGTTTCATCTCGTTGATATTCTATTCTGTTTTCATAACTTTGTTCTTTCTTCTCTTCCTCCATCTATCTGACCACTTTTAAAATCTCCTTTGCTGAATCTTTATTTAAGTCACCCCAGTGAACTGTAGGTTAATTGCCCTCCACAAGTCAATCCTAGATCCTGTTCTCTTCTGTCTTTGTACTTTTATTTCTTTAGTGATTCAATAATTCCCATGTATTAAATTCTCAGATTCATTTATCCTGTCCTAATCTTTCAACTGACTTGTTTCATATTTCGAACTTTCTACTGGACATCTTAATCTGATTTCAAAATCAACACTTCCAAAACTGAACTCCATTATCTTCCCTTCTTTCCTAAATGTTTCCTTTTTCCTAACTCTTCTATTACTACCCATCCTTTTCCACCCAGTCTTGTAATCTTGGTGTTATCCCAGACTCCTTATGTTATTTCAAACTTTGTCTCCAAATACAATCACTTGCCAAGTCCTGTTAATTCTAACTTGGTGATAATTCTTGCAATATACTTTTTTTTTTCTTCTACTCTAATACTGACACACCATGTTACAGGTTCATACTACATAACTCTTGGACTATTGCAACAACTTTCTATTTTTTTGCCCCTGCTTCAAAGTCTTTCCTCATTCTAGTCCATTCTCACTCAGCTGTCAAATTAAAAAGTACAGATCTCACCTTGTTATCCACACTCTTCAGGAAATTCTAATGTCTGTCTTACTTACAGGATCACATATAAAATCTTTTGTTTGGATTGACTTTCCCTACTTTTATTATACTTACTTCTCTCTATGTACTCTGAGATCCAGTGAATACTGGCATACTTGCTGCTCCTTATAAAAGAAACTCTATCACTTGACTCCATACATTTTTCATTGACTTTCCTTCATCTTCTCCTCGTCATTTTTGTCTGCTGTATTTAATGCTTTTGCAAATAGCCTTTCCCAGTCTCCCTTCACGGCGTGTCTTCCCTCTAAGATAATTTTAATTTATCATATACTTATGTAGTTTGTACCTAGTTGTTTGTTGTTTCTCTCAATATAACATAAACTTCTTGAGAACTGGAGTTGTTGTTATTATTTATGCCTTTCTTTGCACCCCCAATATTTAGTACAGTTTCTAAGGCATATCAGATACTTGGCAAGTGCTAACTTGACTTAGCTTTATATTTGTTATTTTGTGTAAGTTATGTGAAGGTAAGGATGAGAAGATTGCTAGATATCACTAGAATCTTTCCTGCCCCTTTAAAGAATTTTTTTAATTCAACCTGGAGAAGAGCGGGAGAAAGGACCATGATATTGGTTACTCTGTTCTCATTTGAGAAAGAAGACTAAAGTAGAATTATATTTATCTGCTCAACCTACCAGTATTTCTAATCTAGCGCTTTGGCGTCACAGAGGTACATATATAGGTGTGGGTGCTGGTATGTGCATATATCTATGTTTTAGGTTCAAGTCTCTTTGTTACTTGCTGTTCCTTAAATGGAGAGTGCTAATCTCAAATTTATGGCCCACAAGCTTAGTTCTTTCTTACCAAATACTAGTAACACAAAGAAATATCACAAATAGCATGAATAAACCCATTTATCTAAGCTCAGGGTGAACAAAAATTGGACATTATACAAAATAGAAAGTTAGCAGAATGAAGGCATTCTTCTACTTTGTTAGATAACCCATCCAAGAGAGAAATCCTAATGTTATCAAAGGGAATTGCCTGGACCTTCTAAGAAGGTGAGCTGAAAATCAGTGACATGATGAAGCAACAGCTCCTCTGTAATCAGCTACTTTGCAGAATCTATTTTCTTCCTGTCTGCAATTTCATGTTTCCTTGTCAAAAAAGGAATAATGAATGTGTCTTTACTCCAAAGATTTGTCCATTTCTATATCTCTTGAAATTCCAGGATCCCTAGCACATATTTGAGAAGACATTCAAATCTAAGTCCAGAACTCTATTTACTATAGAAAACTGTCTCTTCATTCTCATTGATTATTGAAACCTGAAATAGCTTTACCTCCATCTTCTTGTCTTGTCTATAGCAAGGGTCTTCCCAGACCTTTGAGCACAGATTCCCTTAGAAGTTCAGATTTTTTTCTCTAATCTGTTTACTTTTTATAATATTGCTGTTAAAGAATCTATCCTCTTTCTATTTAATTAAATCCTTTGAAAAGCCCTATTTTATTGTTTCTTCTTTCTCTGGTTCTAAATTTAGTTGCTCTTGTTTTTATTATTCTTTTGAGTCATCTATCCTTATGTGCGTGTGTATGTATATGCATATACATATGCATGTGTGCAAGCAATGGAGAAGTCTCCCTTATTTTTCCATATTCAACTTCTTTTTATATATCATTAATATATAAGACAAAAACATACAATATTTACTTTCTGCAACTGAAAGAATACATATGCACTAACTTGGTGCTATCCTTGTATGGATATGTTGCAATATGCATAACTAGCAAGCATGGGTAGTTTTGTAATGTACTAATGATAAAGACATTAATTAAGAAGCTCATGTTGCTAAATGTCCATACCCCTATGATGGCAGAAGGATGTTACAAAAATACAACCACATACCTTTAAATGAAGAATGAAAGCTTCATTCATACTACTGGATGCTACAGACTTATAAATGAGCAGTGGTTGCCGAGGCAGTTGGTCTTATGGGACTTTTTGAGGTTTGAAAGACAAAAAGATTCTCAGGAAGTTTTCTCTTCTCTTGAATAATTGCTACTGTCTTGTGTGTATCTTTTCAAAAAAAATTAAAATTAAACCTATTTCAGAAGAATGGTCAAAGTACAATTGCTCTTGGTGACCTGTCTCTCCATACCAGGGATTACTTGAACTGTACTCTATGAGGATGAGGCGGCTCATCCTGAAGGAGAGTTGTCCCATTTCACATTGGGAAGTACGAATGGTGGCAGCCTCTTTTGGCAGTCTGAAGGAAGTTTTTCTCAAGTCACTATGCTCCTCAAACCACTGAAGTGGTTTAAAGGCAAAATCAAATCCCTGTTGTCTCTTTTAAAAAGTCTCTTGATATTTTATTAGGGAAGTAAGTGGAAAATGTTTTCAGACACATTTAAAACTGATGACTGAGCTGCAAACAAAACAGCAGCTTTAAAAATCTACCCCAAAACATGACTTCTCCATTAAAAAAAATCAGGATTATTTTGTTTATAGAGGTCTGAAGTAGATCAGGGATTGCTAGTGTCAAAGAACTGTCATGGCATAATCAAAAGATGACAACTTTCAGCATTCTTAAGGGTGGGAGAGTGGAGAGTATGGGATATGAAGAAATCCAAATAACCTGAGGATAGAAAGTTTGTTTAAATGCCACTTTCAACATATCCTAGTTTAAGATGCTACAGTGGCTCTGAGATGTTTATTTTGGTTCAAAAAAATCCAGACTTTGCCCTTGCCCTTCTACTTTATTCCCTGCTTCTCTCATCCTTTTCTAACTCAATTTGCCTTGAATCCACACAGTACAGTGTGGATTAAGAGATGGGGTTGGGAAGAAGGTCTATGATTTTACTGGCAGAGGAAACTCCCCAAAGAGGAAATGTCCTCTTTCAATGCAGGTTGGCACTTTCTCTGCAACTTAGAATTTTAGAGAAGTGCCTAGAATGGCAATGAGTGTGATGTAATACTATTGTGTTATAAGAAAATATGGGCTCTCCAAGTCATTATTAATCAGAGAAATGCAAATTAAGACAACTCTGAGATACCACTACACACCTGTCAGATTGGCTAGAATGACAGGGAAAGATAATGCGAAATGTTGGAGGAGATGTGGGAAAACTGGGACACTGATACAGTGTTGGTGGAATCGTGAATACATTCAGCCATTCTGAGAGCAATTTGGAACTATGCTCAAAAAGCTATCAAACTGTGCATATTCTTTGACCCAGCAGTGTTACTACTGGGCTTATATCCTAAAGACATTTTAAAGACAGGAAAGGGAGCTGTATGTGCAAGAATCTTTGTGGCAGCCCTCTTTGTAGTGGCTAGAAACTGGAAACTGAGTGGATGCCCATCAACTGGAGAATGGTTGAATAAATTGTGGTATATGAATATTATGGAATATTATTGTTCTGTAAGAAATGGCCAGCAGGATGATTTCAGAAAGGCCTGGAGAGACTTACACAAACTGATACTGAGTGAAATGAGCAGGACCAGGAGATCATTATATACTTCAACAACAATACTATATGATGATTAATTCTGATGGACGTGGCCCTTTTCAACAATGAGATGAACCAAATCAGTTCCAATAGAGCAGTAATGAACTGAACCCAGCTACACCCAGGGAAAGAACTCTGGGAGATAACTATGAACCACTACATAGAATTCCCAATCCCTCTATTTTTGTCCACCTGCATTTTTGATTTCCTTCACAGGCTAATTGTACACTATTTCAAAGGCCGACTCTTGACTAAAGTCCGACAAATAACTATTTGGACATGTATACATATATTGTATTTAACTTATACTTTAACATATCTAACATGTATTGGTCAACCTGCCATCTGGGGAAAGGGGTGGGGGGGGGGAGGATGGAAAAAGTTGGAACAAAAGGATTTGCAACGGTCAATGCTGAAAAATTACCTATGCTTATATCTTGTAAATAAAAAGCTATAATAATAATAAAAAAGAAAATATGAGTTCAATGATCTAAGAAAAACATGGAAAGACTTACATGAAATAATGAAGAGTAAAAGGAGCAGACCCATAGAATGCTTCATACAGTAACAGTAATATTGTTTCAAGAACAACTTTGAGCAAATAAGACTTTTTGACTATTGTCAATACCCAAATAAAAAACAAAGTACACACGAAGGGAAATGCTACCAGCATCTAAAGAAATGATAAATAGAAGTATGTATAGAATGATTTTTACATATACAAACTCACATTTGTGTGTCTAAGAGTAGCCATCTCTTGGGTGAGAGAAGGTAGGGAAGGAAAAAAAGAGAAAAAAATAAATTTACATATCTTTAAAAGCAATAGCAAGTTGTACATCATAGATTTGCAGTTTCATGTGCATCATTTTTATTTTACTATGTTATGGAAATGCTTGTTTTATCTCACAAATTAAAAGTAAAATAAGATGTAATTGCTCAATGTTTGACAAAATAAATTAAAATACAATATGTATTTTTTAAGTCAATATTCTTCCCTGAGGAATCCCTTTCGACTCTATCATTGGCCCAATAGACTCATAGGAAAAATGATCCAGCAAGTCAACATTTTGAGTTGGATGTCCCATAGGAATATGAAACTTTTTTTCTCCAAAATTCATTAGCTTTTCTCCAAAATCTATATCTCTTCTGAATCTCCCTATTATTTTAAAAGACACTGATGTCTTCTCATTTACTTAGGCACATGAACCTGGTTTCATCCTTAATTCTTCATTCTCATGTAGTCCACATATCTAATCTTAGTTATCAGAGCTTGCCAATTCTAGATCCATCACACCTCTCCATATAGGTTGTCTTCTCTTCACATTCTAAATCATGTAATCTAGTTCAGAACTTTGCTTGTCTTGCCCTAAATCTTTCCTCTATGAATTGTCTCCTTAAAACCTTTCGAAATACTACTTCTGAAATAGTGGTTTTACAGCATGATCCTCACTCATTAAAATTCAATAGTCTTACTGCTAGTAAGCATAGAGACTTCTTTGAAAATTATGTTTTAAAATCTCTTTGCAACCTGGCCCCTTATGTTTTCAGTCATCTTATAAATTGTTCTCATATATGTACTTAAAAGTTCAACCATTTGTTATTTGGTGGCTTTTGTTGGCACTATAAAGTAGTTTTATACTTCTTTCTCCACTCATTTTACAAATGAGGAAACTGAGGCAAATTGAGTTAAGTGATTTGCCCAGGGTCACATATCTAATAAGTTTCTGAGACCAGATTTGAACTTGAGATGAATCATCTTGATTCCATGCCCAATGTACTCTAAATACATGTACATGTACACTAAAGTCCAAACATACTATTCCACTTAATATTTATTCCCCATACATGGTATTCTCTCTACAATCTCTGTGTCTTTGTACTTACGTCTTTGTACTTACTGCCCCTTTAGAATGTACTCCTTTCTTATTTCTGCTTCTTAGAACCTGTATCTTCTTTCAATACCACCTTCTTCAAGAAGCCTTTCTCAATCTCCCTCTTCCCTCTAATTTATTCTCCTTTATGGCTATCTTGTATCTTCTCTTAGTTTTTTTCTCATATATATTCATTGTCTCCCTCATTAGAAGGCAAATACTGTTGTTTTTATTTTCACTTTTTATCCATTTTACTTGGCACATAAACAATGAATATTTTTAATTGCTTTATTGATAGATAGTCTCATTAAGTTCTCTAACTCTGACATTCCTGGATGTTAGCAACAGTCTGAGTTCTATGGGAATGATTGGGCTGATTGAGGATTCTTTCCAAGAGCTAAATAAGAATTTTTGCCCTATTTTTTTGATGACTATTGAATTAAGCATTTCATCAAAGCAGCATGATTCCAAGGGTAATTTATCATCTAGTCAAGCTTTTCTTTTTTACTCTTTCCTTTTGTTATATGTTAATGTGAGACTAAATACTTCTGAAATATCAACTAATTCATTTTGAATTATTATGGTTGAGTGTCATGACATTTGCTTTTTCATGATTTAATACCCTCACCCAGAGGAACAATTTTGACAGTATCAGGTGTGTGGACATGTCTGTGAGCATTTGTAAAAAGAATGAAAACCATCAATTAAGATGTTTATACTTCTCATCCTAGCAATCAGTTCTTTTGCAGGAATAGCAGAGCAGCTATAACTGTATTTTCCATTAAAAGATCATTTGGGATCTTTTTTTTTCCTGTCTTCTAAGAGAACCCTTTTCTATATAAATGAGATGGTCTCTCATTTCTCAAAGTATCTTCTATTTATCAAAATGGGAATAGCTTCATGTATCAAGGCAGAACATGTCTTCTCAAGGCACATCAAGCCAGGGGAAGTGGTTATATTTTTTTCAGGAAAAGTGTTCTCATCCCATTGATAATTTAAATGTCTGTGGAAGACCACAGAGGGCCAGCACCAGACAGATCTGCTGAAAAGAGACTGTAGTAATCCTTCCCACACCTATAAGATATATTGTTTCTTCATGATTGTGGGATCTTCTGGCAAAGAAAAAAAATGCTAAAAATAAAATGCATTTCAATCAAACAACTAATGCAAAGACTGAAATTCTTGGACTGCAGGTTATTAGATTAAGAATTAAAAAGCTGAGACTTACAGAATAGTTTCTAGCAGTAGGACTGGGTATTTTGAGGTTGAATTTGACCCATCTACTTTGTTTCAACAAATTAATAATTGAATGCTCATAGAAATTCTGTTTTTCTAAAGTCTGTTACTCATGATAGTACATTTTCCTGGTAATTGTTGTTTTTATACTCCAATTGTTATTATTATTGTTGTTTTTATATCAGTTGATTTTTATATCTGACTATGAGTAGAGTCCCTGAAATAGGATTTTTTTTTAATAAAGAGGCTGGGACTATCATAGCTAGAGAGATCAGGTATTTTCTTCCTGCATCCGTTGTGTGCCATTCTTTAATAAACACTTATTCCTCCTTAAAATATAAGTAAGTCCCTAGAATAAGTGAGGAGTCCTATGAATGATGTTTTCCATTTCAAATAGAGGGGATTTTCATCAGAAGGAGAAGAAAAATCAAGCCACAAGAAATGGAGTCAGTAATTTGTTTCCCTATTAGTTCTTAATTTCCTGGGTCTCACTCTGATTTTCCAAGCATAACTCTTATCAATTTCAATTGTAACAGACCCTTTTAAAACCAAAAAGGTATGTGTGCTGACAATTCATTCATTTCTCAAAGACTTTGAACAGTGTCATCAATTTCAATTTTATGCTTGTCCAACCTCTTACTCATCAACAGTATTTTCAAGGCTTCCTCTTTTTTCTGTTTCTCTCAAAGGCTGGTAGTACCACCTTACTATCTATACTCAATCTAGTCTTCCTATTGTGACTATCTCAGTATTTCAAGAAGAGATTGTTTAGATATTGTGCCACAGTGATGTTTTATAAGTTTTGAGGAAGAGATCCTATAAAGTCCTGCTAAAATTCTTCTAAACCCTGAGAATGTTAATTGGTCAAGTCTTAGCTAGGATGCAGAAATGAGACTTCATTATAGTATTATATAATTTTTATTATAAATTTTTTATTTATTTGTAAATTAATAGTATGTGGATTTTATATTTTCTGTTCACCTTATTTGATTCTGACTAAGCTAAAAATATTTGACTCTAACTTCCATTTACTCTTTCACCTATGAACAAAGATAAAATTATTGAATTAAGAAGGTAGAGTTAGTTTCCCTAAAAATTTGGCTTTCATCCATCTATCTTTCCTTCCTTCTTTCCTTCCTCCCTTCCTCATTCCTTCCCTCCCTCCCTTCATTTGTCCCTCTCTCCTTCCCTTCCATCCATCCATCCATCCATCCATTTATCTATCTACCTATCTATTCCCCAAAAGACAGACCAGGATCTTTTGTCACTGCTGTAAATGATAAATTTCTCCTTGTAGGTAATAAATTGAAAGCTCATCTTCCTGAACTAGGGAAAATACATATTAGAATATCCTTATACAAATATATAGAAGTATATTTCTTAAATTTCAAAAAATATTTTTGTTGTGTTTCTATGGTAAAGTAGTGGAAACTAATATATAACTAATACATAACACTTTTCCTTAGGTGAGAAAATAGTAAAATTCAAACAATAATCAACTCTTTCAAAGCAGGATGAGGCACAAAATGTGACAGATGATGATTTTGTGGGTAACAGTGATATAAATCACTTTTTGAACATAAGTATCAAGTCTAGTAGTAAGATCTTGCACAATTCTACTACAGACATATGCCCCACTTTGTGTAACATCTTACTACTAGACTTGATACTTATGCTCAAAAATAGTGTATGATGTGGGAATAACAGAATCTCTGGTATGAAATACTATAAAACACAGGCAAAATAAAAAAGAAGCAAACCCATATCAATTTTTTTTTTTTTTTTTTGTGGATGGCAAACTACTACAGCAATTAAAGGCATTGTAATGATAGAAATAGAGTTTATCAGCTATACAAACTGAAGACTACCATTGAAAAAGCATTCTGCTTAGCAGAGCAGCCTTTCAAACAAAAGATTCAAGTTGATTTAAGGCATGGGAAGAAAACAGAAATGATTTGAGTAGCAAAAAGATTTTTACTGCAAGGATTGGTTGATTCTATCATGTTCAAAATTGAGATCAGTTGCATAATGTTAAAGCATGTTTCTAGAGAATTGAATAGGAAGGAAAGAAGGAAGGAAGGAAGGAAGGAAGGAAGGAAGGAAGGAAGGAAGGAAGGAAGGAAGGAAGGAAGGAAGGAAGGAAGGAAGAAAGGAAGGATATATGGATGGATGGATGAAAGCCAAATTTTTAGGGAAACTAACTCTACCTTCTTAATTCAATAATTTTACATTTATTCATATGTGAAAGAGTAAATGGAAGTCAGAGTCAAATATTTTTAGCTTAGTCAGAGTCTAGAGAATAGAAGATATAATAGTTAAATATAGTAGTTCTTAGCTATTGAAAAAAAAGCTGTAAAGAAAAAAAGTATTATGTTAAAAGCATTACAGATTTTAGATAATACTCCAGGTCCAATTTTTTAAAAAAAGATATGGATAAATTATTTTTATCTACCAATGTATATATTTATGTATGTAAATATATATATATATATATATATATATGCATGCAAGTATGTATTAGTATGTATTTTTTCATTTATATGCAAAAATAATTTTTAACACTTGTTTTTATTTAAATTTTGAGTTCCAAATTCTCTCTCTGACTATCCCATCCTTGCATTAAGGAGACAGCAGAAATTTCATATAGTTTTAATATGTACAGTTTTACAAAATATATATTTTTATTTGGTATGTTGTAAAAGAAAACACAAACAAAAAATGAATAGAGCAAAAATGTTTACTTCAGTGTGGAAATGGATAGCATTTTAAATCATAAGTCCTTCAGAATATCTTAGATCATTTTGCTGAGAATAGCTATATTTGATCATCATACAATATTGGCATTAATTTG
The DNA here is from genome assembly GCF_902635505.1 of Sarcophilus harrisii. Classification (NCBI taxonomy): domain Eukaryota; kingdom Metazoa; phylum Chordata; class Mammalia; order Dasyuromorphia; family Dasyuridae; genus Sarcophilus; species Sarcophilus harrisii. The sequence continues at coordinate 149,871,077 of NC_045426.1, read as the reverse complement.
TACTGTCTTCTTTTATCACTTTGCTTTGTATCAGTTCATGTAAGTCTAAGTTTTTCTGAATCTACCTGCTCATCATTTCTTATAGCACAATAGTATTTCATCACAATCATATACTACCACTTATCAACTGTTCTCCAATTGATGAGTATCTCCTCTATTTCTAATTCTTTGCTGCAACTAAAAGAACTACTATAAATATTTGTGTACATATGGTTCTTTTACTTAAAAAAATCTTTTTGGAATACAGATCTAATAGTAGTATTATTGGTTATGCACAATTTGATTGCCTTTTTGGTTAGTTCCAAATTGCTGTCCAGAATGATTGGATCAATTTATAACTCTACCAATAATCCTTTAGTATCCTAATTGCTCATATCTCCTATAAGATTTATTATTTTCCTTTTCTGTCACATAAGCCAATCCAATAGGTATGGCACCCAAATATTTTTTTTTAATTTGCAGTTCACTGATCAAAATTTAAATCTGATTGCAAAAATAATTTGATTTTTTTCATCTGACAACTACCTGTTTATAATTTTTGACCATTTATTAATTGGAGAAAGACCCATCCTTCTTCTTTCCTACCTCTCTCCCTCTGCCTTCCCTTTCCCTCCCTCTCTTCTTTCCCTTCTTCCTTGTCTTCCTTCTCTTCCTCTCCATTCCCTCCCTTCCTCCTTCTTTTTCTTCTCCCTTTCTCCCTTCCTCCCTCCCTCTCTTCCTCCCTCTCTATCTTACTCTCTCATTACTGCCTTTTTAAATCTGTATTCTCTTCTATCAGTGAGTCCCTCCACTTTTACTTCCCTGTAGGACAAATAGGATACCCTGCAGTGTAAAGTATTTTCACACCCAACTGAATATGTATGATATTTTTCATATCCAACTGAATATGAATGATATTTTTCATATCCAACTGAATATGTATGATATTTGCTCTTTGTGACAGTTCTGATGAGATTAAGGTTCATTTACTTCCCTTCACCTTCCCATTTTCCCCTACATTGTAAGACCTCTTTTGCACTTCTTTAATTGAGATAATTTACTCCATATTATGCTTCTACATTCTCCCTTCTCTCAGATGCCCCCTTTTCTCATTTTTTGATTTTAATTTATTTGGATATCATCCTATAATAGTTACTCTCTGTCTATGTATATTCCTTCTAGCTGCCCTAATATTGATAAAAAAAAAAAAACAAAAACTTAGGAGTTACAGGAATCATTTTCTCATGTAGGAATGTAAACAATCTAACTTATTGGATTCCTTGTGATTGCTCCTTCCTGTTTATCTTTTTATGTTTCTTTTAAGTCTTGTATTTGAAAGTCAGATTTTCTATTCAGTGCCAATCTTTTGATTGATTTAAAGTCATTTATTCATCAAGTTTCCATTTTTCTCTTTGAAGGATTAAATTCAGTTTTACTGCATAGGTGATTCTTGATAATCTTAGCTCCTTGCCTCCCTGGATTATCTATCATATAAATTTTCTGATCTTTTAATATAGACATTGCTAAATTTTATGTTATCTTGACTGTGGCTCCATGGTCTTAAATGGTTTCTTTCTGACTACTTAAAATAATTTCTCCTTGACAAAGGAATTCTGGAATTTGTATATAATTTACATAGGAGTTGTCATATTGGGATCTCTTTCAGAAAATGATTGATAGATTCTTTCAATTTTATTTTACCCTCTGGTTCTAGGTTATCAGGTCAGTTTTCTGTGATAATTTTTTGAAAGATGTTGTCTAAACTAATTTTTTTTTTTTTTTTGAATCATGACTTTCACAAAGTCCATTAATTCTTGAATTATCTCTACTGGATCCATTTTCCATGTAATTTAGTGTTTTTTTTTTTTTAATGAGATAATTTATATTTTCTTCTATTTTTTCCATTCTTTTGATTTGTTTAATTGATGTTCTTGATGTCTTCTATAATCATTGTTTTTTTTTTTTTTTTCTAATTTTAAAGAATTTTTTTAATGTGCCAATGTGGCTTATGCTAGACTACACTTCTCTTTCACCCCAATAAAACAGACCTTTTCTGCCAAACTTCTAAGTTGTTTTGGGCTGGAAAAAATGTTTCATCCTGTTCTTTTGTTGTTTTTGATACTTAAGAATTTGTTCTAATGTATTATTTTAAAGTTGTTTGGAGGAAAATTTGGGAGAGCTCAGGAGAGTCCCTGCCTTTACTGTTCCATCTTGTTTCTGTCTCTCATGTATAAAGATTTAGAAAAAGAAAGGACAGTTCAATTTATGCTGTTAAAATATTTAAACCATCACAATGACTTTGTCATTATATTGTCAGTACAGATGTTTCCTTAGGTAAAACATTAAATCATTTTGGAAATTTTGCTTTCTGTACCTCATTACTTTGTAACAAGCAAATCAGAAAAGTCCCTTGCCCCAACATTTTTCTTATCCTTTACATTTTGTTAAACAATGGATAAAATCTTATTTAAAAATTTAAATGCATATTTCATTGATGTCATTTAGCTGATATTAATTGCTGCACTTAACATATCACAATAACTTCAAATAGGTCATTTGAATAACAAAAATGTTTAATGGGATATACTTTTTATATGAATGAAGATCTAGGTGTATTATTCCACTAATGCAAAGCCTTTGAAATTTTCAATGTTTCATGCATTTCTTTGGCCATTTTTAATGACTTGTTTGCCAAAGTTTTGGTGGGTGATTAGTTCTTTCAACTTAGACTGATGTTTGTTCCATACTTTTTCAGTAAGCTTATGCTAGAAGATTCCCTTGCTAGAAAGGATCTAATCAGAGGTATTTTTATGACATTGTTCTAAGAATTAAGGGTCACCTTTATGGCATGAGAAATCTTCTATTTAATTAAGGTTTAGAATATCTATTTAGATATCTGTTCAGATATCTGTTCGATATCTCTCATTACTTCTTGTCATCTGATTTACAATTCATGTTAAATTCTTCTAGATTATCATTATGATAAAGTATAAAATACAGCCAATATGTAATGAATGAATATTTAATTTGAAACAAATTTCTTCTCTAAGAAGCTGCATCATTCCTATAAATAAATGAAAGCAATATTGATTACGAATAAACTATCCAAAGATTTTCCCCAAACTTAAAGGGTGACATTTTTAAAAGATATCTCCTAACACTTTTAAGGAAAGAAAAAAGTTCCCACACTCTCAAGTTAGCTCTTATAAGGCTAAGCCACACTTGTAAAATAAATATCTTTCTCGGTGGTTTGCCAGTATCTAAATGTTTCCAATTTATGTTAAAAAGTAAGGTTGATGACAGAGCTAGAACAAGAAGTTAACAAAAGAGGAAATTGACTTTTCCAACACCTTCCCACTGTCTTGGCAAAAAGCAGGTTTCTCCTTTTGAAGTGCTTAGAATAAATGAGATGATGAAGAGTCCCAAAGTTGAATGAATATAGGTTTGCTATTGTCAGTGCATTAGGAAAAAATATGTAAGGAATGTAATGTAATAAAAATCAAGGTAATTATATTCATAGGATGAATATGATGAAGCTTGAGTGATTTTGAGTCAGGTGGAATCTTTGCTCAATTTCAATTTATGAATGTCATTTAAATATGTGACATGATTTTCTCGAAATTGAAAAAAAAGTTAGAAAACGTACCCTATGATTGTCAGGGCAGGGAAATCTAGTGTGTCATATAATATAGACTTGATATATTGCATCATCAATCTATCTGTCTATGATGTATAATCTAATCATTTATATTATATATGCATCTATATGTTGTGATATATACATATAAATATCTAACAAATGATATATATATATAGATATAAGTATGTAATGCCCTACACACATGTATTTATATGTGTGTATGGACACATACACCATATTTGATATATACAATATGTATATTTGTGTGTATGTGTATCAGGTTTCCCTCCTCCGTTGAACTAAGCATATGTTTCTTAAACTGTTTTCTCCAAATTTTCAAGAAAAACATATCAAATACTTAAATGGAACACTTATATTGAAGCCATAAAAAGATCCCATCTGATTCAGCCTTGCCCATAGTTTAAAATCTTTGACTTAAGATTATTGCTTTGTTTTTAAAAGAAAATGCACTGATCATAGCAAATACTATGTAAACTTTGGAAGCTTTTCATTATATCTCCATATAACATTATGTCATACCTATATGTTAAACATAAGTATAAATATATTAATAAGCATGAAATTATTGAAAATCAAGTACTTTTTTTCTTTTTGTTGGATTTTGTTGGATTTTGTTTGGATCACCTTCAAATTAGCAAAATATTCAGCACATGTTTCTCTCAGTCAATTAATTGAATTTTAATATTGAATCACAATATGTGATTTCAGTTTCTTTGATATATTTAAGTGCATATGGTTTGAACAACTTCTTAACTAGCTTTTATTTGGATCAGACTATTTAGCTACTTTTTACCTAAGAGGAACTAGAATGACACTGATTTCTTTCCCATGGAATTATGTTCCGATCCAACTTTGGGCAAAAAATTGTATTGTGAGTTAGTTATCCTCTGTAGATACTAAAACAACAATAGCAACCATAAAAACATAGAAAATGATTTGATTACATAATCTATTTAACAAAACTGATGCATTCACCAAATGTGAAACCTAAAATGTTGCAACTTTTGTTTTATATCTATCTATCTAATCTTATTAATAAGGAAGAGATATTGAAATCTCTTTGAATTTCAATCGGGAGTTATTGCAATAGTTTATAAGTGTCATATAAATACAATGTTTTTTCCTATCTTGTTATGTTTAACAAACAATAATAGCAGCTGATATTTATATGGTATCTCAAAAAATACCTGACAACTGTCCTTTCCTTTGATACTGACAACAATTCCATATGTTACTTCAGGTATTAATGATCCCTATTTTATAAATGAGGAAAATTGAGGCTCAGAAAAGTTTTGTAATTTTCTCTTTTTTTCCCCTGTAATTCCTAACACAATATTTTACAATGAGTAGACATTTAATAATTATTTTTTGAGTTAAGCTACTTGCATAAGGTTAGATAGATTGCAAATGGTAGAATAGAATTGGAATTGATGATTTCCAACTTCAAAGCCAGACTTGCTTCTCTTATACCTGAGTCTGTCCTGTCTTCATTATCTACCCATTTCAGAATTAACTCTATTCTATAATCAGTGCTTAATTTGACTCTCTTCCCATTCTGTAAGTCTTCCTCTTCATTTCAGCCCTGTGATTGATTTAGTTCTGGAAAAGGACCTTTGAGGTAATTCAAATTGTTTCATTTATTTGCTTGTTTCATTCTACATAATTCCAAATTCTACTGTCAGTTTCTATTACTTTACCTTTTTATGATCTTTAACTAAGTGGTCATTTTTCTTTTCTTTTTTTTTATCATTCTCTACTCTTTATTTTCTCTTATTTATTCTAATAATCCTGTTACTCCTACCAAGAATTATTTAATGTCCCTCTCCTCCTTTGCCCTTAAATAATAATAAAAAAAGAGTTTTTCATATCAGATTTTGAAATTCTCTACAATGTGGTTCTAAAATAAACTGATAAATGGAAATCAATGAAATTGTAAATATCATCCATCTCTTTATTTTTCTCATAGTAAAATCAGAGGTGGAAAAATATAAATAAGCATGGAAAGCCAATGATTACTTAGAACAAAATTAAATCATTTAGTATAGACCCTTCACTACAATTAGGGTAATAATCTCATTATCCCACTAATATTATATTCTTTCAACATTTGTTTACTCCTACTATTTCTTTCATCTGCAATTCTTTGCCTTCCCCCAATCCCTCTTCCTTCTCTATCTAAGTAAAAGAAACACAGAATTACAGAGTTGGAAGGAACTTCAATAGCCAAAAATCCAAATTATACCTGAAATATAATTCCTTATTCAACATATCTCACAAATGATAACTTGAAGATTGGTCTATTGCTAGTCCCTTAATGACAGAGGTAACTGACCTCATGTTTGATTACTGATGTATGTTCTGGGAATGTGCTATACACCCAGGATTTGTTCAGTTAGATTCATCTAGGCAGGCATGATAAAGTTTCTTGATAATAATCACCTTAACAAATATCTTCCTAGCCATATCTAAAAGGTTGACATTAAAAAAAAATTACAACGCCCTACTAATCAATGAGAAAGTAGGAAATTTCTGGTTTATATTACCTGATTATGTTTCTTCTCAGTCCTGTGAATCTTTGTAGTAACAATAATCGGGTGAAGAATCCCATAGTATAATCAAATTATTGCTTTTGTTCCTTTTTGTGCTGATGGGTCAAAGGAGGTACATACTTGCGTAACTGACTAAAGTTATTTATCATATTCCTTCTCACTACTTCACCCATGCTCTTCTCTAAGGTAGCCTTTGCTTAAAGATACTTCTTCCACTAATTTTACAAAAAGGGAACTCACTATCTTCAAAAAAAAACCACTTCTAATTGTCTGAATGTTTTTACTTGTATTGGGTCTACATTTATTTCTTTGTGTAGTATATTGCTTCTAGTACAAGGGACCAAACAACACAAGTCTAATCTATCTTTCTTGTGATATCCATTTCAATATCCTATAGTCATGACCCCTCACCATCTCAGTTAACTTCCTTCTTCTGGAAATTGCAGTAAGGTACCTTAGAATTATATGACTAGCTTCCACCAAATTGTTATAAAGTCCAATTGGCATGTTGAAAAGGACAGTGGAGAATTCCACTCAGTCTAAGCTGCAATAGAGAGAGTGGTTCTGTTTTTTTTAAGCTTTTTAATTTTCCATTTTAGAATCTATACCTAAAAGTTTAGTTAATCTTATCAGGAAAGAGTTAGGTAAAGCAGATAGGTCTGAGAACAACAACAACAACAAAAAAAGGCAAAATAAATGACAAGGCTTTAAATTATTATTAATTTTAAAAATATATATTTATTTTTTAATTTCTGGAATAAAGCAAGTATTTTCATAACATGGTATAATAAAAAAGATGACTGCACATGAAAATACAGAATCACTATATAAAATTTGTTATTCTTTTTAAATAACAACAAATTTATTTTGTAAATTTTCTTCTCCCATCCTCTTTGCCTGCCTCAGAAATGACTATCAGTAGAGACAAATATCTATATCTATATCATTATTCTATACATACTTTTATTTATGATATTTCTTTGAATGCAGGTAACATCTTTTTTTGTATGTTATTTATAGTTAATTTTGTAAAGTACAGGTTAGCTCCCTGGAGGGCTTCAGGGTCAGCCAGAGACAGGATAAATTAAAGTCCTTGGTCTTTAGGGGGAGAAGTGAAGGAGGCAGGCAAACAGAATCCTGGATTCTGGAGTCCAGAGTCACCAACCTCTCTCCTCCTTGTCCTTCCACCATATGATCATGGCCTCTCTCCCCTCCCCAATCCTTGTCTACAATTATCTTAACACCAAACATTCAGCAAGCACCATGGTGAGAAGACCCATTATCCAAATATATGCTAATAGAGTCATTATCTCACTTGGAATAGGTTATTAGCCTTAAGTGCTTGGTTGTCTGATTCAAGCATACCTTTTTGGAGTTTCAGCCTCTACAAATTTGAATATTTATAAGTGACTCAAAATCCTTTTTAAAACAACTGTTTAATAATAATGTATACAATATTTCTTAGTTCTGCTCATTTAATTCAAGTCTTTTCATGTTATAAAAATAAAAATATATTTTATAAAAATAAAATCAATAAGCCCATTATTTCTTATGGTACAACAGTATTCCATGACAATTGTATCCCACAATTTGTCCAGCAATTCCACAAACTAATGCTCCCCTGAATTTTCAGTTCTTTGCCATCATAAAGAGAATTACTATAAATGTATAGATTATTTTCCTTTTCTCTTAATCATATTAGTAAAAGAGGTATTGATAACTCTTTGAGAATCATTCTAAATTATTCTTTAGAATAGTTGAATCAGTTCACAATCCTACTAATCATGAATTAACATCCTATTTTTTTTCATATCCCTTCTAACATTTATTACTTTCCCCTTTGATCATTTTGGGCAATCTCATCTTTTAAAAATAAGCTTTAGGAAAACATTTACATTTTTCTAGACTTTACTGTTTCATTTCCTTATTTTAAAGAACTCAGTGTTTTGATGTCAGATATTGGCTCCTTAAAAATCTATCATCAGTTAAAAACAAAATTATCAAATGAGCAAAATTCCAAAATGCAATCCAGCTAAACCCTAGACAAATTGATGTCCTAAACCCTATTGCAATATTTGCGTGAAGGAGTGACATATTTTTATGATCAGCTATCTAAGCAATTTAGGTAATGGAGTAAAATTGCCACCTTTAGCAGAAGTTACTTCTTCTGGGAAAGAGCAAGAATTGCCTTTGGAAAAAGTATGTAAGGACTTTACTGCCCACAAGAGTTGGGCTCTGATCCAGTTGGTTTTAATGAAACACTTTTGAATTGATTCTATGCTTACAGCTATAGAAAAACTGAAAACTCAAATGTAGGATGTGACCACTATGATGACCCTTTAAAAATGTGCTGAGGTTTGGGAGGTCAGAGACTTATAAATTTACAGCCATCTACCACAACCTCTTCATTTTACAGATGAAAAAAAAATCTAAGAGTGATATTGTGAATTACCTAACACCATACAGGGAAAACCAAAACCAATATTTGAACCTCTTCTGAACAATGCTCAACTGTTTTTACATTACAGTTGTACAGTAAATGTACAACAGTTTACAACAGTTTTTACATTACAAGCTGTTTTTCATAACCTTATTAGGAAAATCACTGGAGTGATTTTCAATTTTCTTCTTAAGCTCATTTTATAGATGAGGAAATGGAAGCAAACAGGGTTAAGTGATTTGTCCAGAGTCACATGGCTAGTAAGTATCTGAGGCTAGATTTGAACTTGGGTCTTCCTGACTCTAGTCCTTCACTCTACCACCTAGCAGCTCTGTAAAACATTGTATAAACACTTTTAATAGTTTGTATGATGCTTAGAAGCCTGAAAGTTTTGGCCAAAGATTACATTATCATTCTCTCTCCCTCCCTCCCTCCTCCTTCTCTCTCCCCCTCTTTCTCTTTCTTTCTCTCTCCATGCATCCATCCATCCATCCATATATGTGTATATAGAATATATAGAGATATAGATGAAATACTCTATCTTGAATGGAGATGGGAAAAGAGCATTAGTTAAAAAAAAGTGATTAGTGAATTTATATGAAAATTCATTTTCAAAATGGGCACCTGAAGCAATGGATCAGTTCTCAGTATTTAGTAGAACCAAGAAAACCCAAGTTTAAGTTCCATCTCTGACAGCTATAGGGTCTATAACTATGGGCAACTCACTATCTCAGGACACTGGGCAACTCTCTCAAATCTTGTCTTTGAGAACCTGTATTGGTAAACACTTGGGAGTGTCACTCTTTTCATTGGGCATTTCCTGTATCAATGAAATCACAGGACATCCCTATTTTATTCTTTATCTTTCTAATCATTAAATATTGACCAAGGATCTATAAACTATATCAAATATTTTATATGCAGATCAACTAAAATATTTCTTATCCTTAGTCTCAAGGGTTTTATAATCGATCTCCACTAGCCACTCTATTGTATCCTGAGTTTCTAATTAATGATTCCATTATGAGAGCAATTGTTTCCTTTCATTTGATTAAAGGGAACTTACTTCAGTGTTTAGAAAACAAAAGTTTTTGAGAATGTGTAAAAGGCACAAGAAGCTCCAAATCTTTGATGACATTTGTGGAGTAATGATAATAAAGTTTATAATTAGTGTTTTAAGGTTTGCAAAGTACTTGACATATGTTATTTTATCTGTACCCAGTCCTGGGAAATACTATTATTATTGCCATTTTTTTTTAGATAAGGAAACTGAACTTGTGAATGATTAATTGGGCCACATAACTAGTAAATCTCTTGGAACATTTGAACTTCATTTTTTTTTTCTAATTCAAAGTCAAGTAGTACATCCAAAGGCAACATTATAAAAGTATATTGGTTAGAATTATGCTTCTAGATATTATGGGAACAATATCATCTCTAATAATGATTGTTCCTTTCTTACTGAAAAAATTGGTGAATTCTGACTGCCTTTTAAATTCTGAACTTTCACTTTAGAAATAGATTTAGTTTTCCCTAGATGTTTTCAATCAGCCACCTTTCAAGCTGACTTTGCATAATACTTGATGAATTTCAGTGAGCTGAACTGATGGATGGAAAACAATCATTCTTGAAAGTGCTATCTATAATGTTGAATATTTGGTTATGAGACTAAGTGTAGGTCAAGTTTACACAGTTTAATGCACAGGGACATAGACACAAATCTATAAAGACAATGGCATTGAGGAGATGAAGAAAAACTTGAGATTGGAAGTCAAGACAGAAGAATATATGTTAGCAAAGATCATTGATGCTTTAATACTTCTGATATGGAATCAGAGAGTTTTATTTAGAATTCTGATTCTGGGTACTTCATTTAACCTTTCTAGATCTTTGTTTTCTTATCTATAAAATTTCAGGATGGCATTAGATGACTTCAAATTTTACTTTTAGATTTATACCTTTAAATAGTTCAGCCTCTGTTGGAATCTTAACAAACTGTTAAACCATTGGAGTTGATTTGATCTTAGAAAGAGATATTTTGGGCCAGAATTTGAAACAAGGTACTAAGTGGAACTGATAGAAACAATGGTTAAATCTAGTTTAGCACTGATTTAATCCTACAACAAATAATGGTTTCCCAGTGATATAATGATGGGGGTGTACTCAGTGCACAGCATATAAGCAAGAAGCTCTCAGGGCCACAGGGGACCCTGGAAGAAAGCCTACAAGCCCTATCTTCGAGGCAAGAGAGATTCATTGTATCTTGTACCTTGGTGCTGGCTGGAGGCTGAAGAAAGCAGAGGCAGAAGCCTAGGACAAAGCTGCAAGATCTCTTGGAGCCAGGCAGAGAGATAGGACTCAACTAACCGGGCTAATTTGGAAGGAGAAATAAAAGTTTGCATTTTTACCAGCTGGCTGCATTTTGGAGTAATTATAACTGAAACTAAGACTGCCTCCCAGAAAACCTTCGAAAGCCTCTAATAACATTGATCACAGTTCTTGTGGTTCTTATATATGACCAAAATAAAATTATTATTCAGTATCCTACCTTGATGATGAGCTTAGATAACTGGATGGGGTATAGAACATAAGATTTGGAACCAGAAAAACAAAACTTCAGATGCTTTCTACATGAGAGATCCTTTTTTGACTCAGTTTCTTGATTTGCAAAATGGAGAAAATAATACCACCTATCTCTAAGATTTTTGTAAGAATTAAATGACATTTGCTAGTGACCCTTTGTAAGTCAAATAATCTCTATGTAAAATGGGGAAAACGATAGCATCTACCTTTCAAATTTTTAGGAGAATCAAATGACCTAAAATATGTAAAGCACTTTGCAAACATTAAAGTTAACGCTAGCTATGATTAGCTAGACTAGGCTTTTGATATTAGACTGGCCTCTATTCTAAATCTTTCTCCTATTTTAGGGCCTGCCAGAATGTATGCCCTACTGGCAAAACAACAAGAACCTGCACCCAGATGACTCTGGAGGGCAAAGTGAGGCAGGTGTCCTTGCCCAGCCTCCCTCCCTTAAATCTAATTCACTTGCATGTCATGACATCACCTCCCTTAACCCCAATTGACTCAGAAAAAAATGAAGGACAAACAGTAATCTTTGACTGTAAAACTTATATGGAGAAGGAATCACTCATATTTTCAAAAAACTTGATACCATTTCTGAGGGCAGCTTTTCCATTTTGATTTCTTTTAATCCTAGTCAATTCCTTTCCATTGCTGGGCCTGTAGAGCTTTTAATTTTTTTTGTCACAAATCTGGGAAGGATGTGATATTATAAATTTTGTGGGTACTCTTGGTATGCCACCTCCCTCCACCAATGCAGATTCAACCTAGAAATATTGTCATTTATCCTTCATTTTCAAAGTGGACCAATGACATCAATGACAAGTTGATTTGTGCATGAATTGGATTTAAATGAGATAGAGTTGCAAAGTCATCAGCCTCAATCTTTCTCCCTGATCCATCGAAAACCTTGTGGCAGGGCAAAATTCAAGATAGCTGGTGATGGTTCAGGATACATTGGGTGATTCTTACATATCTGACCAAGCTCTAAGTGCGCCATGGTGTCTAGTTCTACTGCCTTTATGGCCACTGAAATAAATCGTTTTTATATGCTTGGGGTAGACATCTCTATCATTCACCTGTGATTGTGAGAGTAGCCTGTCAATTACTCTCAACTCAGTTTGAGCCAGTCTGTTGAGATGATTAACCTGAACATGGCCACTGCTCTACTACAGCTTCTTGCAGCCACAAGTGAGGGTTTGGTGAATTGGATGGACACAGAAGGTGAGTAAGCAGCCCTAAATTGGGCTCGGTAAGCTCTCATACTCTTCCTGAATAACTCATACATCTTTGATAAATGCTAGAGTTACGAGAGAGATGTCTATAGGATTTGAGTTTTCCTGATTTGAGAATTTGAGAATTCCTGATTCTAAGGCTAACATTCTTTCTACTAAGATGCCCTGTCATTGCTGTTGGTTTATTAAGTTATTCCAAAAATAATTTAAACTGGCAATATAAAAAGAGCTTTGTTAAATCCTATTGAAAGTTAGATAAGGCAATTTCTATTCTACTTCACAAATGTTTAAATGTTTTTGTTTCAGAGTTTTCTTGGCCTCTTTTATGTTGAAAGCTCTCTTTTATGTGAAATAAAAGCAAAATAATAAAACTTCAGGCAGTCAGAAACTTGTCATTTTCTATTTTCATTTTACAAACTTTGATTTTATTTGTATTTTATGTATTTTTAAAAATTCAAATGACAACAAATCCCACAGGATTGAGCTAGTTTTCTCCTTTATAGTTTCCATTACATTTTCTGCATCACAATTAAAATGTTCTTCTTATGAATATGTTCAAACTTTTTATGTAGTACCAGTTTTTACATATTTTCGAGCTTGCAGGCTATTGGGAAAGAGGAATGATATTGCATAACATGAGGACAGTGGCAAATTGAAGTTTATAATGGAACTTTATTAAGCATGGCAAGGTATACAAAAAAGAATTAAGCTTAATGTACATTGTCACTAAGAAGCTTAAAAGTCTCAGCTATAACTAATCTTGGGATATGGTCTCTCCCCAATATAACATTATATTCAGTTTCTCTGTAATTTCTTAAAACAGTGGTACCTCAGTACTCACTGTTAACTAGTTTCAAAAGGGACAATAAAGTGGCAAAAACAATGAATGCTAAAGGGATTTTTTTTTCCCATGAGGAGTACATCTTCAGTCCACAGACTAACCATCTTCACCCAATTTCCCAAAATGCAAAGTGGGGCTTCCATTTGGGAAGAAATGAGCCAGTCCAGCCCACCTGGACTCCTTCCTTCTGAAATCACTTTCTGAATAGGACCGCTACCTTTATACTCTCCTCACCCCAATTTCAAACTGTTTAAGCTTTCTTGGGTATTAGGGAAACTGGATGTGGTGGCAGGAACTCTGCTATGATCCTGTGCTCTCTGCTGGATACTGGGGAGACTAACAGGATTCCTGGATCCTCCATGGCTACCACTTCTAGCCTCCTCTGCCTGGGCTCTTGCTGCTGTTATTTTGGCTCCTGCTGCTTCTCCTGCTGAGCACTCCACTGCTCTGTGCTCCTTCCAGTATTGCTGTTTGGAGAGTTAGGAGAGTATATGTTGCAACTACATCATCCTGAAGGAACAGATCAGTGACCTCTCTGTTGAGGCACAAAACCTGACAGTCCTATGAACCACTGCCTTCACCAAGAAGAAGATGCTCATGGTCTAGGGAAATAGTTACTGCAGCAAGGTCTGGCCAACTTAACATCCTGGTGCTCAAGCAACCAAGTTCTATCAGTGCTGAGCAAGTGTCAAATACTGAAGCATTTTTTTTCTTCTGAAAACGCATCCAATATTTAAATTCGATGATTTTTTGAAGCAGAGGAATACTGAGGTACTACTATTTATATAAGCAAGTAAAATGCCTATAGGTATTAAAGGAACAGTATTTTTGTATTTCTTCTCTTGTAGTAAAGTGTTAAGAAATAAATGCATTTGTTAATCATCTACTCTGTTTCAGACACTACTTTACTTATCAAATTCATGTTTTAAAACATTTAAAAGCTATAATTTATGCATATCCTAAATCAGGTCAGGCTTACAGAGTTAGAGTTAAGGGCGAATCATGAAGTTGAGTTCAGTTTTCTCAATTAGTTCTAGTTGAGTTTTCTCAATTAGTCAACGAGAAAAAGTGAGATCCAGAGAAGTTGTGACTTGTCTCAGTTCTTAGGTGTAGCAAGATACAGAATAGGTGCTATGACTTCAAGTCCAGTAGGCATTCCTGATTATTATGCTGCCTCTGTCCTTACAGCCCTTCTACATCTCAGCAGGTGGCACTCATGAATTGCTGCAGCTGGGTAAGGCTGTGGCCAACAACCTGGTGATCAACATTCTGGAGATGCACTTCTGGAGTGCAACTTGGCTGCCTCTTATGTAATAGGCATACACAATCCCACCAGGAGAGCTGTCCCTGATGAACTGATTTACTCTAGGAGGACTTAATCATAGATGGTGAGGTTTTTAATACCCTATTAACACCCTGTTAACATATTAACACTTCATTGATGATTACATCCTGACTATATAAATGAAGAGTATGAAACAAATCTCTTATCCCTTAAACTATTTTTAATCTTTAAATTAAATTTCCTAAAGTCCTATATGAGACTTTTTGCTCTATTATTTGCATAACATACTATAAAATGTCTAGATTTCTGCTTCCATTTCAGTTTTGGAAAAAAACAAAATTTAAATATAAACAAATCTCTTCTACTAAATCCTTGTACTATCTTCCTTCTCCCATCAAAATGTTTTTAATTTTTATTCATCTGGAAATTATAGATCCTTAAGTAAAAAGTATTTTGTACAGAGAGAATTCTGGGGGAAAAATTTTGAGTTTAAGAAATGAGACTTTTGAGAATGTAATGGACCATTAATAAGGCTATGAAAAGTTTGTCCATATTCCTATCTCTGGACAAGTCTAGTCAAGATTTAAGCCAGAATTAGATGACATACTGGGTCCATCATTTATTATTTCTTCCATCTTCAGTTTCTTCACTTGTCTAATGGTATTTGGACTAGATGATCTCTAAAACTTCTGAAGTTCTACAACTGTGAAGCTGCATGTACATAATTTTAAGCATCTCTTCTCCTGCTATAGAATCAGTATTCATTCCTTAAGTACTTATAGATTATATAATCACACATCAATAGAACAATTAACCTTATATTGAAATTAAAATATTACTACTTTTTATGTGCAACTCTACACTGAGATTTGGAGATACAAATAGAGAAAATAAGACAGTCCCTGCTTTTAAGGAAGCCATATTCTATTGGGGGAGTTAGTGGCTTCAAGTCTGATGGAAAAATCTCATGGTCTTTTGGATTCAGCTGCAAAGCAAATGTTAATGCTTCCTCTTTAATGCTGTTTCCATTAACAAAAATCATATCAATTTCTAATGTTGATCCATTTGATGGTTTCAGTCATTTTTGTGGCAAGAACTGGGTCTTCAGTAGCTGCAACTGTTTTACAAAAAAAAAGCATTAAATTATTAATAAAGATGTTTATATATATGTGAATTTATCATATTTTTTCTGCATAATTTATCCAGTATTATTTTGAAAGACCTGAGATTTTTCCTATATCAAAGTAATTTAACATACCAGATTTATTACAAATTATGAATTATAACACTAAGCATTTAGATTTCCCTTTTAAAATATCTGTGACCTAGAAAATCTGTGCAAAAAGCTAGAGTCTCTTAGGAATCTTTGTCATATTTCATTTAATTTAGGTGATAATTTTATCTGTCAGCTTTTAATTACTTACAAGCATTTTCATTGAACTCACAACTATTTAGAAAAATACATGTAACACTGAACTATCTTATCAGTATATTGTAAGACATAGTAATATTGAGTAGTGGTATGACATAATGATTAGTGCTGCTATGGGGGCAAGAAGACTGATGCAAAGTTCACTTTTGACATATTGTCTGTGTCATCTCTGACAAATTCCTTAACTTCTTAGTGGTCTAGACAACTCTCTAAGATGGATTTTAAGCAGTTTTGTGTTTTCCAGCATTTTGGTAGTCTTGTGAAGACTGGGTCCCATCTCAGACAAATGTTTGTTGTTTGTTTTTAGTTCTCTCTCTGGATGTGATTATATATACATATATATATATATATATATATATATATATATATATATATATATATGTAACTTTATTTACAAGATATATGCATGGGTAATTTCAGCACTGACCCTTGCAAAACCTTCTGTTCCAACATTTCCCCTTCTTCCCCCCATCCCCTCCCCCAGATGGCAGGTAGATGGCAGGTTAAATATGTTAAAGTATATGTTAAATATAATATATGTATATATATAGATACAGTTATTTTATTGCACAAGAAAAATCAGACTTAGAAATAAGGTAAAATTAACCTGAGAAGGAAATCAAAAATGCAAGTGGACAAAAACAGGACTGGAAATACTATGTTGCAGTTCATACTCATTTCCCAGAGTTCTTTCTCTGGGCGTAGCTGGTTCTCTTCATTATTGAACAGATGAAACTGATTTGGTTCATCTTATTGTTGAAGAGAGTCATGTCCATCAGAATTGATCATTATATAGTATTGTTGCTTAAGTATATAATGATCTCTTGGTCCTGCTCATTTCACTCAGCATCAGTTCATGTAAGTCTTTCCAGGCCTTTCTGAAATCATCCTGCTGGTCATTTCTTACAGAACAATAATATTCCATAACATTGATATACCACATTTATTCAGCCATTCTCCAATTGATGGGCAGCCATTCAATTTCTAGTTTCTAGGCAAACATTCTTGCACATACAGGTCTCTTTTCCTTCTTTAAGATCTCTTTGTGCTATAAGTCCAGTAGTAACACTGCTGGATCAAAGGGTATGCACAGTCTGATAACTTTTTGAACATAGTTCCAAATTGCTCTCCAGAATGGCTGGATGTATTCACAATACCACCAATGTATCAGTGTCCCAGTTTTCCCACATCCCCTCCAACATTCAGCATTATCTTTTCCTGTCATCCTACCCTATCTGAGAGAGAATGGTATCTCAGAGTTTCAGACAAATGTTTTTAAATGCCCCAAATAAAATACATAGGAATGGAAAAGAAATCAAGTATATTGATTGTTTTTCCCCATCCAAATTCCCAGATCTCCCAAATTACAATTATAAGATGCCTTCAGGAGATAGTAGAACTGTGGATCCTCATTTGCTATAAGATTATTAAATCATATATTAAATACATTTTTGTTTTGAAAGAGGCAATTTCCTCACAGGTATCTCACTATACAAATTAAATCATAGGTTAGGGCCCCCACAAGGTGGAGGTAATATTATATGACATATTGGGGGGAAATAAAGTTTGGCTTTTAACTCTGGAGAAATACTGGGTATACAGTATTTCAAATATGATTGTTCTGAATGTAATCAGCAAGCAGTTAGGTTGGTATTCAAAGCACTCCTTCAAACTAGGAAGATGTTATATAAATTGTCATAAATTATAAAACTTGATTGAATTTTTCTTGTGTTAGAAAAATATAGAAATTAAAAATTAGAAAACTCAGAAACAAAGAAGAAAAATCCTATCTTTGATTTATGATATAGAAAATTAAAATATTATGTGAAATGAGAGTACATGGAAGGATGACATGGCTATGGATTAGTTAGTTCCTAATAGGCAAGGGGGGCAGAGCCAAAATGGCAGAGAGTAGACACATCTTTATCTGAGCTCCTTTTAATGTCCCTCAGATCAACACCAGATCAAGCCTCTAAACTGGTTTTAGGGTGACAGAACCCACAAATATTTGAAGTGTAACAAATTTCCAGCAGAAGATACTTTGGAAGAACTTCAGAAAAGGTCTATTTCAATTGGGCAGGGGAGGAAGCATCCAATTCAGGGCATTGTGGTATCTGCTGACTGGGCAATCTACTGGGAGGCTTTTAGGCTACTCTGTCCTGGTTACAAGCTAGTGGATCAGCAGATTAGCTGTGAGACAGGCAAAGCAAATACAAAAGGCAAATAGTGAGCCTCTGAAACTCAGAAAAAATATGGGACTCGGCCATGTCAACCCAGCACCAGAAGTCAGTCAGCAACACTGGCTCCAGGACAACTTCAAGCATCTGTGACCTGTGGAGGAAGCTTAGGACAATTTTCCTTTTGCCCTAAGGGCACACCTCAGTCTTCAAAAAATGAACAAAAAGAACTATGACCATAGATAGCTCTTATGGATAAAGAGAACAGACCTCAAATCCTGAGAATATTAAATGTAAATCATCTCCAGATGAAGCCCCAAAAGATAATATGAATTTGTTCCTATCTCACATATTTCTCTTTGAAGAATTCAAAAAGGATCTTAAAAGAGTATTAGAAGAAAACTGGGGAAAGGAAATGGTACAGACATTGTGTAATGTTCTCTAAATTATAATGTTCTCTTGGAGCAGGTTTCTTGGGGGCCTTTTGGGAGCAGCCTTCCTTTCAGTTCTGTGTAATCACCCCAAATGTAGTCATGTATTAAAGTCCAATTCCTTTATTTTCTCTTTCAAGTATTGTCTCCTTCCTTGGGCCTAGTTAGCTTTCTTAGAGGCCTATCTCTCTCCTTGGTTCCCAGAGCTCTTGCCACTAGTCCTTTGCCTCTGCCAGCTTCAGCCTCTCCTCCTCCGAATGTCTTCAGTCAGCACAAAGATGGAATTTGGAATGAATCTGTCTCTGCCTCCAAGAGTGGTCTTGTGCTCTTTAGTGGGCTTGTGGGAGCTCCTACTTATACGTGCTCTCTTAAAGGTGTGAATCTTGTGGAATTCTAATAAGTACTAAGTACATTAGTGAGCTAGAGACCTGTTAAGTACCATGCTAAATTAGATAACTTACTTAGCACCTTGTAAGAATTCTAACATCTCCCTCTTTCTTTTGATTTTAGAACATAGGTGGTCATGACCTCCCTGACTTCTCAAGGAGGTGAGAACCCCCAAAAAGAAGGTGATCATGCCTTCCTTGACTTCTCAGGAAGGGAGATGAAAACACCAAAGGAAATGGGAAATCAAATCATATTAGCAGGTTTCTGAAGGGGCACTCTTAAAACAGGTATACATAAATCCATCCATATGGGAGGTATTACACATAATTACATAAATTACATAAGCACATAGTAATATAACACAGGCTAGTAGTGATGTAACAAATAACATGAATCAACATGAGGAAATTATACATGTCCATAAGTCCTAGAAATAGTCCAAAATGAATCTATTGCCTATTAGTTCATGTGCCAGGAATCCAATAATTCCCACAAGCTTTGAAGTCCTGCAACAGTGTCATCTTGTGTTAAGGAATCGAAGGATTCCTGCTGGTTTTCAAGTCCTGAACAGTTACATTATCAGCCGTGCTCTTTCAGTGTCAGATGTTTCTTAGATCTTCTCCTTTGTTTTGAGGTTTTTCTCCTTTTCTATCTCTCTCCAGGTGCTCATTGCCACCCATCTGTTTCCTTCTCCATCTGTTTCCTTCTCCATCTGTAGTAATACAAGCAAACCCTCTCTCCCAGGCAGTTAACCTATCTAATCCCTTCTATTTACCACTTTCTAAATTTCTCCACATCACCTGGCAATTACATTGGAGCTGTTTACACTGGACACTGCCCTGTTGGTTTAAAAAGCCTGTATTCTCCCCAATTGTAATCTCTTTCTGCCATATGATTGCTTTTTGGCTGATAGATCACATCAGAGTCCTGACCTTATAAAGACTCTCTGGATGTAAACTCAGCTGCCATCATGCCCCACCTGTCTTTTGTATGATATCTTGGAGCTGTCCCCCCTCTCATTTCCCTGGGTCAATCTACATTCTGAGGCCCAGTGGATTTTGGACATAAGGTTTTGGGTTTTATTCTCTCAGCCTGTCTTCTCACTCTCCCTCCATATCTACAATGAGATCTCAGATGTCTTATCTTTCCACACTGAAAGCACTGACAACTCTCTCTAGAAGTCCTTGCCAAGAGGGACCCTGTCTTCCCACGTTCATCAGAGTTTGGGTATAATAAGCACTTGTACCCAATGTGGCACAGCGTCTTATGATCTCTTCTAAAGGAGCATCTTTGTCTAGTCCCCATATAATTATTTTGCAAACCTCATTGGCATTTTCCTTAGTCAGATGTCTGATCATTATTTCTGTAGCTGCATTTTCTCCAATGGTTCTTGTGACAGCTGTTTGCAAACGTCCCACAAAATCAGCAAAAAGGTTCATTGGGACCTTGTTCTATTTTTGTGAAAGCTTTCTCTCGATCTTTTCCTGGAAGTGTACCCCAAGCTTTTATAGCAGCAGTAGCTTTCTGTTCATAAGCTGTTGTGGGGTAATTAATCTGTTCTGAATTCTCTCCATACTGACCTTTACTGGTTAGTTGGTCAAAAGTGATTTGTACATTAACTCCTATTTGCTTATTGCATCTGGCTTGAATCCTATTTAATTCATTATACTCTGAAAGCCACAAGTTTTGTCCAGGTTCTAAACATGTCCTTGCTACAGATTTCCAATCACTCAGGGTTAAAATTTCATAAGCCAAACTATTTAGTAACACCTTAACATAAGACGAAGTAACCACATAAAGAGTACAACCCTTTTTCAAATCTTTAATTGTTTCCAAATCAAAAGGAGTGTATATTCTCCTTTTTTGACCTGAAGAGTCAAGCTCTTCAATCACAGGGTATGCATTTATTTTAAAATCAGATATATCCTGTCCTTCATTTTTTTTTTGCCTTAACCAATGCTTTTTGTAATCTTGTCATAGGCTGCTTAATAGGTGGTTCTGTTTGTGTCATTGCCTCTCCCCCTCCTCCTCCCTCCACCCATGAAAGGATGAGGTCCCTTGGTATATGATGAGGAAAGTAGGTCAAGGGATGGGAAATGCTTCTTTTGTAAAGTGCCACACTCAGAATTGTACTTAACTCCATTCTTATCTGATTCTTCATCCTTTTTGCCTAGTTTAGTTGGCTCTTCCCCCTCCTGCTCTTTCATCTTTTTCCTTATTCTAACACTTATTTAATTTCTTAAAGCCAGTTGTATTAAATTATATGTATTAGTATATTTTTGGAAATTGAGTTTGGATTGGAATTGTAAAGTATTCACCTAGATGCTTTCCTACTAATTTCCACTAATCTGGATCTAATTCTTTTTCCTTAGAGGACCAAGGAGATGTGTACTGTACAGTTTCTAAAAGTTCAGTGATCTGCTCCCAAATTATAATCAAACCTTGGCTTTTCATAAGTCTGACAATGCTCTCTAAACATCTTTCTTAAAAAGGAAAAGTAGGCTGTTTTCTAAACATCTGTCCCATTTTAGCCCTTTAACAAAGTTTCCTTGTTTATTTTTGTACTCACCCTAATTTCTGGGTTGAGGAGACTTTTCCACTGAAATCAGGAGCAGAGGCTTTTTCACTGAAATCAGGATCGTGTCTGTCCCTGTTTGGGTGCCAAAATGTAATATTCTTTTCTAAAATATAATGTTCTCTGGGAGCAGGTTTCTTGGGGGGCTTCTGGAGGCAGCTTTAGTTTCAGTTCAGAATAATAATCACCTCAAATGCAGCCAGGAGTTAAAGTCCAAATCCTTTATTGTTTCTTTTTAAATCTTGTCTCCTTCCTTGGGCCCGGTTAGTTTTCTTAGAGGCCTATCTCTCTCCTTGGTTCCTGCCACTACTCCTTTGCCTCTGCCAGCTTCAGCCTCTAGCCAGCCTCTAGCTCTCTACAAGTTTCTAGCCAACACAAAGGTGGAATATGGAATGAATCTGACTCCGCCTCTGAGAGTGGGCTTGTGGTCTAGTGGGTTTCCTCTCTGGTGGGCTTGAGAGCTCTTCCTTATATATATGCTCTCTTAAAGGTATGAATCTTATGGAACTCTAATAAGTACTAAGTACATCTAGAAAACTGTTAAGCACCCTGCTAAACAACCATTGTCTCTATCAATTCCATTGACTTAGCACCTTGTAAGAATTCTAATGGCATTATATAGAATGTATTGCCTGTATCATTTCCTTTCCCCATTTTCCTTCTAACTCTCTTTTAAGATCCTTTATTCATGAATTAGATTTGTGATATAATAACATCCATTTGCATTGTATTTTTTAGTAGTATTATCCCAACATTCTTAATTGCTTCACTTTTCTTCTTTCTCTTCATTTCTGGTGATTTTAGACAATGTTATTCCCTCCTCTGGTTACAACTACTGCCCCTACATAGATAACACTTAATCCTGTAACTTTAGTCTTAGTCTGATATTCTTTTCTAAGATTCAGTCACATATACCTATAAGATCGGCTTGCTTGAATGTCTCTCTGGCAACTCAAATTCAGTGTGTCCCAAATCATGCTTATTGTTTTTCTTCTCAGACTTCAGTGATTCCACCATTCACTGTGTCTTTTGTATTTAAAACTTACTGTTTTCTTGGATTTTTGCCAAGTCCTATTATAATACCTGTAAGAGTTCCTCCACTGCCATAAGCTAGTATAAGTCTTCAATATCATCATCCTGTATCACTGTAACACTTTCCTGCTCCAATCCATCTTTTATAGTACTTTCTTAGTAGTCTTCCTTACTTATAGATTTAGGATAGTTAGGTTTGAGATAGTACAGTGGATAAAGTGCTGGACAGAGTCAGCAATTTCAAATCCAGCCTCATACACTTCCTATCTGTGTAACCCTGGGCAAATCGCTTACCCCTATTTGCCTCAGTTTCCTCATACATTAAAAAATGAGCTACAGAAGGAAATAGCAAAACATTCCAGTATCACTTGCAAGAAATCAAAATGGGGTCATATAAATCACACATGACTGAAAACAATTGAACAACAATAATAACAACCCATAGATTGTCCATGTCTCCCTGCTCAATTTTTTTACTACCTCCTTATTTTTAAATTTTGCTTTTTATTTTTAATAGTATTTTATTTTTCCAACTACGTGTAGAGATTGTCTTCAACATTCACCCCTGCCAAGGCTTGTGTCCTAATTTTTTTCCCTCCTCAAGACAGCAAGCAATCTGTCTTGTTAAACATGTGCTATACTTCTAAACCCATTTCCATATTCATCATATTGCTCAAGAAAAATCAGATCAAAAAAGGAAAAAAACAAAAAACAAAGAAAGAAAAAAAAACAAGCAAACAACACAGCAAAAAGGTGAAAATACTACATGTGATTCACATTCACTATCCATAGTTTTCTCTCTGGATATAGATGGTACTTTCCATCCATCACAAGTCTATTGGAGAATTACCTTGAATCACCGAATTAATGAGAAGATCCCAGTCCATCATAGGTGATCATCACATAATCTTGCTGTTATTATGTACAATGTTCTCTTGGTTCGGCTCACTTCATTTAACATCAGTTCATGTAAGTCTTTCCTGGCTTTTCTGAAATCATCTTGCTCATCATTTCTTATAAAACAGTAATATTTCATTATATTCACATACCATAAATTATTCAGCTATTCCCAACTGATGGGCATTGACAGAATTTTCAGTTCTTGCCACTACAAAAAGGGTTGCTGCAAAAAAATTTTGTACATGTGAATCTTTTCCTCTTTTTTAAAGATCTCTTTGGGATACAGACTCAGTAGAGACACTGCTGGATCAAGGAGTACGCACAGCTTTATAGCCCTTTGAGCATAATTCCAAATTGCTTTCCAGAATAGTTGGGTCCTTTCACAATTCTACCAACAATATATTAGTTTCCCAGTTTTTCTGTATCCCCTCCAACATTTATCATTATTTTTTCCTGTCATCTTAGCCAATCTGAGAAGTATAGAGTGGTACATCATAATTGTCTTAATTTGCATTTCTCTAATCCATACTGATATAGAGTATTTTACATATGACTAGAAATTTTAATTTATTTGTCTGAAAAGTGTCTGTTCATATCTTTTACCTGTCTCCATATTGTCCATGGAATAAGTTCAAAGTCCTTTGCCAGGCATTTAGGGCTTCTCATAATTAACTATCAGTCTAACTTTCTAGTATTATATCAAGTAATTCAATTTCATGTGTCCATTAGTCCCATTCTCTCACCTTTAGCACACTTTTCAGCATCTTCTAATTTCTCTGTCTTAGCTCACATTCTTCTTTTGTGTCTTCTTTCCTCCTTTGCTTTTTTCTGAATTCCCAACCATTTTGTAAGTACTAACTCAAATGCTCCCTCCTCCATAATATCTTTTTCTGATCCCTTCCTCTTAACAATAATCCTTCCCTTCACACTTCACATAATACTTTGAGGCAATCTGTTTTTGTATATTGTTTATACTTGTACATTCTTCCCCTAATAGACTATAGGGTGTTAATAAGAAGCTCTTGAATAATAATCATGCACATTTACAAAGTGCTTTCCTTTTAACAGCCCAGTGATATATGTGGTACAAGTATTATCAATTCCATTTTACAGATGGGAATGCTTATATACATATGTGTGTGTATGTGTGTGTGTATATATATACACATTATGTAGTAGAGTGATATAATATAGATATTTAATATGTAAAATATAAGACAAATTAATTCATTTACTTATTATTAAACAGATAATAAAAGTCAGATGTATAACTCAAATCTAGCAATGCAGATTTTTAAATCTGCTCCTTCTAAATAAAACAGAGATCTGATGATTTTAAAATACCCCTTCTTTGGGCAAACAGTTATGTTCTTTAAAAAATCAAAGAATATTTTGAGTATATGAGGGAAAATTACTATTTAAAGCAGGCTTTTAGAGAATCTTTTAATAATGAGAACATTATTTGGCAAAAGGGTGTGATTATTTTTAAATTAAGAATTTTCATATGTTGAGTTTCAATTTAGTTTACAGCAAACAATTATTGAGATGTATCAGAGACAGGGCAATAGATTTGGAATATTCAATATCTGGGTTCAAATATCATATAATATACTGTAGAAAACCACAGATATTAGGGAACTCTGAGAAAAGTATAGTAAGGACTAAGGAGGATGGACAAAGATGGAATGCCTCTATTTCCAGTCCTCTCAGCCCTTAAATACCTCACAGTATGATTACATCATTATAGCACACTAAGTATGTGTGAACTAGATAACCATTACATCACCATACTAAGTACTAAGTATATGTGAACTAAAGAATCATCATCTCTAATCACAGTGAGTTAACTCCCTGCTGTAAGTATCTTTGCTTCAAGTATACTTTTCTCTGAGTTCTCCAATATCTGAGGTCCTTTACTACATACTTATTTGTTTTCTTTATTAAAGCTTTTTATTTTTCAAAACATATGTGTGGACAATTATTCAATATTAGCCCTTGCAAAACCTTGTGTTCCAATTTTTCCCACCCTTCCCTATCCCCTCTACTAGATGACAAGTAATCCAATATATGTTAAACATAATAGATATACATGTTAAATCCAATATATGCATACATATTTATGCAATTATCTTGCCGCAGAGAAAAATTAAGTCAAACTAGAAAAAAAGATGAGAAGCAAAATAAAATGCAAGCAAACAACAAAAAGAATGCAAATGCTACAGTCCTCTCTCTGAGTGTAGATGGCTCCCTTCATCACTAAACAATTGGAATTTGTCTGAATCATCTTATTGTTGAAGAGAGCCATGTCCATCAGAATTGATCATATCTGATATACTCATAGCCATGTGGTCTTGTACAAGTAAGTCTTTTTGTCACTCTATGACTCAGTTACCTCATCTGTCAAATGACAGATTGTTTTTCATGCACCCTTCCAACTCTATATCTGTGCCCTACTATGTATGAAACACTCTGTTACATGTTGGGGAGCATTCAAAATTTAGACAAGATATATCAATTTCCTCATAAAGCTTATAGTTTAGTAGAGCAATGTGACACAAAAATAAATGCTAAATGAGTAAAAAAAAGTTTCAGTTAAATACTAGGTAAGGTACATTATTGACTGGAGATACCCAAGAGTTTCCTATAATAGGTTGCATTTCACATGGACTTTATTTCATTATGGAAAGAAATTCCTGACATAAAAAATGATATGAACAAAGGCAGAGAAGTGAGAAATTATAGGATATGTAAGAGGGATAGTAAGTTGTTCAGTTTGGCAAGAGCAAATAAAGATAAACTATGTAATATAAAACTGGGAAAATAAGAAGATACTAGTTTGTGGAAGACTTTAGATTGCCAAGAGAAGTTGAAACTTTACTTAACAGGCAACCCAGAAGTATTAGATTTTAAATTAGATAGAACTAGATATGTGAATTAACAAGACAATTTTAGTAGTGATGTGAAAGACGGTTGGTGTGGAGAAGAAGCAGAGACAGAAATATGCTAAGACCCAATTTCAGTGGTTCTTTTGGGTACTAATGGAAATCTAAGAGTAGTGACAATGAGGTAAGGGGATAGGGTAGATGCAAGCAGTCCTGCAGAATGGAGGTTGAAAAGTTTTGGCATCTTTATGGAATGTGAAAAGAGAAATGAAGAGTCAGGAAGATAATACCAAAGTCCCAAATAAGTAACAAGGTGAAAAAAAATGATGCTTTCCATAGAACTAGTGAAGGAAAAAATTAAGCTGAGTTTAATACTGATGAGATTATTGTGCTGTAGAGAGTTGTACATGTACATCTGAATTACAGAGGTAACATCAGAAATAGATATATAGATTGAAGTGTGAAAATCTAGACAACAAATACAATATATGAATGACCTGATAGAAAATCTGTGACTTTCTCAATGTGAAAAGTCCTTCTCTATCATTCTCTCTCCCTAATCCCTACCCAACTGAAAGCAAGTTTTGTATGATTTGTGATAATTAACTGAAATTTATTTATATTAATGGAAAAAAATTACTTAAGATTAAATGGCTACTAGAAGTCAGGTTTCATTCTAAGCCCTTTTGATTCCACTTCAGAAATTCAGATCAGAAATTTTTTTTTTTTTTACTATATCTTCCTCTCATATTGACAATAAAAGGCGAGAAAACAAGTCATGCAATCATAGATCTAAAATGGAAGAAAGTTTTGTAACCATCTAATCCAGTGAAATTGAAGTTAAGATTGGCTAAGTAATTCAGCCAATGTTATACAAGAATTAAACATTACAGGTAGGGTTTGAATCCAAAATCTCCACTTCCAAAGGTCATTATCTTTCCATTTATCTCCTGATAAGATGGACAGCACTTCCTATTCAAAAGAATCTCTGACATTTTGTACTATTCTTAAAAATATTTAATACTACAGTGTGTTTTATTTATCTGCATTAATATCTTATCATCCTTATTAGATTATAAGATTTTGAAAATAGATATCCTACCATTTATCTTTTTAATCTTTCAACTCTTAAATCTATACCTTGTCACTATCAAATACTTTTTAAATTTGGAAGAAATGGAGGAAAGAAAAAGAAGGGGGGAAGGGAAGGGAAAGGAAAGGAATTCAAGGGAAGGTACAGAGAGAGAAAGCAAAGAAGAGAAGGGAAGAAAAAGGAAGGGAAGCAGGCAGGAGGAAAAGAATGAAGATTAAAAAGAAAGAAGGAAGAAAAGATGCAAAGAAGGAAAGGAAGGAGGGAATCTTTTTTTTTTTCCTGCTAATGTATTCAAATAACGGAGCAAACTAATAAAAATTTCTGCTTTTATTCTTTGTATCTTCTTAATGTGCTTGTACCAAGAGTCAAATATCCCTAAACAGCATTTCCAGCTGAGATAAAAAGGATTGACATGAAATTCTGCCAGTTGTAGTCGCTCACCAGATGACTCATGCAAGCCATGGCAGGAAACCGAGCCATGATGCTCTCCCATCCGTTACAACTAAGGAAGTATAGTGCTCCTGTGATGAATATCGTAGAGCAGGCATGTTCTCAGTATTGGCAGGTAGATAAACTGGGTCCATGGAAAGGTCCTAAACAGAGAGCAGATGGCCTTCTCCTGAAGGCATTCTCTGTGCATTCAGTGCCTTTTGGAGAGTGAAAGCTTAGCTACTCTCTAACATAAAAGGAGGGGCTCTATAGCTAGATCATTTGACCTCTGAATCATTTTCCTACTCTGGATATTTTGGTATTTAAGTCAGTTTTTAAATCTATCTATCTATCTATCTATCTCTTTGTGGAGATATATTTCTTTCTACAAAATAGCTCTTTTCACTACTGTTCTGGAATTGGGGGCTTGGATTTGAATCATTACTTTTCTACTTGGTACTTTTGTGACTTAAGACAAGCCACAATCTCTCTGAATTCTCAGTTTTTTTCATCTGTTAAGCGAGGGTGTTGGGCTAGAACAGAGATGTCAAACATACAGTCTGTGGTCTATAACATTTCTGAGGACAGCCCAATCAAATTAAAATGTAATTGAAAGACTTAAAAAATGCAAAAGAGCATAAATAATGTTATCATGTGATTCTTTAAGTTAATATGAGGTTTAGTGGTCCTTTTTGTGAAATTATATTTTATTTTCCCCATTTACATGTAAAAATGATTTTAGCATTCATTTTTAAAAATTGAATCCCAAATTATTTCCCTCCCTTTCCCTGATAAGGTTAGTAATTTGATACATGTACAATCATGCAAAACATGTTTCCATATTAGTCATGATATGAAAGAAAAGACAGAACAAAAAAAATGAAAAAATAAGGTGAAAAATAATATACTTTAATCTGCATTCAAACTCCATCAATTCTTTCTCTGGAACTGGATAGCATTTTTCATCATGGGTCCTTTGGAATTGTCTTGGATCATTGTATTGCTGAGAACAGCCAAGTCATTCATAGTAGATCACCACGCAATATTGCTGTTACTATGTACATGTTCCCTGTTTCTATTTGAATTTGACACCACTGGGTTAGATGATCATTGATTTCCCTTCC
The DNA here is from genome assembly GCF_902635505.1 of Sarcophilus harrisii. Lineage (NCBI taxonomy): Eukaryota > Metazoa > Chordata > Mammalia > Dasyuromorphia > Dasyuridae > Sarcophilus > Sarcophilus harrisii. Next base: position 149,842,042 of record NC_045426.1, on the reverse strand, counting down.
AGCTCTGAATCTACAAATCCTCTTCTATTTGATTTGTTCCACCTCCTACTTCTGAGTCACTGGGGATATCAGGCATCTTTATCCAGTTCCTATAGAAGGAGACAACTCTACTAACATAGCTCATGAATAAATCTACTTTCTATTCCAATCACTTACTATTTCTTTATAAATTTTGAAGCTTTATGGAAGGAAGTGGGCTTTTTAATGGGACTCCTATGTCCAAAAGGAATAAATTCGTCTATATCTGGGTCAGGAACAGGTATATGTCTTGTAATACTGTTATGAGATTCATTCTTAAGCTTATCAGGTAGCAACAATCTGGGATATGCATATATATATATATATATATATATATATATATATATATATAAAGAGCTGCTCTCTCCTGACTACTAAGCTAAATGTGAAAAGTAAATCCTAAGAGGCCCATAAACACAGAAAAGAAATAACCAACAAGATTTAAGGAATCAGTGGAAAAATAAGAATTCTATGGTGTTCGTGTACATAGTATGAGTGTCTAATTCTGTATATGTCATTATCACGAACTACCAACTAATTATAACTGGGAGAGGCAGCAAGGAATAGTGGAAAGAGAAAACTCAGAGTCAGAAACACCTGGGTTCTGGTCCCGTTAATGATATTTACTAACTGAGTGACCTTGGATGAGTCACTTAAACTCTCAGAGGCCTCAGGAAGTTCTGTGAAACTCTAAGTTGAAAAACACTTGCTAATAATCATGCTAATTAAACTATAGGTCCAGTCTACCTCCCATAAAACTGAAGCTTTCCCATGAAAAGGGAGAGATAGGCAGAAAATGATATAGGACAGAGTCAGCATTGGGCATTATGATTGTAGACTATTGGTTTCCTCTATATAAAGGAGTTTGTAGCAACTGACTTAAATCCATTCTTAAAATTGCATAAAAATGATGTGAGTGAACTTTGCTACATCTTTAATCCTCATGTAAGCCCTTGTTCACATCTTAAATTACCACTTCAAGAATTCTGTGGCTCATCATGAGAAAATATTTTAATAGTATTTTATTTTTACAAATACATGAAAAGATAATTTCCAACATCTATCTTTGCAAAACCTTATTTCCAAATTTTTCTCCCTCTCTTTCCTCCCTTCCTCCCCAAGACAGCAAGCAATCTGTTACAGATTAAACATGTGCAATTCTTCTAATTCTTCTTGTGAGTAGGACTTGGAGCACCATGAAAATTATTGTTTAGTTTTGAATGTAATTATAGGTTTTTGAGAGATTCCATGCACTACTCTCAACTTCCATTAAAAACAAAACAAAACGAAATAAAACAAGTAGTGATATTAGGCTTCTAGTTCTTCTACAAGATTGCTAGCTCTGGGAATGTTAGAACTAATTTAATAGAAGCAGTCATGTGGCTTTAGAGTAAGGAAGACTTAAGTTCAAATCTTACTAGCTATGTGACCCTGGGCCAAGTCACTTAATTTCTGTTTGCCTTGGTTTTCTAAACTATAAAATGGGGACTATAATAATTCATATTTTTAAGTGTTGTTGAGAGGCTCAAATAAGATATTTGAAAAGTACTTAACATAATAACTAGCACATAGTAGAAACTATAAATGCTTATTTCCTATTCCCTTGCCCCAATTTCTCAATCTAGAGCTTTAGACTACTCTAGCCACTTTGTACCCACTATATGAAATTAATTTTTTAAGATGTCACCCAATATATTATAGAGGAATATATTTTTCAAAGGGACTAGTCTTTGGGAATTTACATATTTTTCTGGTGTCTCATTATCTGTCTGTCTGTCTACATACATATATACATGCACACATATTTATATATACACACACACACACATATATATATATATATATATATATATATACAAACATATATATATTCATTTCCTTCCTTCCTTTTTTCTCCTTCCCTCCCTTTTTCCCCTCTCTTCTTTTCTTCCTCAGTTCCTTTCTTCCTCCTTTCCTTTCTCCCTTCTATCCTCCTTCTTTCCTTCTCTTTCTCCCTTACTCCCTTCCTTCTTTGCTTATTCCTTCCCTTCTTCTCTTCTTTCCTTCCTTCTTCCTTCCTTCCTTTCTCCCTCTCTCCTTCCCTTCCTTATTTCTTTCTTTCTTCCTTCTCTCCATTTTCCCCTACTTCCTTCCCTGCTTCCCTTCCCTCCTTTTCTTTCTCCCTCTTTCTCTTCCCTTCTTTTCTTTCTCCCTCCTTCCTTCCATATTAATTTTCTCCTTCCTTCTCTCCAATCTCTCCTTTCTTCCTAAACTAAAGTTGGATTTTTTTCCGAATTATTTTTGACACCCAAATCAGAAAAGCCATGTGTCATGGTGCCATAAGAATGTAAGGGGAGGTATCCCTTTTTCTTCAAAGAACCTTAAACTTAGTCATCTCTTGTGGAAAAAATGAAATGAATTTGTGAGTCAGGAGGCATAGATTTGAATTCATTCTGGTATCAGAATCCCTTTGTTTATAAAATAGCTATTGCAATGCTCATCTTCTTCATGGAGATAAAATAATGATGAAGCAGATGGCCCATCTAGAGTTCTCTGAATCCACAAAAGGAAAATGACAGTTGGTTAGTCAGGGCTATATACAGAATCATAGATTCAAATCTAAAAGAGGCCTTGAAAATCATGTTGTCCAATCCCCTCATTTTATAGATGAAACTTAAACCTCAGAAAAATTGTGACATGTATGAGGTCACACAGATGTTAAGTGGCTAGCATTCTGACTTCAAGTCTCATACTCTTTTTATATACTAGGCTGCAAATAAGTGCAGAGAATTCTCATAAAGGTTGCATTGAAAGAGAGTCAGGAGGTAGCAAATACCAGCCTAGTCAAAACTGCCTCCACTATTACCATTTCAAACACTGCTTTGACCCAGACCATCACAGTAGAGTCAATTTCAATCTTTAAATCAAGGAACCCCAGGAATGCTATCACCACCCCTACTCATCATGATTTTCCTTGGAAGCAGCACATGGGGAGATGGGACCCAAAAGTTGGCTCTGCAGGGTCTTCAGTCTCTATTTCCTCAATGATCACAGCTACTGAATACTCAGAAAAGAAAGTATTTGCACCAAGTCCTTGTTACTCTCAAATGGTTCAACATCAGAAACTGATATGGTTTTGTCTGTGCAAATACATGTGGGAAAATAGATTTCCATCTGCTTTACTACTATACCTTAAAGACCTTTCTCCTGAAACATACTATATCATTAGTATCTCTATTAGAACAGAAATAGTTATACTTTTCTATATGTAAGCCTTTCTCCTGAAACATACTATATCATTAGTATCTCTATTAGAACAGAAATAGTTATACTTTTCTATATGTAGGCCCAACTCTAAGTACAGTGTTTTATACATAGTAACTGCTTAATGTATTTGTCTCCCTTCCTTCCTTCCTTCCTTCCTTTCTTCCTTCCTTCTTTCCTTCCCTTCTCTCCTTCTCCCCTTCTTTCCCTCCTTTCTCTCTCTCTTCTCTCTCTCTCTCTCTCTCTCTCTCTCTCCCTCTCCCTCTCTCTCTCTCTCTCTCTCTCTCTCCTCTCTCTCCCTCTCTCTCTCTCTCTTTCTCTCTTCTCTCTCTCTCTCTCTCTCTCTCTCTCTCTCTCTCTCCCCCCTTTGGTCAGAATATTTTACTTTATGGTGTTAGAAGTAAAACAATAATTACCTGAAAATAAGAAGAGTTTATTTGCTTAGTAAAGTTGCTTTTGTTGTTTTGTTGTTGTTTGGAAAACATGTTAATTAAATTTCCCACCTAAGAGTACCATGTCATTGAAACCCCAGCTCAGGAAAACAAACACTCACTTCTTTCGGTCCCAGATAATATATATATATATATATATATATATATATTAATTGATTTGCCAACTGACTCCTGATTTATTTTGTCTTTATCTCTGCCTCTCTTTTCTTGTGTTTCTCTATTCTCTGTTCTTTCTGCTTCTCTTTCCTTCAACAATATAAGCAAATATCTTATGAAATGATTGCTGCATATTGATTATGTAGCAGGAAGGAAAAATTCCTTGATTGCAAGAAGAAAGTGAAAATTGTTTACAGATAAATTATCCCACACCCATTCCCAGCTGCATTTGGCACCACGCTTGCTGAGAAAAGGGGCTTTGCTTGGCTGCAGAGCTAATGGATTCTGGTACTTTTTGTGACTTTGCCAAAATCTATAGTTGGGAAATTTGCTAAAATCCTCATTGTTATTTAGGAAAAAAAAAAGTCATATCACTATTTTTAAATGTGTAGCCTATTTTTTTCATTGCCTATGGAAAAGAGAAAATGTTATGTTATTCTGAAGGAATATATAAGATATAAGAATGCCTGGGAATTGAGAAGGTAAGGTATGTATGTGTACCTGCTGATCTATCAATAAAGTTAAAAGAAATGTTGTCTCTTTTGAAGAACAAGTGTGAGAGGTTTTGTCTTTAGCAATGTTAGCTGACCAATTAGTGAAAAATCTCCCAATCTGCCTATCAGAAGAAGGAGGGACAGAAAAGGGAGTGTCAGTTTTCCTTTAAATGAGATAGATTTGTTAGGGAGGAGTTTTGAAATTGGATTTTATTCCCTAGATTTATTCTAAAACTGGATTTTATTCAACAAATCTACTTCCAAGCCCAGGGGGATGAACATTGGCTTTGAAGTCAAAGAACCTGGATTCATTTCTCAACTCTGATATTACTTATGTGACCTTAGCCAGTGTCATGTTCTGTTCTCAGAACCTCAGTTTTCATATCTGTAAAATAGTTGGTTATAATATGATTCCTGAGATAGCTCTAGATTTATGATGTAGCTCTATGATCTATGATTAATTCTTAAGCTTATTATATAATAGTATATCCCCATTATTTCCCCCTACAATCTTTTCTTTTCCTCATGCCCAAAGCAAGCTCAGTCTTGTTGCTATGGCTTGTGCCACAAGTTCTAAAACATTTTGGTTTCAGGACAACTTAACACTCTTAAAATTATTGAGGATCCCAAAGGATTTATGTTTATATGACAGTAAAGTAAGTGTAATGGACAACAAAATAATTGAAAATTAATCCTGCTAAATAATAAATTAAAATTGATAAAATTTAAAAATATTTATTAATTCATTTAAGAATAAAAATTAAAAATTATTGTATGTTAACATAAATAAGACATTTTTATAAGAATGCTTTTTTCAGAAAAACTCAAAATTTTATTAACATTTAAAATATTGATATTAGTTGATATAAATAAATATTACAACAATATTTGCAATCACTTTATAAAATAATTTAAACATTTCCTTGCTATGACAAGAAACCAATGAAAAAAATCACGGAAAATTCCTGATCAGCAAATATATTATTTTCTTGCCAAGCAAAAGGAAAAGACCACTGAAGATATTAGTTTAAAATATAAATATTTTTGGAAAATCTTACAAAGAAGAATAATGGAAAACTATTTACTATGTTAGAATTTTTTGTTATCTTAGAAATTAAAATAGATAAAAAAATTTTAAAAATTATTAAATCAATAATAACAAAATCTATTTCATTATACTATAAACAATACATTTTTATTTAAAAAAGAATATTTTACACAATGAAAATTTAGCAAGTTTTAAACATTTTTGCACATTTTTAAAGGTCTGACTTCATAGAAGACAGCTGGATTCTCACATCTGCTTTTGCATTCAGGAGATTGCAATATGTTGTTTTGCTTAAAGTGTATGAAGACAATCTGTCCTCACACAGGCTTGTAACTGGAAAAAAGATGGATATTTTAATAACATTAGTATTATTATGAATCTTGTTTTGGCTTTTCAACCTCTCTGAAGGATCATAGGAACTCTCAGGCATCTATCCACAAGCCATATTTTGAGAATCAGTACTTTAAGCAGTTTCTTCTTTCAGAAATGATCTGTCCTCATCCATTTCTGCCTATTCAGATTCTACTGGTCTGGTTCAAATTTATTTTAATTATGAAATTTTCTGATTGATTCAGGCTCACAATTATTTTTCTTTTATTCAACATTCCTATAAAGTTATGCTTTATCAAATATGATGTAGATATATGGTCTTTATCATGGGATCAAGGAGATATATGATCTCATTGTTTGGGGAATTCCTTCCAATGATGTCAATCACAAACCACATTTACTTGATCATTATTTGGGGATATATGTCTCCCATGAGATCACCGTAGGACATCTATCATCCACTGTTTATGCTAGTATCTTTTCTACCTTTCTCTTGATATCCTGACATCCTGACAAAGGTACTAGAAGTCTGGCTCTCTATCTATTTTTTCTTATTCTCTAAAAATGACCTGACATCATCTCCTTCCATGATCTATATTCCTAGATGACATCTTTTAGTCCTTTTCTTGAAACTTCTAATTGGTAACATGCTACAGCCTATTCACAGGACATCTTCTGTTGTCTTCTACTGTTTTCTGTGTAATATTCACATTAAACATTTGGAGACTCTTATATTCCATGATTCTGACATGCAGCTACAAAGGAGACTAATATTGAAATTTAAAAGACGAACAGTTGTTTATATGGGAAGCTTGATATAATTGAAGGGATTTAGACATTTCGGGAAGACAATCCAGACTATTCTCCTCCTATTTAGCTCCAGGACCAACTCATTATGTACTTTCATGGTTTGTTCTATAGATAGGAAGATAGAGATAGATATTGTGAGATGAATGCTATAGATTTTCTATACTAGTTTATGACATAATTTTGCAATTGATATTCTTGTCCACTTGACCTTTCTTATGCAAAAGTTTTTATTATTATTATTATTATTATTTTACCCATCTCTTCTAGAGATTACATTTTTTCAGGACTTAATGCAACCAAAACAATGTTATCACAAGTAGGAGAAGCTGAAGGACCCTTCCAACCACCAAAAAATCCTATTTAATCTGAACCATATACTATTTGTTAGTCACACCCCTCAACAGCTTTTGGAGACATCTATTTACATGTTTATGCCTTATCTGAGGCTTATGATCAGAGGGTTACTGAATAATTTTTTTTTTCTGTTAAGTCTTTGAAGTAATATTAAATTATTTCAATGTATCAGTAAGAGACAACTTGTTGGAAGAGGGCTATAAAGTGGAGTTTTGATGAATCTAACACTTTTGCTTAAAAAAAAAAAAAAAAGATTTATATTTGCAGAATTTAGTTGAACTGAAACTTGAAAGCAGACCCTGTGACCTGAACCACACTCAGGAGTCTTCCTGCATTGTGAAAAGCATCCTGAACTTAAAGTTTACTGGGATTGCCTTCAAGAACTTCCAGGGATATCCATACCCTGAGAAGTCTGGTGTAGCACTTTGTGGAAGATTAAACATAATGATAACAAACACATTTCATTAGTGTGTAAATCTTGAAAATATTACCTTAAACTTTTCTTTCTATTTTCACATTGTTCTTTGGTTCTGGGATTAATAGAATGTGAGGATTTATTAAATGTTTCCAGGAAGCATCCAGTTGGTTATTGAGAGCATACCTTAATGATTAAATTGTTGTGTTCTTTGGATGATTCTAATCTATATAACAAAGTTTTGAGAAAATTTTAAGTTGAATAGACTCTCAGATTTTAATCCTAGCATTTTCCATGCTTTGTGGATTTTAGAAAAAAGGCAGTTTGTAGATTCAAAATATTTGTCTTCAGAACACTAAATGAAAATGCTAATACTGAGAAATTACAAATAGAGTAGAGGAGAACTTTAATGTATATATGACAGGATGATAAAACCATCTTATTTCCAGTAGTTACTGCCATTAGAAAAGCTGGTGCCTATTGAAAAGAAAATTCTAGAAGGATTTGTGCTTCTTCATAACAAATGTGTAACAAAATGACAAAAACCCACAAAAGTTAATGTACCCTTTATAGAAACATATTAAAAATAATCTGAAAAAAGAATAATTTGTGTTCCTGAAATTCATAATAATAGTTATTTATATCAGCATAGGAATAGAAAAAAGTTGATTTACAGGGAATTAGATATAAAATACTATAACACCATTTAGATAGTGTATTCAGAATTAAGAGGATACTTAGAAGTCAAATAGTTCAACTTCCTTATTTTTACATATGAGGAAACTGAGGGTGACTGACAGAAGGTTACGTGATGCTATAAACCTTGGAACCAGCCAATATGTTATGGAAAAGAGACAAAAAATGAGAGGATTAGTGTGGAAAAAAGATGTTTATTTCAGGAATTTTTTATCATGTTTATGTACTTTACCATTAAACACTTCTTTAAGATTATGTATTATAGGGTAGATACAAATAAATCTACATTAGGAGAGTGAGGTAATCACTGAAAACTTCTTTTAAAAAATCACAAATTCATTAAAAACAAATATATGGTTATTAGGTCAACTTTGAGAATACCCTCCCTTAGTATATAAGAGCTTTGTAGGATTCACATTGGGTAGACAACAATTTTTTTTTTCAAAATAAAACAACTGACACCTAAAATGATAGAGAAATTTCCCCCACTGCCTTGCATTTTTGTAAATTTTTCTCTATTATGTGTTGAACATTTCCTAGATTGATGGGCCCAATTCTGGGATCTGTAGTTTTGGAGATAGAGAACCTTGACAATAACAGAGAAGATGAAAAGTTTTAGGAAATTGGATTTTGAGAAAAGCTAGCTTTAGTTGGCTAGTAACTGTATAGAAAAGATTGATGAATGTCATCTTTCTTTCTAGGTCAACTATATCTCAAAGTAATTGCTATCAGTACCAACTTCTGTTAATACCAAGGACAGCTACCTTTTTGTACCTGTCTAAAGAGGTATACAGTAAAAAATGTGGTATTTATAAATGTTTAAAGTTATAACATTGGTTAATAACCATCATGAATGAATATGGTTAGCAACTTTATTTGGTCTTGTATTCACATCCACTGTGGAACTTAACCATCTTTTAAAAATTATGTTCCCCCTTTTTCACCAAAATCACTGCTCTCAGAGTAAATTATACTTAAGCCATTTGTAGATGAATAGAAATAAGTGTAGAGGGAGAGACTGGACTCAGAGGGCAAATTGAAATTTTCTTTTCTTTTTAATTTTTTTTTTGGTGGGGGATATATGGCTTATGAAGGATATGATTTTTCATGTCTTTTCCTATTTGTTATTTTTTCCTTGCCTTCTCAATAGGAGAGGGAAGGAGAGAAGGAAAATAATTCAAAACTGAAAATGAAAATTAATAAAAAAGAAAGTAAATGAAATAAGTGGAATGGTAACTTTAAGATGTTTAAGCCTAATGTTGTTAGGATTATTAAATGTATAGAATATAAAATTTAGGCTATTTTAATTTATGCATTCCAGGAGGGAAAGTTATAAAGTAAGTTTAAAATTTAATATTTAGAAAATAATCTTTTGAAGTAAATTCTAGTTTTCTAAAGATGTATTGAGTTGGCATTAATGTAATCTTTGATTTTATTGGAGATGCAAAAAGATTATCTTCTGGGCCAAACTGATGAGCTTTTTTGTCTTGAATTAAGTTAGTCCTAGGATGACAGCAATATCTTTTCTCACTGGATCCATACTTGAAGGCTTTCTAATTTGGTAGGACCAGCCAGAATGTACTTGATTCTGGCATAATCTCTAAGAATCTGGGTTGAACTTCATGTCAAGGTATGGCATTAAGAAAGAATATTAATGGATTGTCAATATATTTTAAATTATGGGGCTAATATGTTTTTGGGAGACAAGACATTTATTTGCCATAATTTTGGGGCTGATGCAGTAACCTTCAACTCTATCCATCAGTATCATTATAGTTCAATTCAATTCAATAAATGTGTCCTTTCAATTTTTAAAGGTTTTTATTTAAAGTGTTGTGATCCAAATTCAATTCATCCTGCCTTCCCTGCCTTTTCTCCTGCCTGAGATGCTAAGCAATCAGATATAGTTTATACATGTGCAAATATTAGTCATTTTGTACAATAAGACTCAAATAAAAGAAACAATGGAAAAAGATTAAAAAATAGTAATCTTTAGTTTTTATTCAAACAATATCATTTTTTTCCTCTGGAGGGAGATAGTATACTTTAGCATTAGTCTTTTGGGATTGTCTTAGATAATTGATCAATAAACATTTATTATGAAACTACTATGTACCAGTCACTATGCTAGATGATGATACAAATATGAAGTTCTTACCCACAAGAGTATAACAATTTAATTAGAGAAGAGAAAACACAAAAAGAAGCTGAAATTCATGGGGTACCAAAAGATATCTGGCATAAGGTTATGGAATTCCAGGGACTCAAAGTTTTATGGTAAATAGATTTACTAAGATTGTGAGCTTTCTATAGAACAAAGCTTCTTAAACTGTGGATCACTATTCAATATGATGTTGTGTAAATGTGAATGTGAGTGTTATTACCAGTAAATGTTTTATTTGCACACCTATTTTATATACCTATATACCCAGTATCAAATAAAAATTTCTCAGTTAAAAAGGAGTTGTGAAAAAGGAATTAAAAAAATTAATAAACTCTACTATAGAGGAAAAAGTGGTTTGGTGTTCTACCCTCCAGCCCTCTAAGTCAGATCAGAGAAACAAGTAAGGATGATCTGAGAAGATGGTGAGTATCAAAACCTAGGTTAGTTGCCATAGTGATAAGATTTTATGAGAGCTCTTGGGAAGGAAAAGAAAGGAACATGATGTTCCAAAGAATGAAAACCAAGCGAAGCTACTGATATAAAATGTAGACTCATGTAAGAACTTATATAAATCTGTTTAAATTTAATGTGATATGTTAAGGGAGAATACAGATCAGTAAATATTTTCACATAACGAATCATGTCATCAAGACATGTCTTTAAAAGTTGTAGATTCCTAGTACAGATTTGAGCTGCTGTTTGGTCTAACATGTTTGTAGTAAGAGTTTTATTCATTTAAGTGGTTACATTGAACACTTACTGTTCATATATGGTTATTTTAAGAAAGGACTAAAGCTACAATAGGACTTCAGTTAATATTTACTCATCCATTTAACAATCCATTTCAATCTCAACACACATTATTAAGTCTGTACAGTTCACAGTGGTCAGTGAACATGGCAGAGCTGGTTTAAGATGGCTGTGGCATATCCAATTCAATCTCTTTAATAGATAGTTGTAGGTATGAGATTGGAGGTCAGCAGAAATGTTAAAGCCAGATATGTAATAGCAGCTCAAAATTAGTCCTGAAGCAGAGGAAACAGCAAGAAAAACAAGGTGAAACAATTTTTCAGCTTAGGAAATTTGGGAGATCAGAAGGGCATGGGATTCAGTAAAACAAATTCAAAAGAATGAAAAAAATGGAAGAAAATGTAAAATACCTTTTGGGAAAAAAAGACTACCCAGAAAATAGATTCAGGACAGACAATATTGGAATCAGTGGACTATCTGAGAGCCACAAACAAAAGAAATCTGAATAGCATCTTTCAAGAAATTATCAAGGAAAACTCCTCTGATGCACTGGAATCAGAGAACAAAAATAGATATTGAAAGAATCCTCTGATCCCCTCAGGAGGGGATCCACAAATAAAAACTTCAAGAAACATGATAGGTAAATTTCAGAGTTCTCAAGTAAAGAAAAAATAGGGCTAAAATATCAGAGAGTCATAATCAGGTTTATACAGAACTTAGCAGTTGCAACATTAAAAGATTGTAAGTCATGGAGCATAATACTCTAGAAGGCAAAGGAGCTAAGACTACATCCAAGAATTACTTAGCTAGTGAATTAAGCATAATTTGTCAAGGGAAAGTGGTCATTCAATTAAATAGAAGGATTTCATGCTTTCATAAGGAGAAATCCATAACTAAACCAAAAATTTGACCTCCAATATCCAGGTTCAAGAGAAGTGTAAAATAGGTAAAAACAGAAAAGAAAACATGAAGGAAGTGCTTAGTAGTCACACAAAAAAGTGCCAAAGATCTTTTACAATGGAAGCAAAGATGGGAGGGTAGACACTGAGCATCATTTGAACCTTATTCTCATCTATATTGATTCAAAGAGGGAACACTATATGCAATCAGTTAAATATAGAAATTTATCTTACATATCAGAGAAGTGGTAAGGGAGGGGATTTAGTAATGGGGGTGAGGAATGATAGAAGAAAGGACAGATCACGGGAGGTGGTAGACAGAAGAAAAACACTGGTGAGGAGGGAAAAGGTGAAAGGAGAAAGAGGACAAACTGAAGGAGAAATAAGATAATGTGAATCTGAATATGATGAACGCTTCCATAAAACAGATTACAACATAGCACAAAGATTATACAACAAGACCAGATGAAACATTATACCAGGAATAAAAGGTTGGTTCAATATTAGGAAAACCATCAATATAATCAATTATATAAATATTAAAACCAATACAAATCATATGATTATCTCAACTGATGCTGAAAAAGCTTTTGAGAAAATAAAAAAATAAAAAAGCACCCATTCTTATTAAAAACATTAGAGAGCATAGGAATAAAGTTAGCATTCCTTAAAATGATAAGCAGTATCTATCTATCTAAAACCATCAGTAATGAATTCTATATAATGGAGATAAGCTAGAAGTCTTCCTATAAAGATTGCAATTGAAGCAAGGTTGCCCATAATCAGCACTATTTTTCAACATAGTGCAAGAAATGTTAGCACTAGCAATAAAATAAGAAAAAGAAATTAAAGGAATTAGAATAGGTAGTGGCAAAACAAAACTATCCCTATTTGAAGATCCTATGATACTTAGAACCCTACTAACATCAACTAAAAAAATACTTGAAATAAAATGAATATTCGTTGAAAAAAATCTACAATTTTCAAGGAAAACAAAGGAAAAAAAGGGTTATATTTTCAAACTAAAATTCCAATGAACTTAACTTTGTTTCCTGAACAAATGTTGTATTATTAAAGAGATGGTTAGTGTATATCAAAGAAAAAGTAGTAATTGCAAAGAGCCAGCATGACTTTGTTGAGAATAGTCAAACTATACTTTTTTTCTTTTTTCAGATTAAGTTACTTTTGCTGGTAAATAGAAGGAATACTACAGATATACTTCATCTACATTTTGGCAAAACATTTAACAAAATCTCTCATGCTATTCTTATAAATAAGATGTAGACAAGAGCTGAATAATGACAGTCAGGTAGAATAGAAATTGGTTGCATGGCAAAACTCAAAGTATATTTCAGGGTCTCTAGGGTAGTGTCTGAAGCATCTATGCTAATGAAATAAGTATCCCGAATACAGGTCCATGTAAATTACTTGTCTATTCAATTTGCAGGTGACATAAAACAGAGAGATAAGTAACATGTTAGAAGAGAGGATTAATATCTAAGAATATCTTAACTGATTAGACTGGGTAAAATAAAATGAAAATGACATTTAATTGCAGAAAATAAAGAGTTTTACACATAGTTTAAAGAAATCAAATTTGCAAGTATAAGATAGGGGAATGTGTCATGAGAAAATTTTCTCTTTGAAAAAGATTGTGTTATTGTGGTTCGCAAGCTCATTGAGTTAGTAGAATGATATAGCAACTACTTGCAAAGATGGGCAAAAATGAGAGACATAGTCTTCAGAACAACAACAACAAAAAAGATAATAATCTCTATCTACCTGTTCCTTGGTAGATCATTTCTAGAGCATTGTGTTCAGTTCTACGCAACACATTTAAGGAAGGGTATTGCTTAGCTGGACATTAACACAAAAAATGAGACTTTAAGGCAGATGGGGCATAGCCACCCAAAACATGGAGATGATAATCCCCCTTTATTCTACTTCTCCATCATCTGGAGAATTTCCTTTAGTTCTGAGCCAGTTTAAGGACACTAATAAGTCTGATAGTATTCAGAGGGAAGTAAGGAGAATAGTAAAGATTATTGAGTCCTTGTCTATTTCTGAATATTTTTTCTTGAATATGCTACATTTGTAGTCTTGAAGATCTTCAAAGTAAGGAAACCTGTGGCTGAGGTGGAGGGTTAGCCTCTCAAAGCAACCTCTGCTCAATTTCTATTTATGACATGTGTTAACTCTGTGACCCTAAGCAAGTTATTTAACCCCTACATGCTCCTATTATTTTCTAAGACTGTGTGTTTACAAATAATGGCAGATTTTCACAAAGTATATTTCCATAGAAGAAATCTCAACCACAAGTCTAACATGAAAAAAAAAATTCTTGTTTTGTTTTGTTTTAACATGTGCAATGTAACAGAGAAACACATTAGAGTTATAATTAGTTATTCCAAAAAATTTTTGTTCTTGAAATATTTTTAGGTTTATGATATTTTAATTGGTTAGTAGCAGCTATTTGACTTTCACCTTAGTTATCACATTTATGAACAAGAAAATATAAACAAATTTTCTATTCCCAAAATAACATTTTCTCTTTCATTTTAAAATAGCTTGAACTTTTTTTTTCAATTAATGGACATTTATTTTTCTTCTTTCTTATTTGTTCCCCATATTAAAATAAGAAAAAGAAACACATAACCAAAATGTATAATTAAATAAAACAAATTCCCACATTAACCATGTTCAAAATTATGCCTTTAATATCCGTCCTTTGGAATCATAGCACTGATCAGATTTTATAATTATTTCAAAATTGTTTATCTTCACCTGGAAAACATTTTACACTATGCCAGATGCTTTTAGAGAATAGAGGGCTTAACAGTTCAGGGCAACAGATAATGTAACACATTTGTGGAAGATTGGCATAGTGACATGAATTATGACTGAATTTAAGGAATAAACATTTGATTGGGGATAAGGTATATAAAAGCTTCTGGCTAATACTAGAAGGCTTTATGAAACAAAATAAAACAAAACAAAACACATTATATGGATTAGATTATGGTTCTTCCATTCTTCTTGAATATGACATACCTACTGTGTGTTCCAGAAGAACTACTGTGTAAGATATTAGAAGGGTCAGTATTATAAAGCAGTGCTTTATATTGTTTGGAAAACTCAAGTTCATTCCTTCTTTAAAAGAAGCCCATGGAGAGGGTCATCTGTATTCAGAAAGAGAATTGTGAGAACTAAATATGGATCACAATATAGTATTTTCACCTTTTTTGTTGTTGTTAGCTTGCTTTTTTCTTTCTCATTTTTTCCTTTTTGATGTGATTTTTTCTTTTACAGCATGATAAATGTGGAAGTATAGTAATAAGAATTGCATGTGTTTAACATATATTGGATTACTTGCCGTCTGGGAGAGAAGAGGTGGGAAGGCAGGAAGAAAAATTTGGAAAACAAGGTTTTGTAAGGGTGAATGTGGAAAACTATCTTTGCATGTATTTAAAAAATAAAAAGCTATTATGAAAAAAAAAAAACAAAGAAAAATCTCAGATGCATCTTCTTTGTTTGAGATTTCACAGAACAAAATTCAGACTTTCCTAGTGCCACTGACCAGCTATCAGATGAGTCATCATCAGTGTCTTCCCATTGACCTCGGGCAACCTTCCAGGACTTTTCAGTCATCCTTCAGTGAGAATAATCATACTTGTCACTTTCCTGCTGTGCCAAAAAATTGTGAAGTAGATAATGGTTTCATGTTCATAGACCTGTCTGAATAAAAATAAAGATTAGTTTTTAGGAATAATTTGAAAGGTACTTCATCAAGAATGGGTTGGAAGAAACCTTTAGCACAGTTGCAGGATATAAAATAAACCAATATAAATCATCAGCATTCTTTTGTATCACTAACAAAATCTAACAGTTAGACTTACAAAGACAAATTCCATTTAAAGTAACTACCCATAATATAAAATATTTAGGAATCTATCTGCCAAGGAAAATCAGAAACTATATGAGTAAAACTACAAAACACTTTCCACACAAATAAAGTCAGATCTAACCAATTGGAAAAATATTAAATACTCTTGGATAGGGTGAGCAAATGTCATAAAGATGACAATACTATCTAAACTAATCTATTTATTTAGCGCTATACCAGTCAGACTCCCCAAAACTATTTTAATGACCTAGAAAAATAACAACAAAGTTTGTATGAAAAAAAAGGTCAAGAATTTCAAGGGAATTAATGAAAAAAAAATCAAATGAAGGTGGCCTAGCTATACCAGATCTAAAATCATATTATAAAGCAGCAGTTACTAAAACTATTTGGTATTGGCTAAGAAATAGACTAGTTGATCAGTGGAATAGGTTAGGTTCAAAGGACAAAATAGTTAATAACTTTAATAATCTAGTGTTTGATAAACCCAAAAACCCCAGCTTTTGGGATAAGAACTCACTGTTTGACAAAAATTGCTGGGGAAATTGGAAATTAATATGGCAGAAACTAGGCATTGACCCATTCTTGATACCATACACTAAGATAAGGTCAAAATGGGTTCATGACCTAGGCATAAAGAATGAGATTATAAATAAATTAGAAGAACCTCTCAGACCTGTGGAAGAGGAAGGAATTTATGACCAGAGAGGAACTAGAGATCATTACTGATCACAAAATAGAAAATTTTGATTATGACATAATTGAAAAGCTTTTGTACAAATAAAACTAATGCAGACAAGATTAGAAGGGAAGCAAGAAAATAGGAAAACATTTTTACAGTTAAAGGTTCTAATAAAGGCCTTGTTTCCAATATATATAGAGAATTGACTCTATAAGAAATCAAGCCATTCTCCAATTGATAAATGGTCAAAGTATATGAACAGAAAATTCTCAGATGAAGAAATTGAAACTATTTCTAGCCATATGAAAAGATGCTCTAAGTCATTATTAATCAGAGAAATGCAAATTAAAACAATGCTGACATACCACTACATACCTGTCAGATTGGTTAGAATGATAGGGAAAGATGATGTGGAATGTTGGAGGGGATGTGGGAAAACTGGGACACTGATACATTGTTGGTGGAATCGTGAATACATTCAGCCATTCTTGAGAATGATTTGGAACTATGCTCAAAAAGTTATCAAACTGTGCATGCCCTTTGATCAAGCAGGATTACTACTGGGCTTATATCCCCAAAGAGATTTTAAAGAAGGGAAAGGGACCTGTATGTGCAAGAATGTTTGTGGCAGTCCTCTTTGTAGTGGCCAGAAACTGGAAACTGAGTGGATGCCCATCAATTGGAGAATGGCTGAATAATTGTGTTATATGAATATTATGGAATATTATTGTTCCATAAGAAATGACCAGCAGGATGATTTCAGAAAGGCCTGGAGAGACTTATATGAACTGATACTGAGTGAAATGAGCGGGACCAGGAGATCATTATATACTTCAATAACAATACTATATGATGATTAATTCTGATGGATGTGGCCCTCTTCAACAATGAGATGGATCAAATCAGTTTCAATAGAGCAGTAATGAACTGGACCAGCTACACCCAGCGAAAGAACTCTGGGAGATAGATGACAATGAACCACTACATAGAATTCCCAATCCCTCTATTTTTGTCCGCCTGCATTTTTTATTTCCTTCACAGGCTAATTGTACACTATTTCAAAGTCTGATTTTTTTTGTACAGCAAATTAACTGTTTGGATATGTATACATATATTGTATTTAACTTATACTTCAACATATTTTACATGTATTGGTCAACCTGCTAACTGGGGGAAGGGTTAGGGGGAAGGAAGGGAAAAGTTGGAACAAAAGGTTTTGCAATTGTCAATGCTGAAAAAATACCCATGCATATATCTTGTAAATAAAAAGCTATTATATATATATAAAAGAATGGGTTGGAAGGGCAGACTTTTTTGTGGGGCAATTGGTTTTATTGATGTCTCTCTCATTTTTACTTCACACTCATTTTCAGATATAGTAGCCTCTCTCTATACAATCTCTTCCCACCCGTAAGCCTTATCATTGCAGCCAAGCTTTGTATACTGTACACATTTATTTTTGGTTTAGCAGTTGGTTTAGTAGTTTTATCTGACTCTTCATAACTCCATTTATACTTTCACTGGCAAAGATAGTGGAGTGATTTTCTATTTCCTTCTCCAACTCATTTTATGGATAAGGAAACTGAGATAAATAAAGTGAAATGAGTTGTCCAGAATCAAACAGCTCCTAAGTATCTGAGAACATATCTGAATGCAGGTATTCCTGAATCCAGTCCCAGGCCTCTATCCACTGAGTCACTTTGATATCCATACTGTACCCCTGCACCATAATAAACAAAAACACTTAAGGCAAGCCATTTGAGATTATATCTGCCACCATATCTAACATCTTGTACCTATATCCTCTACTTTTCCATGAAGAGGAAAGAGCTATTTCTTCATCTCTTCTTTAGGACCAACCTATAACTTTTTATGTGATAAAAAAGGTAGAACTAATTTTCTTGGAAAAGATGAGTAGAACCCCTCCTTTAATTATACATTAGAAATGAAAAAAAGTTATAGGGTGAAATATTAGAAAGAATTTGCTAAGATGCTTTTCTCATGGCAATACCACTTTATTATTTCCTACTTAACTGATCCTGGCATTTTTTGCTCTCTTTAATACTAATGAGATGGTGAGACTGTTTATCTCATTAGCACTCAGAAAAAATGAGGAAAAAATACTTCAAATCTCCAATCTGCCCAACTATCACTTGGTTTTATTTTTGCTAGTTATAACTAGTGATGACTACTATTAACTGTTGATTAAAAATCTGCATCTTATCCCAGACAGAAACTAGGGAGCTTGCACAGTTTCCAATCTGTCTTAGTCTTAATGACTCCCATCACAGGAGGTTTGTTCCCCCCACAAGGATGCTAATGGCTTTTTGGTTTCAGAGGCAATGAATTGATTGGTTTTGATTTTCTTTCCCTTCTTCAGTTTTTTGGTTGAGTTATTTTCTCTGCTATTCATTTTTTAAAATTAATGTTAGATTTCCCTTACTTTTGTCCAGTTTATCTGTTTGTGTAGTCTGCACTCAGCTAGTTCTTAGATAACAATAATTCAGTGAAGAAAATACTAGCTTGAGGGCATCCTTTTTTTTAGATGCTTAGTGCTGGAGTGGATCTATTATGCTGATATCTCATTAAGAAAACTTATATTTTGAAGCTTTGGGGAGGATTATAGTCCATATAACCAATATAATCTCTTTTATTTCCTTTCCTATAATCTAGTTATATTTACTTCAGTATCTTGTTGTATTCCATATGATCCAAGTTCCTAGTTTGGCTGGGCTTTAAAAAAAATAATGCAGTCATAATGGGGCTTGCAAGAGTGGTTGCTCACAGTGTGAATTTTATGAAGAATGAAAGTGGAACTTCATGTAAATTGATGCATGGAAGCATCAAAAACTTTATGAAATGTGCTAGAAAAATCAATTGATGAAATTGCCTATCTCAAATGCTCCACTAGAAGAATGAAAACTCTATGTATATGTGCTTGATTTATTTTTAAGACAGTTCTGAGTAAAGCATCTATATTTGGACAAAAGGTATATGGCCTACTCTAATATCTTCTAAAGCCAGAAAGGATATGACTTTAGTCTTTAAGACAAAGTGACTGACTTCTTTTTATAAATATCATTTTAAAATTGTGATCCTCATTCTGCTTCCTATAAAGATTATCTGCACATATTTAAAGCATCAAATCACTTAGCTGTATTCTCACATCTCAATATATAAAGTGCCTGGGGGGGGGAACTTGCTTCTTCCTTTATTATGACCGAAGGGATATGCATATTATAAAATTATCTTTATAAATAACATCTTTTTGGTGGATAGTCAAGAGGTTTGAATCACACACTCTGCAGGATACTATCCTCTCAACATTTCTTTCTCCTCCTGCCATGACTATGAAATCTATTTTCCTTATGGCTCTCAATGACTCTATTGTAAATTCATAGATGATGACATATTCCAAGGGATTCCTTTGATATTTGGACCCAAGCAAGGAAACTACACAGCAAGCTGTTTTATGATTGATTCATATAACAGAACTACAGGGATCATCTTCCACTAGCTATGAGTGATGGGTGCCATGATTAGGGAGTGGGAAGGTGGAACTTTTGAAAGATAGTTCAAAGAAGCTTTTGTAGGTTTTTTTTTTTTTATCTGTGACAGGAAATTAAAGTAAGGTAATATTGATGGTCGCATCCCTATATTTAAAAGAGATAAGTCCAAAAATGTTTATTTTTAGAGTGGGAGAATATTTCATTCAAAAATCTGCATATAACATGGAATATTGGAAAACTTTTGTTTAAGTTCTATAAGTATTGATTGTGTTATCTGAGATACTGGTCAGGGCAAGGGTTCAGAGTGGGTGCCATAAAACTCTCTAATATTAGCAGTGGATGGCTTGGCTACCTTGGGAGCAATACACAAAAACTGTTTCAAAAATGGGATTTTATAAAAATCCATTCAATCATATCATTTCAAGTTTAAAATGATGAATAAAATCATTAATGTTTCTATAATACTTCATGGTTTTCTAAAGTGCCTCCCTCATATCAAATCCTGTTAAATAAGTAGTACACAAATTGTTATCTCCATTTTATACATGAAGAAATAGGTATTCAGAAAGGGGGTAACACCCATAATCACACAATTTCTAAGTCTATAAAGCAGAATTGGAAAGTTATTCTTCTGACTGCAAGTTCAGTGATCTATCTTCTGCATTACACAGCCTCACAATTGTTATTTTATTTTTCTCTGTTTATATGGATCAATTGATATCATTGAACACTTCTTGTACCCAGTGTACAATATTAGTCTTTTGGAAGATGGATTTGGAGATTCTCTAGAGAAGAAGATGCTATATAATAAATAAAAACACTAAATCCTACTTTAAGGCCATTTATGAGCTAGATAGAGCCATGGCCTTAACTTGTGAAATGGCATAAGAACAATTTAAAGCAACACTTTCATGTTTGTCTTTTTTTAAAAAAAATTGTTTTCTTTTTTCTGGTTATACATATATATATATATATATATAAACATTTTAATACACATAATTTCATATATTTATTTATTTAATTTATGCAATAGACATCACATATTTATAACACAATACATTTATTTATGAATCATGTTGGGAGAGAAAAATCAGAACAAAAGAGAGAAGAAAGAAGTGAACATAGTATGTGTTGATTTTTTTCTATCCAAAGTTTATTGAAATTGCCTTGAATCACTGAAGCACTGAGAAGAACCAAGTTTTCATAGTTGATCATCATAAAATCTTGCTGTTACTATGTACAATGTAATCCTGGTTCTGCTTGTTTCACTCAACATCAGTTCATGTAAATCTTTCCAGGGATTTCTAAGATCAGTTTGTTCATACTTTTATAGAACAATAATATTCTATTACCTTCATATACTACAAAGGGTATGCATAGTTTTATATAACTCTTTGAACATAGTTCAAGATTCCTCTCCAAAATATTGGATCATTTCACAATTTCACCAACAATGCATTAGTGTCCCAGTTTTTCCATATCCCCTCCAACATTTATCATTATCTTTTCCTGTCATCTTAGTCAATCTTAGAGGTGTGAGGCCATAACTCAGAGTTGCTTTAATTTGCATTTCTCTAATCAATAGTAATTTGGAGCATTTTTTTCATATGACTTTAGATGGTTTTAATTTTATCATGTGAAAACTGTTCATATCCTTTGACTATTTATCAAGTGGAGAATGACATATTTTTATAAATTTGACAAAGTTCTTTATATCATTCAGAAATGAAACCTTTAAGAGAAGCACTGGTTGTATAGATTTTCCCTCAGTTTTGTATTTCCCTTTTAATCTTGTTTGTGTTGGTTTTGTTTGTGTGAAATCTTTTTAATTTAATGTAATCAAAGTTGTCCATTTTTCATTTCATAGTGTTTTCTAGTTCTTCTTTGAAATAAACTCCCCCCTTCTCCAAAATCTGATAGGTATATTATTCTTTGCTCTTCTAATTTGCTTATGGTATCACCCATTATGACCAAATCATAATCCCATTTTAACGTTATTTTGGTATGGAGTGTGAGATTATAGGCCTATACTGAGTTTCTAATATATTATTTTCCTATTTTCCCAGCAATATTTTTGAAATAGTAAGTTCTTATCCCAGAAGCTGGATTACTATAGCACTGTTTATTGTCTAGATATTTAATCTATTCCACTGACCCATTACTCTATTTCTATCGAATGGTTTTAATGACTACTAATTTATAATATAGTTTTAGGTCTGTCATTGCTAGGCCACCATCCATTGTATTTTCCTTTTAATTCTCTTGACATTCTTGACCTTTTGTTATTTCAAAAGAATTTCGTCATTTTTTCTACCTCTAAAAATATTATTTGGCAGTTTGATTGGTATGGCACTGAACAAGTAAACCAATTTAGGCAGAATTGTAATTTTTATTACACTATCTCAGCTTACCCATGAACAATTGATATTTTCCATATGTTTAGATCTTGCTTTATTTGTGTGAGAAGTGTTTTGTAATTGTGTTCATGTTTGTCTTGGCAGGTAGACACCCAAACATTTCATTTTGTCTGTAGTTATTTTAAATGGAATTTCTTTTTCTATCTCTTGCTGTTAAGCTTTGTCAGTAATATGTAGAAATGCTGATGATTTGTGTGGGTTTATTTTATAACCTGCAATTTTGTTAAAGCTGTTAATTGTTTAAGCAGATTTTTGGATGATTTTCTAGGATTCTCTAATTATATCAGCATACACTTGCAAAGAGTGATAGATTTATCTCGTCATTACCTATGCTAACTTCTTTCTTTTCTTTTTCTTTTCTTATTACTAAAGCCAACATTTCTAGTACAACATTGAATAATAGTGGGCATTCTTTTTCACCCTGTCCTTATTGGAGTTGCTTTCAGCTTCTCTCCATTACAAATAATGCTTGCTGTTGGTTTTAGGCAGATACTGTTTATTATTTTAAGGAAAACTTTTTTTATTCCTACGCTCTTTAGTGTTTTTAATAGGGATGTGTGTTGTATTTTTGTCAAAAACTTTTTCTGCATCTATTGAGATTATCATATGATTTCTGTTTTGTTATTAAT
This sequence comes from Sarcophilus harrisii, assembly GCF_902635505.1. Lineage (NCBI taxonomy): Eukaryota > Metazoa > Chordata > Mammalia > Dasyuromorphia > Dasyuridae > Sarcophilus > Sarcophilus harrisii. The sequence continues at coordinate 149,819,075 of NC_045426.1, read as the reverse complement.
ATGATCTATTATGGTCATAGTTTTCCTGATATTGAATCAGTCTTGCATTCCTGGTCTAACTCCCACTTATTTATAGTGTATTATCCTGCTGGTAAGTTGCTGTAAACTCTTTTTTTATTTTATTTTATTTAGGAAGATTGGTCTGTAATTTTCTTTCTCTGTTTTGGCTTTTCCTGGTTTAGATATCAGTTCCATATTTGTGTCATAGAAGCAATTTGGCAGGACTCCTTTGCCCATTTTGTCAAATAGTTTACATAATTTTGGAATTAATTTTTCCTTACAGAATTTCATAGAAATCACTTTTGAATCCATCAGGTCCTGGAGATTTTATTTTAGGGAATTTATTGAGGGCCTGTTCAATTTCTTTTTCTAAAATGGGACTGTTTAAGTAATTTATTTTCTCTTGTGTTAATTTGGGCAAAATCAACACTTTCACAAGAGAAGGATGACACAGCATTACAGTTGACACTTTTCAATAGTTTCCGTAATATTAATCATGATGTCTGGGGAACTCCTCATATTTTACCAATAACTATATATTTAAAAAATTAATTTTTGGAAGGGGCAAATAGATTCTTTTTAATTAAAGCTTTTTATTATTAAAAATATACATGAATAGTTTTTGACATTCACCCCTTCAAAACCCTGTGTTCTAATTTCCTCCTCCCCTTCCTCCATCCTCTTCCCCAGTCAGTAAATGATACATTATATGTTAAACATGTGCAATTACTCTATACATATTTATACAATTATCTTGCTGCCCAAGAAAAATTAGATCAAAAAGGAAAAAAAAATGAGAAAGAAAACAAAATATAAGCAAACAACAACAAAAAGAGTGAATATACTAGATTGTGGTCCACATTCAGTTTCCACTGTCCTTTCCCTGAGTGCAGATGACTTAAAAAGATTAGTTTGACAATATTGTGAAGGAAGCCATTAGAAGTGAAGAAGTGAAGAAGTTAGTGAAGTGCATTTTTGTGAAATGAAGTAAATAAAGTTAAGAAATTAGACCCAAGGAAACAAATTAGGAAATTATTACAGTAATTTGAAGAAATAGTAGGGGCCTGAAATAGAATAGTGAAGAGGGGAAACTGGCCACTATAATAGATACACTGTGAACTAAAAGGCAAAAAAGGGTTGACTTTTTTGATAAGTGTGTGACACTTAAAATGGTAAAAGATAAAAACAAAACAAACAAAAAAAACTAAATTATAAAATTTACATAATTCTCTCTTGAATTATCTTTTTTTTTGGTTGCTTTCAATATTTACTCTTTGACCTGAGAGTTCTAGATTTTTGTTATAAGATTCCTGGGAATTTTCATTTTGGAATGTCTTTCAAGAGATAATTGAAGGAATATATTTTCATTTTTTATTTATTTTTACTAAGCCCTCTTGTTCAAAGGTATTTGGATGGTTTTCTTTTATAATTTTTGAAATATAATATCAAGATTTTTTGTTGAATGATTCCTAAATGATCTCTTTTTGATCTATTTTCAATCAATCAATCAATCAATAAATGTGTATTAGGGACCTACTTTGTACCAGGCATTATACTAAGCATTGGGGATACACATAATAAAACAAAAGATAATCATTGCTCTTAAGAAGTTTATGTTGCTTTTTTTTTCTATTAGGCATTTTATATTTTTTTATTTCTTTCAGTTTTTTTTTTCATTATTTCTCAGTGCCTCATGGAATAATTAGTTTACATTTGGATAATCCTAATTTTTAAGGAGCAATTTTCTTCAGAAATATTATGTACTTACTTTTACTAAGCTATCAATTATATTTTCTTATTTTTTTTCATGACTCACATTTCTTTTTCTCATTTCCTCCTACCATTTATATATATATATATATATATTTTTTTTTTTTTTTTGCTCTTTTAAATCCCTTTAACTCTTCCAGGAATTCTTATTATTCATGAGTCCAATATGCATTTTTTTTTCTTTTCAGGGTTTGCTTGTAGATGTTTTCAAGCCATTATTTATGTGTCTGTTTTCTTGAACTTTCTTACTACCAGAATAATTCTTTATAGTCAGGTACTTTTTCTCCCTAATTCTTACAGACTAGACTTTGGGCTTTTTATTAGTGTTTGATACTTTTCCATTTTTGGGGGAGGTAGATATCTTTCTGAACTTTTTGTCTTTTTTACATCCTTCTACTTTTGTCATAGCTTATTTTGGGATCATGAAAATTTTCAATGCTTTTCAAAGTGACATGATACATTCAGAATTTTAGTCACTGATTTTCTGGTCTGAGTCTTACAAGTTTTTGTTGCAGGTTTGCAACTATGGGTTTGTGTATAGTTGAGTTTCTGCAGGTTCATAGTGTCTGAATTCCTGCCTCCCCTTTGCTCTTAGTCTCCTGCCCTGGCCATTCCACTGTAGGCTCATGTGCTGGAATATAGGCTGGAAATGAATTACTGCTATGTCTCTGGGCTCACATCCTCATAACTATGTTTCTCAAATTTGTTCTTTGCTCAATACATAGCTACAGCCCTGATGACTCACAATTTGTCCTCTCTGCTCTACTTCTACAGCATATAACTGGGAAATGAACAACAGAGATATTATATGATACCTTTTCTTGCTGTCAGTATTAGTTTAGGTGTGCTCTGGGATCTCTTTTGTGCTCTACTGTGTTTTATTTCTTTTTTCTCTGCCTTGCTCCCCTTTCTATTCCTGGATGTTCCAAAACTCCTTGTCTTTACCAACACTGTTGAGGAGTTCTGCTTCTTGCCAGCCTCTATACCAGTATTCACAGATTTCCATGATTTCCTAAGTACTTTGGGATGAAACAATGACTCACAATGACTTTTTCTTGGCTTTCTAGATGAAAATTTGATCTAGTTTGTTTTCTAGGTTGTTGAAGAGTTGGTGTGCTAGGTGACTAAGGCAAAAATAATTCCTATTGCTCTGTCATTTTGACTCTACTTCTTGATCATTTCTTGGGCAAATAGCTTATATTCTTCAGGTCTTGGTTTCCTCACTTGTAAAATAAGGAATTTGTACTGATACAATATAGGGTCTAGATCTATAAGCATTTTGCCATATTGGTTACCCTTTTTTGGATATTATCCTATCTTAGTGTTGGTCCTAAAATGTTCTCTAAACTGAATACATTACAGATCTAGTCAATTAAGGTAAAGTATTATAAACTATCATTATTATTAGAAATTATGCCTCTTTCAACATAATCTAAAATTGGATTAGTTTTTTTGACTTCCATATCACACTATTAACTCATGTTTAAAACGAACTCTTATTAAAATCTACAGATTAAATTTCTAAATGAAGTGTTACATAATTATGTCTCCCCCCTCTTTATCTTTTTAAATTGATTTTTGAACCTGTGTTGGGGTTTTCATTTATCCTCATTAAATTTCATCTCTGTAGATTTAACCCAGTCTATCAAAATATTTTTGGATTTTACCTATTGCCTAGGCAATTATCAATTCTTACTAAGTGAAAAATACTAAGAAAATCACTGGATATGCAAAGATGAAAGACAATATAATCCCTGGTGTCCAGGGAAACATTCTTTAATATTTCTATAGCATCATAATCGCATCAATGTAGGCAATCTCTACAATGATATATAAAGCAACCCATAACCTTTTGTATTAGTCTTGTTCACATCCCCTCCTACTTTAAGGGAGGATATGGACAATAATTTACTGAGACTTTCTATAACTATTTAAAAATATTTTTAAATTACATTTAAGGTAATATATCTACTATGTCACTGAATTTTATATCTCATCTCTCATTCTAAGGATGAGAAAACAAGCAAACAAATGTGTAACCTAATAAAGCAGTTACTGAGTATATTTTTTCTGTTTGTTTCTTGGGTATTTAAATTATTAGGTTAAAGGCATTATCTGCCTTTTAGTGATTACTAACATTTATGTATAGAGATAGAGATTCATATAGATAGATATTGAAATTTGAGGAATGTCTTACAAATTTACCTTTGTATCTACCAAAAATAATTTCTAATGGTTAAGTCTAATGTAGAAAAAATTGTGAAAGTCTAGAACCTTGTGTTTAGCAAAAACAGTTTTGAAAAAATCATTTATATGTCCTTATATAGCTTCATATATTATACCTACTAACTTCCTTTTATCATTTATTTAAGAGAATAGTCCAATCACCACTCAGATTATAGACAACATTTCTAATCACATGAATTAAACATCTATTGAATTTTGTTTTTCTTTGCTTTCTCTTCAGTATGTCATTTGGCATTTGATTGGCTTGGAGTAAGGGCAGTAAGACTTCTAGCACTGATCTGAATTCCTGAATATTATACCACCATGGAAAAAAACATGAGTGATCTTTCACGGAGCAAAAGTGTAAGTTTTGATTTTTCACTTTATTATTATTATTATTACTACTACTATTATTTTTATTATTATATTATTGCTATTTTTGTGTCATATGTATTCACCCTTTGGCTCATGACATGAATTGCTTTTCTTGCTTTTCTATATGGAATTGGATTGCTGTGCCACTGTAACAATGGCTTACTAAATTTTTGTCCTCTGATTGAGTGCTGCTCATGAGATCATGCCTCAGTATGAACAAGTGAAGTATTGTTTTGTGGTTGTGTGCCTACAGTGATATAGTTGACATTTGAATAGACAATTTTGTCTAGCTGATTTGAATGCATTAATATGAATTGGAACCCACTGTGGAGGGATACTGTATATGAGTGTGTGCTCATATACCCAGAGAAACCAACTATGGAGGTAATTTTCTGCTGGCTTCTCAGAAGTCAAAACATAGAGAACCTGACAGGGCCCAGAATGATGAGGCTCCTAGCTCTTTTATTTCCCTCAATGGTGAGCAGTGGAGAGACCTTTGTATTTGGATTTAGATGATCTGGACTCAAGTCCCACCTCTGAACTAATAACTATTAGAATATTTCATAATTTACATGCTCTGTGGGTTCCATTTTTTTTTGATCTATAAAATGAGTGTTAGAATGATTTTTGAGATCCCTTCTAAAGCCAAACTTATCATTCTTTGATCAAAGGCATAAAATCACAGGGACTGTAAATTGTGATCAACAGATTGGTGCATTATGGGTTTCAATGTGTTCATGATGCTGGCATATACCACTTGTTAGTTCCTTTAAGTTATTGGTTTATGCTATCTGGTGAGTGACAGACAGGCTGATGGACTGTTGCAGGGATGAGAGATTTAGATCTGCATTCTCAGATATTGGCGGCTTTACTTCAGTATTAGAGGTGATGCACATTAAAGTGCCAGTGGGAGGCAGAAGAGTTTTGACAGTGAGAAGTAGAACAAGAGTTCGATATTAATTGAGGAGACAGAATGGGGAAGAGAGAGTTGAAATCAGCAAGGAGTCAGAGGCTCTGACTGGTTGTTTCTATTAGAGGAGGTCAATACTGAATTAAAGATGGGGGGGATTAAGTACCCAACCTAGAAACAAGGAGGGAAAAACTAAATCAGAGTACAGGTACTGTAATCAATTGTGCCTGCTTCTTAGTTGACTTTTTACCTGTTCAATGGGCTTTTGACCTCTTTGAGTGAATGTTGTCTCTGTTTTCTGACTTTTCAAATAGAAACACATATAGATTAGATGTCTTTTTATTCAAATATCTTTTAAAAGTTACATAACATTAAAATTTCAATTAAATTACTAAATTTTTGTTATCTTGTAGAATCCAGGATAAGTTTTTGTGCTTCTATTAATCAGCAAAATATAGTAAGGATAAATAAACCTAGATGGAGCTGTCTCTATTTTCTTACCATCTCTTTACTCTTTAATTCCTTTTAATCCAGCTTTCCACTTCACCACTGTCAACAAGCACTTATAATGTGCCTTATTTATTGCTATACTGAGTGCTAGGATAAAAGAATAATAAAAACTGCGTGTACTTTCAAAGAGTTCATATTCTAATGGGGAAGACAACTATGCATGTATAAGAGAGAGATAGCTTTTACACACACACACACACACACACACACACACACACACAGTAAATGGAAAATAATCCCAGAGGAAAGCCACTGGGATGAGGATGAAGGTGGGAAGAACCAAGAGAACAAACAAAGGAGGAAACAAATGGGGTTTGACAAGAATAATGCTATCTGTGAGACTGTCCAATTTTCATACTTTACAATTAAGGGATTAGTCAATCAATTGTCCTTTTTTCTAGTTCTAGAAATTACTAGTCATTAACCAATCTGACTTTGGACTCTAGTGAACTATGAATCTAGAAGCAATATTATATACCATGTTTTATTTCATCAAGAAAAAGTAGAAACCATTTATCTGATTTTATCCACTGCTACTCACTGTGTTCCTGAACTCCTAGATGTCCCTACTCTAGGATTTTCAGCTAGACATGGTTTTGTCTATTGGACAAACTTTTCCAGGTACAAAGCCATCTTTTCCCCACTATAATCTAATCTAAGTCAGGCCCTTGATAGACTACAAGACTTCTGTCAACTTTATAGATTATGCTGTTTTATTGGGAAAACATGGCTCTGTTTCACTATTTCAGCTCCATACAAACCTGTGATGAAAACCGATTTTATTAATTCTATCATGTAAGTATTAACAATATACTCCTTTGTTGAGTTTTCCAAGGGAATGAAGGCATCCAAATTGATGTATTTGTGACACGAGAACATTTATATACATCTAAAAAAATTACCAAAGCAAACATATTTCTCAATTATAAAGCCTGCTCTGTTAACAGTATGATGTGAATGTGATGTCTCAAGGCCATTTTCTTTCTATATCTCTACAGTGTCACTATTCAGATGTAAAGGGCGAAAGAATGAATAAATGCATGTGTAGGGAGAAGGCAGAAATGGGGTATATGCACTCAACAGAGTTTCCTCAAGAATGAGCTACATTTAAATACCAAGGAAAAAACTGTGCCTAGAAGAGCTTGAATTGTTTGCTACAAATGGATTTGACCTTTACCACATCTACCTTCATGTCTTTTTCAAACCTGAAGGAATATTTGATAAAGTAAATTTGTTGGGTTGGTATTTTGCTGCATTGATTATTGCTTAAAATAAATGGAGGAGTGATCAGGTCTTTCCATCATTTTATTGGAGCAGTTGAATATATGTTTTATCAAGTAGTGAATCCATAGCTGAATATATGAACTGCATATAGCAAGAAAATTATTTTATGCTGCAAATACTTTAACTCATTTATGGAGTGGAGGTAGGAAAAGGAAGGAAATGAGACTAGAGCTATAACTAGTAATATTCTCATTATAGCAAACAATGAATCAAGGAGGTTGACATGGCTGTAGTCTCATGGTGAAAAGGCAACTTGGAACACCCCAAGGTTCTGATCCTGCTGAAAGGGTAGTCAATAAGGAGAAGAAGAATGTCTCTGTTAGCAAGTGCAGAGGATAAGAAGGAATTGGAAGGTATGAGGCTAGCAATAGAGCAGGCAGAGGGAAAAAATGCATTTGTAACTGAAATTTTTTATCCCAGAGTAAAGCTCTAAATGCTTCTATCTAGTTATGGATCTAGATAAGAATATGTTTAGTTCAATTCAGTAAATTTGATAAATACTTACTTATGGGACAAATGTTGTGTTGAGCACTGGGGATATAAAGACAAAAATAAAATATTTTCTGCTCTCAAGGAACTTATATTCTATTGGAAGAGAAAAAAAAAAAAACACTTCCAAACTATGTATACAATAAGATAGAAGTATGAAACATGTACAAAGGAAAAGGGAAGTAATTTTTGTGAAGATGGGGAGAGATATTTGCTATTTTATGGCTATAATTCATACAGATTTTGTTTTTCTTAGAATATAATAATAATAACCATTATTAAAGGTCATTAGAGTTGGAATCAGGAGACTTTAATTAAATTAAATTAAAATTATATTTTAAATACTTCCTCTCTGTGTGAACCTAGGCAAGTTATTTAACTATGGTGTGCCTCAGTTCTCTTATTTATGAAATGGCGATAGTAATAGCACCTGCATCCTAGGTTAATTATGGGGACCACATGAAATACATGTGCAGTATTTTGCAAATCTTAAATGTTTATATAAGTGATAGTTTTATTTAATAACCACTGAAATGTAAATCCCCTAACCCCAGATTCCTCTGAATCTAGAGGATATTTTTATTTTTTTCTTTGTATTTTCCACACTTAGCACATTGCTGGAACATAGTAAGTGTTAAATAAAAGCTTGTTGATTGACAGTTTGAAGAGTTGTCTGCTTATACGTCTTATCATCACATTTAGTCATCCATCCTATAACTCAACAGAAAGGGTAATTGCTTAGAAATCAGGAAATTTGATTTTGAATTGTAGCTCTGCTATTTTTGTTCCATGTATGATCATGAGCATACCAGTTCATGTTTTTAGGCTGAATATTTGTTGAAATGGGACTTAGTTTTATCACTTCTAAAATGGGAACATTGAGAATGTTAGCTAGAGTATATAGTGTCCTACCCTGAATTCAGAATTTGATTGTTCTTTTCTTTGGCTTCCTAGGCCATGTGAAGAATGACAAAAAAAAGTTGTGCAATCTCTAGTAACAGGTGGATGTCCTTGCTGGATTAATTTGCTCAGTACTGGAGATTTAATTTAAATGACCAGTTCACAACTATAACAAAGGAATTCCAGAGTTTCAAAAGACCTTAGTGACCATGTGACTCCGCAGGTCTGTGACCAAGAATCTTTGGTATAATATTTCTGAAAAATGACTATCTAGTCCCTGCTTTAAAAGCTTTCCAGTGAAGGATAATATAACTTCTGTTAAGTTATTTTTCAATCATATCTGACTCTTCATAACAACATTTGTAGTTTTCCTAGCAAAGATACTATAGTCATTTTCCATTTTCTTCTTTAGGTCAATTTATAGATGAAGAACCTGAGGAAAACACTTAAATAATTTCTCTTAGGTCTGAGGTTAAATTTGAACTCATGAAAAGGATTTTTTTGATTCCAAGCTTAGTACTCTTAACTATTCCATGGAAGGAATTTATTCTATTTTTGGTCACTCCTGTTGGATACTTTTTTATTTACATCTAGCCTAGATCAAGAATAGATTCCAAGAATTCCTTCTAGTTTTGTTTATCATAGCTAACAATGATAGATCTCATCCTTCTTGCATGTATTCTTCAAATATTTATAGAGTGTCTCATGCTTATTTCCAATCCCCATTTTCCCTCATTACTTAAATATTTTCTTTTTGATTCTAAAGACTTTTCACTCCCTACATTTTATTTTGTTTGCTTTTCAGCCATGTCCCCATTCTGAGATAAACAAAATTTATTGAGGTATATTGAAGAGCTCAGAGAGTTGCAGTGTAAGCCATGTATGGTACACTTGCCACCATTTAGTATAGATAGAAGTATCCTTTAAACCATTAAGGAAAAATGGGATTAAAAAAAATCCATGGAGCAGCTAGGCTCAGTGGATAGAGCACCATCCCTGAAGTCAGGAGGACCTGTGTTTAAATCTGATCTCAGACACTTAACACTTCCTAACTGTATGACCCTGGTTGAGTCACTTAACCCCTAAAATATAAAAAAAAAATCCAGGTTATAAAATCTGCTTCAGGAGCCCAGTCAGAAAAGAAACATGGCTAGAAAGAGTGCATCTCCTGAAGATCAGGACATGGAAACCTTAAATAAGAGTAGGTAAGGTCACAAGGTTTCAATACTGTAAGAAAAGGTGGCTTTGGGGCCTACATGGGGAATACATTTTCTTATTGGAAGAAAATATTTCCCTAAGCTATGGTTATCATATTTAGCGTGAGATACTCTAAAAATGCTGATGATAATGAAAATGATGATGATGATAATTAGCATTCATGAAAATAATGATGGTGATAATTAGCATCTATATAATGCTTTAAGGTTTTCAAAGTACTTTACTTATCTTTTGTCATGATAAGTAAGCAAGAAGTTGTAGAATAGCATCCCCCTTCTTACATCTGAATCTGCTATATCATGATGAAGATAGAAGAGGACCTTTGTGGAAGGATAAGAATTAAATGACAACTCTGTCTAACCAAATGCAAAACGAATAAGTCTCTTCCAAGAACAAAACTCAGCAGGAGTAAGTAATGTAAAAGTGAGTTACAAAGGCACAAATAGCCTGTAGCTAGCTGTAAAGGCTAAAATCAAGTGTAACACCTTTTGGAATTTATTTAATTGGAATGTTTTCATTAGTTTCTCTACCACTCCTTTCCTGTGTGTTTCCTTGTAGTAGGATCACAAATATAAAGCTGAAGAGGACCTCATAAGCCATTGAATGCAGCTCCCTTATTTTAGAGATGAGAAAAATAAGGTCCAGAAAAATTATTGCCCAACTTGTTTATTAAAAAAAAAATCATTTTGGAGTCATCTAAGATGAGAGTATGTTATGAGGGAGTAGGAAAGGAAGGACTGGTAGAGTCTTCAGATTGTATAGTGTAATGGATTGGAAATCAGACTTGAAATCAGAAGGACCTGAGTTCAAATTATGTCTCAATTATTTTCTGTGTGACCCTATGTGTCACATACCTTCTCCATAACTCAGAATTCACATCTTTAAAAATGAGGCTTGGAATGAACCTTAAGGTACATTCTAGCTCTAAATCCATGCTCCTATGATAAAACTTATTAGTTTTTTTTTTTTTCCCTATAAGCATCCTGGTGATCAAGAAACCATATAAAACTAGTGGAATCAGTGGTTCCTAGAGACCTGAAAAGGTACCAATGAACCTATAAATCTGAACTTGATGGTGGAAAAAATTGTGACGCAGGGGATTTCAGTAATCTTTCACCCAGCGTACCTAAAGGATATGTTCATTTTACTCAGCTGTAATGAATTATGGCCTGTGATAAAAGCATCTAAAGGCAAGAAAGATTTTGAAAAGCTATTTAAAACATAATTTAAAATATCTCATAACTCAGGGGAAAAAAATCCATTAAAGCCAAATAATTAAATAAGTGGTTACTTTAAGGAACAATGAGTTCTGGGAGATTTCCTACTTGCATTTGTTTAATGCAAAGGTTTCATTTCTGTCCCTTGGCCCTAAATTCAGGCTCTTCATTGTTCACATCAGTTTTGATTGCATAGATTTGATTATATTTATCTGTATTTCCCCAAATGCAAACGTCAGCTCTCTCATTTCACTGCTTAAGCAGCAGCTTGAAAATGCCCTAGCATAGAAAGTGCCTCTAGTTAATTAAATGAGGCTGAGAAGAGGATTACTGTCTTCTAAAGAAAAGAGCCTGACTTTTTCTCAAGTTAAGTTGTCATCTTCCTGTTTCAATGTACCTTATGATTCTCAGGTTTCAAATTCAGCTGAAATCCTCTACCAGTTTGATTGCTTTGAAAATGCCATTCCTCTCACCCCTTTATTGTGTATTTCACACAGAATTCAACAGGTATACATAAAACATAAAGGCTGTTTTGTTTGTTTTTTTCTTTCCTGTGTCTGCTCAGGCTGAAAAATGTTAGAATCACTGATTCAATTAGATGTCTGTCAGGCTTTTCTTTGTCATTACAGTACTAAGAAAGACAAGGAGACTGGGTATTGCTTGGTCTCACATACTTAAGAGTTGTTTATGTGTCTAGTTACCTTGTTCCTTCTTTAAGGGGTCAGTGTAGGTTTGATCATCTCTTGGAAGATCTTGTCATCTGTTTTGGGGTTCTTATTCATCATTTATTCTTGAAGGAAGATAGAGAGAGACACAGACAGAGGAAAATAGAGAGACAAGAGAGACAGACAGACAGAGAGAGAGATACAGAGAAAGAGAGAGAGACACAGACAGAGGCAGAAAGAGAGAAAGAGAGAGAGACTCACAGAGAGAGAGACAGAGACAGAGAGGGAGAGAGAGAGACAGAAAGAGGGAGAAAGAGAAAGAAAGGAAACTAGAGAGACAGAGAGAGACAGACTGAGACAGATAGAGACAGAGAAAGAGAGAGAGACAGAGAAAGGGAGAAAGAGAGAGAAAAGAAGAGAGAGAGAGAGAAAAGAAGAGAGAGAGAGAGAAAAGAAGAGAAAGAGAGAGAAGAGAGAGAGAGAAAAGAAGAGAGAGAGTTTTTTTAGGAGGAAGGTCATTTAAAAATAGATTCTAAGAATGATTTTAAGTAATGAATGTCACTAATGTAGCCCCCAATTTAAAAGAAATACTTCCATATAAATAGTAAAGACCAGGGAGCTTTCCTTAGGATCTATGATGCAAAACCTAACAATATAATAAAACTACTATTATGGGTTGGGCCTGACTCAAACCTGGTTCTTTATAGATTTGGTTCAACATGAGAACAAAATAGATCCTCATAGGTCATCCATCAGTTAACATATATATATATATATATATATATATATATATATATATATATATTACTTAGCCTTATAAGGCAGGAGCAGGTATTCAATGAGGGCAGACATTAAGAACATCTTGAGTTGATACAACTGATTGATACTCCCATTACCACCTACTAATTAAACATCTGAGGACCCTTCTAGCTCCTAATGGCTGTTTTGTACTCGTGATAGCAACAACAATAATAATTCACATTAATATGGTACTTATTATGTGCTAAATACTGTGCTAAATGCTTTATAGTTATCTCATTTAATCATCACACCAACCCTGGATATTATCATCTCCATTTTAAGTATAAGGAAACAGACAGCTAGAAGTTAAATGAGTTGCTCAGGGTCACCCAGCTAGTAAATGCTTGCTGCTGGATTTGAATTTGGGTCTTCCTTATTTCAGGCCACCTGGCTGAGATGAGAAAGTCAAGTCAATGATCTTAATGTATAGCCCCCCTGAGTCAATCATGTCTCTAGGAGCATCTCATATTTTAAGGAAAAAGTTAGTCTAATTTGCATGAGAGGAATGACTAGGATATAGCTTTGACCACACTCCATCTTCCTCAAAGTCCTTATGGGATGTGGTGCAAGACAAATCCTCTTGAATGGAATCCAAACACAATCTCTTCACTGATCATATTACTATTATTGTACATGAATGGTGATGATTACTCCAATATTCCTGTGAATTTCTTTATTGCATTTAGACATTTTTTTCCTCATTCATTATATGATTAGAGCTGTTATTTTATTTTCTAGTGCACTTCTCTCCAAACTCAACCTCTTCCAATCCCTTCTCTCTTCCAAATACACACACCCTATTATGTACCTTTTTCACTGTGAAAGTCCCTGAGAGAAATCAGAATGTTTTTGTTTGTTTTCTCCAGCAGAATAGTATCAGCTCAAATGTTTCCTTGTCCCTACCAGGAGGAATCGTTTTCAGAAGCCATTATTTCCAGAAGACCATGTTAGAGCTGAAGAAAAAGAGACTAGTTGTGTAAAGTAGTGAAACTTGATGTTACTGATGCCCTAGCTGTTTGAGCTTATTGTGCTTTATTTCAGGTCATCTACTTTGACCCAGATATTTGCCTTATAGCATCAGTTCTATGATATTTAAGGACGGGATCTTAGAAATCAAAGTGTTTCATGGTCAGCCTTGAACAGTTTCATCTTCATTAATGTCTCTTCTTTGTTTATAACTACAAGTAGCATTTTTTGTATGCCCTGTACTTTCTAGAAATTATGTTTGCTTCTTGTGTCAAGCAGAGATTTATGGAGAATATATAGAGAAAACTACCATTTTCTCCTACTACTATAATTCACTGTTTTTTGTCATTTGTCCATATTTTGGTAGGTCCAAGATTTTTATATTCCATAGATTATTTGTCTTCATCTTATGGTGTTTGCCTGCAAAGAATTATAGCTGATTTGAAACATGCCCTTAGGATTTCATTATGGAATTTTATTTACTTTCCTGAAGTACATAAAAAATGCAATAGACATCATTACTAAACTGTTAACATATTTTAATCCTCTTTGGTTTGTCTTGGTAAGATGTCCTTGCCCCACAAAAAAGATTGGAATTGGCCAAATTAAGTTAGGCAGGATAAATTATTCAAAGGGAGTTGAGGTTGATGGATAGAAACATGATTCAAACAGTTTAGGCTCCAAATCCTTAATTTACTTCCACATGAAATTTAGTACTGTTCTCAAATTACCTTGTATTTATTTTTTGCATGTACATTTGTATATTCTTATAGTTTATCCAAAAATAATGTATGCTCCTTGGGATTAGGGCCATTTTTACTTTCTTGTCTTAGTGTCCCCATAATTCAGTATATAGTTGACCCTTAATGAGTACTTGTTTGTTGATTAAGAATGGCAAGTAGAATGACCATCTAAAGTGTTTGCTTCATTTGATTTTGCGATATCTTATAGGTAAATGCCCTTGTTCCCTATGTGTTGGTAGATGGTTATAGTATATGCCATTAATATTTAATTCCTAAAATGTGGCTATTCCTGGGACTTCACTGCAAAATAGTTTAGATGAGAAAAAGTATTCCTAGCATTTCTATTTGTACTTATCCCTGCCATTTTTCATTTCACTGAGGACTCTTCCAGGATCCTCAATTCCAAAGAAGTCCCCTCCTCTTTACCCCATGCTTCATTCAACTCAATTTCAAGGTTTTCTCCTCCTCCTTGACTTTTTTCTCATTAAGATTGGCTGCCTTGCCTCTGCCTAGATTTCCTTTCCTTCTCCTGATTCTTTTTATCCCTCCTGCAAACTTTATTCTCACTTTTAGAACCTTGAACCAAGATCAAATCTCCTCTGCTATTGTTATTGGACAGAATGTGTCAGTCTATTTCTCTATGGCCCAGTGTCCATCCCTATAAATTTCTATAACCAAAGAAAATTCAAGTGTGACCATATTATGCACACACATATCCTTACCTCATATTCAAAACTCCATAGATTGTTACTTCCAAGATCAAATACAACATCCCATTTGATTTTTAAAGCCCTTTATAATTTGGTTCTGCCTAACTTTCCATTCTTGTTATACTTTATTACCCTCCACATACTTTGAGATCTAAAGACACAGGCTTCATTGCTTTTCTATGTACAAGATAATCTATTTTTACTGGCTTTCCTTTATTCTTAGAACTCTCTCCTTCATCATGTCAACCTTTTGACTCCGTTGGCATACCAGCTAAATTCCTGCCTTTTACAATCCTCTAAATGCTAGTGCCTTTACCTTGAGATTACCTACAACTTCACACAAATACACACACATACACCTTGTTTATACATAGTTGTTTGCACATTTTCTCATTCATTATATTAGGAGATCCTTTGGGTCAGGAACTTTTCTCTTTAATTTTATTTTTTACCTTTCTTTAAAATTCCAATGCTTAGCACAGTACTTGGAACATAGTGGGCCACTGGTAAATGTGTATTAACATAAGCTCTAAGAAAAATGGTTCTCCATATCTAAATATGTGCTAGGCCACTTTAAAAAAGGAAATCAAAAGTGGCACATATACACTTTTGATGATTTCCTGCTGTCTATGTCTCCTCAAAAAAATTAATCTCAAAAATTGTTAGAATCATTGAAATCATATCAGAGAGTATGATATTGTTAAGGTATATGTTCCTTAAGCCATAGATAGCTTTCTAATGAACGAAGTTGGATCAGCCACTTAGGATTCTGTAGAATTTTCTTCCATTGAACAAATAACTAAAAACACATTCATTAAAAAAAAAACACATTCCTTTTTCTTCAGTTCTCTTTATTCTCCATTCTATGACAGGTGGTCTATTGCTGATAAATTTCCTGTTGTTCTTGAATTGTCAAAGGCCTTATTTTAATTTCCCTCAAACATTGTTCCCTCCTCATCTTTCATGTCTATCAGAATTTTCAACAGATTCAACAGAGCATTACAATCTAATTTTACAGAGTAACTATTTTTCAAACATGTATATATTATTCAGCTTTATTTTTTGCCTTCAATTCACAACTACTTATAAATCTATAAAGAACTGCTTTTGAAGATTTCAATATCTTTATTTTTAATATTTATTATTTTAATACATATTGTTTTATGAATCATTATTGGAAGAGAAAATCAAATGATGATGGGAGATGTAAAAAAAAATCTGGAATAAAGAAGTGAACATGGTATTTGTTGATTTACGTTCACTCTCAATAGTTCTTTTTTTGGATTCAGATGGCATTTTCTGTACAAACTCTATTGGGATTGCTTTGGATCACTAAACCACTGAAAAGAACCAAGTCCTTCATAGCTGATCATTGTACATTCTTGCTGTTATTATGTACAATGTATTCCTGGTTTTGCTGATCAGCAGATCCTCAGCATCAATTCATGTAAATGTTTCTAGACTTTTTAAAATCACTTTGTTGTATTGCATTTCACCTCCCTACATTATTTATGTATGGAGCCATGATCATTTTGGAACAGGTCTCTTAAACCAAGGTCCCTCACTTCTATTTTATAGAACAAAAATATTACATTACCTTCACATAACACAATTCAACCATTCTAAAACTGATGAACATTCACTCTTTTTCCACAAAAAGAGATGTTACAAACATTTTTGCACATGTAGGTCCCTTTCCCTTTTTTATTGTCTCTTTAGGATACAAGCCCGGTAGAAACACTGCTGGATCAAAGGATATGCACAGTTTGATAGCCCTTTGGATATAGTTCCAAATTGCTCTCCAGAATGGTTGGATCACAATTCCACCAATCATGTATTAGTGTCACAGTTTTCAAACATCCTCTTCCACATTCATCATTATCTTTTCCTGTCATCTTAGCCCCTCTGAGAAGTGTGCATGGTTCCTCAGAGTTGTCTTAATTTGCATTTCTCTGATCAATAATGATTTAGAACTTTTTTTCATGACTATAAATGACTTTAATTTCATCTTTCTGCTTTTTCTTTGGCTGTCACCTGTGCGTGGAATGCTTTTCCTCTTCACCCCTTTGCTGAATTCCTTCAAAACTCGGCTCAAATTTTTTTGCTTATGCTCTTATTTATTTCCTTTGCTAATGCCTTCCCTTTGAGATCACCTTCCATTTACATTATATATCTTTATGTTCTCAGTTGTTCTTAGCTTGTCTTTCCCATAAGGATGAGTTCCTTGATGGTAGGGACAATTTTTAATTTTGCCTTTTTCTGTTTCCTCACTAAGCATAGTGTCTGGCAAAATACTTAAGTAATGCTTACTAACTGATTGGTTAATTGAAATGACCTGAGGAATCAACTGCTTTCTTGGGCTTTTAATCATGAGGGAAGTTGGAAATAGAGTAAACCAACTTTTGCAGTGATGGTTTACTTGTAAAATATTTTTATTAAGATTTCTTTGCATTACTTTCCATAAAAAGGCATTTTAGATATCCTTCAAACTCACTTATTTTTATAAATCCTCTCACCCTAATAGGCTGGTTTTAAATTAATTTTAATTTTCATTTTGAATAAAATAAATTATTAACAATAAATCATATTATTTCCCCTTTTCCTCTATTTAATCTCACAGTGGTTTGTGTCATCTTATTTGCATTAATTTCTCAGGGTCCTGAGTAATTTTCTTTCTCCTGGTAAGGGAAATATTTAGGGTATCTTCTGCTCAATTGGATTTGCTTTCCCTCTGATGAAATTGTCCTCTGTTTGACTTAGGATTCTCTTGGATGATCCATAGTTGTCTATATTTGTCACTCGCCAGATGTCTTTTAATTGACATTCCCTGCCTTCCTTTTGTGGCTGAATAGTTCTTTGTTACTATTCAAACTGAAAACAAATTCTGAATGTTTTGAGAGGAGAAAGCTCTCTGAGAATCTCTTGCATACTGAATTTAAACCCCAGCTCACCAACCTGACAATTCTGAATCAGGAGCTTAAGACTCCATCTGCTTAAATGAAGATGGAAGTCTATGAGGCTTATTCCTCTCAAAGATTTTTTTTCACATTGCTTCATGCTAAATGCTGTACTTATGTTGTTTATTTTTTTCCAAAAAGAATATCAATTCATTTTAATTTCACAATTTATATCATAGAGGTTTTGGAAGAATTTCCTCATCTAATGACCCAGGTATTAAATTTTATTTGGTGTGTAGAAAAGATGCTAATTTCATATTTTTTTTCTTTATACCTGTGCCCATCTAGGAGTAGAAAGCTGCAAAGTCTCTTACTTAGGAATGTTTTCAAGTGGGGCAGTATGTTGAATTTTGACAATAACAATAACAGTAACAATAATGCTCCTAATAATAATAATAATAATAATAGCCAGTATTTATTTAGACCTTTAAAGTTTGATCCTCACAACAATCTTGTGAAGTAGATGTTACTATTATCCTCATTTTACAACTTAGGAAACTAAGCCTTAGCAAGCTCAAATGACTTAATCTCTGGATCACAACCTCATATGGGGGTCTTGTAACAATGTGGGGGGTCAAAAATTATAATGCTCTTTCAATAAATAATTGATTTGTATACCTATTTTATATACCTATAACTGGGGTCATGTAAAAAAAAATTCTCTGGCAAAATTCTTATAACCTATTAAAAAGAATAAATCTATAATGTCCAGGCTAGCTCTCTAGAGGGCCTCGGGATCAGTCAGAGTCAGGATCAGTCAAAGTCCTTGGTTTTTAGGAGGAGACTTGCAGGAGGCAGGCAATTACCTAATTAGCCTTAAGTGCTCTGCTATCTTAAATTCAAATACACCTTTTCAGAGTTCCAGCCCTCTACATATCTCCATTGAAGGATGGTATATTAAAATGGAAAGAACAATAACTTTAGAATCAGGGTACCTGGGTTCAAATAATACTTGTGTTTCCTTAAACAATTTTCCTCTGACTCAATTTCTTTATGTGTAATATGAGGAGTTTGCAATAGATGACCTTTGAGGTTCTTCTAGTGGTAAGTAGGTGGTACAGTGGATAGAAAGCAAGCCTGAATTTAGAAATAGTTAACTTCAAATTTGGTTTTAGACCTTACCTAGCTGTGTGACCCTAGGTAAGCCACTTAACCATTTTTGCCTCAGGTTCCTCATCTGTAAAATGGGCTGGAGAAGGATGGCAAACCACTCCAGTATCTCTACCAAGAAAACCTCAAAAGGAATCATAGACTCAAACATGACTGAAACTATTGAATGATAACAAGAACAATAACAAAGATGTCCTTTCTGGTGTTAGAACTCTAGTCATAATTTTGAATCATCTTTCTCCTTTCCTCTGCTCTCTCCCTGCATCAATTAAAATATGGCATCAAAAATGTAATTTTACCTGAGAGCTAGCTCATTTGAGTTCCTTATAAATACCAGTCTGTTTTGTTGAGGAGGAAATTAAGGCATATAGAACCTAAGTTCATTACAGAACAACTTCATTGTTAAGAGTGAAAGGAGGTCAAATGAAATAATGGAGGGGAAAGGTTTTTAAAAGTGCTTTGAAAAGTGTAAAGTTTTATACCAAAGTAAGCTGAATAAATGAATGAGCATTTCTTAAGTGCTTGTTTTGTGCCAGCACTAAGTGCTAGAGATATTAATACAAAAAAGACAATCTCTACCCTTTTGTAACTTAAATTTAAAAAGACCTAGAGAAACTATATAGGACATAATGGCAAAGGAAAGATACTTTGGTCTAGGAAGTAACAGCAATGGTTGGTGGAACAATACAGCAGCATATTGATATGGTCTTTCTGGAAACAATAATGTTGACAACCTGATTATAGTTTCCAGCTCAAGAGTTGGAAGGTGACAAATGGGAGGGAGAGTTGCATGGAGAGCAGACACATTGACAGGATGAAAAATGGTTGGATTACTGATTCATGATCAGCTTTGTGGCTAACTTTTTAGAATTTAATAGTGAAGGTTGATTGAATAAATCAATCAAGTCATCCCATCCTGTTTAATGTAACTGATAAAATGTCATATACTGATACAATGCCATGATAGACTATCTCAATTAATTAATAAGCCATTGTATTTAAAGTAAATTTGAAAGAGTCTTTGATCTACTAGTGTAGTATAGCATGAGAAGACTGTTCAGATTGGTTGAGAAAACTTAATAATGAATGTTTTCTGTAGTCAGTATAAAATCTTGAAGGCGGTTCAGAGCCTAAAAGATTCTAATAAGCAAGGAGATTTGTTCCAATTAAACTTTTGAGAAGCAAAAATTGAGGGCTAAGAAGAGAAAAGCCACAATATTGTCTGTTTCCACCCAGTAGGTACAACCCTGTAGGTACTGGAAAGAGAATGTATCTCAAACTTTGAGGGAATATTTTATTTTACTTATTATTTTTTAAAATTGTTTTAAAATCTTTATTTATTTTTAGTATTTTCTTCCTTTTAAATTTTGAATTTCAAATTTTCTCACTCCTTTCTACTTGTTCTTTTTTGCTTGCTTCAGAAAACAATAAACTTGTATATATTGTACAAATTGTACAATAAATTGTATATTTATATAATTATACAATTTTATAGTCATTCAAAAAATGTTCCCATTTTAGCCATATTTTAAAGAGGCAATAAATAATAAATAATAATAAAATAATAATAAATAATAAATAAAAAATTATGTTTCAGTTTTTACTCAGAGTTCATTAGTTCTCTCTCTGAAAGAGGTAGCATTTGTTCATCAGGAGTATTTTGGAATTGTTTTGGATGTCTTGTTTTGTATTGATTGTATTGATCAGAATAGCCAAATCTTTCAGTTGATTATCCTTACAATATTATTGCTATTGTGTACATTGAACCCCCTGTTTTTCTCATTTCACTTTGCATTAGTTTATATAGATCTTTTCCATGTTTTTCTGAAACAACTCCCCTCATCATTTCTCATAAAACAAGAATCCTTCATCACAATTATATATCTCAACTTGTTCAGTCAACCCCTAATTGATGAACGTTCCCTAAATTTCTAATTGGTTTCCATCACAAAATAAAAAGATAAAAATATATTTATACATGTAGAAGCTTTTCCCCTTTTTGTGATTTTATTAGGATACAGACATAATTTTGGTATTGCTATCAAAACTGTAGTAAAGCTTTTTGGTCATAGTTCCAAATTGTTCTCTAGTTTGGTTGAAACAAATACGTATTCTAACAATAATTTATTAGTGTTCCTATTTTCCCTTAATCACTCTAACATTTGTCATTTCTGATAGGTGTGAGGTGGTATCTCAGAGTTGTTTTAATTTGTATTTTTCTAGTCAATAATAATTTAAAACATTTCCCCCCATGGCAATGGATAACTGATTTCTTTTTCTCAAAACTGCCTTTTCACATACTTTGACTATCTGTAAGGGAATTGCTTTTATTTTTACCTTTTTGACTCAGTTATCTATATATTTGATGACTAAAACTTTCATCGGAGAAATTTGTTATATAATTTTATATTATTTTGTTTTCTATTGTACCTTTTATGAAGTTTCCCTGATTATCTATTTTAAATATATCTATTTTTTTTCTTTGCTTTGTCTGTCTCTCTCTTTTTTTTTTTACTTCAGTTGAAATACAGTACCTTCTGCTCCAACTCTTTAATTCTATGTGTATCTTTCTATTTTAAGTGTGTCTATTAAACACAATATATTGTTTGATTCTGGTTTCTAACCTGTTTTGCTCTTCAATTGTATATGTGAACTCATCCTGTTCACATTCATAGTTCTGTTTACTAACTGTATGTTTCCCTCCATCTGATCTCCACACACACATATACCCCTTTTCAGAAGTCTATTTTGCTTCTAACCTGCTTCCTCTAATTTGCTTTGCATTTTATAATCTTCAACCCTTAAAAAATCCCATTCCTATTTGGTAACATAGATTTCTATATGTAATTTAATGTGTATATAAGATCTACCTTCTTTGAAACAATTCCAACAAGAGTGAGGTGCAAGCATTGCCTACCTCCTCCATTTTCCCCATTCATTATAAAAGCTCTTCCTTACTTGCTTCTTTAATGTGAGATTTTTCCTACTTTATCTCTTCCTTGTCTCGTTCTCTTTCTTATCCTTTAATTTAATTTATTTTTGAGATCATTCCAATATATTCAACTGACTTCCATGCCTTATATTTATGTCCTTTTAACTGTCTTAATAATATTATTAGGAGTTATATGAATGATCTTTCCATGTAGGAATATAAACAGTTTAATCTTATCAGATGCCTTGTGATTTCTCTTTGATTTATTTTTTTCTCTTTCATATTAACCTTTTTATGTTCTCTTGAGTCTTTTGTTGTTTTTCTAATGCTTACGATATTTTCTTTTTGATCTGGGAGCTCTGAAATTTGAATATAATATTCTTAGAAGTTTTCATTTTAGGATATCTTTCAGGAGATTATTAGTGTATTACATTAAATTTTGTTTTATCCTTAACAACAGATGTTGGGACAGTCATCTTTGATAATTTCTTGAACTATTGTATCTAGGCTCTTCTGCTGATAATGGCTTTCTCATAGTTTAATAATTCTTAAATTATCTCTACTGGATATATTTTCCAAATCAGTTGTTTTTCCAATGAGGCATTTCACATTTACTTTTACTTTTTCCATTCTTTTGATTGTGTTTTATTGCTTCTTGATTTCTCATGAAGTTATTAATTTCCACTTTTCCAATTTGAATTTTTAAGACATTACTTTCTTTAGTGAATTTGTATACCTCTTTTCCCACTTAACCAATTCTGCTTTTGAAAGAGGTTTTTTTCTTCAGTGAATTTTTGTACCTTCTTTTCTATTTGGCCTATCATGCTTTTGTTTTGCTTTGCTTTTTTGGAGGCAATTAGGATAAAGTAACGTGTCCAGGATCACACAGTTGATAAGTATTTGATGTTTCATGTGAATCAAAGTCCCCCTGACTTCAGGACCATTACACTATCCAAGGATTTCTTTTCTTCAGTGAATTTTTGTTCTGCCTCCTCCAAGTTGGCCTAGTCTTTTTTTTTTTAAATGTCATTTTCTTCAGTATTATTTTGAGCTCCTTTCCCAAATTCTTAATTCTCTTTTCATAGTTTTCTTTCACTATTTTTATTTCTCTTGCCAACTTCTCTTCTATTACTTATCTCTTTCTTGAATTATGACTCAGATTTATATTTGGGCAATACAGTTGACAATTCAGCCCCAGCTAGATCCAGCCTCAGCTATGTCATTCTGTGTGGTTCTTCTTTAAAATATAATGGTTCTCTGGGAGCAGGTTTCTTGGGGAGGTAGCCCTCATATCAGTTCAGATCAATAATCACCCAAATGCAGCCAGGTGCTAAAAGTTCAGATCTTTTATTGTGTCCTTCAAAATAGCCCAGTTAGCTTTTCTTAGAGGACTCTCTCTCTCTCTCCTTGATTCTAAGAGCTCTTGCAGCTTTGTCCTTTGCTTCTGCCTCTGCTTTCTTCAGCCTCTAGCCAGCACAAAGGTGGAAGATGGAATCAATCTTTCTTGCCTCCGAGGGAGGGCTTCTCTTTGAACTGACTTGACACTCCCCTGTCAATCTTTTCAGCTGAATTCTGCTGACTGAGCTCAGCTGTTTTTATGCTATCTCAAAGGTTGACTCCTCTGAGAGTGGGATTATGGGTTTCCTCTCAGAGTGCTCTCTGGCCCTAAGAGCTTCTTGCTTATATGAGCTCTCTAAAGGTGTGAATACAAGCATTGTTTCTATCAGTTACACTTAGTACCTTGTTTCTTCTGGCCCATAACACCTCCTTGTAGGATCAGATCAATCATACTGAACCATGATAAATTAGATAATTATTGTCTCTATCAACTCTAATGACAACACTTTGTAAGGACTCCAACAATTCTGACAGTTGTTTGATCTCTTTATTGTTTCTGGGCTCTCAGCTCCTGAATCTGCTACTGCTGCATATGGGTACTCCAGGCCAGGCTCCATCCTAGTATTGCAGCTCTCTCCTGTCAATCTCCTAAGTTTTTTTTTTTAGTTCAGAAATAAATGTCTCTTGATTTAACCATTCTGGAGAGCAATTTGGAACTATGCCCAAAGGGCTATCAAACTGTGCATACCTTAATCCAGAAGTGTCTCTCCTGAGCTTGTATTCTAAAAAGATCATAAAGGAGGAAAAGGAACTCAAATGTGCAAAAATATTTGTGGCAGCTTCTTTTGAGGGGCAAGAAACTGGAAATTGAGTGGAGGCCCATCAATTAGAGAATGGTTGAAAATGTTATGGTATATGAATAAGTTATGATATATGAATGTTATGGAATATTGTTGTTCTATAAGAAATAATCAGCAGGATGATTTCAGAGAGACTGGGAGAGACATGAACTGATGCTGACTGAAGTGAGTAGAACAAGAAAAACATTGCACATGGCAATATCAAGATTATATGATAATCAATTGAGATGGACATGGCTCTTTTCAATAATGAGGTGATTCAGGTCAGTTCCGATAGTTTTGTGATGGAGAGAGCCATCTGTAACTAAGGAGAGAACTGTGGGAACTGAGTATTTTCTTTCTCAATTTTTTACTTTATGATCTGATTTTTTCTTGGGCAGAATGATAATTGTGGACATACATATAGATGGATTATGCATATTTAACATATATTGGATTATTTGCCATCTAGAGGAGGGAGTGGGGGAAAGGGAGGGACAAAATTTGGCATACAAGGTTTTGCAGGGATGAATGTTGCAAATTATCTATGCATGTGTTTTGAAAATAAAAAGTTTTAACAAAAAAATAATAAAGACAGCTAAGATTTAAATAAGACTTGGAAGCCTGCTTCAAAGAACCTTTGGATTCTTAAACATTTTGTGCCATGGATTCCTTTGGTTATGTGAGCAAGCCTATAGACAGACACTTTCCCAAAATGTTTTAATGAATAAAATAAAATATATAGACTTACAAAGTTTAAAAAAAAAAAGGTCTCATCCTGACCTTTTTTGGCTCTATCACTCAAAAATTTGTTTTGTAGTGTTATTTTAAAGTTGTTTGAAGAAGAATGTCCAAAGAGTTTAGCTGAATTGTTATCTGTAGCCTACTATCTTAGCTCTGCCTACTGTAATTGTTCTTACTAGTAATTACCGTATCTCTAAAAGCTTACTAATTGATTCTTTCCATATAATTAAGTCAAGAAGCACACTACTAGGGGCACATGAAATATTCCTTTAGAAAGATAGCCCCTAACCCTTTAGAGCCATCTAATAGGTTATTTCAAGCACTGGTTGAGACAGATCTCTGAGCTTATTTATGCTACAGTACTTAATAGTAGGAGTACTGCTAGGAATAGCGGCAGTAGAAAGTCAGCATAAGAGAATGTGGAAGTAGGTAGAGGATGATCATGTTCTATAGTAACTAGTCTCACCGCTGTTGCTGCTAATTATATTACTATGAATAAACCATGTATCTGACTTTCAAACTTGGAAAGTTCAATCTGTCTTTTAGTCATGAATTTATTTTTTACTTCTCTGTGCTTACATTCCATTCCATATTCTGTCTCTATCAACTACCAAATAGTTGAAATTACTTTCCTTTCTCATCTACCCATAATTATTCCCCAATATCCTCTAGCCATGACTGATCTCTCAAGTCTGTTCCAATTCAAATATTCTTCTCATAAAAAGAGCCCTGCTTTCATCAAATCTCCATAGTCTTGTAGTGCATAATATTTCAGGTATCTTGTTCAGCACAGATATTTTAAACAGTGAATAATGTTCAGTAATTGTCAATTACATTCATTGTTGCAGCAACATAGAATATTTTAGAATAGTTCAAAAGATTTCTTTGGGGATAATCAACTCTTGTACAATAATAGCCTGTGAGCAGATGAATGCAGTTGTAGAAGGAAAAGTGAAGAGAAACAAAAGCTGAATAGCAATCATTTTCCATACAATGTCAATCACATGATAGTTTCACTAGCCAAACTCCAGTCATTAAATCATCCTAGCCTCCATTTCTTCTTCATTGAAGTTTGAGATTTCAATTTTGGACCAATTCTTATTGAAATTGAAGTCCACTTTATTATTTCTAGGAGAATGTAATATTCTATAAACCAATTTAAACACTAAAAATCTAGAGAAGTTTAGAGAAGCTTAATGAAGTGATGATGAATGCTGAGGAATAATATATGCCTCCATCTCATTCTCTTTAATATGGTCTATGTCTCTGAGAGGAAAGAAATAATTACTATATGGCAGTTTTCTTGTGCTTTCCCCCTGATGAATGACCCTCTTTTATCTTTCTTTTTTTGGACCACTAGAATGAGTACTTACAGGCCAAGAATAAAAATAAAGGGAAAGAAAAGGAGGAAAAATGGCTTCAATGAATAATAACACTATAGTTATGATTTCTAATAATAATAATGGCTAACATTTATATAATATTTTTAGTGTTCACAAATTACTTTTCATTTCTTATCTCATTTAATTTTCACAAGAATTCTGTGAGATAGGTACTCTTTTTGTTCCTATTTTGGAGATGAGGAAATTGAAACTTACAGAGAGGTAAAGTGATATACTCAGGCTCACGGAGCCAAGATATGTATGAATCATATACTCAGGTCTTCTTAACAAAGACTAGTGCTTTATTCACAGTCCTTTTGGCTATAAAATTAATGCTTTTAGGGGACAATGGGAAACAGAAATATGGTAAAGACTAGGAGATAGGATATGCTTCTCTTTCCTTTGGTACTGGCACTTGCTTTAGAAATGGTATACTGTAATAGAACAAAATTGGGCCTGGACTCAGGAGATATGGATCTTGTCCCTTCTGCTAATATGACTAATAATCTTTATAACAGCTTTTTGGGTCTCAATTTCTTCATCTATAAATGGAGACATTGAAGTCAATGATTTTTCCAGTACCTTCCCATTTTAAAGCTGTGCTACTAAGTTGTATACCTTCAAGTAAGATGGGGAAATTACTTTTTCTTTACTTATTTTGTTCATCACATGTGAATAGTAATATTTGTTATAAATCACCATGAAAATGTAAGCTGAAATGATTATTAAATTATATTGAAGCTGCTAGTTGTAATACTAAGTAGAGCACTGGATTGGAGTTAGGACAATCTGAATTTGAATTCCACTTCAGGTATTTACTTACTCTGTGACTCTGAAAAAGGAATTTGCCTTGTCTTAATCTCAGTTTCTTCAACTGTAAAATTCATTGTTCTGGGGATTGAATGAAATAAAATATATATGTGTACATATACAGAGTGCTTTTCCACCTTTAAAATACTATATATAATCACTAGTATTTTGTGGGCTTTTGCCACATAATTCTGGTCATATTAATCTATATTGTATTCATAAAACTGATCAAAACAAATGGTTTGGTTAGACAGCTTCATCTTCTGTATCACTTTCTTCTTTCAAGCCTATGATACATTATTAGGCTGTCAGATAAGAGGTAGTTGGGGGAGGAAAGTGCTGGAATATTAACAGTAATGTTCATTCAAGGACATTGGAGAGAATTACAGATTCTTGTATTATCATGGTTCAAAGCTAAGGTCTGCAATTTATGACCTGTGTGACCTTCAGCAAATAACTGAACTTTCTTAATCTGACTCAACTGGAATTTTTTCAGCCTATTTTCAGCCTAAAACTTCCATTTATTGGAACTTTTTGCAATTCACCTCCTACTTAATTGTGATACAGGCAAACTTTGAATTACACAAGCTATCTTAAAGATGGGATATGATTGGAAAGAAGCAATAGAGAAATGAGGGGAAAAAATCTGTTTAGATATTAACTTTGAATATACAAAGACCCAAAGAACTCAAGGAATTTGTAATTTGGAGAATGATAACTTGTGTAGTGAGAAGCATGGTTAGCTGATTTCCCTATGACTTCTTCATACCCTACATCCCTTTTCTTCACCCTTTGTTTCTTTTTGCTATGGTATCCTTCCAAAGTGTTCTCATTCTGTATATGAACTTTATACTTGAGCCTTCCAAACCAAGTTAGGTCAACCAAAGGTATCCTAAGTAAAAGCAGCAGAATGTAGTGGGGGAACCATAGCTGGGAATTAGAATATCAATTTTCTGGGAATCTTGGGCAAGTCACTTGACTTCATGGCACCTCACTTCCCTCATTCTGAGGATATTGGATTCAATTATATCTTCTAAGGGGTTCTTAATCTGGTGTTTATGAAGTTGATATGTACATATAACATATACATATATTATATAATAAACATCTGTATTTCAAAGTAGTTTTTTTGTAATATTTTAATTTTTATTTAATTTTATTTTATTTCCACTGAGAAAGAGTCATAGGCTTCTTTAGATTAATGAGATTCATATCCAACAAAAAGGATAAGAACTTCTTAAGATGTGTTCTAGTAGCAACATTCCATGATTCTAAACTCCTTTGCCCAAGTGTGATATAGAAGATGTCTCAAGTGCTTTAAAAGGAAAAGAAATAAGAGTTATATTTTAATTATGATGCATTTTCTAATTATTGGAAAGGAAAATAGTATGAAGAATTACATATGCATTTTCTAATTATTGGAAAGGAAAATAGTATGAAGAATTACATAAGATTTTTGAGATTTGTTTAATCATTTTCTTCTATTTTGACCTTACTTTTTTCTTTCTTTCTTATTTGTACTTCCTATGTTGCAGCCTCCCAGATATACTATTAGTGCTTTTTAAAAATCCCACATAGCATTTTCTCATCTTTATCTTCCATATGTTATTTAGTTTCACCTTTGACTTTACTAGTCAGTGATTTCACTATGTACAAGCAATAGATTTTTATTTTTCTATTCTTTTTTCATCTTTTTTTTCCAAATTTATTTTATTTAAAAAATGACAAAAGAAAAAAAAAGAAAAAAGAAAAGGAATACAAAATAAAATGAAGCAAATCGAAAGACAACATTGTCATATATTCTTCAGAATGCCAGAGAGGATTCAAAATATATAAAAACAAATACCAGTTCAAGAAAGAATATATGAGTAGAAGAAATTATATTCATATGTCCATCTTTTCTTTACTTCCTCATAAATTGTTCCTTTGTTCTCTGCTACACACCTTTTTTTTACTTATTTTTTCTCCTTCTTTCACCCTCCCCACCACCAAAAAGGGATATAGTTATGTGTATGTACACACACACACACACACACACACACATCTTTCCTATCCCTGCTGACCCTTTTTAAAAATTCTGCTCCTGAAAATGAAATTAGTAGTCTTAAAAATGAAAAGGGAGAACTTTCCACCAATGAAGAGGAAATTAGAGAAATAATAAGGAATTATTTTTAACTTTATGAATAAATTTGATAACCCAAGGAAATGGATGACTACCTAAAATATAGACTTCCCAGACTAAAGAGGGGAATTTTTTGAATAGTCCCATTTCAGAAAAAAAATAGAACACAATTAAACAACCCCTAAGAAAAAAATCCCCAGGACCAGATGGATTTAATTGAATTTTACCAAAAAAAGAACAATTCTAATGCTATATAAAATTATTTGATAAAATAGGGAATAAGGAGTCCACCAAATTCCTTCTAACCGACATGGTATTATACCTAAACCAGGTATGAAAACAGAGAAAGAAAATTATAGACCAATCTCCCATGAATATTGGCTAAAACTTATATAAAATTAAAGCAAAAAAGACTACAGAAAATCATTCCCCAAGATAATACACTATGATCAAGTAGGATTTATACCCAGAATGCATGGTTAATATTGAAAACATCAATATAATTCCATGTTAATAAAAATTAACAAAACGATATGATCATCTCAATAGATCAGAAAAGCATTTGATAAAATCCAACATCCATTCCTATTAAAAACACTTGAGACTATAGGAATAAAATGGACTTTTCCTTAAAATAATCAGCAATCTATATAAAACCATCATAAGCATATATTATGGAGACAAACGCAACCATTCCCAATAAGATCTGGGAAAAAAGGTTGCCCACTATCACCATATTTAATATTGTATTAAAATGCTAGCTTTAGAATAAGAGCTGAAAAGAGATTAAAGGGATAAGAATAGGAAGAGGAAACCAATTATCACTGTTCCGATGACATGATGGTATACTTAGAGAACCCCAAATTCTACTAAAAAGAAGAAATAATCCACAACTTTAGCAAATTGTTTATAAAATAAAGCATAAAAGTCATCAGATTTTATAAGACTAATAAAATCCAACAGTCAGAGTTACAAAGAGAAATTATTAAAGTAATATGATAATATAAAATATTTAGAATCTATCTGCCAAGGGAAAATCAGAAGCTTTATGGCAAAATTACAGACCATTTTCCCACAAATTAAGTCTGATCTAACCAATTGGAAAAATATTAAATGTTTGGATAGGGAAACAAATATAGTAAAGATAAAATTACCTAAACTAATCTATTTATTTAGCCCTATACCAATTAAGTCCCAAAAACTATTTTAATGACCTAGAAAAATAACAAAAAGTTCATATGGAAAAACAAAAGGTCAAAATTGAAGGAAAAAAAAAAAATCAAATGAAGGTGGCTTATGTACCAGATCTAAAATTATATTATAAGAGGTTACCAAAACTATTTGATTTAAGGAATAATTATTATCAGTGGAATAATTATTCAAGGATAAAACAGTCAACAAATATAAACCTAGTCTTTGCAAACCCAAAGATCCCACTTTTGGAAAAATTACTGTTTGATAAAAATTGTGGGAAAATTGAAAAATATGGGAGAAACTAGGCATTGATCCATACTTCCCAAACACCAAGATAAGGTCAAATGGGTTCATGAATAAAAGTGTTTTAAAAATTGAGAAAAGGATAGTTTACCTCTCAGACCTGTGGGGGAATCATGCCAAAGAGAACTAGAATCAAATCACAAAATAGAAAATTTCATTATACCAAACTGAAAAGTTTTTGTACAAACAAACTAATGCAGAAAGATTAGAAGGGAAGCAATAAACTGGGAAAATTTTTTCAAAAAAGGTTCTGATAAAGGCCTCATTCCAAAAATATGAAATTAACAATTTATAAAAAATCAAGCCATTTCAATTAAAAATGGTGGATATGAAAGACAATTTCGAGAAGAAATTGAAACTATTTCTAGTTTAAAATTCAAGTCAATTAATCAAGAAATGCAAATTAAGACAATTAAGATACCCTACAATGTCAGTTCTAAATGAGAAAAAAATAATGATGATTGTTGAGGATGGAAAACTAAATTATGCATTTTGGTGGAGTTGTAACAATCCAACCATTTTGAAGGTTTGGAACATTTTAAAATAAACTGTATACCCTTTGATCCAGAGTGTTACTACGGATTAACCCCGTTATAAAGCGGAAAGGGATTATGTAGTTGTGGCAGCCCTTTTGTAGTGGTTAAAAACTGAAACTGAATGGATTCCATCATTGAGAAGGCTGAATAAATTTGTATATGAATAAGGAATATTACTTTCTATAAGAAAAACAGGATGATTTAGAAATGAGAACCACAATTGTAGGAAATAAACCAGGAATAAATATACCAACAAAAAACTTATTGCCAGTTCTGATGGAAGGCATCCTCACAACAGATCAACCAAACATTTCCAATGGGCACAATGAACTGAACAGCACACCGGAAAGAACTTGGAGAGAATAAAACTTTAATTAATTCCCAACCCTATATTTACACACCATTTTTTATTTTCTAATTGTAAATATTTAAATCTTTTTTTGTTAAAAAAATAATTTTTTAAATGTATATTATTTTATCTAATTTATATTTTAATATATTTAAATCTTGGTCATTATGCATCTGGGAGGGGTGGGGATAAGAAAAAATTGGAAGAAGGGTTTAAAATTTTTGTAAAGTTACCCATAATATCCTGTATTAAAAGTTATTAAATAAAAAAAAAATAAAGTAATCCAAATAATATAAAATATTTAGGAATCTACCCAAGGGAAAATAAAACTTTATGAGAAAATTACAACCATTTTTAAATTAAGTCTGATCTAACCAATTGAAAAATATTAATTTTTGATAGGAAAAAAATATAATAAAGATGACAATATTAATACTAATCTATTTATTTAGCACTATACCAGAGTCCCAAAAAACTATTTTAATGACCTAGAAAAAATAACAAAATTCATATGGAAAAACAAAAATAAGAATTTAAGGGAATTAATGAAAAAAAAATCAAATAAGGTGGCTTAGCTGTACCAGATCTAAAATTATATTATGGGAGCAGTTACCAAAAACTATTTATATTGGCTAAGGAATAATTAGTTGATCAGTGGAATAGATTAGATTCA
The DNA here is from genome assembly GCF_902635505.1 of Sarcophilus harrisii. NCBI lineage: Eukaryota > Metazoa > Chordata > Mammalia > Dasyuromorphia > Dasyuridae > Sarcophilus > Sarcophilus harrisii. Next base: position 149,787,002 of record NC_045426.1, on the reverse strand, counting down.
ATGAAAAACAATAAACAAATATAGCAACCTATCTTTTAAAAAAGACCCCAGCTTTTGGGATAAGAACTTACTGTTTGTAAAATTGCTGGGAAAATTGAAACAAATGGCAGGGAAACTAGGCATTGATCCATACTTTCCCAACACCAAGATAAGGTCAAAATGGGTTCAGACCAGGCATAAAGAATGAAATTATTAATAAATTAGAGGAACATAGCAAGTTTACCCTCAGACCTGTGGAAGGGGAAGGTCTTTATGACCAAAGAGAATTGAGATCCTGATCACAAAATAGAAAATTTTCGATTATACCAAACTGAAAAGTTTTGTACAAACAAAACAAGCAGAAAGATTAGAAGGGAAGCTAAACTGGAAAATATTTTTACAGTCAGGGTTCTGATAAAGGCCTTATTTAAATATAGAAATTAACTCTAATTTTAAAAATCGCCATTTCCAATTGAAAAATGGTCGGATAGAACAGACAATTCTGATGAAGAAAATTAGTTTTTTTAGTTATATGAAAAAAGATGTCCAGGTCATTATTAATCAGAGAAATCAAATTGCAACTCTAAGATACCACTGCACACCTTCAGTTGGCTAAGATGAAGGAAAAATAATGATGATTGTTGAGGGGATCGGAAAACGGGACATTGATAATTGTTTGGAGTTTTGGAACAATCCAACCATTTTGAGGTAGTTTAACATGCTCAAAGGTTATCAAACTTTGTGATTCCCTTTGATCCAAGTGTTACTACTGGGATTAAATCCCAAAGAGATTATAAGGAGGGGAAAGGGACCTGTATGTGCACGAATGTTTGTAGCCCTTTTGTAGTGGTTAAAACTGAAACTGAATGGATGTCCATCAGTTGGAGAATGGTTGAAAAATTTGTATTGAAAATTATGGAATTTATGTTCTGTGAAATGACCACAGGATAATTTCAGAAAGGCCTGGAGACTTACATGAACTGATGCTGAGGAAATGAGCAGGAAGAGATCATTTATACTTCAACAAAATACTATATGATGACCAGTTCTGATGGATCAGGCCCCCTCACAACGAGATCAACCAAATCATTTCCAATGGAGCAGTAATGAATGAACAGTATCCCAGAAAAAGAACTCTGGGGAGATGAATAAAAACCATTATATTGAATTCCCAATCCCTTTATTTATGCACACCTGCATTTTGATTTCCCCAAGTTAATTGTACAATATTTCGATCGATTCTTTTTTTAAGCAAAATAACTTTTGTCATGTATACTTAGTGTATCTAATTTATATTTTAATATATTTAAATCTTGGTCATCCTGCCATCTAGGGGGGGTGGGGGGGTAAGAGGTGAAAAATTGGAACAAGAGGTTTGGCAATTGTTAATGCTCTAACGTTACCCATGCATATACCCTGTAAATTAAAGGCTATTGAATTAAAAAAAAAATCAAGCCATTCTCCAATTGATAAATGGTGTTGTATGAAAACAATTCTCAGATGAAGAAATTGAAACTACTAGTCATATGAAAAAAGATGTCCATGTCATTATTAATCAAGAAATGCAAATTAAGACAACCTAAGTTAACTACACACCTGTCAGATTGGCAAAATGACAGGAAAAAAAATAATGATGATTTTGGAGGGGATGGGAAAACTGGACATTGATGCATTGTTGGTGGAGTTTGGAACGAATCCAACCATTTTGGAGAGTAGTTTGGAACTATGCTCAAAAGTTATCAAACTGTTACCCTTTGCCAGCAGTGTTACTACTGGCTTATATCCCAAAGAGATTATAAAGAAGGAAAGGCCTGTATTGCAGAATGTTGTGGCAGCCCTTTTGTAGTGGAAAACTGGAAACTGAATGGATGTCCATAGTTGGAGAATGGTTGAATAAATTGTGGTATATGAATATTATGGAATATTATTTTCTTAAGAAATGACCAACAGGATGATTTCAAAAGGCCTGGGAGACTTACAAACTGATGCTGGTGAAATGGCAGGACCAGTCTTATATACTTCAACAACAATAAAGATGACCAGTTCTGATGGATCAGGCCATCCTCAGCCGAGATCAAAAATCATTTCTAATGGAAGTAATAACTAACAATAGCCCAGAAAAAGAACTCTGGGAGATGACTAAAACCATTTCATTGAATTTAATCCTATTTTATAAATGCATTTTTGATTTCCTTCAAAGCAATTGTACAAATTTTCAGAGTCTTTCTTTTGTACAGCAAAATAAGTTTTGGTCATGTATACTTATTGTGAATCTAATTTATATTTTAATGTATTTAAATCTACTGTCATTGTCATCTGGGGGAGGGGTGGGGGTAAGAGGTAAAATTGGGAAGAGGTTTGGAATTGTTAATGCTTAAAGTTACCCATCATATATCCAAATAAAATATTAAATAAAAAAATAAAAAAAAATACAAAAATACAAAAAATACAAAAAAATTCTGTCAAACCTTTCTATTATTTAATTTCCCTTTATCCATGGATCCCTCTCATCTTCCTGCATGCTTTGCTTCCTGTCTGCCCATCCTTTCCTGCCCTTACTTCTTTATAGATTTTGGAGGATATACCCTTCTAATTATATAAATAAATTTATATATATATATATATATATATATATATATATATATATACTATATACATCTGTGTGTGTTGCTTATTTAACCCATTTCTGATATAAGCAGGTTTTCATAACAATGTACCCTCCTACTCCCATTAATGCCTCTGTGTCTATTGTTCTTTTGTCCCTCTATATGACATAATGGCTATATTAATCTTAATTCTGTCCCAATATTACTTTTGGGCAGCTCTATTGTTAATGTCAATCTTAAACATATGCTATACATTTTCCATGTTAAAAAAACAACACAATTTATCCATGTTGAGTTCCTTGAAATTGATCTTTGATATTGTCTCTATTTTAAAATTTTCTATTAAGTTCGGGTGTGGTTGGTAGAAAGTCCCTGAAAATCTGCAAGTTCATTAAATATCCATTTTTCTCATTCAATATTATAGATAATTTTGCTGGGTATAATATTTTTGGCCACAGACCTAGTTCTTTTGATTGTTGGTAGATATGATTCTAGGACATGCAGTCTTTTATGATGGCTACTAATAAATCCTGTATTGCAGTTCCAGTGTACTTGAATTTTTTTTTCTTGTTTGTTACAAAATTTTCTCTTTGATCTGGGGGGTTTTAAATTCGGCAATAATGTTCCTATATGTTTTTCACAAAAGATCTCATTGAAATGGCAATTGGTGTATTTTTTCTACTCCTACTTTCCCCTCATATTTCATCACTCTTGGACAATTTTCTTGGAGTATTTCTTGCATTATTGTGTCAAGGTTCTTTTTTTGGTCACAGCTTACAGGCAGTCTAATTATTCTTATATATTTCTCTTCTTAATCTGTTCTCTAGATCTGCAGTTTTTCTTATATTTCATATTCTGTTCTATTTTTTTCACTCTTTATGCTCATTTTGTTATTTCTTGATCTCTCATAACTTCACTGGTTTCCCCTTGCCCAATTGTAATTTTCAAAAAGTTATTTTCATTTTTGAAACTCATGTATCTCCTTTTTCTAGTTGGTTGACTTTTTTTTTCAAAATTTTCTTTTTTTTCTTGGATTTTTTTTAAAAATTTTCCTCAATGTCTTTTATCTGACTTTAAATTATTTTTTGAATTCTTCTGCAAATTCTCTCTGGGCAGGGAACCATTTCATGTTAGTCTTTGGGGTAGAAGCTTTTTTTTTTTTACTTCATTGTCCTCCTCTGAAGATGAACCCCAGTCTTCCCTGTTCCCATTGTATGTTTCTATGGTGGGGTTCGTTCTTCTTTGCTGGTTCTTTATTTTTCTTTAATGAGAGGTATTAGTATTAGCCTCTCTAATTTTGCATTGTGTATGGGGTGATGGTGTGTTTGACTTTACTTTAGCTCTTCCCTCTGATCAGGAACCCTAAACCAAGAGCTCTCTGCAAGCGGCTGCAGATAGCAGCCTCCCTGTCTCCCTGTATCTTCACTCAGGAATATGCTTGTTCCTTCTCATCGAGGTCCACGGCTCTGTAACACAAGTGGACCTGGTGCTCCCAAACAGCCAAATCTTTCTCATTCTTCCCAGATCTGGATCCCGACTCACCAGGAAGTGAAAGTTTCTGTGTTTCCTACTGAGGCTTCAGCCATATCCACCTAGCCCCAGGGTTGCCCCCTTTAGTCTTTCTTTGGAGGTAGCCTGGAAGTATTTGCACTTTATATGGGTTAATCTGGGGGCCCAGTGTCTTTCTTTGGATCTTCTTTGATATTTCTTCAGATCTTTTTTTGGTTGTATCAGGAGGACCCATGTTTTACCCCAAGTCTTCTTGATTTTCACCACTCTATGTTCTCCTTGAGGTGCAAATTTCTTTTATTTGTGAGAGAATTTGGGAGAGTTAGAAATTTACCAATTTACTCCACCATCTTCCCAGAATCCTCCCTCTAGCAATAGATTTTAAATAACACATCTTTATTTAGTTCTTTTTTCCCCTTTAGGACACTTTCTCTCTTTTTTTGGTGATATTATTCAGTGTCAACTATGTCCAATATCTTTTATTATTTTAAAGAAAGTGTTCATAATATGCAAGCATGGAGCTTCATAGTATTCTGTGTCCTTTTCATTTCCTGGCCTGTACCATTTTAAAAATATTTTCTTACTTAGTTTCCACCATCTACTTCTGTGCCTAGCATTAAAGAATACTTTAAAAGTTGATTACAAGAAGACAGGAGTACCACAAATATTTGGAGTCTCTTGTCAAATACTTCACAAAATTTCTCTATTCTTTGTCATGGTATATTATAAAGCTACCCATTATCTTTTCTAAAATTGGGAGGTTAATTTGAATGCTTCCTCTTCTATTTAACTTTGAAAGTCTTTCACAGCTTGGCTTTTCCTTGTATTTCTGAATTTGATTTACATTATTGTGATTCACCTATGTTATTCCCCAGCCAACCTGGATTTCTTGCAGTTCCTCACACATAGCATTCTCCATTCCTAAGCCTTTGTACCCACTGTCCACAGTGTCATGAATGGATTCCTTTTTCATTTCTATCTCACATATCTCTAGTTTTCTTTAAAGCACAGCTCAAATGCCATCTTCTATAAGTTTATTCTGATTTCACTTCTGCTATACTGGCCTCCATTCCCTCATTATATAGGATCAGATGGATAACTTTTAGGTTGAATCTTTTTTATTTCCCTGAGGCAATTGGAGTTAAGTGACTTGCCCAGGGTCACTTGTTAAGTGTCTAAGGCCAGATTTGAACTCAGGTCCTTCTGACTTCAGGGCTCGTGCTCTATCCACTGCACCATCTAGCTGCCCCAAGGTTGAATCTTCAAGGTCTGTAATTGCATTCAATTTCCTTTGGAAATACCCTCAGAATTTTCTCATAATCACAGAGTTGTATAGAATTCAACTGTGGATCATATAGGATTCCCAGGGCAATAAAGATATGCCCCACAGGATATAATTCTCCCCTTCCCCACAGACACAGAAGCTAGTATTATCCACAGTGGTAAGAAAGGCAAGAAAATAAAATACCAGATGTTCACATCTGTGCTACTGCTCCCTTCCCAGACTCACTTGTATTCACTTCACTATTCTCATATAATTCAATGTAACACATAAGCTGTTTGGAACCAGCTGACTAAGGCGTATCCACAGTAAATATAGTACAATGCTAGCTTAAATACCTATTTCTGCTCAGCAGCATGAATGTGGAGACCCAGATTCTCTTCTGTAATTCATAATCATAGATTGTTATGGGCCAGAACTTGAACAAGGTGTTGACTCACTGGAATTGATGGAAACAACGATTGTGTGCTTGGGTTTCCACCTTTGAGAGTTCACACATTAGCTCACACATATTAGTTCACAAGTTTGGGAGATTCACAAGTCAGAATTCAGTATGAGATTCACACCTCCCATAATCCCACTCTCGGAGGAAGAATCAACCTTTGAGTTTACATCTCTAAAGGAGAATAAAAAGGAGCTGAGTCAGTGGAGTCAGTCAGTTCCGGAGATTGAAAAGCCAGGGACTGCACTTGGGCAGAACGAAGGATTCGGAAGAGGAGAATCAAGATTCAGAGGGAGCTGGAGACAACAAAAGACAAGCTTCAAAAGCTCTTGGAATAAAGGAGGGAGAGAGGCCTCTAGGAAAGGTAACCAGGCCCAAGGAAAGAGACAAGACTTGGAAGGAGAAAATAAACGTTTGAATTTTAACAGCTGGCTGCATTTGGGGTGATTATTACATTGAACTGAAATGAAGGCTGCCTCCAGAAAACTCCCCAAGAAATCTGCTCCCAGAGAGAGCCATCATATTTTAGAAAAAAAGAACACCACAATAGATGAACTTCTCTAGCTTTCTATATTAATTGCTAATATTTGTTCTAGGAAACATGTTGCCAGTGATTTTATCTTCATGATAGTTTATTTGGCCTATTCATATAATAAGCATTTCAAGATGATCAAGTGCCCAGGAAATTATTCTTGCTTTTGCCTTTTGGTTAAGATGAAACACATTTTTTCTGCCTACTTAAAAAGTGCCTATCACTTGCCTTTTAATTTCATAACAACCTCTTTATTTTTTAATAAATGGTAGGAAATTTTGTAAAACCTTATTTGGGATTAAAGGAATAAGAATAGGCAATGAGGAAACCAAATTATCACTCGTTGCCGATGACATGATGGTATACTTAGAGAACCCCGAGATTCTACTAAAAAGTTATTAGAAATAATCCACAACTTTAGCAAAGTTGCTGGTTATAAAATAAACCCACATAAGTCATCAGCATTCTTATATATCACTAACAAAATCCAACAGTCAGAGTTACAAAGAGAAATTCCATTTAAAGTAACTACTGATAATATAAAATATTTAGGAATCTATCTGCCAAGGGAAAATCAGAAACTTTATGAGCAAAATTACAGACCACTTTTCACACAAATTAAGTCTGATCTAACCAATTGGAAAAATATTAAATACTCTTGGATAGGGCGAGCAAATATAATAAAGATGACAATATTACCTAAACTAATCTATTTATTTAGCGCTATACCAATCAGACTCCCAAAAACTATTTTAATGACCTAGAAAAATAACAACAAAGTTCATATGGAAAACAAAAGGTCAAGAATTTCAAGGGAATTAATGAAAAAAAAATCAAATGAAGGTGGCTTAGCTGTACCAGATCTAAAATTATATTATAGAGCAGCAGTTACCAAAACTATTTGGTATTGGCTAAGGAATAGATTAGTTGATCAGTGGAATAGATTAGGTTCAAGGGATAAAACAGTCAACAAATATAGCAACCTAGTCTTTGACAAACCCAAAGATCCCAGCTTTGGGATAAGAACTTACTGTTTGATAAAATTGCTGGGAAAATTGGAAACTAATATGGCAGAAACTAGGCATTGATCCATACTTAACACCGTACACCAAGATAAGGTCAAAATGGGTTCATGACCTAGGCATACAGAATTAAATTATTAATAAATTAGAGGAACACAGGATAGTTTACCTCTCAGACCTGTGGAAGGGGGAGGTCTTTATCACCAAAGCAGAACTAGAGATCATTACTGATCACAAAATAGAAAATTTCGATTATACCAAACTGAAAAGTTTTTGTACAAACAAAACTAATGCAGACAAGATTAGAAGGGAAGCAATAAACTGGGAAAATGTTTTTACAGTCAAAGGTTCTGATAAAGGCCTCATCTCCAAAATATATAGAGAATTAACTCTAATTTATAAAAAATCAAGCCATTCTCCAATTGAAAAATGGTCAAAGGATATGAACAGACAATTCTCAGATGAAGAAATTGAAACTATTTCTAGTCATATGAAAAGATGCTCCAAGTCATTATTAATCAGAGAAATGCAAATTAAGACAACTCTAAGATACCACTACACACCTGTCAGATTGGCTAAGATGACAGGAAAAATAATGATGATTGTTGGAGGGACCGGAAAACTGGGACATTGATGCATTGTTGGTGGAGTTGTGAACGAATCCAACCATTTTGGAGAGTAGTTTGGAACTATGCTCAAAAAGTTATCAAACTGTGCATACCCTTTGATCCAGCAGTGTTACTACTGGGATTATATCCCAAAGAGATTATAAAGAAGGGAAAGGGACCTGTATGTACACGAATGTTTGTGGCAGCCCTTTTTGTAGTGTCTAAAAACTGGAAACTGAATGGATGTCCATCAGTTGGAGAATGGCTGAATAAATTGTGGTATATGAATATTATGGAATATTACTGTTCTGTAAGAAATGACCAACAGGATAATTTCAGAAAGGCCTGGAGAGACTTACATGAACTGATGCTGAGTGAAATGAGCAGGACCAGGAGATCATTATATACTTCAACAACAATACTATATGATGACCAGTTCTGATGGACCAGGCCATCCTCAGCAACGAGATCAACCAAATCATTTCTAATGGAGCAGTAATGAACTGAACTAGCTATGCCCAGAAAAAGAACTCTGGGAGATGACTAAAAACCATTACATTGAATTCCCAATCCCTATATTTATGCACACCTGCATTTTTGATTTCCTTCACAAGCTAATTGTACAATATTTCAGAGTCTGATTCTTTTTGTACAGCAAAATAACGTTTTGGTCATGTATACTTATTGTGTATCTAATTTATATTTTAATATATTTAACATCTACTGGTCATCCTGCCATCTAGGGGAGGGGGTGGGGGGGTAAGAGGTGAAAAATTGGAACAAGAGGTTTGGCAATTGTTAATGCTGTAAAGTTACCCATGTATATATCCTGTAAATAAAAGGCTATTAAATAAAAAATAAAAAAATTAAAAAAATTAAAAAAAAAACCTTATTTGGGAAGAGCAATAAAGCAAACCCAAAAATTTCAAAGAGCCAGGTGGCTTTTTCAATACCAGTCATGCTAAAATTCAATTTTCTTTTTTTATTATAATATTAGACTGATAGAGCAAGATGATTCTGTACCCAAAATTTACCTAGATTTTTAGCAAAGCATGTTGTAATGCAAATGTAGCAATGTAGCAAAACTTGTGTTAATAAGGATAACTGGAATGTTTAAAATGAGTTCTGGAATAGATTAGGCATCCATAAATGAAGAACTATGGACTAGATCAGTGACTGGTTAATTGTTGCACATGAGCTAGATTCAGCCTGCCACTTCTTTTTACAAACAAGAGTTTACTTATTCTTAGACAAGATAATAGGAGCATTAGTGTTTAAATTCCTGGAACTCAAGAACATTAATGAGGGGAAATTAGAGTATAAAAAGTTATCTCGTGACAATTGTCCATGGTCCTGTGCTATAATACTCTGAATACAGATAGAGGTAGAATGGTACAATAGAGAAGAATGATGGGTTTGGAATTACAGAATCTGTGTTTGAATTTCAGACTTTTTACCTAAATGACATCCAGCAGGGCTTCCCATTCCTGGTACTAGGGGTTTTCAACTAAGGATCATATAAGGAAATTGTCTTAGTTGTTCACAAAGGTTCTTTACAGTACCCGCTTATAGTCCCAAGATGTCAATATGGGTGAGAAGGATCAATTTCCTCAATAATGTTTATCAACTTATTAATTTTTAGACAAATATTACTCATTAAGAATAACAATGGCTAAGCTAATTTTCATGGACAATCTATAAATGGGACAATTCAGCTCCTATTATTCTGTTGTACTGCCATTATTGCAGCGGTAGGGCTACATGGGAATGTCAAAGTCATTTTGTACTTTTATCTGTTTTGTAAATTCTAACAGACAAAACCACAAACAAATAAAACTAAATCAATTAGTAGCAGCCAGTAGTAAGCTAGGCCAGTCTTTAGAAAATAGATATAGCTAGGGTTATACTATAAGTCTTTTCAACTTTTAGAATTTACAAGAGCTTATGCTGTGATTTTATAACCCCTAAAAATTCAACACTACTTCTCTGTCACAATGAGACTTTTAGCTCTTGAATCTTATACACAATAATAAACCATCATGAAGTTACATGCTGAGTAGAATATCAATAGTCTGAAAGTGAATTCATTTCTGAAACAATAAATAGTGTTATATTTGGACTTAATCTTTGCAGAAAATGTGGTTTATTATGTTTTTAAAACTGGAATATGGTAACAATACTAAGTATAACAGTACAGTCTTACCAAACAATACTATATAAGGTTTTCTTTTTTGTAAACTAAAATAAAAACTATAAGAGTTTTTACTTACTGAATGCGCTTTAAAATAATGTTATTTAATGCCCAGCTTCTATTTTTCTAGGACAGAACATAAAATATCACTGATTTGCCAGCAGGGGGCTATTCTAACATAATATGATGCTTGCTGCGACCTAGACATTGCTTAGTAACAACAGTCTCTGAAAGGATATTCAAAAATAAGGGATTTGAGAAAAAGTAATGAAATCCTTAATGTGCATGTACATTTGGACTAGAAAATAACTCTTTCTGGAATAGTTCACACAAGGATTCAAAACATTTATTTCCCTCACCCAATATAAATGAAGTAATTGTCACAATAATCAAAGAAATGGTGTACTCCATCCTGTTCACATTGTGGGTTTGTATGTGTAAAAAGCAATTTTATGTTTAGATTCCCTGAAAGATGTTCAGATTATCCTCCTAGAGAATGGAAGAAACACCATAAAGGGTATTTCAGTTTCAACAAGTGAATAAAATATATCTAAAGAAGAATTTGACTATAGAATGCCTGTGGATGTTATAGAGTAGCTTGAAGTAGAGAGACAGCTAAGAATAGGTTCAAACAGACAACCTACCAAGGTCTTAAAAAGACTTTTATGAAATATTTCTGAGCTCTATAGTCTGTGGTCTTTAAGAAATCATTGAGAAAGAGTAAAGTGCTACAGGAATGACCACAGGAAAAATGTCCTAGTTTTCTGAACAAAGAACATGGATGTATAAAATGCAAATACATAGAGCTTGACATAGAGAAAATACATAGAGAGTTCCAGTATTTTGGAAATGTATTAAACAAATGATTTATGAGCCCTTAGAAAATGAAATAGTAAAACTTTTTTTTCAATTTTTTATGGTGTCATGCTGGTAGATTAGAAAAATGTTGTAAACAGTTTTCTAATGTGTATTTTAGTTAAATACTTGAAAAAATCTCCCATATCTTGGAGAAAATGGAGACAGGTAGAGGAATGATCATCTAGTTAAGTGCAAATACTATTGGTGAAAAGGTCATGGACAAAGAATATTGATTAATTAATTTCTTCTTAACTCAGAGAGAGGATTCTTTTTTTTTTTAATAGCCTTTTATTTACAGGATATATGCATGGGTAACTTTTCAGCATTAACAATTGCCAAACCTCTTGTTCCAATTTTTCACCTCTTACCCCCCCACCCCCTCCCCTAGATGGCAGGATGACCAGTAGATGTTAAATATATTAAAATATAAATTAGATACACAATAAGTATACATGACCAAAACGTTATTTTGCTGTACAAAAAGAATCAGACTCTGAAATATTGTACAATTAGCTTGTGAAGGAAATCAAAAATGCAGGTGTGCATAAATATAGGGATTGGGAATTCAATGTAATGGTTTTTAGTCATCAGAGAGAGAATTCTAATGACACTCCACATGGAGTCAGTTCTCATGTGTTAAACATTTTAAAATTCATTTAAATATATATATATATATATATAGTCATAATTGGCATGCTTATCAAAACTCGAGAGAAGAGAAAGCACTAGTATCATGATACTATTACATAGGTTATAGAGAGGAGATTCAAAAATGTCCTCAATCTGCTGAATATAACAAGATATTAAAAAAGAGTGCAAATTGCTGTAACTAGTTAAAATTCAAATAAAAGAGATGTGATCTGACAAAAATCTGTGAAAAAAGTCCTTGAGTAGTTTGGTAAGTTACAAATTTAATAAAGATTTATAATAGGAGATGGTAGCCAAAAACAGAAAAAAAAAGTGATTTTGCTTAACCACATTGAAATGTAGTTTCCAAAACATAGGAGATGATAGACTTTCTGTACTCTGTGCTGGTTACAGTATGTTAGAAGTTTTGTGCTCAATTCTGGGAGCTATTTTAAAAGGGACATTGCCAAGGTACCATATGTTCTGAGGATTTCAACCAGGATGGGAAGGGGACTTGATATTCTGTATGGCATAAAGATTAGTTGATCTAACAGCATTTACCTTGAAAAAGAGAAGCATTATGGGGAGGGGGTGAAATGGATAATACTGTGTTCAAATATTTGAAGGGCTGTGATATTGAAAAGAGATTAGACTGGGCCCCAACTGGTAGAATTAGTCCAAGAAGTAAAATTTTATAGACAAGCAGATTTTAGGTAATTACAATTAAAAATATAACTTCATAGTACTGTCCAAAAATGGAAGAGGGTGCCTCTGGAAACCATTAACTTACTATATACTTGAGAAATTCAAGTCTACTTTGTATCACCACATATTAAGCATTTTGTAGATGGGAATCAAACTTTAGGTCACGTTTTGACTAGATGACTTCCAAAATCCCTTTTAATTGTCAGGGTCATAGGCAACTCTTTCTGGAAGCAGAGACTTGCTTAAAAGACTTCTTTAAATTATTTTATAAGCTTTTATATATTTACAATTGAGAAATAATAGCAATCTATCAATTTGATATTTATAAATTTGTTTAGCCTTATGTCTTCACTAGAATAAGTTTTTTTCACTGAAAAGCTATTCTGGGATTTTATCAATATTTTTGACTTTTGAATATTACATTCAGAGAACAATTTGATAAACTGACATTCATAATTATACAGAAGTTTTGCTAAGTACAGGGTTTGGTGAAATGGAAAAATGATTGACTATCATAACAGAAGTGTAAATTCTTTCCTGTTTCATACATTTTTCAAGATCCTTGTTATCAGTATTAGCAAGTTGCATAAAATTGTACACATATACAAAGTTAGCTTTCTGCCCAGAAGAATATAAACTCCATGAAGATAGGGAGCCTCCTACTTAGATATTTATCTCTTTAGTGCTTAATAAACATTTATTAATTCACTGAACCCTCTGTTTTTTACTCCATTCCATTCCTTGTTTGAAAACTTAGTTCAATTACACAGATGTTTAAAAGTTATCTGTTCATTCATTATTTAAAACAATTCACATTTCCTTCACTTTGCTATTTTATCATCTTTCTCTGCTATTGTTATCCCTGGTCATAGTACATTTTTGTTTGTTGAAACAAAGAAAATGCAAGAGACTCACTGTAGTGAATGCAGTATTTCTGGTGGAAATAATAATTTAAAATCACATTTTTTCTTTAAAGAGTGATGTTTTCATTTTGATTGTACACATTGGACAAATCTACTAATTGGAAGTAAATAAATAAATAAATAAAATCTTCTCACTTTTTTTATTATGTAATGGAAGTGACCCTGGTTTTTCCAAAGCTCTTAGGGCACACACCCTGGTAGGATTTCTTTAGTTTAAAAGGCTATATTTGTTTTCTGAAGATCAAACTAGCTTTATGAAGACATTCAACCACAGCAGGGTGATCACTAGTGGTAGAGTGTCGTTGTATACTTCAATCAACAAAATAGGAATAGAAAACGATTGTATGTTAGAAGAGGTTTCTACTAGATTGTAATATTTTGACCTCTTACCCATAATGACAAAGTATATCATATGTTACTAACAAAAATAATTTAATTGTAAGCTTGTAATAACAAAATTATTGCTTAGGACATGTAATTAATTACTGTCTTCAAGACAGATATTTTATAACTCTTTTCAATATTTAATGAATTGATTAATGATCATACTGGACTTAAGAGTAAAGAGAAAGCTTGGCTTTTTGCCGGTTTCCTTTATAAATATCTATTTCTTTGTTCCTTTAAGTAGGATGAAACAAAAGGCTAACTATGCATTAATTTGAGTGGAAAGTAAGAGTGCCACAGAAAATTTTGAAATATATTGTTTTTAAGCATTTGAAGATCCTTCTAGGTAAAAGATACATTCTCCTAAAATGCTAGAATGCTATTAATATTGATAACTAAAATTACTTACTGGCAACTACTATCAAAATAGAAATAGAAGAAATCTACTTGCTTGTCATGTACAAATCTAGGAAATTCAACAACATCTGCCCACTGGCTTATCTATTTATCAGCCTATCATCTGAATTAGTCAGAAGATTAAGCGACCTCTATCCAAAATGGATGATGGTATTGATCAACCTGCCATCTGGGGGAGAGGGTAGGGGGAAGGAGGGGAAAAATTAGAACAAAAGGTTTTGCAATTGTCAGTGCTGAAAAATTACCCATGCATATTTCTTGTAAATAAAAAGCTATAATATTTTTTTCTGAGACAGTTTTCTCTTTGGAAACATTGTTACAGGTATTATCATCTTTGCTTTGCTCCTAAATTTCTCTAGGGATTTGCAGGCTCCTTGTGGAGTGGGGTAGGGAGAAATGGGGAGATAATAAATGAAGCCAGTTGCAGGAAGCTAAATGTGTGGTGACAGAATTTGATTTTTGATTTTTCTATTTATTTCAAGTGTAAATCCCAGCTAAAACATCCATCTCAACAATTATTTCTGTATGGAATATGCTATTCATTAGCTGAAGATCTGAACCAATGATATATTACCTCTTCTGTATAGTTTATCTCCTGAGTAATTGTCACTGAATACTAAAGAACTAATAAACACTTCTCTTTCAGAGATGTCTTCATCTCCCTTTTGATGGAAGAAACTGGGGTACAATAGAGTGCATATTGGTCTTAGAGTCAGTAGCCCTAAGTTTAATGTTTGGCTCTGAAACTTACAAGCTGTATGATTCCAGGTCTTTGTTTTCTCATCTATAAAATGGAAGGAAAAGGGTTAAAATACACTTGTACTGCAGTAAGGAAAGGGCTTTGTAAACTTCAAAACCCCTAACCAGTGAAGCTTTCATTTATAACAAACAATTAAGCAAAACCAACTGACTAATCCCTTCTTGGTATCATATGTAACATTCTGTCCCCAGTATTGTGTTCTGCTTTGAGGAAAACAGAATATAAGTGATTGTGTGTGTGTGTATATGTGTGTGTGTGTGTGATGTCTCTGTCACTAGCTTTCATCATTAAAATTATATTGTTTTATTTTATTATTTTAATTTTATATTATTTTACTTGTACATATTATATTCCTAGTTTCTATTTATTTTCATTTTCTTTAGTTCATACAAGTCTTGTCATGTTTCTCTGAATTCTTAATAATTGCCATTTGTTATATTACAGTAACATTCCATCACATATCATAATTTGTTCAATTCATTCACCATGAAGGGTTCCCACTTTATTTACAATGCTTCACCATCATGAAAAAAGCTACAATGAATGTTGTGCTTAGATAAGGGATTTTTTTTCTATCTTTGACCTCTTATAGTTAAAGTTCAATAGTGGGTTCTCTAAGTGAAGGGCATGAATGATTTTGAGACTTTTCTCAAATACATTCAAGTTGTTTTACAGAATGATTGGGTCAATTCGTATCTCAACCAAAATTGTGTCTTGCTTCCCATATCCCTTTTGATGTTGACTATTTCCATCTTTTGTTAACCTTTGACAATTTGTTGGATATGAAATAAATTTGTTAGTGATATTTCTCCAATTCTTCATTTTAAAGCAATGTGTTCAAATCTTTTAACTACATATCCACTGGAAAAAATTAATCTTGATTTCTTATTTATGATAGTTTCTTATAGATTTTTGACGTCAAACTTTTGTTTACTAGAAAAACTGACAAAGTTTTCTCCTAGTTGAGAGTTTTCCTTCTTATTGATTTTATTCACACAAAAGGATTTTTAGATAAATGGAATCATCTTTTTTACATATCTTTTCTCTCTTATTTGGTTAAGATTTCTCCTTAAAAGGGAAATTATTGACACTGTTGTTTGCTTCATAAAATAGTAGCTGATCAATCTATAGCCAATAACCATGTCATGTTTATGGAATGTTTATTGCAAACCTCCTACATGTTAGGTTCCATGCAAACACAAACTTAGAAACAAATCACTTCTGAGTTGGGACTAAATTTTAAATTTGACAATTCTATTTTCTTTCCCACCAAATTCAATAGATTATAAAATAATATCTGTGCAGATAATCATCTCTCACAGATAATTGGCATTATAAGTACATGAAGGACTCGTGCTTCTTTTCTAATTAGCAGTTGGCTTTCTGTGTTAAGTGTATATTTCTATAACTCACTATATTTTTTAGACTCCTTAGAATTAGAGCAAAATATCTTTTTAACTGAAATTTGTGAGATTTCTGATATTTCCTGTATTTCTTAGCTTTTGTTCAAATCACTATCTAGGTTAGTTGGGTATTCCTTGATCACTCGTAGTTCCCCTCATTTTTTCCCAGGAGATTTTCTAAGTATGTTTTTCTCTCATCAAACACCTTGAGGAAATTTTGAGGCTTTCTTAGGTTGATGATTAATTTTTTATATATTTACTTTTTGTAAAGTTCTTTCCTAGGTATATCTTATTGAGAAATATCCATTTCTCTAATTCAAGATAGCAATTCTATTCTATTTTATTCCATTCTACTTTATTTAATCATTTGGAATTTTCATTGATATTCTTCAATTTATGTCTACATTTTGCTTTGACACATTTGTTTGTAAAATAATTTCACAAAGGGTAGTATTCTGAAAGCTCATATGAATCTGTATTGTTTTTACATCTTCAGCATACATGAAGAGTCTCTGTACATCCTCCTTCACTTGAGTTTTGCTTTTTATCATTCTAGGAATTTCATATCCTGTATCTGTTATTTTCAGGAATTGATTCTCTTGGAACAGTAATACCCCTCTCCACCCCCACCATTTTGCAAACGCTATTGTTCTCTTGTCTCATTTCTCACTAAATTGGTAAAAGACCAACCAAATTCATTGTTACCCTATGATTACTTTACCTTGTTACCATTTTGCCCAGTTGAATCATCAGCAGCAGCAACAATAATGATGACTGGAATTTGTATAGTTCTTAAAGATTTATAAAGCCCTTTACACATATCTGGGGATCTCATTGATCCCCAGAACCATAACTATTTTATAATCCCCACTTTTTAGATGAGGACCCTGAAGCAGACAGAGGTTAACTGATTTATTTGGGATCATATAGCTAGTAAGTTTTTGAGGCCAGATTAATCTTAGGTCTTCCTGACTTGAGGTACAGCATCCTATCCACTATGTTACCTAGTTGTTTCAAATACTTGGTATTTATATAGCTATTTTATGTTTGGCAAAGCACTTTAGACTACCTCAGTTAAAAATACACCCTTCTATTTATCATAGCAACACATCAATACTGAAGTCCTTAATGGTCATCTAGTCTATCCATTCCACTTCTCCCTTTTCTATTCTCCCCTACAACTAACCATATTACACGTAAGGAAGCCATCATGTTTTAGAGAAGCTGATGGAATGTCAACATGTCTTTTATATTCTCAATAAGCAGACTATTGTTTTAGGGACTTTTGCCAAGCATTAACTTCAGGTACCAAAGCACTTTGGCAAATTTTAGATAACTGTATGACTGATACAGCATTTTGACAGAAGGAATGAAAATACTCCCAGCATTAGAGGTCCATATTTCCCAGCTGTCAATTTTGTTTTGTTTTCTGTTTCAACTTAGTCTTTTCCTGTTTTTTTTTTTTCAGCTTAATGAGCTCTTGACTACTGAACTATTGTTTTCCTTATTTAACAAATCAACTAAGCAAAGCCAAGAGTAGCCTAAGAAAAAAATTATCACAACTTGATTCATTCATATAATTTCTCTTCATTATATTTCTTCTATGATATTGTTTCTTTTCTTGCTCCCTAGAGATTTGCCCAATGGTTTTCTCCTTCCATCATGTATTTTGTTTTGATTTTTGACAATGAGTCCTTGGTAGGTTGATGATTATTTTCTACATGTTTTCCCCTGAAGTTATGTCCAGGTTAAAACTGCTGAGGAAAAATTATTTTCTGTGTAAAATCCAAGACAAAAATCAATGAAAGTAAGCACAATAAGTCTAATACAGAAAAAGAAAGATAGGAAGCATAAAGATAATCAGAAGTAATCTCTTAAATCAGGATGATTGAAACTCATATTTTCATGTAGGGTAGTTCAAATTAAAAATAATTCACAGGTCTAATTTTTAGAAGACAAGGGAAATTGAATTAATTAAACACATAAGCAAGTATAAGAATGAATGATTATCTTTTTAGTTTACTTTGTAGTTGCTGCTGGCTTTAACTTTATAGCCAACACCTATTGTCAAATCTATTGGTCTTTTTATTCCAAACTTCATCCTCCTGAAACACTATATTATATTTGACACTATTAATTATCCTTCCTTCAGGATATTCTTTTCTTTCAGACAAATTATTTATTTTGTTCATTATGGCATGGATATATCTGGTACCTAGTTACAAGATTTTTGTTACTTTAAGAGTAATTGTGATTGAGTGTAATAGTTGAACTAGCATTCAAATATACCTAATTTATCAAATACATAGAAAACTGGATCAAATTTATAAGAACACAAGTAATTCCCCAACAGATAAGTGGTAAAAGGATAAGAACAGTCAGTTTTTAGATAAATTAAAGCTATCTATAGGCATATGAACAAGTGCTCTAAATCATTTTTCATTAGAGAAATGCAAATTAAAAACATCACTGAGGTACCATGTCAAACTTAGATTAACTATTGTGACAGAAAAGGAAAATGATAAATGTTGGGGAGGATGTGGGAAAATAATAACACTAATGCATTGTTGGTCGAGTTGCAAACTGATTCACCTATTCTGGTGAGAAATTTGGAACTATGACCAAAGAGCTATTACACTGTATATACTGCTTGATTCTGCAATACCACCACTATATCTGTATCCCAAATAGATCATAAAAAAGGAAAAGGATCCACATGTGCAAAAATATTTACAGCAGCTCTTTTTGTATTGGCAAGAAATTGTAAATTGAGAAGATTGCCCATCTACTGGGGGATGATTGAACAAGTTGTGGTATATGAATGTGATGGAATACTATTGCACTATAAAAAATAACAAATAGGCGGCTTTCAGGAAAACAAAACAAAACATGAAAAGACTTACCTGAACTAATAAAAAGTGAAGTGAGCAGGACCAGAGAAACATTGTTTACAGTAACAGCATCATTGTAAAAAGATCAATTCTGAATAACTTAACTCTTTACAGCAATACAACGATCCAAGACAATTCCAAAGAACTCATGATGGCAAATGCTATCTATTTCTAGAGAAAGAACTAATGGAGTCTAACTTGAGATTGAAATGTACTATTTTCAGTTTTTTCATTTTTTTTTCTTTTGGTCTGTTTCTTCTTTCCCATGATTAATAAGGCAATATGGATTACATGAATGTACATGTAACCTATATAAAATTTCTTACTATTTTAGGGATGGGGGAATGAAGGAGGAAGAGAGAAAATTTAGAATTCAAATTTTTCAAAATGAATGTTAAAAGTTGCCTTTACATATAATTAATTGTAAAAATAAAATATTATTTTAAAGATATAATTGAAGTAATCCTGATCAAATCACTTATCCTCTCAATGTCTCAGATAACTCTCAAAGACTACAAGTTACAGTGCAGGTGCTGGGCTGCATTTATAAATGAAGTTTTATCAGTGGAAGGTTTCTGTATCAATGAATTCACAGACATATTTTTATTTTAAAAAATAGAGTATGACTCCAGAATGGGGATTTTACTTTATCAAATATCTTATTATTTATTTAAGATACTCAAGTTACAATAATCAGATTATAATGCATATATATTTTTCTTGGATGTGACATGAAAATATGAAACAAAATATTGGACAACAAAACAATTTAGTCATATTATCTCTTTATTCTGCCCATTAAAAAAAATCAAATAAAAACAAAATGGAATTCCTAACCTTTATTTGTGCCTTGGACCCCTTTGACTGTTTAGTGAAGCCCACAGATCCTTCATCAGAAAAATATTTCTAATAATTGAAGGCAATGCTAAATATAAGTTTCAGGTTAATGAAAAGAAAGAGATATTTCTCTCCCATATAAATATGTAGATCCCTAAAAATCCATTCATGAATACCTTCTTACAGGATTCTTGCCTTAAACTAAGAGGCAGATATTGAGGGGGGCGGAATTTTGGTAATTCAGATTGAAGGCAAAAACAAAGAGTGAGAGGCTATTTCTGGATTTCATGAAAAAAAAATTCATGGATTTCAATATACCTATTCCTTTTGAGGCTAGGGATCTTTAAGTAATGGAAATGGGACAAAAATTAGAGCAGCAAATGAGAACACTTGTAGATCTGTTGTAATTGCATATTATCTACAGAGAAATTTAGACATTTATTTATGTTTTTTTTTAAATTCTCAAAGAGAAGAGTTCCTAATGAGAAATCAAGAGTACCAGAGTAGGAAGCCTGTTGTTTATTCACTAGACTAGGCCCCTGGTGCCAAAGAGCTTTGCTGAGCCATCTTGGAAATGAAATGCAGATTCCAGTAACTGTGTTAACTAGAGTGCAGCCTTGTACCTCATTGCAACTTCCAGTTGCTTAATCACTCTTGTATTCCATTCCATTATTCTTGTTTTGGTCTCATTTCCCTCTGTTTATTAATTTCCCCTCCATTTTAACTGTTCATTTGAGTTTTGCATCCCTTATTTCACTGTTTGTGCCCTCCTTAACTTTCTCTCTTAGTCACTAAGAGAGTGACTTTTTCCCATCTTACTACTCTTACTATATGAGTAGTATTGAAAATAATCAAGCAACCATTCCAGCAATTCCTGTTTTCAGCACCTTAAAGTTACCAAGTCCAAAACTGAACTCATCATATTCCTTTCTTAATCTGTACCTCCTACTGCCTTTTTTATTGTTCTTGTTAACATCATTCTCCTATCAGATATCCACACTTGAAAGTTTTAGAGTTATTTTTCACATTCTCTTCTCCTTTGCACACTATCATCACTATTATATAGACTACTTAATTCTGCCAGCATCTTTAGAATCTAGGGACAAGAGAAAAACTACTCTTTCTCTAGTCCAAAAACATTGTGTTCAGATTTCACTCCTGATGCTTATTACTCTGGGATTTATTGCTCTCACTGAGAAATGAAGGGATTGGATTCTCCTAGATGATTTTTAAGGTGCCTTTCAGCCCTGGATCTCATTCTGTGTCTTTACTAGTGTTGCCTTTTGTGACTTCTTATCTAGACTATATAAATTCTCTGTTAACTAATTTCTCTGTCTCTATTCTCTCTATTACATATTCCAGAATCATCTAAAAGTCTAGGTCCATGTCATTTTCTTGTTCAAAAAACTAACTGTGTTTTAACATTTCTTGTTCTATAAAATAGGAATGTATTCTACTCCATACTTTACTCCTGACATTCAGGGGACTCCATGATGTGGTATCAGTCATCATCATCATCATCATCATCATCATCATCAAACTTGAGACATGTAAAGGACCTCAGCAGTATCTGACCCAAACTGTACTGCAAAGGAATCTCCACCCTAACTCACCTTAGATATTTAGCCTTCACTTGTAGAGCTTCAATGGAGAATCTACCACCTCTTCTACTTCTGGATAGTTCTAATTGCCGGGAAGTTTTTGTTTATTGAGTCTAAATTTGCATCTTTGAATCTTCTTATCATTATTCTTGGTCTGGCCTTCTGTAACCAAATGGAAGAGATGTAGTTCTTCTTCTACAAAATAGCCTTTAAAATTGTTGGAGGTAGCAATCTTAGAGTCCATGATTCTTCTCCTTGCCAGACTAAACATGCTCAGTTCTTTAACCAGTCCTCATATGACATGCTTTGATACTTTTCTTCATTCTAATTGTCTTCTAATCCATTCAAAATCCCTATGGGGCCCAGACCTTAATATGATACTGGATCTTAAATCTAATGACTTGAACAGAGGAGAATAAACACCTCCCTTGTCTTGCAATCTCAAGGCAGCTCAAGATAGTATGAAGTTTTGTTTCTTTTGGCTGCCACACCATTAATGTGTTGAGCACGAAGTCCAGGAAAACCCCTTGGTCTTTTATAAAATAACTGAGTGTATAACTACTTCATCATGCTTATCCCATTTTATGCTTGTCATTTTTTCATCTTTGTTTTACTCAAGTATAAATCTTTATTTTATCCTTATTGAATTACATCTTTTTAGATTGACATCATTGTCCTATTTTATTAAGAATATTTTTTTAGAGTTCTGTTAGGTAGTCCTCTCAGCTTTGGTCATCTGCTAATTTGATGGACATGTGAGCTATGTCTTTATCCAAGTCATTAAGAAATACATTACACAGTCTAGGATGTTGTAGGACCTTGTATATTTGGAACCCTCCATTACAGACCTCCTACCATAATGACATTGAATCCTTAGCAGTTTACTCTATTCTTGTTGCTGATTCCACTATCCTTTCAGATATTTTATCATCAGAAAATCTTGAGTTCATCGAGTTTATCTGGTTGTATTACCATCTGTTCCATTTTTCTCAATGTTTTTGACAAAAATAATATAGGATGCTTTATTAAAAATTGATAAAATCTAGATAAACTAAATCCATAGTCTATGTTTCATCTATGAGGTGCCAACCTATTTTGCCAGACTTATTTGATTCTGTTACCCTCCCCCCTCAAACTCCCAAATCCTGATATTAAGCATTCTATTGTAGCCATAATATATTATGAACTTTTCTCTGGCATTGTCCTGTTCTTTCCTAATTTTTTTTGCATTAATCCAAACCATCTACTAGCAACCCTAAACCTCTCCTCCCCTCCCAGCCCTTTATCTGCTCCTATTGAATTGTTTTTCTTCTTGCATATGTGCAGTTCTTCCTGGAATGTCTTCTGTATGATCCTCCCATGATTTTAAATAATAGCTTGTCTAGACCTCTTCTTTGTTCTTATATTCTACCTTATATTGAGTGGATTATGAAAATGTCTCATCCTCTCCATCAAGCTGTATTTTCTTTGAGAACAGGATCATTTTAATCTATTCACTTGGCCTCTAGTAAGAATTCTTTTGCTCTCATATATTCCTATCAATTCTGTACCAGAGCAGGTGATAACCAAACTTTTTTGGATCATTAATTGAGAAGAATGTATTTTTTTAAAATAGCAACTAGTATAATTGGTGAGGAGGATCAGATATTCTTTTTCCATTCTGGAATGTAGTCAGCTTTTATTGATGCCTTTCTTTGACACCAATCAGTATTACACTGGAGTATTTCAGAGTGAAGTTGCCAGCTTTGCCTGAATGGCATTATGATTTCTGGATTCTGTGTAAATAGACCCTGAGGTATTCTTAGTTATACTATTGATTTGGTCTACATTTTATCATGGCTAATTTAGTAATGAATCCCATAGTCAATCTTTTTAAAGCTTGTATCTGGAACTTTGTATTAAGAGATTAAATCAGAAGGGAAGTTTTTTGCCAAGTAATGATATGCTGTAAATTCAGAGTATTATGTCTTTCTGTTTGTGTGTACATGACATTATATGGAATATATATGTATGTATTTAAGAGAGACTGAAAGAGAGAAAAAAAAAACAAACCAGAGAATATTCTGCTTATCTGGACGGTAATACATTGCTTAAGTAGTATGCTGAAGAAGGTAAAGATATTGGTAAGTGATGTAACATTTTATGGCTAAAATATTTAAAAGAGGCTCCCCTTACTTAGGGTTATGATATTCAGTCTTTGAACTTGCTGTGTCTGTACCTTAGAATCCTTAGGATGGACCAGATTGCTGCTTCTTGTCATTCTTCCTTTGACCAATGTATCTCCCTTTTGTAGTCTGCCCCATTATCAATAAGGCAGGAAAGTTCAAATGAGAACTCTGCTTAGGGACTTAATTGTCATTCATAATTCCCTATACTCTTCCTTCTTAATGGTGATCTTAAGTCTTCTGAGAAATTAACAGTAGGTTACTGACTTAAAAGGGGACCTAAGGCCAGGGATTTCTAAAATACTCCAGCCTAATAAGTTAAATGATTAAAAAAAAAAGTTCTTATTCTTTCTTATGACATGTTGCTCTTTGTGACCTGACCCTTATCTTCCTTCATTCTCACTTTTCTCATCTACAAAATGGGGATAATGTCACCTTTTTTTTGTAGGAATACTACATACCTCCTGATTCTTGGCCATCTCATTGCCTATCCCTTGGCTTTAGGAAGCTCTTTCTTTTCCTTAGTGCCTCCTGATTTCCTTCAGAGCTGCTCAAATACTGTTCAAGTACTTTCTGCAGTAAGCCTTTCTTAGTCCTTTCCCCCCTGATATTATTAATTTACACAGTATATGCTTTGTATGTGCATAGCTTTTTAGCTGTTATTTTTCCTGTTTGAATGTGAGCTCGTTAAGGGCAGGAACCAAGTTGTCCTTTCCTTCCTTCTCTGCAATTTTTCCCTAGTATTTTATAAGGTATTTTGTTGACTTGATTTGTGAGGATCAGAAGAAAGGATAAATATAAAGTACTTTGCAAACATGAAGGTTGTGCATAAATGTTAGTTATTATTATTTATAAAGATTAATTAAAATGGGTTATACCCTATGACACTTAATACCAAGATGAGTATTTTCATTGAAATGACTTCCTTTATATAGGCTACCCTTTCAAGTGGAGGTCTGTGGTGTTTTTTAGGATGGTAGGAGATATATATGTCATTAGAGTGGTAACTGGACCTGTAAATATTTTCTTAACATCACTTCTCAGACTTTTGTTGGTGAAATTGGCAGCAAGGGATAGGCCAGATTGCTCTATAATTCATAAATGACTTTTTGACTATGAGAAAGAGTTCCACATACATCCATCATTTGAAGCTTTGTATTTTGCTTTTGGACAGAAATAATAGGAAGCCATTTAACAGAAAAACTAGGTAACTGAAATAGCACACCACAGAAGACTATTTAGAATTATAGCAGAATCCAAGTACCCTGGAGAAATTGGGATTATTTTTGCTGATTCATTGTTATAATATACAGAAAAAAGCAAGCATGTTTACATATAGGATTCCCCTGTTGTCAATTCCTCTCCTGTTTTTGTTTTAACCTTCAGTATTGAACTTGTATTCTCTCTTACACATTGCAGTAGGTAATAAGAGTCACAACAATTCACATTTATATAACAATTGGAGTTTTATGACCATTTCCCCTACATTGACTCTGTGAAGCAGTATATTGTTCATTCTTTCAGTTTTGTCCAGCTTCCTTTGTTTTTGTTGTGGTGGTGGTGGTGGTTGTTTGTTTGTTTTTTGGTGGGGTTTTCTTGGCAAAAATACTAGAATGGTTTGCCATTTCTTTCTACTCATTTTACAGTTGAGGAAACTGAGGCAAACAGGGTGAAGTGACTTGCACAGCATCATACAGTTAGTGAATGTCTGAAGCTAGATTTGAATTCAGGAAGATGTCATCCTGCTTCCAAGTTCAGTGCTCTATTTCTTACCACTTACCAGCCAACTACCAGCATTATTCACCATTTTATAGATGAGGCAACTGAAGATTAGAGAGTTAAAATTACTTGCTTTTTCAATAATAATAAGAAAAGCTTATAATTAGAGAAGCAATAATTATAATATGATATATTAATGATATGCTACTATATTAATTAATTAATAATTGCTATGATATATTAATAATATGCTAATAAAATATAATAAGAGAAGCTATATATATTACTTTAAAGTTTGCAAAGCATTTTTAGGATACTACCTGATCTTCACAACAATACTGGGAAATGTTTTTGTTTTAATTCTTATTTTATATAGGAGGAAAATGGGGCTAACAGAAAATAATGGCTTGCTCCTGGTCACCTAGTTAATATGTATATAACTCAGGTTGGAGCTCAGATATTCCTTCTCCCAAGCCCAGGACTCTGTATCTAGCAGCTAGCTTTGTCAGTATGCATCCCTATGGTGCCTTAACTCAAGAAAATAATTCTGGTAGAAATGACTTCTTTGAGGATAAATCAATTATGTGGGAGTGGTTTGGGCATAGCAAACTGAACTGGGAAATAGGAAGTGAGTAGATAGCAATGATTCCAAGTACTTTGGGTAGAATTCTAAAACATCCCATTCGAATTATTTCTCTAATACTTACTATGGTATCATGTATGTCACTTAAAGCTCTTCCCAGTCAATCAGTCAATAAGCATTTATTAAGTGCTTGTTTTATACAAGCAGGGAAGATGGTTGCTTTCTCATCTGTAAAGAAGGGATAATAACAGATACCTCCCAGTTTCTTATTTTCCTCCAGATGTATGATTTTATTATTTAGATAGGGATCTCCCATTGTAGTAGATGTTAATGAAGAACTTTACTGAGTATCATTTGAGAGAAGTTACTGGGAATCCTAGTTAAAATGACTGCCTATGGACCTACAAATGATTCCTATCTGAGTCAGGATTTAATCTAGGTCTCCCTTTCTTCTAGGCTATATCTCTATTTATTATATAAAAGTTATTATGTGGTTTAAATGAGAAAATACATCCAATGATCCAAGTCAATTTCAAAGAACTCATGATGAAAAATACTGTTCACCTCCAGGGAAAAATCTGATGGAGCCTGAATACAGATTGAAGCATACTATTTATTGGTTTCTTTTGCTTTCCCACATGACTGATATGGAAATATATTTTCATGATTAAACATGTATAACCTATATTAAATTGTTTGCCATGTCAGAAAGGCAGGAGGTGAGGGAAGGAGGGAGAAAATTTGGAGCTTAAATTTTTTTAGAATGTTAAAAACTGCATTTACAAGCTATTAGGAAAAATAAAATATATTTTAAAAATAAAATGTATATTGGTTTTATATATAATAAATTATTATACGAGGTCAAGTTTCACAGGAAAGAAGGCAAAAGAAGAGGGTCCAGATCAATGATGAAAGAAAGAAAGAGGATAAAGATGCAAATGAGAACTAGCCAAAGCATTTTATGAAAACAAAAATACAATGTCCTTATCATAAGATTTTGATAGAAAAGGAAGGCAATATTCATTCTGTATTATTTTTTTCCCTTCATTTAAAAGTATTCCTGAATCTTAACTTAGTATGTTTTAGTGCAGATGTTATTTGATAATAACACATTGTGCTTTTCAACTTACTTAGGCTGTTTAAAAACAGATATCAGAAAGCCATCTGTTTTCCTTTCTACATAATCTGTCCTCAGGCCATGGACCAGGGGACTCATTTTTAAAAATGCTAGTGACTTTTCTCATTAACTTAGAAAAGCTAAATATGAGTTGCCTTGCAATTCTAATGTGCCAGTTATTCCCTGGGAAAAAATAGGAAATCATTTTTTTTCCTTCTTTACATTTTATATTCATAGAGTTTCTTTTGGGGCTCAGCTCCCAAATCTGCCACTTAGAGTGTGATATTAAAAAATGTCCCTTATTTTTCTGGGTCTCATGTTCCTCTTTAATCAAAATTAGAAAATTAGACTAGAAAAGTTAAGGGTTCTTCTAGTCCTACGTCTATAATCCTTTGAGCCATTGTCAATGTGACCTTGGAAATGAGAACTATAAATTTGTGAAATAAATGAAAGAAGAAATATATTCACTCCCAAGGAGGGGTGTATAGAGTTTGAGGACCTGGAGTCAAAAGTTTCATCTTTCTGAGTTCAAAACTGGCCTCAGACACTTAATAGGAGTCACTCTGGACAACTTACTTTAGCCCATTTGCCTCAGTTTCTTCATCTATACATGAGCTGAAGAAGGAAATAGCAAACTACTTTGCTATCTCTACTAAGAAAACTCCAAATGGGGACACAAAAAGTCAGACAGAAGCAACTGAAAAATGACTCAGCATCTCAGAAGTACTGTAATGGCTATTTCCTAACAAAATCTCGTTATGTCAAAAAGTTGTCTGAGCAAAGGTTAATAGCCTAGACATATTAAGTAATATTTGATGCAACAACAATCTGCTATGGCAACAGAATTTAAGTGGTCCCTTGGAGTTTATTGAAGGGTCTGAAATGATGGGGATAGGGGAAAGCACAAGGTCTTTCAGTGAGTTTTCAGAAAGTTTTCATTGTTTTCTAAATTGGGGTGAGAGTAGGGTTAGAAGCTGAATTAAAGGCCTTCTTGGGTTCTTTAGTATTATAGACCCAGACAAGCCACTTCTGAGTTGAAGTTTGAAAACAATCAAAAGCCTTCCAAGATGACCAATGTCAAAATCAAATCATCCTAACCTTTTTTTTTTTCTGCCTGAGGAGAGAATTGTAGTTTTCATGCATCATAATATTTATTGAGATATTGAATATAGTCCCTGCAGGACTTATTTATTTTTCTTGTACCATTTTTTTTATTGTTATAGCTTTTTATTTACAAGTTATATGTATTGGTAATTTTACAGCATTGACAATTGCTAAACATTTTGTTCCAATTTTTCCCCTCCTTACCCCCACCCACTCCCCCAGATGGCAGGTTGACCAATACATGTTAAATATGTTAAAGTATAAATTAAATACAATATAAGTATACCTGTCCCAACAGTAATTTTGCTTGTACCATAATTTTTTTGCCATAAATGCAATTTATTTTAAAAAATCAATTAAGATTCTTCAGTGTGTCTTGTCATTATATAAGAAGGAAAATATTTCAATTTTCCTGTTTTAGAACTGGAAGTGATCTTAGGGGCGTGTCTAGCCTAACTCCCTGGTTTTATAGGTGAGGAAATCATGGCTGAAAGCACTAAAATGCCTTGTCAAGACTCATGTGAGTTGTCAGAGGCAAGAATTTAGTCCAAGATTTCTGAATCTAAAATTGTTGCTTTTTCCACTTAATTACTTAGTCTTACCTGCTTCTGTACCTATTCTACTTTCAGTTCTTGTTCTGAGCTTGTCAATTATCTCTGACTCCCCATTTTGTTCTCACTATATTTAAAACAAACTTTTACTACATGATAGAAAGTTAGCCTTGAAGGTAAGAAGGTCTAGCAAAGCTTCCTCCCCTCTCCTGCTTTATGTCATTTTCACCTAAATTCTCAAATCTCCAGGCAACTCTATAAGATCATACATATTTGTTCATATTCATAGGTAGGGGAAGTATCTTCAATGGATATTTGACATATCAATAAAATCATTGTTCAGAACACCACCATCTAAAACCTGATAGCAACAATATTATCACCATGACCAGCAATAACAATGATAACAACAAATTAGCAATAAAAAACTTAGTTAGCGATAGAACTAAGGCAAGTTTTCCCAAGGATATTCAAGTGTGGACTAGGAGAAAGATAATAAATAGATGAAAAATGGAAAAGGCCTACAGATATTTCAATAATAGATTACTTCCCCCATCAAAGCAATAAGGCCATCATTTTTGCATCCTAATACTATAGTCCTTGATATTCTATGTAAGGAAACAGGCAATATTAAAACAAAGAAAACAAAGGTAGGAATAACAGCTAGAAAAGATTGAGAATACTAGGTTCATGAAAGAAACCATAAAATGTTGAGAGTTTTGAGGAACTGATTCTGAAGATATCTGAATAAAAGAAGATAACAAATATCTTAAAGATACTGGCCTATCCAAATTTAGTCTATTTTCTAGTCAAGATAAAAGCATTTTTCAACTCTTTTTGATTTGGAAGTTGTATTCATGTACGTGTGTGTGTGTGTGTGTGTGTGTGTGTGTGTGTGTGTGTGAATAGTTGATCCAAACTCTTTGAAAAGATTATGGATTTCATTTCAGAGATAGAAAAGTTCTAGGGCTTGATTTCATATGCTAATAAGAACATCTGGAGATCCCCTGAAGTTTAATATTTGATTTGGACTCTGTTCTGGATGTCCTCATGAAAATGGCAAACAAATTTGGCAGATCAGCTGCTTTTTTTTTTTTTTGACATGGAATTGTAATATTTTAACATGCACAGGAGGCACGTAGCAGTAGTATAACTTTTAAGAAGGTATTATGGTTTACTGAATCATTCTTTTTATACTCAGTAAACAATAATAAAACAAATTAAATGTGCTTTAATTAGAAATCAATACATGAGTTATAGGATATGATTCCTGCATCAAAGTAAATGATGGATATAGAGAAGTATAGGAAGACATAGGAAATGATATAAAGAGAAGTAAACTGAGCCAGAAAAAACACTGTTCACAATGACAACAACAATGTAAATAGAAAAAACAATGTCAAAGCAATGGAAACTGGATGCTATGAAAGTATAATGATCAGGCTTGGCCCTAAAGAAAAAATATGTTTTTAATATGTTGGTTACATTTGCTGAATTTTCTCTTCATTATAAAAATTGGATGGCTCCTTGAGAGGCAAGAGATTAGGGATATATTAGGAAATATAGGTGATATAAAAACAAAAGATCAATAAATTATGTTAATAAAGTAAGAAGTACATGAACACTTATATTCTCTACATTTTCCAGTCAGATGTAAAAACATTTTCTATGGAATATATTTTTCTGTTATCTATTTCTTCTGTTTTCATGCCATCAATGAAAATCCCATTATGTTCATGGGGTTAGTATATGTTCATACATCTATATATTATACATCTCCATAAAATTTTAGTGGTTAGAAAGCAGTTTTATTAGTAAATATTAAATATTTTCTAAATGATATCTGCTTGGTAATAATAAAGTCCAAGATTTTAAAAGTTTTGATATGTTCTCCTCATTCATTTATCTTGACAATTGATACTTCAAAACTCTCAACATTTTGAGAACAGCTGTGGAGAATGGATAATGAGTTCAGCTAAAAATTAAACAGGAAGAGAATGAACTGGCCTGGATTGCCTTTGAGTAAATATACAATTCTTCTAATTACTCTAGGCTTCTCCCTGAAACAGAGGTCCATCTTTTAAACATCACTAGTCTTCCAGAGAATGCAGTATGACTCTGAGTCATTGAATGCTACATTCTCTGAATAATTAAAGATGTCTATCACCCAAAGGACAATGGAGGCATATGGTAGATGTGGATAGGCTGTAACTTATTTCCAATACTAGTACCATTAAAATGGCATAAAGGATACTCTTCAAGAGATGTATAATTGGAAAAGAAAGTGCATCATCATGTAGTGAGACTCAGGGATAAACAATTGACTGTGTATCTGCACCATTGGTGTTTACATAGGGTCAAGACATATAGAGCAAGGTCTTAATTCATCAAAACTATATCATTTCTTATTACTTTTATAAATAAACTGTCTGATTGAGTAACATACAAATAGAGTCAATGATAGGGATTTGATAACCATATACACTTGGTCTATATTTCACTGTTCTGTTGTGATATGGGAGTCACCTGCTAGTGGATGTTAGGGGTCTAACCAGACCTTAGAAGGGATCTCTTCATGTGAGAATGATGATGATACAAGGAAACCGAGAGGCAGTTGCATTCTCTGACCTCTCTCCTCTTCCCTCTGCCTCCAATTTATTTCATCCCCAGTCCACAAGGAACATCTACAAAGGCTGCTTTTCAACTCCTTCAAATGTTAAGATCCACAGCTCTGGAGGCTCTTGGAAAATTGACCTGCCCCTTTACTTAGGCATGGTCCATAACAATTCCCTGTTTTTTGTTTTATGGAAATGCGACTATTTTCCTCCCATAGCATGGTTAGTAAATTTATGCATTAGCTGATATCTAAGTCCACATGCTAAGGTATCTGAGTCTGCATGTTAGGGAATGCAAACAGCACTATAATAAGTGTTGAATCTTGTGAGATGTCATGGAGGCAAAATTTCAAATGGAGAAGAGGACTATAGTAAGAACAGGCATTTTTCACAAGGCTCTCATCAGTCTCCTGGCTTGACTCTTTGAGGTGTTGACCCATTAAATTACCCCTACTGAAAGTCTTAATCGGTCTCTTCTCCTTCTTCTTCCTCATGGGTTACTGAAGGAACTCTCCTGGGAAGACCCTCCTTGAAAATAGCTCTCAAGCACTGCTGCTTCTTTATTTCTTATGTTTCTTGTGCCCCATGTTGGGCGCCAAAATGTAGTGTGCTCTCTAGAGCACCCAAATTGAGGTGCCAAAATATACTGTCCAGACTAGCTCTGTGGAGGATCATCAAAGATGTAGTCCTTATTTCAAGTCCTCTCAGCCCTTAAATACCTTAGTATGATTACATCTTTACAATACACTAAGTATGTGCCAACTAGAGAACTATTATAGCAAATATATAGCAAATGCTAACTATAAGCCCTCTGCTTTTTATATATAAATTCCTCTCTTTACTGTAAGTATCCATTGCTTCAAGTAAAACACAGGTGGTCACAACCTCCATTCTCCTTCTTCACTCCTCCACTAAGACCAATGCTGGTCCTGAGATCCTTCAAAGAGCTCTTCTGGATAGTATATTTTGGCATCCTAATTTGGGTGCTGTAGAAAGCACAATACATTTTGGCTTCCTATGTTGGGCGTCATATGTTGTGATATGGGAGCCACTTGCCAGTGGCTGCTGGATGTCTAACTCAGACATGTAGACTGAATCTCTTCATGTGAAAGGATGATAATGGTACAAGGAGACTGAGAGGCAGTCTCTACTCTTCCCTATGCCTCCAATTTAATTCATTCCCAATCCACAAGGAACATCTGCAAAGGCTGCTTTGTAACTCCTTCAAGTGTTATGACACAGCTGTGGAGGCTCTAGGAGAATCGACCTGCCCCTTAGGCATGGTTCTTAACAGTATTCCATATCTGAATATTATATATTTTAACTTTGACAGCTGTCTTTTAAAATCATGGCCTTGCCTTTGGAGAAGTAAGGATGACAAAGTCTGTCATTGACTAAAAAAAAACAAAAACAAAAACAACAACAACAAAAAAAAAAAAAAAACAGCTCATAGATCGTAGAATTATAGATTTATATCTGAAAGAGACCTTAGAGGTCACTGATTCTGAATTAATGATCATATCACTTTGAAGAGCCTCATTTTGCCTTCAGAGCCAGAGTACTATTGAAACAGAACAAACTGAGGGCAGCAGAAAAGTGGTCTGGAAGTTGAACTTGATTGACTCTGATACCTGATAGGCATGTGAGCATAGACAAATTGCTTAACTTCTCTGAAACTCAGTATTCTCATCTACAAAATGGGATAGTTACAGTTGTATTACCTTTTACAAGAAATTATTTGGAAGAAAATGACTTGTGAACTGTACTTTTCTAAATATAAATATATTATATGCTTACATGTCATATACACAATATATGTGTATGTATGTCAGCTTTTTATTATCAATTCAGCCAGCATTGCTAATAAAGAATATAAAATAGCTCCTCTTTTTTCCTGTTAGAAAATATTGTTGTTAGAAAACAAGCAGAAAAATATATGCAATAATCATACTATAAAGACAAACAACAATATGATAAATATTCTTGTCATCCATGATTACAGGAAGACATGTTCCAATCTCCTGAGAGAATGGTAAATATATACATGTGTGTATACATGCACATATATATGTATGCATATTTATTTGGTATTGTATATGGATATATACACACATATCTATATTTTTATATGTATGTATACATGTGTGTACATACATATAAAAAGTATAGGTATGTATGGATGTATAATCTATAGTACATGTGTATATGTGCATTATGTTTATATTCATCTGTGTATAACCAGCCAAGGGATTTGTTTTCCTTAACTATGTATATTTGAAAAACAAGGAATTTTTTCTTCCTTTCCCTCCTTTTCCCTAGTGAGATGGAGCATGAAAGAAAGAAATAAATAGATTTCTCTTCATGCAAACCTATTTAAAATAGATAGGATATATTACAGGTGTGGACTGTTGCATATATCTTCAGATAAGGTTTTATTATGTTTTCCTTATTTATTTTACTTTGATATAAGGAACTTTTCATGCAATGGGGATAATTGATAAATGCCTGTAATATAAAAGGAATACACAACAATACATCTTTAAACATTAGAGAAATAGACAAATGACAACTGAAAGATAGACACAACTTTGGAAGCTTCTGGATCAAAGTAATAACTTAAGGCTTCTATAAACTGAAGAAGCTGAAATTATCAGAGGGTATAAAGTCTGGGCCTGCACCAGGGAAGTCCTTGAGAGATATTCTAGTTTAGTTGGAAACCAAGAGGCCTGGAGCTTCTCTGGTATCCTCAGGATCGAACTTTTGGAGTTACTAAACCTTAGAAAAAGATTGAAATAAAAAAAAGAATTTACAAACGCTGCTGTATGAATTGGGCTAAAAAAACATCATACCCTGGATTTGAAATTGAAAGACCCAGGTTCAGATACCAGTTTTGTCTGTTAGTAACTTTTTGACAATGTGTTAGTAACTTAACATTATTGGGCCTCAGTTTTCCCATTTGTAAAGTGAGGATAATACATGAACTCTCTCAAGTTTATTATGAGCAAACAACTATACAGATTTGAATTCTTTCCTCTGAGCCACCCTCTTCTCCTAAATGTATAATAGTTTCTACTGGAACTTTCACGACAGAATCCTTAGAGACACATTTGAGTTCCTGAGTCCTCAATTCAATCACAAGGAGATTTTGTTGTACTGGTTGTTATTCAATTCTTTCCTTTATGTCTGACATTTAGTGACCCCTTTTAGGATTTTTTTTTGGCAGATATTGGAGTGGTTTGCCATTTCCTTCTCCAGCTCAATTTAGGA
This sequence comes from Sarcophilus harrisii, assembly GCF_902635505.1. Taxonomy (NCBI): domain Eukaryota; kingdom Metazoa; phylum Chordata; class Mammalia; order Dasyuromorphia; family Dasyuridae; genus Sarcophilus; species Sarcophilus harrisii. The sequence continues at coordinate 149,752,304 of NC_045426.1, read as the reverse complement.
TGAGGAAATTGAGGCAAATATCCTTAAGTGACTTGCTTAGTTATGACTCAATTAGTGAGTGTCTAAGGCCAGATTTGAATTCATGAAGGTGAGTCACTCTGATTTCAGGTTCATCATTCTCTATATTATGGTAAATCATCTGTAATAGGCAGTCTTGTAGTGAACAAGTAGGGCAAACTTATGCTCCCTATTTATTCATCTAAGAATCCTGGCAGAGCTAGATATTAACTGTTGACTGTATCTAACCTGAATATGAAATGAGTACTGCTGTCCACCTCTTTCATCAGCAAGTGGAGCACTTGTTGAATAGAAAATGACCTTTTGCAACATGTCCCAGTTCATCAACTTTTTTTCAAAGTCTGAAAGAATGAGTAGTAAAAAAATGCTGTTATTTATATCTCTAGTATCCTATTGCCTTCTATGATCTATATGGTGATGAACATTGGAATGGAATGAAACAGGGAACATAGGAATTTGCTTACAAGATAATGTTGATGTGATTTTTATGATTAATGTTTAATTTTGTGAAGAAATACTAAAATAGTTTTGTTTTGTTTTGTTTTTTTACTCTGAGATATAGACTTTGAGATCATGATTTTTGTTGTTGGTGGTGGTTTTTGTTTCCCACCAAAGTAACTAAGGAATTGGAGATTTTTAAAGTAAATTGGCAGGTTTTTTAGAAATACAGAAATGGAACAGAAATATGATAGCTGTTTTATTCCCAGTTATTACATTTATAGATTTCTTCTAGCATCTAGGTCACCTAACCTTTCCCTTCTCTCTACTTTCTTTCCAAAATACTTCTATCGATTACTTTATCTAACCTCTTCACAGATAATTCAGTAAGAAATCCTTTCTGAATGTAATGAAAAAAATTGATTATGGATGTTATCTGGATTTGAGCCCAAATTTCTTTGTTAGCCTTTTCAATGGAAAAAAAAAAAAGTACTTTCCCTGATCTTAGATATGACAGAGAGGATTTCTTACTCAGCTGTCATTGGAGCTGTATCCAGTTCTGGGCACTACTTGAGAAAGTAAATCAAGAGACTGGAAAGCATTCAGATGGGGTCAACTAGGATGGTGAGGGGACTTCCAGAAATCATTATATGAGGATTGGTTGATGTTTGTATGAAGAGAAGACTTAAAGTAGTATGAGATAATTGTCACTAAACATCTGAAAGCTTGTCATGTGGAAGAAGGATTAACTTAATTCATTTTGGCACTAGTTTTACTAGGGAAAAAATAGGAAGGAAACACAGAGAGGTGAATTCTGGCTGTGTATAAGAATCAACTTCTAACTAATTAGGGCTTTTCAGTAATAGCATAGGCAACAGCATAATTTAGTGAATTCCTTTCCACTGAAGATATTTAAAATCTCCAGCTAGATGACCTTCTGTCTAGAATCATAGAAGGGATTGAATGTAAATTTGGATTACATTAATAGCAACAATAACAACATCATCTAATATTTATTAGTGCTTACTACATGCCAGTCTCTGTATGAAGTGCTTTACAATTATAATTATTATCTTATTTGATCCTCACAACAACCCTAGGAAGTAGATATTATTACAACTCCCATTTTATAGATGAGGAAACTGAGGAAAACAGGAATTAAATGATCTGTCACACAGGTTGTAAGTGTCTGAAGTCAGATTTGTACTCACTCTTCTCGACTGCAGACCCAGGATGCCATCCAACTGCCCCAGAACATTATCTCTAAGGGTATCATTGAGATAGATATTGCAAAGTGAACCATATATTGTCCTAATCTTTGGGAGAATCAAGAAGGCATTGAGGATAGAGAACTGGTCAAGGAGTCATAAAGGCTTATGTCCCACATGTTCTGAGTATGTAACTCAGAAAAAAAGGTGATTTATGCAAATTTAGAGATGTCTTCACTTCAAATATTCTTAAGGACTCAACTTGTGGTGGTGTTTGAGCTCATATTGATCTGATAAGTCACAATCAGACACACTGTACCTTGACTCCAACATGGTGATGTTATTTTGCCCTCTTTGAGAATGAAGCATAATAACCAACCATGTGACCTGAGATAAGTCTTACTCTCTCAGAGTTCTTATCAACTGTGAAATCTTAAATGGAAGAACTGATGCTAATGTATATTAGTAGGAGTTTCTTCACTGGGAGTTCCCTATGCCAATTCCTTGTGACCCATGCCACCCCCCCCACACTCACAAAAGGTGCTTTAATGTTCTAGAATTCAGTAAATCTAAAATTTCAGCCAGATTCTAATTGATTCAAGTAAGGAATTCTCTAAAGCAATCATATAATTTGAATTTGCCTTGCGTGTTTTCACTGAAATAGAACCAATGAACATATTTTATGTAATTACAACTTTAAATAGTATAAATTCAAATATGAGACAACTTTAGGGGATTCATTATTTCTAAGCAATTCTAACAAAAAGCCTACTTTTTTCCAAAGGAGCAATAACCTTGCATTTTGATATACCTTGAACCATATTAAGAGGACAGGAAGGAAAGAAAATATTGCCCTATAGCTAACCTTGGAATCAGAAAGCTTTGCATTCCAAGAAAAGAATGTAACCTGGGTCATTGGTGCATTCTAGTCCCCAGTGTAACTTCATTCTGACAGAATTCTTCAAATTCTAAAGTTGATTAATTTAATATCTTCCTTCCTCCCATTTCATTATAAGAAACCATTGCTTGTTGATACAGCATCACCAATTCTAAATCCAAAATTTGCATTCTAAACAAGTTCAGATGTTACAGCTTTACTTGTAGTTTCTGAAAAAGAATTTTCATAAAGAGGTAGATGATATTTTAGTAGTCTAAGAAGTAACATCAAGGTTTTGAACACCAAAGAATGTTGCAAAAAAAAAATGGAAGAGAGTCTGGATCTGTCATTCTTGTGAGACAGGTCTGTGCCATTTATCCTTAATTACTGTGGATTCTAACAAGAGAGATGAGAGCTCACATTCCTCATGTCATAATTTGTTCCTCATCTTCTGCCTTTACCTGGGATTTGATCTGGATGATGTTATAATACCATTGCCAGTATTTTTTATCCAGCCCTCCTTTGAAGTACTAAGACCTCTCTTTTGAGAGGTTCCACAATGTTCTGCTGTGTGCTACTATGCCATTAGAGATGGGTTTGTTCATCCCACATTCCAAAGGGAAGGAGAGTTTATTGAACTGAGGACTATTTATGTTAAATTAGGAAGTCAGCTAAAGGATGGTGGTTATGAAACATTGTTTTACTTGATCCTGTAGAAGATATTTCAATAAACATTTCTACTCACCTAAATACCTCACATATGTCACTTCTAGATAATTGTAATTCAAACTTGAAGTCTGATCAACTATCCCATCAGGCTGATCAGCTAATTACTGTATGATAAATCATGGGATTATAAATTTAGAACTGAAAGAAACTCTAAAAAGACTCTATTCTAACGCTTCTCATTTACAGATGAGGAAATAGAAGTTTAGAAAGATTAAGCAGCTTACCCATGGTTTATTGGCAGCAATTGGCAAAGCTGTTATCTGAACTTAATTTCCCTGTTTGTAAATCTAGTGTGCTTTCCATTAAGTTGTCCTCAGTTTCCTCATTTGTAAAATGGTGATCTGCAATATTTAAATCATGAAGTTGCTGAGAACTTTAATTAAGGTAATATATGTAAAATAATCTGCAAAAATACCTCAAAGCCCTAGGTAAATGTCAGCTGTACTTTAGTAGAAAATAAAGTTTTCATTCTAGAATTTCTTTGGAAGTTCTAGAAAATCTTTGGAAACGACAGACTTACTCAGATAATGAAGATTACATTAATCAGATTGTATACATGGATAGCTAAGTAGCATGCCAGGACTGAGGTCAGGAAGACTCCTCTTCCTAAGTTCTGATCTGACCTGAGACTTACCAACTCTTTTACTGTAGGCAAATCATTTACCCCTGTTTGCCTCAGTTTCTCATCTGTCTATCTATCTATCTATCTGTCTATCTATATTACTATTCATATTTTTTTTTCCAAGAAAATCTCACATGGGGTCATGAAGAGTCAACAATGACAAAAACAACTGAATAACAACAACATAGTTAATTACATGGAAGACAAAAAAAGACTTGCCAGAGAGATGAGAAATTTGGTGTAGATGGCTAAGAAATTAATAAAGTATTAATGTTTTCTTTGTTCACAAGACAGGAAAATTTCTCCTTGCTCTAGACCTCTCACTTCTCATTCTTAATTCCCTAAGCTTATTTTTGTTGTTCAGTAATAGCATTTAGTAATAGAGGAATATTAGAGTATGAAATTGAGTTATATTTTTTCTTCATCTTAGAAAACCAACCTCCATTTCTGTATGTATTTCTAGGATGTTTGAAGGAACATGAATATAGATGGTATTTAAAAAAACAAACAACACAAGACAAAAATAAAAACAAAAGACAAAACTAAAACTGCTGAGCTATACCAAATAAGCTACAGTACTTTTCTTTCAGAGAAAAGCTCATTGGCCATAAATTGAACATGTAAATCCAATTAGTGTTCTAGAAGCTGTAACTGATTCAGCAAAATCTATCACTGATGGTAGAAAACTATTGCAATACAGACATATTCTCAATGGTGGGACATTTGTATATAATTGTTTGAAGGAAGGCATATCATCATTAGTTATTAAAGAATAAGGGGACTGAATAGATGAATTAATGAAAGAAAGAACAGAAAATAGAGTGACAAAAGAACAAGATATGTGAATCTCCGGAGTTTGAAGAAACAGGTTATTTTCTTGTCTTATCAGAGAGCTAAGAATACAAATTTTATTATTGTTGTTTCAAAATTATAGAGGGGATTGAAGGATCTTTTCTCTTAAAACTTTAGCTTTAATGTTTTCTAGCATCTTAGTATGTCTGGCTTCCTTAAAGCTTCAGCTCATGTGCCATCTTCTTTAGGAAGCCTTTCATCTTCCTTCCTATTGTAGTGTTTGTTGCCGCTTCCTCAAATGATAATGAGTATGACATCTATCTATTATGTTCCCTCAAAAGAATATAAGCTCCTTGAGGACAGTTACTATTTTAATTCTGTGTTTATAGCCCCAGTTTCTAATACAGTCTCTTGCATAGAGGGAATATGTAATAAGTACTTAATAAATCTTATTAGTTTGGATATGATATGAATATAACTTAATTTTTAAAAGTTAATTTTTTTAAAATTTTGAACTTAAATACTAAAAAGGAAGATATCTATGCATACAGCACGTTAAGAAGCAAGAAACTGTAAACCTCTGTTTTCACTACTTGCTTTTTAAAAGTATATAACAAATGACATAGTTTATTTTCAAAACTGTTCTACTTGTTCATTCCTCCTCTTGAACATTCTTCTGTTCTCTTCCATACATTTAAAAAAATGTGATAATGGCTCTCCCTTTTTTCTTTTGTCATCTTTACTGTCATCTTTCTCTGACACCTCTCCTCAATTAACTGAGAAAAAGAAAAGGGAAAAACCTTTATTTAAATAAAAAGGGCTGTCATGTAAAATCATACTACAAAATGCTCATATCCAAAACTGGGTCTCTCTGTCAGAAGGTGAGTTACAAGCTTCCTCTTCTGTGTTCTAGAGACATAGTCAGTTGCTTTAATTAGAATTTTTAGACCTTTTTAAATAGTTTTCCTTTAATACTCTTTAAAGTGAAAATAAAATTGTGTGGAAAAGCTATTTTTGTAGTATAGTAACTGCATTCTTCCCCCTCCCCATAACTACCAACCAACTTTGCCAAGGATTGCTTCATTCTAAAATTTCAGTCAATTCAAATCAGTGTGTGATTTGGGACTAATGTCAAGTTTTCTGTATCATCTTGCCAGAAGGTAATGCTAATGGGGAGAGAATGGGAACTAAACTCTCTACTCTGAAGCATTATGAATTTCCCCCCAGGGAAAATTCTACTTGTTGCTTTCTCTTTTCCTAGCCTCATCTTTCCCAAGAGCTTTTTTGAGGAATCTAACTATGGTCTGAAGAGGGTCATTTACATGTGGATGAACTAGTTAATCTGAGTGTATCTATCCCTGATCTGCCCTGGTTTAAAATATAATACAAGTTACCTTGCTCACATTAGATTTGGTAACTATGGACATGGACTTTTCACAGAGATTGATGTTGTAAGTATAGAAAATACTGCATTATTAAATCTGTGACATCTTTCCCATGTTGTTGAATATTCTGATCAATCTCTAAAGGAGAGGTTCTTAATCTGGTATAACAGCATATCTATAAATCTTAATCTTTAAGTATCTTTAAACAAATCATTAGTTGATTTTCTTTGTAATTCTATGTATTTTATATATGTAAGAATATTTTTCTGGAAAAGAATCCATTCACCAGACTGTCAAAGAGGTCCATGAAACACAAAAAACGGTTAAGACTCCCTGCCCTGAACTTTATATAATATCTTCTCAAAAAAATTCAGAAAATATGAGAGCTGGAAAGAGTATCAGACATCAGTAATCATTTAGTGTTCTGCCCCTCTCTTATTCAATGACTGATCTGGACAGTTTGTCTATGCTCAATACATAAGACTATAGATCAAAATCTGAATGAGGTCTCAAAGGCTATCCATCTGAATTCCCTCATTTTTCAGAAACTAAAGCCTAGAGAGGCTAAGTGATTTGCCCACCCTGTTCCTCTGACTCTTTCCCCCCAATCCAATTCTGCCTATGTACTGAGATGGCAAAAAGTACTTCATAATATTCTATGGCTTGTAGCATGGTGAAATATAGGACTAGGGTAATAGAGCTTACTCTTCTTGGTCGGGGCATCTGGCCTGAGCCCATGGTATGTTACATATGCTATGTGAATGAATTGATGGAGGAAGTTAAATAAACTAGCTGTTTTGGTATGTTCAGACACAGTTCATCTAAGATGACTCAAAAGTCCTGCTGGGTTTCAAGCTGAAGTGTTCAAATCATTTATAAATACTTTGAAAAGAAGTAGAATAGGAAGATATACATTATATATGTGTGTGTGTGTGTGTGTGTGTGTGTATACACACACACACACACACACACACACACACACAATATGAGAGCAAAGGAGGAAGGTACTTTTCAAAGTTGTTTTCCTTTTGTGTTTAATAATCTGAAAAATTGCCTATTATATGACATCAATACATATTGCCCTTTGTTATAGGGAATAAAATTGACAGTTTATCAAATAACACAGAAGAGTAACCAAATAGCCGCACAGGAGAAATATTGATGAGTGAGTCTGTGCCATAAAAAATTAAATGGTCATTTTTATCATTATGGTTTAAAGCATGAGTTTTTATTTGCCAATGACACTCAACACTCTAAAGTGTCTAAATGGGCCATTTTGAGTTTCCTATTTGAGATAAGGAGGCATGGTAAGTGAATATATCAGCCTTTTATTTTCAGAGAACACGTGTTAGCGATAACAAAACTCATCAGGTTGCCTGGATTCTGATTGTTGTGAGGTCGCAGACATTCTCCAGGGACATTTAAGACAGGAACATTCAGAATATATGCAAAAGGTCAGTATTGCTTGGCTGTTCTGTTCAGAGAAAGGATTATCTTTATTGTTGAAGCCACATCCTTCTGACCTTGAGTTGTCTACTCTATTTGGATGCTGAACTAGTGAGTAGAGACCTTATCACAGCTCTTTTCTGCAAAACACTGTGTGTTCATCTGGAGTTCAGTGTCTGGTTTTATAATTACAGTGAGCATAGGATCCAACCTGCAGAAAAGTAATAGGCATTATCATGGCTCCTCTTGAGGCATATCTTTCTTTATGGTCTCAAAGCAATGGGCTTTGCCCAAGACTTTAGAAACCCACCTGATTCTTGTTCTATTCTTAGTTCTCCATGACTCATAGAAATGCTTACCCTCAATATTATTATCCATTAAAGGAGAGTCTTGATAGCATTTTCCATTGATAGGATCTGTAGTGTTATAGAGATTCATGATTTAATATTATTAAAAGAGTATTTGAAAGGCCCTATGTAAGCACAAATGTGATTCAAGTTGTCATGGCTTTTGATCTCCTAAAGTTCTATAGCTGAATTCTATTAAAAACAACAACAAAAAAAGAATTCATTGTCCATTCTGGCTGCTCAGTTGGTTGAAGTAGATTATATTTTGGATGTGGTTTTGAAAATGAAGAATGTCCCAGAAATGAATATGAATAGCAGGAGAGAAAAATAACTGGCCAGGAACAATATAGATAGTATGGTATAATTAATGAAGTGCTCACAGTGATGTCAGTAAGACAGGTTAAAAATGCTACCTTAGACACTTAAAAGCTGAGTGACTCTGGAGAAGTCACTCACTTTACTTTGGTCCTCAGTCTTCTCACATTTAAAATAGGTGAGTGGAGATGGACTCAGTAGCATTTAAAATTATTATCCTATGTATATATGTGAATGATAATCCCCTTTAGAGAAAATAGTAAACCATATTATTTGAGCTTCAGATATGGAGATATGTCAGAAGAATTGAAGCATGTATGTATTGAAGAACACTGAAGAATGTTCTTTGACTATTGAGGAGAAAAATGAAAGCAAAAATTTGAAAAGGAGAAGTTGAATAATAAGATGCTTGCTGTTATAACCTTGGAAAACTGGAGGTGAGAATTCAAAAGCCACATTGTAGTTTTTCCCATTGAAAAAGGAATTCTGTATAGATGCTTATTACATCAGAGCACCCTGTAGCCTGAGCACAGTTAGACATTCAGGTGGCATTGTTGCCTACCTGTGTGACTCAGCCAGTAGCAACCCCTAGTAAATTGATTTAAGTAGGGATTTCTGTACTTTCTTTTAAAGGCTGCAGCTTTAAAATGTGCCCTATGGGGAATCTTTTCTAAATTCCTGTCAGGTATAATGAGTTTCATCCTATAACTAAGGTTTGTCAGTAGTTTGGAAGATGCTATAAGAAGGAGTCTTTGACCCTTTTTTTTATGTTTTAGACCCCTTTAAGTAGTCTGGAAAAGCCCTCCCCAGAATAACATGCTTTTTTAATGCATAAAGTAAAATACACAGAATTAGAAAAGCAACCAATTACATTGCAATACCCCAAAGTAGTGCCTTAGGAATAACATGCATTTGAAGACTCTTTCTTGACCTCAATTTCAAATGGTAGCATGCTTGAATGTTGGTTTCTTTAAGCACAATAAATCTAATGCATCTATGCACAAATCTCCTGTAGGCAGAGAAGTTTGCCCCATGAAATGAATATGTAAAGTTTAAAAAAAAACTCAGTTCAAGTGTAATGAGAGAAATACAGCAGTACCTAATACATTAAACACATTTGTCTTCAGTGAAAGTAGCTTATTAAAATAACCTCTTTCCTAAAAACAACAACTGTTCCTTTTTGGCTGTTATTTCCTGTTCCTTGTGAACTTAATTGGCCTGGTTCTTGAGCATTGACAGGGTCATATAAGGTAGACTGCTCAAGGCATCCTTGCAGAAACTGAAGTAAGCTAAGGAAAAGAATTGTCATCTCTTTAAAGACATAAGGAGATTCATTCCCTCAGCTAAAGTGCTTTTTCTTGGGCTATATTATTCTCAGAAGAAGCAGAACTTAGGGAAAGGAGGAAAGAACAGCAAGGGATGCTGAAGAGAAATGTATTTATTTTTCAATTTTGACATGTCTGACCCTGGTCAGAGCCCTGGCCCTGTGAAAGTTCCAACAATATGGATGTTTTAGATGTAGATGTCACTGGTTCACCACACTTTTCTCCAGAGGATAAAGAATCAGAGGTGAAAAATAAAAATTAGTTGGGCATAACCACTTCTCTGCTCTCTGTGTTGGTGAATACTCTTCAACTGTGAAGAAATCTATCAATTGGCATCTACTTGTTGAGCACCTACTAAGTACAAGGCACAAGGTAATATAGGAAGATATTTTTAAAATTCCTCATGGAGATTACAAGCTATTGAGATAGATCATTAACATAAACATATAGCAAATAATAAAGGAAATAGGCAGGTCATTTTTGAGTAATCAGAATACATTGAATTACAACTAGTACTTTCATGTATTTAGTTGTTTTTTAAATGCACTAGTTGTGCAACAGGAACAAATCAATTTCTCTAGAAGCCTTAGTTTCCACACTGGTGAAATGGGAATAATCATCTTATTTGACATATAAAGAGCTCTGTTAACCTTGAAACAACAGAAAATATTAATCAAACTTCTGAGAAGAAAGTTGGACACAAAATTGTTGAAGACCATGCTTTGTAAAAAAAAAAACAAACAAACAAACAAAAAAAAAAAAAAACAATTGATGGTATTAGTTTTAAAAATGGAGGGGAACCTAGAACTGTATTCATATTGTCATGGAGAGGTTGTTTATGAGAGACATTTTTAAAAATGCAGATTAGTATTTTATCTAACAATTTATAGTCTTAGGTAGTCGTCTGATACACTGGGAATTTAAGTGATTGGTATAGACACATAACTAGTATGTGCATGAAAAAAGATAGGAACTCAAACTTCCTTGATTCCTTTGTTGAATATGACACAATTAGTACTTATATTACTATTTACTGCTAATATATATATATATATATATATATATATATGTGTGTGTGTGTGTGTGTGTATATATATATATGTATATATTCATCACTATGAATATTACTATTACTATTAATATCACAACTACTATACTATTACTGCTGTTGCTGGTACTTCAACAACTGCTATGACAATAACAACTATTATTCCAGCTAGTTTTGTAGTTGTTCAGTCATTTTCAGTCCTGTATGACCCTTTTTGATTTTATTTGGAGTTTTATTGACAAAGATACTGGAGTAGCTTATCATGTCCTCCTTCAGTTCTTTTTATATATGAAGAAACAGGATTAAGTGACTTGTTCAGGGTCACACAGTTAGTAAGCACCTGAGGCCAGATCTGAAGTATATGAGTTTTCCTGAAAACCAGGTCCTGTGCTCTATCAACTGCCCCACACAGGTACTGTTGCTAATGTGTGTGTAGGTGGTTGTGTGTTCCTGTGTCTTTCTCTCTTTGTTTCTTAAACAGTTCATCAAAGACCCCAGCTGCTACTGGGATAAGAATTTACTATTTGATAAAAATTGCTAGGAAAATTGGAAATTAGTATGGTAGAAACTAGGCATTGACCCACACCTAACACACTATACCAAAATAAATTTGAAATGGGTTCATGATTTAGACATAAAGAGTGATAACTAAGCAAATTAGAAGCATAAAGGATAGTCTACCTTTTGGATCTATGGAGAAGGAAGGAATTTGTGGCTGATAAAGAGCCAGAGTACATTATGGAATACAAAATGGACAATATCGATCATATTAAGTTAAAAAAGTTTTTGTACAAACAAAAACAACATAGACAAGATTAGAAATGATGCAGTAAACTGGGAAAAAATTTACATCTAAGAGTTCTGATAAAGGCTTCGTTTCTAAAATTTTTAGAGAATTGACTCAAATTTACAAGAATGCAGGCCATTCTTCAACTGAGAAGTGGTCAAAGGATATAAACAGACCATTTTCAGATGAAGAAATTTAAAAACATTTCTAGTCATATGAAAAAATGCTCTAAATCATTATTGATCAGAGAAATGCAAATTCAAGCATAACTCTGAGGTACCACTATTCACCTCTCAGATTGGCTAAGATGATAGGAAAAGATAATGAGGAATGTTGGAGGGGATCTAGGGAAACTGGGACACTAATACATTGTTGGTGGTGGTGTGAACTGATCCAACAATTCTGGAGTATAATAAGGAACTGTGCCCAAAGCATGATCACATTGTGCATACCCTTCAATCCAGCAATATATCTACTGGGTCTATATCCCAAAGAGAACATAAAAAATGGAAAATGACTCACATGTGCAAAAATTTTTATAGCAGCCCTTTTTGTATTGGCAAGAAACTGGAAAGTAAATGGATGCCTATCAGTCAGAGAATGGCTGAATAAGTTTTGGTATATGAATGTTATAGAATATTATTGTCTAATAAGAAACTATCAGCAGGATGATTTCAGAAAGCTCTAGAGAGACTGACATGAACTGATTCTAAGTAAAGTGAGTAGAACCAAGAGGACATTATATGCAGCAATAGCAAGCTTATATGATGATCAATTCTGATGGACATGGCTTTTTTCAACAGCATTGTGATTCAGACCATTTCAATGTATTGGATGATGATGGAGAGAGCCATCTCCATCCAGAAAGAGAACTGTGAGGACTGAGTGTGGATAACAACACAGTATTTTCATTTTTTTGTTCTTGTTTGCTTATTTTTTGCTTTCTCTTTTTTTTGATCTGATTTTTCTTGTGCAGTATGATAATTGTGGAAAAATATAGAAGAATAGCATATGTTTAACATATGTTGGATTACTTGCAGTTTAGGGGTGAGGATGTGGGGAAGACAAGAAGAAAAAAATTGGAATACAAGATTTTGCAAGGATCAATGTTGAAAATTGTAATATATTTTGAAAATAAAAAAAAAGTTTTTTTAAAAGAATATAAAAACAGTTTAGATATTGGCTTGAATAAACTTTTGGGGGTATACTTACAAATATGTTTATTTAATAAATATACATTGAGCATACACTTTATTCAAGGCAGAGTCTTAAGAGCTATGAAGAGTGCCATGAAGAAAAATTCATGATTTCTCAATTTCTTAAATTTAAGATTTGTAAAAAATGATAGAGGGAAGAGGAGATATGATCCTGTTACAGAATTGCTATAGGGCCTAGCTTCTTTCACTTAATTGAAATAACAAGGTACCATGGGCATAAAATATTGCCTTTATTCATTTTGTCAAAACATTTTCCCCTTTCCCCCACTTTTTTTTTTATCAAGGGGAGGAGTACTGATTGGGGGTATAGAATGGGTTGAAAGATATTTTTAGAAAGTGACAAGATATAAAAAGCAAGGCATCAATAAGACTTTAAAAAAAGATAAATGCTGTAAGGATATAATGCTCTACAACTAAAAGTCGATTAGCTGCTCATCTTTAAATTCTGAGAAACAATTTTAAAATTGGCATAAAGTTGGTTCTATAGCAAATTGAGTCCTCAAAGTAATAGAAGAAATCACTTATAAATAGATTGAAACCCCATGGATTGTGATGAGAGCAGTGCTGAAATAACCCTTGAAGTAAAGTGGTACCAAGGAGGGTGGAGGCAATTAAAGCACCGTCTGCAAGGACTCCTGGCAGTCAGAAATATGAGCTTGATGGTGAGAAGTCCTCATAAATAGATATAGAATTTGCTAACCTTTGGAGAATGAAAAGTCATTCTTGAGTGTCCTGCATGTAGAACTCAAAGATAAGTGGATGACCCTTTTGTTAACTTGACAGAAAATATATTAACTTCTTCAAGCTAAGAATTAGAGCCATTTCAGCAGTACAATTACAAGGCAGTCACTATTGGGACATGCATAAAGCAAGCCCATTTTAGTAGTGTTCTAGGAAAGAGCACATGCTACTATTAAAAAGTTGTGATAGAACAATTATGGTCCCATAAGGTAAAGTTAACTAAGAATATTCATGTTTGCTACAGAGATACAAATCCAATCTTCATGCAGAATAATTAAGTGACTTGCACGTAATCAATCCCTATAGACAACAAACCCAACTACTGTCCTTTCTCCAAAACTCAATTAGTGATTTAAAGATGAAATCCAGTTGTGAATAAATTGTGGCCATATGGAAATATGTCTTATTTATTTAACAAGTATATATAAAATGCTTAATATATGAAGACATAACTCAGGGCTATCCATGATGCAAAGTGTGAGACATATTCTCCTATCTCCAAGGTGCTTAAAATTGAATAAATGATGTAATAAATAAGTATTTACAGCAAGGCAATATTTGAACCATATGCATAGTACAGAATGCAGGGGAGAGAGGTAGAGGTGACTCCTGGGAAAGGAAGATATGAAAGAGCTGAGCTGGCCCTTTAGAGACCAGCAGATAGATTGCATCATGGTCAGAGTTCAAGACATGGAGTCAACAATCAGATAGTATCTTTGATAACTTTTGTTCATTTTTTGTTCAGTAACTCTGGCCTCCTGAAATCTAAATACTGACTACATATGCATTTGTTAACCATATAACTTTTCTTGAATTACAAAACCTAAACTCTATGTTTTACTTGTCTTTAAGTCCACTTCTTCATGACCCTACTTGAGGTTTTCTTGGCAGAGATACTGGAGCAATTTGCCACTTCCTTTTCTATTTCTCTTTACAAATGGGGAATTAAGGCAAATAGGATTAAGTGATTTATCTAGACTTTCATAGTAAGTTACATAGTAACTATCTGAGGTTGGATTTGAACTGAGAAAGATGAGTCTTTTTTTTTTTTTTTATCCTAGCTTAATCCACCTGCCTAGGCTTCACAAAAAAACAAAAACAAAAACATGAGTTTAGAAGTAAAAGAGACCTAAGAGGTCATGTAATAGTCACCTGATCCACCTATCCTGGACCTTTTCTTTGAAATGTAACCTCTTAACTATTGCACCCCAAACTGGAAATAGTCATATTTATGGTTATGGCTATAGAAACTGCATGCAAGGCAAAATAACATAAAATGTCTGGACCCAGCTGCTTAATAGCTGTGTAACTCTCCATAAACTACTTAACCTCTCTGTACCTCATTTTTTCTGACTTGCAAAATGTGTACTATAATGTCACCTACCTCACAAAGTTGTTGTAGGCCAAATGAAGTGACATATGTAAAACTCTTTGCAAATCTTAAAAACATGATATAAATGCTATTATTATGAAAATGGAGAGAGAAGACTTTCCAAGTAGAGGGAGAAGGATGTGCAAAAGGCATAAAAGTGAGAAAAATCAATTTTTGCACTTCTAGGATAAGAGGCAGAGTATGATGTAGTAAAAAGAGCTGAGCTGGGATTGCATATTATCTTCATTATATAAAAACAACAATAGCACATTATTATTATTGTTATTTCCTTTTTAAAAAAGAGGGAAAGAATGAAACAATAGCAATAATAATGTTGATAAACTGTGGGAAACTCCAGCACATCATTACAGGTTGCAATAACTTAGTGCTAAATAGTTACCTAAAAAGAAATTATGAGGTGGCTAGGAATATATACAAACTCATTCTCTTTTATAAATTAAAAGATGATAAATTGCCATTGTACAAATATAAACAAATATAAACATATCCTTGTTAATTTAAATTATCTAGACCCAGGGAATCATTATATGTATTATCATTACCTAAAACTACCTGGACTTATCACTTATTATAATACTTATGATAAAATATAAATATATAAAATATCATAAATAAAATATATTTAAAATATAATACAAAATATTTATTATAAGTTAAGAACATTAGATCTTTAATAGCTATTGCCTTATCAAATATATATCTATATATATACCTAAACTCCAAACTACATAGACTAGAAAAACATGATGAAATAGAGACCTAGTGAAAGAAATGAAAATTACATAGGAATGGGACAAAATATATATCATCTTTGGGACTATATATCTGGTACTAGAGTTGTCCCAAAGGGACTGATTCTACAGAAGAACAGTTTGTATTCCAGATAATTTATATATTTGAGGCTATATTGTCCAACCCCTTAATTTAACAGAAAAAGAAACCAAGGCACAAAGAAGTCAAGTGACTTGCCAAAGTCACACAGCTAGTAAGTATTTGAGACTGAATTTGAACTCAGATCTTCCTGACTCCAAGCTCAGAGGTCTAGCCTTTTAGTTAAATTGTGTATAAGCAATGTTAAGAAGTATGGTTAGGACTACTTGTTGGTGCAGTGGGGAAAGTGCTAGATTTTGAATTAGGAAGATTCATCTTCCTGAGTTCAAATCTCTCCTTAGACACTTACTAGCTGTATAACCCTGGACAAATCACTTTAACTCTGCCTTAGTTTCCTCATCTGAAGAAAGAGCTGAGAAAAAAGTGGTCAACTACTCCAGTCTTTGCTAAAAACCCCTCCAAATTCGGTCACAAAGAAGCAGAAATAACTCAACAACAATAAGAACAACAAAAGAAGTATGGTTTGGTTAGTCTAAATTGTGTATGTGGAGAAATAGCATACAGTAAAGCTAGAAAGGTAGGTTGGGGCCAAAACACAACATTTTATATTTAGTTTTGGGGAAAATGAGGATACACTGGAATTTATCAAGTTGCATGATGACATGATAAGAATTGTGCTTAAGGAAAATTACTTTCCTAGATAGAATGAAACAGTATCCAAATAGGAAGCTCTTTATCTAAGTGAGTAGAGGAAGGAATGGATATGAAGCTATTGTGAAAGTTGAAACAAGAGTTGACAATTGGATACATAGTATGTGTGCATAAAAGTTATGATTATTTGCAAATTGATAAATAATAGGGAATGGATAGAATGTAGTGTTATCTTGTATATATCAAGTGTATCTTGAATGTCTTGAAGATTTTTAATTTTTCAGATGCTTGAGTCAACAATTTTTTCACCTACATGACAATGATTTTGTAAGAAAATTAATATATTAGTAAAGTGGAAGATGAATTAAAGTGGTAAGAATATAGAATTAAAAGGAAACAGTTTGGGGAACAATAATTTACGTTTGAGATATAGCAATTGTTTAATTTAGATCAGTGTCAAACTCAAAAAAAAAAATCGGCTGCACATTGACTTAGAAAACCACAGATTAAAATTATCTGTGTTGTATTTTTATTTATTTTGTTAAATGTTGCCCAAATACATTTTAATCTGGAGACTGAACTTGAGAATGTTTTGGACCTCCTGCACATATTTGACTCCTCTGAACTAGGATAATGACACTAGCAATGGTAAAAACAAAAACAGAAACAAAGAAACAAACAACAACAAAACACATTCAAATAAATAGCATTAGGATTTAAGATGAAGCAGATTTTAAACTTAACTGTAATGATCTTTTGTACTGGCGAAGTCTGCCTAAGTAGCAGTAATACCAGAAGTCTTTCGAATGATCATTAATTGGGATATTTCTGTATATAGTTTTCTGCCTAAACTTTTTTTTTGAGACATAATTATGAGTTATTCTATTCATTCTATTTCTTGGTATAGATTTCCTGTTTCATGGACTTGTATCTTCTTAGTGCCAGGCTACTATGACCTCTGTCACAGACCTATCTCTGTACAGGGAATGGGGAAGGGAATGAATAAAATATTCTTAAGAAATGCAACAGTCATTATCTTTGTGATAAAGCCTAGAACTTTTAAAATATTTTTTCTTAAGATTTCTAGCAGTTTGCCCTAGTTGACCAATCTAAAATCTGCTCCCATCAGTATTCTCATCAAAAATTCATGTTCCTTTGGTTCTTTGTTAAGGTTTATAGTTAGAAGAAGAAAAAAAGACTGGGAATAGATACTGGCCACCTTTCCAGGTGTCTTTATTTCCTCAATTCATAGGTCCAGTCTGACAATCTACCAATAATGACTGTCACCTCTCTATTGACACAGCCAGCACTCTGAATTATCAAATAACCATGTGATTAGTTGACCTGCTTCAAGTCTCTACTTACTCCTGTCCATTCTCTGCCAATCATCTACAGCTAAAGTTCAGATTGGACTTAGTCTCTATCTTCTTCCAGTTGCTCCTGATTGCAACTAAGATCAGAGATTCCGTTTGGCATTTACAACCTGACCTTTTCCTTTTCAGTTTTATTACACTTTACTCCCCTTCACCTTCTCTGCAATCCAGCAATATATATCCTAACTCCATGCTTTTTTCATATGCATCAAATTCTCTCCCCTCACCTCCTCATCCTTATCCTCCTCCTCCTGATTTTCCTCAAAATTTTCTCATATCCCACGTTCTTAAAGGACTTTTCCTGGTTCCACTATATACTTTACTCTGAGATTATTTCTCAATTATTTTCTCACTATATCTTGTATGTGCCTAGTTATTTTTATATTTTCTCCCTAGTATAATGTGAACTCCTTGAGTATTGAGACTATTTCTGCCCCTTTTTCGTAGCCTTAGCATTTAACACAGGTCCTGACACATAATAAGCATTTTTAAAATGTTTTTTGACTGATTGGACTAAATATATATATTTAGTCCAATCAGTCAAAAACATATATATATATATATATATTAGATCCTGCAGCTATGATACAATGAGACAGGAAGATCTGGATTCAAAATTTGGTTCAGCTGTTTAGTGAATAATCTTGAGCAAGCGTTTTACCTCTCTAGATTTCAGTGTACTATTCTATAAAAAGAGGAGATAGTGGCACTAGATAATCCATCATTATAAGCTTCCTTCAGTTTAAAATCTATGGTCCCTTGATTTCCAGTTTAGTTTGGAAGCTAACTCCCCAAAATTAATCTAGTTTTACAATTTCTGGGATGGCTATAGATGGTTGCAAGGAGGAATGAGGCTATTACCCTAATTTAGGTTGTTAGCAACAGTTGCTTTCTTCCTGCTCTATAATGGATTGCCCTAGCTTCCTGATTATTACATTATCAATACCTAATCTCCCCTGTTAATCATTCTTTTTTAAATTAAAGGTTTTTTTTTATCTTCAATACATATGCAAGGATAATTTTTCAACATTAACCTTTACAAAACCTTGTGTTTTAATACCCTCTTTCCTATTCCCCCTCCTCTAGATGGCAAGTAATTCAATATATTTTAAACATGCTTTTATATATAATCCCATTTTATACAGTTATCTGGCTGCACAAGAAAAATAAAATCAAAAAGAAAAAAAAAGGAGAAAGAAAATAAAATGGAAGCAAACAACAACAAAAAGAATGAAAATGCTATGTTGTGATCCACCTTCAGTTTGGTACCACAGTTCTCTCTCTGGGTTTTGATGGCTCTCTTCATCACAAGATCATTGGAAATTGTGAAGACCGCATATTTTAAAATCAGCTGGAGTCAGGAATTCAGGTTAGGAGAAAATTGTCAATCTTTATTCTCAGTGAAGAAAGATCGGAAGTGTAAGAAAATGGGCAATAGCAATGTGTACAGCTGAGTCAAGAAGCTAGCTAGACCAGAAGCCACATGACCAGCAGCTACCAGCATAGAACCCAAGCCCAATCTCTCCAAGCCTCTCTTCCTGTCTCTCTGCCTCCACCCACCAAAATCGTCATTTCCTATACAACACATTAGGACTTGCACAGAGAGTGGGCGGGGGCCATTCTTTATCCAAGCATGGATATTAATAGAGTATAGTCCAATTACTATTTAGCCTCACTTGCTTGGGTCCTCAGCGCATCAACTCAAGCCTCAGCCCATTACAGGAAATGGCCTGAATCAGCTCATTGCTGAAAAGAGCCACATCCATCAGAATTGATCATTATATAATGTTGTTGTTGTTATGTACAATGATATCCTAGTTCTGCTCATTTCACTTAGCATCAGTTCATGTAAGTCTCTCTAGGCCTCTCTGAAATCATCCTGCTGATCATTCCTTACAGGATAATATTATTCCATAGCATTCGTATATCATAACTTATTCAGCCATTCTCCAACTAATGAGCATTCACTCAGTTCCCAGTTTCTTGCCACTACAAAAAAAGCTGCCACAAACATTTTTGCACATGTAGGTCTCTTTCCCTCCTTTAAGACCTCTTTTGGATATAAGCCCAGTAGAAACACTGGTGGATCAAAGGACATGCACATTTTGATAGCCATATGGGCATAGTTCCAAATTGCTCTCCAGAATGGTTTGATCAGTTTACAACACTACCAACAATGTATTGCAGTTCTAGTTTTCCCACATTCCCTCTAACATTCACCATTATCTTTTCCTGTCATCTTATCCAATCTGAGATTTATTTTGGGATGCCTCAGAGGTGTTTGCATTTCTCTGATCCTATGACTAGAAATTTTTTCAATTTCTTCATCTGAAAATTGTCTGTTCATGTCCTTTGACCATTTATCAATTGAAGAATGGCTTTAATTCTTATAAATTTGAGTCATTTCTCTATATATTTTAGAAATAAGGCCTTTATCAGAACCTGTGAATGTAAAAATGTTTTCCTACTTTATTTCTTCCCTTTTTATCTTGTCTGCATTAGTTTTGTTTGTACAAAAACTTTTTTTAACTTAATATAATCACAATAATCTTTTTTGTGTTCAGTAATGAATTCCAGTTCTTTGGCCACACATTCCTTCCTTCTCCACAGATCAGAAAGGTAAACTATACTTTGTTCTTTTAATTTGCTTAACATATAATATCATTATGCCTAAATCATGGACCCATTTTGACCTTATTTTGGTATATTGTGTTAGGAGTGGGTCAATACCTAGCTTTTGTCACATTAGTTTCCAATTTTCCCTGCAGGTTTTTGTTTTGTTTTTGTTTATTTGTTTTTGTCAAATAGTTTCTGTCCCCAAAACTAGGGTCTTTGGATTTGGCAAACACTAGATTACTATAATCATTGACTGTTTTGTGATGTGAACCTAATCTGTGCCTCTGATTGACTACTCTATTTCTTAGCAATTCCAAATGATTTTGATGACTGCTGCTTTATAATATAGTTTTAAGTCTGATATAGCCAGACCACCTATATTTGCATTTTTTGTCATTAATTCCTTTGACATTCTTGACCTTTTGTTCTTCCAGATGAAGTTTGTTATTATTTTTTTCTAGATCTATAAAATAATTTCTTGGGAGTTTAATTTTTATAACACTGAATAAGTAGGTTAATTTAGGTACTATTGTAATTTTTATTATATTTGCTTGGCCTACCAATGAGCATATGATATTTTCCCAACAGATTGGCTCTATTATTAGATTATTTGTGTGGAAAGTGTTTTGTAATTGTGTTCATATAGTTCCTGACTTTCCCTTGGCAATGTATTCTTTTTCTAGCTTTTTTAGTTGAAATCCCAAATTATTGATCAATCTAGGCATCTAGAGATATAAAATTTCGACTAATAACCGCTTTGGCTATATCCCACAAATTCCAGTATATTTTCTCATTAGATTTTTTTTTTTACTTCAGCTGAACATAATAGATACTGATTCAGTCTTTTACCTTTAGTCTAAATGTATCAGTCTGGTTTAAATAAATTTCTTGTAAACAACAATTGTAGGATTCTGGCATTTAATCCAGTCTGCTGTCCATTTCTGTTTTATGAGAGAGTTCATCCCATTCATATTCACAGATAAAATTACTAACTCTGTATTTCTGGTCATCTTGTTTATCTCCAATTATATTTTTTTCTCTTCCCTTTCCATCTTTTCCTCCTCCCTCGTATTTTGTCACTGATCATCTCCTCCCTCAAATAGCCCTTTTCTTTTTCAGCCTTGCACCCTTTTTTATACCTTTCTCTTTACACTTCTGTTCTCTGTTCAATTAGCCTCTTCCTTTCCTTTTCCCTTACACTCCTACTTTCCTATAGGATGAAAAAAGTTCCTCTGTGAAGCTAAATTTGAGCCAAATCTGATGAGAGTAAGATTTACACAATGTTCATACCCCTTCCTTCTATCCCTCAATTATAATAAGTCTTCTTTGCCCCTTCATGAGATATAATTTCCCTCATTTTCTTCTCCATTTTCTTCTTTTACCAATACAATCCCCTCTCTACCTCTAGTTTCTTTTTTTAAATCATCACAATAAAATCAATTTATACCTGCAGCCTCTAAGTATACCCATTGCAGAGATGCAGATCTCAAGAGGTAAACACCTTCCCATAAAGGGATATAAGCTATTTAACTTTTAAAAGAAAGTTATTTTTTCTTTTCTTTTTACCTTTGAATGCTTCTTTTGAGTTCTGTATTTGAAAATAAAATTTTCTATTCAGCTCTGATCATTTCATCAGAAATAGATGAAAGTCACTTATTTCATTGAATGTCCATCTTTTTTCCTGAACGATAATGTTCAATTTTGCAGGATAATGGATTCATGGCTGCACTCCAAGTTCCTTTGCCTTTCAGAATGTCATATGCCATGTTCTTTGTTCTTTTGAAGTGGAAGCTGCTAAATCCTAGGTAATTCTGATAATGGCTTCTTGATATTTGTATTGCTTCCTTCTGGCTGCTTTCAATATTTTCTCCTTCATTTGATAATTCTGGAATTTAGCTATGATTTTCCTTGGAATTTTCATTTTGGAGTCTCTTTCGGGAAGTTATGGGTGAATTCTTTCAATGGTACCTAAAATTCAATAATTTTATCCTCTGGTTCTAGAACATCTAGGCAGTTTTCCTCAAGGATTTCCTAAAAGATAATGTCTAGGCTCCTTTTTTCATCATAGTTCTCAGGAAGTCCAATTATTCTTAGATTCTCTCGCCTAAGGATTGTCAATCCTTAGATTATCTATATACAATAGGTTGTATATAGATATACATCTATTTTCAGGTCAGTTGTTTTTCCAATGAGGTATTTTACATTTTATTCCATTTTTTTCATTTTTTAAAATTTGTTTTGTTTGATTGATTCTTGAAGTCTCATTGAGTCATTCACTTCCATCTCTTCAATTCTAATTTTTAGTGAATTATATTCTTCAATTAGCTTTTTTATCTCCTTTCTCATTTGGCCAATTGAAATGTTTTGTTCTTTGCATTTTTTCACAAATTTTGTTTTTCAATGAATTGGCTTCTTTTTCTTATCTATTTTGTAAGGAGTTGTATGATTATTTTCATTTCATCAGATCTATTCTCTAAGGAGTTATATGCCTTCTTCATTTCATCAAATCTATTTTAAGGAGTTTTCTTCAGATAATTTCTGTTTTTCCTTTTCCATAACCTCTTGCAAAATTATCATTTCATTTTCCCAGTTTTCTTTCTTTTTTTTCTTTTTATTTAATAGCCTTTTATTTACAGGTTATATGTATGGGTAACTTTACAGCATTAACAATTGCCAAACCTCTTGTTCCAATTTTTCACCTCTTACCCCCCACCCTCTCCCCCAGATGGCAGGATGACCAGTGGATGTTAAATATATTAAAATATAAATTAGATACACAATAAGTATACATGACCAAACCATTATTTTGCTGTACAAAAAGAATCAGACTGAAATATTGTACAATTAGCTTGTGAAGGAAATCAAAAATGCAGGTGGGCATAAATATAGGGATTGGGAATTCAATGTAATGGTTTTTAGTCATCACCCAGAGTTCTTTCTCTGGGTGTAGCTGGTTCAGTTCATTACTGCTCCATTGGAAATGATTTGGTTGATCTCATTGCTGAGGATGGCCAGGTCTCTCAGAATTAGTCATCATATAGTATTGTTGTTGAAGTATATAATGATCTCCTGGTCCTGCTCATTTCACTCAGCATCAGTTCATGTAAGTCTCTCCAGGCCTTTCTGAAATCATCCTGTTGGTCATTTCTTACAGAACAGTAATGTTCCATAATATTCATATACCACAATTTATTCACCCATTCTCCACCTGATGAACATCCACTCAGTTTCCAGTTTCTAGCCACTACAAAGAGGGCTGCCACAAACATTCGTGCACATACAGGTCCCTTTCCCTTCTTTATGATCTCTTTGGGATATAAGCCCAGTAGTAACACTGCTGGATCAAAGGGTATGAACAGTTTGATAACTTTTTGATCATAGTTCCAAACTACTCTCCAGAATGATTGGATTCATTCACAACTCCACCAACAATGCATCAACATCCCAGTTTTCCCGCATACCCTCCAACAATCATTATTTTTTCCTGTCATTTTAGCCAATCTGACAGGTGTGTAGTGGTATCTTAGAGTTGTCTTAATTTGCATTTCTCTGATTAATAATGACTTGGAGCATCTTTTCATATGACTAGAAATAGTTTCAATTTCTTCATCTGAGAATTGTCTGTTCATATCCTTTGACCATTTTTCAATTGGAGAATGGCTTGATTTTTTATAAATTAGAGTTAATTCTCTATATATTTTGGAAATGAGGCCTTTATCAGAACCTTTGAGTGTAAAACTATTTTCCCAGTTTATTGTTTCCCTTCTAATCTTGTCTGCATTAGTTTTGTTTGTACAAAAACTTTTCAGTTTGGTATAGTCAAAATTTTCTATTTTGTGATCAGTAATGATCTCTAGTTGTTCTTTGGTCATAAAGTCCTTCCCCTTCCATAGGTCTGAGAGGTAAACTATCCTGTGTTCCTCTAATTTATTAATAATTTCATTCTTTGGGTTTGTCAAAGACTAGGCTGCTATAGTTGTTGACTGTTTTATCCCTTGAACCTAACCTATTCCACTGATCAACTAATCTATTCCTTAGCCAATACCAAATGGTTTGGTAACTGCTGCTCTATAATATAATTTTAGATCTGGTACAGCTAAGCCACCTTCATTTGATTTTTTTTTCATTAATTCCCTTGAAATTCTTGACCTTTTGTTTTTCCATATGAATTTTGTTGTTATTTTTTCTAGGTCATTAAAATAGTTTTTTGGGAGTCTGATTGGTATAGCACTAAATAAATAGATTAGTTTAGGTAATATTGTCATCTTTATTATATTTGCTCACCCTATCCAAGAGCATTTAATGTTTTTCCAATTGGTTAGATCAGACTTAATTTGTGTGAAAAGTGGTCTGTAATTTTGCTCATAAAGTTTCTGATTTTCCCTTGGCAGATAGATTCCTAAATATTTTATATTATCAGTAGTTACTTTAAATGGAATTTCTCTTTGTAACTCTGACTGTTGGATTTTGTTAGTGATATAATAGAATGCTGATGACTTATGTGGGTTTTATAACCAGCAACTTTGCTAAAGTTGTGGATTATTTCTAATAACTTTTTAGTAGAATCTCTGGGGTTCTCTAAGTATACCATCATGTCG
Organism: Sarcophilus harrisii; assembly: GCF_902635505.1. Lineage (NCBI taxonomy): Eukaryota > Metazoa > Chordata > Mammalia > Dasyuromorphia > Dasyuridae > Sarcophilus > Sarcophilus harrisii. The sequence continues at coordinate 149,727,547 of NC_045426.1, read as the reverse complement.
TCAGCAAAGAGTGATAATGTAGTTTCCTCATTGCCTATTCTTATTCCTTTAATTCTTTCTGAGTTCTTATTGCCAAAGCTAGCATTTCTAATACAATATTAAATAGTAAAGGTGAAAGTGGGTAACCTTGTTTCACTCCTGATCTTATTGGGAATGGTTGCAGTTTGTCCCCATTACATATGACGCTTACTGCTGGTTTTAAATAGATGCTACTGATTATTTTAAGGAAAAGTCCATTTATTCCTATACTCTCAAGTGTTCTTAATAGGAATGGATGTTGGATTTTATCAAATGCTTTTTCTGCATCTATTGAGATGATCATATGGTTTTTGTTAGTTTGGTTATTAATATGGCCAATTATGCTGATAGTTTTCCTAATATTGAACCAGCCCTGCATTCCTGGAATAAATCCTACTTGATCATGGTGAATTATCCTGGGGATGATTTTCTGTTGTCTTTTTGCTAATATTTTATTTAAGATTTTAACATCAATATTCATTAGGGAGATTGGTCTATAGTTTTCTTTCTGTTTTCAGCCTACCTGGTTTAGGTATCAGTACCATGTCTGTGTCATAGAAGGAATTTGGTAGGACTCCTTCATTCCCTACTTTTTCAAATACTTTATAAAGCATTGGGACTAATTGTTCTTTAAATATTTGGTAAAATTCACATGTAAATCCATCTGGTCCTGGGGATTTTTTCTTATGGAGTTGTTTAATTGCCTGTTCTATTTCTTTTTCTGAAATGGGACTATTCAAGCAATTTACTTCCTCCTCTGATAATCTGGGAAGCCCATAGTTTTGGAGGTAGTCATCCATTTCATTTAGGTTATCAAATTTATTGTCATAAAGTTGGGCAAAGTAACCCCTTATTATTTCTTTAATTTCCTCTTCATTGGTGGAAAGTTCTACCTTTTCATTTTTAAGATTACTAATTTGATTTTCCTCTCTCCTTTTTCTAATCAGATTTACCAAAGGTTTATCAATTTTATTGGTTTTTTCATAAAACCAACTCTTAGTTTTATTTATTAGTTCAATAGTTTTTTTAGTTTCAATATTATTAATTTCTCCTTTTAATTTTAGAATTTCAAGTTTAGTAATTGATTGGGGGTTTTTAATTTGGTCTTTTTCTAGCTTTTTAAGTTGCAAGCCCAATTCATTGACCTTCTCTTTCTCCATTTTGTTCAAGTAAGCCTCTAAGGATATAAAGTTTCCCCTTATTACTGCTTTGGCTGCATCCCACAAATTTTGGTATGATGTCTCACCGTTGTCATTATCTTGAGTGAAGTTATTAATTGTGTCTATAATTTGCTGTTTCACCCAATCATTCTTTAAGATGAAATTATTTAGTTTCCAATTACTTTTTGATTTGTTTACACCTAACTTTTTGTTGAATGTAGTTTTTATTGCATTGTGTTCTGAAAAGAAAGCATTTAGTATTTCTGCCTTCCTGCATTTAATTTTGAGGTCTTTATGTCCTAATATATGGTCAATTTTTGTGTAGGTTCCATGAGCTGCTGAGATGAAAGTATACTCCTTTCTATCACCATTCAGTTTTCTCCAGAGATCTATCATACCTAGTCTTTCTAATATTTTATTTACCTCTTTAATTTCTTTCTTATTTGTTTTGTGATTTGATTTATCTAGATCTGAGAGTGCAAGATTGAGGTCTCCCGCTATTATAGTTTTGCTGTCTATTTCTTCTCGTAACTCTCTTAACTTCTCCTTTAGGAAGTTAGATGCTATACTACTTGGTGCATATATGTTTAATACTGATATTGCTTCATTGTCTATAGTACATTTTAGCAAGATATAGTTTCCTTATCTCTTTTAATTAGATCAATTTTTGTTTTTACTTGATCTGAGATAAGGATGGCTACTCCTGCTTTTTTGACTTCACCTGAAGCATAATAGATTCTGCTCCAGCCTTTTACCTTTACTCTTTATGTGTCTCCATGTTTTAAATGTGTTTCTTGTAAACAACATATTGTAGGGTTCTGACTTTTGATCCAGTGTGCTATCCGCCTCCTCTTTATGGGGGAGTTCATCCCATTCACATTTATGGTTAAGATTACTAATTCTTTATTTCCTGCCATCCTAATATCCCCAGATTATGCTTTTCTTTTTCTTGCCCTCCTTCCCCACTTCCTTAGTATTAAACTTATTGGTCCCACTTGTATCACCCAGCTCTCCCTCTTTAGTATCCCTTCCTCCTCCCTTTGAATCCCTTCCCCTTCCTTGTACCCTTCCCTTATTACTCTTTTTCCTTTTCACTTTTCCTCTCCCACTTTTTAATGAGGTGAGAGAAGATTCTCTGTAAAAAAAAATGTGTCAATTATTTCTTCTTTGAGCCAACTCTGATGAGAGTAAGATTTGCACAATGTTCCTCCCCATCTCTTAAGTTCCCTCAGATATGATAGGTTTCCTTTGTCTCATCGACGCATGAAGTTTCCCTCTTTTTATCTCCCCTTTTCCCTTTTTCTGACACTATCCCCTTTACATTTCTACTTCCCTTTTTTATGCTATATCAGTAAAATCAAATTATACATGTGATTTTTATGTATATCCACAACAGAAATACAGTTCTCAAGAGTTCCTTTTACCTTTTTCTGCTTGTCTTGAGTCCTATTGTTGGAGATCAAATTTTTTGTTTAAGTCTGTTTTTTTTCTTTAGAAACAGATGAAATTGCTCTGTTTCATTAAATGTCCATCTTCTTCCATGGAAAAAATGCTCAGTTTAGCTGGGTAGTTTATTCTTGGCTGCATTCCAAGTTCTTTTGCCTTTCAGAATATCAAATTCCAGGCCCTTCGATCCTTTAATGTTGAGGCAGCCAGATCTTGTGTGACCCTTATTGTGGCACCTTGGTATTTGAACTATTTTTTCCTGGATGCTTGTAGAATTTTTTCTTTAATTTGAAAATTCTGAAGTTTGGCCACAATATTCCTCGGAGTCTTTATTTTAGGGTCTTTTTCAGAAGGTGTTTAATGGATTCTTTCCACGCTTATTTTATCTTCCAGTTCTATTATTTCTGGGCAGTTCTCTTTAATAATTTCCTGTAAAATAGTATCTAGGCTCTTTTTTTCATCATATTTTTCGGGTAGTCCGATGATCCTTAGGTTTTCTCTCCTTGATCTATTTTCCAGGTCTGTTGTTTTTTCAAGTAAATATTTGACATTTTTTTCCAATCTTTCATTTTTTTGGTTTTGCTTGACTGACTCTTCCTGTCTCAATGAATCAGTCATTTCTATGTTCAGTTCTGATTTTTAGTGTGTTATTTTCTTCATTAGCTTTTTTTACTTCTTTTTATATATGTCCGATTGAGTTTTTAAATGAGTCATTTTGCTCTATGGAATTTTTTTCCATTTCACTAATTTTTTTTTTAGTGAGTTATTTTCTTTCTCCAATTCACAAATTCTGTTTCCCTGCACTTCTTGGGAGTTTTTTACCTTTCCCAGTTCACATTTCAGGGAGTTGTTTTCTTTTTCCACTTTGTCAAATTTTTCTTTTAGTGAGTTATATGTCTTTTCTGTACTCTCTTGCATAGCTTCTCTTTCCTTTCCCCATTTTTCTTCTAGTTCTCTTTTAAGGTTTTTAATAGTGTCTTCTAGGAGAGCCTTTTTTATTGGGGACCAACAATTGTCTGGAGACTGTCTGCTATTAGTTTCTTCAGGGTTGAAAAGCTGTTCTCTTTCTGAGTAGAAACTATCAATAGTCCTTTTGATTTTCTTACTCATTTTGTTAAAGCCTTTAGAGTCTGCCTTCAGGGCCAAGAGGTTACCAGCTTCCTCTGCAGAGCAGTGAGAGGTGTATGGATGGGTAGCTGTCCTGCTAGCCGGCTGCAAAAAGCAGCGAGGTACTGGAGTGCTCTGGGAAAGAGTTCCCCACCGGGAAGTAACTCAGGCCTGCAGGGCAGAGCTGGGAAAGTGCCCTGCAAAGAACCCCCACTGTGTGAGATAATGACTGCCCTGGGGCTAGACACTGAGCAGTGAGAATTTCACTATCCCAAGCCAAATCCCACCCTGGGGCTGTGGGTATTAGCAGTTGAGAAGTGAATGGATTTGCAAGACAGGAAGTGTCTCTGCTCTGGGAAGCACAGTCCTGTTGGGGAAGTTCTATTGCCCCATGCTGAGCCCCGAACTGTGCTGATTAGAGGCTGCCCAGGCTGTGCCCCCCCTGCTGTATGGGTTTGTAACTGCCCCCACAAAAGCCCCGAACTGCAGGATGTGGCTGCAGGGCTGTGTTTCAGTCTCCTGAGTCACTTCTGGGTTTGAGTAGCTACAGCCAGTGTTAGGTTCTGGTGATTTTTTAGAGTACCCTCTGTTCCAGGCTTTAATTTCTCTGCCAGTTTACTGCTTTGTAATAAAGGCAGAGCAGTTAGCCTATAGCAGAGTGGTCTCTATAACTTCTCTAGCCACAGAGATCACCCCCACCCCTGGTCTACTCAGGACGATAAACTCTCCCTGACTGCGCTGGTCTGTTTCTGGCCCCTCAGGACAAACTTTTCCTGGCGATCTTCCAGATTGACTTCAGCAGGTAAGTTGTATGCTTCTGATCTTCATGAATTTAAGCAGTGAAGAGCTATTTCTGAGGCTGGATAAAATAGTTGGTTATGAGGGGAATGAGAGGAGCTTGGAAAGTCGCGTGTGCCTTCTCTGCCATCTTGGCTCCACCCCCTCGTATTATTTTCTTCATTTACTTTTTTTTTTTACTTCTTTTTTGTATTTGTCCAATTGAATTTTTAAATGAGTTGTTTTGTTCTATGGGATTTTTTCCATTTCACAAATTCTGTTTTTTAAGGAGTTATTTTCTTTTTGTGGTTCACAAATTCTGTTTTTCTGGGAGTTGTTTTCTTTTTTTCCATTTTTTCATTTCCTTTCCCCTTTTTTCTTCAACCTCTCTTTTAAGATCCTTTTTAATTTCTTCTAGGAGACCCTTATATAATGGGGACCAGGTTATATCACCTTTTGGGGCTTCATCTGGAGACAATCTGCCTTTAGTCTCCTTAGGGTTTGAAATCTGTTCTCTTTCACCATAAAAGCTGTCTATCATTGGAGTTCTCTTTACTTTTTTACTCTTTTTTAAAGTTAAGGTCTGATTTTAGGGCAGGGGACATTTTCCAAGCATCCTCTACAAGCAGAGACTTCCTATAAGTGGTTGCAGCTGTGCTGGCTCAATGCTAACTCACTCCCAGTGCTAGTTCGACTTTGCCAGATCTCATGAGTTTCTGGCATTTTGAGGATCACTGTTTACCTTTTATGTTTGCATTAGATGTTTTATAACTTATCTGCTGATCTACTGGATTGCAACTAGTGCAGAGAGGCCAACAGTACTGCAATAGATTCCTTCCCATAGATTCTCCATCCTGTGGAATCTGCACTGACCCACAGAGTCTGCGCTGCCTTAGGACTCTGAGCTGCCTGCACTGGTGTCCATGCTCAACTTGCTTGTGCTTTTCTGCCTCCCTTCCATTTCCAATTGAAACAGACCTTTTCTGGAGAGATTATTTTCTGCTGGTAATTTGTTGCACTCCCAATATTTGTGTATTCTGCTGGTTCCGAGACTGGATTTGCTAATTAGTCTGAGGGTTGTAGGAGAAGGTCAGAAAGAAACGTATGTCCTCTTCGCCATCTTGGTTCTGCCCCCCAGTAATTTAATCCTAAAGAATGAGTGGGCCAAAGAATAAATTATAGTAATATCCTTTAAAAGAATGTCAACTATGAGACAATGTTGCAAAATTTGTAAGATGTACCCAAAGCAGTACTTAGGAGAAAATGTGTGTTTCTAAATGCATACATCAATAAATTAGAGAAAAAACAGATCAATGAATTGGGCATGTAATAATTTAAAAGAAAAGTAGAAAAGAATAGATTAAAGAAACTACAATTAAAAACCATAATCCTAAAAATCAAAGGAGAGATTAATAAATTGGAAAGTAAGAAAACTATTGAACAAATATGTAAAACTGGTTTTATGAAAAAGAACAATTAAATAGAAAAATCATCAGTTAATTTGATGTAAAAGAAAGGGAAACAAACAAATTACCAGTCCCAAAAGTGAAAAGAGTGAATGCACCATCAATTATGATAAAATTAAACTTAGTATAAAGAGCCATTTTACCCAGTTATATGTCAGTAAAACTGGCAATCTAAGTAAAATGAATATTTATGAAAATTGCCCAGATTAACAGAAGAATAGAAGTCTTCTTAGAAAAAAAAAAATTTAACAAGCCATTAATGAGCAGCCTAAGAAAAATGTCCCCAAGAGCAGATGAATTCACTTGTGAGTTCTAACAAACATTTAAAAGAATAATCAATTCTAATACTATATAAACTATTTAGAAAAATAGACAAAAAGAATCTTATCAAATTCCTTTTGTAATAAAAATATGTTGCAGATACTTAAACCAAGAAAATAAAAATAAGAAAAAAGCTATACAACAATGTTTGTAATGAACATAGATGTAAAAATTTTAAATAAAATAATAGCACCATGAGCAGGTGAGAGAGATATATATGCAAACACACACACACATATCAAGAATGCAGATCTGATTCAATATTAGGAAAACTATCAAGAGCATAATTGGTCATATCAATAAAAATTATATAATTATCTCAATAGTTGCAGAAAAATACTGACAACATACAATATTCATTCTTATTAAAACCCTAAGAATCAATAGAACATTTCTTAAAATAAATAGTATTTAACTAACACCAAGTGTAAGCATTATCTATAATTAGGTAATTCTAGAAATCTTCTCAATAAGGTCAATGAAATGACATCCATTATCACTGCTATTATTAAATATTGTAATTGAAATGCTATAGCAATAAGACAAAAAAATAAATTGAAGGAATTTGTGTAGTCATTTGTTATTTGTCCATCATTCTCAAAGATGATCATGATCATGATGCCATGATAGGCAAGTAAATTAGATTTAAGGGAGAGAGAGCTGTATAAAGTTATCAGCTTCACATTCTCTTCAACAGTCATCTGGGTCCAGTGGCAAGATAAAGATCAGATTTACTGGAGATGGTTTTGGTTGCATTGGGTGCCCTTGACCTTTTAAAGCTAATCCCAGGTCTTTAACAAGTCTCAGTTTGACTGAAACAATTGCCCATTCAGTGATTAAGGCTAGCTAAGAAAGAAATGAGGCAAATGAGAGGTTTTTCCCCCTTTTATTTCTTCTTTTTTTTTATCTAGACAAAAAAGGCAATATGGGAGGTTAAGACCATCAGAATGAGACATTTTGTTGGACATTGCTGAGAGCCAGAGTGATTTGGGGTATAAGGCTGTTGTTCTTGATCTTTAAGAGAAAACTTCCTCATACATTCCAAGATATCATGGGAGGGTTCAGTGATCAAAATTTACATTCCTTTGGGCAGAGTACCTGCAGAAAAGGGAAGGAGAGAGACAGAGACAGAGACAGAGACAGAGGGAGAGGGAGAAGCAGAGGGAGAGGGAGAGGCAGAGGGAAAGGGAGAGACAGAGGGAAAGGGAGACATACAGAGACAGAGAGGGTGGAAGGAGGGAGGGAGAGAGAGGCGGGAGGAGAGAGAAACAGAGAAAGAAGAAAGAGAAAGAGGAGAATGAGGAGGAAGAGGAGGAGGAGGAGAAAAGGAGGAAGAGAGAAGGAAGAAAGAACCTTCCATAGTTTTTGGTGAGGATCAAATAAGATAATTTTAAAGCTCTTAGTGCAATGCCCGTCCCATTGTAAGCACTATCTAAATTTTCACACTGCAATTATTATTTATTTTATTTTATTTTTTTATTTAAATAACTTTTTATTGACAGAACCCATGCCAGGGTAATTTTTTACAACATTATCCCTTGCACTCACTTCTGTTCCGATTTTTCCCCTCCCTCCCTCCACCCCCTCCCCCAGATGGCAAGCAGTCCTATACATGTTAAATAGGTCACAGTATATCCTAGATACAATATATATGTATGCAGAACTGAACAGTTCTCTTGTTGCACAGGAAGAATTGGATTCAGAAGGTAGAAAAAGAAAAATGCAAACAATTTACATTCATTTCCCAGGATTCTTTCTTTGGGTGTAGCTGCTTCCGTCCATCACTGATCAATTGAAAATGAGTTAGATCCCTTTGTCAAAGAAATCCACTTCCATCAGAATACATCCGCATACAGTATTATTGTTGAATTATTTAATGATCTCCTGGTTCTGATCATTTCACTTAGCATCAGTTCATGAAAATCTCTCCAAGCCTCTCTGTATTCATCCTGCTGGTGATTTCTTACAGAACAATAATATTCCATAACATTCATGTGCCACAATTTACTCAACCATTCTCCAATTGATGGGCATCCATTCCTTTTCCAGTTTCTAGCCACTACAAACAGAGTTGCCACAAACATTTTGGCACATACAGGTTCCTTTCCCTTCTTTAGTATCTCTTTGGGGTATAAGCCCAGTAGTAGCACTGCTGGATCAAAGGGAATGCACAGTTTGATAACTTTTGGGGCATAATTCCAGATTGCTCTCCAGAATGGTTGGATTCGTTCACAACTCCACCAACAATGCATCAGTGTCCCAGTTTTCCCGCATCCCCTCTAACATTCATCATTATTTTTTCCTGTCATCTTAGCCAATCTGACAGGTATGTAGTAGTATCTCAGAGTTGTCTTACTTTGCATTTCTCTGATCAATAGTGATTTGGAACACTTTCATATGAGTGGAAATAGTTTCAATTTCATCATCTGAAAATTGTCTGTTCATATTCTTTGACCATTTATCAATTGGAGAATGGCTTGATTTGTTATAAATTAGAGTCAATTCTCTATATATTTTGGAAATGAGGCCTTTATCAGAACCTTTAACTGTGAAGATGTTTTCCTAGTTTGTTGCTTCCCTTCTAATCTTGTTGCAATTATTATTAATTATTGTTCTATAAGGACAGTTTTAGCAGCCACATGTTACTTTACTTGACTCATTTTTTTTGAAGTTTAATATTCAGTAGATATTCACAAATCTATCTCTGAAAAATGGAATAGTTGTTCACATACACATTTTCTCTGATTTTTTTTTCAATTCAGAGAAGGCTTATTCTAATTTTGCCAGTCTTTATAAAATCTGGATTTTGGGTGGAGAATTATAATTAAAATAGCTTGCATTGATGCAGAGTTTTGGAGCTTGATAATTTTACATATATTAAATATCTCAGTTGATTCTCAGAACAACTCTGTAAGTTGCATAATAATGTCATTTTTACTTTACACATGAGGAAACTGACACTAGGATAGGTTAAGTGAATTTTACAACATAACATTTTTAGTGTCTGAGGTTTGATTTAAACTCTAGTCTTTCTGTCTCAAAGTCAAGCATTTTTCTTGACTTTGCATCTGCTTCCATGTAGAGTGGAATGATGGCCTGAAGAAGCCATGTAGATGTCTAGAATCAGGTCTGAAAGAAGGTGCCAGAAAGAACAGGAAAAGTTGGAATAATTATTTAAAAAAAACAACTCTCCTGCTATTTCCAGTTGGGGGAGGGGGGAATCTATCATACTTCTTTTGCAACAACATTTGTACTTGAAAGATATTTACACTAAGAGAGAAAAACAAAAAAACAAAAACAAAAACAAAAACAAAAAAACAAAAAACCTCTCCCCTGCCATAGTTCAGGCTATTTTAATGCTTTTGCAGCCCAGTTTTATTGTTTGCTCCATTAGCTGTCAGCATTTTATGTTTATACAAGGAATAGAATGAAGTCTTAACCCTGAATAAAGAGCAGGCATCAATACCAGGGGTTGGAGAATCTTGGTTTATATTTTCATTCCCCTCGTCCTTCTTTTTGGCATCAAGCCATTCCCATATGATCAATTCAATGATTATCAAGTGATATATTTGTTTCAGTGAGAGATGGTAAGATTCATTTTCAATGTTTCTTTAAAAAAGAAAGGATTCTATAAAATGTCAAAGCATTTTCTTAGGATTTTTTTAAATGATACAGATTTATAGTTCATAAAGAAATAAATAGATATATTGTTAGATCAACTAGTGGTAGGTAAGAATTAAGAGTCAACAGGAACAGATATGTTAATCTAAGTTTGGGGAAGGTACCAATAATGGAACAATGGAAATAAAAATGGCACAGGAGAAAGATTGGGAATGTTGAAGGCTCTTTCCAAAGATCAAAGTTAGGGGGAACAAATTCTAAGCCATGAAATATATCAAATAATTTTAAAATTAGGTATTTATCAAAGATGGTGCCTGATATAAAGCAAGAGGTACAGAGATGGGTATCAAGAGGAATCCAGAGGCAGAGGGTTTTTTTTTTTTTTTGCTGTAGTTGGTATAGTTTCTTTAAACCAAACAAATAAAAATGTTTTATTGATTACTTTGTCTTTATGTGACATTTATTTCAATCCCTACTTGTGTCATATTGAAGCCTTTCTCAAAAAAAAAAAAAAAAGAAAGAAAAGAAAAGAAGCAAAATCATCTAAGCACATTTGCATTACAACATATATATCTTATCTCAGCAGTCTTCCATCTCTCTATCAAGTGGGAACAGTTATGTTTCACTATATTAGTTTTAGCCTTCATTGTTTTTTTTTTTCAGTTTAAGCTCAGTTTCCTTTTGATGGTATTTTATTTTATACATTGTTCCATCTTTGATGGAACATAGCTTTTATTAGAGAACAGTATATATATATCCTCTGCAACTTTTCATGCATCATAATGTCAATTTCAATAGCTCAAGCTGTCTTTAATTATGACACCTTTACATGAAGGAAAAATATATAATTATGACTTTTTTTTTAAGAAGTCCTTCCTCTCTTCCTCTTTCCCTCCCTCCCTTCCTTCTTCTTTTTCTTCTTTCTTCCCTCCTTTCCTTCTTCCTTCCCTCCTTTCCTCCTTCCTTCCTTTCTGCTTCTTTCCTTCCTCCTTCACGTCCTTCCTTCCTTCTGAAAGTGATACTAGAGCCAAGATTTGAGAAAAGCCAGAGGAAAGGTAGCAAATATGGGAAGAGGAATGCATTCCAAGGATAAGAGCTAGCTTGTTGAATAACATGGAATCAGGTACTATATTGTCATATGTCCATCTCATTAAGGAGACTCATTTGAGTTCCCTGCTTAGTAGAGGACATCTAGGAGAATAATAGAATAATTTTAAATAAGCTTGAAAGGATCATTGTTGCTGGACATCCTTCAGACTCAAAAGAAAATTAATGACATTATGATGTTTGGCCCAAGGTACATTCAGTTTAACTGTGTCTGATCAGCTCATTTGGAGCTTGGAAAGTTCTATCACAAGTTGGAAAGAAATAGTCCATAGATTAAAAGAAAAATAATGGATGATGAGTAATACATTAGGGAGATTTCTGCTAGAAAGGTTATCTGGAGATACAACATTTTCCTGAAATGAGAAAGAATAACATATGCATAAAATCAAAATAAAACTATAAACATATTGTGGCAAACCAACAATCTACGAATAGAGATTGTTTACTGCTTCACAAATGGGACGTTTTCAGTCCTCTCTACCCTCTACTCAGTCCATGAAACTTATTTGTGTCCTGGTAAATCAGGTCCTTTGACTGAATTTTAGATCCAGAAAGTATCTCTTAAGTAGCCTGTGTTCAAATGGTTATCCTTCTGATAGATAACGGATGTACATTTCTTGAAAATCAGTAACATAGTTCTCTTTACTGGCAGAGACCAACAATCAGTTCACTATGAATAGATCTGATGTTTTAACTAGCCACCTTCATCAGGACAGTCAAGGGAAACTTGCAAGATCTGTATCTATGCCATCAGTATCTCCCATCTAATGATAGGAGTCAGTTTTCTTATCCCTCTCCATAGTTGAATCAGATCTTAGAGTTGAGAGAGACATCAGATTGATCTTTCTACTCTAAATTCTGTAATCTTATTGATAATTATACCTATTCAGTATTATTTCAAAATGCTATTCTCCCTACTCTCTCAACTCTAGCTAAACTGGGTTTCTCTTTATTCCTTTATTTGGAGCAGCCCTTTTTCACCCTTTGTCTTTCTAAGTGCCATCCTCTATCTTTAGAGGGAATTCAATTTCCCTCATACCAGCTCTGCATAGAGATACTTCTAAGTGATGCAGTGGATAAGGAATAGGGCCTGGAATCAAGAACACACACAAACACACACACACACACACACACACACACACACACACACACGCACAGAGAGAGAGAGAGATAATGAGGTGAACCTGACTCTGCTTCATTTCTTTAACCACAAAATGAAACTCATAACAGCACATACGAGTCAGAGTTGTGAGAATAAAATGAGAAACTATTTGTACTTAGCAAACGATAAGTGACTATTAAATATTTCTCCTCTTTCCTCCCTTCTATAACTGACATTGCTTTTTTTTTTTCAAACCTAACCTCAGATGCTACCTTCTCAATGAAAATTTCCCTGATTCTCTCACAATTCTTTCCCATCTTGCTACTACTCAAACCATGCGATTTGACTTCTCCTATGCATTTAATAATTTTATTGTTTTTGTTATAGTTATTTGAGTTTATATGTCACCATATGTAGTACAAAAGCTATGTTGTGTAGGATACTGTTTTATACACAGTTATTCATTGTTAAGTTGTTTAAGTCATGCCTGATTTTCATGATTTCATTGGGATTTTTCTTAGTCAAGGTTATAGAGTGGTTTGCCATTTCCTTCTCGATCTCATTTTACAAATAAGGAAACTAAGGCAAACAAGATTGTATGACTTGCCTAGTACAAATGTGTACATAGCTAGTAAATGTCTGAGATTGGGTTTAAAATCAGTTCCTTCTGACTCCAGGGCTGACACTCTATCCACTGGGTCATCAAGCTGCTCTCTTATATATAGTGCTTAATAAAAATTTTTAATAGCTTCAAATGGACCTGAATGTTTCTTTATATTAAAGCAGGATTAGTTTTCTACCTGCAAATACAACAGTTTTAAACAGTCTGCGATTTTGAAAAGAAAACTGGATTTTGATTAAAAATGTCTGGGTAGAAATTCAAGCTGTGTCATGTCTAAAGTCCTTTAAATTCTCAGTGTTTCAGTTTTTTTCATCTGTAAGAAGACATGTCATATGTCTTCACTTATGGTCTTTAAGTTCCCCCACCATCACCACGGACACACAGACACAGACACAGACACACACAGACACACACACATACACACATGACAAATTCAATTCAGTAAATGTTTATTTTGTCAGATAATCATATAAGCCTCCTACCAAAGCTTCTCAGCCTCATACTCTTTCTATCGGTAAGGAGATTTGGGATGAAGAAAGACAGCTTGAGCCAGCTCCAAGATTTGAGTTTCTATACCACCCTTGTTTAGGAAAGGAACATTAATTAAGCTTTATTTTACAATTTATCCTGTGTACCTTGATCAAACCTTTCATCCTTTGCAAGAGTTTCAGTTCAGTATGGGATAGCAGGAAAGTGAATTGAAGGGATGACTCCAGGAAGTTTCTAGTCATCCCATAGTAACAGTCTATACTTTTCCCCTCCCATCTATCAGAGCATTGTGGTGTATGGACTGCATCTCCATGAAGGGTACTCAGGACACTCTCCATATTACTCAAATGTTCCAAAAGATCCACTGTTTGACTATTTTCTGGCATCATGACACATAATATATCTAAGAAGTGAGTTAAGCAATGTTGGTTGATATTTGTTGCATTTGGCATAAAAGCCAAATGCCTGATTGTATATTAATGTCAATCCCTTATCCCTTACAGAAATTGACTTGTGGGTTGAATTGTTTTGTGATTCTCTTTGGAGGTGAAACTGAATGTTATCATATTCTTTAACAGAATATATAGTAAAATGTATATATTCAAATGAAATTTAAAGTATCAAAGGTACCTTTGTCTAGTCTATAATTTAAGCCCTGTGAGCTAATGTATAGTCTTAACAATTATCTCTTCTTCATTTGTCTGAAGAAGTATATATGGAAGAAAATCTTTCCTCTACCAGTAGAGAGGTAATGAGAGACAAGGGGGAAATTAGAAAGTAAACAAATTCTCTTTTTGATAGATAAACTCATGGAGGAACAGCTTATGAGTCAAAGAATCATGCTGACTATATGAATAGGTGAGAGGTTTTAATTTCCTTTCACACTTACAAGGAAAGTAATCATAGATGAAAAATTCAAGGCATAGTGAATTGGGATGGAGTACATAATTCTCCCAAATCTTGTTTAAAATACATAAGAATATTGAAAGCCTTCTTGACTCCTTTTTTTAGGAGAGATTTGACTGACAATGTCTGTCGTAGTATTGAGAATATCAAATTGCTCAAATACATGCAAGTGTTATAAATAAAAACACTTTTGCTTTTAGCTAAAGCCAAGTCAAAAAAACCCAAAAAAACAAAAAAAAAACCAAACTAAAGATTAATAGATGTGCCTATTTTTTCTTTTCTAGCACCCTTTCCCCTCCAAATTAATTAACATGGAGGTATATTCTTAAAAGTCCCTGACAGGAAAACATTACAATTTGGATTATGTGAGAGAAGGGGGATTAGTGAAATATGGATTAGTGACATTTTGATTTTTTTATGAAGTAACAATTACTTTTGAAAAATCAAGTAATAGGAGCCTAGAAGAAATGTTCAGAGAACCTATTCTAATGAAAGAGAGTAAGCACCAATTTTAGATGAATATAACATTTTCTTCCAGGAGCCTGTGTGATACACTTTCTTAGGATATACACATAGGAACTTTCATTTAAAATTTGTGAGTATTTTTTGTTGTAGTTGGATACTCCAATCTGTTACAATCTTGATGTTTCCATCTTCCCAACATCTCTCTGGCCACACTATGCTCTCAAATCATATAGTCTTCACCCCTGCATAGACTCTATTACTACAACTTCTAACTGGATTCCCCAATTAACGTTTTTCCCTACCTTTTTCTATCCTTTTTTCATTTGTCAAATTGGTTTTTCTAAATCACATCTATAGTGAATGACTATTAACATCAGTGGGCAAATATAAAATCCATTTTGGAGCATTTAAATATTTTCAAAAATTGGATCCTTTAAGTCTTTTTAATTTTATTTAATTTTGAGTTTTTAATTGTTTTATATTTTCTTCCCTTCCATGCATACTAAGATATAGCTTGTTATTGTTGTCTGGTTGTTTAGTCATGTGTGACTATGTGACACCATACACTTTTGTCTGTGGAGTTTTCTTGGCAAAGAAACTAAAGTGGTTTGCCATTTCCTTCTCCAGTATGATACCATTTTACAGAAGAATTGAGGCAAATAGAATTTAAGTGACAGGATGAGAGTCACACAGCTACAAAGTGTCTAATGATATATTTGAACTGAGATTTTCCTATTTCCAAGCCTGGTATTCTATTTGCTGCACTACCAAGATATAGTTTCATTGACTTAATTGTTACCTCTTTCACAGGTCTCTCCTTCTCTCTAATTATCTCCATTGCCTCTTTATTATCTGACCTCCACATTTGGAATAATCTCCCTGATTACCTGCTTTTTGCTTCTCTGACTTTTTCAAGACTTAACTCAAATCCTATTTAAGGAGGATTTTGTGGTCGCCCCAAATGATAGTGTATTGTCCTCTCAAGTTATTTTCAGTCTATTTACATACTTTTTATTATAATTTTTTTTTACCAAATATAAAGATTAATTTCATATAAATTGCATATAAATTATCAGAAAATTTTGTTGGACTATGAATTAATAATAAGAGAATTTGGGGGCAAGCAGGGCTGTACCCTTAATATTGACATTTCTGGAAGCATGACACCTGGGTAAAACATCTTGCTTCCCACCCATTTTATCCATTTTATGTTCCCTTCCCTCCTCACTTCCAGAATCTTTTCCCTTCTTTCTTCAATCATTTTGATATCTGTTCTGCCACTGGACTTAGATTATTCTGAAGGACAGAGAAAGGTTGATGACTTTACTCAGTTCTGTGTCACTTAAATCCAGTTCATGTACAAATAAAGACGTAACCCATCACATTGTGATGTCAGTAATCCTCTTTGAAAATGAAAGACAAATAACAAGCCTTTTTTAACTTTGTTCCACAATAATTTCCCAAGAAAGCAAAGCAGACTTTCCTCTTTTACCCTCCATACAGCTATATAACTGAGAATCCTGAATAAAATACCCTGCCTCAGAGGAAAAGATGCCTTGATATGGGCCACAATAGCTATTGATGACCTTTCCTTCCTTTTTTCCCCATAGTATGTTTATCAATAAACCTTTCTACATTACAAGGTCAACATCCTTTGCTGCTAGTGGAGCAAGCAGAATCAAAACAATTTATACAATAACAGTAACATCAGCAGTGGCAACCAATAATTTCAAAAGACCCACTATGAAACACATTACACATTTCCTTACAAAGAAATGACATTTATAATAACAGAATGAGACATATACTTTTTAGACATGGCCAATGAGAGAATTCATTTTCCTTCATTATTTACAAATATTATAAGGGTTTATGTTTCTTTTTTTGTGGGGGGGGGATTGCCTCCATGAAGAAGATAGATTTTTGCTAAAATATCATCCATTCTTCTTCCATTTTGTTCTTTGAGAATCTTTTTTTTCTGTTGTGGTATAATGCAAGGATGATAGGTTTCAGAGTCATGGAAGCCCTGCCACTTGATTCATAATAACCTTGAATATGTCACATTCTAGATTCTGTTTTCCTTTGTTGAATTGAGGGGGCTATACTACATGATCTCCCAGGTTAAATTTATGATTTGAGAACTTTTTCATGATATATTTAAAGTTGAGGAAAATGAGACTACTGGAAATATTTTTTTTTCTGTGTCAATCCATGAAATTGCAAAATATTAAGTATTTCTTAATCTCCTTAAAAATAACAGTGATGGAGTGCTGGAAAAGGGCACAGTAGGTGCCATGAATCATAGTTTTCATAATCTATAAATATTCATTTGTCGCTTAGCATATGGTCTTTTTTAAACAAAAGATGAATTAATGTTATTGAAGAAACTGAAATATATCTACACTGACATTCTCATATTAAACCAAACCAAACCAAACAAAACAACAACAACAATAACAATAAAGCAGGAAGAATTGTGAGATAAATGGACAGATCTCTGGAACCAGACAAGATCAAATAATCAACATCTACTTTAAAACTTAATGACTTCACTTCAAATTGGGTTTAGGCTTAGACAGCAAAATCCACAATGAAAATATGATTTAGAAAAAACCTGGGCAAACTTCTCTGAAATGATATAGACTGAAGTGATCAGAATTACGTGAACAATTTATATAATGGCAGCATCCTTTTAGAAAACAAATAAGTTTGTGTGCAATGTTGTGTGTGTGTATGTGTGCTTAACTATAGTCTACTTGGAAGAAGTAGAGGAATGAAAGAGGAAAAAAGAATAAAATTAAAAGTGTATAGAAGAGAAAAAAAAGAGTAACATACAAAGAAGAAAACAAAAGATGGACACTCATGAATATATATTTTTCCTATTCTTATACTTCTAATGTTCTACTAGCCACATGACAATGTTTTATTCTGTTTTATATATATATATATATATATATATATATATATATATTTTCCTTTTCTCCCTTTTTTCTTATTTTGTATTTAGTTCAATAAATAAAAAGCAAATAAGTTTAAAAGATGACAATTCTGATTGATGCAACAGTCATCTGTTATTCTTAACATGATAGACTTAGAATGCAGAATGTTTTGAACATAATTAATGTGCAAATTTGTTTTGCTTGACCATACATATTTGTTACATGGGGCAACTAAGAAGCACAATGAGTAGAGTATCAGGCCTGAAGTTAGGAAGGCTCTCCTTCCTGAGTTTAAATCTGCTTTCAGACACCTATTAGTTGTGTGACCCTAGGCAAGTCACTTAATCCTATTTACCTCATTTCCTCATCTATAAAATAAGTAGGAAATGTGAATCAACTCCAGTATCTCTAACAAGACCATTTCAAATGGGATCACTTAGAATCAGGCATAATTGAAAAAGACTCAATAAGAACAGCATATTTTAATATGTTGGGGGAAGGGGTCTAATAACAGGAGAGAATAGATTTTTGTTCATTGAAAGAAATGTAAAATAAATTTGAAATATGATTTATGATCAAATAATTAAAGGAACCAAAGTATCTAAGACTATTAAGAATCCTCATATATATACACCATTAATAATTTCTTCAAGAACAAGTTTGAAAGGCACTTGAAATACAGAACACTGAATAGCATGATTTAAAACTAATTAACTATATCTAAATAGAAAGGAAACAATTGGTTATAGACTTCACAGTTATTTCGGAATGAACTGTCTTTGTGAAGTCAGATCATCAATTAGCTAAAGCAAAGGTCAAAATCAATACCAAATTAAAAGAAAGTAAAGATGAGAAGATATTACAAACAATTGCAGCCATTCCAGTTAAGGTTTCTAAGCAAACTGTCAGTAAGCTGATCAATAAACATTTATTAAGTGCCTGCTATGTGCCTCCAACTATACCAAGCATTGGAGATACAGTGAAAGGTTAAATACAGTCCCTGTCTCAAGGAGCTCATAGTCTACTATGGAAGAAAACATGCAAACAACTATGTACAAATAAACTATATTTAGGATAAATTAAAGACAATAAACTCTGGTAAGATACTATGATAAGGAAGACTCCCTGGAGAAGGTAAGATTTTAGTTGAGACTTAAAGGAATCCAGAAGTTGAAGATGAGGATAGAGAACATTTCTGAAGTAGAGGATGACCAATGAAAATTTCCAGAAGTGAGCAACAGTTATTTGTGGAAAAATAAGAGACATTTTCAGATAAAGTCAACAATCCTATCACCATTTCTTATTTTTTTATTTTTTTTATTTAATAGCCTTTTATTTACAGGTTATATGTATGGGTAACTTTACAGCATTAACAATTGCCAGACCTCTTGTTCCAATTTTTCACCTCTTAACCCCCACCTCCTCCCCCAGATGGCAGGATGACCAGTAGATGTTAAATATATTAAAATATAAATTAGATACACAATAAGTATACATGACCAAACTGTTATTTTGCTGTACAAAAAGAATCGGACTCTGAAATATTGTACAATTAGCTTGTGAAGGAAATCAAAAATGCAGGTGGGCATAAATATAGGGATTGGGAATTCAATGTAATGGTTTTTAGTCATCACCCAGAGTTCTTTCTCTGGGTGTAGCTGGTTCAGTTCATTACTGCTCCATTGGAAATGATTTGGTTGATCTCATTGCTGAGGATGGCCAGGTCCATCAGAACTGGTCATCGTATAGTATTGTTGTTGAAGTATATAATGATCTCCTGGGCCTGCTCGTTTCACTCAGCGTCAATTCGTGTAAGTCTCTCCAGGCCTTTCTGAAATCATCCTGTTGGTCATTTCTTAAAGAACAATAACATTCCATAATATTCATATACCACAATTTATTCAGCTATTCTCCAACTGATGGGCATCCACTAAGTTTCCAGTTTCTAGCCACTACAAAGAAGGCTGCTACAAACATTCGTGCACATACAGGTCCCTTTCCCTTCTTTATGATCTCTTTGGGATATAAGCCCAGTAGTAACACTGCTGGATCAAAGGGTATGCACAGTTTGATAACTTTTTGATCATAGTTCCAAACTACTCTCCAGAATGGTTGGATTCGTTCACAACTCCACCAACAATGCATCAATGTCCCAGTTTTCCTGCATCCCCTCCAACAATCATCATTATTTTTTCCTGTCATCTTAGCCAATCTGACAGGTGCCTATCACCATTTCTTAAAAAAAGTTTAAACAACTTAAAGCAATAATTAGAAGGAGATAGAGAACCCAGAAGCTAGTTCAGCCATTAAACAGTTACTTTACCAAGTGGAAAGATTGTGGACCAAATTTGGTTTAGAGCAATGGTATCAAACTTAAATAGAAATGGGAGGTTTTCATACTCAAAAATTTTGGAACAGTATTATCTACTATGTAAAAAAAAACAACTAACTTGATCAAAATGCAGACTTGGAAGCTTTCTTCAATCAAATTATTTCCAACTCATATGTTAAAATTATACAAGTTATGATAGATGGCATTAATGGCAGAGATACTTTCATCAATGAGCCTTTAACATTGACACCATGTGAGGAAACCAATAGGCCCATATGGATTATGCCCTATTCTATGGGATGCTATCCTGGGCAAAGTTCAAGCAAAAAGATTTTTAATTTGTGAATCTCCTCCAAATATCCTTCTTTGTAAATGACATTTAAATAATTGTGACAAACCTAGAAAATAAAACATTTCAATGAAATTCACAATATTAGTAAAAATGACACAATTATCAACACTGGAAAAGTAAATGATAAGAATTTGACTCTCAGTGGAGATGCTTTATTCAAAAAAAAGGAGAGACTTAAAGCTGAGCTATAAGTAAGGATTGTTGTTTTGATTTCCTTTGTATCCCAAGAACTTAGCTCAGTACTCGATACATAATAGACACTTAAAAATGCCTTGTAATGAGCCTATGGAAAGGTATACCTTGGAAAGATGATATATTAGGAGGATATATTCATATCAGAGAATCTATGAGTCAGAGAGGGGAGATATAATGTAAAGTATTTGTGAGAAGGCCAAGAAGTAAGATTGGCCTTAAAATATACTACTCAGTCATTTTTTAATTGTGTCTAACTTTTCATGACTCCTTTTTGTTTTTGTTTTTGGCAAAGATTTTGGAATTCTCTGTCATGTTCTTTTCCAACTCATGTTATAAATGAGGAACCTGAGGCAAATCACTTGCTGAATCATTTGCTCATGGTTCTCTCTGAGCAGGTTTCTTGGGGAGGTTTTCTGGAGGCAGCCTTAGTTTCAGTTCAGAGTAATAATCACTCCAAATACAGCCAGCTGATAAAATCCAAATGTTTATTTTCTTCTTCCTTGGGCCCAGGTAGATTTCTTAGAGGCCTATCTCTCTGCTTAGTTCCAAGAGCTCTTGCAGCTTGTCCTTTGCCTCTGCTTTCTTCAGCCTCCAGCTAGCACAAAGGTGGAAGATGGAATGAATCTGACTGCACCTCCAAGAGTGGGCTTATGGGCTTCTGTATCTCCCAAAGTAGTCTTTGACCCTGTGAGCTTCTTGCTTATATGCTGTTCACTGAGTACACACCAATCATTATATCACTGGGAAACCATTATTTGTTGTATGATTAAATCAGTGCTAAACTAGATTTAAACATTGTCTCCTCAATTCCACTTAGTACCTTGTTTCAAGTTCTGGCCCATAACATCTCCTCATAAGATCAGATCAACCACACTGAACCATGCTAACTTAGATAATTACTGTCTCTATCATACCCAGAATAAGAAGAAATAGGTAAGGAATTTGAGAAATTGATCACTAATCTATTATAGAGGTACTACATAAGAGAGAAGGAGGGCTTCAATTTTATTTATCTATCTACCAAAGTTTTTGATCTTCCCAAATTAAAACATAATTTATTTACTTGCCCTAGTGATCATTTCATTCTTCAAAAGATTAAGGAATTAACGGAGGGAATGTCTTTTTAGATCCTAATACAAGCAAGGAAGAATTGATTGTTTAGGTACAAATGACAGGTGAATAGTCATTACTACAACTTAGAATCCTTAAATAGAAGGAGAATAAAGCAGAACATAGTTTAGAATGATTTTTAAGTTTGAGGTTAAGAAGGTTCAAAAAAAGGTGGCCTAAAATTCTGCAAAGAAGATCAGTAAAGTAGGGGTGAATAATTCTCAAAGATGATATACTAAAAATAAAAATTTTAAAAAATATGATGAGGAAGAAAATAAGTTGTTAAAAGATGCATGGATTAAGTAAGTGATAGAGATGAAACACAGAAACATGGAATATTCATATAAGAATAGTATCAGGAATGCTACTGCCTAGAACAAGCTAAGGCTGGCAAAGAAAGATAAGGACCACAAAAAAGATTTTTTTGGTTTTGTTTTGTTTTAAGCTACCCTGGGGAAATTAGTAAGATCAAAGAAAAGATAGAACTGCTTCTCAGTGTGGATAGAACAATGATAACAAAAAAAAAAAAAAAAAAAAAAAGCAAAATCACTCATTTCTTGTTTTTCTACCAAATAAAATAATCTTTGACCCATAAAGACATAACTAAAAAAAGAGCTAACTACTAAGATAATTAAAGAAAATAGTAAAGGAATACATAGTATTCCTTACTTAGTAATGGAATATACTGACCTTCAGAGCTAGATAAGTTTCCTCTTCAAATAAGAAAATGACAAATATGATTGCCAAATGACTATATGTGATTTTTTTCTAAAATAATGATGAAGAATGGATGAGATAGCACAGTTTTGGAAAAGGAAAAAAATATCCTGATATTTTTAAAGGGAAGTTGCCAGACTGTAGGCCAAGAAGTATCTAATAATTAGAAAAGTTTAGAATATCAAATTAAAAGAATGGTTAGCAAACATTTAGGGATAATTTATTCTTGGGAAGAAAAAAAATCAATTTCACTACTCTTAAGGATTTTTTATTAAAAATTCTATCCATACCCAAAGAAGGAACTAATTGTATCTGAATACACACTGAAACATTCTTTTTCTCTCTCCCCTTCTCCTGTTCTCTCCTCCTCTTTCTTGCCCTTCCTCTCATATTCTCTCTCCTCTTTCTCTCTTTCACAATGTTTTTTTTTCTCTTGAGATTTTTTTTTGGGGGGCTCTATGTTTTCTATAAAACTTTCATGGAAATGTTTTACATAACTTTACATGTGCTTTCTTAAAAAGAATTAGGAGTAGGGATAAGGGAGAGAATCTGGAAATCAAAAGTTTTTTTAAAGAATTGTAAAAAAAATGTTTTAAATGTAACTGAGGAAAAGTATTAAATAATTTTTAAAAATAAAAATAAAAGTATCTTTGCCAAGAAAACCCCAAATGGAGTTATAGTATTGGATACAACTCAAATAACTAAACACCAGCAACCTTAACACTGCACTAACACTTTTGGAAAACTGTTTATACTCTATGTGTCATGTACACACATGCATATGTATGTGTATATGCATATATAATTTATATTAAATTTATAAAAATATGATATAGCAGATAGCTGTTCTTGGCATATCAAACTCCACCCGACCTTCCTTTACACAGACCAGGAACTAGACTTGGAGCACACTCTATTTTGCATATGCTTCTCTGCCTGATTTCAACTACACAGAACAAAATGCCTCCAAAGTGGGTAGTTCCTTATGGCCCTCTGCCTATTTTTCTATGTTGTTTCCCCATTAATGGTATATAACTTCCTTGAATTCAGGGACCACCTTTAAAAGAAAAAAAAATGTATCTCCATTGCTTAGCACAATGCTGGCACATAGTAGGTACTTAATGCTCATTGGATACAATTGGCATCAGGGATATATAGGTTTATAACAAACAGGAAAGGAACTAGTAGATTAAAAAAAAATGTAAGATTAGATATAGAGGGATGGTTTTAGGAACAATCTGCCTGAGCAGATAAAGGAGAAGTGACCAAACTGAAGAGGTCAAAGAGGGAAATTGATTCTATTTTTGGAACAAAGATGAAACAGTCTGCTGGAGAGGATGATATAGGTAAGAAGTTAAATTTGAAAAGAGGATTTAAAATCACAACTGTGAAAAATAAGATACAAAGTCAACCGGGGAAAGTAAAAAAAAATCCCCTTGAGGGTCCAGTTGAGATTAGGAACTGTAAATTGGCAGTGGACCAGTCAGCACCATTCAATATCAGATAAATAAAAATGAAAAATGTAGATGTTAGCAACAATCTGGAGGTGGATTTCTGTGAGACATGAAAGTTCTACTTGTCCTTACTCATAAACAATATTCCATTTTCTTTCTCAGTACTTTGGCACAGCCTGTCCCCCATGCCCACAATGCCCTAACTGCTTCCTCCTGCCTTTCAAAGTCCATACCAAGTTCAAATGTCACCCTTCTATAGGACACATTTCTGGATCCGCCTTTCCTTACTACCGATGCCTTACTGCTCTCTTCCAGTCCCCTTGTAGTTACTTATCTATGTTTATGATATTTCATCTCATAGAATGGAGGCATCTTTGGGAAAGGACTATTTCTCTTTCCTATATTTATTCCCACAACACAATACTTGGCACATAATAGATGCTTAATAAATATTTAGTCTGCGTGCACACTAGTGTGTGTATGTATATGTATATATGTAAGAAAGAGAGTGTGTGTGTATGTGTAATAGAGACAGACCCACAGACAGACAGACAGAAACAAAGATAGAAAGACAGAAAGAGTAAAGATAAATAGCTGACTCTAGAAGAATTTAAGAATCACTTCCTGAGGCTATGTCATAAACTACCATAACAACATTTCTCCTGGAAAATCTGACCCCTTCCATTAGTCTATTGAATTACTTATGACCTTTTTTTATCATATAAAGATTAAAGTCAAAGATATTGATACTATAATTTTGTTATTATATTGTAAGGACACATTATTTTATTTACTTAACATGTTGCAGAGCTTTTCTCTCAGCCAAACTTTATTTCTTGGTCTAATTCAAATGCTATTAGGACAGAGTAGCAAAAAAGGAAAGCTTGGGGGAATTGGTAACCAGGTTTCCTCATTCAGGGATTTGTTGTATTGCTTTATTACTAACTATGTATACTCCAGGAGAAATCTGGACACAACAATAGTTTGCTCCCTTCACTCCTGTCCAGGTTTCCTGAACTGGAATCCTCTTTGTAGATAAATTAAGAATCATAAAACACCTTAAAGAGTGCAATTCAATTACTGTGACAGTATATCATTTGAGCCTCCCAATTACTCTTTAAGATTAGCACTATAAGAATCCTCTACCTCTTCTTCCTCCTCAGTTACCACTTTGTAGATGAAGAAAAAAGATTAGGGGGGTTAAATGACTTGCCTAAGGTCACATGATCAGTATCATACATGTATTATAAACTCAAATTAGATTCCATCGCTTTAGGACTACCATTCTCTTCCCTAAATTGTACTGCCTCTGTATGACAATCGTGCTGCCACAATTTTTTTTTTAAATGAAGTACCTACTGAGTCTCTTGTGGGCCCAATATCAATGTCAGCATAAGGTAAATAGAAGATTTGCCTTTAAGAACTGATTTATTAATTAATGGAAGGCTACTATAATTCTGTTCTCATCTTACTACCTATCATTTAGATAAACCATGGAAAAAACTAGGAGTAGTGATTGTTGTTGTTGTGGTGGTGGTGACAGCAGGCAACAACAACAGCAGCAGCAGCCAATAACAAGTCCAACATGCTACATGCCAATTACATGCCAAGGAAAGCACCTCAAGTACCCAACACACTGATTACATGTCAATTGCATGTCAAGGAAAGATTACCAAAGCCTACATGCCAATTATACAATAATCACATTCCCAGGAAAGCACACCAAAAGCTAAAAAAGCAGTCAGGATTCCAACATGCTTATTAGATTCCAATTAGAGCCATCAAAATACATCATGCCTATGACATGCTAATTTCATGTACAAATTCACATACCTATTGTGTGTTTATTATACATCAATCATGTGCCAAGAAAAGCATGTTAAAAGCCAACACACTAATTATACACCAAGGAAAAGCATGACAGGAATACAACATGCTAATTACATATAAATTACTTAGCTAGGGAAGACCATCAAATACAACATGCCTATTACATTTTAATAACACAAAGAAAAGTGGGCAAAAGCCAACATGTCAATTATACATGGAGGAAAATGTCATAAAAGTAATGTGTCTATTACATGCTAATTATACTAATCACTTGCCAATCGCATGCAAAGGAAAGCACACATGCCTATTATTGCTAATTATGCTAATTGTGTGAAAATTTCAGCACATTAAAATCAGACATCCCATTACATGCTAATTACACATCATTCATATGCCCAGGAAAAGCTCATCAAAATCCAACCCACTGATTACACACCAATTAACTGCATATTTTGTTTTTTAAAAATGGGTAAGTTAGGTACTTGGAACCAAAAGACAAATTGAAAAGTAGTAGAATGAAGGTTCAGAAAAATGTCCCTGAATTTGTTGATTGGTAGATTTGGTTTCTCAGTGATCTCTTAAAAGATCAGATTCAATAGATGTTTGGGTGGAAATCGAACTTCAAGACAAAAATGATGAATTCTGAGGCAACAAAATTACTGAGTACTTTTTGGAAATGTTGATTATGAGAATATTATTATGATTTTTAAGGAAAATTGAAGGGCTGATTTTTAGAATACGGATTTTGAAATTTATGTTGATCATGAGATAAGGAAAGTGAAGTAAACCAGGGAAGGGAAGGTTAAATGAAGCAAGATTAGGGGAGTCAAAAAGGAAGGAATCAATAGTGAAGATGGAGTGTTATGACTGCTTGGGGAAAATCCAAACAAATCCTAGGGCTTTACAGAAAGAAAATACAAAACCTCTACTCAATTTCTATTTTTGTTCCTTTCTTATATTGAAAAAAATATTTAAAATGAAGTCTGCTCATCATAAATTACTTTTTTCCCATTTCTGATTGAACCTGAACCTGGTTGATAAAATCAGTAATGATGTCTAAAGTGCTTGAAAATTTAGCTCTATTTTATACAATCTCATAAAAATAAAAGAAGAGGAAAGTCTCAAGTAAATATTACTATGTGAAAATTATAGGGAATGTGTAAGGTTAAGGTTCTGCAAGGAGAAAAAGAATAGAGATTAAGCTTACTTCCTGAAAATGCTGAAAGAAAAGTGAGAGGGGATAGGAGGACCAGCATAGAATAGAATGGAGATCCACATAATCATTATTCTCAAATCCTTTCTTCATAAAAACAATAGATTACCAAAAAGAATTAAAATTGCAATTTAATAATACATATAGCACCCACATCTTACTAATGGAAAATCAAAAAATGATATAGATGCTCTTTTCTGTTACTAAGAAGCCTTCTGACTCGATTATTTTAGTTATAAACTACAAGAAGAGACATCAGAGAGATTGCCTACATGGATTGGGAAAATAGATTTCATAGACTGCAACTTATTTTTCATGAATAGTTCTGATCTTGTATTTGCTATAGCCATGTGTCCAAAAAAGCCTTTTTATATTCTTCACACTTCTTAGTTTTTATGTAGCCATAAACATGTAAAGTGATATAAAAATGAGAAAAACAACAACAACAACAAACAGTACCCACATCCTCATTGCTCTCTAGGAAAGATTGACAAAGCACAGACCGGTATTTGTGAGCAATCAACAGAATCTGAGGAGGAAAAAGTATGTAGCTGTAGGGCTAAACCTGTGTTTATATGAATTAATCCCAAATGCCAGAAAGAGTGATTAACAAATATCAAAGGCCAGGAAAGACAATATGAAATAGATCAAGGAAATACAGTATGAGATTCGGGGTCTGCTCCAAGAGCATGGGGGCATTGTCTCAAGCTTCTTTTGCAGGAAAATAAGGGGCTCTCACTGGCTTATTACACTAGGGCAGGAAGTACTAGGAGCTTTCTCACTGTGCTAAGTTAACCTATCTTCTTGTTCAGTGGTTTGGGGGCTCACAATTTGCCTTATACATTAAGGATGGTAATCTCATAGCTGATCGTTTGAGCCACTGTATTACTGATCCAGGATCCTGGGATCTCTGCTACTGATCATTGCTATAGCTAAGAGCCTCCCACTAGATTCCCTCAACTTTGCCTGTGTTCCCTTTCCAACCAAGCAAGACAGACCTTTCCTAAAATTCTTCTATGTTATCTTATTCACTTTGAATCAGTTCATATAAGCCTTTCTGTGTTTCCTGTTGTCATCTGTTTCTTTACTGCAATGTGTTTATTCATTTCTTCATTAATAGTTGTCTCCTTTCTAATTCTTTGCTACCATAAAAAATTGCTGCTATAAATATTTTGGTATTTAGAGACATTTTCTTTTTGTCACTGACCTTGTTGTTGTATATTCACAGATTTCTTTGTAATTCTACAGGCCATATCCTAATTCAAAAAAGCTGTAAAATTGCTTCACTCCAATTTTTTGTGGGTTATTCTGTTTAGAGGCTTGATTTTATGTCATTTCTGGAAAATGGGAAGGACTCGGGCAATTTCTTGCCTTTTCTCCACCACTTATGCTGCCATGTTTTGGCAGCTGGATAGCATCGTTCAAGAAAAAATCAAGGAAAATTGCCCTAATATCCTAGAACCAGAGGATAAAATAGTTACTGAAAGCATCTTCTTGAAAAAGACCCCAAAATGAAAACTACAAGAAATATTGTAGCTAATTTCCAGAATTATCAGGTCAAAGAGAACATACCAAAAAGGACATACCAAAGAGAACAGCCCAAAAGAAACAATTCAAATATCAAATACACTCAATCATGAACCCAGGGGTTCCACATTAAAAGACTGTTGGATATGGAATATGATATTCTGGAAGGCTAAGGAGCTTAGACTTCAACTAAGAATCACTATTTATCAAAATCAAGCATAACCTTTCAAGGGAAAAGATAGATATTCGCTGAAATATGAAATTTTCAATTATTTTTGATGAAAAGACCATAGCTGAATAGAAAAAAATTGATCTTCAAATAAAGATGCACGTTAAGCATAAAAAGTCATATAGGAAAGAAAAAAAATGTTATATAAAGGTTAACTCTTTACACATACTGCATGGGAAAATGATACTTGTTACTTTGGGGCACTGTATCTCTGTTAGAGAAGTTAAAAGGTGTTAGGATTTTTACAAGGTGCCAAGTCAGTGGAATTAATGAGATAATGATTCTCTAATTTACATGTACTTAGTACTTACTATAATTCCACAAGATTCACACCTTTAAGAGAGCATATATGAGGAGGAGCTCTCAGAGCCAAAGGAGAAGCCCATTAGAAGGTCTGCGAGGAGGAGACAGATTCATTCCATCTTGCACCTTTGTGCTAACTGGACACATTCGGAGGGAGCTGGAGGCAAAAGTTGGCAGAGGCAAAGGACTAGTGGCAGGAGCTCTTGGAACCAAGGAGAGAGATAGGCCTCTATTAAAGCTAACCAGGCCCCAGGAAAAGAGACAAGACTTTGATGAGACAATAAAGGATTTGGCTTTTAATTCCTGGCTGCATTTGGGAGGATTACATTGAACTGAAACGAAGGCTTCCTATAGAAGCCTCCCAAGAAACCTGCTCCCAAACAACATTATATTTTAGAGAAGAATATTGCAAAAAGGTATATTCATAAAAGCGGAGATGAGTATAAATTGATTTTGAGGTGATTATATAAAAATAAATTAAGGAATGCAAAAGGGATTGGACTGGGAGAAGAGGAAAGGGAAGATTAAATTGGGACAATTACATCACATGAAGAGGTACAAATAATATAATAGAGGGAAAGAAGGAGGGGGATGAGCATTGTTTGAATCTTAATCTCATCAGATTTGTCTCAAAGAGGAAATAACATGCACACTTAGTTGAATATAGAAACTTACTCTCTAGGGAAGGCAGAGGGCAAAGGAGAAATGAAAGGGGAGAGAGAAGGCTAACAGAAGGAAAGGTGGAAGTAGAAAGGGACAAGGGTGAGAAAAGGGGGGAATAGATTGATAGAATGGAGGGCAGATAGAGTGAAGTGAGGATCAGAAGCAAAACATGGTAAAGAGGGAAATGGCAAAAGGAGAGACAAATATAAATGAGGGAAATATGAGGGAGCAAAATACAGTTAGTAATCATTACTGTGAATGAACTCTCCCATAAAATGGAAGCAAGTAGCAGATGAATTAACATCCAAAATCCTGCGATATGTTATTCACAAAAAACACTTTAAAGCAGTCATACTCACAGAATAAAGGTAAAAGATTAAAACAGAATTTATTGTGCTTCAAGTGAAGTTAACAAAAACATCAGGGGTAGTGACCCCAATCTCAGACAAAGTCGCAGCAAATGTAGATCTAACTAAATGACATAAAAAAGGAAATGGCATCTTGTTAAAGGTTACCAAAGATAATGAAGTATTATCAATATTAAACATATATGGACCAAGTGGTTTAGCGTCCAAACATTTACAGAAGAAGAAAAGTGAGTTGTAATAAGAAATAGACAGCAAAACCATACTAGTGGTAGACCTCAACCTCCTCTCCACTCAGAATTAGATAAATCTAACAAAAAAGAAAGAAAGAAAGAAAGAAATTAAGGATGTGAATAGAATTTTAGAAAAGTTAGGTATAATAGTTTCCTGGAGAAAATTGAATGGGGATAGAAAGGAACATACATTTTACTCAATTATAATTGCATCTACACAAACCATATATTGGGGTATAAAACTCTCACAATTAAATGCAGAAAGATAGAAATATTAAATGCTTAATATTCAAATTATGATGAAATAAAAATTACGTGTAAATGAGGAGCCATAGGAAATAGACCAAAAATTAATCAGAAACTAAATAGTTTTATTCTAAAAAATGGACTGGTCAAAAAAAAATCATAGAAATGTTAATTTCATCCAAGAGAGTGACAATAATAAGAAAACATATAAAACATTATGGAATGCATTCAAAACAGATCTTAGGGGAAATTTTATATCTCTGGATGCTTACTTGAATAAAATAGAGAGAGATCTATAAATTGGGTATGCAACTAAAATTTTAGAAAAAAGAATAAAATTTCAAAACCCAATTAAATACCAAAATTAGAAATTCTGAAAATCAAAGAATACTATTTAACTAATAATAAAATTAAGAAGAAAAGCAATGTTTTGGCATCAAAAATGAAAAAAAAAAGTGAACTCACCACCAGTGAAGAAAAAAAAAATTAAAGCGATGAGATGTTATTTTGCCCAACTGTATGCCAATTAATCTGACAATCTAATTAAAATGTGTGTGTGTGTGTGTATAACCTAAAAATAAATTGCCTATATTAACAGAAAAAGACCTAATCCTCTTTTAGAAAAAGACATTGCCCAAGCCATCAATGAATATGCTGAGAAAAAATTCTAGGGCCAAATTGTGAATTCAACTAAACATTTAAAAAACAAAAAAGACTAAGTATGAAACAAGGATGTCCTTTATCACTTTTGAGTACTCAGTATTGTACTAGAAATGTTAGCTTTAGCAATAAGAGAAGAAAAAGAAATTGAAGGAATTGGCATAGGTAATGAGGAAACAAAGCTATCTTCTTTTTTTTTAGATGATTCAATATTATATTAGGGAACCCTACAGAATCAACCAAAATGCTTGAAACAAGTAACAACCTTAGAAAAGTTGCAGGTTATATAATAAACCCATAAAATCACCATCGTTTCCATATATATCAAAAAAAAAAAAGCATCAAGAGATAGAAAATGAAATTCTATTTAAAATAGCTGTTGGCAATATAGAATATTTGGAAGTTTATTTATCAAAACAAACACCAAAATATTATAAACTGAATTACAAGATGCTTTTCACATAAAGTTAGATCTAAAAATTTGAAAAATATCAATTGCCTATGGATAGACTATGCTAATATAATAAAAATGACAATTCTACCTAAATTAATCTATTCAGCTTATCTTCAGATCTTTGGAGGCTGGAGGAATTTATAGCCAAAGAAAAATTAGATAACATTATGAAATGAAAAATTGATAATTTAGGTCATATTAATTTTTTTTAAGTTTTAAACAAACAAAACTTATGCAGCCAAAATTAGAAGGAAAGCAGAAAGCTGGGAATCAATTTTTACAGCTAATGTTTCTGATAAAGGTCTTATTTCTAAAATATATAGAGAACTGACTTGAATTTAAAAGAATTCAGATCCTTCTTCAGCAAACAGAGAATTTTCAAATGAAGAAATTAATGAAAAGTGCTCTAAATCAATAATGATTAGAGAAATGCAAATTAAGACAATTCTAAGTTATCACTTTACAATTCTCAGATTGGCTAAGATAACAGGAAAAAATATTGAAGGGGATGTGGAGAAATGGACATTAATACATTGTCGGTAGCATTGTGAAATGATCCAACTATTCTGTACATCAATTTGGAACTATGCTCAAAGAGCTATAAAACTGCACATTCTTTGATCCAGCAACCTCACTCACTACTAGGTATACCAAAAAGATCATAAATGAGGGAAAAGAACACACATGTGCAAAAATATTTGTAGCAACCCTTTTAATAATGACAAGGAATTGGAAATTGAGTGGATGCCCCTGAGTTGGGAATGGCTGAATAAGTTATGGTATATAAATGTCATGGAATATTATTGTTCTAAAAGAAATAATGAGCAGGCTGATTTCAGAAAAATCTGTAAAAACCTACCAGCCTAATGTTAATTGAAGTGAGCAGAACCAAGAAAACATTGTGCATAATAATAACATTATCACATAATCAACTGTGATAGACTTGGTTCTTCTCAACAGTGCAATCCAAAGCAATTCCAGTAGACTTGGACTGGAAAGTGCCATCTACATCTGGAGAGAGGACTATGGAAATCGAATGCAGTTTAAATCATATTATTTTCATCTTTTGTTGTTTATTTACTTGTTTTTTTTCCTTTCTTGTGAATTTTTCCCTTTTGGTCTGATATTTCTTGTACAACATGACAAATATGAAAATATTCTTAAAATAATTGCATATATTTAACATATCTGACTGCTTACTGTCTTGGGGAAAGGATCCACCTCATCAATAATCCTCAGGATTATTTGAATTCTTCTTTCTATTATCCAGTGTAGTAAGCAGAGATCCAAACAAAGTTTCAATTCCTTAAAGGTATTGATATCAACCACTACATTAATGATGTATGGCTACCTAGGTTGGTTGTGGTCATAGTGTTTTTTTTTTTTTAAGAATTATAACTTTTTATTGACAGAACATATACCTGGGTAATTTTTTACAACATTATCCCTTACACTCACTTTTGTTCCAACATTTCCCCTGCCTCTCTCCATCCCCTCCCCCAGATGGCAAGCAGTCCTATACATGTTGAATATGTCACAATGTATACTAGGTACAATATATGTGTGCAGAACCACAAAGTTCTCTTGTTGCACAGGAAGAAGTAGATTCAGACAGTAAAAATAATCTGGGAAGAAAAACAAAAATGCAAACAGTTTATATTCATTTCCCATGTTCTTTCTTGGGTGTAGCTACTTCTGTCCATCATTTGAAACAGAGTTAGATTTTCTCTTTGTCGAAGAAGAAATCCACTTCCATCAGAATACAGTATCATTGTTGAGGTATATAATGATCTCCTGGTTCTTCTCATTTCATTTTGCATAAGTTCATGTAAGTCTCTCCAAGCCTATCTGTGTTCATCCTACTGGTCATTTCTTACAGAACAATAATATTCCATAACATTCATATGCCACAATTTACCCAACCATTTTCCAATTAATGGGAATCCATTCATTTTCCAATTTCTAGCCACTACAATACAGGTCCCTTTACCTTCTTTAGTATCTCTTTGGGATATAAGCCCAGTAGTAATACTGCTGGATCAAAGGGTATGCACAGTTTGATAACTTTGGGGGCATAATTCCAGATTGCTCTCCAGAATGGTTGGATTTGTTCACAACTCCACCAACAATGCATGAATGTCCCAGTTTTCCCACATCCCCTGCAACATTCATCATTATTTTTTCCTGTCATCTTAGCCAATCTGACAGGTGTGTAGTGGTATCTGAGTTTTCTTAATTTGCATTTCTCTGATCAATAGTGATTTGGAAGGCTCTTTCATATGGGTGGAAATAGTTTCAATTTCATTATCTGTAAATTGTCTGTTCATATCCTTTAACCATTTATGAACTGGAGAATGGCTTGATTTCTTACAAATTAGAATCGATTCTCTATATATTTTGGAAATGAGGCCTTTATCAGAACCTTTAACTGTGAAAATGTTTTCTCAGTTTGTTGCTTCCCTTCTAATCTTATTTGCATTAGTTTTGTATGTACAAAGGCTTTTTAATTTGATATAATCGAAATTTTCTATTTTGTGATCAATAATGATCTCTAGTTCATCTTTGGTCACAAATTTCTTCCTCCTCCAGAAGTCTGAGAAATAAACTGTCCTATGTTCCTCTAATTTATTTATAATCTCATTCTTTATGCCTAAATCATGGACCCATTTTGATCTTATCTTGGTGTATGGTGTGAACTATGGGTCCATGCCTAATTTCTGCCACACTGATTTCCGGGTTTCCCAGCAGTTTTTGCCAAATAATGAATTCTTATCTCAAAAGTTAGGATCGTTGGGTGTGTCAAACACTAGATAGCTATAATTGATTATTTTGTCTTATGAACCTAACCTATCCCACTGATCAACTAATCTATTTTTTAGCCAATACCATGTGGTTTTTGTGAATGCTGCTTTATAATATAGTTTTAGATCAGGGACAGCTAGGCCACCTTCTTTTGATTTTTTTTTTCATTAATTCCCTTGAGATTCTTGATCTTTTGTTCTTCCATATGAATTTTGTTGTTATTTTTTCTAGGTCATTAAAATAGTTTCTTGGGAGTCTGATTGGTATAGCACTAAATAAATAGATTATTTTAGGAAGTATTGTCATTTTTATTATATTTGCTTGGCCTATCCAAGAGCACTTAATATTTTTCCAATTATTTAAATCTGACTTTATTTGTGTGAAAAGTGTATCCTGCAACTTTGCTAAAGTTATGAATTATTTCTAGTAACTTTTTTGTAGAACCCTGAGGTTCTCTAAGTATACCATCATATCATCTGCAAAGAGTGATAGTTTGGTTTCCTCATTACCCACTCTAATTCCTTTAATCACTTTCTTGACTCTTATTGCCCAGGCTGGTGTTTCTAATACAATAGTGTATAATAATGGAGATAGTGGGCAACCTTGTTTCACTCCTGATCTTACTGGGAAAGGTTGAAGTTTTTCCCCATCGCATATGATGCTTACTGATTTTTTATTATATTGCTTCTTAATTATATGCTTTTTATGTTTTATGTTATATGTTTTAATTATATGCTTCTGACTATTTTAAGGAAAAGTCCATTTATTCCTGTACTCTCAAGTGTTTTTATTAGGAATGGATGTTGGATTTTATCAAATGCTTTTTCTGCATCTATTGAGATGATCATATGGTTTTTGTTAATTTGATTATTGATATAGTCAATTATGCTAATAGTTTTCCTAATATTGAACCAACCCTGCCTTCCTGGTTTAAATTCTACTTGGTCATAGTGTATTATCCTGGATATGATTTTCTGTAATCTTTTTGCTAATATTTTATTTAAGATTTTAGCATCGGTATTCATTAGGGAGATTGGTTTATAATTTTCTTTCTCTGTTTTTGACCTATCTGGTTTAGGTATCAGTGCCATGTCTGTGTCATAAAAGGAATTTGGTAGGACTCCCTCAATCCCTATTTTTTCAAATAGTTTATATAGCATTGGAGTTAATTGTTCTTTAAATGTTTGTTAGAATTCACATGTAAATCCATCTAGTCCTGGGGATTTTTTCTTAGGGAATTGGTTAATAGCTTGTTTTTAATAGCTTGTTCTATTTTTTTTTTCTAAAATGGGACTGTTTAGTCTATTTACTTCTTCCTCTGTTAATCTGGGCAACCTATATTTTTGAAGGTATTCTTCCATTTTATTAAGTTATCGAAGTTATTGGCATAAAATTGGGCAAAGTAACTCTAAATTATTGCTCTAATTTCCTCTTCATTAGTGGCAAGTTCTCCCTTTTCATTTTTTAGACTAACAATTTGATTTTCCTTTTTCCTTTTTTAAATCAGATTTACTAATCGTTTGTCTATTTTGTTGGTTTTTTCATAGAACCAACTCTTAGTTTTATTAATTAATTTAATAGATTTTTTTTTACTTTCAATTTTATTAATCTCTCCTTTTGTTTTTAGAATTTCAAGTTTAGTGTTTGACTAGGGGTTTTTAACTTGTTCCTTTTCTAGCATTTTTAGTTGCAAGCCCAATTCATTGAACTTCTCTTTCTCTGTTTTATGCAAGTAGGCCTCTAGAAATAGGAAATTTCCCCTTATTATTGCTTTGGCTGCATCCCACACATGTATGAAGTCTGATTATTGTCATTTTCTTGGGTGAAGTTATTAATTATGTCTATAATTTGCTGTTTCACACAATCATTCTTTAGTATGAAATTATTTAGTTTCCAATTATTTTTTGGTCTATTTTCCCCAGGCTCTTTAATGAATGTAGTTTTCATTACATCATGGTCTGAAAAGGATGCATTTACTATTTCTGCCTTACTGCATTTGAGTTTGAGTCCTAATATATGGTCCATTTTTGTATAGGTTCCATGAACTGCTGAGAAGTAAGTGTACTCCTTTCTGTCTCCATTTAGTTTTCTCCAGAGATCTTTCATATCTAACTTCTCTAGTATTCTATTTGCCTCTTTGACTTCTTTCTTATTTATTTTGTGGTTTGATTTATCTAATTCTGAGAGTGCAAGGTTGAGATCTCCCACTATTATAGTTTTGCTGTCTATTTCTTCTTGTATCTCTCTTAATTCTCTTTTTAAGAATTTAGATGCTACATCACTGTGTGGATTTATGTTTAATATTGATATTGCTTCATTATCTATGCTACCCTTTAGCAAGATGTAGTGCCCTTCCTTATCTCTTTTAATTAGATCAGTTTTTGCTTTTGCTTAATCTGAGATCAGGATGGCTACCCTTGCTTTTCTGACTTCACCTGAAGCATAGGAGATTCTGCTCCAGCCTTTTACCTTTACTCAGTATGTATCTCCCTGATTCAGGTGTGTTTTCTGTAAACAACATATTTTAAGATTCTGGCTATTAATCCATTCTGCTAACCACTTCCACTTTATGGGGGAGTTTACCCCATTCACATTTATGGTTAAAATTACCAATTCTGTATTACTTGCCATCTTGTTAATCCCTGTTTATATTTTTCTCCCTTCCTTTCCCCTTACCCCCTCTCCAGCATTAAACTTGTGAGCCCTACTTGCTTCTCACAGCCCTCCCTTTTTAGTATCCCTCCCCTCACCTTAGATTTCCTCCCCTATCTTACTCTTTTCCCTCACAATTTCTGTATTCCCTTCCACTTAGCTTATACCTCCCTTTTTCATTTTTCCCCTCCCACTTTTCAATGAGATGGGAGAAGTTTCACCATAAATTGAATATATCTAAAATTTTTCTCTTTAAGCCAATTCTGATGGCAGTAAGACACACACTATGTTCATCCCCCTCCATTCTTTCTCTCAGATATAATAGGTTTCCTTTGCCTCTTCACGAGATGTAGTACCTCCACTTTACCCTTTCCGGGTACAATTTCCTTTCCACCTCTAGTTTCTAGAACAAGGTATACATGTATTCTTTATATATATTTATAGCAGAAATATAGTTCTCAATATTTCTTTTCATCTTTTTAGGTTTCTCTTGAGTCCTATATTTTTAGATCAAACTTTTGGTTAAGTTCTGGTTTTTTCATCAAAAATAGGTGAAATTTGCTTATTTCCTTGAATGTCCACCTTCTTCCCAGGAAAAAGATGCTCATTTTGTCTGGGTAAGTTATTTTTGGTTGTATACCAAGTTACTTAGTCTTTCAGAATATCATATTCCAGGTCCTTCGATCCTTTAATGTGGATGCTGCTAGGTCTTGAGTAATCTTTATTGTGGCTCCTTTATATTTGAATTGATTTTTTCTAGAAGCTTGCAGTATTTTTTCCTTTATCTGATAGTTCTGGACTTTGGCCACTATATTTCTTGGTGTTTTGATTTTAGGGTCCCTTTCAGTAGGTGATCAATGAATTCTTTCAATTTCTATTTTACCCTCTGTTTCTATAACTTCTGGGCAGTTTTCTTTGATAATTTCCTGGAAAATAGTATCCAGGCTCTTTTTTTCATCATATTTTTCCAGGAGTCCAATCATTCTCAGATTGTCTCTCCTAGATCTATTTTCCAGGTCTGTTGTTTTCCCAAGAAGGTATGTGACATCTTTTTTTCCATTGTTTCATTTTTTTGGTTTTGCTTGACTGATTCTTGGTGTCTTCTCGAATCATTCAATTCCATTTGTTCGATTCTGATTTTCAAAGAAGTATTTTCTTCACTCCTTTTTTTGTATATTTTTCTAATAGTCCAATTGAGTTTTTAAGTGAGTTGTTTTATTCTATGGAATTTTTTTCTATTTTGCCAATTTTATTTTTTATAGAGCTATTTTCTTTTTTTAGTTCACTAATTCTGTTTTTCAAGGATTTTATTTCTTTATCCACACTGTCTTTAAATGAGTGGATGATTTCTCCAGACTCTCTTGCCAAGCTTCCCTTTCCTTTTCCCATTTTTCTTCTAGTTCTCTTGTGAGAGCCTTTTTAATTTCTTCTATGAAATTCATTTGTGTTGAGAACCAGATCATATCCTCCTTTGGGGATTTATCTGGAGACAGTCTGTTTTTTTTGTCTCCTCAGGATTTAAAGTCTATTCTCTATCCTTATAGAAGCTATCAATGATTAAGGTCCATTTAAATTTTTTGCTCATTTTGTCAGAGAAGAATCAAAGAAGACAAACTACCAAAAAAACAAATAAACAAACAAATGCAATTTGCTTTTTTGGGGGGGGAGCGGGGCTGGATGGTGTTACCGAGCTTCCTCTACAGATTATGGGGGGGGGAGCAGAAGGGGGGCAGCATTGAGGCTCTAGCAGGACAGCAATGCCTGCGTCTGCACTCTGAGATTCTGAGAGTGTGCTGAGACACTATGGGCGGGTATGGTCAGGTCCTAAAAGACCCTAGCTTTCCAGGATTATAGTCTTCACCCCCTGTATTTTTAGCTTCTCTGCTTGTCTACTGGCTTGCTGCTAGGGCAAAGTATCCAATACTGCAGAAAAGCTCTCTCCACAGAGATGGCTGAGATCACACCCCACCCCCCTCCTGTCTGCTCAGCTGTGAGCTGTCTGCAGTGCTCTCACTGCCACAGCCTGCCCTCAGCCTGTGCCCAATCTAAAACTGTCCCCACCCTCGAGCACCTTTTCTGGTGAATTTCAAGGTTCTCTTCTCTTAGTAATTATTTGTGGGTTTTTTTTTCAGTAAAGCACTAATTACAAGGCTTGTCATGAATTAAATTCTGAGAGAAAACGTGGAGCTTAAATAGATGTGAGCTTCCTCTCCACCATCTTGGCCATAAGTCTCCTGTGGTCATAGTGTTAAAGGGCCAACATCAAATGTTGGCTCATGTAAGATATTGTAAATATGCGATCAACACTTTGAAAATCCATGGCCCTTTCTTCTCAGTTAAGCTTTGGGGAATATTGTAGATAGAGAGAATCCAGGGAAATCCATCCTCCATGAGAATGTAATGATTGTTCTTGATTTACTTGTGTTCAACTCTTTCTGACCCCATTTGAGGTTTTCTTGGTCTAGATACTTGAAGTGGTTTGCTATTCCTTCTCTAGCTCATTTTACAAATGAGGAACTGAGGCAAATAAAGTTAAGTAACTTACTGAAGCCAGATTGAGCTCATGAAGATGAGTCTTCCTGATTCCAAGCTCAGTACTCTATTGTACCATCCAGCTTTCCTAATTTATCTAATAGAAAAATATTTATAGACATAGGTTTAGTTGACTTTCTCTAACATGTTCTTATTTTATTCCCTCTAAGTAGGCACTTGAACTTTGAAATTGTGCTCTCCAATAACATGTTAAACATCCCTGGCAAGCAGTTCAAGTCCCTCTTAAGTGAGGAAGGCTCTCCTTTCCCTTGCACAATTTTGTTGTAGAAAAGGCTTGGGGAAATAAAGGGATGGAAATGTTGATATGTGCTTTGCTTTTAAAAGACCTGGGGGAGGAGGAGTAAAATTGTATTTTTCTTATCATGGCAAATGTTTATTCACCTGGAAGAAAGGAAAGCCTTTAGTTGACATGGTGGACCTAATAAATTCCTGAATTAAGGTGGAAGGGAAAAGTTACCTATCCTCTTCAGAAGTAGGAACAATGCATAATTCCCAAAGGGAAAGAATGTTTTGTTGGTGAGCTAGGGAACTCTGTATTTTACTGTGTTCAAAGCACCACTGGATACTGAGAATATAAACTGAAAAACAAGTTAACCCCTGTTCTCAAGATCCTCCTATTTTATTCAAAGGAAACATGCATCATAGAATGTTTCATGAGCAAGTCAGATAGAAAGGTCCTTAGAGGCCGGCAACAAAGCAGATATAAATGTATCTTAATCAATTCAATAATACAATTCAATTCAGTCTTATGCAATCTAATTTTCATGAACGTATCCATATCTATTGTCAATATTGAATGATTTTTTTAAAGTCAAGAACATTGGTGGTAAGAACTTTTTTAGAACCTACAAATACACATGATGATTGTGGAGGTGAAGATGAGAAGAGAGCATATTCCAGGCACAGGGGACAACCAAATCAAAGCTGCAGACATGGAGAATGACACATAGAGCTATTTTTCACTTTATATTAGAGTATGAAATTTATGAAGGCAATAAATATGAAATGAATCTGGAGATGCAAATAGTTGCAAAACTATGGAATCCTTTAAATGTCAGTGTGAGAAATGTACAACCTAAATACAATAGGGAACTTCTAAAGGTGTTTGAATTGGGGAGTGACCTTGGTTATTAATGTAAGCTAATTAAAATACACCATCTTTGTATGTGAATTGACTTGAAAAAATCTGCTAACCACTCTACCAAAGTGATATTATGGATAGAGTAGTATAAGAGTATGTTTTATTACTAAGACATCATATTTCAGATATATAGATGGAAGATGGATCCTAAGTGATCCTTGATCTATTATAATTTTCTTTGTCAGTGTTGTTTACTACCAATATAGCTGAACATAAATGGCAGCACTATATAAATAGCCTCTAATTTAATAAATTAAATAATAATAAATAAATTTATTTTTATACTTTATAGCTAATTGTGTATTTCTATGAGAGTAACATGTGTTTATTTAATTATACATTACTTTAAATGAACTCTGTCATCTCATATGAGTTCATGGGAATCCAGAAAGCAAACTGAAGTCAAATTGGAGCTCTTTCTTTCAGGCTTCTGAAATTCAGAAATTTCAGGAATTTCTCAGCATGTTTAGTGAAGCATTTGGGGTCAGCAGCAGGAATAAAGCTGGGGAGTTAATAATTTACTATTCCTCAACAATCATATATCCTGTGGACTGAAGAAAGTCTTAACCTCTAGATTAAAAATAATATATTTTTCACTTAAAAAAATAGAATCCCTAAAGGCTGAAGTCACATGTAGCTCATTGTTCCACAGCCTGTTCTTTATCGAAGAGAATTATGCATTTTAGTACTTTAATAATTTTCTGATTTAATGCATATTGATCAATTATAACTCAAAGTGCTATTTAGCATTTTATAATGATGTTTTATAGTTGCAAAGTATTAAATGCATACAATCTTTTCCACTTATTATATGCATATTAGTTTATGCTAATATATTATTGTATTGGTTATCCTTATTTAAAATTATCAACATATTATAGAATATGATATTGGGGAGTGACCTTGGTTATTAATGTAAGCTAATTAAAATACACCATCTTTGTATGTGAATTGACTTGAAAAAATCTGCTATTTTTTTTATCATAGTTGTCATATTTTTAAGTACTATTAATTGATGTTATCCAGAAATATTTATTGTGCACTAAATGAGCTAAAGTGCACTCTATTTATATTTGGAAAGTGAACAACAACAAGACTTGTTTAATTTATTAGATATCAGTTTGAATATACCTTTTACATCTATCCCTCTGCTGTCACTAAAACCAGAGTATCATAAAAATAGTGAGTTTTAACTCACAAGTTTGTGTATAGTGCTACTAGGTAGACTTATCAGAGGATTAAACTATGGATTAGGAGTTGGGAATTAGTGTCCTGGATTAGTCAAAATTTAGTGTGTGACTTCAATCAATTCATTTCAGTTCCTTGGGCTTCACTTTATGGATAAGGAATATGTTGATAGACAAAGTTATCCTTAAATTCTATATTTCCAATATTCCATTATTCTAAATAAAATCTCAAAGTGTACAGGCCCTTTTTCTTTGAGACTACCATCATATCTTTCTAGATCCTATTTTTTGCTAGTTGAAATAGGGTGAAAGTAGTAGAACTGTCTAGTTGAAGCAAGAGATTTCTGAGCCTTCCTTAACCTCAGTTCTCTTTGTTATAGGAGCCTATGAGATCAAATTGATGCAATTAAATTCAATTATATTTGCTGAGTTTAACAAATGTTACAAAGATATATTATGCCTAAAATATTGTGGTAGACTTTAAGCTGCAAAGTTGAGTAATATGTAATTCTTTCCCTCAAGGATCTTGCAATCCAGTATGGAAAGACCAAAGAGAAGCTAGGTTGTGAGTTATTGCTAGGGGATGGAGATGGAACAAGACAAAGATCACCATCCTTTTCAATCTTCCCAATTTACCACAATACTTGTCAATACAGAAAACAGAAAATGATGGGCAAAGTTAAGAGCAATTTCCTCACAAGAGTTTCACTCATCTTTTCTATTTATGAAAAAATAATAAATAGTAAATCCCTAGGATTATTTGTTCCAACCAAGAAGGTGTGATTAAAATGAAGAATTGAAATGTATTGTTGAACTCGTGTATTCAGAGGATATAGTAGAGAAAGTGAATAATTCTAACGAGAATATAACAATGAAATCTTAGATGTTTGAGCAAATGTTACCTAATATGAGTAGCCTGATTGAAGAGAAGAGTCTCGTTTTTATTAACTGAAAAAATTGACTCAGGAAATTTGTAGTACTACTTCAAGGGGAGAGACTCCCAAACTCTGATCCTCTTTTCATCTCCATATAGGGAATGGAGGCCCATATAGCATATGATATTGAAGATAGCACCTAATATAAAGACTAAAACTGAATCATAGCAAGTGGATAAAGGAACAGGCTAAAAAGACTAGATCTCTATTTTATAAGAAAGAAATTTAGTGACCACAGCACTATTCTCCCATCCTTACCCAAGTGAATGCTACATGTAGCTAAAAGAACCAGCACAGTTTTTGCAAGAGAAACACACATTAGGTGATGCAGTACATAGAACACTGAACTTAGAATCAGAAAGACTCATATTCCTAGTTCAAATCTGGCCTCAGACAATTATCAGCATCTCATCAAGTCACTCAGTCCTGTTTGCCTCTGTTCTTCAGTTATAAAATGAGCTGGAGAAGGAAATAGCAAACTACTCCAATATCCTTGCCAAGAAAACTCCAAATAGAATCACAAAGAATTATATGTCACTGAAACAACTGAACAGTGGCTATTAAACACTCAAGATGGTTGAATAGTTGAAGACTACTTAGAGTGGAGATAGGTTACCCAGTAGGACAAAATGGAGATGTGAAATGACTGGATAGAATATCTGATATGAAGCTTTAAAAATTGTCCCTGATAAGGAATAGGGTGAGAGCAGCACTATGGCAATCCTAGAAGACATCAGCAGCTATGTGAACTGTTTCTTGACATGTGTGTACTGGCCATGTAAAAGTCCTCATTGACATTATGTGCAGTTGTGATAGAGTGAGTTCAAGGTTTATAGAGAAAGGAGAATGTTCTGTTTTTATTTTATTGTTATAATATTTCATTCGATGTCTTTACTTTGAAGTTAAACATGTCCTCTGACTGGCTTGTAAAAGTAAATATGTCATTTGGATTCTGTATGTTATTTCATTTGAGAAGAATATGAGTCTCAGAGTACTGATAAGCTAGTTTAGATTTTTTAGAGACCCATGAACAGTAAGAAGGGAAATATTCAGATTCAAAACCAATATAGAGTTTAAATGCTATTCAAGCATTTACAATTAGTAAGGAGTTCTTCACCATATAAATCATGATCTGTATAATAAATCATCTGTATAACATTGTGGAGAAGTTAACAATTAATCAATTGTTTTTTTTATTTTTTTTATTTAATAGCCTTTTATTTACAGGATATATGCATGGGTAACTTTACAGCATTAACAATTGCCAAACCTCTTGTTCCAATTTTTCACCTCTTAACCCCCACCCCCTCCCCCAGATGGCAGGATGACCAGTAGATGTTAAGTACATTAAAATATAAATTAGATACACAATAAGAATACATGACCAAAACGTTATTTTGCTGTACAAAAAGAATCAGACTCTGAAATATTGTACAATTAGCTTGTGAAGGAAATCAAAAATGCATGTGGGCATAAATATAGGGATTGGGAATTCAATGTAATGGTTTTTAGTCATCTCCCAAAGTTCTTTCT
Organism: Sarcophilus harrisii; assembly: GCF_902635505.1. Classification (NCBI taxonomy): domain Eukaryota; kingdom Metazoa; phylum Chordata; class Mammalia; order Dasyuromorphia; family Dasyuridae; genus Sarcophilus; species Sarcophilus harrisii. The sequence continues at coordinate 149,683,315 of NC_045426.1, read as the reverse complement.
CTGGGCGTAGTTGGTTCAGTTCATTACTGCTCAATTGGAAATGATTTGGTTGATCTCGTTGCTGAGGATGGCCTGGTCCATCAGAACTGGTCATCATCTAGTATTGTTGTTGAAGTATATAATGATCTCCTAGTCCTGCTCATTTCACTCAGCATCAGTTCGTGTAAGTCCCTCCAGGCCTTTCTGAAATCATCCTGTTGGTCATTTCTTACAGAACAGTAATATTCCATAATATTCATATACCACAATTTATTCAACCATTCTCCAACTGATGGACATCCATTCAGTTTCCAGTTTCTAGCTACTACAAAAAGGGCTGCCACAAACATTCGTGCACATATAGGTCCCTTTCCCTTCTTTATAATCTCTTTGGGATATAATCCCAGTAGTAACACTGCTGGATCAAAGGGTATGCACAGTTTGATAACTTTTTGAGCATAGTTCCAAACTACTCTCCAAAATGGTTGGATTCGTTCACAACTCCACCAACAATGCATCAATGTCCCAGTTTTCCGCATCCCTCCAACAATCATCATTATTTTTTCCTGTCATTTTAGCCAATCTGACAGGTGTGTAGTGGTATCTTAGAGTTGTCTTAATTTGCATTTCTCTGATTAATAATGACTTGGAGCATCTTTTCATATGACTAGAAATAGTTTCAATTTCTTCATCTGAGAATTGTCTGTTCATATCCTTTGACCATTTTTTTTGGAGAATGGCTTGATTTTTTATAAATAAGAGTTAATTCTCTATATATTTTGGAAATAAGGCCTTTATCAGAACCTTTGACTGTAAAAATATTTTCCCAGTTTATTGCTTCCCTTCTAATCTTGTCTGCATTAGTTTTGTTTGTACAAAAACTTTTCAGTTTGGTATAATCGAAATTTTCTATTTTGTGATCAGTAATGATCTCTAGTTCTTCTTTGGTCATAAAGACCTTCCTCTTCCACAGGTCTGAGAGGTAAACTATCCTGTGTTCCTCTAATTTATTAATAATTTCATTCTTTATGCCTAGGTCATGAACCCATTTTGACCTTATCTTGGTGTACAGTGTTAAGTATGGATCAATGCCTAGTTTCTGCCATATTAGTTTCCAATTTTCCCAGCAATTTTTATCAAACAGTAAGTTCTTATCCCAAAAGCTGGGGTCTTTGGTTTGTCAAAGACTAGGTTGCTATATTTGTTGACTGTTTTATCCCTTGAACCTAACCTATTCCACTGATCAACAAATCTATTCCTTAGCCAATACCAAATAGTTTTGGTAACTGCTGCTCTATGATATAATTTTAGATCTGATACAGCTAAGCCACCTTCATTAATCAAATGTTTGTTAAGGAGATACTATGTAATTTTCATCGATGTTGAACATAACCAGATATTGAAGTATTTTTGATTAGGAACAAGTGGTAGATAACTTCCTAGGTTTTCATTTTCTTTATGAATAAGTATTACAGGTTGATTCATTGTGATTAATAGCTTTATTATAGTCTTTCATGGAAAAGACTACTTAGGTCACTTTGGGGAGATATAAAGAATTTTTCACTTCTTAGTTGTGAAATAGAAGCTTCCTTCCCCTTCAACTGTATCCTTGTAAGATTATATATTTAGAGTAGTAATGGAATTTAGGAACCACCAAGTCCACTCCTGTCATTGTTGTTGTTATTCAGTCATGTCTGACTTGTCACCATCCCATGGATTAAAGCAGGGGTCCTCAAACTACTGCCCATGGGCCAGATGCAACCCACTGATGACATTTATGTGGCCCACCGGGTTATGGCAAAATCAGATCGGAAGTGACATTCGACCTAAACTCGCATTAGCAATGCACCCTTCCGGTACTGGGCTGAGGCAACGGAGACAGAGTGTGAAGTGATACCAAGGTGAGGTGAGTTCCCAGGCCAGGGTGTGTGGTGTGGGGAAGGGAGAGAGATGCAGAAGATGGAGAACTGATGGCCCATGGCCTTGTACAGTAATGGCAGCCACCACAACAGACAGGCGTGGGGGATGTACAGTGCATGCTGTGCATGTCATGGCCACTGCAGGGGGAATTCATTGCAGCAGTGAAGGTCAGAAGCTCGGAGCGTGAAGAGCAGGAGAGAGAGTGTGGACAGAGGCATCACAGCACAGAGGCAGTTTGGAGGAAGTTGGGCATTGCAGTCTGTATATCTCTGTGCCAAGTTATTGCTAGTATATTGTTTTTGTAGCACTGTGTATATAGATATAGATATTTTACTAATAGCAATTTGGAATTCCTAAGAAATAATGATGTCAAGAAAAAAAAATTGACTCGGAGTATAGGATATTCAAAGAGCAGTGGACTTATGATTACTTTTTCATGCAGTACAAGGAAAGAGCTGTATGTCTGATATGCCAGAATACAGTGTCTGTGTTCAAAGAGTATGATTTGTGTCGACACTATGAAACTCAACATAAAGATAAATAAGATTGTTTGGTTGGAGAAGTGAGAAAAGATAAAATATTAAAACTGAAAAGTACATTGACAACTCAGCAAAATACTTATGTGAAGCAGAAGCAGCTAAATATTTCATCACTGCAAGCAAATTTTCAAGTTGCCAAGCTAATAGCATGCACTGGCAGACCATTCATGGAAGGAGAATTTGTTAAAGAATGCCTTCTTTCTGTTGCCAAAAATATGTGTCCAGAGAAGGCCAATTTATTTAGTACAGTGAGTCTTTCAGGACCTACAATTATGCAGCAGATTGAAGAAATGGGAGACAATCTGCATCAGCATTTGCAAAACTCCATAAAAAAGAAATTCATATTTTTCCTTGGCACTTGATGAAAGCAATGATGTTCATGATTCTGCACAACTTCTAATTTTTAATCATGGGACAAATGATTATTTTGAAGTCATAGAAGAGCTTGCTACACTGCAAAGAATCAAAGGAAAATAGCTATCAAACATTTTTTATCCTCTTTGATGAAACTCCAGAAAACTAAAAAATGATATAGTTTACTCCATGTAAGAAACATCATCAAGTCTATGAGTGAACTCTATCATGGTTAGTTACAGTTTCTTTCCAATGATAAGAATATGCAGAGGGAATAATTCATGTTTCCAAAGAGAATGATTTAGGATTTAGATACAACCTGTAGATCAGAGCTTATTAAACTTTGTCCCCCCTCAAATGCCTTTTCACCCAAGAAATTTTTTACATAACTCTGGGAATATAGCTATATAAAATAGGTATATAAACCAAATATTTACTGATAATAAATCATAATTTCACAACCCTCACATTCAGTAATTGTAGACCCTCTACAATTAAAGGGTCACAGTCAGTGGGAAACTCTGGATTAGGTATAAGAGCCTTCAACCCAGAGGAAACCTGCTAACAATATCTGGTTCAGCTCCCCATCTCTCCTAAGGACTCTCAGCCTTCCTGAGAAGTCAGGGGGCAGTGAGAACCTGTGTTGTGACTAAATCAGTGACACCAGGTGGCAAATAGTAATACCAGGTAGAAAACTACATACAATAGCAAGTTGTTCATGTGGTCCCACATGTGCAGTAAATACTCAGCACATGCCCAGTGTTGTTTTGATATTGGGGTATATAAGGTGGAAAGATCTTTCCACATCCTCAGGAATGAGGATCGCTCATCACTTCTCCACTAATGTTGTGATATGGGAACCACCTGCCAGTGGCTGCTGGAGGTCTAACTCAAACCTGTAGAATGGATCTTTTCATGTGAGAGGATGATGATGATCATAATACAAGGAGACTGAGAGGCAGTTGCTGTTCTCTGACCTTCCTATTGAGAGACAATTGCATTGTCTGATCTCTCTCCTCTTCCCTCTTGCATCCAATTTATTTCCTTCCCAGAAGCAACTCCTGTGTCAAAGCAAAGGCTACTTTGCTACTCCTTAAGATGTTATCATCAGCTGTGAAGCCCCTTTCCCTCCCCCACCAGAATTGACCTGCCCCTTCACTTAGGTATGGTCCTTAACACAAGTATGTTTTTAATCACCCCTGCATGGGGGCTCTAGAAAGCAGGACACAACAAGTAATAACCCCATGTGGGGTTGTGATCCAAAGTTTAAGAAGCTGGGCTCTACATCACCAAGCATTTTTTGCTGGGATACTAATTTGTCTTGTTTAATAACATTCAATGATTGTGTGAATTCCCACCCACCAGCTTAATTTTATTAATGGAGTTGAATTGAGTATACTCTACCTGTACTATTATGTTACTTTGGTCCATCTTTTACATGAAACAGTGAAAGAGTAAGTGCTGTGTAAAGAGCTCTTCTCTGAAAATAAACTTTTAGAAGTTAGTAAAGAATTGTGTATAAATTATAAGAATAGTATAACAATGTGAGAAGAATTTTGCAATTAGAAATTGTTTCTAATTAACTGTTTCTGTTACTGAAAATCTCCTTATAATCTTTTTCATAAGTGTGCAGAATAAAGGAAATCACATAAAAGGCAAACTACTATAAAGAATAGGTATACTCGCAAAAGGAGAGAAGGGAGCAGAGCTTCTTTGCACTTGGATGTAATCTTTTGTAATTTTTACTGCCAGTAAGCATAAAATTGTCAATCCAAGAAAGTTTTACATTGTTTCCGAGAAACAATATCTTGCTTACATAATTTAAGGAACACTAAGATTTAATAAAATACACTATTTGTTTCAACTTGTATTCTCCTATACTATCACGCCATCTCCCTTAAGTCCATAATATTTATCTGATGGTAATAAATTGATCCTATTTTCTTTCTTTTTCTATCTTCAGTACCTAGCTTAGTGGCAGACACATACTTCTTGTTGTTTCTTGAAGTTATGTTGTTATCATGAAGATGATGTCTTGACTGGCAAATGAATTGGATTTGAGAGAGGCAGAACTGTGCAAAGTCATCAGCCTAGTTCTCTATTCCAGGGTCACCTGAGTCCAGTGTCAAGATAAAGGTCAAGAAGAGTATTAGTAGCCCAGGATGCAGTGGGTGACCTTGTTTTTCTAAATTAAGGTTTTTCTCAAATCTTAGTTATCTGAAGCTACATCTATATCATGATTAAAGCAATGTAACAATTGAGGCAAGAGTTCACCCAATTTACCATCCCAAAGATACCAAACTGAGAGGGAAAGACATTTGGGGCCAGAACAGAAAGGGTTTGCTATTTATATATATTCTAAAGCATTAAAACCCAAACAATGAGCCCTTGAGACTTGGGCTGGATCTATTTTTGGCCATTCAATAAAAAGCCAGAATGGTTTGAGTTCAAGTAACTCCTTTTAAAGCACAGTAGGATTTTTTAGAGCCTGTTTTTCATATCTATAATTCAAAAAATCAAAAATTAAAACTGCACTGGACAAAAATAAATTGCCCCAGTTTTTTTGAAAAGAATAAGGAGGAGGAGGAGGAAGTAAAAAGCAGAGAAATAGAAGGGCAAGAATGAGAATGTTAAAATCAATTTATAGATTAATCCAAACTTTCTGTGAGTTTTTAGAACCTTAAAAAAAGATTCTCCTATGATTCTTATGCCATAAGATAGTCTCCTTCAAAAACCTTTAGAAGAATTTTCAAAGTATACTATGATGATATTTCTAAGGGCTTCTAATACAATGCACTGTTAGTAATAATCATCTTCCCAGGATCCTTGAGGCATAGAAGTGATCCTGGGAGATATTGCTATCCTGTGCAAACTTGGGCATGTTATCCCAAGTTCAAAAGGCCTGTATTGGTAGTAGATTATATGTATTTGTCATATGATAATCACGTTAAATAAGTCAGAGAGATTCATTACCAAATGGACCACAGTTTGACACACATTTCTGCCACAGCAATGCTCTAAGATTATATCCAAAATTCTAATGATAGGAAACAGCTTAATTTTAATATCCCCCAACCTTAGAGTGCTTTTGGTCTAACAATCTGTCAATGATTCTAAAATCTTCTGACTTTAGATTCTGAGGTTCACCCCCCCCCAACTTTAAAGTGCTATTGTTCTAACAATCTGTTAATGATTGTAAAATTCTTCTGGACTAGGAATATAATAATATTTCTTCACTTAGATTTTAGGGAAGATATATTGGGGATCCCAAGGCCCTCTGACCTTAGAGTGCTATTGTTTTGACAATCTGTCAATGATTCTAAAGTCTTCTTGCCTTAGAATAGTGCTACAAACATTACAGACTGTCATATAGATGATCTGTTGGTCAGTAACAACCAAGTTCTTGAGACAATATTGAATAAACTACCCTTCAAACCTACCTTTAATCCATAAAATTAGCAAATAACATGAAGCTCTGATCTAACTTTGTCCTATAAATCTATCTCCTTTCTCTTGGCTCCTTACTAAATTCTTTTGGAACTTAGCCTGCTTCAATTGGTGTTACACTTACAATATACTTTGCCTTTTGACTTGGATGTGGGTCCAATCCTGCCCATTCTTTTGAGACAACTCATGACACCGGTCTGCATTCCCAATCTTTTGGGGTCCCTTCTGTATCTCAACACTAGAGGGATTGTAGTCTGTATTTATTTAGAGAATATCTACTTTGAGGAAATCACAGATACTTGAAGAATGAAATTCCTGTCAGTATGCAAAGATAATCAAAAATATTTGAATTTATTTAATATCTTAGTTCATTTATTCAGTTTTTATACTTGCAACATCTTGGATTCTTCAGAGAAAAGTATAGGATAGTTTGGATGTATCCATATTTGAGCAAATATATCTGAATATGAATCATCAATGAATCAGATAGTTTAGACTTTTCAAAAGATCATTACAATGATAACTGCTTTTAGTTTAGAGTAAATTCCAGGTTGATTTTTAAGATTCTCTTTAAAACTTATGTAGAGGACGAGCTAGGCTTGATTAGATTAGTTAGAAAATGGTACAATGTGACTAAATCAGATCATAACTAAAAGGGTCAATTTGACTTAGCCTCTTCCTAGGCCATCTACTTTACCTATCATCCAAGCAAACATCTTACAAAATCTTGCTATTTGAGTCCTTCAAAGGGTACAAGTCACCATCTAATCTACAAAATATGGATGATCACTACAAGTCCATATACATGACTGGAAGAATTTCCTGAAATCACATAATGGCTTAGTTAATATCCATATATAAAGAGCAGCACATTTATTCTTTGAAATATAAATAAAATATGGACGCTTGCTTCTATTTCTGAACAAAAATGTCCCAGACTCACAGTTCAGGAAAAATATTCTAAAGGCTTTTCAGTAGTTAGTGCTTAATCCATATTTTTGAGTTATTTCTTTGGCAAAGAGGAACAGCAATATTGATAGAAGGTCAGAGATGTGACAAGGGATTTTTATGCTTCAGAAAAGAAGCAAAGGGGCTGGGAAAATCTGAGAAATCACTAGAATGGGTAGAATGGAAAGCAGAAAAATTCACTATTGGTACCCCAAAATTGTAGTGCCTAAGGACACCCCATACCTACCCTAACAAAAACCCTTAGGGGATATATAAACTTAATTTTTTTTTGCATCAAGAGAATGCAAGCTGCTTAAGAGCAAAGACTGTTAATGTTTAATTTTATATTTTTTTACCTCCTGAGCCAAGCTCAGGGGCAGTTAGATAGTGTAATGAAAAGAATAACAGTCCTAGAATCAGAAATACCCGAGTTCTAAGCCCTGTTTGCCTCAGTTCCTTCATTTGTACAATTAACTAGAGAAGGAAATAGCAAATTATGCCAGCATCTTTACCAAGAAAACCCCAATTGAAGTCATAAAGAATTGGACATGATTGAAATAGTTGAACTTCAAGCCAAGCTTGCTGCTGTGAACCTCAATTAACAATAAACAAACATTTGTTGTTTACTATGTGCCAGCCATTATTCCTTAGTGCTGGAGAAGCAAAAGAAAGGTTAAACTGCAGAGAAAACATTTCAAAATATTTGTTGAACTGATTTGAATATGTGTTTTAAACCTCTAGAGAAGATGCTAATAGATAACAGGAATGGGCGTTTTGCACTATTCTTTGGTAATCTGCAAATAATCATGCTGTGTTACATGATTTGAGAGAGATTTTCATCTCTATGGAGAACATAACATTTGATCCATAGGCATTCCCTTTCTACATTAAGAAACATGGCATGAGAATAGATAGGTGAGAGATATGGAATGGGAAAACAGCCAAGTTGCTTTTCATATAACTCAGTATTGATTTTTTACCTTAATCCCTACCCTGTTTGAACAGGATATGGCATTCGCCAGTTTCACTTTCTCCCTTCTTCCCTCTTTTCTCATAGATGATCTCCTTGCATTTTCTATATTTCTTGGACTATGGTTGAAGAACTCTTCTTTTTCCCAGATACTTCAGTGCTGGAGGCACAGGCTTCCTCCAGAGGATACTGGCCAGGCTGGTCCTTTCAATCTTTAATCCCTTACACTTCATTTGGAGGACTGTTAATAGCCCCCTCAATGTAGCTGGTTGGCTGTTCAAAGATTTCTCCCCCACAAATTAAATTAAAAACCCTGGGTTTACTATCTGACTTCCAATTATCTATATTTTACTAGTAAATTAAAAGCCATCTGGGCTGGAAAATCTAGTTGGGGAATTTATATCGGAATTGCTGTATCATGATTTTAGGAAAATTAATTACTTTTTTAGTTCCCATATTGTCTACCTAAGTAAGCTTTCTAAGAGGAATGGAAAGTATTCCACATCGGAATTTTCTGCTCCTAAATCTCTTTAGATTTGCCCCCAAAATTTCCTCTTCTGACTAGTGTATTGTTTTAAGGAAACATTTGCTTTCATGATTATGCAAGCTCCAGACAGAAAACAGCTTTCAGTGTCTGTGCCAGCAAAAAAAGAATGCTAATAAGTGTTAGTCATCCACAGTAAATTAAAAATATGATAATAAAGGAAAATTAAAGCATGGTGTACTTGGGTGTTTGCTAGATCATCATAAATCCACATTTTTATAATCTCTTTCCTAAGAAAAAAGTGGGTGTGGCACTTACTAGCATCTTCAGTTATTTCTTTGACTAAATAATTCACAATCCAGCTTCTAAGGATTTCAATTCAATTTGCTTAATACCCAATATGTGCTAAAGACTGTATAAAGCTCTAGAGATACAAAGGTAGGCAAGACACAGTCCCAGATAACAAAGAGCTTAAGGTATGAGAGAATGAAGAGCTCCTGCATAAATATGATGATAGAAAGGAGTGTGAGATTGGTGCAAAAGACAACTCTCGGTATATAGCAAAGAGCTAAGATAAATTAGAGAGGGAAATCAATTTTATATGGAGAAAAGGGAAATATTCATGAAATATGATGAATCTGAATTGTCCCTTGAGTAAAGGGAAGAATTTTAACCAAAGGAAATAAAATGAGCCATTCCAGGTATGATAATTAGTGTGAATAAAGTCATTGAGAATAAAGTAGGCAGGATGAGAAAGAGATCTCAATGGTAGTAATGGAAAGTTGTCCTGTTTGTTGGAATCAGTCAGACATCAAGCATGTATTGACTGCCTACTACTTCTACTTCTTTCTTTCCTTCCTACTAATGTTGTGCTAGATGCTGATGTTAGAAATAATAAAAAATGAAAATCTCTACACTCATATATGAAATGTAGAGCACAGAAAGGAATATATCATGAAGTGAGGAATATATTAAGTATACATTTATAGATAGACTGATTGAATTGTAGAATTGAAAAGGATATTTAAGACAGCTGGAATAGGAAAGAGGGTTTTTGTTGTTGTTTTTTCCTTTCCTTGTGAAATGATAATGGCACAATCCTTACCAGTTAGCACAATCCCTTCCTTAGGCAAATGATGAAAGTTTGTGTGACTTGCTAAAGATCCTATAACTATGGCAGAACTGGGGTTAGAATTCAGATATTTTGACTCCCAGTCTAGTACTTTTTAATGTATGAATACTCAAATGAGATAGCATGCATAATATACAATTTAGATAAAGCACTTTGTGAATTTTAAAACACCATATACATGACAGCTATTATTTCTACTTAATAATGGGACATGTGGAAAGGAGTACTAAACTAGGAATCAGATAATATTGTTTTTCATTTTAACTCTATCCTATTCTAGTTGGGAGACCTACAATGAATTTATTAACTTTTGTTTCCTCATGTTTGAAATAGGTATGCCACTTGTACAGGACAATGTCTGAAAAAGGATTCTGGAATAAAAGAGCTTCTAAAAAGAAGTTTCAGTATTTATCTAGATTTAGGCTCCTGTTCAGGTCAGAATGTGTTCAGCTATATTTGGTTGAACACTAACCTTAAAGTGAGACCCAAATCCATAGTTCTACCTTTGTTGGATTTTGTTTAGTGTCTGAATTTTCACCTCAGAAACTCCTTTCAAAATAATGCTTTATTATCAATTGAAAAACCTTTAAAAATGGTTATTTCTGTCTCCTGGACCACTTGATCTGCAAAGTACCTAGCACTTAGAGAAGTTTTCTAGAGGTTGAAAACTAAGCTTGATAGAAATAGGAAGCACAGAGTAGTCTTTTATTTATCCTATTTGTTTTGAAATACATACTACATACATACATACATATATACATGTATATATGTATATATATATATATATATATACATTGTGAGTCATAAACTAGACTTGTATTTCATCTCACTAGGTCTCAGTGAGACATATAAAGTTACATTTGTCCTTGTGTTAGTACAACCTATGCCTTGTGTTTGTCACTTAAACTTGTTTAGGTTTGTCACCTAAACTTTAGGTATTTGTGTTATTGTTTGCCCTTTGTTCTTGAAGAGGACCAATTACATCATGCTGGTGATATCTTGACTTGTACATGAATTTGGAGATGGGGGGGCAGGGCTGTACAAAGTCATCAGCTTCTATCTCTCCTTTAGAGCCATCAAAGTCCAGGAATAAGATAAAGGTCAAGATGAGTAGCTATGGTCCTGAATACAATAGGTGACTTTGATCTTTCTAAATTATGATTTTTCTCAGTTTATTTGAGGCCATTGAGGTCAATGACTAAGGGTGGGGTTGCTTTTCTGTAAGTGAGGCCAAAAGGAATTTTGCTCCTTTATAGGGATATTGAAGTTTAGTAAGTAGATAAAATACAGTATTTGGGCTCCTTCCACTTCTAATATTTACTAGCTGTATTTCATCATCCTGGGTCTCAGTGCCCTCATTAATAAAATAAAGATAATAACATCTACTTCTGAATTCACACCCTGCCTACCTGTAGGCCTTAGACAAGTGATGGAACTTTTTAGAACCTTCATCTGTAAAATGAGGGTGTTACACTAGCTGGTGTCCGAGGCACCTTCTCCCTCTAAATATATGATGTTCAAAGTGCTTCACAAAATGAAGTTCTGGTATACTATATTACAATTGTGTCTTTTGCCTTAATGGACATTAATTTTAAATTTGCACTTATATGTTATTGCTGATGAACCTTACATATACCTGCAAGATCAGTTGGACAATTTTTTTATTGTTTTTGATGATTCTAAATGACAGAAAAATACTAATTCCATTTAACCTTTTGTCCAGGGCTTTTCTGAGTTTTGTCACGGAGAGTCAGCAAGCCTTTCCAGCAACTGAGAATGTTTTTGTTTTTGTATTAACTTTTTTTTTTTCAAAAACAGGCAGAAATACTTTTCAGCATTCACTTTGGCATAATTTTGTGCTCCAAATTGTTCTCTCTCCTGAACCCCTTAAAAAAAATAAGCAATTCAATATGAGTTAGACATGTGTGATTTTTCTAAATATATTTCCATAGCCTAGAATGTTAATATATATCTGCATATGGTTGCTTGATTCACCTGAGTTGGTTCTAAGGCAAACATATTCTGTCTACTACCCAAGTGAGCCATTCTCTCAGATAGCCTTTTGGACATTTACTTGTTTCACCAAATCTGCCTGTCAACAGAAAATTAAAAACTAATACATCTCTTCTCCCTAATAATTCATATCTGGGCATTCACCAACAAACACATTAAACTAGCAATTAAGAGAGAGGCTCATGTTCTATTCTGAGTCCCTCTCCAAATGAATGAAATCTTCAGAAACTTTGTGGAATGGCATTATCCTAGGATAAGATGCACTGGTCCATCAATGTTTCCTAATTCATGTGATTATAGATTTATTTCAGTATTTGATTAATGGAGAAGCCCATTCCCATTACTCTCCTTTCTAAAACCCTCAGTGATTTCCAGATTCCTACTATATAAAATATACATGCCTTAGTTCAGCTTTCACATACTAATTTTGATCTATTTTTCTAGTTTGATTTTTATACTATTCCCTTTTTGGCCCTCAAAATGATAGCCAACTTGGAAGATTTGTGTTTCACCACTTTTATTTTCTCCCTTTCCTCCATGCATGAAATGAACTCCATTCACAGTTCCATTTAAAAAAATATATTCCTATATCAATACCTCAGTGTCACCTTCTCCATGATACCTCCTCATTGGCTTAGATTAAAGAGATTCTTTCCTACCTAGACCCTTACAATGCATTTATTAATTTTATACCATGTATTGTTTATGTATTATAACATGCATTGTTAACAAGCATTGTTTATGTATATATCCTAATTTATCCCCTTACATATAATGACATGGGAGCTTGTTGAGGGCAGGAATTGTGTAGTTTTTCATTTTTTGTGATTCTCTATCAGAATTTAAGTTTCAGTCCCATTTTTGTTATATATATAATGAATCACGGCAAGGTATTCTATGTATCTGGGAAAGTTAACTAAGCCTGTATGTCACAGAGAAGATATCTATTTGTATTGATATTAGTTTACTTACTAAAGATTCCATATTCCAATAAAATCACAAATTTGCCAAAAATAAAAAATCTCTAATAATGAGAAACTATTTGTGAAAATGGCTAGAGAACTGATGGACTTGGGGAGCAAATATAATAAAGATGACAATACTACCTAAACGAATTTATTTGTTTAGCGCTATACCAATCAGACTCCCAAAAAACTATTTTAATGACCTAGAAAAAATAGCAACAAAATTCATATGGAAAAACAAGTGGTCAAGAATTTCAAGGGAAATAATGAAAAAAAAAATCAAATGAAAGTGGCCTAGCTGTACCAGATCTAAAAATATATTATAGAGCAGCAGTTTCCAAAACCATTTGGTATTGGCTAAGGAATAGATAGTTGATCAGTGGAATAGATTAGGTTCAAAGGACAAAACAGTCAATAACTATAGCAACCTAGTGTTTGACAAACCCAAACACCCCAACTTTTGGGATAAGAACCTACTGTGTGACAAAAAATGCTGGGAAAATTGGAAACTAATATGGCAGAAACAAGGCATCGACCCACACTTAACACCGTACACCAAGATAAGATCAAAATGGGTTCATGACCTAGGCATAAAGAATGAGATTATAAATAAATTGGAGGAACACAGGATAGTTTACCTCTCAGACCTGTGGAAGAGGAAGGAATTTATGACCAAAGAAGAACTAGAGATCATTATTGATCACAAAATAGAACTTTTTGATTATACCAAACTGAAAAGGTTTTGGACAAACAAAACTACTGCAGACAAGATTAGAAGGGAAGCAATAAACTGGGAAAATATTTTTACAGTCAAAGGTTCTGATAAACGAGTCATTTCCAAAATATATAGAGAATTGACTCTAATTTATAAGAAATCAAGCCATTCTCCAATTGATAAATGGTCAAGGGATATGAACAGACAATTCTCAGAGGAAGAAATTGAAACTATTTCTAGCCATATGAAAACATGCTCCAAGTCATTATTAATCAGAGAAATGCAAATTAAGACAATTCTGAGATACCACTACACACTTGTCAGACTGGCTAGAATGACACGGAAAGATAATGTGGAATGTTGGAGGGGATGTGGGACAACATGTACACTAATACATTGTTGGAATTGTGAATACATCCAACCATTCTGGAAAGCAATTTGGAACTATACTCAAAAAGTTATCAAACTGTGCATGCCCTTTGATCCAGCAGTGTTACTACTGGGCTTATATCCCAAAGAGATCATGAGGAAAGGAAAGAGACCTGTATGTGCACGAATGTTTGTGGCAGCCTTCTTTGTAGTGGCCAGAATCTGGAAACTGAACTCCATTCTCCATCAATTGGAGAATGGCTGAATAAATTTTGGTATATGAATAATATGAAATATTATTGTTTGGTAAGAAACGACCAGCAGGATGATTTCAGAAAGGCCTGGAGAGACTTACACTAACTGATACTGAGTGAAATGAGCAGGGCCAGATCATTATATACTTCAACAACAATACTATATGATGACCAGTTCTGATGGACCTAGCCATCCTCAGCAATGAGATGAACCAAATCAGTTCCAATGGAACACTAATGAACTTAATCAGCTACATCCAGTGAAAGAACTCTGGGAGATGACTAAGAACCATTACACTGAATTCCCAATTCTTATACTTTTGTACACCTGCATTTTTGAATTCCTTCACAGGCTAATTGTACAATATTTCAGAATCCGATTCTTTTTATACAGCAAAATAATGGTTTGGTCATGTGTACTTATTGTGTGTCTAATTTATACTTTAATATATTTAACATCTACTGGTAATCCTGCCATCTAGGGGAGGGGGAGGCGGGAAAGAGGAGAAAAATTGGAACAAGAGGTTTGGCAATTGTCAATGCTGTAAAGTTACCCATACATATAACCTATAAATAAAAGGCTATTAAAATAAAATAAAATAAGAGAGAGAACTGATGGACTTGGGTTCAAGTCCCATCTGACACATACCGTATGAAGCAAAAAAATTACAGAACAGAACAGTTGCCAACCTGCTTTATTAGAGGGATTTTCCTCATTGGAAGTTCCTTCCATCAGTGAAATACCATGTTTAGAACTCCAGTTAAAAAATAAAAATCCTTAGGCTGAGGTACTTTCTCCTATGCATGGTGAGCATTGTCTGTAAACTTTAATTGAAAAGTGGAATTTGATGCAAAAATATTGGGAACCAGTTTTAACCCAGTGAATTCAATGATTCTTAAACCTTAACCAAAAGCCCCTTTGAGCAGTACAAATGATCATGTCTTTTTGAAGGCTATATCAATACATCCTTAACTCTGATCAATCCTAGCAAACTGAAAAAGCTTCCAATATCCATTGTCAGTCATTTCAAGAGCAGCTTTGCTCATCACTAGGAGGTTTGATTACCAGATAATGCAATTTTGGGCATTAATTTGCCATAATTTGGCATAAATAATTTGGCCAAAAAACAATTTTTGCATGAATTTGCTGAAATGTACTCTGAGAGGTATACCTGAGCTGGGGGAAAAATCATAGGTATTTTATACTATTGAAAGAAAAAGAAGGAACTGCCATTTTTTAATATGTTTTCCCCAGGTGCAGCTGTTATGCCAAAGAGCAAGGAGTGGGCTGATAAGGAGGAAGGGATAGAAGGAGAAGCAAGAACCAGACATTTCCTTATTAACTAATGGTCCGGAAGCCATGTAATTAAATATCATAAAAGCTACCAATTCCCTTTTTCTGTTCCCCATGGAAACATCACAATTGTCAGAGTCATAAGAACCCAGGGTTTTAGCTTCAGCCAGCACATTTCTAGTCTCATTAAAAGCCTATATTAGTGTTCAGCGACTTGTAAAAGTAAACTTCCTTCTAGATGGGTTTATGTGCCTGGGTGATGAAGTAAATTCAAATGAATAAACTGAGGGTGATGGAAGAGGATTTTAGAGTTGTCCTTGCCCCTCTCATATGTTCTTGTTTATATTAATTGCAATGCAAACTTAACTCCCAGGGCAAACCATTCAGTTTCATAACACACACATATATATGTATACATAAACATTTATACACACACATATGTACATATGTATATACATACACACATACATAGAAAGACAGAGACAGAAAGAGAAACAGAGGGATGAGAGTATGAATAGTTTATATAATGATTTCCATTGTGAAGAACCAAATTTAATACTATTAATTATTAGAACCCAGTAAAAAGATATCTTGTTTCCTGTGTTTAGAACACGCTGTTAGTACTTCACAAATGTTTGACTATGTACAATGTTTTTTTTTCCTAAATGCTAACTTTTTCAAGTTTTGTAAATCTTGCTTTCCATAACAAATTACTGATTCAGAGCCAGGCCACATATAAATGCAGGCCTATATTGCAGGAAGTAATTATTATTTTTATATAGCTTTTTATTTACAAGATATATGCATGGGTAATTTTTCAGCATTGACAATTGCAAAACTTTTGTTCCAACTTTTCCCCTCCTTCCTCACCCCTTCCCCCAGATGGCAGGTTGACAAATACATGTTAAATATGTTAAAGTATAAATTAAATGCAATATATGTGTACATGTCCAAACAGTTATTTTGCTGTGCAAAAAGAATCAGACTTTGAAATAGTGTACAATTAGCTTGTGAAAGAAATAAAATACAGGTGGACAAAAATAGAGGGATTGGGAATTCTATGTAGTGTCTCATAGTCATCTCCCATGGTTCTTTCGCTGGGTGTAGTTGGTTCAGTTCATTAGTGCTGTGTTGGAACTGATTTGGTGCATCTCATTGTTGAAGAGGGCCATGTTCCTCAGAATTGATCATCATATAGTATTGTTGTTGAAGTATATAATGATCTCCGGTCCTGCTCATTTTACTCAGCATCAGTTCATGTAAGTCTCTCTGGGCTTTTCTGAAATCATCCTGCTAGTCATTTCTTATAGAAAAATAATATTCCATATTATTCATATACCACAATTTATTCAGTCATTCTCCAATTGATGGGCATCCACACAGTTTCCAATTTCTAGCCACTACAAAGAGGGTTGCCACAAATACTGTTGCACATAGAGATCCCTTTCCCTTCTTTAAAATATCTTTGGGATCTAAGCCCAGTAATAACCCTGCTGGATCAAAGGGTATGCACAGTTTGATAACTTTTTGAGCATAGTCCAAATTGTTCCCCAGAATGGCTGGATGTATTCACAATTCCACCAACAGTGTATCAGTGTCCCAGTTTCCCCACATCTCCTCCAATAGTCCACATTATATTTCTCTGTCATTCTAGCCAATCTGTAGTGTGTGTGTGTGTGTGTGTGTGTGTGTGGTATCTCAGAGTTGTCTCAATTTGCATTTCTCTGATTAACGATGACTTGGAGCATCTTTTCATATGGCTAGAAATAGTTTAAATTTCTTTGTCTGAGAATTGTCTGTTCATATCCCTTGACCATTTATCAATTGGAGAATGGCTTGATTTCTTATAAATTAGAGTCAAGTCTCTATATAGTTTAGAAATGAGTCCTTTATCAGAACCTTTGACTGTAAAAATGTTTTCCCAGTTTATTGCTTCCCTTCTAATCTTGTCTGCATTAATTTTGTTTGTAAAAAACTTCAATTTGATATAATCAAAATTTTCTATTTTGTGATCAGTAATGATCTCTAGTTCTTCTTTGGTCATAAATTCCTTCCTCTTCTACAGGTCTGAGAGGTAAAGTATCCTGTGTTCTCCTAATTTATTTATTATCTCATTCTTCATGCCTAGGTCATGAACCCATTTTGACCTTATCTTGGTGTACGATGTTAAGTGTGGGTCAATGCCTAGTTTCTGCCATACTAATTTCCAATTTTCCAAGCAATTTTTGTCAAACAGTGAGTTCTTATCCCAAAAGCTAGGGTCGTTGAGTTTGTCAAACACTAGATTATTAAAGGTATTGACTGTTTTGTCCTTTGAACCTAACCTGTTCCACTGATCAACTAGTCTATTTCTTAGAAAATACCAAATTGTTTTGGAAACTGCTGCTTTATAATAATTTAGATCTGGTACAGCTAGGCCACCTTGATTTGATTTTTTTCATTAATTCCCTTGAAATTCTTGACCTTTTGTTTTTTCCATATGAACTTTGTTGTTATTTTTTCTAGGTCATTACAATAGTTTTTTGGGAGTCTGGTATAGCACTAAATAAATAGATTAGTTTAGGTAGTATTGTCATCTTTATGATATTTGCTTACCCTATCAAAGAGCATTTAATATTTTTCCAATTGGTTAGATCTGACTTTATTTGTGTGGAAAGTGTTTTGTAGTTTTGCTCATATAGTTTCTTATTTTCCCTTGGCTGATAGATTCCTAAATATTTTATACTATGGGTAGTTACTGTAAATGGAATTTCTCTTTGTAACTCTAACTGTTGGATTTTGTTAGTGATATATAAGAATGCTGATGACTTGTGTAGGTTTATTTTGTACCCTGCAACTTTGCTAAAGGTGTGGATTATTTCTAATAGCTTTTTAGTAGACTCGATGGGTTTCTCTAACTATACCATCATATCATCTGCAAAGAGTGATAATTTGGTTTCCTCATTACCTACTCTAATTCCTTTAATCTCTTTCTCAGCTCTTATTGCTGAGGCTAGCATTTGTAATAAAATATTGAATAATAATGGTGATAGTGGGCATCCTTGTTTCACTCCTGATCTTACTGGGAATGTTTCCAGTTTATCTCCATTACATATGATGCTTACTGATGGTTTTAAATAGATGCAACTGAGTATTTTAAGGAAAAGTCCATTTATTCCTATACTCTCGAGTGTTTTTAATAGGAATGGGTGTTGGATTTTATCAAATGCTTTTTCAGAAGTAACTATTTCTAAGAGGCAGGATTTTTTTCTGAACCTCATGTTCTGTTTTGTGAAACAATAAAATTTTGATGTAGAAATTTTTATTTTTTATCTATTTTTATTTTAGTGTACTCTTTTTTATTGAAACTTTATTTCTCAAAACATATGCATGGACAATTCTGTAACATTAATCCTTGCAAAACCTATTTATTTATTTATTTTTAACACACATTGCTTTATGAATCATGTTGGGAGAGAAAAATCAGAGCAAAAAGGAAAAAAAAAACATGGAAAAGATAAAAATGACAGAAAAAAAGAAATGAACATAGCATGTGCTGATTTATATTGTGTCCTTAATTGTTTTTTTATTTGTGTGTTTGTTTTTTCTGGATGCAGAAGGCATTTTCTGTCCACAGTGTACTGGGATTGCTTTAGATTACTAAATCATTGAGAAGAACCAAGTCTTTCATACTTGATCATTGCACATTCTTGCTGTTATTTTGTACAATGTATTCCTGGTTATGGTTGTCTTGCTCATCATCAGTTCATGTAAATCTTTCCAGGCCTTTCTGAAATCATCTTGTTCATCATTTGGAAAGAACAATAATATTCCATTACCTTCATATACTACAACTTGTTCAGCCATTCCCCAATTGATGGCCATATACTTATTCAGTAATTCTTTGCTACCTCAAAAAGAGCTGCTACAAACATTTTTCAAATCTGTGTGGAACCTTTTTTTTTCCTTTATGATTTCATTGGGATACTTGATGAAGAAATGTTAAGGATAGCTGAAAAGGACTTGTGCACATTTTATTCACTCTTAAATTGCTGAGGACTTTGTATGTTGCTGTTTTATATAAGCTATCACATTGACTGTTCTTTATCATTCATTTTTCAATAACATTTTTCAAGTTTCAGGTAATATACTTTGCTGCTAGAAGACATAGAACTCTTCTATTTATGTTATGTCTATTTACTATCTTCTATTTATGTTATGCCTATTACTGAATTGTTATGAAATACCCTCTATCGCCCACCTGTGTAAGAGAGAAAGATAGTTGACTCATATCATAGAATATTTTTGCACAGAGGTTTTCTTGCTCTGTTTATTTTCTTGTAAAAATCAGAGACACAATAGATGAGCATAATGGGATAGTTGTTATATTGGTTCGTCTGTGCTGCCTAAAGACTAGCATTTCCACCTAGTCAGTACATATGTGAAGGGGCTTCTTATAAACAACAATGAAAATGGATATGCATGATGTAACAGGCTATCTTTCTGGATGAAGATGTCAGAAAATTTAGGGTTAAGGAAAGGATCACAGAATTTAAATTACAGAAACCTTAGAGACAATTTTGTACTGCCCATTCCTTTTGTCTTTTCACAGAGGTGAAGTAGCAGGAATAAAAAGAAGCAGTTCACCTTGCTATGTGTAGAAATATCAACATGCAATTTGCAAATTGTGATAATTTCCCCCTTTGAGATGAATTTATGCCTTTAATTTATTTGATATTACTAGCATTTGTATAAGTATCGTTCATAATAATTGATGAAACATCCTTGCCTCATCCTTGTATTTATTATGAAAAATTACTTTTCTGAAAGTTGTTTTGCTAACTGTTGCTTGAATCAGAACATAGGATCATAGATTTGGGACCAATCCTTAGAAGGCATATCATCCAGTCCTCTTGTTTTATGGGTGAAACTCAGAAATATTAGGTTTTAAGTAGAAGAACTCAGCCTTAAAGGTATTATAGTCCTATAAGGATCTAAATAGTGTAGAAAATCCAATTGATGTATACACATATATGCACACACACACATACACACACACACATACACACACACATAGTGTAATTGGATATTTAAGAGAGAAAGAGAGAAAAAGAGAGAGAGAGAGAGAGAGAGAGAGAGAGAGAGAGAGAGAGTGCACGAGCACTATTATAAGTCACTTTCTAGCAGATTTTTAGCTCTCCATCTTGTGTAGTTGATGGAAATGCTCTGTATGAGGAAATGGGAGAGGTCCATAACATGCTTCATTTTTGTAATTATTTCTTTGGGGGGAATGAAAATTCTTGCTTTTACTCCCTAGTGCCCAAAATTTTAGCTAGCAGGGATGATGACTATATTTATGCAGCTGTTAGAGTCACTGCAAAAAATTAACTTTATAAACCATTTAATATCTTGACAATACCTTTTGATCCACTTTTTAGACCATTGTGTTGTTTTCCATTCTTATGGAAAATTCTCTTCATTGTAAAAGCTTTTAAGTAATTCCTGCAAGACTTAATAACTTTTTTTAAACTTTAAGGGAATGCCAACACAGTGGTTCATAAAATGTCCTCATTCAAGTCTTTAATTGTCAGGATATCCTGATTTCTAATTCATAAATACTTCTAATTCATGAATTATATCATTGCACAGTTGGATGGTGCTCCAGTATAACTAACTTAACAATGAGACTTTCTGGTTTATGATGTTCTTGAAAGTATAGCATTTGAGTTCAGACTCTAAAAATGTATCTGTTATATTCATTATTTAAACAACCTATTTGTGAAGTTGTTATTGAAATGAAATAATGAAAATATTTAAATTGCATGCGCTATCTTTGAAGTTCCTATTGAAATGAAATAATAAAAATGTTTAAATTGTGGAGCAATTGGGTAATTTTTGGTGAATGAGAAGAATGAATGTTACAAATGTCCTGTTATTGGTACTGCCTTAATATCCTGCTGAGAGAAAAGAAAAGTTTCTGAGCACATACTGATCAGGCATGATCTCTTATACTTATTTATAAAGGAAAAAAATATGTTTGTTAATAAATATGCATGTTGGTGATAAATACCATTGTCCATAGCAACAGTAAGAGTTATATATTATGTATTATCCTAAGTTTTAGTAAGGTATACAAATGTCTGTATTCTCTTTAGTCCATGAATTAAAAATTCTAAATGGCCTAATTAACTTGCAATTACAAAAAATCATGAAGTTTCAAAGGGGCACAAGGGAACTGATTTGACTTGTAGACTACAGAAATGTGCCTCTGCTAAACAGAGCCAAGATGGTGGAGTAGAGAAAGAACTCAGCTAAGCTCTATTATTGTTTCCTCCAAACCCCTTTAAAATAATACCTCACACTTGCAATGGAGAGAGCCATCTGCATCCAGAGATGTGGGGAGTGAGTATGCATTATAAAAAAGTGTTTTCACCGTTTTTGTTGTTGTTGGCTTGTATTTTGTTTTCTTTCTCATTCTTTTTTTCTTTCTTGATCTGATTTTTCTTGTGCAGCATGCTAATAGTAGAAATATTTATAGAAGAATTGTACATATTTATATTGGGTTACTTGCTGTCTAGGGGAGGAAGTAGAGGAAAGGGTAAAAGGAAAAAAATGGAAAACAGGATTTTGCAGGGGTGAATGTTGAAAATTATCTTTGCATGGATTTTGAAAATAAAAAGCTAGGAGACTTCTAGCCAAGATGGTGGAGAGGACACTCACACATCTGTTTAGGCTCTGTCTTGCTTTCAGAATATTTTTTTCATGACAAGGCCACAGAATTAGTGCTTGAGTGAAAAAACAAACCCTACAAATAATTAACAATAGAAGATATCCTCAAAATTTGCACAGAAAAGGTCTGGTTTTGCTCATGCGTGGTTGGTTAGATGAGGTGCAGACTGAAGGCAGGCAGTGAGAGCACAGGAGTCAGGGAGAGCATCAGTACACACCGAGTAGATTTGAGGGGGTTGGGGTGTGAACTCAGCCATTTCTGCTGGGAGAACTTTACCACAGTGTGGCTACTTTGCCCTGGCAGCAAACCAGTAGATCAACTGAGAAGCTATAAACACAGGAGGTAAAGACTATAACCCCGAAAAGCTAGCATCTCTCAGGACCTGGCCACACTCACCTGGAGTGTCTCAGCATGCACTCAAGAGTCTCAGAGTGCAAACAATGCAGCCATTGCTGTCCTGCTAGTGCCTCACTGCTGCCCCCTGAAGTCAATAGAGGAAGCTTGGTAATACCATCACCCCCCCCCCCCCCCCCCCCCCAAAAAAAAAAAAAAAAAGAATACCTTCAAAAATATAGGTTGCCCAGATTAACAGAGGAAGGGATTACAGATAATAACAGATGGGATTAAACAGTTCCATCTTAGAAAAAGAAATAGAACAAGCTATTAATCAACTCCCTAAGAAAAAATCCCCAGCACCAGATGGATTTATATGTGAATTCTACCAAACATTTAAAGAACAATTAACTCCAATATTATATAAACTATTTGAAAAAATAGGGATTGAAGGAGTCCTACCAAATTCTTTTTATGACATAGACATGGCACTGATAACTAAACCAAGTAGAATGAAAACAGAGAAAGAAAATTATAGACCAATCTCCCTAATGAATATTGATGCTAAAATCATAACTAAAATATTAGCAAAAATATTACAGAAAATCAATCCCAGGATAATACACTATGACCAAGTAGGATTTATACCAGGAATGGTTCAATATTAGGAAAACTATTAGCATAATTGACTATATCAATAACCAAATTAACAAAAACCATATAATCATCTCAATAGATGCAGAAAAAGCATTTGATAAAATCCAACATCCATTCCTAATAAAAACACTTGAGAGTAAAGGAATAAATGGACTTTTTCTTAAAATAGTCAGGGGTATATATTTAAAACCATCAGTAAGCCTCTTATGTAATGGAGATAAACTGGAACCATTCCCAGTAAGATTAGGAGTGAAAAAAGGTTGCCCACTATAACCATTATTATTCAATATTGTATTAGAAATGCTAGCCTCAGCAATAAGAGTTGAGACAGAGATTAAAGGAATTAGAGTAGGTAATGAGGAAACCAAATTATCACTCTTTGCAGATGATATGATGATATACTTAGAGAACCTCAGAGATTCTACTAAAAAGCTATTAGAAACTATTCACAACTTTAGCAAAGTTGCAGGATACAAAATAAATCCACATAAGTCATCAGCATTATTATATATCACACAAAATCCAACAGTCAGAGTTACAAAGAGATATTCCATTTAAAGTAACTACAGATAGTATAAAATACTTAGGAATCTATCTGCCAAGGGAAATTGAGAAACTTTATGAACAAAACTACAAAACATTTTTCACACAAATTAAGTCTGATCTAACCAATTAGAAAAATCTTAAATGCTCTTGGATAGGCCGAGCGAAAATAATAAAGATGACAATAGTACCTAAACTAATGTATTTATTTAGTGCTATACCAATCAGACTCCCAAAAAACTATTTTAATGACCTAGAAAAAAATAACAACAAAATTCATCTGCAAGAACAAAAGGTCAATAATTTCAAGGGAATTAATGAAAAAAAAATCAAATGAAGGTGGTCTAGCTGTCACTGATCAAAAACTATATTATAACGCAACAGTCACCAAAACCATTTAGTATTGGCTAAGAAATAGATTAGTTGATCAGTGGAATAGATTAGGTTCACAGGACAAAATAATAAATAATTATAGCAAACTAGTGTTCCACAAACCCGAAGATGCCAACTTTTGGGATAAGAATTTAGTATTTGACAAAAACTGCTGGGAAAACTGGAAATTAATATGGCAGAAACTAGCCATGAACCCATACTTCACACCATACACCAAGATAAGGTCAAAATAGGTCTATGATTTAGGCATAAAGAATGAGATTATAAATAAATTAGAGGAACATAGGAAAGTTTGCTTCTCAAGCTTATGGAAGAGGAAGGAATTTGACCAAAGAAGAACTAGAGATCATTAGTGATCACAAAATAGAAAATTTTGATTGTATCAAATTACAAAGCCTTTCTGCAAACAAAACTAATGCAAACATGATTAGAAGGAAAGCAATAAACTGGGAAAACATTTTTACAGTTAAAGGTTCTGATAAAGGCCTCATTTTCAAAATATATAGAGAATTGGACTCTAATTTATAAGAAATCAAGTCATTCTCCAAATGATAAATGGTCAAGGGATCTGAACAGACAATTTTCTTTCTTTTTTTAATAGCTTTTTATTTACAAGTTACATGTATGGGTAATTTTACAGCACTGACAATTGCCAAAACTTTTGTTCCAATTTTTCCTTTCCTTCCTCCCTCCTCCTCCCCTAGATGGCAGGATTGCCAGTAGATGTTAAATATATTAAAGTATAAATTATATACACAATAAGTATACATGACCAAACCGTTATTTTGTTGTACAAAAAGAATCAGATTCTGAAATATTGTACAATTAGCCTGTGAAGGAAATCCAAAATGCAGACAGGCAAAAATATAGGGATTGGGAATTAATGTAATGATTCTTAGTCATCTCCCAGAGTTCTTTCGCTGGGTGTAGCTGATTCGGTTCACTACTGCTCCATTAGAACTGATTTAGTTCATCTCATTGCTGAAGATGGTCAGGTCCATCAGAATTGGTCATCATATACTATTGTTGTTGAAGTATATAATGATCTCCTCGCCTTGCTCTCCAGGCCTTTCTGAAATCATCCTGTTGGTCATTTCTTACAAAACAATAATATTCCATAATATTCATATACCACTATTTATTCAGCCATTCTCAAGTTGATGGGCATCTAGTCAGTTTCCAGTTTCTGGCCACTACAAAGAGGGCTGCCACAAACATTCGTGCATATAGAGATCCCTTTCCCTTCTTTATGATCTCTTTGGGGTATAAGCCCAGTAGTAACACTGCTGGATCAAGAGGTATGCAGAGTTTGATAACTTTTTGAGCATAGTTCCAAATTGCTCTCCAGAATGGTTGGATTTATTCACAATTCCACCAACAATGTATTAGTGTACATGTTGTCCCACATCCCCTCCACCATTCCGCATTATCTTTCCCTGTCATTCTAGCCAGTCTGACAGGTGTGTAGCGGTATCTCAGAGTTCTCTTAATTTGCATTTCTCTGATTAATAATGACTTGGAGCATGTTTTCATATGGCTAGAAATAGTTTCAATTTCTTCCTCTGAGAATTGTCTCTTCATATCCTTTGACCATTTATCAATTGGAGAATGGCTTGATTTCTTATAAATTAGAGTCAATTCTCTATATATTTTGGAAATAAGGCCTTTATCAGAACCTTTGTCTATCAAAATATTTTCCCAGTTTATTGCTTCCCTTCTAATCTTGTCTGCATTAATTTTGTTTGTAAAAAACTTCAATTTGATATAATCAAAATTTTCTATTTTGTGATCAGTAATGATCTCTAGTTCTTCTTTGGTCATAAATTCCTTCCTCTTCCACAGGTCTTAAAGGTAAACTATCCTGTGTTCCTCTAATTTATTTATAATCTCATTCTTTATGTCTAGCTCATAAACCCATTTTGACCTTATCTTAGTGTATGGTGTTAAGTGTGGGTCGATGCCTAGTTTCTGCCATACTAGTTTCCAATTTTCCTAGCAATTTTTGACAAACAGTAAGTTGTTCTCCCAAAAGCTGGGGTCTCTGGGTTTGTCAAACACTATATTGCTATAGTTATTGACTGTTTTGTCCTTTGAACCTAACCTGTTCCACTGATCTACTAATCTATTCCTTAGCCGATACCAAATGGTTTTGGTAACTGCTGCTTTATAATATAATTTTAGATCTGGTACAGCTAGGCCACCTTCATTTGATTTTTTTTATTTCATTAATTCCCTTGAAATTCTTGAACTTTTGTTTTTTCCATATGAACTTTGTTGTTATTTTTTCTTGGTTATTAAATTATGAACAGATAATTTTCAGATGATGAAATTGAAACTATTTCCACCCATGTGAAAGACTGTTCCAAATCACTATTGATCAGAGACATGCAAATTAAGACAACTCTGAGATACCAGTAAACACCTGTCAGATTGGCTAAGATGACAGGAAAAAATAATGATGAATGTTGGAGTAGTTGCGGGAAAACTGGGATAGTGATGCCTTATTGGTGGAATTGTGAATGAATCCAACCATTCTGGAGAGCAATCTGGAATTATGCTCCAAAAGTTATCAAACTGTGCATACCCTTTGATCCAGCCGTGTTACTACTGGGCTTATACCTCAAAGAGATACTAAAGAAAGGAAAGGATCCTGTATATGTCAAAATGTTTGTGGCAGCCCTGTTTATAGTGGCTAGAAACTGGAAAATGAATGGATGCCCATCAATTAGAGAATGGTTAGGTAAATTGTGGTATATGAATGTTATGGAATATTATTGTTCTGTAAGAAATGACCAGAAGGATGAATACAGAGAGGATTGGCAAGACTTACATGAACTGATGCTAAGTGAAATGAGCAGAACCAGGAGATCAGTATATACTTCAACAATGATACTTTATGAAGATGTATTCTGATGGAAGTGGATTTCTTTGACAAAGAAATCTAACTCAGTTTCAATTGATCAATGATGGACAGAAGCAGTTACACCCAAAGAAAGAACATTGGGAAATGAATGTAAAATGTTTACATTTTTGTTTTTTCTTCCTGGGTTATTTTTACCTTCTGAATCCAATTCTCTCTGTGCAACAAAAGAACTGTTACGTTTTGCACACATATATTGTATCTAGGATATACTGCGACCTATTTAACATGTATATGACTGCTTGCCATCTAGGGGAGGAGGTGGAGGGAGAAAGGGGAAAAATCGGAACAGAAGTGAGTGCAAGGGATAATGTTGTAAAAAATTACCCTGGCATGGGTTCTGTCAATAAAAAAAAGTTATTATGATAAATTTTTTAAAAATGACCAGCAGGATGAATACAAAGTGGCTTGGATAGACTTACATGAACTGATGCTGAGTGAAATAAGCAGAACCAGGAGATCATTATACACTTCAACAATACTGTATGAGGATGTATTCTGATGAAAGTGGATATCTTTGACAAAGAGATCTAATTAAGTTCCAGTTGATCAATGATGAACAGAATTAGCTACACCCAGAGAAGGAACACTGGGAAATGAATGTGGACTACTTGCATTTTTGTTTTTTCTTCTATTTTTACCTTCTGAATCTAATTCTTCTTGTGCAACAAGAGAACTGTACGGTTCTGCACACATATATTGTATATTATAACATATTTAACATGTATAAGACTGCCTGCCATCTAGGGGTGGAGGTGGAGGGAGGAAAGGGAAAAGTCGGAACAGAAGTGAGTACAAGGGATAATATTGTAAAAAACTGCCCATACATATTTTTTGTCAATAAAAAACTATATTAAAAATTTTTTACAAATCTATTTTTCTTTGAAAAAGAAACTTTCAAAAAAACATGTCAAATTAAATTCTGGAATGGAAAAACTAACAAAAGGTCAGTGAGATATCTTTGTAGCCCAAATCAACATAGGAGTTCAGAAAGAACAATTTACGTGTAGAAGGGAGACAGTTAACACACAGCCCATTGAGTGAAATATCAGTAGTGGGACTAGGCATGGTGACAGAGTCCTCAAACTAAGAGACCATAAAAGAAATTACAGGGAAATCCTGTGCTAGAATTAGATATAAGAACAGATGCTATTTGGCAACTTCATCACCTATACCAGACAGTTCTCACCTAAGATAAATTTGCATTATGCAAATTTGATTTTAGCTAAAGAATTCTAAAAGAAATCCACATTCAAAACAAACAAACAAACAAAAAAACCCACCACCACTACCACAACAAAAACCAACCCTATTTTAATCTTCCTTTACATTAGTGTACTCTCTTTTGACTCCTGCTCCTCAACCCAGAGGTCCCAGGCCTCCTACTCCCCTACCAAAATCTCTCCAAATGAAAGCAAAGAAGATTCTGCCCAGTCCCAGCCAAATCAGGAGTTGGCTTGAAACCTTTGGTAAGGAAAAAGGAGACTTTTAATCTGCTTCACTCACCCAATTTTATACCAATATAAGATCAAAATGGATGAATGATTTATTTATAAAGTGCAATATAAGAGAGAAAAAAAATGTACCTGTGAAGAAAATGTTTATAACCAAAGTAGAGATTGAGAGGATCATAGAATGTAAATAGATCATTTTTATTATATGAAATTAAAAATCCTTTGCACAAATAAAACTAAGTGAGGAAAATTAGAAAGAAACCAAAAAAAAAAAAAAAAATGCCACATTTAATAAAGGCCTTATTTCACAAATATGTAGAGAAGTGAGCCAGATTTATAAAATATATGTACCATTCTCCTGTGATAAATGATTAAAACTTACAAACAAGTAGTTTTCCAAAACAAAGTTATCTATAGTCTTATGTAAAAATGCTCTAAATCACTACTGATTAGATAAATGTAAATTAAAACAACTCTGAGATACCACTTTTGGTATCAGAAAAAGAAAATAAAAAATAATGGACAGGACATAGAAAATTAGGACATTAATGTACTTTTGATGGTGTTGTGAAGTAGTCCAACCATTCTGGAGAACGATCAGAATTGTGCCTCCAAATTTATGAAACTATGTAAATACTTTGATCCCCGAATGTTACTACTATATCTATTTTCCAAAGAGATTAAAGAAAAGGCGAAAAAACCTATTTGTACAAAAATCTTTAGAGCAGATTTTTTTTTTCTCATAGCAAAGAATTAGAAAAAGAATTGCCCATTAATTGAGGAATGGCTGAAGAAGTCATGTTATATGAGAGAAATGTGAACTGAGTGTGGATTACAACATAGTATTTTCACTTTTTTGTTGGTGTGGTTTGCTTGCATTTTCTTTTCTTTTTCATTTTTTTTGAATGAATTTTCTTGTGCAGCATAATTGTGAAAATGTGAGTAGAAGAATTGCACATATTTAATATATACTGGATCACATGCCATCTAGGGGAGGGAATGGGAGGAAAGGGAAGGAGATAAAAATTGGAACACCAGGTTTTGTAAGGATGAGTATTGAAAACTATCCATATGTTTTGAAAATAAGTTTTAATAAAAAATAGAAGAAAAGAAATGATCAGAATAATTTCAGGAAGATTGGGAAGATACCTAAATTCATGCATAGTAAAGTGAGTAGAACCAGGAGAATGTTGTATATATATATATATATATTTTTTTTTTTTTCATGTTTAAGAATAAGAATTGAATCCAGGTTCTCTAGTTCTAAGGACAGGGCTCTTTCTACACTATCATCTTGTTCTGTATCTCATTTTCTCGGGACTCTTACCTCTATTTTCCAAAATATCAACTTATAAATCTCACAATTAATTATGCTAATCAGAGAGGGTTCTGGGTAGTGCTGTACTATTAGATGTTTAAGTATTGGTTTTCTGAACAAAAAGTTCACAAATGTCACATTTAATGTAGAAGCTGATAAATCTTGTATCACTATGTCTATGTCTTCATAATATTTGAATTGTTCCTTTCTACTTACTTGAAATATTTTCTGTTTGGCCTAGGAGCTCTAGAATTTTCTATAATATTCCTGAGGGGTTTTATTTGGGGATTTCTTTTTTATTATTATAGCTTTTTATTTAGAAAACATATGCATGGGTAATTTTTCAACATTGACCCTTGAAAAATCTTCTGTTCCAAATTTTCCCCTCCTTTCCCCAATCCCCTCCCCAGATGGCAGGTAGTTCAATACGTGTTAAATATGTTAAAATATGCTAAATCCAATCTATGTATACATATTTATACATTTATCTTGCTGCACAAGAAAAATTGGATCTAGAAAGAAAGTAAAAAAACCTGAGAAGGAAAACAAAAATGCAAGCAAACAATAACAGAAAGGGTGAAAATGCTATTTTGTGGTCCACACTCGTTTCCCATAGTTCTCTCTCTGGATGTACATGATTCTTTTCATCATTGAACAATTAGAACTGGTTTGAATCATCTCATTGTTGAAGAGAGATTCTATCAGAATTGATCTTTGTATAGTCTGTTGTTGCTGTGTATAATGATCTCCTGATTCTCCTCATTTCACTTAGCATAAATTCATGTAAGTCTCCCCAACCCTCTCTGAAATCATTCTGTTGGTCATTTCTTACAGAACAATAATATTGCATAACATTCATATGCCATAATTTATTCAGCCATTCTAGAATTGATGGACATCCATTCAGTTTCCAGTTTCTAGCCACTACAAAAAGGGCTACCATAAACATTTACATCATTACAGCATACTATGTATATGTGAACTAGGGAACTATTACATCACCATGCTAAGTGCTAAGTATATGTATACTACAGAACCATTTATCTTACCAATTCCACTGAATTAACACCTTGTTTCAATTATACTTCTTTCAAGTATACTTCTCCAACATTTATGTTGGAGTCCTAATTTTTATCCTAATATATTGTCAATTTTTGTATAGCTTCCATGAATTGCCAAGAAGAACATGTAACCCTGTCTGTCTCCATTCAATTTTCTCCAAAGATCTATCATACCTAACTTGTCTAGTATTTTATTTACCTCTTTAACTTCTTTCTTATTTATTTTGTGATTTGATTTATCTAGTTCTGAGAGTGAAAGGTTGAGGTTTCCCACTATTATAATTTTGCTGTCTATGTCTTCTTAAAGCTCTCTTAACTTCTCCTTTAGGAATTTAGATGCTACACCACTTGCTCTGTTTGTGTGTGTGTGTGTGTGTGTGTGTGTGTGTGTGTGTGTGTGTGTATTTACTATTGATATTGCTTCATTATCTATGGTACCCTTTAGCAAGATATAGTTTCCTTATCTCTTTTAATTAGATCAGTTTTTGTTTTTGCTTGATCTGAAATCAGGACGGCTACCTGTTTTTTCTTTTTTTTTTTCTTTTTTTTTTTTTTTACTTCACCTGAAGCATAATAAATTCTGCTCCAGCCTTTTACCTTTAATCTATATGTATCACTCTGCTTTAAATGTGTATCTTGTAAACAACATATTGTAGGATTCTGGCTGCTATCCAGTCTGCTATCTGCTTCCACATTATGGGAGAGTTAAAACTATGTCTGTATTTCCTGCCATCTTATTATCCCCAGATTATGCTTTTCTCTTTCCCTTTCTCCTTACCCCCATCCCAGTATTTAACTTATGAGCACCACTTGCCTCAAGCAGCCCTTCCTCATTGGAATCCCTCCCTTTTTAGAGTCTCTCATTTCTTATACCTTTCCCCTGCTATTTCTGCATTCCCTTCTATTTAGCCTGCTCCTTCCCTTTTTGCCTTTCGCCTCCCATTTTTCTCTCTTTGAGCCAAATCTGATGAGAGTAAGGTTCCCACAATGTCCATCTACCTCCCTTTTTTCCTTCAAATATAATAGATTTCCTTTGCCTCTTTATGAGATGTAATTTCCCTCTTTTTACCTCCACTTTTACTTTTTTCTGGTACAATGCCCTTTCTTCCTCTAGTTCCTTTTTTATATTCTAATGGTAAAATCAAATTATATATGCACTCTCTGTTTATACCCATAACACATATACAGTTTTCAAGAATTCTTTTTACCTTTTTATACTTCTCTTAAGTGCTATATTTGCAGGTCAAATTTTTTGTTTAGCTCTGGTCTTTTAATCAGAAATAAATGTAATTCACCTGTTTCATTAAATGCTCATTTTCTTTCCTGAAAAAAAAAAGTGCTGTTTAATGGGGCAGTTTATTCTTGGCTGCATTCCAAGTCCCTTTCCTTTCAGAATATCAGATTCCAGGCCCTTTGATCCTTTAATGTGGATGTTGCTAGATCCTAAGTAATCCTTATTGTGGCTCCTCGGTATTTGAATTTTTTTTCTGGCTGCTTTTAATATTTTTCTTTGTTCCAATAGTTCTGAAATTTAGCCACAATATTCCTTGGAGTTTTAATTTTGGTGTCTCTTTCAGGGGGGGAGGTTGATGAATTATTTTATTGGCTATTTTACCTTCTGATTCTGTGACGTCAGGGCAGTTCTCTTTGAAGATTTCCTGCAAAAAAAAAAGTGTCTAGGCTCCTTTTTTTTCCATCATAGTTTTCAGGGAGTCCAATAATTCTTAGATTATCTCTTCTAGATCTATTTTCCAGGTCAGTCGTTTTCCCAAGTAGGTATTAATTTTTTTTTTGGTTTTGCTTGACTGATTCTTGATGTCTCATTGAGTCATTCACTCCCATTTGTTTAGTTCTGATTTTTAGTGAATTATTTTCTTCATTTATTTTTTTACTTCTTTTTGTATTTGTCCAATTTAGTTTTTATATGAGTTGTTTTGTTCTATGGGATTTTTTTCCATTTCACATTTTTAAAGAGTTATTTTCTTTCTCCATTTCACAAATTCTGTTTTCCTAAAAGTTATTTTACCTTTTCCAGTTCACAAATTCTGTTTTCCTGGGAGTCCTTTACCTTTTCCATTTCACATATTCTGTTTTTTCAGGGAGTTGTTTTCTTTTTCCACTTTATCACACCTATATTTTAATGAGTTATATGACTTTTCCAAAGCCTCTTCCACATTTTCTTTTCCTTTCCACATTTTTCTTCCAGCTCTCTTTTAAAATCCTTTTTAATTTCTTCTAGGAGAGCCTTTTGTGGTGGGGACTAGGATATATCACCATTTGGGACGTCATCTGGAGACAATCTGCTTTTAATCTCCTCAGGATTTGAAATCTGTTCTTCTCTTTCACCATAGAAGCTATCTATAGTTAGAGTTTGCTTTGCTTTTTTTACACATTTAAAAAAAAAAAAGTTGAGATCTGTTTTTAGAGCAAGGGAGACTTTCCAAGCTTTCTCTACAGGCACCAGGAAATGGCAGGGAAGTGACAGTGTCTGCACTGGGATTGCTCTGAGTCATTCCCAGTGCTGGCTGAGTGTGGCCAGGTCCCATGAATCTCTGGCACTTTGGGGTTCACTCTTTACCATTTGTGTGTGTGTTGGATGTTTTATAACTTCTCTGCTGATCTGATGGCTTGCAACCAGGGCAGAGTAGCCAACACTGTGGTAAAGTCCTCCCTATAGATTCTCTACAGTGTGGAGTTTGCAATGCCCTGTGAAGACGGCACCCCACCCTGGTTCTACACAGTGTGCACTGGCCTCGGTGTTCTGCCTGCCTGCCTGTGCCTGGCCATCTCTTGCACCCAACTGAAACAGACCTTTTCTGGCAATCTTAGATATTATCTTCTGCTGCTAATTTGCTGAACTCCTAATATTCATGGATTCTGCCAGTCCAGCACTATTTCAGAGGCTGAATTTCGTAATTAGTGTGAGGGTAGTAGGAAAACTCAGAAAAAAAAATGTGTGTCCTCTCCCCCATCTTGGTTCTTCTCTCCCACTCCCAGATTTCTTTCAGGAAGTGATTGGTAGATTCTTTCCATCTCTGTTTTACACTCTGGTTTTAGAATATCAGGGCAGTTTTCCTTGATAATTTCTTGAAACATGATGTCTAGACTCTTTTATTAATCATGGTTTTCAGGTACCCCAATCATTTTTTAAAATTATCTCTCTTGGATCTATTTTCTACATCATTTGTTTTTTCAATGAATTATTTCATGTGATCTTCTACTTTTTTTCATTCCTTTGATTTGTTTAATTGTTTCTTGACTTCTTATAAAGTCATTACCTTCTATTTGTTCAATTCTAATTTTTAAGGAATTTTTTCCAGAGAGCTTTTGTATATCTCCTTTTCTGTTTGGCCAAGTCTACTTTTTATAGTTTTTTTTTCCTTTGCTGAATTTTTGTGCCTTTCTTTCTTTATAATTCTTCTTTCTTTTCCTCATTGGCTTGTTGTACATCTCTAACCAGTCTGTTTTTTAAAAGATGTTATTTTCTTCATTTTTTGTATGTGAACTTTACCAAGCTATTAATTTATTTTTATGGCTTTCTCGCATTTATCTTCACAATCTTTCTTTCTTCTTCTCTTATTTGATTTTCAAAACTTTTAAATCTCCTCCCTAGCTTGAAATCAATTTACATTTTTCCTTGGAGGTTTTGGATGTAGGACCTTTCGTTTTGTTAATTTCTTCTGAATGTGAGTTTTAATATTCCTTTTCACCATAGTAACTTTCTCCATTCTGCTCCTGATTTGTTTGGACTGGGGCTGTGCTGGTATAGTTTATGCTGGACTATGCCCCAGCTTTATTCTGGTCCAAGAGAGCTTTTCTGAAAACCTTTTAAGTTGTCTTTGGTGTCTGTGGAAGCTATGGAAACTGCTTCTATTGCCATTGGTTTGCCTGTATTGCACCATGCTCCACTCTGATGCTAATGTAATAGACTTTTTCTGCTGACATTTAAAGGTGTCTTGGGCTGGGAAATTGTTTCACTCTATCTTTTTGCATGTTCTGCTACTCAAGAAATTATTTAGAATCATTATTTAAATGTATTTTGAAGTATTTGAGGAGAATTTGGATGAGGAAATGTCTTTACTATATCATCTTGGCTTTGCTTCCCCTCATTCTTAGCTTACAGGTTTTGATTTATTTAATAGAGGTGTCTAGATTTTGTTCACCTTTAATTCATTCATTAGACCAATGGACTTCTTGGTTGATGGTAATACTCAATAATATTTGTAAAAATTGTTTAACACAGTGTCTGGTACATAGTAGGTGCTTCTTAAGTGCTTATTCTCACTTCCTCAACTATAAAAAGAGGATAAAATAGCATCTACCTATAACGATAATAGTGAGGATTAAATGGGGAAGTATTTTATTTTACTTTTTTTTATTATAACTTTTTATTGACAGAACATATGCCTGGGTAATTTTTTTTTACAACATTATCCCTTGCACTCACTTCTGTTCTGACTTTTCCCTTTCCTCCCTCCACCCCTCCCCTAGATGGCAAGCAGTCTTATACATGTTAAATATGTTATAGTATATCTTAGATACAATATATGTGTGCAGAACCAAACAGTTCTCTTGTTGCATAGGAAGAATTGGATTCAGAAGGTAAAAATATACTGGGAAGAAAAACAGAAATGCAACCAGTTTATACTCATTTCCTAGTGTTCCTTCTCTGGGTGTAGCTGCTTCTGTCCATCATTGATCAATTGGAACTGAGTTAGATCTTCTCTTTGTCAAAGATATCCACTTCCATCAGAATACATCCTCAAACAGTATCGTTGTTGAAGTATATAATGATGTAATGGGGAAGTATTTTTTAAAGCTCTTAGTGCATAGTATTTAATAAGCTTTTGTTTCCATCCTTTCTTCCTTCCTGTAACAGATGAGGAAACTGAGACACCGAAAAATTAAATTACTTGCCAAGAGTCATACAGCTAATTCTCATCTGAGGAAAATAGTTACTTAAAAAAATAATAATTGTTTTCTAATATCAGCCCCCACAGTTAGTTTATTCATTATACCACATTCCTTTGGATAGTGAGATACACACACACACACACACACACGCACATTGACATGTATACACATGCCACACATGTGTGTATCTGGATTGGGTTCACATAAATATAGAAGCATTAATTACTATTCTTTGGAGATATTTCTTCAAACTGATATTTCAGTCACTAGTTCTGCCTTTTTCGCCCCTGTCTGTCCCCTGAATTAAGTGACCTGGTATGCATCAAATCCATTGCTGTTTGGCATGTTATGCTAAGAATTCTCATTTGCCAATAGGATCACTTTGCACTGAAACATCTATTAAGAGAGAATCAGAGCAATACCTGGATGAACTAACAAATTGTAGGACAGTTTAAGTGAGGGTGTATGCTTCACACTTAGCATGCAAGTGGTTTGGTTTTTTTTCCCTACTTTTTGAGAAAATGCTAGATGAAAAGGAGATAATGTCGATTGAAAACACAATTTCTTTTGGCTAAAAACAAAGAAGTAACTCATAATTCTTATACTTCATGTATTCCAACATATCAGACTTTCTGTTTTGTATATTAATGTATTAACGGTATAGTAGATCATTGTTATACAATGTTAATTATGATGTTTATTAAGCCAACAGCATTTATTAAGCACTTACTATGTACCAAGCATAATTATAAGGGCTAATGATACAAAGAAAAGGAAAACATGTTCCTATTCTCAAGGAGTTCATATTTTAATGAGGGAAACAATAAGCAAATAATTATATGTTGATAAGATATAGACAGTAGAAATAGAATAAGTATAATAACAAAGCCAATAGAAATAGTGTTGTATGTGTGCCCTGAATACCTGCATTCAATGCTTACCTTCTGTCATTTAATTTCTTTGCCTCTCATGTTTCTCAATTTTGTAAACCACAGAAATATCTTCATCATCTTAAGACTTAAAGAGGATTAAACTAAATTATTTCATGTATGTGAAGACATAAAGTGAATAGAAATCAAGAGATTTCAGAATATCTCCCTACAATATGTGATACAGATGAAATGTTCTTCTAAGACAAATTATTTCCTTCATTTTGATCATCCCTTTAAGAAAGCTTCCATTAACCTCTCAAATTGATCGGAGGTATTCATGTAGGCATTATTTATAGTGATAATACTATTTTTAAAAATTGACAACAGACATTTATCAAATAGTTACTTGGTATAGAAAATGCCATCCAGGAAAAGAGTAATTGGAAAGAAAAGTGGACCAGTCCTAGAGTAAGATCAGTTAACAGATTGATGACTAGCTTTTGTGGAACCCTTTCACCTTTGAAATTTTAAATGGCCTCAATTGAAGCCCTTGAGTATTATTTAAGTTTGTTCTTTTACCCAATCTCATCTTCAAAAATCTATACTCAGACTTTTCTTCTGTAACTTTGGAAAGTAGGAAACTGATACGTATCAGCATAAACTTGCTAATAAAATTAGTAAAAGAACAAAAATAATGTTCAAATAAATTAAGTTGTAGTCATTTAAATATGTGACTAATTGAACAAAACTAGAAACTAAGGGGACAGTTTTGCAATATTTTCGAGTTCCGTGGTCAAATTACAGAAAGATTTCTATTGCATAAAATGAGAGAAATTTTGATATTTTTCTGATTAGTATGAACCATATTGGTATCAAAGCTAGATTATTTCAGATTTCAAAAGTAAGATAATGACAATTGTGTGGCACAGTGGGTAGAGTGCTTGACCTTTAAGACCTGAGTTAAAATCTTATCTCAGACATTTAATAGCTGTGTGATCCTGGGCCAATCATTTAACTTGTATCTGCTTCAATTTTCTTAACTGTATGCAAGGGATAGTAATAATATTCATCTTTCAAGGTAGTTGTGAAGGGAAAAAATATTTATGAAGGGCTTTGCCAACATTAAAGTTAACAGATTTTATTTATAAGAAAAAACCTTATCTATTTATATCCCTTTATAGAAATATCTGTAGATATAGATAGCACATAGATGGACATAAAAGAATTTAGGTCTATTTGTAAGAATTGATGGAAACATATATGTACATTTATAAAAACCTTTATCTATTTACATTCCTTATGTTTCTTTCTTTCTTTCTCTCTCTCTTTCTTTCTCTCTTTCGCTCTCTCTCTTTCTTTCTCTCTCTCTTCCTTCCTTCCTTCCTCCCTCCCTCCCTCCCTCCCTCCTTCTCTTTCTCTCTTTCTCTCTTTCTTCCTTTCTTTCTTTCTTTCTTTCTTTCTTTCTTTCTTTCTTTCTTTCTTTCTTTCTTTCTTTTTTTCCTTCTTTCTTTCTTTCTTTCTTTCTTTCTTTCTTTCTTTCTTTCTTTCTTTCTTTCTTTCTTTATAACTGTATAAATGTCATCATTCCTATGTCCATCTACATGCTATCTTTGCTAAATTTGTTAATTATTTCAAGTAAATTTAATTGATGTTCTTGCGTTCTCTAATCTTATTACCTACAAAAAGTGACAGTTTTGTTTCTTCATTGCCTATTCTAATTCCTTTGATTTCATTTTCATTTCTTATTACTGTAGCTAGCATTTCTAGTATATATTGAATAATAGTGTTGATAATGAATATCCTTGTTTCACCTCTAATCTTATTGGGAAAGCTTTTAGATTATCCCCAGTATAGATAATACTTGCTAATAGCTTTAGATAGATACCATTTATCATTTCAAGCAACACTTCCTTTGTTTCTTTGCTCTGTAGTTGCATAAGCTTTTTCAGCATCTATTGAAATAATTATATGATTTCTCTTGGTTTTGTTATTGATATTGTTAGTTATGTTGATAATATTCCTAACATTGGAACAACCCTGAATTTCTGCTATAAAGCCCATCTGGTCATAGTATATAATCCTTGTGGTATGTTGCTATTATCACTTTACTAGTATTTTTTTTTTTTAATTTGTATCAGTATTCATTAGGGAAACTGATCTCTAATTTTCTTTCATGTTTTAGCACCTTATGATATACATACCAGCACCACATTTCTGAGATAAAAAGGGCTTTGCTTAGATTCATTTTTATCTACTTTCCCAAATAATGTATTTAGCAATAGAATTCATTGTTATTTAAATGTTTGGGAGAATTTACTCAAGAACACATGTGCCCCTGGGGCTTTTTTTCCTAGGGAGTTCATAAATGTGTTGTTCAATTTATTTTTTTGGTGGGAGGGGGTTTATCAAATACTAGATTCCTATAGGCCTTGATTATTGTTTTGTGTGTATCTAATATTTTTGGATTGATCCACCACTCTATTTCTTAGCCTGTACAAAAAGGTTTTGATTATTGCTGCTTTATAATAAGTTTTAGGTTTGGTACTGCTAAGCTACCATACATTGTTGTTGTTTTTTTTTCATTAATTTCCTTGATAGAAAGGGATCCACATGTGCAAAATGTATGTGGCAGTTTTTTTGAGGTGGCAAGAAACTGGAAACTGAATGGATACCCATCAATTGGAGAATGTCTGGATAAGTTATGATATATGAATGTTAGGGAATATTATTTTTCTGTAAGCAATGACCAGCAGGGTGATTTCAGAGAGGCCTGGAAAGACTTACATGAACTGATGCTAAGTGAAATGAACAGAAGCAGGAGATCATTGTGCATGGCAACAAGATTATATGATGATCAGTTCTGATGGACATGATTTTATCAACAATGAGGTAATTCAGAGTAGTTCCAATGATCTTGTGATGAAGAGAGTCATCTGCACCCAGAGAGAGGATTATGGGAACTCAGTGTGGTTCACAATATAGCATTTTCTTTCTTAAAAGGAATTATCTTGATATTCTTGAAATTTTGTCCTTCCAGATTAATTTTATATTTTTCCTAGTTCTATAAAATTATATTTTGGTAGTTTGATTACTATGAAAATGAACAAGTAGATCAATTTAAGCAGAGTTGTCATTTTTATTATATTAGCTCAACCTAGCCATGAAAATTGATATTTTTCAAATTATTTAGACCTGACTTTATCTGTGTGGGAAGTGTTTGATAACTATACATGTAGTTCTTAGGTTTGTTTTGTCAGGGAGACCCCCAAGAATTTTATTTTGTCTGCAGCAATTTTAAATGGAATTTCTCTTTCTATCTCTTGCCGATGGATTTTGTCAGCAATATATGGAAAAGCTGACAATTTGTATGGGTTTATTTTATATATGCAACTTTGCTAAAACTATGAATTGTTTTCAATTAATTTAGGATTCTCTAAGTATATTATATCATCTGTAATGAGTGATAGCTTTATTTCTTCATTGCTTCTAATTCCTTTCATTTCTTTTTCTTTTCTTTTTGATAAAGCCAATATTGAATAATACTGGGTGATATTGGACATTCTTGTTTCACCCCGATCTTACTGGGAATGCATCCATCTGCAAAGAGTAATAATTTTATTTCTTCATTGCCTGTTCTAATTCCTTTACTTTCTTTCCTTGATATTTGAATTATTTTTGTCTGGCAGCTTACAGTATTTTTTCCTTAAGATTGAAAATTTGGAGTTTTGGAGTTTTGCAACAATTTTTCTTGGGGTTTTCCTTGTGGGATTTCTTTCTGAAGGTGATCAACAGATTCTTTCAATCAGTGTTTCCCCCTCTGTTTCTAGATTATTGGGGAAATTTTCTTCATTGATTACTTCTAAAATGCTGTCCAGGATCTTTTTTTTTTGGTCATGGCCTTCAGATCTGTTTTTCCAATGAAATACTTCACCTTTTCTTCCATTTTTCACTCTTTTTAGTTTGACTGATTCTTGATGTTTCACAAAGTCTTTATCTTTCATTTGCTCTGTTCTAGTTTTTAATGTGTGATTTTCTTCATTTTACTTTTGTATATCTTTTTCCATTTGGTTAATCCTATTGTTTAAGGAGTTGTTTTCTTCAGACAATTTTTTCCCCTTTTCCAAGCTGTTGACTCTCTCATGCATACCTCTCATTTCTTTTTTCATTTTTTTCTTCTACCTCTTTTATTTTCCTTTTAAAGTCTTTTGTAAGCATTTCCAAGAAGCCTCTTTGAGCTTCATACCAATTCATATCATTCTTTAATATTTCCTTTGTGGACATTCTGGTCTCATCTGAATTCATGTTTTAATCTGCCCTATCACCATAATAGTTTTCTATGGTCAAGGTTCTTTTCGATTTCTTGCTCATTTCCTTTCCTTTTCTTTTCATACTTTCTCTTTGTTTTTGTTTTTGTTTTACTTTTATGGTTGAGCTCTGCTCCTGGTGTGAAAGGGACACTGTATCAAGCTTCCTGTGCAACTCTGAGTGTTGGCTTTGATCACAAGGGTTGCTTCTATTTGTAGGGAGTAGCTTCACCTGCTCTTTTCAGAAAACAACCTAGTTTCCCAGAGTTTGCCTTCTAAGCTGGGACTGGAACATGCTCCCTCTCCCCCACCCCCATGTATTCCTCTCTTGAGCCAGGACTGAAGGTTTCAATTGTTGATTTGCTTTCACTGACTTTCTCAGAGTCTATCTAACCTGGGCTGAATAACCTTTTATACCCCAGTGAGACTGACTTTTCTTAAAGTTTTTTTTTGAGTCTGTCTTGAGTTAGAGAGTGGTTTCATTCTATCAGACTCTTCAGAGGCTTGGTTTCATGTGGTTTTTGAGGGAAAATGGGAGAACAATCACCTTGGCTCCACTCCTGGAAATCCTCTTTAATTTTTTTTTAAGGTTTTTTTGTTTTTGTTTTTTAGTTGCAGGCCCAATTTATTGATCTGTTCTTTTAAAAAAAAATTGTTGATATAAGAATTTAAATAAATTTCCTCTAAGCACGGTTTTGACAACATCTCATAAATTTTTGGATGTGGTCTCATTATTGAAATTTTGTTTAATGAAATCATTTATTATTTCTATGATTTGTTCTTTGACCCACTTATTCTTTAGGGTTAGATAATTTAGTTTCCAATTCATTTTCAGTTTATCTTTCTACTGTTCTTTGTTGAAATTAATGGTTATTACATTTTATATGAAAAGCATATATTTAATATCTCTGCCTTTTACATTTGATTTTGATGTTTTTTCCCCTGCTACATGGTCTGTTTTGTGTAGGTGTCATGTAGTTCTGAGAAAAAAAAAGATATATTTCTTTCTGTTCCCATTCAATTTTCCCCAAAGGTTGTCATTCTAATTTTTATAATATTCTGTGTAACTTCTTAATTTCTTTCTTGTTTATTTTTGGTTATATTTATTGATTTCTGAGAAGAGACAGTTTAGGTTCCCTACTAATATAGTTGTGCTGTCTATTTCTTCCTGTAATGCACCTCCTCAATACTTGATTTTTTTTTGGCTGCTTGTGGTAACTTTTTCCTTTACCTGAGCTGATAGTTCTGAAATTTGTCTATAATATTGCTTGGAATTTTTATTTGTGGATCTCTTCTCTTAGGTGATCAGATATTTTTTTCAATATCGATCTTGCCCTCTGATTCTAGGACATCAGGGCAGTTTTCTTAGATAATTTTTGGAAGGATGCTGTTCAGGTGTTCCTTTTGATTATGGCTTTTGGATACTGCAGTGACTCTAATACCATCTCTCCTGCATCTATTTTCCAACAGTTGTTTTTTCCATGAAGTATTTTCCATTTTCTTCCAATTTTTCATTCTTTTAAATTTGTTTGATTGATTCTCATAGAATCTCAGAGAGTCATCAGCTTTCACATACACAATTCTAACTTTTAAGATACTGGTTTTCTCATTTACTTTTTATAGTTTATTTTCCACTTGGCCAATTGTACTCTTTAAACAATTGATTTCTTCAATGGAATTTTGTATCTCCTTTTCCATGTGGCCATTTTGACTTTTTAAAGCAGTTTTCCGAGCAAAACTCCCCCCAAAATTCTCTTGGATCAATCTCATTTTTCTTCCATTTTTTCTTCTATCTCTTTTATATGATTTTAAGCTCCTTTTTGAGATCTTCCATGAATACTTTATGAGATCACTTCCTATTGTTCTTTGGGGTATTTGCCCATAGGTATTTTGGCATTTTTATCCTCTTCTGCCTTTGTATCTTGAAATTCCCTTTTATCATA
This sequence comes from Sarcophilus harrisii, assembly GCF_902635505.1. Classification (NCBI taxonomy): domain Eukaryota; kingdom Metazoa; phylum Chordata; class Mammalia; order Dasyuromorphia; family Dasyuridae; genus Sarcophilus; species Sarcophilus harrisii. Next base: position 149,640,511 of record NC_045426.1, on the reverse strand, counting down.
ATATTTGTCTGTGGTCAGATTCTTTTTTTCTGGTTATACTTTTTCCCTTTTTCTTTTAAATTTGAACAAGCTCCCAGGTAGAAGGAGTACTGTCTTAGGATTCTTGTGTCAGTTGTTGTAGGCCTAGACTGTTTCTCTGATGATGCACTGATATTTCCCTGAGGTCTATAGCAGGATCCTCATATGCACTGCTGTGTTGAGGAATTGGGGTTTGGGGTGGCTGCTGGAGGGTATAAATATCTGGAACCTTACTTGTTGCTGAGCCACACTCCTGATAATAGTGTCTGGCATATAATGAGGCTTGGTAGTATATTTTTGTATTTCCCTAAGCTACACTAAAGTATGTAGTAGTCCAGATTCTGGATGTTGCTGGTTTCCCTGGGAATAACTAAGTGTGGGTTTTCCTAGGCTTGTTATCTGTATGTTTTCAAGGGTTGTGCTAAAGTACATGGTAATGCAGGTTGCCTTTTTGCCCAGAGCAGTAAGTCTGGCCTCTGTAGGATGCCTGTTAGCCCATAGCTACACCAAAATACATGGTAGTTCCTGAAGCTGGAATCCACCAGATTCCCTGGCTATTCTAAGGCATGTGGGAGATTCTGGTAATTGATGTTCACCCATTCCAACACATAGGGGCTCGAGATCTCTTGCTTATTTGCTGAAGTGAGGCTTGATGATAGATTGTGGGAAAATTCCTAACCTGGACTGTACCCCAACTTTACCCAAATGATATGAACTCCTTTTATCAATCTTCCAAGTTTTCTGCACAGACTGATTATTTCACTCTACCTCCTTGCTGATTCTGTTGTTTCAAGACTCGTAATGAGGAGTTATTTTATGATTGCCCTAAGGTTAACAGGGGAAGTAATAGCAATCCAGAACTTAATCTGCCATTTTGGCTCCCAAAAAGTTTCCCAAGTTTGAATGGATTTTGTGCCAGTACTTGTCACTCTTAATATTGTATTTGTTTTGTGAATCTGTGCTCAGACACAAGGTTCAGTGATCCCACTAAGAGTTAGACTTTAACCCTACTTGAAGGGGAGATTTGGGGAGGTCATAGGAAGAGTTGGAAAAGTTGGAAAGTTGCTTTTTTTCTTGGTAGCTCAAAATACTAATCCATATCAGATTTCATTATTTGATCCTGCTGAGGTGTGAAATTTAAAAACTAGAAATGGTCCATGGTAAGACAAATTGGCACAGGCTTTGGAGGAAGCAAGAAGAAATATTTTTTCTCAGGTTTTAGAATCTAGCCACTAAACCTCAAGACTCAGAATGTTTACTTTGAAAGAAACTCAAGGTCTGTGGATGTTAGACAAAGAGACAAACAAATTCTCAGGACTAGGAGGGAGGAGAAGCAATTGAGGAAAAAAAAGACAGAATCAACACATAGCTTTTTGGAAGGCACAAGAGAACATTCTATAGTGTGTTGTGTTTTTTTTTTCCTCCTCCCTCATTCAAGCTCCTAATAATTATCTCTTGGAAGCTTAAAACCAGAAATCGATCTCTGTAATGAAAGGCTTCTCTTCTTTCACAGGTGTACACTGGGCTCTCGTCTTAGAATTATTCAGCAGTTTGCCACAATTCTACTCTTAGTATTATTATTATCATGGATTTTTTTTGGTTGTTATGGGAATAATGAGACTTGGAAACATATTAAACATTTGAAGTCTCATGCAGCAAAACATCATTTTGCCCACCTTGTCAATATCACAGATTTGTTTAAAATTTGGTGTGAGAATCTTTCTAAAACATTTTAATCACCTCGCATTTCTTAAAGAGTATACACAATACAATCTAACCTTTGTTTAATGACTCATGGCTGTGATTATGACAAGGAGCATAATCAGAGACTCAGATGCAGGTGTGATCTTATCAACTGGAATATTTCTATGAAAAAGATCACAATTCCTTCCTGCCATACCATATCCTGTGGCTTTTGCCCTTATCTTCATATATTATCATTATAGGAAAGGCTCTCTCTCCTCCCAACTTGCTGAAAGCTACTTTTCTTTCTCCTGTTGAGAGAAAATTTTGGATGTCCACCTAGTATCACAGGTGTCATATCATTTGTTAATGTTGTATCACCCTCATTTCAATCCAGTTTATCCTCTACTCAGTCATTAAAGAACTATTCCTAAAATTCAGGTCTGGTCATACTGTTCCCCATTAAATATAAAATCCTCTAGATTGTAAAGTTCTTCATATCCTGGCCCTTTTATAGTCTTCTCATATACTTTTCCTCGTTACATTTCCAATGCCCCAATAATATTGGCTTCTTTGCTATTCCTACATTAGATATTTCATTATCTATTTGCACTATTTTGCATATTAGTAATGACAAGTTCTTTAGCAGATATTTTTTAAATTAAATTTTATTTTTAAATAATATTTATTTTCTCTACACCTTTCCTTAACCACAAAAATATAACAAAAATATCTGTAATATATATATGTAGTCAAGTAAAACAAATTTCCGTATCAGTTAGGTACAAAATTTGTATCTAATTCTGCATATTTATTTCATCATTATTTTTTTAGGAAGTAGATAACATTCTTTATCAGATAGATATTTCTCTCTAGAATCTATAGTGTCATTTGATCAAAGCATTGCTGAAAGTTATTTAAGCTTGAAAATTCTTTTATAGCATTTTTATTCTGATCCTGCTCACTTCAGTCTTCATCAGTTCATAAAAATTATATTCCTAGGTTTCTCTGAAACCTACCCTCTTATACACACCTCTCAAATTGGGTAAGATGACAGGAAAGCTTTGTCAGTCTAAATACTTTTGAGTCTTTCAGGGTCCTTTCTAGCAAGTTCTTCAGTATTTCAGGCTTTATATAAGTGCATAAGTACAATAATGTCATCCACAAACAAAAGTGTCAGGAGTATCCCACCATCAGCCCAGAAAATGCATTTTAACTTTAATTCAGTGACAAAGACTTTTGGTGAACTTATGCCTCTGTCCCCAACCTGACTTGCTATTGATTAATAATTAAATAGGGTCATTTCTATTGTCATATATTTAAAAGAATTTCAAATAATTTTGACACACAAATAGGAGACAACTTGTTGAAAGGCTTTTAGCTAGTTTTATCTTCTATATTTAATATTTTTAATGATATGATTATCAAACAATAAGTACAGTGAGATCTCATATTCTGTATATCTTTCTATTGAAAAATAGCAAAGATGTGGCCCATTGCAGAATTTCACTGACAAAAGTCTGTTTATCCTCCATTAACATCCAAATCAAGAATACTTTCAATTTATATGTAAATGAGTATTATAAAGATGTTATATAGAAGGAAATTAGATGTATGGATCAGTGGTTGTAAATGTTTTCTCAGTTGCCTTTTCCCCCAACATTAATATGTCCTGAAATTATCTCCATGCCTCTGGTAACTTGTGTCACCTCTAGTATAGATTCTCTTTACATACCCTTGCTTCAGTCTAACTGCCTTTTCTGGGCTTTGTTCTAATTAGGGTTATTCCTCCTCTCTGTAAACCATCTGACACTATGGTATTAATGTTCATGTTTGGAAACTCTTTTGTTTAATGATGAGGAAAACCATGTATCAGTTTGTAGAGTGGTAGATTAATGTCAAAGGAGCATGGTTTTTAGAATGCAAAGATCCACATTCCATTCCCAACAGTAAAGTTTGCTACTTGGAATATACATAAATTCCCTAAGACTCATTTCCTCACTTCAAAAAGAGAGAGAATACTGCTTACCTCACAGAATAGTTATTAGGAGAATATTTGATTATGATAATAAACCAAAGAAATTTCAAGGAACTCTAAATTTTGAACTACCCCTTCCATTTCCGCCATTGGTAGAACAGCAGGAAAGGGGGCAAAGTAACCTAAGAACACACTCTTTTTTCAGCCCATATAAAAACTTTTATTTGACTCTTGGTATGTCAGATGTAGATTCATGCCCAAAGACCAATGATTGGAATTATTTCTGGAGAAGCTAAATTAGATCAATCTCCACATCTTGCTATAAACAAAACCAGAACAAAATTATAGTTCAGTGGAAGTCTCACAGATAATCTTTGGAGAGGCAAAGAAAGGAATCAGCAGAGTGTAATATGCGCTGAAATTAGAAGAAATATTATTTCATGGCCATCATATATTGCAATACTGATTACAACTATTTTTTTTAAAAAGATCATCATGAAAATAGTTTCAGTTTTATCAACTGCTAAGGACAAAGTAGCATCAAAATTCTATGCAGACCTTGAAAATATCTTCAAAACAAATTGATATATTTTCTGATATTTTATGACTTTAAAGCAAAACTTGAGAAAAATGAGGATGGGCAAAATATAGGTCAGCAGAAAGAAAAGAGATATATAAAGACTAAAAAATTAAATGAGTTTTAAATCCTCATACCGTCAGCATTTAAAAAAAAATCAATAGTATTTATTTTCCAAATATATGTAACAAATAATTTGTGACATTAATTTTGTAACACTTTGTGTTCAAAATTTTTCTCCATCTCTCCCTTACCTCTCCCCTCCCTAAGACAGCAAGTAATATTTTTCATGTTGTGCAAGAACAGTCAGACCAAAATGAGAAACAAACACAGTAAAAACAGCTTCAATCCGTATTCAGTCTCCAAAATTCTTTCTCTGGAAGTGGCTGGCATTTTCCATCCCAAATCTATTGAAACTGCCTTCAACCACCAAATTATTGAAAAGAGCCAAGTCTATGACACTTGATCATCACATAATCTTGCTGTTACTGTGTAGAATGTTCTCTTAGTTCCATAAATATTTTTAATCATAACATGTTAGATACAGTAAGCACTAAACTACATCACAAATAATGAACTTAATTACATTTTAATGGACAGAAAAATACTGATTATGAACATGGGATTCATCCCTAAGATAGCTTGTTTCACTGGCTCTTATCAGAGCTAAGACCAGAATTTAGAATGCACAAGAGGAATAAAAAATGGGAAAGAGCTGGCAAACAATTATATTGATTTAAACTGCATTTTTTAAAGAAGGAGTTGCAAATCAAAAATTGGTAATGGACAAAAGAAATGATATGAACAATAAAAAATTATTTCATCAAGAAATTAAACTAATTCAAATTAATTGCTACAATAAAGAGACAAAAACAACTTGAAAAGCAACATTTGTCCTATTTGACAAATAGAGACAGATGGTTGCTAAGGACAGTACCAATTTAGAATATAAATTGATCATTAAAATTCATGAAGAATGATGGGAGTTATTAACAGTATCATTTCATAAATCATACAGATTGAGGATAAAACTGCCCTAAGGAAAGGTTGTCAAGATACATACCTAAGTAAAGTTGTGAGATATTGAAGGATGAAAAATGAAAAGGCAAACATAAACAGGAGAAAAATGGAAAGGATTTGCAAAAATCATTATAATAATTTTTTTTTCTCAACAAGAAAAGTAGAGCTACTACAGTTAGACCATTTCATCACAGTGTCTGAGGGCACTAATGAAAACATCAAGCTGGAATATACATGTTGCCTCCAAGAAATAAAAAATAATCACTCTGAGAAATTTGATTTGTTCACTCACACAAGAAAGGCCAATAGATGCAAAATATCAATTGCCCAGTTGTCAGCATGCATATAAATGGTCATTCTGTAGAGCTTGTTCAACTATTAGTATATATGTAACAGACAAGTTAGTTAATTAACTGGTCTCAGAATTGAAAAGAGCACAGAAACAATCTGGATTCATTTGGGGAAATTGCAAAGCAGTTTTGCTCATCCCAAACTTCCACAGTGAAGGCACATCTTTTCAATAAAAACCTATTACCAGTATTTCTCAGTACAACAGTGTGATCTTGAATACCACCAGTTCTAAAAATTCTTTTTTTTTTTTTTAAATTTATTTAATAGCCTTTAATTTACAGGATATATACATGGGTAACTTTACAGCATTAACAATTGCCAAACCTCTTGTTCCAATTTTTCACCTCTTACCCCCCCCCCCACCCTCCCCTAAATGGCAGGATGACCAGTAGATGTTAAATATATTAAAATATAACTTCAGTTCTAAAAATTCAAAGATAATTGTCACATTGAAGATAATGAAGATGCACATGGTGAGTGTGAGCCACCTACAATCAATGATCTGTGAAGAAGAACAGAAGGAAAGGAATTCATAAAAGAATTGTGTGATGGAACAAGAAGATGGCCTAGTTCCATAGAAAGAGGAAGAAATGACAAGTGGGTACTAAGAATATACCACCATTGTAATAGCAGAAAGTGAAGATGTGGACCACCAGGTCCACCAGGAGCTAATTGTTGGGAAGACTTGGAAAGGAGTTGTGTGGCTGAGTTTCAATCTTCAATATTTTTTTCTTTTTTTTTTCAATCTTCATCATTTAGGGAATTTCTAAAGTGTTTTTAAATTACTCAACTGTTTGGATTTGAGTGCTTGTTAAATACACTATCCTCAAGTGCTATTAATGTGTCCAAAGCAATTTGCTCTATTCACAAAAAAAGCCTAAATATTTTGAAAATTTTGAGATCTTTATATTTTTTATTTGTTTTTTAGCTTTTATTGAACTGTCCTTGTTATCAGGTTGTCAACAGGCATTTGTTACTGTTGCTATCACAATGTCCATCCCAAAGCTGCTTCCTCTCCCCCACTTTCTGCTACTTGGGATTTACTGTAGATTAGGAAATTAGATAAGCAAGCTAATTACATAACTGAGTTTAATCTAAGTAAATGAATTGGGAATCAAGTGCTCTTCTGTGAATAAGGTGCTCTAGCTTTAGCTGACAAACAGAACTCTGTATCATCGACTTGGATGATATGTTTGACAAGCAGGGACCATTGGGGTTCACTTTCTCATTCCTGGTCATGTTCCATATTGTTGAAGTTGCCTGATAAGTGACTTTCAGTTAAATTTACTGTAAAATTTCATTTTGTCTGTAAAACAAATGCAGTCCAACACACCTCCCACAGTCCCCAAAGTAATCAACAGTGGCTTCAGAACTTTTCTGTGCTAGTAAGGTCCTAAACAAAGCTAGACAAAAAAAAAGTGGACATCATAGTTTTCCTTTCTTTATATTCTACTTTCTCCATTTAAGAACTTAAAGTTGTTGCTGAATAATATTCAGTCATGTCCAACTCTTCATAACCCTATTTGGGATTTTCTTGTCAAAGATGTTAGAGTGCTTTTCAATTTCCTTCTCCATTACAGAGGAGGAAACTGAGGCAAACAAGTTTACGTGATTTGCCCAGGATCACATAACTGTTTGAAGTCAGATTAGAACTAAAGACAGAATCCTTTGTGAAGGAAAGTACTATTAACATACAGAGAGAAAACTGTGAGGACTGAATGTGAATCAAAGCATAATATTTTCACCTTTTTTGTGGTGGTGTGTATTTTTTTTTTCCTCACTTTTTCCTCTTTTGATCTGATTTTTTTTGGCTTAGCATGACAACTATGGAAATAGATGTCAGATTGCTTTCTTTTTTGGAGATGGGGAGAAGATAAAGAAACAAATTTGAAACATAAAATTTTGTGAAGGTGACTGAGAACTACCTTTGCGTTTTTGTGCAAATAAAACCAATGCAGACAAGATAAGAAGGGAAGCAGCAAACTAGGGGAAAAACTACAGCTAAGGGTTCTGATAAAGGCCTCATTTCTAAAATATATATAGAATTGACTCAACTTTATAAGAATTCAAGCTATTCTCCAACTGATAAATGGTCAAAGAATATGAACAATTTTCAGATAAAGAAATTAAAGCCATTTAGTCATTTGAAAAATCTTTAAATTATTATTGGTCCAATAAATGCAAATTAAGACAACTCTGAGATACTACTACATACCTCTCAGATTAGCTAAAATGACAGGAAAAGATAATGATGAATACTGGAGGGGATGTAGAATAATTAGAACCCTGATACATTGTTGATTGAGTTGTGAACTGATCCAACTGTCCTGGAGAGCAATTTAGAATTTAGATAGCTGAGAGGGCCATCAGACTGCATATGCTTTGATCCAGCGGTGTCTCTACTGGGCCTGTATTCCAAAGAGATCGTAAAAAAGGAAGAAGGACATACACGTACAAAAATGTTTCCAGCTCTTTTTGTAATGGCAAGAAACTGAAAACTGAGTAGACGCCCATCAGTTGGAGAACGGCTGGATAAGTTATGGTACATGAATGTTATGGAATATTATTGTTTATAAGAAATGATCAGCAGGATGATTTCAAAGAAGCCTGGACTTACATGAACTGATGCTACATAAAGTGAGTAGAACCAGGAAAACATTATACACAGCAACAGCAAGATTATATGATGATCAATTCTGATGAATGTGGCACTTTTCAACAGCGAGATGATTAAGGCCAGTTCCCATTATCTTGTGATGAAGAGATCCATCTGCACCCAGAGAGAGGACTATGGGGAATGAGTGTGGATTACAACATAATATTTTCACTTTGTTGTTGTTAGCTTGCATTTTATTTTCATTCTCATTTTTTTCTTTTTAATCTGATTTTTCTTGTGCAGCATGATAAATGTAGAAATATGTATAGAAGAATTGCACATGTTTAACATATATTGGATTACTTGCTAATTAAAGGAGGATGGAGGAAAGAGAGGGAAAAATTTTGGAACATAAGATTTTCAAGGGTGCATGTTAAAAATTATCTACACATATGTTTAAAAAAATAAAAAAGCTTTAATAAAAAACAAAAAAAATTAAATTAAATTAATAGAGATTTTAAGAAAATCTATCTAGAAAAATAAAATATCATTAACAAAAGAAGAAGAAAAAGAGTCATTCTGACTCCAGAGCTGACAATAAATCCACTGTTGCTCCAAAGAACTCCAGGTACTTTGGCATATTTCTCTTGTACTCATGGGTTTTTCTTTTCTTTTTCTTTCTTTTTTTTTTTTTTTTTGAGAGGGTGGGAGATATTTTATAGAAAGGGCCTTCCCCTTCCCAGGTGACATGACAAATGTGTTCTTTATTTATCATGTTATTGTTTCTAGTTATAACTTATCTATTCACTTTCTTTTTTCTTTCAAAGATACACCAACTATTGTTGTTATAGAACTACAGGGTTCAGATGTTAGAATTGGAAAGGAAGTGGCTACTTGTGCATGGAGGCAGCTGTGGATACCTATAAAATTATGATCTGGAACTTCTGGACTTGGGGAGGTGTTTTCATGGTTACCATGGAAGGAGGTATAATGGAAAGGAATGGACTATAATGAAAAACTATTTTTTTTCAGATTGCTTCCATGTATCCTTTAGGACTTACCATTTGTATTTCTCAGGTGCTATCTCCTACACCACCTTGCATTACAGTTTTCTGTGTACCTGGCTTATCTTCCCTAGTAGATGTTAATCTCCAGGAAGTTAGGAACATTACTGTGTATATCTTTCCCTTCTATATATTACTGAACTCAGTGTAGGTGTGTAATAAACATTTATTAAAGGAAGCAACATGGTCATTCCCCATATCAAAGGTGCTTCCTTCTGTCCTTATAAATAAGGCTCTTAATTCTCCTTATAGTTGATTTTCTTTTTTTTTTTTTTTTTCCAAAGGCAAGCTATAAGATTTGAGAATGAGGTATGGAGTATCATAAGAAAGACGAATTCTGTGTTCAGGTCCAGTTGCAAATCATTTTTTCCCATTTTATGAAGGTAAACTATAATTCTAAATATCCGAGAGAATGTTAACTTGACTAGAAAAATGGATACTATTTGAAAATTGCTTTTTTATTATCAAGTTGTGGTTTACAATCTTTGCTATAGGCCCTTAAGAAAAAATAATTAACGACTATAGGACCTTAAAGATCATCTTGTCTAACTCTTTCCTTTTAGATATGACATCACCAAGGTCAAAAGATCTAAAGTTTTGTTTTGTTGTTTGCAAGCCAATTGGGGTTAAATGACTTGTTCTGGGTCACACACTGTAAGCATTAAATGTCTGAGGTTAGATTTGAACTCCTGACTTCAGGACCACTGCTCTATCTACTGCACCATCTAGCTGACCTGACTGAAGTGTTTTGATTAAGGTTGTTAAGTTGGTAGGAAGTAGCAGAGCAAAGAAAGATTTGAACTTAAGGTTCCTATATTTATTGGTGTGTTGCCTATTATGACCATGACTTTATTATTTTTGGGGAAAACAATTGAGGTTAATCACTTGTCCGATTTCACACAGCTAGGGAATTGTATGAAGTCACATTAGAACTCAGATCCTCCTGACTCCATGGCTAGTGCTGTATCTAATGTAATGCCCTATGAGTACTTATTTTTAAAATAACTAAATAGAAATATATTTAAGTGCATTTTGCCAAAAACAGTTAATTTGAAAGAAAGAAATAAAAACTTACTACTCTGACTTTCTAATAATTGCTTCTCATACTTTATAAGCAGAAGTAATATATGTTCTTAACTATGGGCTCCTTCCCATCTTCTGTTCCTTTTCTCATGCGATTTATTGATTCTTTACTGGTAATGCCTATTAAAATGGGTAATTATATTCTCTAGTGATTATCATTTTAATTTGTATTCTTGTAAATGTGGCATGACAGCAAAATAGCAATTATTTTTATCATATTACTTTTTCATATTAGTCCAACATAGCATACTAGTCTGAATATCAGGCTGATATTTATTAAACAAATGACTTTATTAGTAGAACCAGGAGAACATTGTACACAGCCACAGCAAGATTACACAATGATCAATCTAATGGATTTGATTCTTTTCAACACTAAAGTGAGTCAGGCCAGTTCCAATGGTCTTGTGATGGAGAGAGCCATCTGCTCCCAGAGAGAGGACTGTGGGAACTGAGTGTGAATCACAAACTAGTATTTTCACTTTTTTTGTTGTTTGCTTGCATTTTGTTTTCTTTCTCATTTTTTTTTCTTTTTGATTTGATTTTTCTTGTGCGGCATGATACTTATGAAATATGTTAAGAAGAATTGCACATTTAACATATAGTGGATTACTTGCCATCTAGGGTAGGGGTGAGAGAAAGGGAGGGAAAACCTTGCACAAGGTTTTGCAAGGATGAATGTTGAAACTTATGTATATATTTTGAAAATAAAAATCTTTAATAAAAATAAACAAATGACTTCAGACAATGTTCAAACCCAAGAAATTGTTAAAGTGTTTCTTGCCTTCTAAAAAGCCCAGAAACACACAACGTGTACTAGAGGCAATATTATCAGAAGGAAATTTTTGTCAACATAAAAGTTTAAGGTCCTATAGTAATTTATAGATTATGGGAAGTACAAATCCTAGAGTCAATGCCACCTTATTTAGAAAAAAAGAGCAAATATTATTTTATTGCCCCGCTAAAGTCATACCTGAGAGGCAGCTTAAGAGAGAGCTGAACTTTGAAACCATTAAACTGACATTCACTTCCCTCCCCTGACATGTACAAGCTCTCTGACCATGGTCAAGATAGTCAAGCTCTCTGAAGCTTAAGAGACTACATAAGAGTTGGACACTATATTCTGTATGAACTGTATCCCATGAATGTTCCACCAGTGAAATCACAGATTCTGCTCAGTCTTATAAAGAGGACATTATGTTGTTGTCCAGTCATTTCAGTCATTCTGATTCTTTGTGAATTCATTTGGGGTTTTTTGTCAAGGATACTGGAATAGTTTGACATGTCTTTTGATAACTCATTTTACAGATGAGTTACTGAGGCAAACAGGGTTAAGTGACTTACCCAGGGTCACACAGCTAGTAAGTATCTGAAGCCAGATATAGCATCCACCTTATATAAAATAAATGTACTATTTCCCATCTTGTCCTTATGCCTTTAAGATATTCTAAGAAATAGAAGATGGTAGAAATGATCAATCTTTTTTATTTTATTTTAGCTTTAAAACACTTAAATATTATAAGGGAAGAGCTGCATTGCTGACTGTCTTTCCATTATGAGAGCTCACTTTGTGTGTTTCTTTGAAAGGGCTGCCTTGTAGAAATACGTTTTAGCAGTCCTCAAGTTAATTTCATGCTGTCTTCTTCCTGGAAATCACTTGAGAGTACTAAAATCATTTTCTATGAATGAATGACTTTATGCACATCATCATAATTTTGGATATACTGTTTTGCAATGACAATCCTAAGATTCACAACAAAAGTGATGAAGATTTTAGGAAAATGAAATTGTTTTCAAGGGGCTTTATCATTTACTTTTGAAGAAGTGCTTTTATTCTTCATTCCATTTGTGCTTATGTGAGACACCCTTCAGAGCAGCACTATATTGACAAGATGTAAAATCAGCCAGCCAATCAGAAGGAACAAAGGTTCATAGATGATTTTGCTGCTGATTATAATCATGAAGAAATAGCACTTTTGCTCATTTTATGAACAGCAGGGAACAATTACCATTTTAGCTCAAAATGGCCTAATCAGGTTTCCTTTTCAGAATTTTTAACAATGTCTTGATAGAATGCCTTTGAACTTTCAGCTCTAAAAATCTGGCTCTTCTATGAACTCAGGAATACTGAGGGTTAAATAAGTTTATGCAGAAATCCTACATAGTGTTTCTCTTTCATCATCAAAGAGGAAATCTATAAACAATGCTGAGCTTTTCCTTGATGCCAATATTATTATATTATTTCTCCACTTAGTAATAATCTGATTTGGCAACTAGAAAAAAATTTTTTGCATTAGTCAGATTTGAAATTTTAAGGAGTAGAAACAATGGCATGCATTGAGTTAATAGAATTCAAAGTTTAATGACTAATATGCAGACCATATGAATGTATTCCTACAAGAATGACACAAGATGGGTGTGCTCTACTTTACTGATATGTTGTATTTTCACTTTGCTCTGGTTCATTCATTCATTCAATCAGTTATGAAGCATTTATTAACTATGTACTATATGTTAAGCACTGGAGATACAAAGAAAGGCAAAAAAATCTTCATTCTCAGAGAATTTATAGAAAACATTATAAAAACTGTGTACAAGCAAGAAATTGGAGGTAATTTAAAGAGGAATGGGGCTAGCCTTAAGCAAGTCAGGATAGGCTTGATAGGCTTGTTATGAAAGGAGAAATTTTAGCTGAAATTTGAAGAGAACTGGGGAAGCCAGGAGATGGAGAAGAGTCGGGGGGGGGAGGGAGAGGGGAGAATCAAACATATGGAGAAAAGCCAATAAAAAACAAACTCTCAAGTTGGAAGATGGGATACTTTATGTGAGGAACAGCAAGAAGGCTAGTATACCTTATTACCAGAATATATGAAGGTTTCATGAAGTCTCATTTATTGCTAGAACTGTGGTTCTGATGGTTCTGAATCACAGGGATTTGCAATTATATAATTGTTGGTTTCTTAAAGGAAGTTGGAATTTTTTACAAATTCATCAGTCTAGAGCAGGCGAACTCTGAATATTCTTATATAATAATGAAATGAGACTAACAAAATGTTGAATCGACTAGAAAATGCCATCTGATACAATCAATAAACAATTTACAGAGGCTCTGTCAAATGGATGGGTCATATAATGCCTTGATCTTTAACAGCTCCTGAACCAAAGAAGGTAGAAGCTCTCCTCAGTTTGAGAGTCCAAAAGATTTTGGAGAAATAAATGTTTTTTTTTTCCAAAAATTCTAGATTTTGGAAATCAAAAAAGCTACATTTGCTAGCTACTTTCAAAAACTGATGAAGAGTCAAGCTATCATCATTAAGATTCACAATGATTTTCCTAAACTGTGATATTTCTATCATGGTCCTCCTGGATAAATTTCATCCATATTTCAAAGTAAAGTTCAACTTTTCATGTGGCTGTTTTCTTTACCGCAACTCAGAAGTAGGGTGACATAGAGATAGAGAGTAGGTCTCTAAACTGGGAAGGCATAGATTTAAATTTTGCCTCTCTTTCATACTGACTGTGTGAACCTGGACATGCCACTTAATTACTCCATTTTCTAGACAACTTTCTAAGAATATGAGTTTTAGTCAAAGTGCCAAAGTAAAGTAGTAGAGGGGGTTTTCCTCATTTGGAAAGTTTCAAAGTCAGTTAAATGAAATGCCCATGACTAATTTATTCCTTCCCAGGACTTAAATATTTTTGCATTGTTTGCGTTTCTTTTGTCCCCATCTAGTTTGTAAGCCCCCTGTGTTTATAAATCCTGTCCTTTGTATCCCCCCAATACCTAGCATAATATTGAACAAAATCCAGTAAGATAGAGGAAAACATTTCTTCCTAAAACAATACTTCCAATATTTGGTTTAAATAAAACTATGAAACTAGAACTTATTTAGGAGAAGCTGGAAAGCTGGGTTAGATTCTACACTGTCATTATATCATACTAAAACCAAGAAAAAGATAAATGTCAAAAATTGCCTTGTATTCTGTGATGAACTAAAAAATTCCATTTCTCCCCAAATGTTTCTAGATAATATATTCATTTTTTCTTTGATGTCCTGTAGTGTTAGTGCTACTGTTTTTTTTTTTTTTAATTGCTGTTTTCTACCATTGATCCCTTAGATTTACATTAGTGAGTAACATTGCTCTGGTCATCAGAGTTAACCTTTAGTAAAATTAATTTGATGTTTTTATCAGTTAGTCAATAAGCATTTATTATGCAATTACCATTATTATTACTGTTATAGTACTTTTTCTACATTACAGCCAGATGGCCTATCAGATAGAGTGCCGGACCTGGAATCAGCAAGATTAGACTTTCTTAATTCAAATCTAACCTCAGACATTGGTAACTGTGTGATCTTGGGCAAGTCATGTAATCCTATTTACCTCAATTTTCTCATCTGTAAAATGAACTGGAGAAGGGAATGGCAAACCACTCCAGTATCATTGTTAAGAAAACCCAAATGGAGTCACAAAGAGTAAACATGGCTGAACAAAAATAAATATGTCAGGCAGTGATATGTTAGGACAACCTATGGATGCAAATAAAGGCAGAACACAGAATGAACCCAGCCCTCCAGGAGTTTATATTTTATCAAGGGAGATAACTTACAAAAATAATGTATATAAAAATATATACAATGTAAGTCAAGTCTAATTGTTTTCCTTCATTCTTGAAGAGAATCAAAATGGTATTTCTATGTTAGAATCAAGGTACAACATATCTGACTATGACTGATCAGACTAATATGAGCTCAGGATGCTCTTTCTCAGGTCGAGAACAAATAGTTCACAGGAACATTTGGAGTGATGTCTTTAATTTTGTGCATCTCATGTTTCTTGTGCTACTGCTACTTTGCTTTGTTTGTAGAGCACAGAACTTTCTTTATGTATGTAGCCATGGACAATCTTGTGCTAGCATCTTTAAGTTTCACAATCAACTCCAAATTTTTTCATAGAGTCCTTGAGGGTTTTCTCATATTATTTCTTCTGACTTCTGTGTAATCATTTATGTAGATTTGCAGTTTCATGTACAATGATCTTTATATCCCATAAATTAAAAGTAAAATAAATGTTTTAAAAGGAAAGCAAAGCATTACCTTTAACACAGAATCCTTAAGAGGAATAATTTATTATTTCTTTTAAATTGTATTTATTTTATTGTAAGCTTAAGAAACAAAACAAGGTTTTCCATAACATAATACATTAGAAAAATATGATTGCACATGAAACTACAAAGCTATTATGCATGACTTGCTATTGCTTTTAAATATGTAATAAAATTATAATGTAACTTTCTCCTTTCCTCCCTTTTTTTTTCTCTTCTCCTTCTGCCCTGGGGATGGCTAGTATTAGAAACAAATATATATCAAATATATATATATATATATATATATATATATATATACACATATATATTTGTATATGTATGTATACATATACATGTATACAAATATACATATATATTTGTATATGTATGTATACATATATATGCATACACACAAATATATACATATATAAGAAAATAATTCTTTACATTTATTTAACAATTCTTTAACATAGTTTTTACTTCACTTATACATGTGGTTAATATGAGGAAATCATCAATCAATTCCTACCCATTCGGTTTGGTGATGGAAGAAGAAGTGGACTTAGATTGTAATAAGAGGGTTCTTCATTACTGTGACAGACTGTCTAGGATCATAAGCACATAGATCTTGTGCTAGAAGAGATCTCAGAAGTCTTGTACCCAACTATTTCATTTTATGTATTAAACTGAGGTCCAAAGAGATTTGATGTATTTGCCAAAATCACACAGGTAGGAAATATGACAGGTGGAATTTCCACCAGGTAATAGCTCTAGAGCTTGAAATTACCTCACAAATCATCTAATCCAATCATCTCAATTTATAAAGGAACTAAGACCCTTTGGGGTTAAGTGCTTTGCCCAGAGTGACACAGCATGTTCAGATTTAATCTCAGACCAGTTCTCTAATTCCAGAGTCTATGCAATTTCTATTATATACCACAATGCCTTCTGATCTTTGGAAATCCATAGGAATGACAACTTGTCATTTGTGTCAAGTAAATATAATCCTACTCCAAAAAGTAGATTATACTTGATTATCTCTTAGTATCATTGGAGGTGTGTATGTGCTCCTTATTTTTAATTTACTTAATTTTAAAATTAAAAATAAAAGTATAAACAAAATATTGACATTCATACAAACTTATACAAAATCATAGATCAAGACAGCAAACATGAAAGAGAAAAACATTGGTGAGTCGTTAAAATCTCAGTCCATTTGTAAGGGTGGGTAATTTTTTATTATATTTCCATAAACCACATATATCTAACAATGATAATAACAGCAAAAACAACAATAAGAGTTCATATTTATGTCAAGCTTTATGGCTTACAAAAGGAACAGAAGATTCTTCTTATCAGCCATCATTTTCCGGAAATGTCTGCTCCTGCTGAGTATGACTCACATTTTGAAAGATATCTGAACAGTGGCTTTTGGCACTCTTTGGAGTGGGGGGGTTGCCTCTATCATTTACAGCTCACTTGAAAATCTCATTCCAAGCAGGATGTTTAGTGGGGTTAGTGGGAATTCATATTTTGACCTGGACTTTAACATGTTTCAGTAAAAACAATACAGGCGGAGCTAAACATCTTGCTTAAAAATGAAGAAATCACTTACTGTCAACAAAGTTTGTGAGTGTATTTCCTAAGTGAAATTGTTATTTTATAAGTTTCTTCTAGTAGTTTTCCAAGTTACATTCAGAGAGACATGAAAATGAGCTTATACACTGAAGTATTAGTTTATCATCTCCCTATTCATTAGGAGAATTGGGAGAATATGTGTGTGTGTGTGTGTGTGTACACACACACACACACACACACGGAAAATGAAAGAAAGGTAATAGAAACAAGAAGTTGGTAGAATGAAAAATCTCTGAGATTGTGTGTGTGGGTGTGAATGGGTGTATGTATTGGAAACTGCATTTTTTTCCTACTTTTCCCTGTGGGTTATCTCCCTTGCTTTCCCCCTTGGTATATCCACAGATACCTTGGGTTTATCATCTTTCATTATTGGGGAAGATTCCATAGGTATACAGGGAATCTTGATTTTGTTCATCCATAAATATTGGCAAATAAATATGTACCCCCATAACACATGAAAGCTAGAGAAGCACAAAAAATTCAAAGTTCAATTCTCTGTAGCTTTAAAATGCTGTTAGATAGTCTCAGCCTTGGGAAAGGTGCCCAGAGAGCATTTCTCAGGCCAGATGGGTGCCCAATGAGTTTCTTGAGGTGACTTCTCTGTCAGTAAGGATTGATATTGACAGAAAATTAAAGTTATTGATCCAGGGACACAGATGTTTGCTCATTCATGCCTAATTGATCTGTATTCTTGCCTAGTTTGAGGCCTATTTTTGGCAGCATAGAGATATGGAGATAAAGGAAAGAATAGGTCCTGGGTCAGAAGAGGATTAATATTAGTAGATTATTAACAATAAAAATCTGTTTTTAAAATTTATTTTATTTTTAATTCATAGGTTAAAACAAATATTTCCATAATACAGTAAAATAAAAAAAAAGATTTTTCACATAAAACTGAAATTCTTTCATGTTCAATTTGTTATTCCCTCCAAAAATATAACAGTTTTCATGTAAATTTCTTTTTTTTTTCATTTCTCCTCCCCTTGCCCTAGAAATTGCTATCATTGGATACAAATAGATAAGATATGTATATTGTATATGTAAAATTATTCTATTCATATTCTATTAGTTTTTTGCTTGATGCAAATAGTATATTTCTTCATTTTTCTTTTTTTTTAATTTTTGTATTTATAGTAGTCAAAAAAACTTAGTCACTCATTCTTAAAACAACATTGTCTTTACTGTGTACAATATTTTCTTGGTTGTACTCACTCTGCTTTTCATCTGTTTTAATGTTTCCCATCATTATTTATTCAACTCAGTTGATCAAGTGATTATAAAGAATCTACTATATTATAGCATTATGCTATATATAAGACTTATATAGCAATGAACATACCTTGAGATGCTTATAATTGAGTTAGGGAAACTATACAAGATCATAAATATAAACAGTGTTATATCACTATATTTACATTCAATAATGTTTCTAGTAGTTCATCCAAATATGTTTAATAGTTTTTTTGTACTTAATACTTGATCAAGATCTAGAATATGAAAATACTTTTTCACATTAAGTTAATATGTTAATAAGTTAAGTTGCTCCCTGAAAAAAGTGGGAAACACACAGGTAGAACATTGATAAAATTGTCTCTGTAAGGAATCTTAAACAGTCTCAGGCAGTTACCATAATGAGACCAAAAGAACTTAAAAATTGAATTAGGAAACACTTAATCTTCTTGCTAGAGAAAGAGAAATGAAAAAGATGTTGAAGCCAGGGGCTAACAATTTAGAATATTATGTCATTTTCAGGACAATGGTGATGTAGTCTAGTGGAGAGAGTGCTGGACTTGGAATTTTGAAAAAGTTGAGATCATAATCTGTTTCTGAAACAATGAGTTTTTATGATTCTGGACAAATCATTTAACCTTCCTCACCATTGATTTCCTTGTAGATAAAATAAGTTTGTTTTACTACACCAAGAGTTTTTAATTTGCAGGTTATGAACATTTGTTTAAAATTCTCTGTAACTCTATTTCAATATGATTGTTTTTGACAAAGTGGTCTGTGGCACAAAAAAGGCTAAGAATCCCTGGAACAGATGGTTCTTTGTGAAGGAGACACCATCTATTTTGAGATTTCCAAGAAATACTCCATGAAGAATCAAATAAGTCAAAGAGATACAGTTTCAGAAGCTACCTCCAAAATTTAAATTGGCTTTTGGGCTGTATCTTTTAACAGAAATAATAATATTAGCAATAGTGATGATAACAGCAATTCACATATAAGAAAGCACTTTAAGTTTTAGAAAATATTTCCCTCACAATAGATGTCAGTGATGGTTATTGCTTTATGTGAGGTCTTTAATTTGAATATTATTGTTCCTATTTTGTAGATGAAAAAATCGAGTCTAGGGGAGTTGAAGGTTTTCCCTAGAGTCAGGGCCAATACTCATATCCCTCTTTTGATTCTAAGCCTAAGGCTCTTTCCATGATACATGGTTCTTCTATAGTTTTTCTACATTCCCATGGGTGTGAGAGATATGGACCAAAGAGACTTTAAAATAAAAGTTTACCAAGACTCAGGAAAACTGATGGCTGCCCTCTATAATCCAATTACTTTTATATATTGTTATTCAAAATGCATTATGTGAAATGTATTACTGGGACATAAAATGGTACCTCATTTTCTGAAAGAATTCCTTTGAGGTTTTCCCTACATTCTCAATCCAATTCTAGCAAAAGACTTAGGGAGAGGAGAAATTAGATCAAAGATTTTCTTTTCCCAAGGAAAATAACCTCAGCAATAAGGTCCAGAAGAGCACTTAATTGTTGTTTCCACATACCATTTCAGTTTAACTGCTTTGAGTGAAGGAATCCCCCCTCCCAAAAAAAAAGCAATAGCTGTGTTTTTTATTTTTTCTTATGAAGCCTTTTATAGATTCTGTGGGCATTATTGAGGTTCCTCTCAGACTTATCTTTTAAGTGAATATATAACCACACAACTAAAACATTTCCTGCTTTAAAGATAGGTATGCTTAATCAAGAGGTGATAATGGCAATTTTTAAGTGGTGAAATCAGTTAAAAGTTTTTAAGATTCTGTTAGACTGAAATATTTTCAGTAACTCTTGTCAGTCATAGGGGAGGAATATAGATCTTTGCACTGTGTGTGAATTGAATATATGTTTTCTTTGAGTTTTAATTTCTTCACAAGCTCATTAACTCATTGGATGAGATTATATTTGCTTGTGAATTGCAAAAACATAAATATCACTTAGATCTTCTATGGAGTTATCTATTTCAAGGACTTATGCTTATAGAAAAATTCTGTGTAGTGAAATGTCAGTTGAGCAAAATGCAGAGGAATTATGTTCATGAAAATGAATAGAGCTTTTATTCACCTTGGAGATGAAGAGCCCCTGCTTAATGGAAGATGTTAGTATTCCACATTTATTTTAAATGATTACTAATAATAAACCTCTATAACAATAGCATATATAATATCTTGGGAATTTCTCTTCCCCAGAAATACATAATATAAAAAGTAGAGAAAAGCATAAACAGATCCTTTATCAAAGCTGTTTCTGTTTATTTGTTCACTTGCTAGACAGATTTAAAGGAATCTTAATCAACAAGAATGTCAGCTTCTTTGTGAGGTCTGTGGTATCATGTCTTTGGATTTTATTAGAGAAGAAAAAACCTTCTTGATGATATTATTGTTTATTAAAACTGAGAAAATATTTTGAAAAAAATCCAAATTTGTAAATAAAAATATTGTCAAATCTGACATATTGTTGGTGAAACTGTGGATGGATCCAACTATTCTGGAGAGCAATTTGGAACTACTCAAAAAGTTATCAAAACCCTATGACCCAGCAGTTTTTCTACTTGGCTTATATCCCAAAGAGATATTAAAGGAGGGAAAAGGACCCACATGTGCAAGAATGTTTGTGGGCAGCCCTCTTTGTAGTGGCAAGAAACTGGAAACTGAGTGGATGCCCATCAATTGGAGAATGCCTGAATAAGTTATGTATATGAATGCTGTGGAATACTATTTTTCTGTAAGAAATGACCAGCAGGATGAATACAGAGAGGGTTGGAGAGACTTACATGAACTGATGCTAAGTGAAACGAGCAGAAGCAGGATATCACTATACACAGTATAGGGATATAGCAGGAAGATTATATGACGATCAATTCTGACAAATGTGGCTCTCTTCATCATTGAGATGATTTAAACCAGTTCCACTTGTGCACTGATGAAGATAGCCATCTACACATGTAACAATCAAAATTCCATACTTTAAAGATAATTTTGCATCCCTTAATCAAAAAACTGATTCATTCCTGAATATTCAAATCTAGGCAATGAATAGATCCAGACTAGGGAATTTGAATCTTGAATTAGTGTCATAGATTCTTTGATGGAATAATGGTTTGAATGTCAGGACATCCAGATATGATTTCCGAATCATCCGTTAATTTTAAGGGAACTTGGACATTTTATCTGATCATATCTGTCAAGTGGTGAGTTATTTATTACATTTTCACAGAAGTGTTGGTGGTAATATTTTTGTAATTTTGCCTTTAAATTGTAAAAATGTGTTGCTTAATGTAAGAGAAACTTTGAGCTGTCATCCAATACTGAAATTCCATGATTCTGTTATTTGATGATAATAACAATTAGATAAAAATAGTTTTTTGAAAGAATAAATGTTTAGTTCTCAAAAAGGGACAAGAGGATGTTCTAGAAACTATAGACAAGTTAGTTGATAATAGATTCCTAATAAAATTTTATTTTTAAATATTATATATTTAAGACTATATTATCATATAAATTATCTTAAAATGTTAGCTTTTGAAAACTTTGAAGAAAGAAGCAATATGAATTCTAAGCATTACTGTATTCTGTATTACAAATAAATTACTCTATTATGTATTCTAAGCACTTTTCTTCAACTTCCAATAATTTTGTAGGAATTTCAATTTGTTTTAAAGTTTATCTAGAAAAGTCTTTCCCAGCATATAATAATCTTGCCCTATTTTTATTCAGTGAAGGAATTAGAATGGAAGAAATGGAATAACAAAAGGCCAACTTTGTGGGCCTACCTTTGTACCACCTAAGAATATATGGGCCTACCTTTGTCCCACCTAAGAATATGAACATGATATAGTAGTCATATAATTTCTAGATTTCATATTTCTATTTTCAGTTCTTATTGTTTTTATGTGGTAGGTTTAAAATATTTAAATTTACTATATCTTTATATCAAAGCCACTTAGGGCAGAAGATCTGGAAGTAAATTGTTAGAAATAGACTAATCTTTTAATAACTGGGTCTCTGGAGGGGAGGAAGTATAGATACAACATATTTTAAAGTATAATTTGCATGATTAACATTTTCTTCATCACTTTCTCAAGTCTAGACAAATAACAAAGTAATAAGTTAGAAGTCAAAGTTAGATCAAAACAAGTGGAAAAATATCAAGTGCTCATGGGTAGGCTGAGCTAATATAATAAAAATGACAACTCTAATTAAATTATTCTACTTAATCAGTGCCTTACCAATCAAACTGCCAAGAAATTATTTTATAGAGCTAGAAAAAGTTGTGAACTGATCCAACCATTCTGGAGATCAATTTGTAACTATGCCCAAAGGACTATCAAATTGTGTATACTCTTTGATCCATTGTTGTCTACTGGGTCTGTACCTCAAAGAGATCATAAAAAAGGGAAAAAAAAAGGACCCACATATACAAAAATATTTGTTGCAGTCCTTTTTTTAGTGGCAAGGAATTGGAAACTGAGTAGATGCCCATCAGGTGGGAAATGACTGAATAAGTTATGGTATATGAATATTATGGTATATTATTGTTATCTAAGAAATGATCAGCAGAATGATTTCATAAAAGTCTGGATAGACTTGTATGGACTGATGCTGCATGAAATGAGTAGAACTAAGATAACATTGTACATAACAACAAGATTATGTGATGATCAATTGTGATAAACGTGACTCTTTTCAACTATAAAATCAGTCAAAGTAATTCCAAAAGACTTGTGATGGAATAATACATCTGCATCCAGAGAAAAGACTATGGGCACTGAATTTGGATCACAATATAGTATTTTCACCTTTTTGTTGTGGTTTTCTTGCTTTTTTCTTTTTTTTCCTTTTTGATGTAATTTTTCTTGTGCAGCATGATAAATGTGAAAATATATTTAAAATAATTATACATGTTTAATTTATATTGTTTTTCTTGCTGTCTAGGGGAGAAAGGAGATGAAACAGAAGGGAGAAAAATTTATTTGCTAGGGTGAATGTTGGAAACTATATCTGTATTTTGAAAAACAAAAAAGCTATTATTTAAAAAAATAAATTAGACGTCAACCCCTGCTTTGTAATGTCAGCAATTTCAAAGGAAAAAAATCCTGTCATTGAAAATGTAGCATTTGGTTCCAATATAAGCTGGTTCTAACACATCCTTGTTTAGGAAGATGAATTCCTAGGGTGAGTTAACTGATCAATGGAAAAGGACAACAAAATAGGAACAAAATAGGTCAGTACTTATAGTGCAATTTTAGGTACAAGAAAAAAACATAGCATTTTGTCTTCTCCAGCAGAGGACAATCTTCCTGTTGGGATAGAAGAAAGTAGTTAGCATAAAATGGTTAATATACAATTGAACTACAAAAAGAGGAAAAATTCCCCCAAAAGATGTCTACATACACCAAATGAACTCATTTGATCCCATAGTTATTGAAGGGACTTGTTAATGTTGTTTCTAAACTGCTGTCTTTGAGGAAAAGGGAAAATTGGGGAAGTGATGTCCAACTAGAGTTGAGCAAATATTGTCCTGTCTAACAAGAAGAAAAAAGTTCTAGAAGTGGTAGACAAATAAACATAATTAATTTCTGACAAAAATTATAAAAGAGATCATTTGTATGATATATCTTGACCATTTTGAAAAGGAAGTCATAACAACTATGAACTATAACAACTATGAACTATCATCTATTCATTAAGTACAAGTCATGACAAACTAACCTTTATACTTTTGGAAGGGTTATTATCTGGACGGATTAAGAATCTTTAAAGCTAGCCTAATTGGATTTTAGCAAGACATTTAACAAAATTATTTATAGCATATATATATATATGTATGTATAATGTGCTTATAGACAATATGGAGACATATGGGTTGTTCCAAAGAGTAGTGTGGTTTTAAGTTTTATCAGCCTTAGAAGTAAACATACCTACAAACTTGAGAAAATATTGAAAGTTAAATTTTAAATTTAAAAAAAAAAAATATTGATTGAAAATTCATTATAACCACCATCCTATGCAATATATCACTTTAGGTGCTTTTCAAACTTTATAAAAACTTTCAACTGTTGTTCAGTGACCAGAAAGAATGGAATTCATAACCCAAAGAATAAGGTTTTGATGCTTACATTACAGTTTCAATATGACCTCCCAAAAATATTGAAAAGGGAGATCAGGAGACCATCTCTACCAATCCATCTGTCTTACAAACTATCAAGTAATTGTTGCACATAGTTCATAATAATGAGGATAACATGTTAAAATTAAAATATATTTTTAAAAATTCACCAAAGTAGGTACGTTTTTAAGCAATTAAAATTATCAAGCTTTCAAGTATTTTTTTTCCGTAAATTTGTTGAATTTAAACTTCTGAAGTTGTACAGCCTTAAAACTTCCCTAAGACTTTGAGGACATGCTATATAAATGAAATATTTATTTGATTTCAAAACTGGTTGAATAACTGGATTCAAAAAACATTTTTAAATAAACTTTTAATATGCAAAGACTTTAATAGAATGCTGTGGAACAGTTTGCTTTTTCTTCAAATTTTTTAATAAATTTGAATAAAGTCTAACAGCATATTCAGCAAATTTGTAAAGGACTAGTTTTTAAGAGAAGTATCTAATGAATTAGATAATATAACTAGTATTCGAAAATATCTTAAAGTGTTGGAACAAGGGGACATATCTTTACAATTTCAATGTCTTAGATTTCAGTAATATTAACACATTAGTTCAGATTACAACTCTTTAAATAAAATGTCATTGAAAATTGTGTGGCTAAAATGTAATTAAACCAAGAATATTACTTTCCAAATTTTAATAGGCTTGGTTCTTAGACAACAAACATGTATCACTAAGACCACATTTAAAATCTTTCTTACTTGTTAGCAATTCCATTAGTGTAACCTTCAAGGTTCCAGGGTCACCTCTAAGCTATGATAAAGCAGTAAAAGAGAGACTATAGTTCAAATCTTATAAAGGACCTGGGCATTTGGATTGCAGGCTCTAAATAAGTCAGAAGGGAAACATGATAACCAAAAACTAACAATAACCACTTCTCATAATGTGTTTCAATAGAATTGTTATTTCAGAATAAAGAAGTGTGAAAGGACATTGCCATATATAGAATATGTTTGAATAAGTGGTGTGGGAAGTTTAAATGCTGTCTGAAGATGAGATGAAACAGCTAAGCTAAATCTTAGGAAAAAATGAAGAAGAGAAGGAGGAATAAATAATAGTTATTGTCAAATACATGAAGAATTTTCATAAGGAAGAAAAATTACATGTTTTCTTCTTAAATTAAGAAGACAAACTTAGAAACAGATTTTAACTCAATATAAGGGGAAAATTCCTAAGATTTTAAAGTTATCTAAAATTGGGATGAGCTGTCTTAAAAGAGAATGTTCACTGCCATTAGAGGACTTTGAGCAGAAACTGGCTGATCATTTGTTAAGAATGTTGAAAAGAGACTCAAATTTCATGTTTGGACTAAGTAATTTCTGAGGTCCCTTACAACAATATCATTTTATGATTGTGATAATATAAAGGATGATATCTTTAGGAATGATATACATCTCAAACATCAGATATTTAAAAGTATATAATATTGAATTATACTTTTCTCTAGTTGTAAAAGGCAATAATAACATTTTAATTATATTTGTAGGCAAAATGCAATAGGATCTTTTTACAAATATATATATATATATATATATATATATATATATATATCATGGCTATCTTTATATCTGGTATGGCCTTCTCTTATCCATGTCCACCTGTTTAAAAACTGTCTCATACTCTGAGATCCAGATCAATGCTATCTCCTCCCATGAAGCTTTTTCTGAAGTTTTTAGTTAGAAAGGATTCCTCCTTTTTCTGGTTCTTCTAGCAAAGGTGAAAACACATAGCCTGTGCATTGTAACCCACAATACCCACACAATATAAGAACCAGATTAAAATGCAATTGAGAAACTTTTAGCAAAACAAATAAATAAAATAGAACATAGATAATGTTAATGAATTGTTCCAATATGCAATCCACTGGGATCTTTGTAACAGTTTGGTAGCCCCCATTTCTATTTGACTTTAACTCCATTACTCCTAGAAATTTATTCCTCTCTAATGCACTTATACATCTTGCTTTATATTTTGGTTACTTCTGTATCTGTCTTATCCTTCCTCTGCTGAATCATAATCTCCTTGGAGGGAATATTGTTTTATTTATTTTCGTATACCACCCTTATGACCTAGCATAATGCCTTGAATAAAGTAGTTATTCGTTAAGATCTTATTCAAATGAATGAGTAAATATAGAAATCTCCAAGTTGTGGTTTCATTACTTCATCTATCATATGTAGAGAAAAGTCTAAAGTCTTCTGAAGAGGACATATGGAATTATGTGGAACTCAATATTATAGCGAAAGAACTTAATTTGCTTCCAGATGCTGGCTTTATGATTTTATAAATTTGACAGAATCTTCTTATTTTAATAGATTTTGTTTGGGGATGCAGGGTTTTTGTGTGTGTGTGTGAGTGAATTCATATTGTTTTTTGAAAAATTCATGGAAATTCACAGTAGAAGCAATGAGTAAATCCTTTTGTTGACACATGGTATAAAGAACACCTTTTGAGTAATTGGTATATAGAGTTTGGATTGCTATTCCTTTATCTCTAGTGATTATTTATGTAATCTTTGCAGTCCACATAACTCCTGCTTGCTAAATTCAATGGCCTTTTCTCATTCTTTATCCTCTACCTCTCTGTAGCATTTGTTACTTTTAAAATATCTTTTGTCTTGAAACTCTTTCCTTCCTTAATGACTGAGGTTTCTTTTTCCTCATTATCCTCCATCTCAGACTGCTCCTTCTTGGTATCTAGGACTGGATTCTCTTCCTCCTCTTATTCTCTGATTGGATTTCCTAAAAGACTGACCCTCTACCTTCTTTTTTTCTGCAATCTTTGCCCTGATAAACTCATGGCACCAAAACCCTAAATTCCCATTCTAAATTTCCGCTTTCCTGCTGGACATCCCTATGTGGAAATCCCATGCTCAGACTCCACATATCCAAAGCAGAATTCATCCTTTCTTCCATCTTCTGAAACAAATATTCCTATACCTATTTCTCATGCATTTAACTTATCTATTTATGTTAGGGGTACCATATATTTTCAGTGGAGTTAGCGAGAGATGGCTGAGGCTAAGCTAATACTTCCTGTTCAGAGCTGGAACAAAAGAGGATTCTCAGAGGTGAACCATACAAAATTTAACAAAATCAAGTTTAATTAATCATAGCAGGAGAAGAACATTTGGAGCAGGGGAAGGATATTTACAGAGGTTACATTCTTGATTCAGCTGATAGCAAATCTACAATACTTGTGCTGGTCTTGCTGCTGGTTTGTAATCACATGCATCAGGCAGGGATTCTTACTCTTTCTGTCTTGGTTGTTTTTGTATTCAAATGACCAGAAAACTAAGTTAATGATCCAGAACTTAATCTCTTGAGCCAACTGAATGTAAAGTGCAGTTTTAAACAAACTTGAAAACAAAAACCTGCATAGAGGTATTGCTCAAATCTCATAATCATTCTTGTTTCTTTTTCTCTCAATTACACCCTCACATCCATATATTTGCTAAATCCTATTATGTTCTAGATTCTCAATATCTCTTCCTTTCTGTTTATCACTAGACTAATTCAAATTCATTTTGCCTAGATTGTTGTTAAACATGTCTTTCTATTCAGATTCCCTATCTAGAATTTTTTCCCTAAAGTTCTGAATTTTGTTTTTTATTTATTTATTTTAATACAAATTGCTTTATGAATCATGTTGAAAGAGAAAAAATCAGAGCAAAAGTGAAAAACCATGGGAGAAAAAAATAGAAAAAAGAAGTGAACATAGCATACGTTGATTTACATTGACTCAGATTTTTTCTGGAGGCAGATGGCATTTTCTATCCCTTTGGACACTTTGCTTTGGAACACTAAACTTTTTTTTTTTTTTTTTAATTTAATAGCCTTTTATTTACAGGATATATGCATGGGTAACTTTACAGCATTAACAATTGCCAAACCTCTTGTTCCAATTTTTCACCTCTTTCCCCCCCACCCCCTCCCCTAGATGGCAGGATGACCAGTAGATGTTAAATATATTAAAATATAAATTAGATACACAATAAGTATACATGACCAAAACGTTATTTTGCTGTACAAAAAGAATCAGACTCTGAAATATTGTACAATTAGCTTGTGAAGGAAATCAAAAATGCAGGTGTGCATAAATATAGGGATTGGGAATTCAATGTAATGGTTTTTAGTCATCTCCCAGAGTTCTTTTTCTGGGCATAGCTGGTTCAGTTCATTACTGCTCCATTGGAAATGATTTGGTTGATCTCGTTGCTGAGGATGGCCTGGTCCATCAGAACTGGTCATCATATAGTATTGTTGTTGAAGTATATAATGATCTCCTGGTCCTGCTCATTTCACTCAGCATCAGTTCGGGAACACTAAACTTTTGAGAAGAACCAAACCTTTCCTAGTTGATCATCACATATTCTTGCTGTTATTGTGTACTCTGTATTCCTGGTTCTGCTTGTTTCACTCAGCATCAGTTCATTAAATCTTTCCAGGCCTTTCTATCAGCATTTTTTAATAAAACAATAATATTCTATTACCTTCTTGTACCATAGCTTGTCTAGCCCTTCCCTGATTGATGGATATCCACTCCTTTTCTAATTCTTTGCTTCCACAAAAAGAGCTGCTATAAACATTTTTGCACATGTGGGTCCTTTTCCCTTCTTTATGATTTCCTTGGGATACAGACCTAGTAATAAAACTGTTGGGCCAAAGAGTATGCAGTTAGATAGTCCTTTGGCGTAATTCCAGATTGCTCTCCAGAATTATTGGATCATTTCACAACTCCATCAACACTGAATTGCTGTCCCAGTTTTCCTGTATCTCTTATATTTATCGTTATCTTTTCCTGTCATTTTAGCCAATCTGAAAGGTGTTAGGTGGTACCTCAGAGTTGTTTTAATTTACATTTCTCTGATCAAGAGTGATTTAGAACATTTTTCATATGATTATAGATGGTTTTAATTTCATCATCTGAAAAATGTCTTTTCATATCTTTCATATCATTTATCAATTGGGGAATGAGTTGTATTCTTATAAATTTGACACAGTTCTTTATATATTTTAGAAATGAGACCTTTATCAGAAAAACTGGCTGTAAATATTTTTCCATCTTTGTATTTCCTTTTTAATCTTGTTTCTGTTGTTTTTGTTTGTGCAAAAACCTTTTTAATTTAATGTAATCAAAATTGTCCATTTTGTCTTTCAGAATATTTTTTAGTTCTTCTATGATCATAAATTCCTCCCTTCCTCAAAGATATAATAGATAAATTACCCCTTGCTCTCCTAATTTGTTTATGGTAGTATCCTTTATGGTCAAATTGATGAGGTTAGTGGCAGTGCAGAGAGTTGTGGAAATCCCCTTTTTGTAGGAGGTGCAGGTTCTTCATGAAAGAATTCATGAACCCAAACAGTTTAGGTGGCAAAAATGAAAAATGGAAGTTTATTATTGAATGAGAAGTCAGCTTTGCTAAGAGACTGTCTTCCTAGTAGCAAAGTCCTGTTAGGGAAATGGAAGCTGGCACTGAGAAGAGAATATCTTCTCAGTGGGTAGGTCCTGGCAGCTATACCAAGAGACAAGGCATAATCCTGCTTTGAACATTCTGAAAAAAAAAAAAAAGAAGAAGGAAGAAAGAAAGAAAGAAAGAAAGAAAGAAAGAAAGAAAGAAAAAAGAAAAAAAAAAAAAGAGTAAACAGAAACCTATTATATGAGTACATCTTGGCAGGCAGGGCTGGAGCAATTTGAGCTGATCAGATTAGGATCTCCCAAAAGAAATTCCTTGAAGGCTTTTTCAGCCAGAATTTGAATAGAGATCCAGCTTGCCTTAGAAATGGCCCAGTCAGATGATGTCACTTAACTTGACTAGGGAGATATGAAACAAGATTCTCCCTTCTTTACAGATCAAAGGGTACACACTTTTAGTGTTAATTTTACAGATTAAAAGAAACACAATTTCACACCCCCATCAAAATCATGTGACCCATTTTGATCTGATTCTGGTAAGGAATATGAAATGTAGATCTATGCTGAGTTTCTGACATTATGTTCCAGTTTTCTTAGCAATTTTTGTCAAAGAGTGAATTCTTATTCCAGAAGTTGGAGTTTGAAGATTTATCAAATGCTAAATTAATATAGGTCTTGATTATTGTGTTGTGTATATCTAATCTATTCCATTGATCCAACACTATTTCTTAGCCAGTACCAAATAACTTTAATGACTACACAATTTTATTATATATAATTGTATATAATACATATTTCATATATTATATATAATTTTATATAATACAACATTCATGTAATATAATTTTAGATTTGGTACTGCTAAGCCATCATTTTTTGTATTTTTTCATTAATTTACTTGATATTCTTGACTTTTGTTCTTCCAGTTGAATTTTGTTATTATCTTTTCTAGTTCTATAAAATACTTTTTGGCAGTTTGATTAGTATGGCATAAAGTACTGAATTGTGAGTGAGAAGGGCCAGATGTAAATCCAAACTCTTCCACTTAACTACCTATATGAAGATAAACGAACCATTTGAACTCTCTGGATTTTAACTCCTTACTACATAAAATGATGAAAATCAGAGTAGGTCACATCTGAGTTCCCTTCTAGCTCAAATTCCTCTGTCATTCAGCTGTCAAGGCTGGCTTGCATTTTCTGGTCACATCACACTCCTGCTTGAAAACCTTCAGTAGTTCCTCATTATTCATTGTCTAAAATGCAAACTAGTCACATAGAAATCAAGGATTCCTCATAGTTTGGTTCCAATAAATCTTCTCTTGTTTATTTCCTCTTTGCTTCTTTGTTACATGTCAATTCTAGGCTAAAATAAACTATAGTATTTTCTGAGGCTTCTTTTTTTTTTTTTTTTTTTTTTTTAAACTCCATACCCCCTACCCCATCCCATACAGCTGTATTGCTGGACTCCATCTCATTACTCTACCCATTCCACATGCCTACCTTGAGGTGTTCTCCATTTTGCAAGGACTAGATCAGATTTGTAGCATCCTTTCCCTGATTATCCAATTAGGTGGCACAGTGGAGAGTGCACTGGAATTGGTTCAAAACAAGCCTCAGGTATTTGCTATGTGATCCTGGGCAAGTTATTTAATGATATGCCTCAATTTCCAAACTTTAAAATGAGGGTAATTACAGTACCCACGTCCCAGGATTGTTGTGAGGAGTAAATGAAATAATTATAAAATGTTTAACACAGTATCCGGCACATGGTGAATGCTTTAGAAATGTATGTTTCTTCCATCTCCCTCTTTTTCTTCCTTCTCTAGTGGGAAAGGACCATGTTGTTTTGAACCTTTCAATTCCTAGTCCTAAGCACTATGAGCCTTTAAAGTTTTCTTGTTGAATTGCATTGTACTTCAAGGCTTCTTTCATGCTTTTTCATGCAAGAGAGAGTAAATTACTTTACATTAAATATAGTGGTACCCATTGTTATTGAAAATACATTTAACTACCCACCAGCAAATCTTTGAAAACACTAGTTGATAGGACTTTATGCTGTTTTTTGCTTTTAATTATAGCATTTTAAGTCTAGAATACATAACGAAAAGTCAGTGAAATATCTTGTATAAAGATGACAGGAAAAAATAATGATGATTGTTGCAGGGAATGCGGGAAAACTGGGACATTGATGCATTGTTGGTGGAGTTGTGAACGAATCCAACCATTCTGGAGAGTAGTTTGGAACTATGCTCAAAAAGTTATCAAACTGTGCATACCCTTTGATCCAGCAGTGTTACTACTAGGCTTATATCCCAAAGAGATACTAAAGAAGGGAAAGGGACCTGTATGTGCATGAATATTTGTGGCAACCTTCTTTATTGTGGCTAGAAACTGAAACTGAGTGGATGCCCATCAGTTGGAGAATGGCTGAATAAATTGTGGTATATGAATACTATGGAATATTACTGTTCTGTAAGAAATGACCAACAGGATGATTTCAGAAAGGCCTGGAGAGACTTACACTAACTGATGCTGAGTGAAATGAGCAGGACCAGGAGATCATTATATACTTCAACAACAATACTATATGATGACCAGTTCTGATGGACCTGGCCATCCTCAGCAATGAGATCAACCAAATCATCTCCAATGGAGCAGTAATGAACTGAACCAGCTATGCCCAGAAAAAGAACTCTGGGAGATGACTAAAAACCATTACATTGAATTCCCAATCCCTATATTTATGCACACCTGCATTTTTGATTTCCTTCACAAGCTAATTGTATAATATTTCAGAGTCTGATTCTTTTTGTACAGCAAAATAACGGTTTGGTCATGTATACTTATTTGTATTTTAGTATATTTAACATCTACTGGTCATCCTGCCATCTGGGGGAGAGGGTGGGGGGTAAGAGGTGAAAAATTGGAACAAGAGGTTTGGCAATTGTTAATACTGTAAAGTTACCCATACACATAACCTGTAAATAAAAGGCTATTAAATAAAAAAAGAAATATTTTGTGTAATGAATCTCTTTATGAATTTTGCCTATATATATCTTATAGAGATTTTGAAGAAATTATTTTTTTGATAGCTAACAATCAGACTTGCCAGCTCTACATGAATAAATTTACTTGTTGCAAGTCTGTGTTATAATGAATATCAGGCAGCCAAAGTCTGATGAAAGATGGTAACTTTAATGCTTGCAACCAAACCAGATTTTGATAATGGAGAATCAAGGTGTTAAATTTCCTTCCGAGGTTCTACAGAGTCAGTCAATCTTGCAGGAATTATTAAGATATCATTACTATCTTGTCACTTAAAAAATACTATTTAGAATCTATGGGAATGGAGAAATTGTTTTCTAGTGTTATAAAATAGTATCATTGGTACCATAATATTCAGCTGAAGGGTATGTCAGAGTCACCTATCAGCTAGACCTCTCCAGGATACCCAATCCAAGCATAGGAAGAAACATATTAAATTTCTGAGATATCTGACTCTTCTTCTGTATAACAGTATGATTTATTCAGTAGCATCTGATTTAGTTTATATAATAATTATAATAGTAATTATTATAATAAAATATACAATATGATTATATAGCATAATGCTATATTATAAATATCATCATCAAATATTAATTTAATAATTTATTGATTAATAATTGAGTTAATTGTGTATATGATATGCAACATAAAATTATTGCACATTGTACATTGTATATTGTTTATTATATGTAATTATAACATTATTATTGCACTTGGATTTACATATTTCTATGTGCCAGGCACTGTGTTAAAATCTTTACAAATATAATTATATAGATTGGTGCTATTATTAGCCCCATTTTACAAATAAGAAAATTGAAACAAAGAGAAATGACATACCCAGTGTCATGCAACTGGTGTGTAAGGCTGTATTTCAATTTATATCTTCCATATTTTAGCCTCAGAGATCTATTTATTGTGCCCCCCTAGGTCATATCAAGTGGCCTTAATCATGTAATATTGGAAAAACAATTGCTGTGTTTGTAAAAACACAGCAATTGTTGAAATTTGGAAGTGACTTCGTATCTCATCTTTGGCTAGCACTGACTGACTGAAGAAATCACTTACTTTTTCAGTACCTCTCTGAAGATTTTTTCCTCACAAGTGTTTACCCTATCATAGGAAATCACAGGAAAGATGAAGATCTTTCTCTCTACCCCTTCTGCTGTAGTGAAACTGTGACTTTGCAATTTACTTTCATTGATTACCTCAGTTTAAATTAATTATATTTTCCAGAGGCAAAAATCATACTAAAATATTATTCTTAATGAATTACCAAAACTTTCTTTCCTTCTCTGCAGAATTGAATCATAGATTTAGAATTGAAGGAGACTTGAGAGACCATCTGATCCAAAACTTTCATCTCACAAATGAGGAAATTTAGACACACAAGTTAAATTCTAGATTCAGGTAACACAGATTGGCAATATCAAACTGTGAACCTATGTTCTTTGACCCTAGAATTGGTGCTCATTCTTTCTAGTATCTTATTCTGCCATAATATTATTCTTTACATGACACAGTAGTTATGAAAAAAAAAAGTACTTTATAAATTTCTTGTTGTTATTCAATTGTTTTCAGTTATATCCAATGTTTTGTTACTCCATTTAAGGTATAGTTGGCAAAGATCCTAGAGTGGCTTGCCATTTCCATTTCATTTTATCTCATTTTACAAATGAGAAACTGTGTGTCAGACAGCTAGTAAATGCTTTAGACCAGTTTTGAACTAAGGAAAATCAGATTTCCTGACTCTAGGCTAAGCACTCTATCCATTGTCACATATCTGCCTTCTGCTTTGGAAAGCTACAAAATAAAATATTATTGTCCTTGTGACAGTTATTACACCATACTTCATTCAAGTGAGATGAACTAAATAATCTCAATTCTTTTAAATTTCATGACTAATTTATTCATCCTTCCTTAAGAAATCAATTAGCATTTTAATTTTTTTTAACTTACTAAGCTTCATGTACTATGCTAGAAACTGAGAAATCAGCAAGGGGAACCCATTATCCAGAGAGAAAAATTTAAATTGAAGGAGATAAAATGACTTATTTAAGTTCACATGGCTATTAAATATATGAACCAACATTTGAACTCGGATCTTCCTCATTCAAAAGTCCACTTTGCCACCTAACTGCCTCTAACTTAAAAATGTTACTCAGTCACTTATTTTAATATAAAGGAGATAGTTTTCTAATTTAATATAGCATTCTTCCCCCACTCATAAACTCAATTACATCTATTATTTGTTAAAGAATAATGCTTTGCTTGTGTCCCTTCATTAATTCCATGCCCCTTTCTTTGTAGAGTCTTAAGAAAAAACTGAATACTTAAGAACAAGTTTGAGCAGTTAAACATCGGAAATTACTTTGGAAAGAAGGGATTGAGTGGCCCAAATCTACATTGTTTATGATTTAAATGCATTGATTTAGCATCAAAAATTTCACAACTTCAAGTGATCATGAGACTTTTCTTCAAGGACAGCTTGGGCTACAACTATTAATGACTCTTTTCAATGCAAAAGTGTGCCATACACTTACAGGCAATCCATTTTCTGGCTTGTTTTTTTTTACCCCCTCTTCTTGTATTATGAATTATATTACAATAGCAGGATGTGCAGGAAACTGATGTCAGGGAAATGAGGAAAAATAAACACTCTTGCTTAGGTTTCATTTCCTCTTTTATTTTTTAAAAATAATTTGTCATATTAAAATTTTTTAAAACAGTTCATTATTAGTACGTGATGAAAATCTTTTCTTCCTGAATCAGTTTTTCTTTGTAATTGTGAGTCACATCAGTCAAATAAACTACAAATGGGTCAAGCGAAGACAAGGAATGCAGTGTTGTTGTTCAGTGACTTCAGTCATGTCTGACTTCGTGGCCTTACTTAGTTTTTGGTTTTTTTGGGGGGGGTATTTTATTTTTAGAAAATAAACTACAATAGTTTGCCATTTTCTTCTCCAGCTTTTTTTTTTTTTAACACATGAGGAAACTAAGGCAAATGGGGCTAAGTGACTTGTCTACAGTCAAACAGCTAATAAGTATTTGAGACCAATTTTGAACTCAGGAAGATGTGTCTTTCTGACTCCAGACCTGGCACTTTACCCACCTAGCTATACCAAGGATGTATACATCTTTGAAAAGAAAAGAAAAACAAAAAAGCAAGTGTTTCTTCTGAGGTAAAATAAAAAGTATTTTGAATTGTATGTGGTACTTTCTCTAATCTCATATTGGGCTATATTTGGAATTCTGATTAAAGTAAGTCCCTATTAATATGTGCTGTCAACAATATACTTTAAAAATGATTATATGTTACATAGAATTTTGATACACTAAATAGATGGTGTAATGTGACCTTGTAGTCAATCAATCAAAAAAACAAGGTTATATAGGTAGTACAGTGTCAGGATTTAAATTCAAACTTCCTGACTCCAGATCTAGCACTTTATCCATTGTGTCACCTACAGACATCCAATATATATCATATATTTATGAAATGTTTTTCCTTACAAGAACTATCAGCACTTATATTTTCATTTTATAGATAAAGAAATTGGAATTCAAAAGGTATAGCTGTTTTATTCAGTCACATAAGTAGCAAACTTATCAAGTTACGATCAAAATCTGCTTTGTATTTCTGTTTTCAAATACTCTTTACATTAGACAAATTCAACAAACGTTTCCTGTGTATAGCATACAAGTAAGGCACTTGCGATATAAGTTAAAACAATCCCTGCCTGTTACCAAAACCATTTGGTATTGGCTAAGGAATAGATTAGTTGATCAGTGGAATAGGTTAGGTTAAGGGATAAAATAGTCAACAAATATAGCAACCTAGTGTTTGACAAACCCAAAGACCCCAGCTTTTGGGATAAGAACTTACTGTTTGATAAAAATTGCTGGGAAAATTGGAAACTAATATGGCAGAAACTAGGCATTGATCCACACTTAACACCGCACACCAAGATAAGGTCAAAATGGGTTCATGACCTAGGCATAAAGAATAAAATTATTAATAAATTAGAGGAACACAGGATAGTTTACCTCTCAGACCTGTGGAAGGGGAAGGACTTTATGACCAAAGCAGAACTAGAGATCATTACTGATCACAAAATAGAAAATTTCGATTATACCAAACTGAAAAGTTTTTGTACAAACAAAACTAATGCAGACAAGATTAGAAGGGAAGCAATAAACTGGGAAAATATTTTTA
This sequence comes from Sarcophilus harrisii, assembly GCF_902635505.1. NCBI lineage: Eukaryota > Metazoa > Chordata > Mammalia > Dasyuromorphia > Dasyuridae > Sarcophilus > Sarcophilus harrisii. The sequence continues at coordinate 149,603,284 of NC_045426.1, read as the reverse complement.
CAGTCAAAGGCTCTGATAAAGGCCTCATTTCCAAAATATATAGAGAATTTATAAAAAATCAAGCCATTCTCCAATTGAAAAATGATCAAAGGATATGAACAGACAATTCTCAGATGAAGAAATTGAAACTATTTCTAGTCATATGAAAAGATGCTCCAAGTCATTATTAATCAGAGAAATGCAAATTAAGACAACTCTAAGATACCACTACACACCTGTCAGATTGGCTAAGATGACAGGAAAAAATAATGATGATTGTTGGAGGGGATGCGGGAAAACTGGGACATTGATGCATTGTTGGTGGAGTTGTGAACGAATCCAACCATTTTGGAGAGTAGTTTGGAACTATGCTCAAAAAGTTATCAAACTGTGCATACCCTTTGATCCAGCAGTGTTACTACTGGGATTATATCCCAAAGAGATTATAAAGAAGGGAAAGGGACCTGTATGTGCACGAATGTTTGTGGCAGCCCTTTTTGTAGTGGCTAGAAACTGGAAACTGAATGGATGTCCATCAGTTGGAGAATGGCTGAATAAATTGTGGTATATGAAAATTATGGAATATTACTGTTCTGTAAGAAATGACCAACAGGATGATTTCAGAAAGGCCTGGAGAGACTTACACGAACTGATGCTGAGTGAAATGAGCAGGACCAGGAGATCATTATATACTTCAACAACAATACTATATGATGACCAGTTCTGATGGACCAGGCCATCCTCAGCAACGAGATCAACCAAATCATTTCTAATGGAGCAGTAATGAACTGAACTAGCTATACCCAGAAAAAGAACTCTGGGAGATGACTAAAAACCATTACATTGAATTCCCAATCCCTATATTTATGCACCTGCATTTTTGATTTCCTTCACAAGCTAATTGTACAATATTTCAGAGTCTGATTCTTTTTATACAGCAAAATAATGTTTTGGTCATGTATACTTATTGTGTATCTAATTTATCTTTTAATGTATTTAACATCTACTGGTCATCCTGCCATCTAGGGGAGGGGGTGGGGGTAAGAGGTGAAAAATTGGAACAAGAGGTTTGGCAATTGTTAACGCTGTAAAGTTTTCCATGCATATAATCTGTAAATAAAAGGCTATTAAAAAAAAAAACAAAAAAACAATCCCTGCCTTCAAGGATATTACTTTCTTCTATTCTGTTACCTTCCTTGTGTCTTGAGAAATATAATGATTTGATTTAAAGCATATAATTTATGCTAAATTTAATATTCAATATGTTACCGTAAGTTGCTTTAGAAAAATTAGAGTGGTAAATATTTTGCTTTAGTGTTTACCTTGAACCCATTGACATTAATATCAAGCATCTCTATCACCAAGGGTAGATGGTAGAGTAGAAAGAGAACAGACCTGGTTCTCCCTGAATACTTCCTCAGTTAAAATCCAACCTCAGACACATAGTAGTTATTTGCCCTGGGCAAGTCACTTAATCCCTTTTTTCCCAGTTTCTCATCTTATCTGAAAATGATTTAGAGAAGGAAATGGCAAATCAGTCCATGACCTCTGCCAAGTGAATCTCAAATGGAGTCACAAAAAATCAGACACAACTGAAAAATGTCCTAAACAACAAAAATATTTTTAAAGTAGTCTTAGTAGTATAGAATATCATTTAATAAGAATATCATTTTTAGATTTGAGGATGGATAAGAAGATAATGATGTTCTATTCTTGCAGAAGACTGATATTGCAGGATAATAGCAGAGGGGATGGTGGATATACGCAAGAAAATATTTTTTAAGAGCAATACTTTGATCAATCAGTCATCACATTAGATCGAAATCACCAATCTCCTTGATCTCTTTTGCTTTTCATATCTTTATTGTTTTAAGAGTAGATATTGATTTACAATTCTTCTGACCCTGAAGACTGATATCCATCTTCTTAAAAAGCATTGGGTTTATGCTGTACTTTGGATTGTACATCATTCAAAATATTAGAAAGTAAAAAACAAATTTGTTGTACATATCTCTGAAAATCAAATCTAGGAAGTCCACTTTTTAGGCCTTTAATATTCAAATAATTTTTGGCTGATTCACTTAGCACAGTTTTTTTTTTTAAACCAAAACCTGGCACATTTTGTACCTTATAAATATAATAACAATAATGCTTATTATTACTTTTCATTTTCCTCATTTTTAGATTTAATGCTGCTTAAATAAAAATGATCCTAAAACATATCTCTGTCCTACTATTATTCATTTTTAATGTTACCAAGCATAGATAAAATAATTTTTGCAGCTGAATCAAATTTTTGGAATAAAATGTTTTTTTCTGTAATATAACTGAAAGTATATTTGGGATAAGACCTTAAACATCCTAAATATTAGGAATATGTTATTCCTGATCTCATATATTTTTTTTATTTCTAGTATATCTGTATATATTGGTAGCTTTTAATTCAATGCAGTTTGATGATAGTTTTTTTGTAAGGTTAATTCTCTTGAGAAAGCCGTTCTTAAATTTTCATGGATCAGTGTCATGCCTGGCCAATTGTGGACAACTTTTTTGCTGTGTCATAATTGTCTAGAATAATTTATTTGTTGAGTTCTGCAGGATATTTTTAGGTCTGTATTTATAGTATGAGTATTTGTGGTTTGTCATTTCATGAATGATAGCAAATTTCTAATGTTTAATTTCAGCTTCCAGCTTCCATCTTGCTAAATGCTGAAATTGTGTAGACCTTAATGACAAATAGTATAGTTTCTACTTTTTATCAATTAATATTGATTGATTTAACTTATACTGGCAATGACCCAGTCCTGAATTGCCGTCATAAATCTCTCCATTCCCGTAAACAAATCTGCAAAACTCAACCGTTTCATGGTTATTTTTCAACATATTGTTGGCTTAGTCCATGTTGTTATTGCCAAAGCAATAATTTTGACTCTGGCCTTAGCTAACTTGAAAGTTTCTTCCAGAGTTAAAGACTTTTTATTACCTTTTATCATCCTCTACTCTTAATCAATGAATATTTGCTTATTCAGAAATATTTCCCTAAAGTTTTAATCTGCAAATATGCTTTGAGAATGTCTATGAATCTTCCCTTTTTGGCAAAGAAATGAATATCTTTTTATGGAAGGCTTTGGGTCCAATGAGCTCTGTGTCTTGTTCATGTTGTGTGTGTATGTGTGTGTGTGTGTGTGTGTGTGTGTGTATGTGTGTTTTAATATATTTTCCAAATGTGTTAGAATTCACATTATGGTTCTAAGAGTACATTATGATCATATTTCATAAGTAATTATTGCTTTAAGACATTTTTCCTGATGATCTTTGACTTCAAAATGCCAGTAACGTTCCTAACATATTCAGCTACAGCCTGATCCTTTGTAGCTTTCTGCTCACTATATCTTATCTGTTTTTGGGGTGGGGAGATGGTGTCTCTAGCTTTACTTCAGCTTTCTCCTCTGATCAGCAACCCCAAACTGGGGTTTCCCCTTTCAGTAAGTACTTGCAGCCAGCAGTGTCCCTGCTAAAGACACCATCTCTCCACTCTAAAATTAGATGTGCTTACACTAATACCTCTTATTTTAAAAAAAATGAACCACAGAAAAGGGAGCACCACACCATAGAAACATATTATGGGTACAGAGAAGATTGGGGCTCATCTTCAGAGTAGGACACTGAAGTAAAAATAAAAGCTTCCACCCCAAAGAGTAATGTTAATTGGCTCCCTGCCCAGAGAGAATTTATAGAAGGACTCAAAAAAGAATTTAAAAATCAAATGAGAGACCTTGAGGGAAAAAAAAATTAAAAAAAAGAAAAACTAACCAAGAAAAACAAGAAAATTATAAAAAAAAGTCAACCAACTAGAAAAGGAGATAAAGAGTCTCAAAAATGAAAATAGCTCTTTGAATATTAGAATTGGACTAGAAGAAGCCAGTGAAACTATGAGAGAGCAAGAAATAACAAAACAGATTTTGAAGAATGAAAAAATAGAACAGAATGTGAAATATCTTATAAGAAAAATGACAGATCTGGAGAACAGATCAAGAAGAGAAAAATCTAAGAATAATTGCCTGAAAGTTGTGACCAAAAAAAAAAAAAAAAGACCTTGACACAATAATGCAAGAAATCCTGAGAAGAAAATTTTGCTAGAAGCAAGAAAAAAAAAAAATAATTTCAATACGCTGAAGCTAAAATTAGAATTGTATAGAATTTATCAGCAGCCACAATAAAAGAATGCAGGTCCTGCAATCATATCTACTGATAATCAAAAGAACTAAGCCTGTGGCCAAAAATATCATATCCAGCAAAGTTATCTATAATATTGAACAAGAAAAATGGATATTCAGCGAACTTGCAGATTTTGAGGACTTCTTTCAACCAAACCCAAACTTAATAGAAAATTTAACAGATAGAGCCAATATCAAAGATCAGTTTCAGGGAACTCAGCATACACAAATTGTTTATGTTTTTGTTTTTGTTTTTTTATATGGGAAATGCATACCATATGTTTAAAGTTGACATCAACAATAGGGCTGCCCAAAAGAAAGAATGGGACAGAGTTAAGGTAAAAATAGCAATTATGTCATACTGTAATGCTGGAGAAACTGAGGCAGGAGAGAGATTAGAGAGCTTTTTAATATTTTATTAATTGGAGAGTATAATTGACTGGACAGGATTCTCATCTCAAATTATCCAGTCAGATAAAGATATACTGGGACCAAGGAAAGCATGTTGGTCCCAGGGCTGGAGGATACTGTCATAGCCAGTAGCCAGCCTCCAGCCCTGAATAGGAGAAACCCAATTTTCTAAATACCCTCCAGAAACAAAGAAGGGGCAAGAAGCACGGGAAAACTTCTGTCAGGATGGGGTGAGACCATAAATCCTAAAAACCCAGAGACAGGATGTCTGAATACACAGAGATAAAGATATCAGTGTCTTGAGGGATATTGTAAATTCTTGAGGACAGGGAAGAGTCAGGAGGTCTGCTCTCTTGTTTTATCTTGCTAACAATTTATAACCTTAGGGCAAATGGTTCCCAATCTTAATGGACCAGAGCGGGGTTTTACAGTTTAGGGGATTTGAGAGAGAACAGTTAAGCAAACTCAGATAAGGGAAACTAGTGCAGGGAAACCAAGTCAGAACAGTTAAAGAGAACTGTGGCATAACAATACAAATGAAGGGCAGAGGAAAAATAGACATAGAGGCATTAAAGGGAGTAGGAGGGCCTGTAGTTCTGAAAACATGCTTACATCAGAAATGGGTTATATAGGTATATTTACATATAATATATTTACATATATACCATGAAGGGTATAGCACACTCCAAATCTATAAAGAAATAACCGTGGGGAGGGATAGATGGATAGGAAAGCGGAGGGTGAGGGAATAAAACAAGGGAGGGATCCATAAGTGAAGTGAGGTTAAGTAATAGCAAGGCAAATTAAAAACAGAATTGAAGCAAAAGGCAAGCTGTGTATATGTGGGGGAGGAGTGTATTGTGTAGGTATATATATGTACATATGTAAATATAAAGATATCCTTTCTTAACTATAGCTTGTTTGGGGGTTGTGGAGGGATGAAAGAAGGGAAAAGAATAAAGTAAGAACAGTATGCAGCAAAGAACAAAAGAACAATTTGCAAGGAAGTAAAGATGGACATACATATATAATTTCATATATTATATATGTACATATATAATTTCATATGTATATATGATTTCTTGAACTGGTATTTCTTCTTATATATTTTGAATCCTACCTGATATTCTGTTGGGCACATGGCAATGTTCTTTTTTGCTTTTTTTCATTTTGTTATGTATTCCTTTTCTGGTTTTTCTTTTTTCTAATTCTGTTTCTTTAAATAAAATAAATTTGAAAAATCAATAAATAAAAGATTCTTGTAGAGCTGAGTCATATCTGTCTCGATATTCTTGTTCCTTACCTTTTGTCAGAATCTTGAATTTCCTTCTGGGATCAGTTCTACAACCACTTTCTACCTTCAGCTTTTCCTAATCCACTCAACTGTAAAGTTCTTTAATCCCAAATCCCTTTGCATTCATTGTGTATAAGACACACTCTCTCTCTCTCTTTCTGTTTCTGTCTCTCTGTGTGTATATGTATACAGAGACAGAGACAGACAGACAGAGAGAGGGAGAGAAAGAGAGAAAGAGAGAGAGAGAGAGAGATTAGAAATCATCTAGTCTAGAACTCCTAAAACTTTTCTACTAATGACCCCTTTTCAACTAAGAAAGTTGCACATATGTGTGTGTGTGTATGTGTGTGTGTGAGACAGTAATGCCATTACTGTCAATTAGACTATTAACTCTTTAAAGACAGAAACAAATTAACACTTTGGTCTTGTATCACTAGAAGCTAGAATAGTACTTAGTCCATAGTGGGTATAGAATAAATGTCTGTTCAGTTTTTCCTTGTTTAATGGCTCCTTACATTTGGTGCAGACATTCATAGAATGATCAAGAGGATAAGGGAAGAGAGAAAAAGGAAAAAAGAGATTCATTATGTTATTCTGGAAAGAATACAAATTTGGAGTCAATATGATTTCAGATCTTATTTCTTTCACTTACTACTGTTACTACTACTCATGCTACCACCTAACATTGTATTGAGTTTAAAGATTGCACAGTTCTTTATATGTGTCTCTATAATATATTGTGCATATTGAATATATACATACAAAGTATATACTTAGATTATACACATTATGTATGTACATATTTTCATATATATACATGCATATACATAAACACACATATCATTTGAAACTAATAAGAAACTTGTAATTTAAATGTTATTCTTATCTCCCTTTTATAGATTTTACAAATTAGGTATTTGAAGCTGGTAGATTACCTTTTAATTCCAAGTCCCATGCTATTTATTGCCAAGTCACTGAAATTTTCTGAGCCTCATTTTCCCCATCTATAAAATGAGAAAGTTGGGCTAGATCATAGCTTCTTAAGCTGCAGGCATACCTGAATGTAGGGGTCATTATTATCAATCAATGTAAGATTTGTACACCTATTTTTATATCCATATGCCTGGATCACATACAAATTTCTCAGGTGAAGAGGGGTCATAAGTGGAAAAATATAAGGAGTCATGATTAAAATAATCTTTAAGCCATTTACCATTGATCATGCTCTCATCCTACCTAAAGCCTAAATTAATTATGTATGTTACTTTCTCAGTTAAGTGGTGTCAAACTGAAATAGAAATGGATTTCTATAGGCTAATAATGACTAGAAAACCACAAATTAATATTATCTGTGTTGCATTATATTACTATGAATATTGTTAATATTTCTCAAAATATTTTAATCTGTTTCAGGCTGCACTTGGGAATTTTGTGGGTGCTTGAAGCCTACAGGCTGTAAATTTTATTCCTCTATCCTAAATCATATTGATCCAGAGGAAGGAGCCATTTTTGTGTAGTCCTGGGGCTCCGGAGACAAAATCATACATTCATCACTTTCTAAGCAATTGTATATAAAACCTTTGACAAAACTGCAACTGCATACCAGCTTGCTACCAACACATGATGGCCTAGAACATCTATATAGTGGAATAAGAATACATGATCCAGCCTTAGGGACCTTAGTTGTATGATCTTGTCAACTGATAAACTGCAGTGATATTCTAAGGGACTTATTCATTCTAATAGTCAACCTTTCTGCCATTATTTTGGGAGGTTAGCCACACATTGTACTCCATAAAGTCAATACTTTTGCATTTATTGTAAATATTTTTTTTGGAGAGAAAGACAAACAATTTCTAAGTAAGTACCTACTATGGTCCAGGCACAATAGATAGAACATTAAGCCTAGAATCGGGAAGGCTCATCTTCCTGAGTTCAAACTAAACCTCAGACATTTACTTTTTTTGTAGGAAAGTCACTTAAAATCCATTTTTCTCAATTTTATAAAATGATCTAGGGAAGAAAATGAAAATCATTCCAGTATTTTTAACAAGAAAATTCTAAATGGGATCATGAAGAGTTGGATCTAACTGAAAAATGACAAAACAAAAAAGCAAAAAATGTAGCCATGCACTGTGCTAAATGCTTTACAAATATTATTTGATCCTCACAACAACCTTATGAAATGGACACTATTACGATGCTCATTTTAGAGTTGAGGAAGCCAAATAGACAGAAATTAGGTAATCTGTTTAGGGTCACACAATAAATACATGTCTGAGACTGGATTTGAAGTCTGATTTTACTACTCCAGGCCAAGTGCTCTACCTTCTGTGCCACCCAGTTGAGTGTGTATATACATACATACATACATACATACATATGTATAAATATTTACATATATATACACATACACATATACATACACACATATATATATAATAGCCTTTATTTTAATCAGCTTGAAATCTAGCTTCAGTACCACTGAAATAATTTTTACTTAATATGTTTTTATTTTATATTTACTTAACTGTGTACATGTTGGTTTCCCTTAATAAGATGTAAACCTCTTGAGAACACTATAGCTGGCGTACGGTAGGTGTTTATTGAATTAAATTGAATTGAATCATAAGATACATACTTGTCATTTAGATAAGAAGATTCTCCAATATGCTCTTCCTACTTGAACAGATGGATTCTAACTGGAAAATCAGAGTTCTTCCCTTTGAGGAGCTTTTCTGAGGAGCATGGAGCATGTGCTTTCACTGTCTGCCACGTGTTTGATGAGGAGATGGACTTGGGGGTGAGGGTAGCTACAGTGTACCATCAATCTGTCCCAACTTGGGATAGGCAGCCTTAGTTGACCTCATTATTTCTGAAGTCTCCAAGGGCATTTTGGCCCTGCCCATTTGTCAGCTTTGTTCTCTGAGGCTGAGGCTAAGTTAAATTTATCCAGTGACTGTGTTCTAATTACAGCAGCAATTCTTACGTTTCTGAATGGCTGTCCCTCAGTTTCCTCTGGCTTCAGGACTTGCAGCATCTGGTGGCATTCACTATAAGAAGGCAATTATTTCCTTCTCTGTCATTTAATTTTGTTCAGTGCATTCAACATTTAAATCTCTGCCCACTTTGTGTAAAGCACTATAGTGGGTTTAAAGAGAGGCATATAACAGGTCTTTCTCTTAAAGAGTGTACCATAATTTAGGGGTTAGGGAATAATGTAAAGGGGTATATGTTCCCATATTTATGAAAAAATGAAGGACAAAATAAATAACAACTAACATTTATATTTTATTTTAACATTTACAAAGCACTTTGTGTGTATTATCACATTTTATCCTGACAATAATCATATGAGATAACTGCTGTTATTTCTCCCATTTTATTATTATTAGAAAACTATTTTTATAGGAAACTGAGGTGAGAATGCTTAAGAGACTTGCCCAGAGCCTTGCAGCTAGTAAATATTTAAGGTCAGATTTTAATTCAGGTTTTCCCAACTCTATGCCCAATACTTTCTTCACTGAACAATCTGGTTGCATAAGGTTCTATTAAAGTACCATTGTTGGGGTACTCAGTGTGGGTCATGTAGTTGCCTCTGAGAGAATTCAGGACTTAAGCTTCTCCAAATCAAGTAAAAGAACTTATTAAGATTCACACAATCAGCAGGCTAGCCTCCATGAAGAAGTTAGCAGCATAGCAAAGCAAGACAAAGATTTTTAGAGTAAAGATTTATTGAGGTTTGTGGTCCAGTTTCCTACTCTGCATCCTATTGGTACTACTTTCTTATTGGCTGATTTCATTGACATATCTAAGCCAGGTGGTGTGGTGACCAGGACTGCTTGTTGCTATAGTGATTTCTATGGGGTTTGGGGCTGGGGGCAACAATTAGAATCAAGTCACTATTTTCATGATATTTTAAGAGTTAAAAACTGATTTTCTAATAATAATACCATGAAGAAGATTGTACAAATATTAGCATTTGCATTTTACAGATTATAAAAGTTAAACTTGTAGAAGTTTATTTATTTTTTTTTTATTTAATAGCTTTTTATTTACAGGATATATGCATGGGTAACTTTACAGCATTAACAATTGCCAAACCTCTTGTTCCAATTTTTCACCTCTTACCCCCCACCCCCTCCAACAGATGGCAGGATGACCAGTAGATGTTAAGTACATTAAAATATAAATTAGATAACTTGTAGAAGTTTAATAGAATTTTTTAAGGCCACAGAGCTAATGAATGACAGAATCAGATTTACACAATGTCTCTTGATGCTAGTTTGTTGTTTTTTCTATGATACCATGATACCTTTTGAACAATTCTTGCCTTTTCCTGGCGGCAGGTCACCCTTAAAGCTGGGAATTTTTATTTATATATATATATATTATACATATATATATATATATGTAACACAGCAAGGGTAAATAAAAATTGTGGGTAAGCTAGCATACAAGTGTTGAGAGATCAAAGCCAAATGGACAACAGGATCAACAATCTGGGCAGCAATGCTATGGGATCAGGGAGCTGCAAGATCATATAAGCAGCAAAGCAAAGGATGCAACATTTTCCCTAATCTCGATGATCTCTCAAAACTCTCCAAAACAGAAATTATAAACCAAAGATAAAACAACTTCAATTATCTCTATGGTCTAGGACATCAAGAAACCAGAAAGGTTAAAAAAAAATCATACTCATTGACATTGAATTCATGTAGTGCCCCTCTCTGACCACTCACTGTACAGGCAGTGAGGCTGCCTTCTGACTCAAGGACATGGGATATTTATAGTAAAACCTATCTTCACATACGGCTCCTTTCTTCTTTTCTTCATTTCTATGGGGACCCTGATTTCAGAATGGAAAAGTTTGCTTGGAAAGTGACAGATAGGCAGTATAGTTTCAGCTTCTCAGTAGTAAAAACTACCAGAGACTGAAATCCTCTAAAGAACCAATGCTATACAACTCTGAAATGCTGCATTCGAGGACAGAGAAACACAAAGAACCAGTGTGGCAACTCAGAGGGAGCAGGACAGGTAGATACTCCAGGTTACTGTGGGGAGGGAGTGGAGACTGAGAAGGTGGGAGAATGGAGTGTGTTCTGAAGAAAGTATATGGTACTCTATCGGAGAGAAAGGGAACAGCATCGAGCTGGGTATAGTTTTGACCATCCAAAAGTCAATTTGGGAAAGAGGTCTAGGCAAATGAATTGTGTCCAGCATTGGATGAGACTGAAATGTCTTGAGATCCAGCTTCCTAGAAGATCATTATTAGAGAAAACAGTCAGGAAGTAAATGGGAGAAATGGGGATAAAAGGAGACTGAAATTAAAAAGATTTCAGTAAGAAAATTCAAAGATCTTACAAATAAGCACAAGATTCAAGAGGGAAACATTATCAGCATAAGAAAATATGGCCTTCAGAACACTTAAATTAATTCTGACATCTATGAATAATTGTCAGGGGGGGAGAAGAAATCATTCAACACTTGATGAGATAGATGAGATCCAACACCCTAGATTGTTGTGGAATATGAGAACATGGAACCATAATACACTGTTGACGAGTAGTTCAGAAGAGAAATGAGAGCAACACTTAGGACCTGCACCAAAAAATAAAGGTAGCATAGAAAAATTGGAATCTGTGATGTCAAGTCTCACCAAAGATAAAATAAGAGAAAAACTAGAGAATATATTGAAATCAAGGACAATCCAGAAAAGAAACAAAAAATAGTAAGATTAAAAGAAAATAGTTTACCAAAGCAAACAAAACATTGATCTTGAAGAGAGGATGGGTAGAGACATTTCAACAGCAGCAAGTTCTGCTAGTGATCAGAAGAAAGACTTTCAAATACAAAGAAATGGAATCAAATAGTGCACTACTATTATTCAGTGATTGGAAAGCATAGGTGGAAATAGAATAATGTTCTCTGAAGAGGACCGAAGCCTAGGATGCAACCCAGACCAACTTCTGCTGCAAATCTGAGCTTGAAAAATCATAAACATTCAATAATTAAGAGGCCTCTGAAACATTTTACAAAGAAAGCTGAAAATGAAGAGATTATGTGTTTCTTGAACATCCCAGATAACAGAAATGCAGGAATGAAAAAATACAGTAGCCAAAGACAGCAAAAGCAATATAGCAAGACGAGTAAAAGATTCCTTTCTAAATGAACACAAAGAGATGGAGTTAAAGATGTAAGACTTGCCAACAAGCAAATTAAAGCTGTGTGTGAATGGATTAAGTATATATGTGACTATAAATGATTATATTACGATATGGCAGCATACTTGAAAGAAGAAAGGAAAACAGTGATATAAAAAAGAATATATGGCATGTTGGGGTCAAATCAAGGGCTAGCAATGAGAGGAAGGTAACATGTGCCTTCAGAAGGAAAAGAACCTGCTGGGAAATAGGGGAGAGGAAAGGTAGAAGAATTGAAAAGGCATGCATGGAAAGAATTTTTGCTTTAGTGATAGGAAAGGATTATATTGATAAATGCTCCTATGAATGAAAAGAGAGGGTCTGTCTCACACTTAACACCATACACCAAGATAAGGTCAAAATGGGTTCATGACCTAGGCATAAAGAATGAGATGATAAATAAATTAGAAGAACATAGGATAGTTTACCTCTTAGACCTGTGAAAGAGGAAGGAATTTATGACCAAAGAAGAACTACAGATCATTATTGATCACAAAATAGAAAATTTTGATTATATCAAATTGAAAAGTTTTTGTGCAGACAAGATTAGAAAGGAAGCAATAAACTGGGAAAACATTTTTACAGTCAAAGATTCTGATAAAGGCCTCATTTCCAAAATATATAGAGAATTGACTCTAATTTATAAGAAATCAAACCATTCTCCAATTGATAAATGGTCAAAGGATATGAACAGACAATTCCCAGACAAAGAAATTGAAATTATTTCTAACCATATGAATAAAGATGCTCCAAGTCATTATTAATTAGAGAAATGCAAATTAAGACTGAGATGCTACTACAATGTCAGATTGGCTAGAAAGACAGGGAAAGATAATGTGGAATGTTGGAGGGGATGTGGGAAAACAGGAACACTGAAAAATTGTTGGTGGAATTGTGAACATGTCCAGCCATTCTGGAGAGCAATTTGGAACTATGCTCAAAAAAATTCAAACTGTGTATACCCTTTTATCCAGCAGGGTTACTACTGGGCTTATACCCCAAAGAGATCTTTGGGGTATCCCTAAAGAGATCCCTAAAGAAGGGAAAGGGACCTGTATGTGCAAGAATGTTTGTGGCAGCCCTCTTTGTAGTGACCTGAAACTGGAAAGTGAGTGGATGCCCATCAATTGGAGAATGGCTGAATAAACTGTGGTATATGAATGTTATGGAATATTATTGTTCTTTTTTTATTATTTAATAGCCTTTTATTTACAGGTTATATGTATGGGTAACTTTACAGCATTGACAATTGCCAAACCTCTTATTCCAATTTTTCCCCTCTTATCCCCCACTCTCTCCCCCAGATGGCAGGATGACCACTAGATGTTAAATATATTAAAATATAAATTAGATACACAATAAGTATACATGACCAAACCGTTATTTTGCTGTACAAATAGAATCAGACTCTGAAATATTGTACAATTAGCTTGTGAAGGAAATCAAAAATGCAGGTAGCTGTACAAATAGAATCAGACTCTGAAATATTGTACAATTAGCTTGTGAAGGAAATCAAAAATGCAGGTGGGCAAAAATATAGGGATTGGGAATTCAACGTAATGGTTTTTAAGTCATCTCCCAGAGTTCTTTCGCTGGGCATAGCTGGTTCAGTTCATTATGCTCCATTGGAAATGATTTGGTTGATCTCATTGCTGAGGATGGCCAGGTCCATCAGAACTGGTCATCATCTAGTATTGTTGTTGAAGTATATAATGATCTCCTGGTCCTGTTCGTTTCACTCAGCATTGGTTCGTGTAAGTCTCTCCAGGCCTTTCTGAAATTAACATGGAATATTATTGTTCTGTAAAAAATGACCAGCAGGATGATTTCAGAGGCCTGGAGAGACTTACACGAACTGATGTTGAGTGAAATGAGCAGGACCAGGTGATCATTATATACTTCAACAGCAATACTATATGATGGTCAATTCTGATGGATGTGGCCCTCTTCAACAATGAGATGAAACAAATCAGTTCCAATAGAATGGTAATGAATTGAACCTACTACACCCAGCAAAAGAACTCAGGGAAATGAGTGTGAACCACTACGTATAATTCCCAATCCTTCTATTTTTGTCTGCCTGCATTTTTGATTTCCTTCACAGGTTAAGTGTACATTATTTCAAAGTCCAATTCTTCTTGTGCAGCAAAATAACTGTATGGACATGTATACATATATTGTATTTAACATATACTTTAACATATTTAACATGTATTAGTCTACCTGCCATCTCGGGGAGGGTGTGGGAGCAAAGAGGGGAAAAATTGGAACAAAAGGTTTTGCAATTGTCAATGCTGAAAAATTACCCATGATATTATATCTTGTAAATAAAAAGCTATAATTTAAAAAAAAAAAAAGAAAAGAAAAGAAAAGAGAAGGCCTGTGAAGGAACTAGAAACTTTGTACTGGGTGTGGCCAAGGGAATTTAATGCTTGAAAAGTTTACTCATCTTACTTTAGGAGGAGATAAATTGGAACTCTTGGGAGCAACTGACACCTGGAGGAATGAGAGTGTATGGACCTAGACAGGAAATTTTTGAGGCAAAAAGGGGAAATAAAGATAACAAAAGTTTATAACTTAGAGGTAGAATGTATAATAAGGGGAGGGTGGCTACTATGTGACAATATGCTCTCTGGCATATGCAATAATTATCATTGTTCTAGGAGTAAAGTATAGCAGAAAAGTGGAATCTATAGGGCAATTTTAAATAGCAAAGACAGAAATCATTTAGAAGGGATAGCTTAACAGATGTATTAAAAGCTTTGATTGCATGAGGAATGTAGAAAGAGAGAGATATCAGATAGTTACAGCATTTAGAATTTAAGTGTAGACAAAAAGAGAGTGTGGGAATTAAAAATGAACAAAGTGAAAGAAATCATTTTTTAAAAAGGACACAAAAATGAAATAAAAAAAAAAAAACAACACTAATGCACAGCATTAGTTGAAGTGCAGGAAAGTAGAGAGGAATTTACTTGGCTAACTAAAAAGAAAAAAAAAAAATCAGGGTGGAAAGAATTGCATAACCAGATAAAATCAAGAGAAAAAAGAATTAATTAGCAAAATCCAAAGTGAAAGGGAGTAATAAAAAAGGGGGAGGGGATCAAGGAGAAATAGAACAAAGCCACTTAAAAAAAAAGTATAAGATAAAGTGCCTATACCTGCATTTTTGATTTCCTTCACAAGCTAATTGTACAATATTTCAGAGTCTGATTCTTTTTGTACAGCAAAATAACGTTTTGGTCATGTATACTTATTGTGTATCTAATTTATATTTTAATATATTTAACATCTACTGGTCATCCTGCCATCTAGGGGAGGGGGTAGGAGGGTAAGAGGTGAAAAATTGGAACAAGAGGTTTGGGAATTGTTAATGCTGTAAAGTTACCCATGCATATATCCTGTAAATAAAAGGCTATTAAAAAAAAAAAAAGATAAAGTGCCTAAAGGAATACAGTACAGTATTTATGAGAGAAAATAAGATAACATCATTCTTTGATAGGGGGGAGGCAGTAATATTAAAAACAGGTGAAAGAAAATACAAATCTAAATATCATAGTAACAAATAAGAATGGATTAAATAAGGCAATAAAATGAAAGAATGAAATATTGAATATGGTAACTCACAATAAATATACTTAAATAATAAAAACATATACACATTTAAAAATCCAGAATATAAAAAATACTATACATCATGTGAAACAAAGAGGCAGGAGTTACAATCATAGTATCTGATAAAACAAAAACAAACAAAAATTTAAAACAGATAAACAAAAATTTATTATATTGAAAGAAACCATAGACAACACATATTTATTATTAATATCAGTTATTAACACTACTGATGTCAGCAATAAACTTATACCCTCCAAATATTTAACATCCAAATTCATCAAGAAGACATTATTTTAGCTACAATAAGAAATAGATAATAATAGTCATGACAGGAAACTTCAATATTCTTTTCTCAGTTTTAGATAAGTTTAACTGAAAGATAAACAAAAGGGAAACTATGAAACTGAGCAAATTTCTAGAGAAGCTGATTAAAAGACTTATGTCATCTTCTAAATGAGACAGCAAATTGTATATGTGTATATGTTTATATGTGTGTACACACATGTGCAAATATGTATATATAGGTAGATGTAAATTTAGGAACTATCAGTTGCAAGGGATATAAACAATAAGTGAACTAACATAGAGTTATAAAATAGTATAACCATTTTGGAAAGCAATTAGGAATTATGTGAATAAAGTAACTAAAATGCCTATAACCTTTGAACCACAGACTCCATTAATGGCTTTAGATCAAAAGGAAGTCACTGATAAGAAAAAAGAAATCTCTTTATATTCTGAAGCATTTATAATAGTACTTTTTATGATATCTAAGCATTACAAATAACTAAGATAAACTAATAATTCGATAAACAAATCATAGGCACTTAGGTGATGTGATAGTACCAAGAATCAGTAAAACCTGACTTTAAATCTCATCTCAGATACTCACTAGCTATGTGATGCTGGGCAAATCATTTAATCCTATTTGCCTCAGTTTCCTCATCTGTAAAAAGAGCTTCATAAAAAAATTAGCGAACTACTCTAGCATATTTGCCAAGAAAACTCCAGCCCCAAAGCGGGGGTCATATAGAGTCAGATGTGATGGAAAAATGACTAAACAAATAAACTGTGGTTCATTAATATAATAGCATATTACTATGCTATAATAAATGATGCTTGTGATGAAGTCAGAGAAACATGGGAAGATTTATAGGACTTCCCATTTTCTACAGCTCTGGGCTTGGTTCCATCCAAATTGTAAAATGATTTTCCTCCTTGGAAAGCAGTTTGTAGGGAATTCATAAATAAAGATGACAGTTTTTGGCAAAATAATAAATATACATTGAAATAAAGAGTTAAGAAAACAATATACAGAGTAACAACAATAATATAAATAGAAAGAGAACAACCGTGGACCAAAAAAATAAATGTAACAAAATTAGAAAGATTAAACAAAACTTAAATGAAGAGATATGAAACAACACACTCAATTGAAATTTTGTGGAGATAAGAGATCCACAGGATTACATAGGAGACATTTTCAAACTTTTCCCATTATATTGGTGCTGATATTTTTTTCTTTTTGAAAAATGCTTTTTAACATGGAATGGCTCTTTGAGGGGAAGAAAGGAATACTTAGGATAATCATATTCAAAAGATTAATTACAAAATTTATTTTAAAATAGAAAAAAGCAATATGAGGTCAGGGATGAAAAAAAGGCAATTATGTACAAAGATTCATCACCCAATAAAAGAGTATGGGTGATACATGTAGGAAAGAGAGTCTTAAAAAAAAAAATCAGTCAATCACTGATGCATTGTTGGTGGAGTTGCGAATTGATCCAAGCATTCTGGAGAGCAATTTGAAACTATAATCAAAAAGTTATCAAACTGTGCATACCCTTTGATCCAGCAACGTTACTAGTGGGCTTATATCCCAAAGAGATATTAAAGAAAGGAAAGGGACCAGTATGTGCAAAAAATGTTTGCAGCCCTTTTTGTAGTGGCTAGAAACTGGAAATTGAATGGATGCCCATCAATTGAAGAATGGCTAAATAAATTGTTGCATATAAGTGTTATGGAATATTATTGTTCTATAAGAAATGACCAGCAGGATGAATACAGAGAGGTTTGGAGAGACATACATGAACTGATGCTGAGAGAAATGAGCAGAACCAGGAGATGGTTATATACTTCAACAACAATACTACATGATGATCAATTCTGATGGACGTGGCTCTCTTCAACAATGAGAGGATCCAAATCAGTTCCAATTGATTTGTAATGAACAGAACTAACTACACCCAGAGAGAGGACTGTGGGAACTGTGTGGACCACAACATAACATTCTCCCTCTTTTCGTTGTTGTTTGCTTGCATTTTGTTTTCTTACTCATTTACTTTTTTTTAAAAAATCTGACTTTTTCTTTTGTTGCAAGAGAATTGTATAAATATGTTTCTACATATTAGATTTAACAAATATTTTAAAATGTTTAACATATACTGGATTGCTTGCCATCTAGGGAAGGCGGTAGAAGATAGGAGGAGAAAATCTGAAACATAAGGCTATGCAAGGGTCAATGTTGTCAAATTCTCTGTGCATATGTTTTGAAAATAAAAAGCTTTAAGAACATTTAAATCAGTCAGCAGGCATTTATTAAATATTTACTTTATGGCTGTTAGTATATGAGACACTGGAGAAATACATAGAGAGAGAGATAGATAGATAGATACAAGGATATAGATATACACAGACATATATAAAATACATATAATAAATACTATATACGATGTCTATATATCTACATCCATCTAGTCATCTACCTATCCCTCCATCCATCTATTTATCTGAAACAGTCCTTGCATTCAAGAAACTTACATTATATTGATGAAAAAAACATGTACACATATAGGGATAGCCAAAATACATACAGAGTAAACTAAAGATTATTTTAGTGAAAGGAGCAATAGAAGTTGAGGGGATCTATTATGGCTCCATGTAGAAGGGGCTTTAGCTTTAAAGACATGCAGGTAATGCAGTGGATAGATTGGCATCTTTGAAATTAGAAAGACCTAAGTTTAAATCTGATCTCAGCCATGTGTGACCCTGTGTATCTCACTTAACCCTGTTTAACTCAGTTTCCTCATCTATAAAATGATCTGGAGAAGGAAATGGCAAACTTCTCTAGGACCAAGAAAACTTGAAATGGGTCATGAAGAGTAAGGCATGTCTAATCAACAAAACAACAGAGGCATCCTAAGAGAAGGAAGAGAGAAAGGAAGTATTGTGACAAATTGAGAGATTGCCTTAGCAAAGGCGCAAAGACAGTAGACAGAATTTGGTATTTTGCCAAACACTGCCAGCCTGATCTATGAACTGCCTACAAACTATCTGCTAAGGGGGAAAGTCATTTTATAATTTGAATTGGATCAAGCCCAGAGCAGCAGAAAATGGGAACTCCTAGCTGATGAGATGAGTCAGAGATGCAGGGAACTCCTTAAACCACTGTGAAAAATTCAGAGCAAATATGCAAACCTGGTAACATCTTCGTTCTTTAGAGTTAGTCTCTATTTTCCTGAAAATACAGTCTTTTCCTACCGTCAGGCTTCCCACGCAGCATTATGTTATGAGACTGTCTGTGGTTCAGTTCTGTGTTGGTAATAATAACAACAACAATAGCTAGCAGTTACATAACACTTTAAGTTTTGCAAAGTATTTTCCATATATTATCCCATTTGCTTGTCACAAACATCCTGGGAAGTGCTAATATTTACCCCCCATTTTTCGTATAAGAAAACCAAGGCTGAGAATAGTTAAATAATTTACACAAGACTACATAGCTAATGAAAGTCTGAAGCTGGTTTTTAATTCAGATTTTCCTTTTCCAAGTCTTCTGTCTACTATACTATATATCACTAGGTTTTCTTAATAATGGAACCCATATTTTTTTTAAATTAATCTTTATTTAATAATTGTTTTTGTTCTACATGGGGCTAAAGCTTCCATTCTGTGATCCCAACAATCTCTTTCAATTAAAAAAAAAAAAAAAAGCTATGATGCTGAATGCTATCTCACTCAAAGAAAAAATCTGGAATTGATTTTATTACTATCTGAGTCTCAATTGTAGAAGTCAAGAATTTTCTGAATCTTTTAGAAACTGCTTTTTTTGTTAGCTGTTTTATCCCTGTGCTTGAGTTATCATATATTATTAGGTCATACATTCTCTTTCTATTGAAATTTTTTTGAATTGTATAAAATAATGTATATTCATGATTTGGAAAAATAAAGTCTCTGACAATTAGAAATAAATAATTAGAGCAGCACTAATGGGAAAGGTGTTAAAAAGGAAGCACATAGTAATGCATGTATGCCTGGATGACTCTAGATGCTAGATTTTTAAAAAGTAATCTGTTAGTTTTGGTTAGAAATTTTAGTCAGCAAATCACCTGAGACATTAATAGGTAGATGGTATTTTAAAACATGGCTAGTTTTCATGTGTCCTATTATCCACTATTCTAAGCTTACAGAGTAGTTCAAAACAGTTTGTCAGGCCACAAAAATTTGTATTCACTAGTCAAGTTTGTGTCAGAACTTTCTACACTCAGTACTGTCATAGCAATGACACATCTATGACAGGAAGACTCAATAGCCTGGAGAAACTCAGTTCCTGGAAAGCTGCTAGGGTTCTATGGCTCTAATATCAATAGTACCTGAATTATTTTTACTTTTTGTTGGAACTGGGTTTCATTTATGGGTTATGATTCCTAGCTAGATGATGCCTTAGAGCTTCCAAAATCCAACCACTTCTGAATAAAGCAACAAACAGGAGATCCGTGATCTTTAGCTGTGTTTACTGAATCTATCCTATTTTAATAATTCCTTTCCTCTCCCCCTTTCATTGAGCTAAGGTAGCTTTATTTTAAAATAAATTTTAGATCATATTAATAAATAGATGAAACCATTTATTCTTAGATTAAAAGTGTTTGCTATTTGCAGAATTTATAATGGTAGAAAGAATGAAAAAAAGAAGTAAGGAGTCAGGGAGGCTGGCAGGAACCAGTAGACATTTAGGCATGAAAGATGAAAGACTATAAAATCTGCTTTTCTATATTGGGAGTCAGAGAACCTATATTTCATTCATGATTCTGCTTCTTATTAAGTAGTGTTGATTCGGGAAAGATTCCAATCTTTGATTCCCATCCCTCCCTAGTTAATGTAAATTACCCTTTGACTCACAAATCCTGGTCCCTTTGAATTCCAATAGAAGATGGGGACCTGTCTCAGCCCCACCTGGATCTGAGCCAACTTTGGGGCTACACCCAAAAGCCCCTCGAGCTAAGTCTCCTACTATAAAAGGGCCACGCTGGGAACTCCTCTTTGCAGAGATTTCAAACATGGTAGCCATGTGAGGACCCTCTGTCTACTGGACCCTCTGTCCAGTGCCCTCCTTATCTCTACCTTCACCTATCTCCTACTTCCAAACTCAATAATAAACCTCTTTTATCAATCTAGCTCTCCGGGCCAATAAATGTTTTTATTGGGAATGCGCACCGCTACTAGACCTCATTTACCGCCATATCCTTGCGCCTAAGGGGGTTGCAGGGGAGCTCTGCTTGACTTTCTGTACCCCAAATCTGCCACTAGACCTTAACTAAACCCTAATTTCATTTAGGTACTCCAAATC
Source organism: Sarcophilus harrisii (assembly GCF_902635505.1). Classification (NCBI taxonomy): domain Eukaryota; kingdom Metazoa; phylum Chordata; class Mammalia; order Dasyuromorphia; family Dasyuridae; genus Sarcophilus; species Sarcophilus harrisii. The sequence continues at coordinate 149,581,939 of NC_045426.1, read as the reverse complement.
TAGACCTCAACATTTGATCTACACCTCAACAGTGTGATTTTGTATAAGCCTGTTTTCCTGTTTGAGTCTCCTTTTCTTCAGCAACATTCAAGTATATCCAGTGGTAGATGGAAAGTGAGGGATTAGACTAAATTCGTTATATTTCATTTCTAGATTTTATGAATCATGTGGTAGTAAGAAAAAAATTAAACACATAATGGCCTATTTTAAAAGAATTAAGCATTCATTTTACTCATTATTGGCACTTAATAAATATTTGTTAGCTAGTGAATAAATTACTTATGCTACCTACTTCTTTTCTTTTTTCATGTTTGCAATATATATGAAATAAGTAGAGACCTGACTGTCATATACTGGATGGTATATGTAAATTGCCTTACTGTAACAAAAAGCATTTCCTCTCCTGGCTCATTGCCTTGTCATGGTGGAAGGGCTTGCATAGCTCAGTGAAGTAAGGAACCCTAATCAGGGTTACCCAAGATGGACAAATCACAGTGGAGAGTTCAGACAAAAAGTGATCCATTCGAGAAAGAAATGGCAAACCACTTCAGTATTTTTGTCAAGAACTCCCTTTGGACAGTATTAAAATGATAAAAGATATCACATCAAAAGATTATTTATTTAATTTATATGCAGAATACATTACACAAAATGCCAAGCTGGACAAATGAAAAACCAAAATTAAGGTTGCTAGGAGAAATAATCAGCAACCTCAGATGTGCAGACAATACCACTCTGATGGCAGGAAGTGAAGAAGAATTAAGAAGCCTCTTTATGAGTGTGAAAGAGAGGAATGTGAAAGATGATTTGGAGCTCAACATAAAAAATTTTTTTTTAAATTAAAAAAAAAAAAACACTAAGATCTTGGCAACTGATCCTATTGCTTCCTAGTAGATAAAAAGAGAAAAAATGGAAGTAGGTGGGCTCAAAGATCACTGCAGTCAGTGACTGCAGCCCTGAAATTAGAAGATTCTTGGAAGGAAAACAATGGCAAATTTGTCCAGCATACTAAAAAGCAGAGACATCACCTTCCTGACAAAGGTCTGTATACTCAAAGTTGGATCTTTTTTTTTTTTTTTTCAAAATATGGCAACAAGAGTTATTCTATAAAGAAAGCTGAGCAAGACTTTTGAGTTGTACTGGAGAAGGCTTCTGATAATCCCTTAGATAGCAAGAGATCAAATCAGTCAATACTTAAGGAAATTAATTTAGGTTATTGATTGGAAGCTTATACTATAAGCTATAGATATACTATAGCTGAAGCTTAAATAGATTACCCATATAATAAAACAAAACTCATTGGAAGAGACTCTGATATTGGGAAAGATTGAAAGCAAAAGGAGAAGGTGATGGTCGAGAATGAGATTAATAGAATATGTCATGGAACAAATGAACAAGAGCTTGGACAGACTTTAGCAAGTTGTGGAGGATAGAAAGGGCTGGTGTGCTGTGGTCCATGGGGTCACAAAGAGTCAGACATGACTGAATGAATGAACAAGAAAAAAATATTTTCATGTCTTATGAGAAACAGAATCCTATAATGGAAAGCATGCTGGGCTTGTAGTCAGGAGATACCTAAACTTAATTCTGTCTTATTTAGTTTTGAACCTCAATCTCCTCATCTGTAAAATGGGCATAATATTACTTATCTTATGGGATTGTTGTAAAGATCATAATGAGAAAAGGCATGTAATTTTGCAAACCATAAAAATTCTATGTAAATGATAATTATCATTTACATTATCTATTTTGATATGACATGTATTATTTCATAACTCATTCTATCTACCCCCCCTTAATTCAAAGTATAGGTCCTATTGGGCAGTTATCCCAGGTTCAAAGTACTCTGTGAATCTACATTCAATAAAATGTAATTTGCAAGCCCCAGCTAAATTATTTTCTTTTAAAAGTGAGAGGATAAAATTAGTTGAAAGCAAAGGTATTTAATTAGGAGGTAGAATAAGTCATGTTTTTCCCCTATAAGGATGAGTCACCCTTATTTACAAATACATGTAACATTAGTGCTAAGTGAATACATATAGAGAAATACATAAGGAGCGCATTGACTCATTGTGTATGAAGAGAGGGGTGTAAACATAGTCATTTGTGGTTAGAGAACATTGGAGGAGAGGTCAGTCCAATCTCAGGTGCTGCAGGATCCCAAATATCTAATAGCAATGTCATCATGCTACTTCTCCTAGTGACAGAGGTGATGTCATCATGCTACTTCTCCTAGTGACAGAGGTGAAACTGTGCCCCCTTTAATCTGTAAAATAATCATTCTGAAACTGTGTCCCCTTTAATATGTAAAAGAAGGGAGATGTGGAGTCTCAGGTTCTCCTGGGAAAACATAGCTCCCCAGACAAGTTAAGCTTTGCCATTCAATTGAAGATCTTGGGCAAATCACTCCCCCATTGATCTTTTGGGGTGGCCCGGATCTTCAGGAAATTCCAGACTTTGAAAAGAAAAAGGCATTCAAAATAATTTCAGTCAATTGTAGATCTGGGCCTGAAACTTCAAGATAAGTATCTAGGCCCCGGGGCATTAGTCAATGCCTTTTCAACTGGAAGCCTTAGCCTCAGACTGTTATAAAGAACAATTCTAAACTCCAAATCCTTGGCATAGCTGCCTACCAGGACTCCTCCCCGCTGTGAAGAGACCTTCTTCTCAGTGATAACCTTCTGTTATTTCTCTGCCAGGACCCCTTGCCTCTCAGAAGTCTGTCTTCCTAGCAAAGCTGACTTCTCAGTGTCAAAAAATTTCCCTTTTGCCATTCAAACTTTTTGGGTTCATGAATTCTTTTCACATTGGACCTGCGTCTCCAACCAAAGGGGGGATTCTTACATCAATTCTCTACCACTAGAACAGCATCTCTAGGAATGCACCCCATTGGTCTCAGAAGTCATTACTAAATATATGTTTATATTTCACTGAATGTTACTTGACTCTTATCTCTTCCAGACACTGCTAGTCATCCCTAGATGCTCCTTGGTTGGACATGTAGTTTGAATTTCTGGTTAAAATCATTGTCCATTTCTTTAAAAAGACCTGATTTTACTTTTTAGAAACCCCCTTATGTCCCCAATAAGAATGAGATTAGTACTCTAGGACATAAGCTCTTGAGTATATAAAGCAGAGTCCTCCTAGTTAGTTCATCTTTCCTTTAAACTCTTCTTTCTGGGGGTGGGGGGAGAAGTCACACGCGACTTTCTAAGCTCTTCTCTTACCCTCTTTATCAATATTATACGAGCCTCAAAAAATAGTCTTGACTCACAATGTAAAGATAAGAAGAGAACAACTCACCGCCGAAGAAAATCTGCAGTCCTCACCAAAAAGGTTGGTCCGGGGCCAGGGGAGATCAAGCAGACGGGGAGAGAAATTAGGTTCCGAGGAGAGTCTCAAACCGGAGGGTGAAGGCACAGATCTCACATTGCCACGCCCCAACCCGCAGTAAGGGCTTCTCCCTAGGGCAGTTGGATCCTCACGCAGGAGGAGAGCCGTAGCCCACTCACAGTGGGGAGCCTGGCTTGGGCCATAGAGCTTTCCAGGGCATTGCATCAGGCAAGACACTAGGCAGAGTTTGGGGGTTCTGCTCCTGCAGCAGCCACACTCACAGTCCCAAAAGAGGCTCCGGCCGCGGTGACACTTTCACCACTTAGTCTCAGCCAAGGGCAACGATAATCCACTCAGCCTACTAACAGTTTAATAGCTCGGCCAGTGCTGAATCCACTCCCTGTTGGGGAAGGAAAACTCTACCCAGAGCACTCCCAACCTTGAGCCAGAAATCGGTTTACCTTCCTTGCTTCTAGAGGAAGCTTAACCCCTCCTAGAGACCTACCCTAAAGGCTTTAAAACAGAATAAAAAAGATGAAAAGAAAATCGAGCTTCTATGCAGAAAAAGAGCAGGTCAGCAACTAAGAACCTAAACAGCAAAATGCATCAGATTCCTCCTTTACATAATGCTCTCCATAGAAGAGACCATTAAAAGTCCAAAGAGAGTTAGAAGATAAATGGGGAAAGGAAAGAGAAGCCTTACAAGAGCAACAACTTCCTAAACACGAATTGAAAAAGTAAAAAATCTCAGGAAAGTAAGAATTTGAATTGAAAAAAAAGAATTCACTGAAAGTAGGATTGAATTGAAAAGACAAAGAACTCAAAGAGGATCCGTGAACTAAAAGACAAAGAACACGAAGAAAGTAGGATCTGTGAATTGAAAAAGAAAATAATTACTAAAAAAATATTAGGAAATGGGACAAAATTCCACAGACCAAAAACAATACATTCAAAAACCTCAATTAATAATACAGAAAGAAGTAAAAAAGCTAATAAAGAAAAATAATTTTAAAAATTAGAACTGAACAAATTGAAACTAATGATTCATTAGACAGCAAGAATCAGTCAAGCAAAACAAAAAATACAAACTGAAAAACCACGAATATCTACTCACAAACGACAGACTTGGAAAAATAGATTAGGAGAGATAATTGAGGATTATTGACTTGAAAACTAGATGAAAAAAAAGAGCCTAGATACTATTTACAAGAAATCAAAAGAGAACTGCCTCAGATGTAATAGAATCAGAAGGTAAAGGCATTGAAAAGAATCATAACACCTTCTGAAAGAAAACCCAAAATAAAACCCCAAGAAATTCAAAATTTCAGAACATAGATTAAGGAAAAAATTTTACAAGCAGCCAAAACCATTTAAATACGAGGTGCCACAATAAGATCACCAAAGATCTGCTGCCCTACATTAAAGGAAAGAAGGCCTGAATATGATATCCGAAAGGCACAAGAACTTGAGATGCAGCCAAGAATAAACTACCAGCTAAGCTGAGCATTTCTTCCAGGAAGAAGATGGACATTTAATGAAACAAATGAATTCCATTTGTTTCCAAGAAAACCGAACTAAACAAAAATTTGATTCCAAGAATAGCTCAAGAGATGAGAAAAATAACTCCTTAGAATTGTATTTCGTTGTGGATATACAAAAGAATACATGTATAATTTGATTGTACTGATATAAATAAAAAAGGGAAGTAGATATGGAAAAGGATGATGGCAAAAGGTGGGGAGGATAAAAGAGGGAAAATCCCACAAAGAGGCTAAGGAAACTTATCATCTGAGGGAATTTAGAGAGGGGAGGAACATGAATCTTATCATCAGAGTTGGCTCAAAGAAAAATAATTGACATTTGTTTTAGAGAAATTCTCCCCATTAAAAACGGGGAGAGGAAAAGGAAAAGAAAAGTATAAAGGAAGGGGAAAGACCTGGGGGAGGGGATAAGAGGATACACGTGATACAAGAGGGGTACATAAGTTTAAAAGGGAAAGAGGTGGGGAGGCAAAAGTAAGTAAAGCCAACTGGGGTTACAGGATGGCAGGAAATACAGATTTAGTAATTCTAACCATAAATGAATGGATGAACCCCATAAAAGAGGAGGCAGAAGCAGACTGGATCAAAGTCAGAACCCTACAAAGTTGTTTACAAGAAAACATCTGCAGGGGATGATATAGAGTAAAAAAAAGGCTGAGCAAAATCTATTATGCTCAGGTGAAGTCAAAAGAGTAGCCATCCCCATCTCAGATCAAGCAAAAAGTAAAAATCTGATCCAATAAAGAGATAAGGAAAACTACATCCGCTAAAGGCAAAAAACAACGAAGCAATATCAAATTAAACATATATGTACTATGGAATGGGCACCAACTTCCAAAAGAAGTTAAGAGAGTTAAAAGAAACAGACAACAAAACTGTAATAGTAGGAGATCTCAACTTGCACCCAGAATTAGACAATCAAACCACAAACAAATAAGAAAGAAATTAAAGAAGTAAATAGAATATTAGAAAATTTAGGTATATTGATCTTTGAGAAAATAATGGAGATAGAAGGAATATACTTTCTTCTCAGCAGTTCATGGAACCTATTCAAAAATTGATATATATTAGGACATAAAGACCTCAAATTAAATGCAAGAAAGCAGAAATAGTAAATGCTTTCTTTTCAGATCATGATGCAATAAAACTACATCAACAAAAGTTAGGGAAATAGACAAAAAGTAATTGGAAACAAATAATCCTATCTTAAAAATGATTGGTGAAGAGCAAATTATAGATACAATTAATAATTTCACTAAGATAATGACAATGATGAGACATCATACCAAAATTGGGATGCACCAAAGCGGTAATAAGAGGGAATTCTTGTATCCTTAGAGCTTCATTAATAAAACAGAGAAAGAAAAGATTAATGAATCTTGTAAAAAAAACTAAAAAGACCAAATTAAAAACCCCAATCAAATACTAAATTGGAAATTCTAAAATTAAAGGAGAAATTAAAAATATTGAAAGTAAAAACTATTGAACTAATTAATAAAACTAAGAGTTGGTTCTATGAAAAGCCAATAAAATAGATAAGCCTTTGGTAAATCTGATTAGAAAAAGGAGGGAGGAAAATGAAATTAGTAGTCTTAAAAATGAAAAGGGAGAACTTTCCACCAATGAAGAGGAAATTAGAGAAATAATAAGGAATTATTTTGCTCAACTTTATGCCATAAATTTGATAACCTAAGTGAAATGGATGACTACCCAAAAATATAGACTTCAGACTAAAGAGGAAGAAGTAAATTTTTGAATAGTCCCATTTCAGAAAAGAAATAGAACAGGCAATTAAACAACTCCCCTAAGAAAAATCCCCAGGACCAGATGGATTTACATTGAATTTTACCAAACATTTAAAGAACAATTGGCCCCAATGCTATAAATTATTTGATAAAATAGGGAATGAAGGAGTCCTACCAAATTCCTTCTATGACACAGACATGGTAATTGATACCTAAACCAAGGTAGGCTGAAAACAGAGAAAGAAAATTATAGACCAATCTCCCTAATGAAATTGATGCTAAAATCTTAAATAAGATATTAGCAAAAGACTACAGAAAATCATCTCCAAGATAATACACTATGATCAAGTAGGATTTATACCAGGAATGCAGGGCTGGTCTAATATTAGGAAAACTATCAATATAATTCCATGTATAACAAATTAAAAAAACCATATGATCATCCTCTAATAGATGCAGAAAAAGATTTGATAAAATCCAACATCCATTCCTATTAAAAACACTTGAGAGTATAGGAATAAATGGACTTTCCTTAAAATAATCAGCAGCATCTATTTAAAACCATCAGTAAGCATCATATGTAATGGAGACAAACAACCATTCCAATAAGATCTGAGTGAAACAAGGTTGCCCACTATCACCGTTACTATTTAATATTGTATTAGAAACGCTAGCTAAGCAATAAAGAGCTGAGAAAGAGATTAAAGGAATGAATAAGCAAATGAGGAAGCCAAATTATCACCTTTTGATGAATGATGGTATACCTTAGAGAACCCTAGAGATTCTCTAAAAAGTTATTAGAAATAATCCACAACTTTAGAAAGTTTGTTATAAAATAAACCCACATAAGTCATCAGCATTCTTTATATATCAAAAAATCCAACAGTCAGAGTTACAAAGAGAAATTCCATTTAAGTAACTACTGATAATATAAAATATTTAGAATCTATCTGCCAAGGAAATTCAGAAACTTTATGAGCAAAATTACAGACCACTTTTCACACAAATTAAGTCTGATCTAACCAATTGAAAATATTAAATGCTCTTTGGATAGGGCGAAAATATAATAAAAGATGACAATTACCTAAACTAATCTATTTATTTAGTGCCATACCAATCAGACTTAAAAAACTATTTTAATGACCTAGAAAAAATAACAACAAAAGTTCATATGGAAAAACAAAAGGTCAAGAATTTCAAGGAATTAATGAAAAAAAATCAAATGATGGTGGCTTAATGTACCAGATCTAAAATTATATTATAGAACAGTTACCAAAACTATTTGTATTGGCTAAGGAATAGATTAGTTGATCAGTGGAATAGATTAGTTCAGGGATAAAACAGTCAACAAATATAGCAACCTAGTCTTTGACAAACCCAAAGATCCAGCTTTGGGATAAGAACTACTGTTTGATAAAATTGCTGGGAAAATTGAAACTAATATGGCAGAAACTAGGATTGATCCTACTTAACATACACCCAAGATAAGGTCAAAATGGTTCATGACCAGGCAAAAGAATGAAATTATTAATAAATTAGAGGAACATAGGATAGTTTACCTCCCTCAGACCTGTGGAAGGGGAAGGTCTTTATGAAAAGCAGAACTAGAGATCATAACTGATCACAAAATAGAAAATTTGATTATACCAAACTGAAAAGTTTTGTACAAAAAAAACTAATGCAGACAAGATTAGAAGGGAAGCAATAAACTGGAAAATATTTTTACAGTCAAAGGTTCTGATAAAGGCCTCATTTCCAAATATATAGAGAATTAACTCTAATTTATAAAAAAATCAAGGCATTCTCCAATTGAAAAATGGTCAAAGGATATGAACAGACACCCTCAGATGAAGAAATTGAAACTATTTCTAGTCATATGAAAAGATGCTCCAAGTCATTATTAATCAGAAATGCAAATTAAGACAACTCTAAGATACCACTACACACTGTCGATTGGTAAGATGACAGGAAAAAATAATGATGATTGTTGGAGGGATTGGGAAAACTGGGACATTGATTCATTGTTGGTGGAGTTGTGAACGAATCCATTTTGGAGAGTAGTTTGATCTATGCTCAAAAAGTTATCAAACTTGCATACCCTTTGATCCAGCAGTGTTACTACTGGATTATATCCAAAGAGATTATAAAGAAGGGAAAGGACCTGATGTAAGAATGTTTGTGGCAGCCCTTTTTAGTGGCTAGAAACTGAAACTGAATTGGATGTCCATCAGTTGAGAATGGCTGAATAAATTGTGTATATGAAAATTATGAATATTACTGTTCTGTAAGAAATGACCAACAGGATGATTTCCAGAAAGGCCTGAGAGATTTACACGAACTGATGCTGAGTGAAATGAGCAGGACCAGGAGATCATTATATACTTCTATAACAATACTAGATGATGACCAGTTCTGATGGATCAGGCCATCCTTGCAACGAGATCAACCAAACCATTTCTAATGGAGCAGTAATGAACTGAATTAGCTATACCCAGAGAAAGAACTCTTGGGAGATGACTAAAAACCATTACATTGAATTCCAATCCCTATATTTATGCACACCTGCATTTTTTATTTCCTTCACAAGCTAATTGTACAATAATTCAGAGTCTGATTCTTTTTGTACAGCAAAATAATGTTTTGGTCATGTATACTTATTGTGTATCTAAGTTATATTTTAATATATTTTAACATCTACTGGTCATCCTGACATTTAGGGAGGTGGGGGTAAGAGGTGAAAAATTGGAACAAGAGGTTTGGCAATTGTTAATGCTGTAAAGTTACCCATGTATATATCCTGTAAATAAAAGGCTATTAAATAAAAAAAAAAAAATTAAAAAAAAATAAACTCTTCTTTCTGGTTCAGGGACTTTATTTCTTTTGTCAAAGAACTTTATCTTATGATATATAGTTTAGAAGTCTCCACATTTTCATCCTCTGATAAATTAGAACATAAGCCAGGTGTAGTTACTTGTCCAATAACCACCAAAATTTTCTGGGGTTTAGGATTTCTCAAGTATTCACATCATAATTAACTAAGATGACCTAAAGCTATGGCAAACCCAACTATTCAAATTCATTGTCCATCTTAAAATTTTATTGATTTTCTGCTCTACATTTATATCATTGTCAGGTCCTAATAAATCACAGTTCTAGCTATTCCCAGTAGAATTCTCATTTATAACAAATAAGCATACATAAGAACCAAAAGGGACTTTTCTTCATGCACTTACATTTGAAGTAGCTTGGTGGAGTATTTAATTCAAGTATTGTCCTCACTTTATAGATGGGGAGATTGAGCTAATAAGAGATCAAATTATTTGCCCAAGATCACATAATTTGTAAATAATGTAAATGAGATATTGAATCTCACTACAAATCTTGCATACATTGCACTTTATCATAATTTTTCCACTCTAGGCATTGTTTTAAAGTGGCACATTAAAGTACTGTCTATTGTTATATACCTTTAAAACTAGGTTTAAGATAGAGAATGAAAAAAAAAAACTCCTTAGTTTATTTATATCATGTCTAAAACTTGGTTCTAGAAGAATAGGGAGATAATGAGTGCTTTTACATATTACAATCACATGATTTAGAACTGGAAAAAAAACTTAATTATAGAATTCTTCATTTTACAAATATATACTTATATACATATGTGTATATATATATATATATATATACACATATATAGATAGATAGATAGATAGATAAACTAGGTCCCCAATAATTTAAAGTTTTGTTCAACATAGAATGGATAATCATTAGAAGATTCCAATTTTAAGCTCAGGTTCATTTGAAGAGAGAACCCCCAAACTGAAAATCCTTAAAAGAGAAAACCTCCTTGGATTCTGCCTCAGTGAGGGGACTCCACCCCAAGCACAAACAGTTTCATCTTTGTTATCTGGATAGGGTCAGCTCAGTCCTGAAACCCAATGAATTCAATTCAAATTCTAACCCTAGCTGAAATCCAATGAGGAATCCTCTTCAGCTTGTAGCCAAAACCCGCTATTATAAAAGAGCCAAACTAAAACCCTCTCTTTGCAGAGGACACAAACATGCCAGCACCATGCCTGGCACCCCAAGGACTCTCTGCCCACTGGAATAATGTTTCCAATGCCCTCCTCTCTTTATATTGACTCTAAAATCATTAATATTTTTTGGCAAGGTAATAGAGATAAAGTGATTTGTCCAGAGCCACACAAGCTAATAAGTGGCAGATATCTGAGATAGATTTGAACTCATGGCCTCCTTTCTCCAGGGTCAGTGCTTTATCCACTAAACTATCTAGCTGAACTTTCTTATTCTTAAAAGAGAAAACTGGGTGCAGTATCTATCCCTAGACTTGAGATTTCTACTCTTCAGCACCAGAAAATATTATATTCAGTACCTCACAATCAGTGAAATAAAATAGATGGTGAAATGTATGTGTATATGCATCAAGCCTTCAGAAAAATATAGAAGGAAATATGTTTTATGCTCACATTGATTAGTGGTGGGAAAAATTAGAGAACTTTCTTATAAACCAGTTATTTGAACTCACACTCAGCTTCTTACAATCCATATAGACAAGTCAGAATCAGAATATTTTGAACACTATAACTGATATAGTATAGCTGAGTATATTTATTTGTCTAGATTGTTAATATGTTAATATGTAATCCACAAAACAGGGTAAAATATTTTTTTAAAAAAATTAGACTAAACATCTCCTCTGCTCCTGAAAGCATCATCAAATAATTAGCTTGACTGATTTTTTTAAATCAATGAGTCATTTTTCCCAACATGTGAACACAATTTTAGACATAATTTTTATCCATGTTATGTCCTCATTTTGACTTCTTTGTTGCTATACCTCTGCTAAGGAAGAGTTAACTATCCTGATGTGGTGAGAGTACCTTCTCCTTCCTGAATATTGTAATCTAACTTATAATATCCCTGTTGCCTTGAGCTTTGGGGTGATTTGTTATTCTATCCTTCAACCAAACTCAGCACAACAAATCAAACCACTGGTTTCAATTTGCATTGTTGGGGCTGGTGGCATGAAAAATAGTCTTGTAACAACTCTAGAAAAGATTACTCAGGAATTACAATGATGAAAAAGAAAGGCCCACTATTCTCAGTCCTTGTTTGCATTTGTTTTGCAGAAATGTGTTGCCCCCTTTCATGGCAAAGCCTTGACAATTTGAATATTCTGGGACTCAGAGAAAGAAAGCAAAATTTGCTATCTGACCTTGAAAAAAAGAAAAACCTAAAGCCCCATATCTGGAGAGCCAAGGATGAATATCTTTGTAATGCAATTCTAAGGGGGTGTAGACTAGCTCTGAAAAGCAATAGCTTATAAAATTCTGGGCAATTGTCACTTTGAACAATGAGGCTATGGTAATTGATTTTTTTTGTTAAATACTATTTACAAGGGATAGGATTTTCTTCTGAGTATTTAGCTGTAGGAACAAAAGAGAATAAGTTCTTAATTGTATAAAGGTTAGTGTCCACTTACCAATAGGACTAAATCTATGAATCATCATTTCTATCATGCAGATAATGAATAATGGAGGGATTCCTGTCATGGAAGAGTGCAGCACAAACTTAGTATATTATAGTATATGGATAATAACACCAGCACCTTCTATCTGCATAATAACTGTCTCAGAAGAATTCTAAACAACTTATAGATTTGTTTTTAATCAATCTTCATAACATTCCCATGGGGTGCAGAATCAGATAGCATAACCTCATTTTCATGACCAACTTTAGACAAAATGGTGAAGTAGGGAAGACTGTCTTTGATGTATCACCCACTTGACCTACTTCCCCCCAGCCTCTCCTTTGCTCCTCCCTTGCTTTCTACCCACTATTATAAGGAGGAACTTCTTTTTTTTTTTTTTAAATAATTATAACTTTTTATTGACAGAACCCATGCCTGGGTAATTTTTTCAACATTATCCCTTGTACTCACTTCTGTTCTGACTTTTCCCCTCCCTCCCTCCACCCTCTCCCCTAGATGGCAAGCAGTTCTATACATGTTAAATATGTCATAGTATATCCTAGATACAATATATGTGTGCAGAACCGAACAGTTCTCTTGTTGCACAGGAAGAATTGGATGCAGAAGGTAAAAATAACCCGGAAAGATAAACAAAAATGCAAACAGTTTGCATTCATTTCCCAGTATTCTTTCTTTGGGTGTAGCTGATTCTATCCATCATTGATCAATTGGAACTGAATTAGATATTCTCTTTGTTGAAGAAATCCACTTCCATCAGAATACAGGAGGAACTTGTTTTTAAAGCTTTTTTATTACCTATTTCCAACACTTTGAAAGGAGGGTAAGAAAGGAAAAAGAGGGAGAAGAAAAGAAAAGGAAAAGACAGAAAGGTAGAGGGAGGGAGGGAAGGAAAAAGGAATGAAGGAGGAACCAGAACCAGAGGAGAGAGAGAGAGAGACAGAGAGAGAGAGAGAGAGAGAGAGAGAGAGAGAGAGAATGGTAAGTGTAGCATGAAAGATATAAAATGCTGTGGCCCTATATTTTAGAAATACTTTAAAATTTACTTAACAATTTTTAAAATGGCTTTGATTTGTAAAATTGTATTATTTTGGATAAGTGAGTATTTTCAGGCAAAGTGATTAAGATATTTCAAATACATAGGTGAGTATTCATTTTAAAAATTCATTGTCCATTTCAAAGTTTTATTGATTCTCTGCTCTACATTTATATCATTGTCATCTCCTAATGAATCCCAGCTCTATCCCATCTCCAGCAGAATTCTCATTTATAACAAATAAATGTAACCAGGAAGAACTAGTCAGCACATTGGTCACATCTGAACAGATATATTTTATTCCCTACCTATTGTCCACTATGTCTCAGAGGAAATGTGGAAAGCATCCATCATCAATATTCCTTTGAAATGAAGATTGGTCACTGGATGACAAGGGGCTAGGAAGTCTTTCTGTGTCCTTTTCCTTCTACATGATTTTGGTTATCTTAGGAATTATTCTCTTGGTTAATTCAGCTTTTCTTCAATTTCCCACATTTATCATTTCTTGTAAAATGTTAATTTTCCATTACTCTAACATACTGCAATTAGTTCAGCCTTTTGCTGATCTTTGAACACCCTCTTTCTGTTTATTTCTTTACTGTTTCAAAAATACGCTGCTTCCATATCTTATCCCTCTTACTCTCAGCACCAACTTACCTATTCTGCATCCCTCATTTTCATAGTTCCATTGATTCTAGATTGAAAAACACCTTAAAACTTTTTGCTTCATTTATTCAATTTGTTTATAGCCTAAAATAAAAGAATAATTAACTTAAGTATTACTCCTCAACTCTGTTCTGTCTGGACCCAATCTACAAATTCCTAAGAATAGTTTCTTTTTAATTATCATTACAACCTAAATTCGTAAATTCAGTGTATGTATGACTCCATGTTTATCCAGGTAATATGTGAGAAGAGTGGTTTCCTTGACTTAAATTCACAAGGAAAAGACTTTTATTTCTTCACTGAAAACCAAGCAGAATGCGAAACACAGGACAAAGAAATGTCAGTCATAATTCTAGTTATACATAAGTAAAAGGCATTCAACTTTCCCTTACTTAGCCTCAAATTAATGATACAGTATAAATTACTGGATTCTCTCTGGTCTTTTTAAAGTAGCTCCCAAAATAAAGTATTCACATTCTGTAATGATAGACTTCAAAGTACAAAGTCCCAAAGCCAGGGATAGATAAGAGTATTTCTTTGTGAATGTGTTAATATACTGTGTAATATTCATTTTGTAATGGAAAATAACAATATTATGTGTTCTTTTCCATCAGACCAATGAAACAGTTTTGAGCAATCCCCCCAACTGTAATTCTTCTGGACACCATCAATAATAAAATGGGTTAACTGAAAAAGGATCTCAGTTATCATTTTTCTTCTATTTCTTTGATATTTGTACTTAAATTGGAATTTGGTTGAGCTCCGAAGTTATGAGTAGGTTAATTGAATCATAAGGCTTAAGAAAGCCATTCTGATTAAGTGAAACAAATAGTGTAGTGTGCATAAATGATAAATTCTTCTATTCCCTTTTGAAAATTGTTATATGGTTCAATGATGTAATTGTCTCCATGGCTTTGGAAACACTTGTGATTTGGATCTCTTTGAATCACTTTAAAAATTTTTTCCTGTTCTGGAATTATATTTACATTAAATTTTGCAGCATTTTGAGAGTTACTAGACATTAACTAGACGTTAAATCTGGGGTAATGTTTTTCATTTTTATGATAAATTCATTTTGTTGCAGTGTCCTTTGTAACACAATATACAAATTATATATTGACTGTGTTAATAAAATCCCCTGTTTCAATATTAAAGTGCCTTAAGATAAATTCCATTATTCTTTAATTTATAAGCTATATCCCAAAGGATGATTTGTGGAATGTTTGTATATTATTTGAAAATAAAATGTACTCTTCATTTTATTATCACCGAGAGATAAGAAGAAAAAATTAATTTAAGAAGCTGATTAGCAAATAATAACACAATATTAATAAATCCCTTCATTTGTTACCCAGTATCAGTAAACAGATAAGGCAAACTGAAAGTTTACTGAATCACTTAGAAGTAGAAGATTGGATACTTTCATACTTTAAATTTACATTAAATAAATGTAGAACTGTTGTTATTTTGTTATTTGCATATATTTTACATTGTTATTCCTGATAGAAATGAATGGTGAGGAAGGCCATCCCTGCAAATTCCTATATATTAGAAAAGATAAAGGATTAAAAAAGGATAGAGACTTTTTCCACTTATGACTACTTTTTGCCTGAAATATTTTAACATGACTCCAGAAATATAGATAGATGAAATAGGTATATAAACCAAAACTTACTAATAATAAATCATAACTTCATGTCCCCTACATTCAATTACAAGATCCTATATAGATTGTGAACCATAATTTAAGAAGCTGGGCTTTAGAGGATAGAAAAAAAGACTCAAGAAAGAAGTCAAAAAGGAGAAATTTCTGAAGAAAATAAAGACTGTCACCACCTATGTAAAGAGGTTGGCAGGTGGAAGAATGTGATTCAGAAGAAAAAAAGAGAAAGTCAAACTACTGAAGCTTGAAAACAGTTATGCTGTTGTTTTCACAGAGCTTGGATCTGTACCTGTATCACCTATTTTATGAAATGATAAAGAAAATCAATCAATGACATTAGATTCAAGGAAATATTTTGCATTTCTCAAAAGTTCTCATCATGACTATACATCATGATGTTTCTTGATTTCCTGTTGAAGAATGCAGAAGTAACCACAGAGAGATCTGACATGCCAATTAGAAGAAAGGTTATCTTCATGGAAAGTAAAGCCAAGATGTAACGGGGAGTCTGCTGAGACCTATCAAACCTGATAACTGCTGCCCAATTCCAGTGACAGTAATTGTTAGCTATTTTTCTATTTTTAAGTCTTCGGTTGGAAAATCAAATTGTAAGGGAAAGGGAATTAACATTTGAATCATACTTTAGATTTTATAAAATATGATACAAACATTATCAAATTTGATATTTCTGCCAACCCTATTTAAGTATTGTTATCTAATTCTGATTTAATGATTCCCTATCTTGAGCTATATTTTCAAATACCTCTTCAATACACATGGGATAATTCTCTATCTCCAAAATATAACAACTCTACATTAGTATTATTATTTCTGTTATGCAAATGAGTAAATCGAATCTCACAGAAATTATAACTTGATACCTAAAGGTACTGATTGACTTCAAACTCTATATGACTCATTAGTATGACATAGTTGCTAAAGACAAAACAAATAATGAAACTGGTTGGTGACAAAGTATACGTGTGTGTGTGTGTGTGTGTGTGTAATATATATATATATTATATTATATACACACACTTCTGGACTTGGTATCAGGAAGATATGAATTAGAATCCTGCCTCAAACAAATTGTTAACTATGTGATTCTGGGTAGAACATTTGACCTCCCTGTGCTTTAGATTTTTCTTAAGTAAAATGATAATAATAATATAACATCCCTCCAAGGGTTGTTTTGAGTGAAGAAACAAAATGTCTGTTGTTATTGTAATAAATATTAATATGATCTAAAACAAATAAATATGAACTAGAGAGTATGTATATATATATATATATATATATATATATATATATATATATATGCACAGAAACATTATTATTTTGCCATCCTGTCTTCCTCTTGACACATTTCAAATTCTAGATTTCCTTCCAAAATTTTGGCATTGAGAAGCAAATGAACAATCTAGATATGGTCTGATCAGTGCTGAGTATAGAGGCATGAGACCTTTCCCTTGCCATAGATAGTATATTTATGTGCTTCAGATCATGTTAAAAATAATTATATGTATATGTCATTGTTCTTGATTGTATGCTTATTTATTTTGCCTTTTAGAATATCATATGTCAAGTTATATTCTTGTTTATTGTTATAAATTTCCAGGTGCTTTGTGATCCTAAAAGAGTTTGAATAAGGATTTGAATTTATGATTTCCTGACTCTAAGTTAAATACTTTATATACTGGGTCACATATCTGGATCAAAGGATGAATAATCTAAAGATAAAAAGGGTTTAATCATTATCTCCAACTATCTAAAACACTGCAAGATGTAAAAGGGGTTTGATTTATTCCATTTTCCTTCCGAACATAGGACTGGGATTACGAGGTAGGAGTTAGACTGAGGAAGAAATTCCTAACAACCATAGCTGTCTGGACTAGAATATACTGCCCCATGAAGTAATCAACATTTCTCAGTAGGAAGTGTTCAAGTTGGAAATGAGTATTTTGGGTGGATGCATTAGAGGGAATTGATGAATTGGTATTGAATGGATGAACCAGCTGATTGTGAAGGGCCTTTCCAACTCTAATTCTGTAATTCATTATTGAACTATATTCTCAATTATTACTTTAATACACATGGAATAATTTTCCAGATAACAACTGTGTCATTAAAAATGTGCAACCTGACTTTTGAATCACTAAGGTATCCAAATAAAAACTTATTAAGTATTACTATAGTTCTCTCTATATACTATAGAAAGGATAAATGCAGTTTCCAAAAAATGCCAGTGCATATCACAAGATCAGAGGTTTAGAACTGAAAAGGACATTATGGATCATGTAGTTCAAACTCCTCACTTGTAATTGAGGAAATTGAGACATAAAGAAGTTAAATACCTAGATGGTAAGTGATAGAGCTATCATTTGAACTTCTGACTAATGAAACTATACTGTTTCTATTGCTCTAAATTACTTTAACCATAGGACAATGTGCTTCAACAAGTCACAATAATATAGTGTCCTGTTTTTAAACATACATAGTTCAAAATTCTGGAAGGGCCAAGAAGCTATTCTTGTTTCATTATGTCTTCTTGTTAAGGTCATTCTCTATCACCTGCTTTGCTATGATTATTATTATTTGTTAAATGTTTCTGAAACATCAGTATACATGGCTTCAACAGCTAGCTATTCCTTGTATTGGAATACTGACATTACTCTAGAATTGAGTAAGAAGATGGGTTCAATTGTACCTTTAAGAAATTAGGCAGTGCTTTTTAATGATTCTAAAATTTTCTTTTAAAATATTTTATTTTGAACTTTAACATCAGAAAAGTATATTTCTTACTACTTGGTTTAAAAAAAAAGTTCATTAGAAATTCCCCATTATTTTTGAAATAGTGTTCCTTGTCTCTACTTCTTTTAAATCTCCTGTTCTCTTCTGTTAATTTATATTTAAAATTATGTTTTAGTGGTCCTTTTTGTTCTTGATATCTTACTCTCCTTTATTAATTACCAAGAGGAAGAAAATAAAAACAAAACAAAACAAAACAAAATATATGTACATAGTGGCCATATCCAGAAATGTGTGTCTCTTTCCATACATTGCATATAGCTTATTTCTTGTCAGAAGGTGGGTAATATTCTTTATCATGTCTGGACATATGGGTAGTCATAACATTGTTTTAAGTGGTTTTTCTTCATAATATTATTGATCTTGAGTGAATTGTTCTCCTGGTTCTATTTACTTCAATCTGGATCATTTCATGGACAGACTAAGATGCTCTGATATCATCTCTATTTTCATTTCTTATAGCACATTAACATTACATTGCATTATCCTCCTTAGGTACTAGGTCATTTATTTTCTTTTTACTTTCTTTTTTTAATTTATGCTTGGTATCAGGAAATTTGTTTTGAGGTTGAATATTTCATCCCTGATTTTACTCTCCCCGTTAATCAGCCTCCCTATTCTCCCAACTACTATTTATTTCCCTGTGTTAAATTTGTTGTATTCCTACACCAGATTGTGTGTGTGTGTGTGTGTGTGTGCGCGCGCGCATGTATACCTGTGTGTTCAACCCTTCTTTGCTTTCAGCTAACAGAGATATGCCCATTCTTCCATTCCTTCATCTACATATGTATACTTTTCTTCTCAAGCTCATTAGTTGTGAGAAAAAAATTCTGTCCCCTTCTTTCCTCTTTCTACACTAGTAGATTTATTTCATCCTCCATTCTCTTTTCCATCTTAAAACCTTCAGAACAGAATGAATCCACCCAGAGATATTCCGTCTTATTGAATTTCCTCCATACCCTTTGAAGAGGTTCTGAAAGAACACTTGTTTCTTCTCCCCCATTAGAATGTTCATACTACAGCACCATATAGTTCCTTTGAATTTTGCTTAAATAAATTTACCTGTTTCTTTTTGCTTTTTTATTCAAAAGGTCCTACTTATTTCTGAAAATGCTAGCACATATTTTCTTATTTGATTCTTATAATAATCCTGGAATATAGGTACTATTATTATCTCTGTTTTATATTAGAAAAAAAATAAAGTTCATTAATTTGTTTATGGTCAGAGAGCTAGGAAGTCTCTAAAGCTTTTGAACTCAAATCCTCCTGTTGCCAAGTTCAGAGCCTTATACTCTGTGTTACCAGGCATCCTCAAATCTATTAAAAGTTTATTTTTTTTCCCACTGTATGATTTTACTCCACCTATACTAATTCTTCGATAGAAATCCCTCTCCATCCCCAAAAGCTTTTTCTTAAAATAATGACCTATCTTTTTTGTTTTGTTCCAATTATTATGCACAGATGGAAGCCATAAAATATCTTTCTCTCTAGTTGAAAGGAATGTATAAATGCATAAAGAATCACTTGGTATGGGTTAAATGATGTTAAGGAAGCAAAAGAAAGTGAAAATAATTGTATTTTGGTATGTATTCTCAGTCCTAGTAGGGACTTGAAAGATCATCTAACCCAACATTCTTCCAACACATGAGACATCTAAAGTGCAGAGAGAGGGAAAATTACTTTCCAGGTCTAAAATCCAGAGCACTGGAGTATAATCCCAATTCTTTGCCAATTATAGCATGTTCCCTTTTTGCAAAACCCTCCTTCTAAGTATCCCCCTGCTCATTACTGTGAAATCAATTTCCTTGAGTGGATGCCCATCAATTGGAGAATGGTTGGGTAAATTGTGGTATATGAATGTTATGGAATATTATTGTTCTGTAAGAAATGACCAGCAGGATGAATACAGAGAGGCTTGGAGAGAATTACATGAACTGATGCTAAGTGAAATGAGCAGAACCAAAAGATCATTATATACGTCAACAACAATACTGTATGAAGATGTAATCTGATGGAAGTGGATTTCTTTGACAAAGAGACCTAATTCATTTTCAGTTGATCAATGATGGACAGAAGCAGCTACACCCAAAGAAAAAACACTGGGAAATGAATGTAAACTGTTTGCATTTTTGTTTTTCTTCCCGGGTTATTTTTACCTTCTGAATCCAATTCTCCCTGTGCAACAAGAAAACTGTTTGGATCTGCACACATACATTGTATCTAGGATATACTAGGACATATCCAATATATATAGGACTGCTTGCCATCTAGGGTTGGGGGTGGAGGGTGGGAGGGAAAAATCGGAACAGAAGTGAGTGCAAGGGATAATGTTGTAAAAAAATTACCCTGGCATGGATTCTGTCATTAAAAAGTTACTATAATAAAAAAAAGAAAAGAAATCAGTTTCCTTTCATATGTCATTCAAATAGGTGAGTTTGTTTTGAGGTATTAAAATATATTATGTTGATTATTTTTCCCGTCAGTCATTTACATAAATAAAAGGCTAATCTATCAGGGTCAATTTCATTCATTACCCTTTAATAGATTCACATTCATTTCACTAACACAATTTGTAATTTATTTATGATACATATTTGGAAATTTCCTAGGACTGTGATTTCCCAGGGATCACAGAAGCCGTGTGAATAGTGAACTTGCATATTCAATAGACAAGTGACCATATTCATAGATAATACATTCTATATTTTATAATTAATACTATAGTAGCCTTTTTATAACATTTTGCAAAGCACTTTATAAATATCCTATTTTATCCTTTCAAATGTGGGAAATAGGTGCTATTGCTAACTCCATTTTACAAATGAAGAAACTGACACCAAGAAATGTTAACTAATTCATCCTTGGTCTCAGCTAGTAAAATGTATGAAGCCAGGTTTGAATCTTCCTGATTCCATGTTTAACATTCTAACCATTGTGCCATCTAGAGGTATCTATTAGATTATAGAACATAAGCTCCTCCAGATTATAGATCAAATGCTTTTCCAGTAGAATGTCATGTTATTGACATTTTAAATAATGATTAGTAAAAAAGTTGAACATCGCATATGTTGATTTACATTCATTCTCCTTAAATCTTTTTTCTGGACGCACATAGAAGTTTTTGGACAGAAAATTCCATGTGCATCCAGAAAAAAAGATTTAAGGAGAATTTTCTGTCCAAAGTCTATTGGAATTGCTTTGATTCACTGCACTACTGAGAAGAACCAAGCCTTCCATATTTGATTATCTCACATTCTTGCTGTTATTATGTACAATGTATTTCTGGTTTGGCTTGTTTTACTTAGCATCATTTAATGTAAATCTTTCCAGGCCTTTTTTAAAATGAGTTGCTCATCATTTTTTATAGAACAATAGTATTCCATTGCCTTCATGTACCACAGCTTGTTCAGCCATTTCCCTGCTGATGGGCATCCACTCCTTTTCCAATTCTTTGCTACCACAAAAAGAGTTACTACAAACATTTTTGTACATGTGAGTCCTTTTCCCTCCTTTATGATTTCCTTGGGAAAAAGACCCAGTAATGGCACAGCTAGGTCAAAGGATATGCACAATTTTGTAGCCTTTTGGACATAGTTCCAAATTACTCTTCAGAATGGCTGGATCATTTCACAACTCTACCAAAAATGCATTTGTGTCTGAGTTTTCCCATGTCCCTTCAATTCATCATTATCTTTTCCTGTTATTTTTGCCAATCCGAGAGATGTGTAGTGGTACCTCAGAGTTGTTTTTAATTTACATTTCTCTTATCAATAGTGATTTAGAGCACCTTTTCTTAAATCAAAATAGTTTCAATTTTTTTCATTTGAAACTGTCCCCTTTGACCATTTATCAATAGGATGATGGCTTGAATTCTTATAAATTTAAATCAATTCTCTATATATTTTAGAAATGAGACCTTCCTCAGAAACTATAAATGTAAAACTGTATTAAGAACATTTTTTCATATAACTATAAATGGCTTTAATTTCATCATCTGAAAATTGTTTTTTCAAATTATTTGACTATTTATAAATTGGAAAATGACTTAATTTTTTATAAATTTGAATGAACTCAATTTCAAATGGAGACTAGATTACCCCTTGATTTAAAGGCTCCAAGATAGGCTAAATTTCCCCAACTGCTAGTACCTTGCCTCCCAAACTGCTTTATATAGAGTGGCCCAAAAGTTTTAGTGCAGTTTTAAAGCTAAAATTGCACTAAAACTTTTGAGGTATCCTGTATTTAACTTCTTTGTATTTTTTCATTTTTTTATTTTTTTATTTTATTTATTTAATAAAACAAGAACTTCCATAGCATAATACATTTTTTAAAATGATTGCACATGAAACTGTAAAACTATTCAACTTGCTTTTCCATTTAAATATAGAAGTTATCATGTAAATTTCTTTTTTTGCATTTTCCCACTCTAGAGATGGCTACCATTAGACACAAATATGTGTATATATACATTAATATATACATATATACACATGTAAATGTATTCTATACATATTTCTGTTTATAGGTTCTTTTTCTGTATGCAGAGAGCATCATCCTTCATATGTTCTTTGTAGTTAATTTGGGTAATTATAGTAGTCAAAATACTTATTCACTCAAACTTGTCAAGACAATATTGGTATTTTTGTATACAATAATACTCTTAGTTCTGCTTATTTAAAATTACTCTTGATTATCTCATCCAAATCTGTTCATGTTTATTCAAGATCATCAAGTTCATTATTTCTTATAGCACAATAGTTTTCCATCACAATCATATTTGTTCAGTCATTTTCCAATTGATGAGTATTTGTGTTTATTGTCTTATTCTGTATCTACTTAATGTCTCCTTCATTGAAATGTCAAAATAGGAATTCTTTAAGTATTGCCAACACCTGTCACAATGCCTGCTCCAAAAGAGAGTGTTTTATAAATATTTGTTGATTAAACAATTGATTGTCTGAAGTCTCTTGCAGTTCTGAATGAGATTCTGTGACTCAGTGATCCTCTACCTGCAGATGGAAAATGTTAGAATATGAACATCTTTAAGTTTACTTGTGTTATACATTTCAATGAAATTAGTTCTTATACAAGAAGTTGAATAGATGCATTTGGTGAATGTCCTGTAAATAGAAAATAAGAATTATTGAAATGCCATTACCAATTTGTTTTATTGTTTTGGGTGCTTTGCTATAATAACTCTATATTTGTTAACATGTGAAAAGTAAAGTATAAGCTAAGTGAAATGTAAGTTGGGTACATGCAAAGGTGTATTAATGTTCTAAAGTGTGGGTAAGAGTTATAGGTTTCCATTGACAAATACTGGATTACTTTTCTAAACTAGAAAACAAGATCGCATAACTTTAAGTGTATGTTTTCTCCTTCACTCCACATAATATCACCTGGATTCTCTCTTTCTATAGAAATCAGAAAGATGATACTTTATTAGTAGGGATTTCATTATTCATTAAGGGACAGCTAAGTGGTACAGTGGATAGAGTATCAGATCTAGAGTCAATAAGACTCATTTTCCCAAGTTCAAATGCTGCCTCAGAAATTTACTATCTGTGTGACCCTGGGCAAGTCACTTAACTCTGTTTGCCTCAGTTTCCTCATCTGTAAAATATGATGAAAAAGGAAATGACAAATCTCTTCATTATCTTTGCCAAGAAAACCCCAAACAGGATCATGAAGAGTTGGACATAACTGAACAACAAAAATTCATTAAGAATCTTAGTAATCCATATCAGATCTTATTATGCTACCATTAAAATGCGTTCCTTAGGAAAATTTAATGTAGAATTGGAAAGGGTGTTGGTACTCAACTAGTCCAATTCCATGTTTATTTTTTAAATTGATGAAGAAAAGTAGGGTTAAAGTTGGAAGGAAGGAACTAAATAGTAGAGCAAGAATTTGAATCTTCTTCCTCTAGCACCAAGTGCATTGTCCTTTCTTTACGTTCAACACCGTTTCCAAAGGAGAATGTTTTGTGGGAAGAAGTTACAAAAAACTTAATAGGCAAAGTTCTGCAAGGCCTTGAAGTAGGTAAGATTTGTTCTTAGCAGTCCTATCTTAATAATTTAGGTGACACTTTTGTAAAATATGAAGAACATAAGGATTCCATTGGGACTCAGGCAGAATCACAAAGGCAAAGAAAGAGTCCTTCCCATGGGATTCAGGCCATGATAGTTTCCTTGAAGATGATTGCAATGAATGCCCACATCATTTTAAGAGCTTTATCCCTGTGAGCTAGGACATAGGACCATCATCTAAAGATGAAAAGATCTAGTCTAAGGCTTCTTAAACTTTTTCAAATCTTGATCCCTTGTCACCCAAGAAATTTTTATGTGACCACAGGTAGATAAGATATATAAAATAGGCATACAAATCAAACATTTCCTGATAAGAAATCATAATTTCATGATCTCCACATTCAATTACAAGATTCCAAATGGGGTTGCAACCCAGAGTATAAGAAGCTAGAATCTAGATCTAGTCAATGCTTCTCACTTTATAAATGAGAAAACAGACGTTATTGAAAATTAGATGACTTACAAATGCAGTAAGCATAAATGGTAGGATTTGAACCTTGGGCCTCAGATTCCAGTCAATGTTTTTTTTTTTCTTTTTTCTTTTTTTTTTTTTTTTACTGTACTATTTAATTCTCAAATTATCTACATCTTAGAGAGAAACTGTAGCTCAGAGAAGTAAGATTAGCATAGTCAATAATTATGAGAGAGATGATTCATAGATGACATCTGATGTCAAGTCTAACTTTTAGCACATTGTACTCAACTGTATCTCATTTAATTTTTAGATTCCCCTATTTTTATATAGTATAAATATAGCTTTCTAGCTTTACTCTCTAGCTTTACTTCCTGTTCTCTCTCTCTATCTCTCTCTCTCTCTCTCGAAAAATCTTCAAGAAATTACTTTTTACTACCATGTAAATAACTAATAAAGGTTAACATAGTACAACATTGGGATATTTGATATATTTAAGGACAAAGGCTGAAAGTCAAATAAATGCACTGTTAATATAATAAATTTCAGATACAATCAAAATGGTACGTATGAGAAATTCTTTCCCATTTCTCTTCAAGTCTCACTATCTAGGAAATTACCTGTTTTATCCATTTTCATTCAAAAAGCTGGCTCTGCCTTTTTTGAACTATTGAAATTGCATCTATCTAATAGAAATGAAACTGGCATCCATTTGGTGATTCTCAATACTGTGCTCAAAGGCTAACCCACTTCATTTTTTTCTTCTAGGATTGATTTTGGACTAATGTAGTTGAATCTTTTCAGCTTTCACAAGCATATAAATCATAAATGAATAAATTAGCAGTTTGGAAAAAGAAATAAGCTATCTATTTGTGTACTGCCATCCATTCTCCCAGATACCCAAGTGTAAAACCTGAAAAATTATCTCTGAATCATTCATGTTTTCATCTCAAATACCCTATCAATGTCCAAGTTGGGTCATTTATATTTATACAGTAGATTTTATATCCTTATCATATCCACTAGTTGAAACTATTAAAATTTCACCTCAATTGGTCTGCAGACTAGTTTTTCCATGTTCAATCTCACTTCTAGTAGACCTTACATGCTACTTTTAGGTTATATATCCTAAGATATACTGATCATGTCCTGCTCTGTATAAAAAACATCACCATCACCAACAACTTAAAAGGGCCTCCCTTGTCTACTCAGCCAAATCCAATAAAGCACTTCATTTTACTATTCTAATTCTCCTATGTCCTATTCTCTACCTAAATCAGGCTATTCACCATTGTCCAGACATGCCAGAATTTCTTGCCTTTAAGTCTTCTGCTCAGATTACACCATATATCAAACTATAAGGTATGGAATACCTTCCTCATAATTCTTCCAGTTGAAATCACAACTATCTCAGCTACTTCCTCCACAAAGCTTTCCCTACACTTCTAGCTGAAAGTGATTCCCTCTTTCATTTTATTTCTAATAGAATTTATCTGTTATTTTTCCATATTCTTTTATGTTATATTTACTTATCTTTCCCATTCCTCTCTTCTTAATTTCTCTTGTGCTACTTTGGTCCTTCCAATCACCCATGATATCAATCTCAGACTCATTCAGTTCATCCTTTTCCCTTATCTCTCCCATCCAATCAGATGTCAAATCTTAACATCTCTTCATCCTTCTTAAAAAAAAAAAAAAAAATCTTTACAGGGTCATCATGTTAGCTCAAGTGCTCATTCTCTTTTGCCTGAGCTACATTAATACCCTCCAGTATATCTCTTGCCTCCAGTTTTTACCTGTTCTAATATGTCTTCTGTGTATTTACTTGTCATATACACAGAATATAGGTGTAACCATATCACCCACCTGCTTAACAAACTACAGGTATTCCAAGTTCCTCCTAATACTAGATGTAAATTTCTCTGTTTGACATTTAAAAGCTTTCATAACCTGGCTTCACATTTACTTTTTATTCTTGTTGACCATTATTTTCCATGTTGCATTCCAGAAAAGCTGTCCTTCATACTCCTGACATATAACATTCCACCTCTTGTTGCCAAGCTTTTGCAATGACTATCTCCTCCCATCCTTCTTCCTCAACCATGCTTGGAACGCCCTTCCTTCACTTTCCCATAAAATCACTATTTTTAAGTGACTTAGTTCAAATGCCCAAACTTCCTTTAGAGTTTATCTTCAGATCTACAATAAGGTCTGCCATATTTCTTCAGATAATTCTCCTTTGTTGGAAATTTCTTTATATTTATTTTTTATACACATACACACATGTGCAAATGTGTTTATGTGTATATATATATACACATATATATACATTTGCATATATAATATATATATAATATGTATGTGTGTATATTAAAATATTTTGCCCTTCTTTTGAGGGAGCAAAAGAATAGGAACAGTTTCTTTTCTCTCTGGATTTCCCCAATACTGAACATGGTACCTAGCTTAGCATTTGATGCATAATATATTCTGGATAAATTGAATTGAATTGGTAAGTGAACATGTATTGTTTCCTATCTTAGATTATCAATTTCTCGAGACTCTTCTTATGCATTTTTGTTTCTTTTTTAAGTCATCATAACAATGTTCTACACATAGTACATGTTAAATAGAGTGAAAAGAGCACCATTGCATTTGGAATGAGAGTTTTGTATGTGAGCCCAGATGTAAATGTGAGGGATCAGGAACTTACTACTCTGGGACTTAGTTTCTTCCTATGTAACATAAGTATAATAATACTTCCTCTATCTACTTCATTAGGTTACTGTAAAGCAAGTCATATAATAATAATAATTATAATAATATATAATAATTTATATCTGCATAGATATATATGCATGTGTGTACATGCACCAATGTATGTATACACACTCAATATGTGTATACACACATGCATGCATGCACAATCTCACTTGATCCTCACAACAACTAGGGAAGGAGGTATTATTATTATCATCATTTTTATAAATGAAGAAATTGATGAAAAAAGGTTAATATCAGGTTTAGGATCACACAGTTATTAAATATCTGAATCTAGTTCCTGACTCCAAATCTAGTATTCTATTCACTGGACCATTTAAGAGAGGTGTGTGTGTGTGTGTGTGTGTGTGTGTGTATTAATTTCTCTCTTATCCTTTATTTCTTTTTCTATTTTATGAAGAAATTTTCTGGAATAGTGAACCTTGATTTTCATATTATTCAGCCAGATTATCACCTTTCTTGTATCTTTTCTGATCTTTCTTTGGAGGAAATACATAGAGAATTAGACTGATGATAAATTGGCTCCTAACATCTTTGTGTATATATACATATGTGTAAACATATATACATATATATTTTTCTTTTCCTTCATAGCTGCTGGTATGGATCTATAACATGTAGTTCCCTAGAATTCCCAGGAACTGAAGTTTTTCTCATTTATTTTCTCCCTTGTTCCCTTTTCTTTTCCTCATTATACATATTTATATGTTTCTTCTTTCTTCATTACAGCATTGGGGCTTAGTTGTTGCTAAATTTCAAATAAGAGATAGAAAAAGCATTTTGTTTTGCCCAAAGGTTTATAGACTATAAGCATAGTTGCCAAGTATGTAACTTTCAAGATCCCTATAGGTGTCCAGTGGTTTTATAAGTAATCCATGGTTTTATAAGCAATCTACCTTTGGATCACAACAAGTACACCTACCATTCTGCATTTAAATCTAAAGTTTCTCAACTAAATCTATTTCTACTTTCTCTTTAGAGTTAGATTTTTACATGTTAAGTAAAATCAATTTCCTTTTTTTTTATTTCTTTCAAATTACTATGATAGTAATCTATAAGAAATATTGGGAAAAATTGTTGACCAAGTCTATTTCTTTGGACTCCTGTAGGCATCTGAGGAAACACTGCACTTGAGAAGTGAGGGAGAAGACCCTTTCAGAGGAATGGAGCCTTACTTAGTACGTAGACTTTCCTGCCGTAATGTCCAGCTTCCTCCACTGGCCTTCAGACAGCTGGAGCAAGCAGATTTGAAAAGTGAATCCGAGAACCTACAAAGGCCCACCAGTCTTCCACTGAAGATTCTTCCACTGATTGCCATCACATCTGCAGAGTCCAGTGGGTAAGTGGCAATGGCAAAAAATTCTCCATTCTGCTTTGAAAAATTACTTTAATGACTTAAATGACTTTAATGTTTGTAAAAGTTTTGTTTCTCTGAGTAGTGTATATACTATAAAGAAAAAGAAGCATGGTTTGTACATAATGTGCCAATTCTTTGAGGAAAACAAATTTTGGTAATATACTTGAGAAAGTGAAAATCCTGCTTATAAAAAGTGACAAGCAATTTGGAATTGTCTATTATTACTGGAAAAAGAAAATATGTTGCGTTAATGTAATTCAACAGAATAATCCCAAACAAATTAGAACTAATAGAGAAATTACCACATGGGCATAAGTATATAGAAATAGTAGGCACTGTTCATTGATGCAAAATGAATTTGAAATCAAGGAGAGATTAATTATGCTGTAATTAGAGTCAAAGAAAAATGTGTAATTACATTCATCTGTATTGTGATGTGCCTTATAACACTTTGAGGTTCTGCTTATTAAAATGCTGTTTTGGTATTAAGTCCAAAGGAGTTGGACTTAATTTTTTAGCTATGAAAGTGAAGTGGAAAGATTTGACTAGATACATATAATAGAATTGTGCCAGTGGTCATTTCTGTTATCCAACATGTTGTGCTTTCCCATTTGTAAGAGTTTTAATTTGTTTTTTCATTTTACCTTGCTATTTTTGCCTTTTTATATTCCTTGTCCTTCCTCACTACTTCAGCCCTTTCCATTATCTGGAAAAGGAAATAAAGCACAGATCTATTGAATGCTCAGTTGGTTTGTGATATTTATGGAAGCCTAAGTGAAAGAGGAAAAATATGAATCCAACAGTTTATTTATTGCCAGATAATCTAGGGACGGCTTTAGAGTGCACGGATCATAGTGTTAGGGGATGATCTATGGGCAGGAAGGAATTTTTAGACATCTTCTAGAAAGAGTTTTTAGACTGTTATTAATGTGACCTTTCTGAGGTTTCTGTAAATATGGCCAAAACCCCATTTCTTTTTTTTTCTGAAATTAAATGTTTGTTTTATCAGCTTTGTGGTTTCTGGACACTTGGATATATGGAGAACTACTCCTTGGATGTAATTAATTCAAATAAAACTTTTATAGGGAACAAGAGGTTTAATTTTCTTAGATTTGAACCTATGCTATAGTGCTAGTAGTGAGTGAATGGAATAAATTCCTCTAATTAGTCATCTCGAGAGTGGAGAGTAAGGGAAAGAATAAAAAGAGAAAAAAGATAACTACATAATGATTTTATTATATATTCAAAAAGATAGCAAGTTGTACATAAGAGATTTGCAGTTTCATATATAAACATCTTTTTTTTTCTATTCTGTGTCATTAAGTGTAAGGCAGAATTGTCTATGGATTTATTTCTTATTTTATTTCTTAACTTCATACTTTGTACATATATATATATATATATATATGTAATACAAACATTACTTCAATATATAAGAGCAAGTTTTTTTTTTTTTTATAGTAGTTTGTTGCCCTGCAGAGACAACTGGTTCAGAAAAGCATTTTTATAGCCTATGCAAAGAGAGTTTGAGCCAACTTCCTAATTCTTTGCATCCCCAGTTACCATTTCACCCCAGGAAAATTGGCAGAACTTTCACTGTGAATCTCAGAACATATAGATTGACTAATAGAGAGATGTTGGGAGCAACTTTCATTTCTTCTCAATAACTAACTCTCATTAACTGCCACTTCCATCACCATTATTGTGAGTTTTGTCATTAATTCAATCCCTAATCACCTCATGACTGAGAAGCTTGAAGCAAATTCTGATCTTATGAAAGCGAAGGAAAATGAATAGTGGTAACGAGAAGGAAAATAAATAACACTAACAGCAGTGGCATTAAGCTTGTGCCAGTGGTAGCTGTGAGGTTAAATAGACACTTCTACCTTACATTTCTCCCCTTGTCACTTGATCCAGTGAGACAGCCTGTTACCTCTACTATATGGCCATCTAATGCTTACTTCACCAAGCTGATTTAATACCTATCCCAATATAGATCTTATAATTTAAATTCTAATTGTACCACAAACTTCTCAGGATAAATAATATTAATAGTTTTCACAAATGATAAGCTATTCATTCTGGGATAAATGAGAAAATGTAATAAACTATGTTTTTTTTTAAGTATTGGAATTTTAATTAATTGGAAAGGGAGGGATACTGGGAACTAGACATGACTTTAGAACTCTTTGTCTCCAGGAATGCATTATGATAAAACTTATTCACCTTAAAAGAATACTGTGTATTAAATATATATCTTTATGGTTGGTCATAGTGGTTAATTAAAATCCACAGATGGAAGATGAGCTTGGATAATTATGTAGTTAATTGTATGTACTAGAAACAAACCAGTCCTCTCCAGGGGCCAAGGGAGCTTAGGTATAGTGTATTTGAAATCTTCTAACCCAAAATACCTTAACTGGTTCAGATCAGAAACCAAGAGTCATGTATATTTTAAAATATAATTATAATATGCAAATCTGTGAAATGTACTTCAAGAGAAGAATCAGTGTATTGAAAATCACAGAAAATGATTGGCTTGATTTTGATGAAACTAGCCAATGTCAACATTGGTCAACTAACAACATCAAATAAAAAACAAAAAAATCATTACTTCTTTAGCTAGGAAGATACAAAACACCATGAAATGTCAATGAAAAGAGAAGACATGAACCAATTAATGCTAATATGGCTCAGAAGGAGGGGAAGTTAAAAGTAGAAAGATTTCTCCTGGGATTCTGAGATTTTGCAGGGGTGTTTTGATAATTTTTAACAACCAACTTGTTGAGGGAAAAAAATGTATCTGTGACACACATTATTAAGAATTTTCTCCATTACCTTCCTAAGTTTACACAATCGATGAAACAGTAAATCAAGCCCTGGTTCATAATACTTACCAAGTACAGAGGTATGAATGGTTACTCTAGAAATTTACCAATCAGCTCAGGAGCCAGTATAAGCTGACTAAAGCATGCCCCTGGAAGTATCCTACTTTTCAGATATCCTCAAATTTGGCCATCTCTTCCTCCTCTCAAACAAGATATGAGATCATTTTGATTTCACTTAGAATAACTTGGTTTTTGATTAATTTCTAATGAGTAGCCATAGCCATATTTGTCTTTAACAGATTTCTCTGAACCTTTTCTTAGCTTTGACCATAGAAACAAATAAAACAAAACAAAACAACAATCAACTTGGGGAAAAAAGAGATCATCTCCACATATGCATGGTCTCCTTTTGGAGATCTATTTTTCCTTTGTGTTTTTCATCTCTTTTCCTTCTTAATGTTGGTTGAATAGAGTATCTTGAAATAGTTGTTATTTTTTTTATTTTTAAGGGAACAATCATGTTTATTTATCAAGCTATTTATTTATTTATTTTATGGGGCAAATGAGGTTATGTGACATGCCCATGTTCACAGATATAGTGTACACTGTTAAGTGTCTGAAGTTGGATTTGAACTCAGGTCCTCTTAACTTCAGGGCCAGTATCCTATCTACTGAGCCATATAATTATCCTTTAAATTTGTTCCATACTTTTTGTAGAGTCACAATAGGGCTCCAAAAATTGATTGGCTTTTGAATGGGATCTTTGGTTTATAAAAAGCCCATTACTTTCCTTATAGATTTCCAAAGCAAAATATTTGTTAGACAGAAGTCAAGACAACTTTTATTTATTACAGCTTTGTTAATTTTACCTCAGGTTTATTTTAAAGGAATGTATGTGAACATTTATGTTTATATTCTTACATCATTCCTCTGCATCTCTGTGAAGTTATTTGCTTTCAAATTTAGTGAGCTTAGTGATCATTTTGGAAATCTCTAAATGAATAAAAATAAAATCATAAACTTGGTATTATGTAGAAACTAGATTTCAAATTTCCCTTGTAGAAGAATAAGTTTCAAGTTTTATAGCCAGAGCTCTGATGGTTTAAAGGAAAAAAAACTGCACAGAAGCATGACTGATTACAAGTTGAGAATGTTATTAATTTATTTAAAGAGTCAGAAGAAGAAATGTAATATGCCATGACATAAATTTCTCTATACAATCTAAAAAATTCCTTAGAATATCTCCACTTACTTTTCATTTAGTGGTTACACTGATTAAAATTGCAGTATTATTCTGTGTATAGGTGTGTGTGAGAAAGATCAAGAGAGAGAGAGAGAGAGAGAGAGAGAGAGAGAGAGAGAGAGAGAGAGAGAGAGAGAGAAAGGTGAAATAATCAAAAAAGATAAGTATTGGACAAGTAAAATGATAAAAGAAATAGGGAAAAGGTGAAGAACAAGAAGACAAAGGATAAATAGGATGGAAAGAAGAACAAAGTTAAGATGGCCAGAGTAAATGAACTGGGAGGAAAAAAGATCAGAGGAACCAACTTTAACTGCTTTTAATAACATGGTAGTTCCCAGGTACTTTAGGAGAGAATTGTGCCTCTGAAATGTCTATTTCTGCTCAAAGGTCTTATTTGCATATTGGTTCCACAGGTGGATATTTTCCCCCCTGAATGATTTAAACCAGAACATTCAGGAAAGAGGATAAATTTTAATCCATCTCCTCCTTCCCCAGAATCTAACTTCCTATCTATGATTTTAAAATTTTAATCTTATATATTACATACATGTTCCTTTCTATTTTTCCAATTTATATAAAAATTTCCATTTATTCTGAAATTTTTCTGTTTATTATTTCTTATACTTTTGCAGCATTCTGTTATATTCGTTAACCAAAAGTTGAAATTTTAAGCCCATTCCCAATCGATGGGCACCAATTTTATTTCCAGTTGTATATGTGCATGTTCATTTCTGATATTTTCTGCCTTAAAGACTGCTTCTTGTCATTAATTGATTTATATTGGAGTCTGTTTTTGCCTTTGACTTCCTTGGGAATCTATATTGTAACTTTTTAGTAACATTTTATTTTTTACATCACAATATTTCCTAAATATTCTGCTATCACCATCAACTGAGGGCCTCTTTATAGCAAATAAAAATAAGCAAAACTAGTCAAAATAGTTCCCACATCTGACATAGCATAAAACATTTTGTCCCTTTTGCACCTCACTTTTCCTCTCAGTGAACTATGTCAAAATTGCCCCTATCCAAAATTTAGTTAGTACAATTACTCATCATTTATATTTGTTTTAGTTTTTCATTTGTTTATATTATTGTAATCACCATTCCTCATTCCATTTCTTTACACTTCTCTCTTTATCAATTCATACAATTCTGTCTATGTTTCTACAATTCCTCATATTTATTATTTCTCCCTTCACTTTTAATTTCCCATTACATTATTGTACTACTCCTTGTTCAACCATTTTCCAAAAGACATGTGCCTGTATTGTTTCCAGGACTTTTTGCTACCATAAAAAGAAAAGAGCTACTGTAAATTCTTGTTGTTGTTGTAGTCTATATACCTCTCTTTAATCTCCTTATAGTTGTTGTAGTAGTGGGATGTATGGACCAAAAGCTTTGAATCATTTAATGATTGCTTTTACATAGTACCTGTTATTTCCAGCATGATTGATCAAATTCACCTTCATTAAAAATGTTATCAGTGTACCTATATTACTGAGTACCTTCAACATTACCTCTATTCTGTCTTCTATTATTTTTGCCAATTTGCTGCAATATCTTCATTTCATAAATGAAGGAAAAGTGAATTATAATATTAATTATAGTACTTATTGGCCTTCAGCTAATATCAGTGTGATAAAAAATGAAAAATATACCTGATTAAGTAGATTATTAAATAGTTCTTTATGCTTTATTTTTGTCATTATTATGAATATCAGTCACAAACACAAATAAAAATAATCAAACCCAAAATGAAGTAAATTACTTAAAATGCCATTAAATTAAAACTTATTTTAAGGAAGAAAGTGGTAATATAAATTTTTATATTAAATTAATATAGGTAATACATTCCCTCAATTTATCTATTGTCTTAGTTTCTTGATATCTCACTCATGGATGTTTTTTTTTTTATTTTATGCATGGCACCTTTCATCATTGTTAATATTCTCTTTTGTATTCATCATACTTATATTTTTAAGATGCTAAGTCCATTACATCATCATCATCCATAATTTATCTAGCTATTGCTGAGTTTTGCCACCTACAGGTTATATCTAGCTTTTACTGCTTAGATAAAGAAGTGGTTAAAAACATGGCATCAATACAATTTTTAAGTATTGGCATCTATTAATACTTTTATACAGATAAAACCTCCCGTTCCCCATTTTTCCCTGTATTTTTTCTTCCCTGACTAAAGTATATTAACCACTTCTATGATTCCGATTCTTCTTCTCGGTTTGCTTTCAAAAAAACTACACAAGTCTTTAGTTCTTCTGAAAAGGCTATCAAATGTCTGTTTTAATTATAGCTCTGGAATCCAAAGGGACCATAAAAGGCTTCTAGTCTAGTCATATTGTTCTGTAAATGAGAAAACTTTATTTCAGAAAGGTTGTGAGTTATCCAAAGATAGAAGATCAGGGTTTGAACTCTTGAGTTGTACCACACTATAGCCAGTATTAAATTTTATCTTTTTTCTTTTTTTTTTCTATTTTTACTTTTAATGAATTTACAATTACTTTATTTTCATCTCTTATTAGAAAATTGAGCACCTTTAACTTTTTAATCCCCCTTGGTTACAGCTGTTGTCATTTTTATTTTAGATGTATGTTAAACTGGCTTCTAATTACATCATCAGGCTAACCATCAAGGAAGATTGGTAACATGGATCATTCAAATCCACAGATGATCATCAAATCTTGTATCAATTTGATTTTCTGGGCTTCATTCCCACCAAATCACTTGCCCAACTTTATAGCAAGGAACAAAAATGGCTGTTTGTATGAGTTTTCTTTTCCCATATTTGAATGGATATGAATCAAAATTGTGAAAAAATCAAGAGAAAAGCATAGGATTTTGGAAGAATGTCACAATTGGCTACATACATCCAGGAAAAGGTGGTGAAGGACATGTTGCTTAGTTAATATTAGCATGTCATTTAGATAAAACTGACATGTCATTAGCTGATGTAGGTGTGTAATTAATATTACACATACTTGGACAACTTGCTTGTTTCTGTAGCATTGACACGTAACTGGCATATTGCTTTGTGTTACTGACATGATGTTTGCTTGACATCAATATGTTGGTGGCAAACATAAGTATTTAATAAGACCATTTATGTAATATAAATACTATGTAACATGCAATATAAAGACTTATGTAAATAAGATTATGTAATGTGATTGATCTGTTTATGTAAAAATAGTGTGTTATAAGTATAACATTGTATAATACTGTTGTGTAATTTGTTGTTCTTTGAATGGTATTGGCTTCTGCATAACATCAGTGTGTAATTGGTGTGTTATTTGCATAGTAGTGCGTATTTGGCAAGTTCTTTCATCTGCCTTCTGGAGCCACACAATATAAAGCCTCTTCAGTGTGAAAACTCTTCAGATATATTAATAGGGATAAGTATGGTGCTGTCTTTGAGTCTTCTACAACCTAAACATTTCCACCTCCTTCAGTTTTTCTTAATAACATGTTATTTCATATACTCACACTGTCCTAATTAGCTTTCTTACATGAAACTTCCTTTGGCTACTTATCTTTATCCACTTGGATATGGAATCCAATCATGAATGCAATATTCCAGAAAGGAAAAGAAAGCAAGGAAGCATTTATGTAATGGCTACTACATGTCTATTAACTGCTTTTCAAATATTGTCTTATTTAATCTTCATGATAATCCTGCAAGATAGGTGTTGTTATTATCCTAGAATTTACAGATGAAAAGACTTAGGCAAACAGTATTAAGTGACTTGCCCAGGATCACATAGATAATGTCTGAGGTAGGATTTCAATTCAAGTCTTCTTGACTCCAAGCCTAGGGCTCTAGCCATTGAATTTCCCAGATGACCCAGATACAGTGTGATCAGTACAAAACAGAGTAGGTATCTCACCCTTTATTTTCTGAATATTATATTTCTGTTAATGATTCTGACAACCAAAATTGCTTCTTTTGGGGAGTGATATCCATGTCTTACTACTGACTCATAAGGGAGATTACAGACAACAGGATCTATTTGTATTTCTTCATCTAATCTTTGGAGTCAAATGCCATTTTGAACCCTTGATGTTTAATTCAAGGATGTGGCAACTTACAAAGTATATGTTATGCTTTTCACAAACATGAATGCACTTCTAAATAGATGATGGATGCTCTAAAATTAAAAAAAAAATCCTCACCTAAACAGGTAACAGGAAAGTATTGTCTGTATTCTATTCTGCTTATTGTTTTACCCATGCTTGGGGGATCTGGAAAAACCAAATTAGGGAACCTGGGGAAAAAAGACTCAATAAGACATAATAGTTTTCTTCAAATATTTGCAAGGTTTTCATGTGGAAGAGGGAATAATGAGATCAATCTTTTTTTCTTCCAGATGATAGATCTAGGAACTGTAGATGGAAGTTACAAAGAGGAAATTTAGAAGACCTAATGTTAAGAAAATCACCCTAACATTAAAGCTATCCAGAGGTAGAGTGGCCTGCCTTGGGAGGTGGTAGGCTTTCTCCTCATTGGAAATCTTTGAGCAGGAACTAGATGACCTATGTTTGGCTATGTTATGGTAGGAATTTCTTATTATTATGCATTAAGGAGCCAATAAAAGTTTCTGTGACTGTAATCTTGAATTCTGAAATCTCGATGCTGAGCACAGAGAACTAAAAGTGAGGAGACAAATAATAAAGTACTTTGTGCCAGGCACCTTGCTCAGTTCTTTACAGCTATTGCATTTGATACCCATTTTACAAATTAGGACAGAGAAAGTTTAATATTGACTTACCTAGCATCCTTCAGCTAATGTCTGAGGCTAGAAAACACCAATAATAATATTAGCAAATATTTATATAAGACTTACTACCAGGCACTGTGTTAAGAGATTTAAAATAATTATATCATTTGATCCTCACAACAATCCTGGAAAGTAGGGGCTATTATCCCCATTTTACAAATAAGGAAACTGAAACAAACAGGTTGTCTCACAACTAGTATCTGAGCATGGATTTGAACTCAGTTCTTCCTGAGTCCAGGTGCAGCATTCTACTCACTCATCCAACTAACTTCTTAACAAACTGAGTAAATCACTATTCAGAAGTGACATGAATAAGTAAATTAGGAAGCTCATGAGAAAAATTTTCTATTCTTTTAAAGGAACTTTTATTCCCTACTATAGTATAGGACCTCTACTTTGTGTCCTGTTTCCAATATGTGCCTTTAATAAGTCTTGATTGGCCAATTTAGCAGCTGATCAGGATGAAAGGGGAGGATGTGGTGAGAATTAAATAATTCCTCAAATCAGCTTCTAGCATTGACTCCCACTA
The DNA here is from genome assembly GCF_902635505.1 of Sarcophilus harrisii. Classification (NCBI taxonomy): domain Eukaryota; kingdom Metazoa; phylum Chordata; class Mammalia; order Dasyuromorphia; family Dasyuridae; genus Sarcophilus; species Sarcophilus harrisii. Next base: position 149,543,607 of record NC_045426.1, on the reverse strand, counting down.
CAACCAGCAATATTTAAGACATTCCAGGTCCTCATATTGTTCACTGACTTATCTTAGCCTTAGCTGCTTAGGACCAGGAAAAATTAACAAAAAACAAAATTATGTCTCCCTTACTGCATTTTCCTCATAAACTTATGGATGTAAGTCAAATATCAATTTTTGAGAAAAAAAATTGATCTTGTAACAAGAAATTTTGAATATATTACCTGCTTTAGGCTTTGTTGAGATTTTTAAGAGCATATTTTTGATTGTTCAATATTGTGTACTTTCTCCTATGTAATAGCTAGTATACAAGTTATTTTTATAAATTCTGAATCATCTCCATCTAACACATTGCTCTGCATACAATTAATGCTCAGCATATACTTATTAAATTGCTGATAGAACAAAAGCTAACAGATCAAATATATTGTGTTATCACTCAGGCAAGATATATAGAATTCAAAATTGGGACAATAAGACTTTTCTTGTCTTTAAATTTTTATTGACTTTTTTTGTTTTTATATCACCTTTATTTTTTTCCCTTTTCTATCCAGTGAACCATTTCTTGTAAATAATTTCTTTCTGATAATGATTCATTCCTTATAGACAAGATGAAAACCTTCGAGAGAATTAGGAAGACATTTATTAGCTCTTAAAGAGGAATTTATATTTTTATTTTATTATTTTATTGTGTGCCCCATGTTTTCTTGTACGGAGCTACTGATATCTGAAAACTTTCTTGAATCTATATTGACAGGAAGACAAGGCCGTTGACAACTAAGAAAAATCAAGAAAGGTTTTGATATAGTTGGCACTTAAGCTGATCCTTTAAGTAACTTTTTTGGTTTCTGTGAAGAATTACCTTCTAATTCAAAAGGGAGTTCTTGAAACAAAAATGCATTGATTCTGTTGATTGCTAAGCCAGCAGATTCACAGTCGGTTTCCCAACAGACTTTGGGAAAACCCTTTATACCTTGACTGAAATAATCTGTGTATATATGTACACAGATTGTGTAGACAATAAACAAACATAATTTGGAGTGTATAAGGAATGAAATAATCTCACTGACTCACTAGAAGGCCAAATGAAGTCTCAGTAAAACTGGCTTACTTTATTATCTTGTTGTAAGCCCCATGTTTTCTTGTAGTGAGCTATTGATATCTGAAAACTTTCTTAAGTCTATTTTGACAGAGAGATGGGACCATTAAAAACTAAGGAAAATCAAGAAAGATCTTGAAATAATTGACACTTGAACTAATTATTTAAGGAACTTTTTGGTTTCTATGAAGAATTAAATATAACTGTCTTTCAATTCAAAAGGGAGTTCTTGAAAGAAAAGTTTCTTTTTCCTAAACCATGAACATTACAACAATATTTAATCTTGGATGGATGGGAAAAAGTTATTCCCTCTTCCAAATTTCCTTTCTATGGGTACATACCAAAAGTTTAAATGAGGTAGTTTCATGTGGTATTTAGCAACCTAGTGTAAGATATATAGCAGTTTGGTGATGAAAAGGGCAGAAAACATTTTTGTGTGAAAGAAAATATTTAATATGTATATCCAAATCTATATGTATATAAATTCCCGAACATATAATGGATCTAAATATCTATAGAGAGAGAGACAGATGGAGAAAGATATACTTTGGTTTTGTATACAGTTTTTGTGTACAGGGAAGAGATTTCAGTTTCCATGGTTTGTAACATAGATAAAATTCCTTCTTTGATCATCTACATCTACATTTTTTACTATACTTGCAAAGTGGATTTCATTCAGAAGAACAAGATGTTCAACACTAACTGAACAACAAGCAAGCCATTTCCTGAGATGGTTTGGATGTAGTAGAAACACTAGGTCACAAGTTTCCAAACTATTTCACTTAACCCTGATGTTCCACAAAGCAACTCTAAGAATTTAATATAAAAAAGATATTGATCGGGTGTCTTGCTGTTCTTGTGCCTGTGAACAGAGTGTACTCATTACCTATTCTTCTGAGCTCAGCAACCTCCCAGATCTCCCCTGGTCAGCCAGAACTCACAAGAGTGAGATGCTGTTGCTCCATTCCCCTATGAGAGAAGAGATCAATTATTTTACCACTTGTGCTCCTAAAAGGAGCACAAGAAATAGAGCTATTTTACCATGTACTGCTGTTCACATCTGCCAACAGCAGTATGGTGTAGCTGTGCCAGCCTGGAAGGAATTGAAACCACAAGGGGAATTTAAGAGAAAGCCAAGTGTACTTTTCTGCTACATTAAATTGTTAATTTTACTAAAAGGATCAATAGTAGGCTCATTAAGTTTGCTGGAATCATTTCCTGAAGGTAAAATGGAGAACTTTTTGGTTAGTTTTAGATAAAAAATAGTTTGATTGTAATCATAATTTTTAAAAATATAAGCCTCTTCTTCCTGGAAGTAAGAAAGGGCTCTTTTCTTCTAGGAATCTCATTCCTTGAAAGAAGAAAGCAGAAGTCTCCTAAGTGACACTTTCCTTTAACAAAGAGCAAATTTGTGCCCAACACAACATTCAGACTAGCTTGGACCAGATAGCTCTCTGTACTTTACAAAAATAAACCACTTTTGAGGTATTATTTTCAATCCAGTATAATTGAGTTTATAACTGGGCATTGGCAAGCTGAAGATGATATACAGGGAGCCACGTAAAAGAGTAAAGGGAGTAAAATCTTACCATATAAAAGTTAGGTGTGACAACTGAGGATGTTTAATATCTTGAATAAAAGAAGAGTTGGGGAAAAAAAGGATAGCAAACTTCATGTACTTAGACAACGTTATATGGGAGAATGATAAACCCCCTTTTTTGCCCCATATGGAAGAATTCTGAATATTGAAAACAAGTTGAAGAAATATTTTTAACAAGTTGCAAAAATATTTTTAAGTTTAGTGTCAATGTAGTGTTAATGTAGCATCTGAGGATCCTTTTCCTGACCCTCACTTTCACGGATGAATTAAGCCCAGAACTTGGCTATATCTTCCCTTCAATATTGTTCATTGAGCAAAATATTCCATCTCTAAGCTCCAGGCAATTTCACTGGCTTTCCTCCAAGTGTGAAACATTTTCTCCTCTCATTTCTACCTCCTGACTTCCTTGGAGTTCATCAGTTCTCAGATAAAACCCTTCCTTCAAGAACAATTTCCCAGTCTCTTAATTTTAGTACCTTACCACATTGTTTCTGATTTATCCTGTATATAGCTTATTTGTACATACTTGCATGTTGATCTCTCATTAGATTGTGAGTTCGAGAGCAAGGACTGTTTTTTTCACTTTGTAAAAATATTTCTAAGGCTTAATACATTATCTAGTAGGCATTTAATAAATATTAACTGATTGATTTGGCTTGGGCCCCACCTTTACAATAGGAAAAACTTCCCAATAATTAGAAAATCCCCAAATAAAATTTGGCTGCTTCAGAAAATAGTGCCATCCCCCCTCCCTAGAAATTTTCTAGTGAAAATTAAATGACTTCTTGCTGGTATCTTGTAAAGAAGAATTAGGCATCCCAACTGTTCAAGGAATACAAAGTTTAAGCACATTTCCTTGGTGCCGATCTCATATAATGTGACCAAAAAATTTCCTGCATGGAGTGAAAACAACAAGAAACATTAAAGGAGAAAAATGCAAAAAAAAATAGAATTGAAAAAGAATTATTAGATATTAAAGATAGAAGATCCTTCCGTTATAATATTATGATTATCAAACAGTTTAGATATTTTGCTACACATTTACTGAAACTGGAATTACACTAGTAGACAGGAATTAGTTGGGATCAAATATTGACTCCCAGAAAAATAATAAAAAATTTTAGAGCTTTTTATGATTTATAAGCTACTCTATAATATTAGCTAATTTGCTCCTTATAACAACCTTGTGTGTAAGTTGCTATTATGATGTTTGTTTCACAGACGGAAAAAAAAATAAACAAAAAAAAAATAGTAAAGACTAAAGGGTCAGTTACTTGTTTAGTCCATACACTGAGCAAGTATCTAAGACAGAATTTAAGATCACATCTACCTGATCCCAGGTGTAGTGATCTATTCACTGAACCATAGTAATAGTTTTCAACTATTAGCTGATGATAATTGATGAAAATCCAACACAGGTGTACAGCTCCTTAATAGCTAATTCCTCTGATTCTAATAGCACAATAGTTGTAGTTTTCACTCAAGGTACATATAGTGTTTTTTTATGAATTTCTTTATTTCAAAATACCCAAGGAGTATTTATAAATGGAAACTAGTATAGTTTAATCCCAGGAGAACCTATTATTTTAAATAATCATAAATCATATTAAACAATTTGGTCATTAATTTATCGTCATGTCACAGGTCTATCTGAAGATACTTTCAAAGGTATTTTGACAAAAATCAAGAAAAAAATCATAAAATGGAAGAAAAGTGCTATATATCATTATTAGAACTAGCAAATCTAGTTTTAAAACCAAAAGGTGATATTTACAAAACTAAGAATGACATGCCAATACCATATAATTTTTAGAATAATTTTTCTGACAAAATTTCTAGAAATAAATGGGTAAGACTATCCAGAAGAAATATGATTTTTTTAATGAGGAGAAATTTGGCACTACAAAATATTTGATACCATAATATTCACACAGAATTGACACATATTCTTTTAAAAGCTATATCTTATTTTTATGAACATTTTTGTGTCCTCCAAATTTAAAAAAGTCATAATTTGCAAGCAATGAGTCGTCCCTCTATCAATATAAATAATAATCCTTCCACATCTTATTATAAGTGCTTCTTGCTTTATAGTGACTAAAAACAAACAAAAAGCCCACTAAAAAGAAAAAGGGCTTTGTGATGATGAACCTCATCACATTTAGCTAGACTGGTCCTCATAATTACTACACAGACTTATATTCAAAAATCTTACCAATTTGATAAGTTGTTTCAAAGTAGGTTCTCTCTCAAGTATCCTAAGTCTCCTCATATTATGTTGAAGAATCAGAAAACTATGTAGTAAATTTACTTTTATATTAACAATAGACCATATATTTACCTGCTCAAAGATGAGAAGTTTAAATGAATCCAGTAAAAGTGAAATCACGTAATTTTGTATGGTTTTTTATATTAGATGCTATAGGATTCCACAAGTAGTTCCATTAGTCTTTGCCATGGATAGAAGTGGGTTGAGTGGGTAAATTTAAAGTTAAAATATTTTTTCTATTTAGCCAGAATAATACACTGTCATAAACCTATTAAAAAGACGGAAATGATGTTAATTGATGTAGATTTCTAAGCTTACTGAATAATACAGCCTGAAACATCCAAAGATGCTTTGATTATATAAGTAACATGTAATATTAGTTACAGATTTAGTAAATGAATTTTAACTGGAAATTTATTCAGTATTGCCAATGACATCATTGGTTTTATGCATGAAAAGGCACACTAAACTACAAATGTTAGATCTAGGTTCATTTTATTTGAGAGTTAAAGAGTATAAATATTTATTAAACAAGTATCATGTAAGTATTTGGTTCACAAAATTTTTATACTTTGTATTTTTCTACTACTTGAATAATCATTAAGGTGTTAAATTAGAAATTCTTATTTTTGCTAATTCTAGAACCTTTTTTTTTTTAAATGAAAGTTGAAAATGAAATACTTTACATAAGCAACAGGGATAATTAAAGCATTTTGTTTTCCAAGAAAGTCAGGGGCAAAGTGTCATAAAAGTTCAAGTATTTTAGTATGTTTTGATATGTTTTAGATACTCATTGGAGAAGAAATTTTTTGCTACTGTTTCCTATTTTAAATATATATGTATATATATATATATATATATATATATACATATACATATATACAATATTGAAAGTAAACAGTTATTGAGAACTCATTAAAAATACAGGGAAATCATGTTTCCTTTCTTAGGAAACCTGTGTTATACAGTAGAGAGAGCAAATAAAAAGGAAAATGACCCAAATGACTCATGTATATAAAATATTTATAGAAGCTCTTTTTTATGATGACAAAGAATTGGAAACTTGAGGAATGGATGAACAAGTTATGATACATATATGTGATGGAATACTCTAGTGCTTTAAAAAAAGATGAAGAGGGTAGTTTCAGATAAACCAAGGAAGACCTGTATGAAATCAGGCAGAGTAGATTGTTCTCCTGATTCTGCCTATGTATACAATAATAGCATTATTATAAAGAAATTCACTTGTAAAAAAACCCAGTTATTCTGATCAATATAATGATCCATAACAATTTTAGAGAACTCATAGTAAAAAATACTATCCTTCTCCAGGCAGAGAACTGGTAGCCTTAGAGTACAAATTTAACTCTATTTTTTTTCTTCTTTCCTTCCTTTCTTCGATCCTTTATCCCTTTTTCCTTCATTTCTTCCTTCTTTTCTTTCTTCTTCTTTGGTCTTTTTTTAGAGGGGGAATGTAACTAACACATGATTTTTTATGTATAATAGATATTGTTAATTCTTGACTATTCAATGAATAGCAGGGGGTGTAGAGGAAGGAAGGGAATTTGGAACTGAAGATAATATAAAATTAAATAAAATCATTTGAAAAGGAAAGAAGGAAGGGAGGAAAAAAGGGAAGGAAGGAGGAAGGGAAAGAGAGAAATAGGCAAAGAGGGAGAGAAGGAGGGAGGAAGGAAGAAAAAGAAAAAATTACATATGATTAAATGATTTCTTCCTGATCCATGTGTAATGAAAAGCTGAAGCCCATAGTATTTCATGGTTCTGGCACTCTCTTCCTTTGTGTTGCTGAAATTTGGGCAGTACTGGAAGTATCTAGTGGAAGTATAGATACTATATGGAGACAAAATTATTTGGTCAGGATCCCCTAAGTTCCACCCTGCTATTTTTTTAAAAAAATAACCAGAATTAACATGTTGATGTGAACTTATTTTTTACTTTCTTCATGACCCTTTCCTTAAATATCTAAGGATTTATCTCTCATTTAAACTCTTCAAGTATTACTAATTCATGCTATTTAGAATTATTGTATTGTATGGGTCATAGATATATTAAAAGCAACCTCTAACTAATTGTCAATATTTTATTTTTCACGGAATCTCAGTAGTTATTTTACTTATTTAACTTTAAGTTTTACTAATTTTCTTTTAAGAATCTAACAAAAAGAGAGAAATAATATCATGGATAAATTGAGCAGGAATTCCAGGAAAGATAGCAACCTTTTTCAGTTCTAAGAAGAAACTCAGATGTGAAGATATTAGAAAATCTAGGTAAAAAACACATCCATCATACTCTACCTCAAATTCTAGAGAACAATGGCATCTTCTACAATTTACATCTATGATTTATTGACCAAACAACATATCCACTGGTAATATGTTCTAACAGCCTTAAAAAAAACATTTCTCATTTTATAAAGATCAAAATATTTACTGAGTACCTGCTACATTTTACTTATGTTTTATTGTTGGTATCCTTACAAAGTGATGTTAGTTGCATAATTTAGCATGGTACTTAGCAAATTCTCTAACTCACTAATGTATTTAAGTAATTATTGGAGTTCACAAGTATGGGAGATTCATAAAATTAACTTTGTAACTTTGTGAATTCACACCTCCTTTAATCCCTTCCTTAGAGGAGAAGTCAACCTTTGGGAGATCATATATAAAGAAACTCGTAGCTTCAAGTTAGTTAGTTGGGAACATTGCCAAGAGTTGGAGAGGAGCACTCTGGGAGATACAGAAGCCCAAAAGCCCTCTCTCTCAGAGAGAAGTACTCTGGGAGGAAGCCCGCAAGCCCACTCTCGGAGGTGGAGTCAGATTCATTCCAACTTTCACCTTGGTGCTGGCTGGAGACATTTGGAATAAGAGAAGCTGAAGCTGGCAGAGGCAAAAGATTAGTGGTGAGAGCTCTCAGAACCAAGGAAAGCTGAGGCCTCTAAGAAAGCTACCCAGGCCCAAGGAAGGAGAAAATAAATGTTTGCATTTTTATCATTTGGCAGCATTTGAGGTGATTATTACTTTTAGCTGAAACTAAGGCTGCCTCCAGAAAACCTCCCCAAGAAACCTGCTCCCAGAGAGAACCATTATATTTTAAAGAAGAGAACAAGAGAACACCACATTTTACCTTCTGCAAATGACTCTGAAACTTTAACTAAATTCCTCTCTTCATGTAAGATACATCTTATATATTCAGGGTAGGGTGAGTTAGAGAAAGTCCTATAGGGCCTTTGTAAAAGCAAAGAAACATGGAGTTTGCAGAATGTTCTACTAGAAGTGCTTTATGATCAGCTAGTCAAATTCCTTTATTTCAGAACAGGAAACTGAGGTTAAAGGAATTAGTTAGTTGGCTAAAATTAAAATGATGATGATAGTGATAACTATTTACATGTAAAATATTTTGTTTGTAAAACATTTTTGTAAGCTATCTTTCTTATTTAATCCATACCACATCCCTGTGAAATAAATATTATTATTATATCCATTTTGCAGGTAAGGAAATGAGGTTAAGACCACTAGCATGATTTGATCAAGATCACCTGAATAATTAGTTTCCAGATAGGATCTGAACCCAGTTTTCTATTCCCTTTGATTCCAGTACTTTATTCACTAAACCCCAAGTATACAGTAAACTTTTCTAGAACAGGTACATTTTGTATCAAAAATGCAAAACAAATTCTCTCATTGGCAGTATACAAAATAGTTATCTTTTTGTTATCTATGTTCTGTGATCCTAATTTTAGAATGAGTGTTAGAGAAACAGGGGGTCAAATTCCATTGGGTGTTTAAAATCTACAAACATCTCTTGGAGATTCTGCTTAATCTCAGATTTAGAAAAATATCTAACACAAAGTGGATGCTTACTAAATGTTTTTTTTTTCTTTTTATTTATTGCCACCATTCCTCCCATTCTATGTTCCTTTCACCTAGATCTCCTTTAGAAGGAATATAGGATTCCAATGTTTCCAAAACCCTGTTTCTGAAATAAATACATGGTCTTCCTTTCAGTTTTCTGAGATATTGGAATTTATGACTTTTGTTTGAAATTTTCAATAAGATTGATATCATTAATAGTATCATTAATAATAGGATTAAAATAAAAATGGGTATATTGCAAAATTTCAAGCAAATTTACATACTTTCTGAGGTAAATAGCCTTGATTTTTTAAAGAAAATGTGAATAGAATTTGGTCTTAATATTTCTTAGTTACTCCTGCTCATTGAATTTCCCCACATAAACCAAGACCTTAGTCCTATGTGGTTTGAAGGCTAGAACAAGATTCCAGGCTCCAAGTCTGAGGTAAATTCACATTAATAACGTTTTTTTGAGTTTTAGTCTTTCTCTGATCTGATTCATTTGATCCCCTACTTGATAAGAATTCTTTCATATATGATTCCCAAAGATTTTCCCCAATAAAATTATAATCATTCCAACCTTATAATGACCTCCATTACTTTCTCAGGAGGTCATAATGGCTTCAGATCCAGAGAAGGATTATTTCATTTTTGATCTATTTATTACTCTGTCCTGATAGATTTATATAAAGCAAATATATTATGTTGTTGATAAGAATTTCTTACCTCATCAACTTTTGTTGACTTCTTTATTTAATGCTTTAGGCTAATATCTGGTTCAGCTATCTAAAAGCCATGTAGTCTAGCAATTATATAGCCCTGAAAGTCACTCCCATTCTTCCTTGAAGTTTTTATTTTTTAATCATTGCTCCTTATCATAAATTCCCTTCTCTTGAACCTCATATTAAGTTTTAACCTTGGTCTGATGGACTCTTTAGATCTTATTTCATGTGCAAAATTCAGGTATTGGCAGGTTCCCTGTAGCTTCAATAAATGTTTTTTTGTCTTTCTTGTTTTAGGCTAACACTTGTACCCACTTCTTTTGTTAACTTTGATAAATCTCCCTCAAACAATGTCATTCACCAATATTCATTAAGCAGTTACTATGTTACAGTCATTTTATTACATATGTGTACACACACACGTCTACATATATGCAGAAGGTAAATCTTGAAGAAAGCAAAAGAAACTATCTCTCAGATGATGCTGATAACTCACATGGGTATGGTACTTTGAGGTTTGGTTTATATAAACCATCTTATTTGGTCCATAAAGCAACCCTAAGAAATTAATTTTATGCATCTGGCACTGTGCTAGCTATGGGATCAAAAAGTCAAGGAACTTATTGTCAGTTGGGATAATACTTTGTATGCACTTGTAACATTTTTTTCAATGGTCCCAGTACCAGAGAATAGAGAGTATCCAGCCTACTATACCCAGCATAAGATAAGCCTGGGGTTATCATCCTCAAAACCTGAAACAAGCAAGTAAATACATAGTAGAACAAAATAATAGAGAGTTTAATTTCAAGAACAAACTATAAAAACCTAGGAGAATTAATAAAAGACTGGGCGTGTAAGACAGAACTTGAGTTGAAACTTGAAAGAATCAAAGGATACAAATATTTGTGCAAAAGCAAAGAGAAAAAAAAGAGAATTCCTTGTGTGGTTAACTAAACCAATTAAGTTAGAAGGACAATGTATGAAAAGGAGTAATGTGCAATAAGATTGGAAAGGTAGTCTCCTTTTGTGGAGTTTGAAATTCCAAGGTGAAATTGGCCTTAATATTTATAAAAGAGGCAATGAGAACCATGTATAAAGATTCAGTCTACAAGTGATTCCTTCTAAAATTGAAAAAACAGACCCATGATTTGGCATCACAGTGAATATTTGTGATTAGTGAAATGCCTTAGGTACCTAATGGTCCAATAGAGAGGGAATGTGTTTGTTTGTATAATATTTAATTCACTGCTGATGCTTGGAAATATGAAGGAACAATTGATTGTACAAGGAGAGAATAGCTCTCATTTTGGAATGCTTCCCTGCTTTCCTTCCCTTTCTTCCCTCCTTTCCCCTTGTCTGACTTCCTTCCTCCTTCTTTAGTATCTTCTTCCTCCCTCCCTTCCTCTTCTCTCTTTCTTCTTCCTTTCATCTTTATTTTCCTTTCTTTTCTTCTTCTTTCCTTCCTTCCTTCCTTCCATCTTTCCTTCCTTCTTCTCTCCTCCCTTTCCTCTCTTTCTTTTTTCTTCCTTCTTTTTTTATCTTTATTCATTTTATTTCTTTTCTTCTTCCTTTCTCCTTTGCTTCCCCCTCTCTTCTTTGTTCTTTCTTTCTTCCTTTACTTTCTCTTTATATATTACTTCCTCTCTTTCTTTCTCACTCTCATATTTCCTTGAAATTCATGCTGACCCAAAATGTCATGGACCTCTGTATCAATTTCATTATTTTCACTTGAAGATAGTGGAAGGGAAAGAACTTAGATATAAGCACTATAAAGAATAATTATAATGGGACTACTTGCCCTGTCTCCATCATGAAATATAGTTTAAAAGTCAACTCAGGCTTGGACCTGTTTTTGCAGAGAGTGACATATTCCTTTGAAAGACTAAAATTGTTTACATTATCTGTCTCAGATCTGCTATTTTGTTGAATTGTCAGCATCATATTTGAATTTCACTATTCACCAGGTGAGCCAGCTGCTCTTTGTTGACAATTTTGAGATTGTTTGAACTATAACACCTCCTGCACTGTTTTTATTATGCCAAAGCTCTGGTCAGCATATTAGCAACTCGGTGTACCATCTTATCCTGTTGTCTTCCCCTCAATTGAGTGGCAGATGCTTTGTTTTTATTTTTGTTTTTAAATACGTGTAGGGACTAATTTATTTATCTTTATATTTTAAACGGTGTTTTATTTTCCTCCAGTTACATGCCAAGAAAAATTGTAGTATTCATTTTTATAAGATGTTGGGTTCTCAATTTTTCTCTCTTCCTCCCCTCTTCTGATGATGATAGGTAGTTTGTTATAGTTCATACATATGCTAACATGTAAAATATGTTTCCATATTAGTTACCATCAACAAACATCAAAAGGAAATAAAAAACAGAAGTAAAAGAAGAAAATTATGTTTCAAACTGCATTCAAAGTCCATCACTTCTTTATCTAAATATGGATGACCTTTTCCTTCTTATGTCTTTTGTACTTAACTTGTCTTGTATCATTGTGTTGTTGAGAAGAGCTGAGTCATCCATAATTGATCATCACACACTGTGGCTTATTCTCTGTACAATGCTTTCTTGGTTCTGTTCCTTTCACTTTGTATTAGTTATACAAGCCTTTCCAAGTTTTTTTTTTCTTTCTGAAATCTGACTGATCATCATTTCTTAGTATACAATTGTATCCCATTATATTCATATGCCAAATCTTGTTTAACCATTCACCAATTGATGGGTATCTCCTCAATTTTCAATATTTTATTGCCATGAAAAGAACTGCTATAAATATTTTTGCACACATGTGACCTTTCCCCTTTTTAGGGTCTCTCTGGGATGCAAACTGGTAGTGGTATTGTTGGATCAAAGGGCATGCACAGTTTGATTATCCTTTGTGCACAGTTCCAAATTGCTCTCCAGAATGGTTAGATCACACAAATTTACACCAACAATCTTTTATGGTCCCAATTTTTCCACATATTCTCCAACATTTATCACTTTCCTTTTTTGTCACATTAGATAATCTGATGTGTGAAATAGTATCTTCCATTTGGGTTTATTTGCATTTCTCTAATCAAAAGTTATTTAGAGGACTTCTTCATATGCCTATAAATAGTTTTTATTTTTTCATTTAAAAACTGCCTATTTGTATTCTTTGACCACTTATCAATTGGATAATGATTTGTATCCATATAAATTTGACTTAATTCTCTATAAATATGAAAAATGACGCTTTTATCAGAGCTACTTGCTGTAAAGATTGCTGCCCATCTTTCTGATTTTCTTCTAATCTTTGCTGCATTGGTTTTGTTTCTATAGAAGCATTTTAAATTTAATATAATCAAAATTATTTATTTTGCATTTCATAATGTTCTCTATCCTGGTTTGATCATGAGTTCTTCCCCTCCCCATAGATCTGACATGTAGACTATTACTTACTCTTCTAATTTGCTGATGATGTCACCCTCTGTCTATACTCTGAACTTTCTTGGTGCATGATGTATGATGTTAGTCTATATCTAGTTCATGCCCTACTATTTTCCCAATTGTGCAGATGCCATATATTGCTGAGAAAAAATTATATTCCATTCTGTTCCCAGTTTTATATGTGTCTATCATACCTAACTTTTCCAATATTCTGTTTTTCTCATTAGTTTCTTGTCTATTTGTTTGTTGTACTTATTGAATTCTGAGAGGATACAATTGAGGTCTTCCACTAGTAAAATTTTGCTGTCTATTTCTTCCTGTATCTCACTTAACTTCTTTAAGGATTTGGATACTAAACCACTTAGTGCATATGTTTAGTATGATATTGTTTCAATTTTTAGCAAGACATACTTTCTTTCCTTATCGTTTTTAATTAGGTTTATTTTTGATTTTGCTTTGTCTGGGATAAAGATTACTACCCCTGCTTTTTTTTTTTTAAACTTCAACTGGAGTGTAATCCATTCTATTACAATCCATTTCCTTTTACTTTTTGTGTGTCTCTGTATTTCAAGTATATTTCTTTAGAAACAACATATTATAGAATTATAATTTTTGATCCAAGTTTTTTTTTTAAATGGGAGATTTCATGTCATTCACAACCACAGTTATGATTACTGTTTATTCTCTATCTCCTTTCACCCTTTCCATTCTCAGCAGTGTTTTGCTCCTCTCTACCTCTCTCCCAAGTCTGCCTTCTCTTTTGTTGGTGCTCCTCTCCTCCTTCTTAATCTCCTTCTCTTCTACTTTCCTGTCATGTAAGATATATTTCCATATTCAACTTATTATCCATATTATTCCCTCTTTGACCCACTAGTGATGAGAGTAAATTCTTTTTTTTTTTAACCAAGATACTTTTATGTTTTAATTGATATCTTTTGTTTTCACATAAGTGAAACAGTACTTACTTACCTTCTCAGAAAGCAATCCCATATAACAAATAATAAGAGGGGGAAGATAAGGGGGGGGGGAAAAACTAAGTTCAGCAAAAGTAAGTAATTTTTTGAAAAAAGTTGTCATTTTATGTAATGGTCCAAACTTCTACCTCTCATATTATTTTTGAGTTTCTTGTTGAATTCTTCCATAAGTTCTTTCTAGATTTGAGAATACTTCCCATTTTACTTTGGGGTTTTGCCCAAAAATGTTTTTTTTTTTACATTGTTGCCTTCTAAGTTCGTGTGGGGTTTTTTTGGTAAGTTTTTGTCTTTTCTGTCACCATAATAACTTTTTATGGTCAAATCCTTTGTTCTTTTGCTCTTTTTTATTATAGCTTTTTATTTACAAGATATATATAGGGGTAATTTTTCAGCATTGACAATTGTAAAACCTTTTGTTCCAATTTTTCCCCTCCTTCCCTTTCCCACTCCCCCATCCCCAGATGGTAATAGACCAATACATGTTAAATGTTAAAGTATATGTTAAATACAATATATGTATACATATCCAAACAGTTATTTTGCAGCACAAGGAGAATCGGACTTTGAAATAGTGTACAATTAACCTGTGAAGGAAATCAAAAATGCAGGCGGACAAAAACAGAGGAATTGAAAATGCTATGTGGTGGTTCACACTCATTTCCCAAAGTTCTTTCACTGGGGGTGGCTGGCTCTATTCATTATTGAACAAATGGAACTGATTTGGTTCATCTCATTGTTGAAGAGAGCCACGTCCATCAGAATTGATCATCACATAGTATTGTTGTTGAAGTTTATAATGTCTCCTAGTACTGCTCATTTTACTCAGCATCAGTTCAGGTAAGTCTCTCCAGGCCTTTCTAAAATCATCTTGCTGGTCATTTCTTACAGAACAATAATATTCCATAACTTTCATATACCACAATTTATTCAGCCATTCTCCAATTGATGGGCATCCACTCAGTTTCCAGTTTCTGGCCACTACAGAAAGGGTTGCCACAAACATTTTTGCACATGCAGGTTCCTTTCCCTTCTTTAAGATCTCTTTGGGATATAAGCTGAGTAGTAACACTGCTGGATCAAAGGGTATGCACAATTTGATAACTTTTTGGTTTTGCTCCTTTTTTTTTTTTTGCTTTTTACCTTTTTTAAAAAATTTGAGCTTTGTCCCCATGGTGAAAGCAATAGTGCCTCAAGCTTCTTGGGCCAGTGGCTGCATGCCCTGGCTGATTACCTGATGCTGTACTGATGTTGTCCTAAACCTTACCAGGAATGCTCATTCTGGTGCTGCACTGAATTGGTTAAGTGGTGAGTTATTAGTGCTTCTGAAAGCTATAATAGTCTGGCAGCTTTCCTGATTCTAAGCTGGGGTTCCAATGGTGATATCTTACATTTGTTGTGATTAATGAGGTACTTCTACATTTACCCAGGACTACTCTGAACTCTTGGTGGTCTGGGATCTGGAGAACACCTGCTTACCTGGAGCTGTGCTGAAGCGTGTGGTAGTTTAGTTTCCTGATATATGTTGAAGCCAGTGAAGAGACCTTCACAGATGCCACAGAAGAATTTTCTGGGGACTTCCAAACCACATCATGTTGCCAGAGCAGGGGTTTGGCAGCTTTCTTGAGTATGCTGACATGGGGTGGAGGTGGGGGGGTTAGTCTTGGTATTGAATTTGCCAGGTCCATCACACTGGGGCTCAGGATCTCCTGCTTGTTTGATAGAAATGGGTTTTGCTGTCAACTTATTAAGAAACTTCCTATCCTAGACTGTTTCTCCCCTTACTTGAGTGAGGGGGACTCCTTCTGACAATCTATCAAATTTCCTGTACTAGATGATCATTTCACCCCATCTCCTTGCTAGTTCTATTAGCAGAATGGTAGCCCAAAGGTGAATATGGGAAAGTTATGGTGATTTAATACTTACTCCACTATCTTGGCTCCTAGAAATGAGAGGGGGAAACTGCTTTGTAACCAACAGTCCTCTGAATCATTAGCACCAGCCTGGCCAGAACCTAGGAAGTATTTTGTTCTAGTAATACTTAATAACTTTCTACATTTCCATATTACTCTGTAATGATGAACATTTCTGCCAGGTTACCTACCTTTTCCTTTCTACTTTTCTCAAAAATCAGATAATATCATCATCTCTTTGACACTTCTATCATATTATCTCTCTGCTCTCTGTTCCATTACTGGCAGGTGACTTCCAAATATTTAAAAGCCTCTGAATAACCATATGTGTTTATAAGGTCATAACGGCAACTTTTAGCTAAGGATGCATTTCTTAGTTACATGTGTCAGATTCTAATGTAAATGTGTCAAGCATTAGAATGTGACCTATTTCAGGAGAAAGGCAGTTTGTAGTTTGTTTGTTTTTTTTCTTTCCCTTCTCTTTGTATGCCTAGAGCTTGACATAGTACCTGAGAAATAGTAAATATTTGCTATTTGCTTACTGTTTGAAGTTTTGATTTTTCTCTATAACCACACCCAAATAAAATCAGATGAAGCATCCTAAGGTAGAGAGAATTCAGGATCTTAGCAGATCATGTTTAACTATTTAGTTTAAAAGTTCAAGAGACTGGGGAGGAAAAATTCAACTCAAAGTCCATACACTAAATCATACATCTAGAATTAAGGTCTTCCTTATCTTTTCCTCCACAGTGTCCTTTTTATACATAGTAGAAACTCAGTGAATATATGATAAAGGAAAAATAGGATTGAAATGAAAGGGAAGCTTTGATCCAAAATCTTCTGAATATCTGTTGGTAGTTGTCCTGATTTTCACAAGAAGCACTTTATTTAAAATGTTATTACTTTGTCTTTTAATATTTTAGTCAATGGCAAATGATATTACCTCTCTGATCTACTCCTTTTAAAGTAGTAGAAAGATTTGTGGCACAATGCCATTCCTGCTATTGGTTTTGATACAGTAATGCAATATTTGACTACATTTTAATGGGGACAAAATATATAAATAAACCTGCTTCTTCTTGCCTACTAAAAAGGCAGCACAATAATCTAGGAAAATCATAATAGAAGAATTAAATTGCTTTTTTATATACTGTGATAATTTAATATACTTGACATTAATTCCCCAGAATGTTCCATTTTAATATTTTAATAGGCCTGAGTATACAACTTGAATGTTAAACAGAATAAGTTGTCCTCTGAGGGTTTTATTTATGCTAAAGTGACTTAGTAGATGCTTTATGTTCTGTAACTTCTTTTTTACATGTAAAGTAGAACAGTATCTCATAATTATATAACACTACAATTTAGAGGGTATATTTCTCATTACTGTTCTTTGAGATGGTTAATGCAAGCATTGTTATTGCCATTTTACAGATGAGAAAGTTAAGTTTCTGAAAGGTTGGATGAAGTACCCATTTAGCATTTGATTATTTCATAAATAAGTAGCAGCCCTGGGACTCAAGCCCAATTTTGGCCAGCATTTTTTTCCCATTCTACCACTCAGCTACAGGAACACTCAGAAAGTGAAACTTTTACTGTGTGGAATGTGTTAATACAATTTCTTAGTCTTTATAAATCTATAACTTGGTTATTTCTTGTCAAAGGCAAAGGGCTTGAACATCTGTAGATTGTTGTTATTTTTCTTTCACTCTAAAAGAGAACCATGCCATCTGGGAAGTGATGACATGACATGCAAATGAATTGCACTTGAGGGAGGGCAGGCTGTGTAAGGTTACATGTATATACAAAGTTCTTAACTTGGGATCCATGAATCCTAGGGAAGTTTATCGATAGGGGTAGGGAGTGGGTGTGTGTGGGTGTGGGGAATCACATCTTTATTTTTACTAACAAGTAACTAGAATTTAGCAGTGCTTCAATTATGATTTTAGGCAACAAACATGATTCTAAGAAGGGGCTTATCTGCTTCCCCAGGATACTCAATGGGGTCCCCAGGTTATATATAACCAAAGACAGTTAAGAACACTTACCAATATCTTAAAATCTAAGATAAGGGGAATATCTTACATCATCTAGGTGCCAAATGATATGGGGGAAGATAGCTACATCAAATTTTATCTTCAGGTTTTTTTCTTGTAAATAGTTGGTGCAATTTGGGTTTCTCTGTAATATAGGATTGTGTGAACTTTGAAGAAGACTCAATAGAGAGCCCTTTATGTTACCAAAAATGTAGAAATTTATTTATTTTTTTTCTTTTTTTTAATTTAATAGCCTTTTATTTACAGGATATATACATGGGTAACTTTACAGCATTAACAATTGCCAAACCTCTTGTTCCAATTTTTCACCTCTTACCCCCCCACCCCCTCCCTTAGATGGCAGGATGACCAGTAGATGTTAAATATATTAAAATATAACTTAGATACACAATAAGTATACATGACCAAAATGTTATTTTGCTGTACAAAAAGAATCAGACTCTGAAATATTGTATAATTAGCTTTTGAAGGAAATCAAAAATGCAGATGTGCATAAATATAGGGATTGGGAATTCAATGTAATGGTTTTTAGTCATCTCCCAGAGTTCTTTTTCTGGGCATAGCTAGTTCAGTTCATTACTGCTCCATTAGAAATGATTTGGTTGATCTCGTTGCTGAGGATGGCCTGATCCATCAGAACTGGTCATCATCTAGTATTGTTGTTGAAGTATATAATGATCTCCTGGTCCTGCTCATTTCACTCAGCATCAGTTCGTGTAAGTCTCTCCAGGCCTTTCTGAAATCATCCTGTTGGTCATTTCTTACAGAACAGTAATATTCCATAATATTCATATACCACAATTTATTCAGCCATTCTCCAACTGATGGACATCCATTCAGTTTCCAGTTTTTAGCCACTACAAAAAGGGCTGCCACAAACATTCGTGCACATCCAGGTCCCTTTCCCTTCTTTATAATCTCTTTGGGATATAATCCCAGTAGTAACACTGCTGGATCAAAGGGTATGCACAGTTTGATAACTTTTTGAGCATAGTTCCAAACTACTCTCCAAAATGGTTGGATTCATTCACAACTCCACCAACAATGCATCAATGTTCCAGTTTTCCCGCATCCCCTCCAACAATCATCATTATTCAAAAATGTAGAAATTTAAACAAGCTTAAGATCATAACTGGAGAGATAAGATCAAGACTCAAGTAAAGAAGTTATCTTGATTATGTGCTCTTTTAATTTATAAAGAGTTTTAACCAACTTCCACTGAAGAAATTTGAAAAAAATATTTTAAAATTTTTAATCCTTGAAAATTCTAAAAGAAAAAACCCTTTGGCTTAAATTGTTGAAGAGGTAGTATATATAAACTAAAAATAATGTTTTATTTTTAACACTTGTTTGGTTTAAAAAATAGTGGAATTCACAAAACAGTGGTGTAAAATATTACTAGTGATCTTTAACAGGCTACAATCTCATTCATTCTCGGTGATTGATCCAACCTTTCACTTTTGAATTAAATTACTGTGAGTCTTTCCTATTTTCCCATGAGTACTCTAAAAATTCCCTCCTATTGAGGTAAATGTCATAAGATCAATTTGGTCCTATGAACAAGTTTGTAAAAGACATTCCCATCTAATCTGGGATAGCCATGTATAACTTGGTTATAAGTGGTTCTAACTCCATTTATCTGTGTATGTGTGTGTGTGGTGTGTGGTATGTGTATGTGTAAGGCTAAACCCAAATTTTCAGAGTTACTCTAGGTCTTCAAAATTGGGAATAGGATTATTTTCTCTGTACAATTTTTCTTGCTCATACTAGATTCTGTTCTCATCTGGCCTAATACAGTAGGCGTTAGATGTCTTTTGACCTTTAGCATTACAATAAAACAATTTGACAAAAATTTATTGTGTCTTCTGTGTGCTGGATACTAAAGGGAAAACAAACAAATGAATAAGACACAGTCCCTACCCTTAAGAAGGAAGGTTTACTAAAGGAGAAAAATAGGTAACTAACAACCTCAATTAGCAGCCACCTGCATGAGGTCTTTTTTAATGTCCTGCTCTACCATCTCCTTATTCCCCTAGTCTCTCCTCCTCTAGTTCTCTCACTCTCTCTTGCACACGCACACACACACACACACACACATACACACACACATACACAAACACACACTTCAGCAATTAACTTGTTTTTTGTAAAAAGTAAATAATTACATGATCCATGAAGGGTAAAACAGTGGGGTTGTTTTATAAGGTAGCATTCATATCAATTCTACTCATTATTGTATGTGTTGATGTGTCTCTCTGTGTTTGGTATGTATAATAATTTGCATAAATTGGTAAATCTGAATATGCCTAATTGCCTAAATTTGGCATGCTTCTATTCTTGTTTTATAATCAGCACTTCTGAGTCCCTACCGGAGTAGTGACATACTTTGAGAAGACAAACGGTGAAGGATGGAATGGATTAAAGGACATTTTGAAAAATTGGATGCTATTCTTGGCTATCATATTCTTTTTTTTTTTTTTTTTTTTTTATAATTTAATAGCCTTTTATTTACAGGATATATACATGGGTAACTTTACAGCATTAACAATTGCCAAACCTCTTGTTCCAATTTTTCACCTCTTACCCCCCCACCCCCTCCCCTAAATGGCAGGATGACCAGTAGATGTTAAATATATTAAAATATAACTTAGATACATAATAAGTATACATGACCAAAACATTATTTTGCTGTACAAAATTGGCTATCATATTCAATAATTTTGTCTCTAGAAGCCAGTAGTATTCAATCAATGCCATTTAACCTATTTTCTTCCTTTCATGTCAAATATGTGCTGATTTTGAGATAGAACTATGACAGCAAGCATTTTATTTTTCTATCACATCAATTCAGTAAAGCCATGGACACCCAGAAAAGTCCTGGATTTGAATATATGCATTCTGCTCATAGACAAAGATAATGATATCATAGCATTAGTACAGTCTATTTGTAAATGGCACCCTGCATCATTTTTAAAAGATTGTCTAAAATATGCTTAGAAACCAGAAACAGCGGTATTCAGTCTTATCTTCTGTTAGTGTTTTTTCCCTACTAAAATTACCTTTACTTTTTAATAGAATTTAATTTCTCTGAGGCAAGAACTGCCAAATTTTTATATTTGTATTTCTCTATTAGTGTACTGCCTGAGACATGCACATGTAGGTGTGATAAATGTATGCTGGTAGATTATAACCCTCTCTCCCCATTTAAGTTCTTTGGGGAAAAGGTTTTTTTCTTGTTTTTATTTTTTAATGTTTGTATCCCAATCATTTAACACATGCTTGGTAAATTGAATTAATATATATTAAATCCATTCACTTTATCTCTACATTCAAACCTTCACTTAATCAAAACTTTATACATAAAGAGTTCACTAAGCACACCTCTCATTCCTTCCATAGCTTAAGTAGCTATTAAGAGCCTTCTTCATGCAGGAAACCTTCTTTAGGCCCATTTACTTCATGTTTTTCCTTAATGAGGTTACTTAACATTCCTTTGTTCATTATAGCATCACCATAAAATGATAAACATAAACAGAGGGGACTGTGGTTTGAAAAGTCACTGAGTACAATAACTAGCTGTATAGGTTTAATAAATTTTGTTGATGAAGATAAGGACTCAAATTTTAATGTTTTCATTCATTCATTCATTCAACATTTATTTATGTACTGGCTTTTATATGTAATGGGCCAAGCCAGACACTGGAAAAGTCATTAAGACATGAATACTCTTTAAGAAACTTAAAATCTTGAAGTGGTAATAAGACAAGCCTACTCCTACAAAAATGAGAAAAATAGAATATGTTTAGTTAAGCATAAAAGGTGCATAAATTGCTATGACGTCATATAATGGCGTGATCAATTCGGCTTAGTGAATTCCACCTTAGTACTTTGCAACCAATTTTACAAACTATGTGCTTCAGGTACTCCAGGAATAGATTCTAGTAGAAATATTTCTTCCTTACCTTCCTCCTAAGGGTACTATGAGAATTAATCATTTTTCTTTAATTACCATTATGCATTGTGAGGTGATTTTGTTTAAGTGTGTGGAATTCCCTTAATGATTGTTGGTGTGTGGGATTTTTTTAATCTCAGAAACTGAACATCAAAAATCATTTTGACAAAATTGAGCTTCCACATGACCTCCTCCTCTGTTTTCTTCAGTATCTAAAAATGTTATAAATAAATTACATCAATCAAATTTTTGTCCCTTGTTTCATAAAATGAAAAATAAGTTATCTATTGAATTAACTTAAGCATTCCCCTTCCTACTACTATAGAGAGACTACTTTGGACAGAAATTGAACAAAATGAACTGCAAGTTCATTTCTTCATTCTCCTTGATCATTTAACATCCTTTGACTATACTAGCCAGTCTTTCCTTCATTACTTACCATAACACTGTACTTCACTGTCTCTCTGCCCTTAATTGTCTGTTGTTGTTTTTTTTTTTTTTTCAAGGAATCTCAATATTTATTTTCATGCTTTTCTTCTTTTTGCTCTATAAGCTTTCTCCTTTGATGATGTCATCCACTGTCTACAAGTTCTATGTGGAGGACTCCCAAGTTTGTGTTTCTATCACAGTCAGGAAGACATGTGCTGGGCAAAACTTGGTTGTGTGATTTCAGGGCTATGTACTGAATGTTTTAGTGTGCCAGAGTCAGACTCCAAGGTACAAGGCAGGTGCTGATCTGCCTTGATAGTTTGTCTCCTGTGCCTGGAATGGACTCCTTTCACTTCCTAGATTCCCTAATATTCCTCAAAATTCAGTACAGATGCTTTCCCTCCCACCCCCTAACCATTGTTGCTTTCTTTCACAAATTAACTTGTATTTATTTGAGGTGCAGTTATTGGTGGTGTTGTTATTTGTCCTTCATTCTCAAAGAGGACTGATGACATCAGGACAACAACATCTTGACTTGCACATTAATTGAATTTAAGTGAGTAAGAGCTAGGCAAAATCATCCACCTTTCTCTTCCAGAGTCACTAGAGATCAGTGACAAGATATAAGTGGACATGGCTTTGGATACAGTAATCCCTCAATTCCTGTAGCATGCAATTTGTGTCATTCATTTTGCACGTATAGCATAAAATCTTTTATTTCAAATAATTGAATCTGTCTTATCTTCTCTGCCGTATTGTTGGGTTTATTTTACATTTTTTTTCTTTTTAATTTATTTATTTTTAATACACATTGCTTTATGAATCATGTTGGGAGAGAAAAAATCAGAGCCAAAAGGAAAAACCATGGAAGAAAAAAAAAAAACAGAAAAAAGAAGTGACCATAGCATGTGTTGGTTTACATTCAATCTCCTTAGTTCTTTTTCTGGATGCTGATGGGACGATTGCTTTGTATCACTGAATCACTGAGAAGAACCATAGATGATCATTGAACATTCTTACTGTTATTATAAAAATGTATTTCTGTTTTACTCAGCATCAGTTTGTGTAAATATTTCCAGGCCTTTCTAAAATTAGCTTCTTCATCATTTTTTTTAATAGAACAGTAATCCTCCATTATCAACATATAACATAAGTTGTTCAGCCATTCCCCAACTGAGGGACATCTACTTATTTTCCACTTCTTTGTCACCACAAAAAGAGCTGTTATAAACATTTTGCCCATGTGGATCCTTTTCCCTCCTTGATGATTTCCTTGGAATCCAGACCCAGTAATGGTACTACTGAGTCAAAGAGTATGCACAATTTTATAGCCCTTTGGGCATAGTTCCAGATTGCTTTCCAGAATGATTGGATTGTTTCATAAGTCCACCAACAATTCATTAATGTCCCAGTTTTCCTACAGTCCCTCCAACATTTATCATTATCTTTTCTTATCATCTTAGTCAACCTGATACATATGAGGTGTTATCTCAGAATTGTTTTAATTTGTATTTCTCTAATCAATAGTGATTTAGAGACTTTTTATATGATTTTAAATGGCTTTAATTTTGTTATCTGAAAATTTTCTGTTCATATCCTTTGACCACTTATTAATCAGGGAATTATTGGTATTCTTATAAATTTGACATAGTTCTTTATATATTTTAGAAATTAGACCTTTATCAGAAACACTGGTTATAAAGATTTTTCCCACCTTTGTACTTCCCTTTTAATCATTTTTCTGTTGGTTTTGTTTGTTTCTTTCGTTGTTTATTTTTATATAGCTTTTTATTTACAAGATATATGCATGGGTAATTTTTCAGCATTGCCTTTTGTTGCAAACTTTTTGTTCCAACTTTGTCCCTCCTTCCCCCCCCTCCCCTAGATGGCAGGTTGACTGATACATGTTAAATATGTTAAAGTATAAGTTAAGTACAATATATGTATACATGTCCATATAGTTATTTTGCTATACAAAAAGAATCAGACTTTGAAATAGTGTACAATTAGCCTGTGAAGGAAATCAAAAATGCAGGCAGACAAAAATAGAGGGATTGGGAATTCTATGTTAGTGGTTCAGTCATCTCCCATAGTTCTTTCCCTGGGTGTAGCTGGTTCAATTCATTACTGCTCTATTGAAATTGATTTGGTTCAATTAGTTGTTGAAGAGGGCCACATCCTTCAGAGTTGATCATCATATAGTATTGTTGTTGAAGTATATAATAATCTCCTGATCCTGCTCATTTCATCAGCATCAGTTCAAGTAAGTCACTCCAGGCCTTTCTGAAACCATCCTGCTGGTCATTTCTTACAGAACAATAATATTCCATAAAATTCATATACCACTATTTATTCAGCCATTCTCCAATTGATGGGCATCCACTCAGGTTCCAGTTTCTGGCCACTACAAAGAGGGCTGCCACAAACATTTTGGCACATACAGGTCCCTTTCCTTTCTTTAAAATCTCTTTGGGATATAAGCCCAGTAGTAACACTGCTGGATCAAAGGGTATGCACAGCTTGATAACTTTTTGAGCATAGTTGCAAATCACTCTCCAGAATGGCTGGATGTATTCACAATTCCACCAACAATGCACCAGTGTCCCAGTTTTCCCACATCCCCTTCAACATTCTGCATTATCTGTTGGTTTTGTTTGTGCAAAAAACTTTTTTAATTTAATGGAATCAAAGTTGTCCATTTTGCCTTTCATAATATTCTCTAGTTCTTCTTTGGCCATAAAATCCTTTCATCTCTAAAGAACTGATAGGTAAATTATCTTTTGCTCTCTGAATTTGTTTATGGTGTCATCCTTTATATCCAAATCATGAACCCATTTTGGCCTTATTTTGATATGGGGTGTGAGATGTAGGTCTATGCCAAATCTCTGACACATTTATATTTCAGTTTTCCCAGTAATTTTTGTCAAATAGCAAGTTCTTATTCCAGAGGCTAAAGCTTGGGGGCATATCAAATACTAGATTACTATAGGCCCTGATTATTGTGTTATGTGTATCTATTAAATTCCACTAGCCCACTACTATATTTTTTTAGTCAGTACCAAATAGTTTTGATGATGGCTGTTTTATAATATAGTTTTAAGTTTGATACTGCTAAACCACCATCCCTTGTGTTATTTTTCACTAATTATTTTGATATTCTTGACCTTATGTTCTTTCAGATGAATTTTGTTATTGTTTTTTCAAGTTCTATAAAATAATTTTCTGGTAGTTTGATTGGTATGACACTGAACAAGTAGATCAATTTTAGGCAGAATTGTCATTTTTATTATATTAGCTCAGCTTCCCCATGAGCAATTGATATTTTTCCAATTGTTTAGTTCTGACTTTACTTTTTTGAGAAATGTTTTGCAATTATGTTCACGTAGTTCTTGGGTTTGTCTTGGCAGTTAAACCCACAAATATTTTTTATCTATATTTATTTTAAATGGAATTTCTCTTTCTATTTATTGTTGATGGGCTTTGTCAGTAATATTTAGAAATGCTGATGATCTGTGTGAGTTTATATCCTCCAACTTTGCTAAATCTGTCAATTATTTCAAGTAGGTTTTTGCATGAATTTCTAGAATTTTCTAAGTATATCATCATATCATCTGCAAAGAGTGATAGTTTTATTTCCTCATTGCCTATTCTAATTCCTTTCATTTCTTTTTCTTTTCTAATTGCTAAAGCCAATATTTTTTAGCACAATGTTGAATAATGGTGATGATAATGGGCATCCTTGTTTCACCCCAGATGTTATTAGGAATGCATCCATTCTTTCTCTATTACAAATAGTACTTGCTGTTGGTTTTAGATAGATACTGCTTATTATTTTAAGGAAAGCTCCCTTTATCCCTATGCTTTCTAGTGTTTTAATAG
The DNA here is from genome assembly GCF_902635505.1 of Sarcophilus harrisii. NCBI lineage: Eukaryota > Metazoa > Chordata > Mammalia > Dasyuromorphia > Dasyuridae > Sarcophilus > Sarcophilus harrisii. The sequence continues at coordinate 149,517,446 of NC_045426.1, read as the reverse complement.
AAATGGGAGCTTTGTCCCTCAATTCATATAGTATTCAATTTGATTAACTCATTTTGTACTTATAGCATAAAATCTTTTATTTTAGATAATTGAATCTATCATCTCCTCTGTTTTATTTTGAGCTATTCATGTAGTATTTAGGATATGTTTGTTGTGTTCCTGGGTTCTTGGTATGACATGCCTTCCAAGGAAAGAAGTATTGTTTCAAACAGTATATTCATATACGCAGTTCCAGACTGAGTCAGAGACCCAGATCACAGCTCTTCGTAATTCCTAGTTGTTATTACAAAATGGCAGCACCAGATCAGTCTTTGTTGTAAGCTCCTACATGTTTATTTTTTTACCTTCACACACCACCTTGGTGTGTAAATGATGATAAGTATTCAGAAAATATTTTTAGAGGAAATAGTGAAAGAACAATCAAGCCCAGCATGACATTGTTGTAATTCTAGGTTCTTAAAAGTTAGTGATCATAATACTGTTATGTTAAAGAATACTAAAAACTATTTTTCATGTGCTTTTTTATTCACCCAAAGTATCCTGTTTACTTCAGAAACAGCTTTTAAGCTTTATTCTTAATTGAAGAGACAGGAAATCATGATTTTATGACTTTCTGTGTTAGGCTCAAATGGCACATTAGTTCAGATAGATATTAATAATTACAGAAGCATTTTCTTGAATTGTAATGTTTTTGTCTTTTCCCACTAGCAATGGTAACCATTGAATTGATCTATGCTATGGTCAAGTCTTCTATTCACAGTTATGATGACTTCATTTCCAAGTCATTGTGTACATGGCTCAAGGAAACTCAGCAACTAGCTTCCTGAACCTGTTTACTAATAAACACTTCAGTGAACCTAACACCCATTTCGCTAATGTGTTGTTTTGTACAATAGTTGGAAAAAAGCAATGAAAGCCACCACTGCTTCTTCCCTATTAAGGCACAAAAAGAAACTTAGGGGGTACGGAGGGAAAAATAAGAAGCTCTGAGGTCCTAGAGCTTAGAAAGTGGGAGTTCTCTTTCCCATTGTTCTCCAGAAATCCAAGAGTCATCTTTATAGTGTAGTTTCTTAATGCCCCCCAGCAGGGCATAAGTACTTCAATGTACCCTTTCAGGATTCTATGTTTGCTTATTTGGGCAGCCAAGTTATATGTGCAGTGACTTAAGGCTAGTTTTGATGTGAATTGTAAAATGAGCCTATGCTCTTCCCTTATCAGGAAGAAATCCACCAGGCTATTATGAATCTTAACAAAGTCCCAGAATGTCCTATTTGTATAAAGTAATGTAAAGATGAAACTCTTTATCAGATTTCATTGTCCATCCTGCCAAATTCTGACCATCTTTAACAACCATTAAGATCTTAATTAGAACATTTTTAGATAGATCTTGGACCTGGTCAACTAGATGGATTCCACCTGGATCTTCCTTGATGCCTCCCTCTGACTTACAGAACTTCTCCCTTTGTAATCTGTGATAGAGCCTAACTTCATTTCTTCAGATTGGTTAAATTGTAACCAAATCTCTTTTATGCTATTTTTATAATATTCTTTAAAATTATTTTCTCCCAAATATATTGCTCTTCCAAATCTATTTCAATTTATCATTCCTGCTACCTATTTTACCTCATCAGTTTCTTTTCATCTCATGTCACATTATCATTCAGTCTATCTGTTTTTCCCAAGATTTCCTTTTTTTTTAATCTTAAAAAAATTAATGGAACACTGCAATCAGCAATTGGTGTTAATGACCCAATAATTAATGTTTAGTGATAAGTTGTGTTCCTTATGCAAAGGTAAGTTTATCTGTACACAATAAAGCAACTTTTCTTTAGGAAGTCATGTGGTACAGTAGCACCAGCACTGAAGATGCAGACCAAAAGACTTGGCTTCAAATCTTGGTTCTTTTACTTGCTCATGTGACTTTGGTCAAGTTATTTAACTTCTCTGACTAACTTTTTTTATATCTAAAAAAAAAAGCCCAAGCTTAAGCTAAGAACTTCCTTCAAGCTTAACTGTTTTTCCTTTATCTGTTTATTTCCCTGTCTCTTTGAGACTTTGAACACAAGTTCATTCCCCTTCAAAGTCTCCCTTCAAAGATTCTTTTTAAAACAATAATCCAGGATTTTTTTAAGTCCTTAGTATTAGAATATTTGGACATTAATGGCATGGAGTATCTTTGTAATTCCATTTGATTACCTAATATTCTACTTCATGTTTGCCTAAATCCCTGCTAACTCAAGGCTGGGCTTAGCTATACTTTCCTTATAATTCCCAGCCAACAACTTGCCAACTGACTTGGTGCTCAATCCAGAAATAACTTCATTGGTGACATAGCACTTTTGCCTCTGAAGAGTCCCTCCCTGGAATCCCACTTTCTTCAGTTGCTCACCAGCCATGCTTCCCTTCTAGGTGTCCTATCCCAGAATACCTCCTCACTACCCAGTCCCCTCCTCTTTCCATTCACTATCCTTCAGCCCTATAGCTTTACAAATTATGTTAACTCGTTCTATGTTATTTCTACATGTTATTTCCACATGTTATTTCCTGTTTAAAAAAAAACAAACAACAAACAAAACAAAACAAAACAAAAAAAAAAAAAAAAACCCTAAACTCTTTCAGCATAATGACAGTATTGTTTCCTTTTTTTGGATCCCAGGTCTTATGATGGAACTTGGAATACAGCAAGTATTTAATCAACTCTTTTTCATTCATTCATTTTTTCTTTCAATCTGAAGTAAGTTTTGTTACTATTACTGAGTTTGGAATATATGAGGATTCTTGGTTCTTATTGGCAATTGTACCAGCTGCCTGTTTGTTTGTTTGAAACAAAATAGCATTAAGCAGGGATAAGCAACATTTTGCTAAGTTGGAGAAACATGTATGAATATAGTATCTGGAATGCTACATTCACACAACACAGATGTACAGCAGGTGTTTCCCCAGGCAAAAGGTTGCCTAGTACCTAGAGAGCCAGCTTTATAACCAGAAAACTTGTGTCCAGAGCACATTGGCTATGTATTCCTATGGAATTCACTATCTCTCAATGTCTCAAGTTCTCAGACTATAAATTATGAGGCAGGAATGCATATGCATTGATTGAAGGACTTTCCCACATCATTAAATTTGTTAAGTCTCTTTCAACAAAACTCAACAGAAACAAAACCTTGTTTACTATTTAGGTCTTAAAAATCTGATAGCATTACTATCACCATCCTTACCTCCTTCTCCTTTTAGAAGGGACTGAGTTTGAACATCACATGATGTTTGCATCAAGAAAGACAAAGTTGTTATTTAGATGCAAGGTCAGAGTTGCTAACCTGACCAATTCTTCCTGCTTTTGAAACTCTGCCATCTTATCCAACATCTATCTTCTGACTTTTTATAGGGATCTTTCCATGGTAAATCAGCTTCTTGCCACACACTCTTTGGAGTTTTGCCCAACATTTTGACCACCTGACTACTTGTGACCCAGCACCCTTCCTCTGTTACTCCCCACACATAAGCATAGCTACTTCATACTTTCCTTTAGGGAATGGGATCAACTATGTAGAGGACAGAAAGATTGCAGAAGAAAATGAAGGCTGGAGTGGTAAAGTGACTTGTCCAAAGTCACATGGGTAATAAGAGACAAAGACAAAATTCATACACATGTACTTTAACTCCAAAACTGACTTCATTATCATTTGACTGTTTATGAAACTCCTATTAAGATTCCAACAAGCAGAAGCTCATGATTCCAGTTTATAAATGATTTGCAAACTTCAGGTAAGTAGATGTTCCAGGAACTGTGTTTCCATCTTTAGTATTGGGACTGCTTTGCAATTTCCAAATTGCCTGGAAAGGCATCTCCTTTTGGAATTTGCAGATGTACAGTCGCTTATGTACCTAGTGGAATAGCCTGGTAAGGCTGTTTAAATATTAATATCCCCAGGAGTCAGAGAGAAGTCCCAAAGAAATTGAAAGGAGTAGTGTGGTATCTTGTAACACATATGGTTAAAAATGTGAATTGTCTTTATCTTTGACTATTTTTTCCCATAGATTGTATGGAATAATTAAATATAAACAGGCAAGTAGACTGTTCATTAAAAAGGCAGATGCTCTTCAAGGAAATGTTGGGTTTCTTCAAGGTGACTTTTATTACATGTTGAACCTCACAGCTCCTCCCAATGGGAGCAAATATCTAAATTCATGGGGGAAATCAATGGGAGAGTATAATTGAATAGATGTTTATTTCTGTATCCACTTACTAAAACTATGCCTCATGAAGAAAATGAAGTCACTACACATTGTAGAGTAAATTTGTGGGGAAATGATTGACATTGAATTGACTTGTTTAGTTAAGTTGTCATTTTTTTAAAAAAAATCTTTAAATGATTATCTTAAGCATACATAAAAAATTATGTTTTTAAATTGGTATTTTGCCACTTTTTGAATCCTGGCATTAATAACCACCTTAAATCCTTTATGGAAGCAGCCTAGAAATAAATAATGCATCAATTGTAAGATGATCATTAATATTTTATCTGAAAACTATTATTTTCTTATAAATATGTGATTTAAAGCCTTTTATAAAGTCTTAAATGTGACATTATTCTGGCTTAGAGGCAGACTTTTTTCCCCAGAGAAACACATCTAAAATTCTATAATGGAATTCAAAAGGAATTTAAGATTTGATGTAAAGAAATTCCTTTTATAGCTACCTTATCAATCATCCATCTATGTCATACATTGAGGAATTCCTTTATGGAATGTTTCCCTTGGTGGCATGTTGCTTTCAAATTGTTCTTCAGTCATATCATATGTGTGTGTTTCCTTATCTTAGCTTATTGATTCCTCAAAGGTAGAGATGTTGTCTTTTAACTCTTGGTCAACCCTATGGAATAGTATAGTACTCTTTGCATAAGATTCCTTCAACAAATAATTTTGGCTTAGAGTTGCACATGAGACAATATACCATGACCATTGCTAATTTTTTTTTCTAATCAAATTGTAAAGAATTTAATATGACCAAATCACAAGAGTAATACTGATTTCCATTCTCTAAACACTAGTATCTCTTTCCTTTATCTTTTATGCACTGAAAATATATAAAAAGAAAAAAATCATATTAACATGAAAATTGTTCACTGAGGAATAGCCTTTACAGGAGGGCAAACAGCCTCATAGAAAATTCATTCTGAATCCAAAATGGTCATTAAGTTTTATCATAGGAGTTTTATATTATATCTTTTCATTCTAGATTTAAGAAATCATAGGTGATGTCATGTACACATATAAATACGCTTATAGTAATAAATATTTATATAGTGATCTAAATCATGCAAAGATCTTTAAACATATGTTCTTAGATTCAACAATAATAGCAACAACAAACTTGTGAGGTAGATGCTTTGATTATCCCTACTTTGGTCATGAGGAAACTAAGCCTGAAGTAAGTTAAATGTCTTACCAAGGATCACACAGCTAGAAAGGGTATAGGACAGCATTTGAACTAGAACTCCCTGCTTCCAGATCCAGTATGTACACACACACACACACACACACACACACATACACACACACACACACACACACACACACACACATATACAGAGTATGTATTTACATGGATACCTTTATAGGTGTGTCTTCTGTATTTGTGTATATCTGTACATGATGTGTATATGTGTGTTATCTATGTGTATAAATATATATATATATATGTAAATGTGCCTGTATATATATAGTATTGCAGTCAATGACAATATCTCTCAATCATTCCTTGACTTAACTTTTGAGCTTTTATATAATATGGAGCTTTTATTGTCAATTTGATATTTATGTAATTCACTATTTCCCTCTGTATTTGAAAGCAAATGTACATCAAGGATGAAGAAGAGAGGAACCTATACTTCAGGTTGGGACGATTATATGTTTCCATCAGGAAGATTATATCTTGTCTCAATAAAGAAGGAACTGTTCTTCATGGGGAATTTTGCATGTTGTTCCAGGCAATGACCAGATAAAGTACTGTCTCTGAAAACAAAATTTGCATGTGTAGACCCCAAACATATAATTCATGAACCCTTCTCCCAAGCTATCCCAAGTCAGAGGCACAATTTGGATTAGTATCCATGTCCCATCTCATGAACTCCTACCCAAGAGTTTGGTTTTTTTTGTTTGTTTGTTTGTTTTTGTATGTTTGTTTGTTTGTTTTTTTAGTAGGCCAAAGAAGAGGCTATTCCATTTTAAAGGAAAAGCTACTTGATTAAATAGTATTCAGGTAAATGTCATGTAAATTCACATGTGCTGCACATGTAAATGGTATATGCTTCTATGGTTCAAAAAAACCACCGGTATTAGAGCACATACATAAGATAAATGTAGTTTGAATGATAAGAATGATAAAAGTCACATATACTGAATGTAATAAACACAACTGGCCAAGGGACAGATGTAGCCAGTGAAATTCACTCTCAGAGTTATGTCCCTACTGAAATCTTCTTCTCTTATGGGTCTTTGTGATTAAGAGATATTAATATCCAGGCAGCCAAAGAAGCCTACAGGCATTGTTTGTCTTGTTAACTGCTTTTTCTCTGCCATAGCTGCCACTCCTTGAATTTAGTCTACTCTTTAAATGAAAGCAAAAAAAAAAAAAAATTCCTTTTAATTCCTATCATTCCTCTGGTCTATACAAATCATTCCCAAGAGCTTCACCTGGCAAGAATGAAGGTGGGTTTATGTTAAGTTTGATCTGTTTTCCTACCAGCAACAAAACTACTGACCCCCTTCCAAATATGTAGAGAAAATACTGGGCACACAGAATAATTTAGGGAATCTAAAAGAATATAGGTTTATTATGTGCTGCAGTGTTATCCCAATCTGGTGCTTCAACATATATAGCTCTGCTGTTGTAAGCAAAACAACAACAACTATAGAACTCGTGAAGGGGATAGGCCATTTTTTTTTAACAAAGGAAATTACTTTGGCCTGAAAATGTCTGCTAGCTGCGATTTATGTTTTCCCTCAAATTCATAAAAATGACACATTTTTAAGGCTAAAGAATTTGTCTTCTGGCAGATGGTAAAGCAGTCCCCATTAATGTGTGCTTAGATTTAGAGTGTCTGAATAGTTGCATAGATGAGATAATACATGTAATATACAGCCACAAACTCTTGCAGCATCTTAATTAAATTATTTTACCCCTAAAGTTATACCTCTTCAAACCCAAATGGAAAACAATCAGGAGATACAACTTGAATTTAAGCATGTATCCATTTAAGATATTTCAAATGTAACTATAGTCCCAAAGCCTATTATTATATGACTCTCACCTCTCTGGTGAAGATCAATACTCTGTGCCTAAAAAGTGTGCTTTCACTAAATCTTAGCTCTTGAAAATTCTAAATGGATTTTATTTGAGATTCTGAGGGGGGAAAAATCTAATGGCTGAGGTGAAGTGGGAGGGGGGGTTGGAGAGGCTGGAAGCAAAATCAACATGAGATATTTAACTCAAAAATATTATTCTCCTAAAAGCTAAGACAAAATCAAAATAAAATTTAAATGGAAGAATCTCTGAAATTGTAGAAGGGCTTTCTGCTTGGTGTTAGAGCTGCTCTGATACTGAATAGTCCTTCTTTATTTGTTCAGTATTTATTATTGTTCATCTTGCCTTGAAACTAGAACCACTGGTACTTTCATAAATGAAATGAAAATTTGTTTAGTCATACTTCTGCATGCTGCTGCAGATATAGTCACTTTTTTTTTCCAGAGACAATTTGTAAAATACCTCCATTCCCTCATCCAAAGCAATCAATTATCATCTTTCACTATACAAAGTTCAAATGTGAGGTATATCTTTTTTGCCAAAGTTCTTGAGAAATTAGGTGGGAGCCTGGTGAGGTACTTAGTTATGCTACATAGAACCTAGGGACAGGAACTGCATGACTATGATTGGAACCTGTTCCTGCACTAGTAGTATCCTAGATGATCAATTGGTGTATTGGATTTGATAAGCTAATCCACATATGTTTTATACCTACTCTTACCCTTTCATTTTGCACAGAAGGAAACTGAGACCCAGAGAGGTGAAAAATTAGGTAGTCCTTGCTCTCAAAGAGTTTGTATTTTACTCTACATCTCTAGGTTTGTTGTTATTGACTATTTTATTATGTGTCTGGGATATCCTTAGGTAGATTACTAATCATTCTGAGAAGCTTCTTCTTGTCCTAAGTTATTAGATTGTGATCTTCTGGAGGTCTGTGCTGTCTTTTGCTTCATCTTGCATCCTTGGCACTTAGCACAGTACCTGGCATATAGTAGATACTTAGTGTTTACCGACTGATTGACAAGTTACTTGATAGATGGAAGTAAGTTGAAAATACCACGGTTAGAATCAGAGTTTGTGTACAGAGCCTTACTTTGGCTGGATTGATGAGCACAGTTCTTGTGGCAGTAGAAAAAAAAAACATTCATATGGTAATGAATCTGTCCATTAGGCATGGGTGGCTGTGCCATTGAAAGCTCCAATTCAAAAGTAAAATAAAAAATAAAGATAAAACTTGGGGGGGGGGAGTACCTAGGGAATAAGGGGAGTCAGTAGATACAGAAAATAAAGGTAATATTAAGATTTATATGCCTGTAGAGCCGAACCATTCTTTTCTTTCAGAAGCTCTGCCTCTTTTGGCAGCAATTAAATGACTAATGTCTAGTATACTCATAGACTTGACACTCTCCCTTTGCTGTTTGTAGCCTATGTAACTAGAGTGAACCAGTCTTAATATACTTAAACAACATGAATTTTTCCATGATTTCTCTGCATTTTCCCATGCTCCCTGTCTGGCATGGAGAATGATGGAAGGACCACCAAAGCTTGGAATGCAGCCCAAGGCTTGACTATCTGGGTAGACTCTTAGATCAGTGAGGCATGATCTATGGCAATAGATTAGTTAATTATAAATGGGTTTGGGGGAAAGTTATATCAATAGTAGACATTTACAGAGAGTTTTCACGTTTTCAAAGTGCTTCTTACATGGTATTTTCTCATTTGAGGCCCACACCAATACTACTACAGGTATCATTGTACTCATTTTATAGATGAGGAGATCAGAGATATTATCTGACTTATCCATGTTTACACAGCTAGTAAAGCTAGTAAAGGAAGGATATAAATTCCAAGACAGTTCTAGGCTAGTTGCAAATGGAAAAGGCATATCATACCCTTGCTTCAGTATGAGTAAGCAAATCTATACTATTTGAATTATAGGATAATATGAAAAATCTCTTTTAGTTACTGGAAGAATCCCCATGACATCCTTGTGAGGTAGTAGAATCTTCAGTGGTGGTTCAGTCTATCAAGTGTGAAACCATGAAGACCCTGTTGATCTGGTTTGTCGAAGTCCCTGTGGCTAAATTAGGTTCATAAAAACTGTTTGTAAGGCCATAAAATGTCCTGAACTTGGTCAGGAATTAAATCCAGGAAATCACTATACTAAAAGCTGGCATATCAGCTGACTTCACCTACTTTTAGAATAATTATTTCTTTTCCATCAAGATCTGGAAGCTTCCTTGGGATTAATAACCTTATCCTCTCAGTCCAAGTATTGCTAGTATACCATATTCTGGGTCTATAATTCTAACCTCCTTCTGATAAACTAGAAGAACACTGGTGATTGAATTACTGCCCTAAAATCAATACATATTTATTAAGTGTCCACTCTAAAGTGTGCTAAATGCTAGGGAAACAAAAAGAGGCAAAAGATAGTCTCTGCCCTCAATGAGTTTACAATCTAATGGGGAGATAACATGCAAACAAATATACACAAAGTAAGCTATATAAAGTATAAGTAGTAAATAAGATAATTCTCTATTATAAGTCACCAAACAACTGCTGACTAGCATCAGTAGTGAGAGTTTGCACATTGTTTCCAGCTCCAGTTTGTTAAAGGAAAGGTTTGGTTTTACCCTGAAACAGTTAAAGAAAGATTTGGAAGATTTCCTAATTTGTGGCACAATTGAGAGCCTCCATATCAAGAATCTTCTTTAGGGTAGCAGTGAAAACCCATTACTCTACCATACTTCTCTTTCAGGTTTCAACAGACTTATCAAGTCAGTTAAAAATTCAAGGCAAGGTAATTTTTTCCTTATCGTTTTCCTCCTCTATCTACATATAAGAGGACAGCCTGAAACAGTAGAAAAGAATCAGAGGCTTTGAAAGCAAAGTCCCACTCTATCCCCTCCCTAAGACTTAGACAAATCATTTAATTTCTTTAGACTTCATTTCTTCATCCCTAAAATGAGGAGGATGGACTACATAATAAGGATTTTATCAATTCCAAATCTATATACCTAAAACTTCTGAAACAATCTCATCTTTGTGGATTCAAAAGGCAAATCTACAGAGGAAAATTTGCTATTTTCTAACTTTGTATTCTCTGAAATCAGGTCTTATTTCAGCTATGAACCCCTGATCAGTTTCATCTGTAAAAGGAGTGAGTTAGACTTGATGATTTATGTTCCCTAAACTTAGGATTCTTTGATCACCAAACATGTGATTTTGTATGTAGTTGTTATGTGATTAATGAATTAATGAGTTTCTTTAAAGTATCTAGTTGTTGAATCCCTGTCTGATATTCTCTGCTTCCCTGATCTCAACTCACTATTCTACAAATCTTATGGTGCAACTTTTGTTTTTTTTTAAAGCATTGCTAACAAAAGATAAACTGGATTGTTCCATTGTATGATTCACATATTATTCTGGCAGAATATTTATTTTCACACTAGGCACATCAACTAGATGAAATCCAGTTAAAGAATTCAACTCAAAACATTTACAATTAAATTCATTAATCAGAGCAGTTTACAACTATTCCACATGCGGATTGTAAACTTCATAAATATTCATGTAGCAAAAAGCTACACACTTCCATTTCCTAGCTATACACTTTCAATGTTACCCATTATGCTTTAGTCAGAAGGCATGCAGCATTCCTATCTTCTGGGCTCTTTCCTTCTTTTTGAGAGTTTTTTGAATATCATCAAAATGAACTCTGAGATTTTCCTATTTCCATATGTTCTTCATTCCCCTAAGCCTTTCTCTCTCACTTTACATGCCATGGTGCTAATTAGCACTTGCACCTGAGCTCAATAAACAAAGTACTAATCAAACCAAGTCAAGCTGTCTACATAGTAAAGAAAAAAATGTTTATGGTACTACTCCAAAATTTCCGATTACTAAACAATAGCCATTTAACTGTCTGAGTTCTTTCATTCTGCTTTCATTTTCAGGCATTTTCTTTACTTTCTTTTGCAATAGGATACTTTCATTATCTGTATATAAATGCCTAAACTAAAGCAGTACTTTTTACAATGTTGAGTTCTGCTTAGTTTGTTTTTAAACAATGGCAACATTTCAATAATTTGATTTTCCTTTGACAAACTATAATTTCTCCATAGTGTTACTCGTATTACTTGTCCATATGACTGTATAACTCTTAGTAAAGTATAAACAGTCATCCTGGACATTCACTGTAGTACAGCAAAAGGTCAAGAAGAAAAGTTATAGGATACTAAAGTAATAGTTAACTACAACTCTTCTATGCAGTATGGTGCTGCTAATGTTTGATTGTTTTTCAATGGTATCCAACTTTTCATGATCCAATTTGTTGTTGTTGTTTTTGCAAAGATACTGAAGTGGTATACCATTTTCTTTTACAACTCATTTTACAGATGTAAAAATTGAGTAGACAGGGCTAAGTGACTTGTCCGGGGTCACACAAAATGTCTGAGGTTAGATATGAACTGAGTAATATAAGTCTTCTCAACTTCAGGGCCAGTACTCTACTGTACCACTTCGCTGACTCTATACTTCACAACTAACAAAGCCTTCTGTCAAATCAAATATAAAATATACCCCATAACTACATAATTGACTAACTGAATTATTACATATTTTGTACCTTTCCATGCATTTTCTATCCTAGATTTGTAGTTAATGCTACCATTCAGCTTATCACTTAATGCAAAGATTTCTTCAGCTACTCCAGCAACTATTTCCACTTATACCTTGTGAGTAACTATGAACTCCCTGCCTGGTAAGGTAGCTCGTTCCATGACTGAGCAGTTTGATTGCTACACATTTTTTTTTCTCCTGCCTACCCATAATCTGCCTCCTTATAATATTGTTTTATTATTGCTTGATCCATGCTCCCCAACAATATAAAAAAGTCGGTTTCCTTTTAAAATAGTCTGAAAATGGCTATAATGGCCTTCTTCAAGAAGAAAACCACCATTAAAAACTATGCAGGGGTCCTCAAATTTTTTAAATAGGGGGTCAGTTCACTGTCTCTCAGACTGTTGGAGGGCTGGACTATAGTAAAAACAAAAACTTTGTTTTGTGGGCCTTTAAATAAAGAAACTTCATAGCCCTGGGGGAAGGAGATAAACATCCTCAGCTGCTACATCTAGCCCACCGTGGCATGGCTTTTAATCATTCTGTTCCCCTCTTCTGTATTTCACTCTAGTTTGGCAATGTGGTGCCAAGAATAATGAAACACAAATGGGATGCATTACTGTACAGTTTCCATTCTTTTTCTTCTCCCTCTCTCCTCCTCTTCTTTTTCCTTTCCTTCTCTGCCTTCACCCAAAAATTTCCTTAGTGTAAGTTTTCCAGCACCAAAATCTGCCAATAATTAGACAGTGATGATGCATTGTTAAGAGTTCTGGATTTGGAAAGAGGAAACTTAAATTGTCTTCCTTACTGCTTTTTAAAATCACTGAGTCTCTCTAGTTGTTAGTTTGTTCATCTGTAAAATTAAGGGGTTGAATTAGATGACCTCTAAGGTTTCTTCTAGTTTTAAATTTGTGATTTTATCAAAAACAACTCATCTGTAACTTATAGTTTTAGAGATGTGCCTAGGCCACTAAGAGATTCATTGACTTTCCAGGGATCACATAGCTAGTATATATCAAAAGTAAGATTTTAGCCTAAGTCCTCCTGCTCTCTAAGCATTATACCATACTGACACTAATTCTCATTCCACTCCTATTAGATATATTAGCTTCAAAAATTAATTGCATCATGCTAATAGGTCATGTTCAACTAAAAACATTTTTTGTTAAATGTCAATTTATGTGAGGTCAGGCCTTTTTCATCCTTTACTGATATGATTCATCTTTGAATCTTTGTGTTTATCTTCTTAGAGATATTATAGATGACAGATGGAAATCACAGTAGAAATCTGGAAGTCTTGGATTTAAGGCCTGTCCCTGACACTTGCTAGCCTTATGACAGTGGGCAAGATAATTAACCTCTCAGTGCCCCCAAGCAACAGACTGGTTCTTAAGGATATAAGATACAGGCTATTGGCAGATATGCATGAGTGAAAGGTGTTTCCATTCCAAGGGGTTTCTATGTAGATAAAATCATAGACCTGGAACAAATTAAATTCACCTCGTTTTTGCTGCAGCATTCCTGCCTATTTGTATGATTTTGAAGTTTGATTTTGTAAACTTATATAGTAGCTATACCTCTTGGCTTCCCATTGTGATACACTTTATAAATTCAAGTCCTTGATAAAAACAATGAACAACTTCAGACATGAATGAAAACAATGTTCTATGAACCTAGAGCTCTTCTGAATCAAAGTCTAGGACTCTTTCTAAAAATTATCACACTGCCTTCCCATTAGATTTGAGAGTTCCTTAAAAGCAGGGATTGTCTTTTCCCTTTTGTTGTATACCTTGTTAAAACAGCTACTACATATTCTACAAATTAACACAAAACCATCAGTGAAAAAAGATTTTAAATATAGTTGTCTAAAAAGTTATGATTCTGCTTTTGGTAATCTAATTCAATAGAGTACCAATTATGCACTTAAAAATCTTATCCTTAAGAATATCATTGTGAAATGAATTACCTTGATCAAGACATATATGTATGGATATATATATTTTTCTGTGTATATGTGTGTATGTGTATATATATGTATAAGTACATATATGTGTAAACTTATATTAAATAACTTAGTAATTACTTCATAAAGAGAAATGATGTTATTTTGACATAACAACCTTTTATCTACATTGACTCATTGATTACAATATTCTTTTCTGAATGCTCACAAAGTTTTAGGTAGATTATTGCAAAATTTCACCACTAATTGTATTGAACTTATAGATCACTGGTTTTGAGAAAACATCATTTTCCTCATTTTGAAAATCAGGATAGTATTTGTATAACTTCACTCTTTTTAGTTCCTCTCTCTTCTCACTCCTCAACAGCATCCCCATAAAAGATTATCAGGAATTGCTCAGAGGTCACAAATGCAACCTCTTCCAGGGTTAAAAGTGATCTCTATATATATTCAAAGATTGAATTTATTCGAAACTCTTCAATTTTCTCCTATTCATATATCTCACATAACAATCTCCTGATACTCCTAGGTGTAGTCTTTCTATTTCAAAAACCATTTTCTTATAATTGCATTATATGAATGTATATGTATAAATGTGGGTGTAGATGTGGGTGTATATGTAAATATACATATGTATGTATGTACTTATGAAAAGGCTTTTGGTTTTTTTCTTTAACACTTTTCAAGAGTGGCAATTCTTTCTGAGTTCATATAATCCTACATAAACCTTGTGATTTAGCATAGGGGTCCTTTGTTTATTTCTAGATCAGAAAAAAGCTCAGCAAGATTAATTTACACAAGCATTGTTGTACCCAAAAGATCATGAAGGCCCAGCTCTAGAGCCCATTCTTGTGATTGTTCATCTAGTACTCTTTCCATAGTCCTTTCTGCCTTTATCCAGGAGACTATCCAGAATCCTGAGTATATTATGGGCATTCAAGGGTTGTAAAGCACCCCACATACATTTTATTATTTGATCCTCATTAGAGCCTAGAGGGGGAAAAATCACATGTTTTATTTTCCCCTTTTTATAGATGAGGAAACAGAGAAATTAACTGACTTTCTCATCTTTGTACAACTAGGGTATGTCATCAATGGGATTTGAACCTAGAGATCTTCTGACCCCAAGTTTATTATGCTTTCCACACCTTCATAGTGCCTCCCACTGTCAAACCAGTTTCTGGTTCCCATTCAATTGTGGGCACTTTGAGAATAGGCATTACATTTTGCTCTTTTTGTTTGTTTGTTTGTTCAAATCCTCAGCATTTAGCAGAGTACTTAACACATAGGTACTACTCAATAAATGCTAATCACCTGACTGATTGATTGACCTACTAGCACAAAGAGGATTCAGTGAAAGTCTCGAAATTTGTGAGAACTTCCTGTGTTTCATCAACTCTGGACATGCCCCCAAATGGAGCAAGCTTCATCTCAAATTTAGTTAACACTTGTGGGCCCAGGATTATAGGATACTAAGGACAGAAAAAGAGGAAGAGGGAGAAGAAGGAAAGGGAAAAGGAGAGGGAGAAGGAAAAGGGGAGGAGAAGGAAAGGAGAGGAGAAAGGAGGAAAGAGGAAGAGAGAGGAGGGAGGAAGAACACAGGCAAATAACTTTTATCCTAGGATCAGAGTTTTTCAGCCCTGTTTGAATTTTTTGTTCTTGTTACCTGTCTGATCACCTAGTTCCCTGGCCCTTCCTCACTGCTTAGACCTATTCCTTCTGTCTGATGATCCTATGATGCTATTAATCTTCTTTTCTCCTTTAGGCAAAGTCCAAGGACTTGACCAGATCCTTGGTCTTCCTTATTGTATCTTCCAGATCTCTCTTGATTAGAACTATGTAAGTCCTTGTCAATGTTATTTTATTGTTTCCCAGGTACCAGTCAGACAGGTACTGGATTCTAGACCTAATTCTCTTCAGAATCACTGTGAGACCTAGTCAAGCCTCTGGGAAAGGTAAAATTCTCAGTTTCCTTATTGATAAAATTGGATTCAGGAATTCTTTTCTTCATGGGGCTATAACACAACATACAGGGTGCTATAAAAATTAAAATGTCATATAATCCTTTTAAAGTATACTGTTATATGCTAGTTTTATAGCAGAGAAAAGAACATACTTAAATTTATAATGATTAGATTAAATAAGAAAAATATTTATATATCAAATTATTAAAATACAAAACATTAAAATGATAAAAAATACTAAATCTAAACATGGTCCTCTATACCATATTTCTGAGAGAGAGAGAGAGAGAGAGAGAGAGAGAGAGAGAGAGAGAGAGAGAGAGAAAGAAGAGAGTAAAAAGAGATGGAGAGAGAAATGGAGGGGGGAAGGAGGGAAGGAGAGAAAGAAGAAGTGAGGGAGAGAGAGATAATAATGATAAAGGTATGTATGACCTTGCCCTCTTCTGAGCTTTATTTGAAATAGTTTGAGCTTCATAATGTAATAATAAGATATATATTTTTGATTTTTTTAAAAAATAAATGGTATTCAGTTTTTTTTATTATCTAACTAACCATCACATTGTATCCCACTGTTAATATTATTAAACTTTTAAATTATACTTCTCTTCTCCTTTGTGACTCTCCTTTCACCTAGTGAAAGTAATTTTGCTCCTAAATTGTAACTTTTACATATTTTTTTTAAATTTGGGGATATTATTTAATATATAGAATCAATTTTATTCACATGTGTAATATATATTATAGTTGAAGGTGGCTTTGACAAAAAAGGTTTGTTATTTTGCTACTACTACTCCCCTCTCCCAGCTTGGATAGCAAGTAAGAAGTCATGGGGCTTTTTGTTAGTCTGGTAAAATCTATAGCCTTCTCTGAATAAAGTTTTCAAATGTGTAAAATTAAATATGTAGGAATACAAAGGAAAACAATTACATTGGAAGACAATTAACATTTATTTTAAGTTCCAGTATTCCAAATTAAGAAACCCAACTCTAGTGGTTTTATTGCCTCTAGAATAAAATCAAATGTCTCTTTTTGATATTTAAAACTCTTCACAATCTGGACCCAGTTTATTTTTTTCTAGATTTATTTCACATTATTCTGTATCATGCAAAACTGGAATAATTTCTGTTCCTCAAACACAATATTCTACATCTCTCACTTGTGCTTTTGCACATACTTTGAATGCTCTCTTTAACCCTCTGCCTCTACAAATCTCTCATTCCTTTCAAGGTTCAGCCTTGGTATCATTTCCCAAATGAAATCTTTTCTGAGCTCCCCCACTTAAATAATTTTGTATCTGTTTTGCATATTTTTCATGTTTATTTATCTATCAAATATGTTGTAGCCACCAAGGAGAACTTAAACTCATTTAAGCTGTTTGTTGTTCTTTGTGTCTTTGGTACCTAGTACAATTCCTTGTAAAAGAGTAGTGCTTAATAAAGGACCACTGAATTCATTTGAATCAATATTGTGTGAATTATGATATTTTAAAAGAGAAAATGCCTATTAAAAGTCATATTTAAGCCTAGGAATACTCAGCAACTTTATAGGTCACAGAGTATGAGATAAAACAACATACAACACTTTATGGTATATATTCAAAATGAAAATGGTAACAGCAATAACTAGCATTTATATTGCTTTTTCATATTTGCAAAGCATTATGCACCCAAACACATATCTATATACATATATACACACATTCACTTACTTGATATTTACAACAATCCTATGGGGTAGGTACTTTTATCACCCCCATTTCACAGATGAGAAAGCTGAGATTGAGAGAAAAGTATCTTTCTTGGGGAAAGTCTAAATCTGGATAATGCCAGAAAATGTTAGAATATATCTTCAGTGAAACAAGAAGCATACATTTGATATGTGAGATATACTTTTCAAACCTTGTCTTGGGTGCACAAATGCCTTGCCTTGGTTTTATAAGTGATTTTGATATCATATAAAAAATAATATTTAGTATGCAAAACATAAATTCAGTGATAGATTCTTTATTTAAAATCTTCCCTTATGAATTCTGAAATTTGTTTTGCATAACTTTCTCTTCCGAAACTAAAAAATAACTACAGAAATAGTACAGAGAAAAATTCAACAATTCATATATTTATCAGTTTTATATATATAAATGGTTTATATGTATAAATGTTTATAGTACACATATATACATACACACAGTGAGATTGGTATGAAGAATCATGATATCATTAATATTAGGAAGTCCTATTGTGGGGGTGTCCACATATTGAGATTTAAATACACTTTTTTTCTAAATCCAAAATTGGTCTTCTATACCATATTGCTGAGAGGGGAGGGGAAGAGAGGGAAGGAGGAAGAGAGGGGGGAGATGGGAAGATGGGAGGAGAGAAAGACAGAGAAAGAAAAAAGACAGAGAGAGAGAGAGAGGATAATGATAAAGAAAGTTAGAGATTCAGAATAATAACTCACATTACATAATTTGTGAAAAATTCACGTACCTAAAGGACCTTTAGTCTCAATAATCTCATTAGCCCCTCCATGATTTCTCCTTCAGTATAATTCTTGCACATCGTTTTCGATAAATATTCTATAGAAGATTTACTCAAACATTCAGAAAACATTTTAATGACTCTTGCTATCTGAAGAGTACAGATTCTTGTTGCATGACTGGATCATCTTTCTTTCTGGTTTCTGTGTTCTTGATATTATTAATTGTGCTGCTTCTCAAAATCTAGTCATCATCAGTAATATGCTACAGTCTACTTATTCCCATTGGCCTAGGAGTCACATGCAATTTTGATTCTTCTGATATGTTGTTGTCCGTGACTCAAAATCATCATAGTATTACTGAAAATATATTGATGTTTTAAAATGGAATTTTGCTGACCTTGGAACCATTAAAATGACTACACAATTTTTCAAATGCAATATAAGCCTCTTACTAATGTTTCTTGGCCCAGCCAATTGATCAACAGCTGACATATACAAGCATGTACATCCATATACATAAATATGTATTATATATATATATATATATATATACACACACACATATATATACACACCATATATTATATGTATGTATTTATGTATACAGATTAACTCAACTAACTGCATATCATAAACTTGGTACTTTATCCATTTTGTTTTCCTTTTGTGAATGGCTAATGCAATATTCTTCAAATCACTATTATTTTTGCAGAGGAAGCTTTAAACTCTTCTGATGTTAAATAGTAGTAGTGAATGTCATTTGCAAATAAGGACATTTAGAAAACCTTGCTTGGTAAAGATATTTTCTTCTTTGGAGGCCTTTTATTAGACATTTCTTTGTAGCACTAATAAATCTTATAGTTTGCATATGTCTTTGTTGGTTATGCCTCATTTAATGTCAGTAGTCATTTGATCATTGAACAAAGTTATCTATAGTGTGATATATCATAAATTTTCTATAGGTCTTAGCATATTTATGGGATTTGTCTTGTGGGAGGAAAGCCTTTAAGGCTGCATTTTGTACTACCAAGCCAAACATACCTAAAAAGAACCAAGAATCATTAAACATTGGGATATTATATTCTTTGTATTCTCAATCAAGCTTTGTGATTATAAAGATGTAGACTGCTAGAGAAAAGGTAATTGCCAAAGTTTACCTATTCTTTTCTCATGTTGTCATCAAGACCATTCTCATCAAAATTTTATGGAGATGAGAAAGTAAACATATGGGTCACTTATAGCTGATGGTTTTTCAACTGGCTCTTTAGGACAGGGAAAGAAACATAAAAATACAATACTGTCTGTGATCTTTTCATTATTTGAGTGAAAATTGATTCCTCAGTGCATTTAAAATTTCACTCTCTCTAACACCAATTCCTTCCATATAAATCAGGGCAGCTCCAGTTGTTCTTCATCTGATATGCCATTATAACTTCTTATGGTACATCAGATACTAAAGAGGGAGAGTGCAAATGTGGTGTTTCCAATATCACTGATGGTGAGACTTTATCTTTGTACAAATGTCAGCAAGTCTGTTTATTTTCCTCTCTCTGGTTCTACCTACTAATGTTGGGATAATCCTGCTTTGTAGATCTCAAGCCAAGCAAGCTTGTTACAATTCATTTTCTTCTCATCTGTTTTTCACTGTTTTGTGAAACAGTAATAATTATAACCTTCCATGCTCCTTCTACATGATGCTTTAGAATCAGCTCATAAACTCTTATTCCCTTTTCATTGCCAAGTCTTACTACTTGGGAAGGAGATTTAATGTTGGCTGATCTGGGTTCTTTTGACTTGCCTATCATAGTAGCTCTGTATCTCTAAAGTAAAAATGATAGGGAAACTTTGATTTAATCATCTATTTAGCCTATAACTTATTTAAACAGTTTCATTTTTATGCTTTTTGTTAATTTGGAATTTAACCTTTGTTCTAACTAGTCATTGCTTTTATTGATCCCCATAAAACTGATTCTGGCATGACTCGCGTCTCTTTTCTGTCTTTTCTTTTCCATCATGATAGTATTTCATTTCCTTAAAGATACAATTTAATGTTGTATAGTGTGATTTAGTTCAGACTGTATCTAGCATTTTCTAATTCTCTTCCATATTAAAGTATTCAAAATTAAAAAAAATAAAAATAAAAAAATAAAGTATTCAAAATGAACATGTCCAACACATCTCTGAAGCCTTTCACTTCTTGATCTTAAAACATATGTTCCAGCTTAATGTTCATGATATTGCTCTGAAACCTTTATACTGAATTTGTCCACTATATCAACATATTTCTTCACAAGATATCTCTATTTTATCTTTTGTATAGGATTGGTAAAGGTTAAGTAATATAATCTTGACATAATCAGTCAATCAACAAAAATGTAAGTGTTTACCATGTGCCAACAACTCAGCCAGATATTTGGGGATATGTGACAAAAAATAAAAATGAAACAACCCCCCCCAAAAAAATCCTAATCAATTCTTTCTATCAAGGAGCTTATATTCTGAAGGGGGAGACAATAATTAAGTACATGTCTAAATATATTGAGAATTAATATAAAGATGATAAATACAAAATTGTTAAATGCAAAATAATTATAAGGAGAGCATTGACAGTTGGAAAGCTCAGGAAAGCTTTTGTGAAAAACAATGAAACTCAATCTTGAAGGGAGAGAGGGATTTTGTGAACAGGAACTCCAGTCAGGTATGCAAGACAGCCACTACAAAGAAAAACAGACAAGAAAAGGAGTGACATGTGTGAAAAACTAAAAGGTCAGCTGAGCTGAATGATAGGATAAAAAAGGGGAAAATACTATACAGAAAAGTTGGAAAGATGATTTGGAGCCAGATTGTGAAGAGCTCTAAAAGCCAAACAAAGTTATTGTTTTATCCTAGAGAGAAGAGGGAGACTCTGAAGTGACATAGATCTGCACAAGAGAAAGTAACCCTAATATGAAGGATAGATTGTTCCGGGATGTGTTTTGAGACAAGAAGATTGATTAAGAAGTGTTAAAAGAATCTAGGCAAGAAGAGAGGCTAAGCTGAACTCACATAAGACTATGTGAGGAGAGAAAAGTGATCTTAAAAAATGTTTGCTACAGTCATGCTTTCTGATTCACTTCCATTAGAATGTAAGTTCCTTGAGACAGGGATTATTTTTATTTCTTTGTCTCCTGTCTAAGTATAGTACTGGGAAAATAGTATTCAAGAAATACATGTTGAAGCAAGGTGACTCAGACCAGTTCCAATGATCTTGTGATAGAGAGAGTCATCTGCATCCAGAGAGAGGACTATGGGGACTGTTTTAATTTTTTTGTTGTTGTTTGCTTGTATTTTGTTTTTTTTTTCCTCATATTTTTTTCCTTTTTAATATGATTTTTCTTGTGCAGCATGATAATTAAGAAAGTATATATAGAAGAATTATGCATGTTTACCATACATTGCATTACTTGCTGCCTGGGAGAGGGGTTGGGGGAAGGGAGAAAGAAGAAAATTTGAAATACAAGATTTTGCAAAGGTGAATGTTGAAAATTATCTATGCATATGTTTTGAAAATAAAAAGCTTTAAAATAAAAAAAGGAAATGCTTGTTGGTTAATTGATTTCTAAGAACTAAGATGATTTTTTTTATTTAGAATAAGCAATGTGATTTTCCTTGTATAGCTCTTTAGGACATGCTCTATTATTGGTGGTATTGATGTTAATTCTTCATTTTTCAAATAGGACCAATGACATTGCAAGATTTTTTTTTACTTGTCCCTGAATTGGGTTTAAGTAGACAGGGATCTATGCATTCAAACTAGCTGGAAAAATGGGGGATAGGGGATTGATGGAGAAAGGGCTGGGGTGGCAGGCTGAGAAAGAAATCCCTAAATCAAACGCATTGAATCTTTGTCTCAACTCAGATTCTATTGAAAACTAGTTATAAGCCTATTACTGGTTTAGTCAGAAGCTTAAATAAATTTAACATTGACCATATAAAGGTGGGTATTAAGTTCTATGTGCAGCTAGGTGGCACAGTGGATAGTGTGCCAGATCTAAAATCAGGAAGACTTACCTTGTGAATTCAAATCTGGTCTCAGACACCTCTTAACTGTGTGACAGCTGGGCAAATCACTTAACCCTGTTTGCCTCTGTTCTTTATCTGTAAAATAAACTGGAGAAGGAAATGGCAAACTACTCCAATATCTTTGCCAAGAAAACCCCCAATAGTTTTCACAGAGTCAGACATGATTGAAACAACTGAACAGCAACAAAAAATTTAAGTTCTATGCCAAAGGGATGTTATATTCATTCATATTTCTCAAGAAACTCAGGACAGACATCTGGAGCATCTGTCCCATCACTAGACACATCTTTGAAAAGAAATCCACGTCATCATCATAAGCCCAAAATTAATCATGTCTTTCTATGTTTAGCAAAGGGTCTGCATAAACCAAACACTGTGTGGATGACATTAACTCATCTACTGAAAAAAAAAAAAAAGATAAAGTATAACTTGTCTCCTCTAATAAGAAGAAATAGCAGATACAAAGTAGCTGTGAAGTTTCGGGAATATGAATCCTTTCCTGGAATTGTTAATGGCAGTTTTCATCAAAGTTTCATTCAAAGCATTTAAGTTTCAAAAAGCAATATTTTTCCAGGCCCAGTTGGAAAATAATTTCTCTTTTCAAATGACGATTGTTCTGACATGGGAGATTTTATCAGCACTGTATTT
This sequence comes from Sarcophilus harrisii, assembly GCF_902635505.1. Classification (NCBI taxonomy): domain Eukaryota; kingdom Metazoa; phylum Chordata; class Mammalia; order Dasyuromorphia; family Dasyuridae; genus Sarcophilus; species Sarcophilus harrisii. The sequence continues at coordinate 149,494,402 of NC_045426.1, read as the reverse complement.
ATTTTTTATTCCTCTTAGGAGAGAGTGAATTTAAAGAAGTCGGTGTAGCAACTTGTCAGATAAATGTTTGTAAAATTTTCAAAATATTTTTTTCTCTTTTATGTAGCTTTGAATTGGAATAGAGATTATACAAAAGAAAACTGGGAAATCTGACACATTCACAACTAGTGAAATTAGAAAATAGGCCATGCATCATAATTTCTTATTATACTAGACTTGAACCACAAATCTCTTTGTGAATGTGAAGATAAAAGCAGATTTTTCTTTTTAATCAGAGCCAAAATGATAATAGTAACCAAACCTTATATAATATTTAAGATTTAAAAACTGTGTGTACACACACACAGAGATAGATAGATAGATAGATATGGTTATAGATATAGATTTGATCCTCAAAACAAATCCTCTGTGGCAGGTGCTGTTATTATCATCAGTTTACAGATGAGGAAATTGAAACTGACCAAATTTGAATGACTTGCCCAAGATCTCTCAGCCAAAAAGGGTCTAAGATAGGATTTGAACTTGTCTTTCTAAATCCAAAGTCAGTCCCCTCTATACAACACTATTTACCTGCCTCCTATAGTATCTGGGTTCAAGATATGCTAAACCTAGCCTCCTAGAGTATCTGGGTTCAAGATATGCTGGGGGGAGGAAACCCCCCAAATTAGTACTTCATTAAATGGTTAGATAATCTTTTGGAGGCAACTAGATTAAGTTTCTTGCCCAGGATCACCCAACTTTTAAGTATCTGAGACAAGATTTGAATTCAGCTATTCCTGATTCCAAGTTCATATTCTATCCACTGAACTACCTAGCTGGCCTTAGAGGATATTTTTTAAAAATTAAATATTTTAAAATTATGTTTAAATAGATTTTTAATAGTGTATACATATTCACTGGGTTTTATTAGAAATTTGTAAATGGCAATACAGAGAATAAGGGGAAATATTTTTTAATAATATTTCCTCTATGTCAGATACTGTGTTAATTCTTTTATAAATATAATCTCATTGATTTCTCATCTGAGGTTGATGACTTTGTTCAATTCTGCCTCACTAAAATCCAATTCATGAGCAAGTCAAGATATCATCTTTGATATCCTTGTTCCTCTTCAAAAGGGAAGGATGACCCATAACAATGATCTTTTTTTAGCAACTCTCCAAAGTATTACAGGATCTATTATTTTTCCCATTTTCACTTGAGAACAGTGAGGCAATTAGAAATTAAGGGACTTGCCAGGGTCTCACAGTTGGCACATGTATAAAATTACATTTGAACTCAGATCTTCCAAAGCCCAGGCTTGGATTGGTTTCCCCCCCCTTCTGGAGTTATGGTGTGGTTAAAGAACTAGAAAAAGGATTAATTCATCAGTACACTCTTGTCTTGTTCTCCTTGTGATCTTATAAGTACAAAGAACCCAGGACCTTAGAAGTCATTGCTCCAAAATGGGATCAAATATATGAATTGACCTGATTGAGCTTATTGATACCTAACTAAAGCAGCCAGTCAGAAAGAATAGTCTAGAGGTCAAAGTATCTATCACTTCTTATGTAACTACTGACCTCTTTAACTTTCTCTATGGCTTTCACCAATACTGGTGAGTCACATATGGTAAAAGGCAGAAATATGCTTGGGCTCATTTACTTTGAATGAACTTGAAATGGTGGAAGGAACTTTGGGTTTAAAGTGTTAGATTCTAAGATTAACTACTGAGAAGGGCAAAGAATCAGAGAGAAAGATGAATCTTCTTGAAAATTATCCCCTAGAGTTTGAGGGACCTAGTTCTTTGGCTCAAATACCTTGGGGAACTATTTTAAAAATGGTTAAAGTACTAAATGGAACTAAGATCTGAATTCTTGAACTCAAAAACTCTTGTAGTTATCCAAGTGACAATTCTCAAAATTGGTATTACCCAAGAAATTTTAATTCTCTGATTAGAAGAGTAGATACCTGTCCATTATTATAACTCATAGGGAACTGAGTATTATATCTCATAGGAAATTGAGAATGTCCATTCTTTTTGACATATGCACCTGGAATGGGTAATTTTGACAATGACAAGTTCCTGTATTTCTTCTGGGTTAATTCCATGTAAAAAGAGACTTTTGAGAGTATTTCCCTTCTATTCCACGTTAAAATTCACTTTTGATATCACTGGAAGAATGAATATCTCAGGAATGTCCTGGGAAATAGAATACAGAGGAGAAAAGATGATTCATTTGTTGATTTTTATGGTTATGTAATGTACTTCTATGGTGCAAAAACTAGTCCCATCCACAAAAATCAATATGCCAAGTCTTATTCCTTTAACCTCATCAGACTGAACAGCTCCAACTAATCAACCTTAGTTGTATAGGTCTATTTTTCAGATAAAATTTTTAGGTCTTTCTCTGATCATAGGCAAATTGTTTGACTTGGTCATTTTTCTGTGTTTAGCTCTTTCTACAATAACCACTCTTTATATTCAATAAAATATATTTATATTTTCTCTGATGATTATCCCCATGGACTCTGTTCTATAGAAGAGGTAATATGGTAGAAGGCAACTAGGTGATATAGTATATGGAGCCAGATCTGGAGTCAGGAGGACATGAGTTCTATTGTAATCTCAAAACACTTAGCAGCTGTTTGTGTCTGGGCACTCCACTTAATTCTGTTTACCTCAGCTTCCTCATCTATAAAATGAGCTGAAGAAGGAAATGGCAAAATAGTCTCTTTGCCAGGAAAATCCCAAAGAATTAGACATGACTGGAAAAAATAACTAAACAACAACAACAATAATGTTGTATAGTAAGTAATAAAGCAGCCTCAAAGTCAAGAAAACCTGGATTCTACTCTGCTCCTCTGACATATACTGGGTCATTCTTCTATTTACTATATTATTAACAACCTGATGATCTTCCTCTGTGTAAGGTGACAAAACTTCTCAGTGCCTTGGTACAATTCTATAACACTTTAAGGTGCTAAATGGCTGCCCATTTGCATTGATGGAATTGCTTTCCACATTGGGATTTCTCTCTATTAAGTCAGTTCAGTATTTCAGTGAATAGAACACTGGGCCAAGAAAAATCTGAGTTCAAATCCAGATGCAGACACTTAATAACTGTGTGACTGATGCAGGACAAGTTACTTAAATTCTGCTTGTCCCAGTTTCCTCAATTGTAAAATGGGAAAGAGTACTTTTTCTGCTGTACTATTGTGAGAATCAAATGAGGTCATGTGTAAAAATTCGTACAGTGATTAAACATAGTAGGTGTTATATGATGCTTATTCTCTTTCTCTGTACTAATGAAATTGTAAGTCTGAACCAAATATTTATTTCTGTATGTGTTGTGTATTTATATATAAACACACACACACATACACACACACACACACACACATATATATAAACACACATGTAATACAACATGCCTTAGGGAAACCTCAAACTAACTATACTTTGTAGACCATAACTGCTCAATTCTCTCATTATTTCTTCTGATTATCTGTATGCCTGTTGCCTATTGAACCAGAGTACTTATTACAGATAGAAAAAATGATTGGAAATATAGTCAGGGCCTAGACCAAATGACCTCCAATAAATGGACCCATTCAAATTTTCACATTGCCAGGTAGAGTCCAAGAGTGACGGGTAACATTCTCAACTGAAAATGTACAGGTTACCCATTAAAAGATTGCAAAACTGAATAATGTAAACCTGAATTGGTTCTAAAGAACAAATAGTGAGACTTACTCCTCAGCACTTGAAGAAATTTCCAAGGAATGCATTCTGCACAGTAGCTATCTTTTTCATCCCAATTCCAGCAAAACTTGGAGTTTGACTCTGGGCTCAGTATAGGGAAGGACAGGTAAACTCTCAGCTTATGTTGACAGGAACCGAGCTACCATGCCCTTTCTCAGACATTTCCAAACCTTGCCAACTCTATTTTAGTCTTCCTCTTCATTTCTCTTTTTCATAAGTGACCTTCCACATGTCACCCAGAGCAAATCAGGTCACCAAGCCACTTTCTGCATATTTTAAATCATGTTTAAATCATGTTAAATACATGCCACCCTTCTCCTTTTTAAATTGTCCTTTACATGTCATCTACCCCTATTATAATGTAATAGGAATGTCTAATCTTCCTATTACAATTAATCTTCTCTTATTATATAATAGGAGAAGATATCATATATTATATTAAATGTAATACAGGATGATTGTTATTGGTGATGTTCTTTCTAGAAGAAGACCTTGATATCAAGATATGATTATAATCATCAGGCTACCAGATCCAGGAAATAAAGACCTTAGATATTCAGCCCTTGAGGATAATTCAGTATAGGCTCAAAGTTGTCTTGTCTTACAAATGCTGAATGATGGCCTTTAGATTTTCTCCTGTCCAAGTTTACATTTTATAGCCAGTATGTTGATTTCAAAAGAATGCTGGTTGTTGCTATCTTGTCTTAGTTTACTTTTTATGGTCAGATGTAACTGGGTGCCTGGAGTGAGATGCCTAACCTAACTACTCCCAAACTCTACCTCCTAAACTCAGTGACGTGAAACACTCTTCTCACTTTCCTATAAAAATACTCTTGCTCATTCCATAATTTCTTTTTGGAACTTAGTGTGCTGTCAATAGCATTATAATAATAAAATCTTTGCCCTTTGATTTGGAAATGGTCTAAGCCTACAAATTCTTTTGAGACACCCATAACACAGGTACAGAAAACCAGTGGTTGTAGGCTCCATCCCTGAACCCCAACAATCTGGGAGGTGATGCCATGACATGCAAGTGAATTGGATTTAAGTGATAGAGGACTGTACAAAGTCACCAGCTTCTCTTTTTCCATCTGCATCTGGTGGCAAGATATAGCTTAGGGTTCCTGGAGATGGTCCCAAATGGGAGGAAGATTATATATATTAGGAATATTTGTTTGATTCTGTTTATATTCTTATTCTTCCTGTCTCAGGACAGGAAGTACCATAAGCATAGTAAGTATTTAATGAAAGTATTTTCATCTATTCTCACTATACAATAGTCTTCCCCAATGAGCTGTTTTTGTCTGTTTTTATTTATTCTGTAGGGGTATTAAGAGTGAGAAGGAAGAATAAATGTATCAATAAAAATAATATTTAAAAATAATTCCAGTTCTATTTAAACTACTTTGTATAATGTGCTTTGAGGATATCTCACCCCATAGAGGAGGAAAATAAACAGAGACTAAATGTAGAAAGGATTTCTAGGAAATATAATTATATAACTATACATATTCATATTAAATTGGATGTAAAAATTAATAATAACTATAGAATGCTTAAAGGTTTGCAAAGTTATTTATATATTTTATTTTATTTGAAATCAGATTTAATATTCAAGCCTCAGTTTCTTTATCTGTAAAAGGATGGGTTAAGTAATGTATTCTGTCTTTTCAAATTTAAATTATTTTTAGTGTATCATGTAATTCAGTAACTAACTGAAACAGAAGTGAGGATTTGTAAGAAATTACATATAAATATTATATTAAAATAATTAACATTCATTATCAAACCAGATATCCACAATGTTTTAAGAGATTGAATGAAAGAGGAATAGCTAAAAATGATCTGGATATAATCAGAAAGTGATGTGTTTTGGAGGAGCACTGTTAACTGTCTTGTTATGGAAAGAAATACTTTATTAATAAATCTTTCCTGATTAGTCCCAATGATGTACAAATGCTGAGGAAGAAAATCAATACATCCCTAGCATGATGTAATTTCAAAATGCCTAGTGAGGAGTTACAGGAGTATACAATCTATCTCATTTTTATGGGGTTCTACTAATAAAAGGATGTTAATGATTGCATCTGAAGATTAAAAAAGACAACTTTTTCCATTTTCCCAAAACAAATTGGGCACAGCCCATGAAAGACAATCCATTAAAATTATTGTTGCTTTTCTTAAGTGTATCGAGCATATAATTTCCATGTTCACCAAAATTTAGTCTCCTTTCTGCCTCTCCAATAATATCACACCTCAGTCTCCTTCATATACTCTGCACTTCAGTGACAATGACCTCTTTGGCACTCCTTGGACAGTACACTATTCTAAACTTTCTGTCTTTTCACTGACTGTCTCTTATACCTGGAATACTTTACTTTTCATCTTTACCTCCTAGTTTCTTTAACTTTCTTTAAGTCTCAGCTAACATTGTATCTTCGGCAAAAGAATCCTTTGCTGGGCCTCCTTAATATTAATAATAATATATTGTAGTTTTTAGTCACATCCAACTCTTCAAGATCCTATTTGGGGTTTTCTTCACAAAGATACTGGAGTAGTTTGCCATTTCCTTCTCCAGCTCATTTTAGAAAAATGAGGAAACTGAGGCAAACTGGGTTAAGTGACTTGCCCAGGGTCACACAACTAATAAGTGTTTGAGGCCAGATATGAATTCAATGAAGATGAATTCCTGACCAGGAATTAGCCCAGTGCTAAGACAACCCCCAATTTATTCCATGCATCTTATTTTCATATAGTTGTACTTCTGTTGTCTCTCCCATTAGAATGTGAGTTCCTTGAAGGTTTGGACTATCTTTCTCTTTCTTTGTATTCCTAGCATTTAATACAGTACCTGGCATACAGTAGAACTTTAATTAATTCTAATTGACTGACTATGACTAATTGGCTGATCTTTTTCTAGATATAAACAGAATATGAGAGACATTTTTACTTAATATTTAGTCTATTGAGCTTGGGTCCAAGAAGATCTGAATTCACACTTAATAACTATATGTCTTTGGGCAAATCATTTAACCTATATACCTCAAACAGCTTTCTAGAACTTAAGCCACAGGTGGGTTGCAATTTAAACTGGTGGAAGGAATTTTATAGGGAGTTCCTTGCAATGATGAAATCAAAGAATCCTTTATATAAATAGAATATGCATTATATGGCCTAGTTACATCCTGTCCTTCTACATGTATGTCAGACTTTGGAGAGCTTCTGTAACAGATGAATTGAAAAGTGATGAATTTCTCAGCCACAGCAACAGAAAAAAAAAAATCATCTACTAAAGCATAATTTGAGGAGACTAAGTATATAGTACATGTCAATGAATCAGAGAATCTTTAAATTTATCTGTCTTCTAGAGGAGGAAGATGGAGTTGATTTATGATTTTATATATACTGATCAGGAAACTCTTTTACTAAAGCAGGTCAGCACCTGCTCTATAGCAAAGCTTCTTAAACTGAGTGACAATCTTGTATGGGAGTTGTGCAACTGAATGGGGGGAGGGGGTGGTCTGCAGAAAATTTTGCAACAGTGAAAAGATTTAAACTGCCAAGATTCAATGTCAAAGAAATAAAATATATATGCTAAAGAAATAAAATAATGTAATAAATTTCTTTGGGATTTACTATCAATAAATGTTTGGTTTCTATACCATTTTTATGTACCTAAAATAGCTGAGATGGTGTATAAATTTCTTGCTTGGAAAGGGGTCACAGGTGAAAAACAAATTAAAATCCCTATGAGATACTTGAGATACTTAAGATCTTCTAAAGAGCTCAATGGAACCAAAATATGAGGTTTTCTTTGTTTATGCATGAGAGACAATGTAGTACATCCTTAGAGCCAGGAAGACCTGATCAATCCAGTCTCCAGTACATAACAAACTCTGTGATCTTGAGCAAGTCATTTAATCTCTTAGTGTTCTAGAAAGCTTTCTGAGACTTTTAAGTTGTAGGGAAGGTGCCAACCTCTATTGGTAGGAGGAATTTCATCATTTGAGACCTATTTTATTGAAAACATAAGCCTAGTCCCTATCCCCCATGCATGTTTGACTAAGTGCCTGGCACTTAGTAAAGCAGGCACTTAAAATGCTTTTAGATTGATTAATTTGTGAAGAAAATATGTTGGTTTCTGTGCACTTAGCTGGAAGGGGGGTAATTATTCAGTAGTATTAAATCATAGATCTTCAGTTTAGGTCATAACAATAATATCATCTATAAGATGAGGGGATAAAATCATATTCTTGCCTCATTCCTCAAATGACACAGCCAAAATGATTACAAGAAATAAAGTGTCCTAATTACAGTGACAACTATGTCATAGTTCAAACTATGTAGAAGATTTTATTATGGTGGTTGAACAATTTCAATCATGTATGACACTTCTTGACCCCATTTGGGGTTTTCTTGGCAGAGATACTGGAGAAGTTTGCCATTTCCTTCTCCAGCTCATTTTACAGATAAGGAAACAGGCAAACAGAGTTAAGTGATTCATCCAGGGTCATATAGCTGATAAGTGTCTAAGGGCAGATTTGAACTCATTAAGATGTTTTTCTGTTTCTGGATTCCAGTGCTCTATCTAAATCACCACCTAGCTGCCCAGAAGTACTACTCATTGTCTTCGTCATCATCATCATCATCATTATTCCCAGTTATCCAGCATTTTACCAAGTGCTGAGGATAGAAAGGAATAACAATGGCTTCTGCTTTCAAGGAGTTTATTTCTAGTATATCACTTTTCCAGCAGACATTCTTTTCTTCCATTTTGTTTGTATGACAGATTGACAAAGTTAAATTATGTATTAAAATGAACACACACACACAAGTACATATACACACAACTTCGCAGTTCACCAAAAATAACAACAACAACAACAACTCTACCCTCCTGGAACTCTGGTTGTCAGCCAGGAGGAGTTTTTAATTTTTTTTCTTGTGTCATGAATTATTTTGGTAGTATGGTAAAGTTTATGGACTCCTCAGAAGTTTTTTGATGCATAAAATCAAATTCATAGGATTACAAAGGAAATAAATTATATTGAAATAAAGATAGAACATTTCCTAATCAAGTTGATGCATCACTCTTTTGAAATCTATCAAATTGATGTGATTAGTGGCAGTGCAAGACTTGGGGTGTGGCCCCTTCTGGTTGGTGCAGATTCAACATGAAAGAATTTACAAATCCAAAAAGTTTGACTGGCAAAAGGAAGTTTTATTGGCACTGCAGAAGTCAGTTTTGCTAGAAGACTGACTTTCTCAGTGGCAAAATCCTGGCAGAGAAGTAAATGGAGGTGTTAACACTGAGAAAAGAATGTCTTCACAGTGGGCAAGGGTTCTGACAGGCAGCTATGCCAAGGCGAGAGGTTCCTTGACAAGGCATGGTCCTGCTTTGGGCCTCTGCAAAGAAATGAGTTTAAAATTTCCCTTTAATAGGAAATTTGAGACTGTAGTTTCAATTGAATAAAATTACTGGCCCCAGGCCTAGAATTCCAGTAGAATGAGACTACTTAAATTCAAGCTAAGTAGGAGTGGTCCTGGACTAATTTTCAGCTCAACAGAGGATGCAGCTAGTCCCACCAAGATAACTGAATGAAGCTACTTATCTTGATTCCCTGAGGAGGGTCTCTTCCAAAGGAGAGTCTCTCAAGAATTTACCCATGGCTTCTCCCCCAAAGTAAGAGGACAGTTTCAGGGTTCCCTCCATCAAATTGTTTCTGGGGGGTATGCCAGTTTAAGAATCTCCAATCTCAAGATAATGAACGTTCCCTTAGGGAAGATGGGAAAACTGTCTTCACTCCCCTTAGTGAAACTTTACTTGGAATCTAATTGTTAGGGCATTGTTGCCTTGAGGTTGGTCTCTCTCAGAGCTAGATATATCTCTGAGGAATTTTGACTAAATAACACATGTTTAGCACAAGAAAAAAAAAAAAAAAAAAAAGCTTTGTTTAGCTAGGTTTGTTAATCTTTAAATTAACACCCTCTTTAGCTCCATTAGTAACAGCTTCTTACCACCCCTTTAGAATTGCCCCAAGCCATGAATAGCTCTCTTTGTGACTCAAAATTACTTAGTAGAGTGAGAGGGCTGTTTTATTTCAGTGCTTCCTGTAAAAGGGTCTGAGAACAAGGCAGAAGGTTCTGGGACTCATTTCCCAAACTTTATTCAACATCCTTTATTAATTTTAAATGCTTATTTCATCATAAAAATAATCTTGGCTGGTCTTAAATCCAGAAAGATTTGGTTTCAAATTCTGTCCTAGATACATAGTTGCAGCATGAACAATAAGTCTCTTAATACAATAAGTCTTTAATTTCTTGATACAATAAATCTTCATCTAGGCAGCTATCCAAAAATTAAAGTTAGAGAAAAGGCACTGATCTGTTTTGGCAATAGGAGTTTCTTCCCCAGAGATTTCCTTGTACCTGTGAATTCACAGTACCAGTCCCTATCCACAGCCTATCCTTCACCCAGACTGTGGCACAGTTAAGGTAGCTGGACAGCCTTGAGTTTGTAAGGAAGATCCAATAGATTAGATATGACCTAGATCTATCTACTAGAAGAATAATCAAGTGAGAATTCATGGGAGTAAAAATGGTAACTTAAGAAGATGAGCTAAGAAAATTGGGTGTCTAACACAATTTGGTTAGAATGATTGACTAACTGAATCTAAAGATTGTTGATTAATTCATTTGAAAAGGTATGTGTTGTAAAGCAAAGTGCAATAGTTTTGAAGTCAAACCTGATTCAGCTGGATTTTAATATTGAATTTGTTACTTCAGTAAATTAATCATAAGCAATTATTTATTGTTTTACTTTGTGCAGCACAGTGCTAAACACTAGAAATGCAAATACAAAGAAATGTAAAAAATCCATGTGCTCAAGGACTTATACACATTTTTATATGTGCTATGATCTGAGGACAGTTTTCTGAACTTCAGTTTCCTCATTTATGAAAGGAAAGGATATGGTAGTAGATCATTTCTAAGGCTTTTCCTCAGTGAAAATCTAATGAGCCTAAGTGCCATCTTCTGTAGGAACAGGAGGGGAAATGTTCATCCAAGACAACTGAACACCTGCAGCTTTTTACCTATAGCTCCACTTGTTATAGCAAAGTCTCAAGTCACAATTGAAGCATAATTCAAGGCCATATTCCCAAGCGGGGTCCTCACTTATTTTATCCCATTCAGTCCTTCCTCTTTATTTATTAACCTTTGAAGATTTTTCACACTATTCTTAATATATTTCCTCAACCATCTTGTTCTCAGTCTTTGATCCCTCTGGACCTGGTATGTCCTTTTTCTCTACTAGGAACCATCTTTATCTAACTGGACTTCCCTCTCCAGATTGTTCAGTCTTTATCATCTGACCAGTAATGTCTGTAGTCCATTGTTAATCCTCCATCCTGTCTCCAATCTAGTTAGCATCTTTAAAGACAGACACAACAACCTTTGAGACAATTTCAATGGGAATTTAACCTTCCTGGACTGTTTTATTACCATAAGTTAAAAAGTTAAGATTTCCTAGATTCTCTGGATTCCTAGATTCCAGACTTGGTCTGGAATGGGACTTGAACCAATTTTCTGATGTCTATGGAAATTTCTTTCACTACCTGTCCATTATTAATTTTCACACAGCAAAAATTTAATTTCCCATAAACTCTACCTTCTTCAACCAACAAATAGTTTAATACCATTCTACTATGGAGGACTGATTCTTCAGTCTGAGTGGCTTGGTCTACTAAAAAAATCCAGTGCCTTTGTGAATTGGTTAGTAATTATTTCAACCATTGGCCTGGAATCTCATGAACTTATTCAGCAAACAAACTGAAATTTTGTACCCCTAACTCCCATCTGGGGTCATCTATTACCCCAACCATTTGTGGCTCCAGTAAGTAGAGTAGATAACTCTTCAAAAATAGAGTTGCCTATTAGGAAAGTCAGCAACAATAGAAATGCTAAAAGAAACATGCATCTAGTAACAGATAGATGTCTAGGCCAAATACTCACCTACTTATTTAGGATAGAATGATCACATATTTTCAGATAAGAAATGCAAGATCTTAAATTTGAATTGTACTGAACATTTGCCCTGCTTATAGAAATTTGCTATAAGAAGAAAATGCAAGGACATAATTCGAATAGCATCAAAACTGGTCCTTCAGGCCTCTGCCTGAGAGTACATACATGACAGAGTAAAACATTCTTAGCTAATTATATGCAATAACAATTACACCTTGTGACCAGACTCAAGAATAATCAGGTGGATTCTTATTCAAAGAACATCATTGAAAAACTAAGTCAGAAGGATCCCATCTTAAGAGGAGGTCAAAGTTGTCCTCTCAACTCTTGCCCAGATATTATTCTCCATCTGTAACAATTTAGGATCACATTGCTCTGAGTAACTTGTGACATATTCCTTTCAGATGATAGATTACTGGCTTTATGATCCATTAGACAATTGTACCTGAATTCAAAACTCCAAATAATATCAGCTACAGTCTCAAGAGATTTTATCTCAAATAGCAAGTCTCATTAATCAAAGTGTCAGGTAAATTTAGCTCACATAGCCTAAATAAGTATTGACTATAATATTACATTGATAATAGTTAAGAAATTCATTCTAGAAAGTTCACCACATATTCATATCTCAGTAGATGGGTTTTAAATTCATAATTACACTTTTAGATGCTCAATAACCAAACTATCAAAACATGTTCAGGTATTAATTATGTTCAAAGGGACTAAGACGTAAAACAGTGTTCTCAGAATCTCCCTAAACAATGGGAATAACTTTAAAATGATTCAATACAACCAATTAAAAACCCATGTAGAATATAGAATATACTGTCCTAATTTCACACTGAACAACCTTATCAGAATTAATATTAATAATTTCTTCATCTTAAAAAAAATTAATTCAACTTCCTCCAATCAAGGAGTCTCTATAAACTTTTCTGGAAATGTAACAGGTACAAAACCAATATTGTTAAAGTTTTTCTAAGCACAATTAATCTCCCCTCCCACCAAAGCATTTCTGACTGCCCCAATGCAAAGTCAATTTTAGAGGTTATAAATTATTCTTAAAAGTTCTCCTCAGGTCCTCCACAATTCCTTTAACCCTGGTGTTCTCAGCCTCCAAACTGCAGTTTCAGTCATCTGTAATGTCTGATAAGGTCCTTCCCACTCTGTTTCTTCCAGCATTTAGTAGGTACCTTCTCTCCTGGAACTTCAAACTCCAAGGGTGTTGTCTGGTCCAGGAATCCTTGCTTCCTAAGGGCTAAAAGAGATGAGGACATTGCCAGTATATAATTCCTCAAAAACATATCCTTTGGTTCAATAGAAGGTCTTTCCCTTTTTCCTCCCAAATAAAATAAACCAATCTTATATGGGGAAAGTCCCAGATAACTTCTGGGGACAGTTCTAATTCTTTAACAAAGCAATAGGCAAACATTTAGTCCAAGGCAATTTAGTCTCTAATATCAATTTAGTAATCTATATCTTAGTAATCTGATTCATTCTTTCCACTTTCCCTGAGGATAGATGCCCTCAGTGTATGGAATTGCCACTCAATTTGCAATCTTTCCACATTATTTCTTATATATAAAAGCTTAGAAGTAAAATATGTTTCTTTATCAGAATCAATAGTCTCTACAGGTTTATACTTAGGAACAATTTGTTCCAATGTTATTGCAGTAAACCCTCTTAAAGCAGCAGAGCCCAGGGGAAAGCTTTCACCTATCCCTACTGATATCATTTCATTAAAACTAACTTGAATATCTTGGAGCCAGGATCCCTCCCTCCTGAGTGTCACCTCCTCAATACCTTCTTATGTATCTTTAGACATATTATACACCTTTTCAGATACAATTTGTTCTGCAATTATGCATACCCTATAAGCCAAATTTTCTTGCTTTTACTTATTTATTAAAGAGAGAAAGCAAGACAAACCTTAAAATTCAGAATATAGGTAATATCTAAATAACTTTGGACCAAATTTCACAAAGTTTATACTACATATCCAGCAGATCTGACAATATGTTAAAGAATAGCTTATACAATTTTTACAAATTGCCCAATGTACACTCTAGCAAGCAACATATCATCTTAAATACATTTCATCTAAATAGGAGATACAAACATGTGACCTCTTTGGGTAAGTTACCAGAGAACTAAACATTTTTAACTTAAAATCAAATATAAATTTGAATTTTTGGTAACAATCCTTCAATATTAATGCATACATATTTCTAGAATCTGATACCAGAATAAACAAGTTCACAATTTTAGCATGTATTAATTAATAATAATTATTTCTTATAATTTCAGAATCGGAATTCCAATTTAAACATGCACAGCCCCAAAATTTAAGGTGATAGAAAACTGTCCTTTTAAGTCCCTCTACAGGGCTTTAAAAAATTGGCAGACTTTAGGACTCTGGAGTAAAAGGTTGGAGAAATGTGGACTCAGGTGTCCAGCTGCAGGTCTGTGGCTCATTGACTAGCCCACCCTCCATGTTAGAAATGCTGGAGGGGCCATGTCAAAGATGTTGGGGCACCAATTTAAAACTCAGAAGAATCCAGACTAGCCAGGGACACCAACCTAGCCAGAAGAGATTCCACAAGCCTTTCCAAGGCAGAGAAGCATTTTTTCCTTTTTTTTTTTTCTGTAAGCCTCAGGTTCAGGCCCTCAGAAAGCTTTTAGTCCTATAAATCAAGCCTATTTAAAAATACAGTAGAGTAATTCAAGTTAGTAATTCAAGTTGACTGAGAGATAATGCTAAGCAACTTAAAGCTTAGTCTCAAAAAACCCCAGAATCTGCTAAAATGTTTTAGCAGCTCCATGCAGACCCAAATTGACCAGTTCTAGGTCCACAGAAATAAGTCAGTTTTTTTTTTTTTCTTTTTGGTGTGGCAGTTAAAAACTTTCCCTATTTCAAAATTAGTCCTTCATCTCTCTACCTCAAAACCATTTGCCCAATTATATACAAAACAAGCATTAAATCTCAAATAGTCAGATATTTTTTTTGTAATTTGGCTGACAGAGAAAAACACAGAAGACAAAACACAGACACAAACACACATATTGAGACAAACACACAAACTACTCTTTTAAATCAATCAAGCCCTATTTCTCCACCCCACTTTTATGTGGAAGTGAGGAGGGAAGATCTGGAGCTGAAGCCTTAGAAGTCTGCTAGGCTCTTTTGAATTTATATATGACTCTTGGGAAACTGATAGTTTCTCAGAGTAGGGCATCTTCCTAAACAAGAATATTTAACCCTATATATTTTGGTACTTTATTCCAATTCTTCCTAAAATTCTTCATTTTCCCAGGACACTAGATAGGTTTTTTAGAGTCAGCTAACTTAGATTAGTTCTTTTCCAAGGTTCACAGTATCTTATCTTTTTTTTTTTTTTTTAATGGAGAACTCACCTGATCTTACCAAAGGAAAATGGGAGAACCTTTACAGAGTGGAATGGCTTAGAATTTCCCAATATCAAAGGGAAATTGGAACATTTTTATGGTCTCTAACCAACTAAATTTTCCCAATCCCTAATCCTGGTCACCTAGGCAGCTTGCCAGTTCTTGGCAAAGGGAAAGTCCTCTTATTACTGAATTGCTTAAAGTCTATTTCTCCTTCCTTTCCACCACCCCTCCAATTGCCTGCCCTGTCTGGGTTGTGCACTTACCTGACTGATTTCAAACTTTTCCCAGCTGACTTATCTCCTGAACCAATTTAATCCCCTGTCTTTGCTAGCCCCCTTCCTTTTTTTGCTTTCTCTGAGTGTCTCTCTTTGGAAATTTACCCAATCAGAGAGGGAGCTCCCAAACCGAGTCCAAGGACCACCATAAAACTCTGTAGGGCAATTGCCCAAGAATTCAGTATGGGAGAAACCCCTCACAAACAGAAAATATTCCAGAATGAGCCCCCAAACTGGGTGGGACAATGACCCTTATGCAAATTAAAATCAGAGACTCTCAAGATAAAAAGCAAAAAAAAAAAAAAAAAAAAAAAAAAAAAAAAGATGTATTATGATCTTGTGAGAAAGGGCAACTCCCAACAAACAAAGCATCAGTCAGTAGAGGAGTGAAAAGTACAAAACTTAAGTAATCTTAACCCCACCACCACTACCTTTACTTCCATTGTTTGGGGGAGTCCAGGCTTATACTCTAAATGTGGAAATCTACCCCAGAAACAAAAGGATACTAATAAATAACAAACTTTTTACCCATCAAGTTATTAAATGCTAATGGAGATGGGGGTGGGTAGAAATAGGAGGGGAAATGTTCATCCAAGAAAATGAATACCTGCAGCTTTTTAGCTGTAGCTCAACTTGTTACTGCAAAGACTCAAGCCACAATTAGGGCATAGTTCAAGGCCACATTCCCATGAGAAATCTTCATTCAAATTATCCCATTCATCTGGAAGTGAATAGCATGTTTTATCACTAGTCCTTTGGAATTGTGGTTGATCATTGTATTGATTAAAGTGACTTAGTCTTTCAAAGTTGAATATCTTTATGACATTATTATTGTTATATCAATTTTTCTCCTAGTTCTACTCATTTCACTTATTCACACAATTCTTCACAAATTTTTGAAACCATCTCTTTCATTATTTCTTATACCACAACAGTATTTCATTGTATTCCTATTTCATAATTTGTTTTACCACTTTACAGGAATGGACATTTCCTCAGTTTCTAATCCTTTGAAGCTACAAAAAAATATTTTGTGCATATTGCTCCTTTTCCTTTTTGGAAATAATGTGAAATAAAAATGGTAAAGGCATGGCCTTAGCATTGTTCCTCTAGATTTGTTGTTTTTCTGTTTTTCTTTTTTAATCACCTTTGTCAACCATATGAAAGTGAAATAGCACTTCAGAGATGTTTTCATTTGCATTTTTTTAATTATTAGGGATTTAGAGTACTTTTTAACATAGCTACTGATAGATTAGATTTCTCCCTCTTAAAGTTCCTATTGATATCCATTGTCTATTAATCATGAGGGAATGGTAAAGCTTTCCCTTCTAAAGGGGAGCTGTCTCTTCCATTCTATATGTATCCTGTATCTAATGATTTGCATGTTTTCTACTCAGTTAGAAATGAATCATTTTGAAGTCAGGGATTATTTGACTTCATGGGTATCTTTAGCACTTAGCTTGGTGACTGGAACATAGTGACCACTTAATACATGTTTACTACTTGATAAATCTATATCATTATATGGAGATGTCTTTAGTGAAGTACCATATGATTCAGTCCTTGCCTAGTTCTGTTCAGCATGTTTATCAATAAATTGGATAAGGGTGTGGTTTCTAAATTTTTACAGTCAGAATTTGAAGGAAAAACAATTTATGGGATAATAGAAATAGGATCCATCAAGATCTTAACAGATTCAAATGGTGGGTTAAAAGCAAAAATTAAAATATAAATGTGAAGTACAATATTAGGGCTATTTTCATAAGGACAAGATTGGGGAAATGGTACTATAAAGTAGTTCATATGAAGACAGGATCAGCATAGTCATGGCCTCCAAGCTTCATACAAGTGACACAGTGTCTCCACCTCAAACCAAAAATAACAATAATAATAACACATCAGTACTTTTCTTGACAGGAGGGGTTATGGTCCTACTATTGTTTGTTTTTGTCAGCTTACATCTGGAGAAGTGTGTCTACCAACTTGGGCTTCACATTTTATGAGGGAAGCTGTAAGATGTCCAAAGAAAGGCATCCAAGATGATAAAATGACTCATAATTATGGCATAAAAAATTTGGTTGAAGGAACTAATCACGTTTAGCTTGGAGATGCCTTAAGGGACATATGATAACAACCTCCAAATAAAAGAAGGGTTGGCATATGGAATGCCAAATACATTCTTTACCTGGCAGATTCATGACCAATATGAGGGAATCACAGAGAAGATGACTTAGATTCAACATTTAAAATAATGTTATTGCAATTGAAGCTATAGAAAATGAAACAAACACCTCTGTGGTATTGGGAAAATGAGAGTGAGGCATTGGGAATGATGTTTTAGTTGGAATTTAAGTGGCATGCATCATTTTGATAGGGCCTAAACTAGGTCTCTGACAGGATTAATCAATTATCAAGAATGTATCAAGTATCTACCTTGTACCAGACACTACAAAGCACTGGAGATAAATGGACAAAAATGAAATTTTCTGCCTTAACTAAGCTTCCATTCAATCGTAGAAAACATTTTGCACTTATATAAGTATATGTAAGATATTTACAAGAGAAACATAACATATTTGAGAAGGAAAGGGATTAACATCTGGAGAAATTGAGAAATCTTCATGCAGAAGGCGATGCTTGAACTGCAGTTGAAAGAAAACTGGGAATACAAGGAAACTCATTGTTCCATAAGTTTATAGAGGAGGCAGCCCAACACATTTGAAAGAATGTTGATATTGCAGTTATGAGACTTGAGTTAGAATTTTGGCTCTGTCATTTAGAGCCTTTCTAACTGTGGACTAAGTATAAATTGAGGCCCCCAGACTAAATGATCTCCAGTATCTCTTCCAAATCTGCAGCTGTGATCCTGTGATCTCCTGTAAAACTTAAGCATCCTAAGAAATGAATGTAAGATGAAATGTTATATTAAAAGTCATTTAATATAAATATAACATTCCAAATGTAATTATTGAGCTCCAAATAAAAATTTTATAATTTTCCGGGACTTTGAACTTTTTTTTCTAACTGGCTTAAAAACCTCTAACTCTGCTTATTGGACTATAAGGAGGTTTCCTGTACTCTATAATTCATGAAAAATTATTGTTATGAAGTATAAGTAAAAGTAATTCTTAAATTTTATTACATTAAGTGAACCTAGAACATAAAAAGAAATTATTTGTAAATTTGTTAAATAGATAATACTTCTTGGCTATTTATAATACTATTGCCTAGTAGAAAGTTATAATTATGGGATTTCAGAGCTAGAAATCTAAGAAATAATCTCGATCAACCCCTAATTTTGAAGATGAGAGCAGGAGAAGTTCTAAGAGGTTAAGATTTATCCAAGGATAAAAAAAGAAAAAACAGGTAATTAGCAGAGCCAGGATTGGAATCTATATGTGTTGACACCAAAATTAAAGCTTTTTCCACTGAAGAAGACCATCATTGCTATTGGAGTGTCATTTTTGTATCTAAGAATATTAAGCAGGAAATGATCCTTTCATATGCATTTTCTGCTACAAATATATAGTTTTACAATTATGTGGTTTTACATTTTCCACAATTTTTGTGCATTTATCTCATTTTAACTTCACAAGAACTCTGTGAAGTAGAGGTATTAATATCTTCCTTTTAGAGATGAAAAACTGAAATTTAGAGGAAACACTCTAAATCTCTTGCCTAAGACAGAAATGAAATCTGAGCATTTCAATTCATTGTATGGATATTTCTATTGATACAAATATCTGGCTTGTTATAAGAAAACATATGGCTGAGTTTTTTCTGTTTTCATATCTTGGTGCACATGAACATACTTCACCTAGTCAAGTACATACCTATTAGAAAGGTATGTATATTTAAATCCTCTTCTCAAATAATTGAATGACCTATGTGAAAATTGTAAATATCCTCTGCCCAGCTTTTAATTGTGAGTCATTTGTGTCATAAACTGTCATCTCAGGTAATGATAATTTATTCCCATGTTAAAATTCTAGCATAAAATCCAGTGATTGAATCTCTGGGTCAGAATTAAGATACATTTATAAAAAGTTTTGGCATTTGCTTACAAGCCAATTGAGATAAATACAGAATGCAAATGCATATATATATATATATATATACATATATATACACACACATTATAACACACATATATCTATATGTATATACATATATACATATATGTAAATATAGATATTTATGTATAGTTGATCAATACATATAGATATACATATGTATACACATAGAGACTTTTGACTCAAGTTTTATCATTAATATTTTAATCCAAATAAAACACATACCTATTATGATTCATCTTTTGCATTCACTCTACCATATGAGCCCATTAAGATCTTGGAGCCTTATTATCATCTAGTATAATAGTGTTTCCTCAGTGTTAAATAGAACTGGACAAAGAACCAAACCATATGATACCCCACAATATACATACACATACATGTATATGCACATGTTTATATAAGCATATAATTTGCATATCCATGTATCCCAAGTCAAAGATTCAATCTAGTACAAATACATAATGAACTCATTATTTGACTTTGTATGAATTCAAACAAATGGTGAGGGGGGAGGTTGTCCTACTGAATTTTTTCACTTTTCAGGTGATTGTTATTGTGTTGACACTGTCTCAGAGAACTTTATTCCTGAGACTGTACTCAATTACTTTCACATATATGTCTCACTATTATGTTCTTATGTGACATAAAATTAAGAAGTTAATTTAATGGGACAAAATCAAATATTGAATTTGCATTCAGGACACATTGCATTAGGGAAGAAATGCTGGGTTTGTACACACATGTCATTGTGTACAGATCCCAGCTCTGACATTGACTACTTGTCTGTCATTAGGCAAATAATTTGACTTCTCTATACATCTGTTTTCTTATATGTAAAATAAGAGGATTTGACTAAATTGCCTTTAACATCCCTTATAATTCTATATCTATGATCCTATGACTCTGTAAGCAAAGAAAATTGGTAGAATTTTTCAATCATTGGTTGTTTCAATTTTGTATACACACATACAAAATTAATCATATTTTTTTTAATAATTAGTGGATAGATGAATGGAGCAGTTTTGAACAATATGAATTATCCACTTAATATTATATTTATCTTTGCAATTCCAAGAAGGTCCAAAATTAAAATGAGTATTTTAAAGATCGATGTGAATGAGTAGGAATATACATGTATATTTTCCTGAAAATGGGTAGGACAAGCACTTTGAGATTATAGCTGGGGAAGGGCAAAATGTGAAGGCTGGATGACCATTTATCTAAGAAATCACAAAGGGGACTCCAGCTGTGGGTTAGATTAGATAGTTGTTAGAGTCTCTTCCAAATAAATGAAGCAGTATGAAGTTAGAATCTGATATGGGAGTATGTTATTAGAGGGGAAAAGACCTTATACCTATGGAGAAATGAAAAACTGGCAGTTAAAAAGAAGATTGGATTTATAGTACAGGTTATTTTATTTAGAAAGATCATATCTGAGAAGGTATATCCATTCTAGGAATGAAAAAAAAAATTGTCTTTACTTAAATATAGTCATGTGTTTAAGGCATGATGGGAAGGCAAGGAAAATGGTCCTTGGGTGCCTTGAAACCTATGCAAAGCTGTAAAAAAGAGCCAAATAGTTTTGCTATAGGATGCCCACTCTGCCTTGTTAATCCCCAGAAACATCACTTCTATCAGTTTTGTTCATTGAAGCTCATAGATTTACAATTACAGTACCATTCAGGGAGTTGAAGGAAGGGAATTTTTCCTGCCACATATAACCACAAGAAAATGCCAAATGTATCCCTGCATTATTAAGACTTAAGTTTTCAGTAAATCATTTATACATCAGGACACATTTTCTTTCATAGCAAAAAAAAAAAATCTGTCAGATGTTTTTAATAGCTGTCTATAGCGCAATGCCACTTAAGCAGTACTTGCTATGTGCAGAGCACTATGGTAAGTTAAAGCTGTAGTGTTTTTTTTTCCTCAAAGAGTTCAATAGTGCTTGTATACTATGTATAAAACTGCATAAGCATTTTTAATTAAAAGTCTTTTTTGTAGTATCAGGGAACCATCCTTTCTAATAATTATGGATATGGATCACATGTAAAAAGTAGATAGTATTGACTATTAGAAAAGCCATTTTAACATTAAGTAGTTAACAGTGAGAATATGCCTATAAATATCACTCTAATATGTTGTCATGAAAAAGTATGGAATGTGTGGAAGGAAGATGCTCAAAACTGAAGGTAGCTGGATAATTTGATTTTAAAATAACTGGATTTGTTTCTAAAAACGAGCCTAAGTGAAGTAACACACACAATAGAGTTTCAAATTTGAAGTTGTTGATATTCTAAAAGTATAATGAAATTTCAAGTATAATTCCAATCCATCACTTCATCCACCCTCAATGCACCCTCAGAAGTAAATATGTTTTTAAAACTTGGTAATATAGCTGTGTTTTTCTGCTGGAAGTGGTAGAAAGGTAAATTGCAGGCAGACATTTACAGTACAAACCACTGATAACCAGGAGTTCATAATGGAAATGGTGTTCCAACTTTAACTCTGACTGGAAGCTCAAAGGCGGCACCATAATTAAACCCCCTTGCCTTGATTCTTAGCCAGGATTACTCCTGGAAACCTTAATCATAGCACCAACAGAAGAGGAAGTAACCATCAGCAAGAGCAACATTTTAATCTGAGAGCACTTTTCTTTTTAACCTGCTATGGGAACGCTCCAAAAAAAAAAAAAAAATTAATCGTGTGTCAGAGGAAGAAACAAAATTAACCCTGATATTGGGTCTTGACCTACGGTCATTTTCTCTAAGACATACACATACCTTTTTGAGAAATTTAGCCATTGTAATCTTCTTTTCATTTGGAGTCCAAGAATGGAGAACATTGGCAGACGCTAAGAACCGGCAAGTAATCACCAAATCGAATTTCTTCTGGCAGATTGAGCAAAACAGAGGTGAAGAGAAGTCTCCGGGGCGTGAAGTGGTTAAGGGAAGGGGGCGGGGGATGATGGTGAAGCTGGGAAAGGACCAAGAGGACATGTCTTATTCCTGACTGGCTGAAGAGGTTTTAGAGAGAGACAAATAGCTAGGTCTAAAGAGGTGGGAGCTGTCCAACTTTTCAGCAGCTCCTGCGCTCTGGGGTTCAGGCTTTCTGGATTGTAGAGGAGATTACCAGCAACCAATGTTGGCGCTGCAGCTCCTGATGCTTCAAACTGCTAGGGC
Organism: Sarcophilus harrisii; assembly: GCF_902635505.1. Lineage (NCBI taxonomy): Eukaryota > Metazoa > Chordata > Mammalia > Dasyuromorphia > Dasyuridae > Sarcophilus > Sarcophilus harrisii. The sequence goes on along the minus strand of NC_045426.1, from coordinate 149,471,691 downwards.
TCCTGAAGCAGCAGCACCGCCTAAGGAAGGAAGGGGGAACCCTTAGGGAAAGAAACACAGCTTCACACGCCTCAGTGTCTGACTTGGAAAACCTCACAGCTCCACTCAGTCACCACTTCTTTGGATCGGAAGCGTCTTTTATACTCCCTCCTGGTACTGGAGTTCTCTCTTAGAGTTCCATCTTTTCAGGGACTGATTGCTACGGTCTCTTGTGGCTTGCAGTGGGGAGCTCAGCTTTTTCAGGCTCTTTCATCAAGAAGCAGCCGGTGAAGCAGGAGCAGCAGATTCTCGGAGGCGCACCCGACAGCCAGATCCACCAAGCTTAGCAGAAGCAATCCAGAGACCGAGAGCGAGAATGGAGGCAGAGGGCAGCAGTGTGCCGGCTCAGGCTGGCAGTGGCAACGAGGGCAGCGACGGGACCAGTGATGGGGCCACATTGAAAGCCCCCAAACATCTGTGGAGACATGAACAGCACTATCAATACCAGCTCCGGCAACATCAATTCCGCCTCTTGCACCCTCACCACCACCATCCTCCACCTCCGCCTCCACCCCAGTCCCAGTCTCAGCCCCAATCCCAACCCCAACCCCAGCCCCAATGCCCCTTGCAGCAGCAGCAGCAACCACCTCCACCTCCGCCACCTCCTCTACCACCGCCACCACCACCACCACCTCCAGGGGCTACTCGGGGCCGCTACGGGGGCAGCAGTGGCTCCATTAGGGTCAGGCACAGGGGCTACTCCGATACGGAGCGCTACTTGTACTGCAGAACCATGGATCGTGCATCCTATGCCGTGGAGACGGGACACCGACCAGGCTTAAAAAAATCCAGAATGTCTTGGCCCTCATCATTTCAGGGACTGAGACGGTGAGTGGAATTTCTTCTTTATTTCAGTGTCCCTAGAACCTTTTCCCTCTTGCCCTCTTCCTCCCCAAACAAGATCCCCGTGGAATTTTCTTTTGAGAGTCCCATCTCTAGTTGTAGTTGTTTACTTTGCACTCTTGGAGCCTTTTGACAGAAATTATGGGGGTGGGATTAAGAGGATAGGCTGGCAGGAGAAGGGTGTGGAAAGTCTGTCCTTGATTTTAAGTATGGATCTAGTGAGGATGTAGTTGTGACTATTTATTTAACACTTACTCAAGAATGTCTTTAAAATGTTATCTTCCCTCCCAATTTTCTGTGTTCCCCATCCCCTTATCCTACATCTCTCCTCTCATCTATCTCTGGGTTTGAAAGAGTTGGACTCCCCACACCAAATAGATCAGGAGCTAGGGGAACAAGCTTAGATTTCTGGTGAGGTGAGGGCTTGAAACTAGCTGTGTTTCAGTGATGGGAGGGAAGGAGACAAAACTGTTTAGTTACCTACTTAGCCTGTTCAGTGAGGAAGGGGCAAGAGCAGTAGGATAAAAGCAAGCTGGGGCTAGAATTAGAGACCAGAGAATGAAACTCAAGTTTCTCTTTGACAAGTTGGAAAAGTAAATGAAATGGTGAAAAAAAAAAGAATGAAACACGTGGGTGACTTGAAGAGTTAGAGGGAAATGCTCAGCAACTCTCAGGAAAGGATGGTTTTTAGTTGGCAGGTTGCTGCAGCAAAGACCCTGTTCTGTGTTCAGGGTGTATGTGTGTGTGTGTGTGTGTGTGTGTGTGTGTGTGTGTGTGTGTAAGAGGGAGAGAGAGCCAGAGAGCCAGATCAAGAGAGTGGGGGGGGGGGGGGAGGGAAAGAGAGGGAGAGAACAAGAGAAGGAGTGAAGGAGAGAGGGAAAGAATGGAAGACAGGGAGAGAGGAAAAGTGAAGGGGAGAGGGGGAGAGAAAAGGAGAGAGAGGGAGAGAGAGGAGGGGAGAGAGAGAGAGAGAGAGAGAGAGAGAGAGGAGAAGGGAGAGGAGAGAGGGGAGAGGAGAAAAGGAAAGAAGGAAGGAAAAGGGAAAAAGAGATGAGAAGTAGAAACAGACACCAAGATTAGCAACAGACAGTTTTTGGTCATTCAATTAGTTTCCTCGGGAAGAAAGTAAAATGATTTGAAAGAAGAAGGAAGCATGTATATGCCAAAGGAATTGTAACAAGGCTATTTTTAAAAGATAGTGAACATTGGAAGGAACTAGTTAACTTGAAAGGTCACCGAACTCTCGAGAAAATGGGTTCATTTTCCTAACAGGTTTGGAAGTGGAAATGAGGATGGGGTGAAGAGTTCTCCACCTTTGAACATGAATGGCTTTTATTAGCAAAGCAAAAATCCTCTTCCTACTTCTTTATTCCAGACCTGAGGAAATTAATTAATTCTCACTTGCCCTGTAACAATCCAGAAGGAGTCTGTGGGTAAATGGCTCAAATACAGGTCTGGGGTGAACCATCAAATATGTAACTTGAATTGAGACAAAAATGTGGAAAGCTCAGACTAGGATGTGCATCTCAATCTCAGATGTGCACTAGCTCAGATTTATTGGATGTTTGTAATACTGAGTAAATGTATATAAATGTGTGCATCTGTATGAATGTTGTTTACTCAAAAGATAATAGAATCTAGCAGAAAATCTGAGCTTGTGTGCCAAATCACAGGTTTGCCTTCCCTTATCCTTACATAGGTCCCTCCCCCTTCCTTGAAAGACACACACACACACACACACACACACACACACATACATACACACACATACTCTCTCACAAAGACTTTCTCTGAGCTCCTTCAGGACACATGACCTTGATCATGACGTCATTATGTCCCTTTGGTATTCAAAATTGTAGTGTACTTTTCTCTTATGCAAGAGTTCAACCAGATCAGTTTCCATTTGGAATATTAGAAAGATTTTAGAAATTCTTAAACTAAAGCAAAAGTTTGACTTTTGGATTTGTCCCAGCAGCAACCTAAAATGAATTGAACTTTTTTTTTTTGTTTCCAGAAGCAAGGGTATCATTAATGCCTGAGTGTTATGTTATGTAGGTCTTTACAGCTATCTTGAAGAATAGAGTCAATTTAGAAAACCTGGAATAAAAGATTTAATGTCACTGACACAAAATAGGGATTGCCTTTTTATGTAAATTACAAGAAACTTAATACACTAGTTTATGGTGAGGTAGCCTTTTATAGGGGGAAATAAGGTGAGGCCTGGCACCAAAATCTACCTCTGAAAATTAAGTAGGTGAGTGATACGAATTCCTTATTTATAAAATGAGGATAATGTTATCAACTACTAAGGATAAGCATTATTTAGCTTTTTAAGCTCTCTATATATGTGCGTTACAATTCAGTATGATTAAAAATTTAAACATTGGTTCATGGCGTGTCGCCTTTTCGGTTTCATTTTCAAAGAAGAAGATGTATTTGAGCAAGCCCAAATAAGGAAACTTTTGTTAATTAAGATAACTATTATGACATTTTAAATATTTGAATTCACTTTGCTTTTATATGGGTTTTTATATAATGGCTAATTGAAGCTGTCTTTATTTTTGAAGTTTTATAGTCAAGAAAAAATCAAGCCATACAGTAACATTTAGATATTATCTATGTGATAATGTGGACTTTAGAGCTCACTATTGTCCAAACTGAACATCTTTGGGAATGAAATTCTCCCTACCACTTATGTTTTTTTACAATTCTCTACCAGTGCCTCTATTGCTTACTTTCCACATATATTTTCTACAAGTGCATCTAATGCTTACTTTTCCCCGAATGTAAGAGAACAGAACAGCTTTAAATAAACAATTTTCTAAAATAACTGGTGCCAGGAAGTTCATAGAAATTGTACTTATTAATGATCTCAGGAAATGCAAAACAAAACAAAACAAAACAAAACAAAACAAAACATGGAGCTTCTCTTGATTGGAATCTCAGAATGTAAAACTCAAATTAGCCTTAAACATTTGGAGATACTCAAAAAATGACAGGCAGTACAAAGAGATACTTTGCAAAGCTTTGATAGCTTTTAACTTTCAGTATAATTCCCAGCTGGTACAACAGGGTTGTGCATTCTGTTAGTGCATGAATACCTTTTAAAAGTAATGTTCTTTTGTAATTCACATACTTTTTTTTTAAAGCATTCAAGGGAATCAGAGATGGTGGGATTCATTCATCTTGTTTTCAGTGACCTTCCAAATAAACAAGAAAGACTATACTTTTATTAACAAATATTTTAATCATATCATTCAAATTGTAGATTTCAGCTGTCTGTCAAATTAATGTCTCTGAAAATGCCTCATGGAAGGATGGACTGATTGCTTGTGGATGTTCTTTTAAAAGATGCTTTCCCGTTATTTTTAAGCTGTGTTCTACAACTATAGTAAAAAAAGATAGCTGTTTTCAGCCAATATGGAAGTAGTTGCAGAAGTTATTGTTGTCCCTTTTGAAAACATCTACATTTTGGAATGTGGAACAGATTGATTAAAAAGATATAATCTTAAATTCAAACATCAGTATGGAAAATTTAATATAAATCTGATAATTCTTATAAACAGCAAACACTTCACTTATTCCTATAAATAAGACTTTAGAAGTTGTGGTAAATGAAGATAATTTAAGGAAATCTTATGTTCAAAGTTATCTGTCTAGAAGGATAGGCTTCAAGTTTTTAAGCTCAGTTGTAAATGAGATTTTAAAAAATAAATTTTGGTGATATGAAACATATTTACTCCATTAAAACATGAATAAATCTGTTGGGCACTATATTTTGAACTTAGATTGCATTAAATAATCAATTTGTTAAGTATTTCCTTAGACTTGATCAGACCTTTGTTGGACTTAACCAAGTTAAATGAGTTTTTGGTTGTTTTCAGATAGGCTGTGAATCTGTTTTTTGATTTTTATCTTTATGACTACTTTTTCTCCATTTAAAATAATGATGAATATTTTGAAAAACCCGTAAGGAATCAAATTCTAAAGTATAAAATTCATAAATAGTGCCAACAATTCTACAAATGTAATACTTCCTAAATTTCCTTTTATAGGTGAAAGATATGAAAACCAAAAAAGATGGCATTTGAGTTAGATATTTTTTAAAAGAAATTCTCTCATTTATCTTAAAAAGTATTTCTCTGCATTAAATTCCATGTCAATTTTTGAGCGTTTTCTTGACCATATACTTTTAAGTTTTTCAAGAGGCTATATATAATTACAAAGAAAACTTATTAAACAGCAATATTATTAAAATATTTAAATGCTTGACATTTTGTTCTGCAGAATATTGTCTTCTCCATGTTGTCAAAAAATTTTCAAATGAGAATTGATTTTTAATATGTAACCTAGATCCCAGTGTATACAATGTCACAGATACACACACATATATACACATAACTGATTAAAAACTGATCTGTTCAAACTTTATCTGTCATTTATAAAAATCAGTTTCTGATTTTGATTTGTTATCTTTTAATTTTTATTCTTTTTCTTTAAATCAATTGCTTAGATATTAAGAAAAAATGTATGCTGGAAAGAGTATGAGTCTTAGAATAAGACTTGTGAATTGTACTTCTGTCTCCAGTACTAGCTTGCTGTGCTTGTCAGAATCTCTCTGCTTCCATTCCAGGGGATAATGATATTCCTATTATCTGCCTCACAGAGTTATTGAGTGAAAAATGTACTGAAACCTTAAAACACTATTAAAATGTTACTATTGGAAAATAACAGCCCAAGTCAAAAGTTAAATTACATTACATTTTGTGTGTACATTGCAAGCTAAATGGACTTAGACATAGTAAAAATGGGTAGACCAATTGTGTATAATTGTTAAATTAGCAAATTCCCACAAGATTAAATTAAATGAATATTTTGACATCTTATAAAGACAAATTTAATCAGTCAAATAAATAATTTGCATAATACCATTGTTGACTGACTTTTAAAAATGATTGATTAATCCAGGTGTTTGGTTGTCCTGATATTTTGTAGACTTCTATTTTCTAATCATTATGCTATGATACTGGATTGTCTTATAAAGACTCCTAGATATCATTCTGATTTTCTTCAGCCCTGCCTGCTACAGAACCATCTTTTAACATTCACTATTTTCATTTTCTTTTGACAAATAACATTATACATTTTCCAATTACATGTAAGGATAGTTTTTCAGTATTCATTTTTATAAGATTTTGAATTCCAAATTCTTGTCCCTTGTTTTTTTTTCCCCAACATAGTAAGTAGGCAATCTAATATAGGTTATACACTTATAATCAAGGTAAAAATATTTCTACTTTAGTCATGTTGTAAAAAAAAGAAATAGAACTAAAGGGAAAAACACACAACCCCCCCCCAAAGTGAAAATAATATGCTATGATATACATATTCTTTGGTCTTTCTCTGAATGTGAATAGCATTTTCCAAAAGGAGTCTTTTGGCATTGTCTTGGATTGTTGTATTGCTGAAGAGAGGAAGGCAATCATAGTTATTCATTGCATAGTTTGGCTGTTACTGTTACAAAATTCTAGATCTGCTCAATTCACTTAGCTCTAATTCATATAAGTCCTTCTAAGTTTCTTTTGAAATCTACCTGCTCATTATTTATTATAGCTTGTTCAGTCATTTCATTTTTTTGTCTGTCTCTAAAATCTCTTAGTATTTGGAATAATTAATGACCATGATGAAGCTAACATTAAATAAATTTATTATGTTACAAGCACTGTGATAAGCACTTTCTAATTAATATCAAATTTTATTATTGAAACTGAGGCAAACTGGAATTAATTTACTCACCAGAGACACCAATGCATTGTTAGTGGAGTTGTGAAACATCCAACCACTCTGGATAGCATTGTGGAACTATGTCAAAAGGGCTATCAAATTGTGCATACTATTTGACCTACTACTGGGTCTGTATCCCAAGGAAATCATAAAGGAGGGAAAAGGACCCAATGTGCAAAAATGTTTGTAGCAGCTTTTTGTGATAGCAAAGAATTGGAAAATAAGTAGATGTCCATCAATTGGTGAATGGCTGATTTAGTTGTGATATATGAAGGTAATGGAAGATTATTGTTCTATAAAAATGATGAACAAGCTAATTTTAGAAAGGCCTGGAAAGATGTACATGAACTGATGCTGAGTGAAACAAGCAGAACCAGGAGTACATTGTACACAGTAACAGCACAAATGTGTAATGATCAATTATGAAAGACCTGATTCTTTTCCATGGTTCAGTGATCCAAAGCAATCCCAATAGACTTTGGACAGAAAATGCCATCTACAGCCAGAAAAACAACAGCAACAACAACAACAAAAACCACCATCACCACAACAACAACAGAGATTGAATAAAAATCAACATATGCCATGTTCATTTCTTTTTTTTTTTCTGTTTTTCTTCTCTCCTTTGGTTTTTCCCTTTTGCTCTAATTTTTCTCTCCCAACATTATTTATAAAGTAATGTGTATTAAATTTTTTTTTAATTAAAAGAAAAACAAAGAAATAACTCACCAGAGTCACACAGCTAGTAATTATATGAGGCTGGATTTAAACTTGGGTCCTTCCAACTCTAGACCCAGTTCTCTATCCACTGTGCCACCTATCTAAAAATTTTCTAGGGAGGCCACCTCTACAAACATGTCATTCTATAGTCTAAGCAGAATTCAACTGAAACATCAGTCACAAAATAATAGACATTGTTGAAAGTAGAATTTGGAAAATGAATAGAAGTTTGTTCTAGGAAGGAGGAAATTATTGTTAATATCTTAGAGATAGTTAAAAATATGTAGATATCCAAATGTAATTATGCTTCCATTATACATTTAAATGAAGCAAGAATGCTTTCTATCTTGTAACAGAGAATTTCATCACCCCAAATTGTTCATATTGAAGAGTATGTTGCTTTTCCATTGGTCTAACTAATTCCTTACTGTTCTCTTGATGTGTTTCTAACTTCTTAGCTATATTATGGACTGCAAAAGGTTGGGAAACACTTGAGATACAATGATATTTTAATGAGTAAAGAAAGGACACCTAAATCTATTTATTTATCTGGAAAAGGTACTAATTCTACATGAGTTAAAATCTTTTGATATTGCAGAATATAATCATAAAGATTATTTTGTGTATTGTTTAGAAGTATAAAAAGAGAATCAAATATATTTTATCACCCACAAAATAGTCCTATATGTAGGATTATTGTGAATTTAGTACAATTCTTTTGTAATGAAACCCTAACTATTTAGAAAAAAATGGGACTTTGTCCTAGGTTACTAAACAGGTTTGGAGTGTGCTAATAGAATTTGTAATCTTAGCAGTTATGAATAACTCACTCAGCACCAACTTAGAAAACTTAGTTAAATAAAAAGATTCCATTCTTATTTGTCAAGAATGATTAAAATTGGAAGCTTCATGAACTTCCTTCCCTTACCTCCACTATCAGTAGTTATCTTAAAGTGTTCAGCTCTTGTGTAGGTCACACCCCTACCAAGCATCAGTTTCAAGGTGTCTCATCTTTCATTGCACATTTCCTAACATTTGCCCCTCACCTAAAAATTATTGGTTACAGCAATTATATATAACTAGGAACTTATTATTTTCTCACTAACTCTTTAAATGTTTTATTGCACTTTTTCATAGTTGCAATTTAGAGAGCTACAGACTTTTTAAAATATTCAATGAATAAAGCACAAAAGCCAGAAATTTGTTTTGCATTTTTATAAATTACTCTATTCTAATTTTGCTAATTAAGCTAATTATTTATGTTCTGACAAAACAGCAACTTTTTACTTTGTTTTGTTTTTGGTTTTGGTTTTTTAATCAATAAATGTGGCACCATGGTATGGTTACTTCTACTAACCACAGACTTTGCACATCCTGACAGTCTCAGATATCAATCCTTCTTTCATTCAGTTAAATTAAAAAGACTCAAAAATTACAGTATTTAATAGACTAATGGAAATTCAGCAGAGGTATAGAAATCTTGTCACATGAAGAATGAGATAAAAAAAATTGGTTTATAAATGATGTACATACATTCTTCTGATCTTTTATCAGTATTATCACTTACTTATCTCTCTCACATCTCATTCACTCAATATATATTTGGGTTCAGAAAATGAGGCCCCAGAAGAATGGCCATAATACTTGCTATTGAGCATTCCTCTATAGCACAGGAGCATTCATAGGCTAGAAAAATGTATGGAAAAAATTTGAAAGAAAAGTTCAGTAAAACCTTTTTTAACATAACTCATTATCACAAAGATTTAGGCATATGCCAGGGGGTCAAATAATTTCTTATCCTGCCCAAAGGATACCAGTTCTATAAACTGAAAATCACATAATGATTTTATCTTATAACTTAGGATCAGTCATGTCCATGTAATTAAAGGATAGCAACTCTACTCTCATTATTTTTCAAAATGCCTTGTGATCATGTGTAGTGGAAGGATCACTGGTTTTTGAACCAAAGGATCTGCCACTTAATATCTGCTTCACTTTGTATATGTTTCTTAAACTCTCTGGAACACAAGTTTTCATCCTTAATAGACTATTAAACTACTAGTTGAAACCATTGAATTAGATAGTTTCATAAGTCCCTTTCAATTTTCAATCAATGATCATCCTTACTTTATGTTAAGAAATATTTTTTCTTCCTTTTAAGAACTGGAAGTCTATTCTTTTCTTGCAAAGAAGGGAATTTATACTTTCTTAATTTATTAATCAATCTTATTTTAAACACACATCCCACATGCAAACAGACATTTATTGCTCATGAAGTAGTGAACAATTTATTTTTCATCTACATTCAATAATCCTATTTTTTCCAAATTAAAAAAAAAAAGTACAACATTATCTAAGGTTTTACCTTAGTCCATAGAGTGGTATTATAAATCAAAATATTTCAACTTGGAATTATCATCACTATACATAACTTCTACCAATCTATCATATATCTCTGTCTATGTTCACATTATGTACTTAAGTACAGAAGCATATGTCACCACTATTTAATGCCTGTTTTTTGAGTAAAGATGATATTTTTATAGCCTGTGATTTTCTATCTTTCGTAACTCATAATCATTTATGTTTTTTTATGTAATATTTACTGATTGGATTTTTTTCAGTTACTATTAATAGTCATTAAGGGGAAAAAAAGGGCTCATTTTTCAAAATGGAAACTATACTGGAAAATACAGGAGGAACCTAAGTCATTGTTTTGTACTAAGTAAGTATATAATCAATCTAACCAATCCATCTTAATCAAAAAAAAATTTTTTTTAGTTTCAATTGAAAGATACAATTCCACTTATCCTTATAGCTTTCTTTATAGTCCCCAATATCAGCCATTCATGAACAATGAAATTTGGAAGATTGATTCTGGCCAACTAGCAAATTAGCAAAGGATTTAGTCTGTTCATGAGAAATATTTAAGATGGCAAAAATTCCCATCTCTCACTTTTATTACTGTGGCCAAGATTTTAAGTTGATTGATTTTTTTCTTGCTAAAAGATGCTTTTTTTCTTGATATATTTTAGTCATCTTAATTTTTAAATATGCTCCTCCTTCACCTCTCCCCAGAGTCATTTTTGTAAGAATGTAACAACAAAAAGAAAAACTAGGGTGGGGGAGGGGAGAAATAATTCAGCAAAATTAACCAATGTTTTAATTAAGTCTAATGGCATGTTCAATGTTTCACACCAAACATCCCTCACCTTTGAAGTACTTCTGAATGATGTTTTAAGATACTTGTCAAGAATTTGACTTCAGGAAAGGATCAAACTCTCTTTGAGATTCAATTATTTTTCTTCCAGGCTTAAAGATCTTGAGTGGGTCCCTATTGATTCTTGGATAAAATACAAATTACAAATTTGTTATTTAAGACCCCTTATAATCTGACCTCAAACTTCTTTTCCAGACATATATTTTTCACTTCCATCCTGTGATACTAGAGGTTTTCTTACCATCTTTTCCTAATCTTAATCTTTCCTTAAGACCAAGCTCAGATGCCAACTTTGTCTCTTTCTTTTCCCTCTCCACCTCTTAATTCTTCAGGTTCTCTCCCATTATCACTGCTCTTCTGTGTATTTATCTATAAGCTTTTCAAAAACCTGGGAATATTTAGTATTTTGTCAATAATTCCCCAGATGTAACAGCTCCAAGTTCCATATAGTCACTTCCTAAATGTATTGAATTGAATTAGGCTCCAAAGCATCATAAACTGGATCACCCTGCGATTTATGTGTTGGAATAATTTTTATTTGTTTTGAGAAGTGTAACAAAGTCTCATTTGCTCTAATTTCATGAAAATTTTACTATGTTTGGTTACCTGAATATTTATTATTGTATATTGTGATGTTAAATAACTAAAAAAAGGATGAGGATAATATGTATGAGAGTCATCAGCTGCGAATACACTGTGATTGAAATATATCTGGTAGCTTAGGGAGGCACCCTCCACAGTAGGAAGGTGGAGTTGCTGCAAAGAAATTCAGCAGTTAGTTCTGGGTCAATGAAAAAAAAAATTTATTATCATAGAGTAAGATAACTTTGAACTACCTATAGATTTTAATTTAAATAAGGACAGGGATTAGATCTCTTCTTTCCCCTGTTATAGATCTCCAGGTGAGGGATATTTCTCTAGTAATGCAGGTTAATACTTTCTGTGCAACTTCTGGTCTTAGTTGTCCCTTAGTTATCCCTTTAGTTTAGCACTAAAGGGATAAATAATTTGTCCAAGTGATTCAGCCTAGGTATCAGAGGCAGAATTTGAACCCAAGTCTTCCTAGATTTGAGACAACTATATAACTTTACCTCTCAGTTTTAATGTACTAACTCAATTTAGTAATTCAGTTCAGGATTTTAATGGAAAGAAAGCTTTTAAAAGTAGAATGTACAGCTAACATGAAAGAAGGCAATTTGACAGATGAAAGAGGGAAAGGCTGATATAGAGGAAGGACAAAGAGAAAGAGGAAATGATGAGACCAAGGAAAAGAGAGGGGAAGAGAAGAAGTTAAAAGAAAAGAGAGTGGAAGGAGAAGGGGGAAGAGTAGAGGGAAAAGCAGAAGAAGGAAAGGAGGGAGAAAAGGATGGAGGGAAAGAGGGAGGAAGAAAGAGAGAGAGAGAGAGAGAGAGAGAGAGAGAGAGAGAGAGAGAGAGAGAGAGAAACAGAGAGAGAAACAGATATAGGGTGGGGAAGGAAAAAGGAGGAGGAGAGAGAAGAGAGAGAGGGAAAGAGGAAGGGAGAGAGGGAGGGAAGAGAAGGGTTTGGCAAAAGAATATATTTCAGAGTAAGGAAAAAGCTAAATGATTATTTTGTTTGGACTATGGTTCATATGTGTCATATATATATATATATATATATATATATATATATTAACTCAAGTAAAAAGAAATTTGAGTGTTAGGTACATAATTGATAGAGGCACTCATGATAAAGTAATTGAATATTAGACAGGGCTGTGGTTATATATAAAACACATTTTTTTAAGTTACTGAGCTTTTCAATAATAGGCTTAATATTTTTTGTTAATTTTGTCTCCTGGGCATTTCATATTCATCTTTTTAATTACTTCATGTTATTGATTTATGAATAAAGAGTTGACATTTTATTTATAAATTATCAAGATTCCCTTTATTTTTCCTTTATACTTCTGTTTTAGATCAGTCCTAACATGGCCAAATTGTACACTCACAGATACCAAAATACCTGGTACCTCCTGGCACCTTGCAGCAGTGAAAGCTGGAACTCAGTTCTCTTTCTTAGCCAGATCCTTAAAAGCCTAGTTAAAATCACCTCAGAACTTTGGCAACAATAATGGAACTAAAAGACACTATAATTTTTGGTACCTATAAGACATGAGTACTTATGCTTTCTCAGATAACTTTCATTCATTTGATTTATTATTGACAGTGTGACTGTTTTAGGAAGGCACACAGAAAGCTGGGTAGCAGATTATCAATACTTCTCTGGTTTGGCATAGTTTACTCTTTAACCCCACTTTTTTGCCTTTAATAACTACTTATTGGTTGACTGATTTATAATGGATTCTTTTGTTGAATGGAAGAGGAGATTTAATTTAATTCAACAAATATAGTATGTCTTCTCTGTGTAAAATACTGCTAGATGCTACAGAGAATGTAGAGATAAATTAGAAATAGTTTTTGTTTACAAGGGGACTACACTCTAGTTTTAACTCTATCACATTATAAGGTAGAAATTAGTTTTAATCACTGATGTGAAATGCATTACTAAGCCAAAAAGAAAAAAATAGAAAAAGAAAAAAGAAATGCATTACTAAGTTAAGTGGTTAGACGTTCCAAGAATTGGAATGCTTTACCAAGCTATTAGTTCAAAGGAAATCATAATCAAAAGATAGACGTACTATAGGATTATTTCAGATAAAACTTTGGCTCTGTGTTCACATTTTTTTTTCTGATTTGTTTTTCTGAATGTAAGTTTATGTAACACTAAAAGGCAGCTAAACTTAGATGAAATCCATCAACAAATCTTGGTTGCAGAGCACAAATGATGAAACACACATCAACTCCCTGGGTAAAGAGGTAATGGGGAAAAGGGGGAAGAATGGGGATTATGTAGATAAGGAATGTGACAGATATTGTTACATATAGTCGATTTTCCAATTAGTTTTGTTAAAAAGTTAACCTTTGTTATAAGAGTGTTTTGGGTCACAAATAGCATATCTGAAAATGATTGTCATTTAAAAATATGACATTTTTTTTAAAAGAAAACAAGTTTGTAGACATGTATGAATCATCATATAGTATGTATTTCATCCACAAATCATCAGATTGAAGTGGGGAAGTGAGGCACAATTCTCATCTGTCACCACTTAAGCTACATCTAATCACAATTCTCAGCAATAAAATTTCTGTCTCTTGGATTTATACAAGTTGTTGATTTAGTGTGGGTTGTTTCTACATAAGGCTATTGGATCCATGTCAAGCAATTCCGTTCAATGGAACATTGTCTTAATTGTACATTTTATTTAACTGAATTGATGACTTGTTTGACTGAATTGTCTAAATGAAGCATTCAATTTGTTTCCCCACAGATCCAGTCTCAATTTGACACTTCACTTCCAGTTGAGTTTTACTTACCATAAGATCTGATAAAAATTATCATGAGTTCTCCAAAACTGTTCAACTATTAAAAATTGTGTGTGTGTGTGTGTGTGTGTGTGTGTAGAGATTCTGAACTCCTGAGAATCAATTACCTACATAGAAATTGGCACCTACCCAGCCAAACAGTCTATGACTTTCAATGGCACTAGAGTCTAAGCTTTAGCTTTAAATATTTGATATAGTTAATTAATGAGTATCTTGAATCTATAGTCCATTATAAAATTTGCTAACAAAAATGGAGAGAAGTAAATTCCAAATGATAGTGATCCCAAATGGAAATGCTATAGAAACAACTTCTTCAAATGTCATCATGAGGTTTTCTGGGTCACTTTAGCCAAGAATATAATCTCTCAATTTACCTGTTAAAAATGACTACTGCAGAGGGTATCATTTTACTCTACTGATAATTTTTTTTAATTGAATGAATCCAGTTATATATTATTACTTATATATTTAACCAGGAAAATTCTGCATACTTTAATATTTTAATTGACTAAATTTGACATTGTATAAAACCTGATTTGATATTTTTGGTAAATTCTGTGTGCATGTGAATAAGTAGGTGTGCCACATCCATAAGCATACATATATTTGGAAAGATAAGTACACATTTCAATTTATTTCTAAAATTTAACTATCTTTAAACAATTTACCTGTATATTTAGTATTTTTGTTTCAACTATTACTTCAGGGTCTATCTTCTTCCTTAAGAAAGCAACAGAGTTATTTTACTTAGAGTCTAATCTTCACTTGAGCTCAGTTTGACAAACAATTATTAAGTGCCTATAATAAGCAAGACATTGTGGTACACATTGCAGATGTAGTTCTTGTCTTTAGATATTTGAAAGATAAAATGTGGACACAGGTAATTATAATACAAGGTAGGAAATCAGAGTCTAGGAAACTGTCAAAGTAAGCAAAGAAAACTTGAGGGAAAAGAGAACAACCCTGACAGATTAAGGGTGGTGGAGGATCAAAGAAAGCTTCATGGAGAACCATTTTTAATGGTTGGACAGAGAAGTTGTCAAGGAAAATAAAGATTCTAAGAGCCTGGAGGAAGGAAGGAATATATTCCAAATGGGGAAGATGGCTTTTGCAAATACACAAAACTAAGTGTAAACTTCAGGAGAAACTGGTCATTTGGTTTGATGGAAATGTAGTACAGGAATGGACATATTAGAAAATAGGATCAGAAAACTATACTGATAAGATTGTAGGATATTTTAAAAGGCAGGCCAATGAGTTTATATTATTCTAGAGACAACAGCCATTGAATATTTTTGAGGAACAGAGTGACATGGTCAAATTCAACCATAGAAATAATATTTTGATTGGAGCAAGAAATGGGCTGGTTAAAAATAAGATTGTACCAAATGGTTAGTAGTACACTGACTCAGGCTTTGTCATTTGTCTTCCATCAAAATTTCAATTGTGAGGTCCAAGGAAGTCACTTATTTATGATGGTGGCTAAATGTCTTATGTAATGCTGGACCACCCTAGTATAGTCATTTCTCATCTCCATTCTACTGAAGGAATAATTGTGGCTGAGTGAGACTGGGGTGAGAAGGACAAGGGCAGTGGAGTCATTGCTGTATCTTTCCCCAGTAGCAATGGTTTTTCACTCCCTGAGTTTTGTGGTGATGAGAACATTATGATGAGGAAGTTCTAGGATTCATTGCAACAAAGTCACTGGATTTCCTTAAATCAGTTGTCCCCTGTCTACCTGAGTCATTTCTCTTCTAAGATTATTTGGTTCAAATTAAGTCAAACAGCATTATATGACTTAACTTGAAGTCATATAAGTAACCAGGTAATTAAAATATACCAATGCTAATGACTCATTGATATAACACAACCACCTTATGAGATGGGAAATAGAGGTAATTATTGATATCCTTGGAGTCAGGAAGGAGTTGAATTTACATCCCATTTTGGACATTTATTATCCATGTGAACACTGCCAACTCACTGAGACTCTTTGATCTTGAATGTCAACATATTTAAAATAAGAATAATACCTGTAGCCTCTGCTTCAGAAGGATATTTGATGATGAAGTAAGAGAATTATTTAAGTATATTATAAGATTTAAAGTCTTACAGAAATGCAATTTCATATTATCCCCATTTTGTAAATGATATACGTGGGGGCCAGAGACTTACTTGCCCAGGAGACATAGCTAATATATATGAAATAAAACTCCAGTTCTGTTGTTTCCACTCCATTCCAAGAGATGATTCTCTTGTTACTCTGTTATATAGCTTCTCAAAGGTTTTGCTGTATTTAAAGGGCAAACTTTTAAATAAGAAAACTTTTGGGGTATTTTGAAAACTGTCATACTTTGTCTTCATAGCTTTATAGAAAGTCTCCATAGCATCTATTCAAACCTATGATTTCCCTTTTCTGGAACCTTTTATCTATTTTCTATCTATCTATACAATATGTATATCTATTCTCATATCCATTCACCTTTATCCCTTTCACCACTAACCACTAACCTGCCCTACCCCCAATCATCCTGCCCTTCATTGACTTTTGAAGGACATTTCAAATAGGTAACAGATAAATCCAAATAGAATTAACATAGACATTTTTCCCCTCTCCCTTTTTTGCCTTCAAACATTATGTGCGTCACTGACTGAATGGCAAGTACAAGAGAAATCTCCCTGGGATTTGAGGCTCTTAGGAAAAAGGTCACATTTAAAAGCCATAAAAGCATAACAGCAAAAACAAAAACATTTCTGTAGATAGTCTTCAGTGAGAAATTTAACACTATGAATAAATGGAAAAAAATTAAGGTCTAAACATTTAAAATAACTTGTCTCATGGCATAAAAGTATACATTTCTTTTTTCACTGACACTTTGAACAGGTTATCAATTACATTAGATAAAGCACAATGAACAATTTTCCCCCCATTAAGTTAGCATGACCCAAAGCTTGAAATAAAACACTAGTTGATAAAGCTGAGGTAACATTTTACTGACTTCAAAATTAATTTGTTAGATTTCTCTTTTGCACCATTTCGTAAAATGGCAAAAGATGTTTCATATCATTTCATTAAATTGAAAAAATGTTGTCTCAATAGTCATCATTTGATACAGCAGCATCCCAAACTCTAGTTTCTCATGACCAGTACATTCCACTTTTATAAGCTTTGTATTCTGTCATTATTGTGTGCTTTCCTTTCTAAAAATCCACTGTGATTTCTTATTGATCACTATGCCAAATCCAAACTACCATGCCTGGTTTTTAGAAATCTCCATTGGGTTGAAGGACAGCATGTTGTATTAGTTATTGTATTACGATCCAATGAACTTTGACCCACAAGAACTGAATTGATGTCCTATTTCTGCCCCCCAGCTACCTGTGTGATCTTAGGCAAGTCACTTACCTTTCTCAATTACCTCATCCATAAAATTAAGTTTTTGGACTAGGTGGTCTCCAAGGTCTGTTTCAATTCCATCTCTATGCTCCTTTATGCTATTTGCCCCTTCAGTACTCCCAAACAAACTCTCTTTACTCTCTGATAAAGGTACTATCGTCTCATAAAAATTGAATGAAGCTTATTTATTATTACCTCATATTGTTTGCAATTATCATTTTCCATTTATCCTGATAGGCAATTGCTGAATGCCTTTTTTGTAAGACTGGACTAGCAAGATGTTGCAATGGAGAGAACAGGTCTGAAGTCAGGAAGACCATCTTTCTGAGTTCAAATATGCCCTCAGATGCTTGTTCTATAATCCTGGGCAAATCACTTAATGCTATTTGCTTTATTCAGAAACTCCAGACACCCATAATTTTAATACTAATTCTTCGTTGTATTATTGCTTTAAGGAAAAGTCTTTGAGAAGCAAAGTTGTCCTTATCTTGTGTCCCCAAAAAGTGAGCTGTGGCTCAGCAGAGACTCACCAGATCTTATATCAATTTTAGAGATTTTATGCAAACAGTAACCTTGACCAAGGAAAATTAAGGAAGAGAAAATTTCAGGATACATTTGTAGCCATTCTTTTTCTCCTGTGAATGTCTGAGAACTGAGATAAATGACTAAAGGAAAGTGAAAATGGATGGAATAGATGTAGACTCCAAACCTGACACCATGTTGTTTTACTACTAAAATTTTATTGTAATGATAGATTGTTTTTTTTTTTTTTCTCTCTCTCCCTTGGTTGACACAGATTTCAGCTTCTGGTTGAAGAGAAATAAAGCAAAATGTGAGATTTTTTATATTTATGATCTAACTAAATTTTCAATTTGCTTCACAAGATTTTACAAGATTAATTGGTGACTAAATCAAAGTCCTATGGGATTGTAAGGAGATAACATTTCTATTTTCACTTTATAAGTTTGCAAAATTAGCACAAATATGATTTAATTATAATTCTTTTATCAGAAATTCATTTGGAGACTTCTTATAGATTTTAATTTTCATCACAAGCTACTTTCATTTTTTGACCCTCCCCCCATGCTTATTTTAAGCATAGTCTCCTCTTTTGAATACATTGTATTGCACTACATGTTAGTGGGTTCTGACCAAGGTTCGCTAGCATCAAAGTGCATCATATTTGTGAAAAGCAAACTGATCACTGGTTTTATGCTCATTATTCTTAAACTTGATGACATTTCATTATGGGTGGGTGACCCTAGGTTCTTAAAGGTGTCTGTCAGCAGACCAAAATTGTTCACTGATAAGGATATATATATATATATATATATATATATATATATATATATATTTAATGGAATCTTTTATTTCCATTTTGTTAATATCTTCTATGATTTTTAAATTTTTTTATTTTCCCCAGTTACATGTAAAAACAACTTTTTTTGTATAATACATGTACTTTTGTTTTTTACATATTTCCTTATGAATCATATGGGGAGACAAAAATCAAAACAAAAGGGAAAAACAAGAGGAAAAAAACAGAATAAAAAGCAGGAAAAAAGTAAACAAAGCATGTGTTGATTCACATTCAGTCTCCATTATTCTCTCTCTGATTGTGGATGGTGTTTTCCATCCAAATTTATTTGGGAATGCCTTGAATCACTAAACCCCTGAGAAGAACCAAGTCTTTGATAGATGATCATTTCACAGTTTTCTTGTTGCTGTATACAATGTTTTCCTGCTTCTGTTTTTTTCACTCATTATCAGATCATATAACTCTTTCCAAGCTTTTCTGAAACCAGCTTGTTCATCAGTTTTTATAGCACAATATTCTATTACTTTTATATACCATTACTTGTTCAGACATTCCCCAATTGATGGGCATTCACTCATTTTCAATTTTTTGCCATCACACAAAGAACTGCTACAAATATTTTTACATGTGTGGGGCCTTTTCTATCTTTTATGATTTTTTTTGGAATACAGACTCATTAATGGCACTGCTGGATCAAAGAGTATGTACAAATTTATAGTTCATTGGGCAGAGTTCCAAATTACTCTCCATAATGGTTGGATCGGTTTACAAATCCATCAACACTGCACTGGTATCCCAGTTTTCCCATATGTCCCCCAACAATTATCATTATCTTTTCCTGTCATCTTAGATAAGCTGAGAAATGTGAGAAAGTATCTCAGAGCTGTTTCAATTTTCTAATTAATTGTTATTTAGAACATTTTTATAAGACTATACATGGTTTTAAATTCTTCATCTGAAAATTGTTCAAATCCTTTTGACCATTTATCAGTTAGGGAATGACTTCTTATAAATTTGATTCAATCTTTATATATTTTGTAAATGAGGCCTTTATCAGAATGACTGGTTGTAAATTTTTCCCAGATTTCTGCTTCCCTTCTAATTTTAGTTGTGTTGGTTTTGTTTGTGCAAAACCTTTTTAATTTAATGTAATCAAAGTTGTACATTTTGCAATTCATAAAGTGCTCTGGTTCTTCTTTGGCCATAAATTCCTCCTTTCTCCAAAGATCTGATAGGTATCTCTTGCTTTCCTAATTTACTTATAGTATTTCCCTTTATACCTAAACCATGTACCCATTTTAACCTTATTATATATAACCTGAGTATGATATATGAAATGTAGGTCTGTGCCAAGTTTCTGACATATTATTTTACTAGTAAGGACTTTTCCATATATTTTTCTCCTTCTTTTCCTCCCCCTTCCAAAACAGCAAACAATCCAATATAGGTTAAATATGTATAATTCTTCTAAACATATTTCCATGTTTGTCATTTTGCACAAGAAAAATGAGATCAACAGGGAGAAAACATGAGAAAGAAAAAAAAAAAAAAAACAAGCAAACAACTATGACAACAAAAGGTAAAAATACTGTTCTGATTCAAATTCAGTCTTTATAATTCTTTGAATATGGATGGTACTTTCCATCATAAGTCTGCTGATATTATCTCAGATCCTTATTGTTGACAAGAGCCAAATCCACCACAGTTGATCATCACATAATGTTGTAATTGTGTACAATGTTCTATTGGTTCTACTCACTTCACTTAGCCTCAGTTTGTGTAAATCTTTTCAGATTTTTATGAAATCAGTCTGTTCATCATTTCTTATAGCACAATAATATTCCATTATATTTATATACCATAATTTATTCAACTATCTCCCAAAATTGTTGGGCATTCATTCAGTTTCAAGTTCCTTGCTACTACAAAAAGGGCAGCTACAAACATTTTCTCATATGTGGATCTTTTTTCCTCTTTTATTTTCTCTTTGGGATATAGATCCAGTAGAGATGCTGCTGGATCAAATGCACAGTTTGATAGCTCTTTAGGCCCAGATCCAAATTGCTCTCCAGAACCCCATCAACAATGCATTAGTGTCCCAGTGTTCCTACATCCCTTTCAACATTTTTCATTATTTCTTCCTGTCATCTTAGACAATCTGAGAGGTATGAATTGGTAACTCAGTTGTCTTAATTTGCATTTCTCTAACCAATAGTGATTTAGAGCATTTTTTTTGTATGACTAGAAATGACTTTAATTTCTTCATCTGAAAATTGTATGTTCGTATTTTTTGACCATTTATTAATTGGGTAATGGTATGTATTCTTATAAATTTGAGAGCAAGACATTTTCTACAAGTTCACATTCACTTAAAATATAAACAAAATATCATTTAATCTTCCCTTCTAAGATGATGGCAGTTTAAGTTAAAAATGTCATTTCTGGTTTAAAAATAGTGTCAATAAAATGGTTACAATTTTTGGTAGAGAGGGGGGGAAAAAGGGAAAAAAAGAAATTTACATAATAATTTTTTTGTATATTGAAATAAATAGAAAGCTATGAATAGTAACTTTATAGTTTAATGTTCAATCATCTTTTTTATTGTACAGTGTTATAGAAATATTGTTAAAATAAATTATAAAAATAAAAGTGATAGAATATTGAATTTGCTGTTAGGAAGATGTAGTTCAAATCATTCCTATGTAAATTGTGAGTGTAAGAATGTCATTAATCACTATGGTCTCAGTTTCCTAATCTATATAAAATGAGAAGCTCAGATTTTGAGTTGGAAATTAACTTTTATGGTATCAGTTTCCTAATCTGTACAGAATGAAAAGATTGGATTTTATAAGTTTTAAGACTCATTCTAGCTATAAATCCACAATCATATATACTCCCAATTATATTAATAACTATTAGGTTTATAATAAAATATTTCAAAACAAAAATATATGAAGCAGTGACTACTTTGGCCCCCATGCTGTAAAAATGAGGTATGTTAACATTTCATCCCTCTCCCTTGGGTATTCTAGCACCCTTAATAGGGCTGGGGGCATGTCTCTCTGTCACTGGTGTTAGCTTCCACCAATGATGTTCTCCCAATTTTAGGGCTCCCCTATACCTAGCTCCATTTACAAAATTAATTAAATTAGACTTTACAAAGAAATATTTACTTCAAAGCTCTAACAAGAACAAAAATACAACATCCCCCAATTCAACATATGAGAACATAATTACACACACACACACACACACACACACACACACACTCACACGCACAAACAGATTCTGGAGAGAGGAGGGGTGAACATATTCATAATTTACCTCAGTCCCTATGTAGCAGTTTCATCAGATTGCTTGTCCAAACCCTCCCCATCCCAAGTTCAAGTCCTGGACATCTTGGATTATCAGGGATTTCCTACTGGTCAGCTGCAACATCTGGTTCAGAGTCCTGTCTTCAAGCTTGCCATGGCTCCAGTCTAGGACAGGCGATATTACTGCCTGTACCTAAGCTAGAACTGAAAAGCTCAAATGAAACAAGCTAGACCAAAATCCCAAGACCATTTCTTGGGGCCACAAGGCCTAAAAGGAGAAGAGGTAACTCTTCCTTTTCACCTAGCCGTAGGATCTTTATCCACTTTGGTACCACAAGAAAGAGAAAAAGACTGTCTAAACCTGAAAGTTTTAAAGATGCAGCATGTTCCCAGCTATAAAGCCAGTAGAAAGTGGCTGTTTTCACCCAAATTATATAGGAACATAATGCTTTCTCATGAAGCAGAAATCTGTATTCTTAGGTGATCTGGCCATGTACAAAGCTCTGTTATAAAATATCCCTTTTCCATTGAAACTTTTTTTTTTATTAATATATATATATATTGATTACTTGATATGTGCAATATTAGTACTATGGTAAACACTGTTGAAAAGGCAAAGTGGAGTCAACTGAATTTCTGTCTCAATGAATTTACAGTGTAGTAACCACTTCCTGAGTATCTCCAAACAGAAGGCATCTCCAATCCAACTTATCTAAAACAGAACTTATCACCTCTTATTCCTTCTCCTTCTCCTACCTTCCTTAGTTCTAACATTTAGGGGCATCACTGTTCATCCAGTTACATGTTTTCACGAAATGGGGGTCACTATTGATATTTATTAGATGCAGTCAATTGTCATATCGTCTTATCTTTGCATCCACAATAATTTTTCAATTCATTCCTTATTTCCCACTCATGTAATCACCATTCTAATTCAGACCTTTATTACTTCAAATTTTTAAATTTTTAATTTAATTTTAATTTTTTTCTTTGCTTATTTTTAATACTTGTTCATTTTCATTTATTTAAAGTTAAATGTAAAATTAAAAAAAGAAAAGCAGAAAATGTTAAAAAAAATTTTTTTCATGTATGTAGCAGAACATAAGGGAAGATTCAAAATATATAACAATAAATTTCCAATTTAAGAAAGGATATATAATAATAGAAAAGATTATATTCATTTACTTCCTTGCAGGTTATTCGTCTGTTCTCTGCTATGTACTTTGTACATTATTTTTTTTCTTAATCTCCCAGACCTCCTCTAAGCAAGTTACAATTAAGCATAGATATATTTGTATATATATATATATATGTATATGCATTTATATACACATATACATATATGTATATCCCCCTATATATATATATATATATATTTTCATAGATCCATATACACACATACATATACCTATATGGATACACACATATACATATCTACACATATGTAAACATACATCTAAAACTATTAATATGGCTGACATATAATGTACATTTCTCTTTTGATTGAATCTTTAAGTTTGGCTTTGTCTGAGATCAATTATTATTAGCCCTGCTTTATTTTTTCTAATAAATTCTATGTCTCATCTTTATTGTAGTATTTGTGTTTTTTTTATTATTTCCAATTTATCCTTGCTTAGTCTCTTGAAATTAATCTCTGATATTGGCTTTTATGTTGAATTTTCTGGTAAGTTAATGTTTGGTTGAGACAAAGTCCTGAAAATCTGGATGTTCATTGAATGTCCATTTTCCCCCCTTCAATATAAAGTTAGTTTTGCTGAATACGATATTTTTTAGCACATTCCTAATTCTTTAGATTGTCAACATATATTATTCTAAGACCTATGGTCTTATATTGTAGCTGCTGATAAATCCTGTACAATTCTAATTGTAACTCCAGAATATTTGAATTATGTGTGGGGGTGTTGTGGTTTTGTTTGTTTGTTTCTTGTAAAATTTTCTCTTTAATCTGGGGATTTCAAAAGTGGGTGTGGGAGAATCAGAGTAGAGAGTAGAAGATAACACCTGGTTTAAGATCCTAGAAGCCTGGGAAAATGGTGTAGTGCCTTTGATGATAATAGAGAAGTTTGGAAGGGGAAAAGGCGTGGGAGAAAGATGAGTTCCATTTAGGAATATTAAGTTTAAAATATTGAACATCCATTTTGAGATATCTAATAGGTGGTTGAAGATATGAGACTGGAGTTCAGGAGATATTAAGGCTAGTCAAATACATTTGAGCATCATCTGAATAGATGACAGCTCATAAATCACTATGTGAAATAGTGTGGACTTACATAGATGTCCTTTCTCAAATATCTTTGATGTTTTGAGAATATCACTGTAACACATAAGCTATACATTAATTATTCCTTGATGCCAGCACATGAGTAGTCATTCTTTCTGTTTGATTACATATTTTTCCGATGACATTCTTTCTGTTATATCCCCACCACCACCATATTTCTTTGCAACATGCTATAGCCTATTCATACCCACCATGCACTTCCCTAATATCCTTTGGATGATCATTAACTTTGTTCTTTGGAACTAGCCCTATGAATCACAGTTGTACATTTGTGGGAGCTGTTATATAGATTTGTAGCTAAACTTTTATGTTACAGGGGAAAATCTGGGTTAACAAATTAGTCAAAGCATTAAACAAGATATATTCTTGCCATGGTAGAGATCTACTTTTTTTTTTTTTTTTAATAATTGGGGTTAAGTGACTTGTCCAGGATCACACATCTAGTAAGGATGAAGTGACAGAGACCAGATTTGAACTTGGGTCCTCCTGACTCCAGGACCAGTGCTCTGTCTACTGCACCATCTAGCTGTTCCCATAATAGAGATCTATCTTTGAAATCAGTGCCACATTCCCTAGGTGTGTAGCCCATCATATGCTCTTGCTTGTGGATGATAACTTCTTCATTGCATAGCCCTAGAAAATTATGATGTTTATATCTAAAAAGAGGAGGAGTTGTAATGTCTCCTAAATACTACACATTATCAGAGTTTGAACTACCCACATGCAATTTAATGTAGAATCCTTATTATCTAGATATTTTTATGTTGATGGATAGCCTAGAGGATTAATAATCATCACCAACCTTTGTGATAATGGGAAATGTATTCAAATAGATGAAAATCAGATCAGCAGAAGGGACATCTACCAAAAGATGGTTTAAAAAAAAAAAGAAAATCGTGGGGCAGCTAGATAGAGCACCAGACCTGAAGTCAGGGGAACCTGAGTTTAAATCTAACTTCAGGCATTTAATGCTTACTAGCTGTGTGACCCTGAGCAAGTCACTTAACCCCAATTTGTCTCAGGGTAAAAAACATATCTGGATCAACCAACAGATCACTTAGTAATAGTCTATGAAAAGAAAATGCAGATTCCATGATCATTCCTAAGGTCTTTTAGAAAAGTGACTCTATAGCCCAGTGATTGCCACTATGACTGGAACGATGGAATGCTGGAATTGCAGGACATAGGGAGACAAATAGTGGAGGTGTTTTGTTTTTTTTTTTTCTTTTTACAAACTCTGTTAGGAATAGGCTTTCACTTAAAACTTAGCAGATAATGCCTTAATACCATCATAATGACCTCTAAAGAGTATCCTATAAACATGGTAGATAGAACACTGTCCTTGAACTCAAAACACCTGAGTTCAAATAATCGTAGTTATATGAGTTTTGTGATCCTGGGCAATTAACTCATACTCTAAGTCTCACTTTTTTCATGTAGAAGAGGAGGAGGATTACATAGTCCTCAAACTTTTTAAATAGAGGGCCAGTTCACTGTCCCTCAGACTGTTGGAGGGCCAGACTATAGTAAAAATAAAAACTTTGTTTTGTGGGTCTTTAAATAAAGAAACTTCATAGTCCTGGTTGAAGGGGATAATCGTCCTCAGCTGCCACATCTGGCCGGCCAGCCGTAGTTTGAGGATTACCTCACAAGATTGTTGTGAAACTCAAAAGAGATAATGTTCATAAAATGTTTTGGAAACTTTAAATTTCTGTATGTATACAAGCTGCTGTCTTCTTCAATTCCATAATCACAACAATGACGTAACAGAAAACAGTCCCAGGATGGCAATCTTCTATCCATGTGCCACATTTCATACTGAAAACTGCATCCCTTCTCATGTCCTCTTATTTTAAAACAAAACAAAACAAAACACACACATTCTTCTAGTTTCTTTGAGGTATCATACTTGTTTTGCTGGATTCCTCATCTCCTGTACTGACCTAATTTAACTTTTCACAGATGCAAAAACATATGTGTTTGATGCTACCAGCTTGACTTTTGTAATGGAAACAGAAGCAATAAAGGGAAAAGTGTTTCTACTTTTTTATCCAATAGGTAATGTTGCATCCTTCTTGGGAAGGAAGGATATAATTAGAAATTGCACCTTTTACTATCATCTCTTTCTGGTTGCTTGTTGTCTTTCATTCTTGAAGAGTATCAAAATGACATCATTATGTTGGGGACTAAGAACAATATGTTCAACAGTGGCTGATCATACTAGTATGAATTTGAAAGGCTGTCCCTGAGGTTGGGCACAACTATTTATCTTATCAAACACTAAAGTCAGATTAAGAGAAGGTTACACAAAGACATTGCTTTTACTTCTTTATTATTTAATTAGATAGGCTTACCAGATTGGGATTCTTGCATGATGAAATCATATTAATAGGTCTCTTTGATCAGTACAGTAGCTGTCAACTTTTTAGGATCCCTTCATGTATGCAATATTGTAGGTCCTTCATAACTTCTTGTCCACAGCCCTCTTGTTTCCAAAAAATAGAAACTAATTATGCATTCCCCATGTAACACTATTTCATCTTCCTGTCATGGCCAGTAACAAGGGACATAAGTCTTTGTCCCTCAGCCTTTAATCCCTCTAAGCAATTCAGGTCCCCACCCAGAACTATATTAGATTAGGACCTTCTTTTTTATTGTAGTAAATTCCAGTAAATCTTTCCAAGCCTTTCTATAATCTATTAGATCTCTAGCAACTACTGGCAGGTGGCTCCTACATCACAACAAATCATCCTGTTCATCATATTTAACAGAACAATAATATTCCATTACCTTCATGTACCATTCCCTAACTGATAGGCATCCACTCTTTTCCAATTCTTTGCTACCAAAAAAAGAGTTGCTACAAACATTTTTGCACATGTAGATAAATTAAAACCTCTTGGCAGCTTTCCCTAGTCAAGAGGGATCTGTGGCACTTTATTTGCCTTTTTCAGTATTCCCCTCTGGGTATGTGGAGTGGTCATCTCTCAAGTGTGTGGTGACAAATATGCATTTTTCCTGGCATGTAAATGAAATAAACAAGGCAGGGGAGTAGGATCTTTGTTACCTATGTGGCAATAGAAAATTGTTTCCCCCTGAGGCAATTGGAGTTAAGTGACTTGCCCAGGGTCGCACTACTAGGAAGTGTCAGAAGTGACATTTGAACTCAGGTCCTCCTGACTTAAGGGCTGGGGCTCTGTCCACTGCGCCGCCTAGCTGCCCCTTAAAATAAAATAATTTTTTTTTGTTTGTTAGACAACCTCAGTCAGGAGAAATCATCTGTAATATTTTGCTCACTTGTGGGTTTCTAGAGGCACTGTTAAGCAGGCACCTGATTTAGCTTCAGGAATATCTTCCATCTGAGCCATCTGAGAAATAGGGAATAATTTTCAAAGAAAGTCACAACTATGTATGCTTTCCAGATACTTCCTGTGCAATATCTTTGCCATTTTCTCAATTATTTTCTCATTTTAAATTAAACCATGATCTAGCATTTCCATTATTCTACATAATAACCACTATAGAATAAATCTTGGCTTTCTTAGTTCTGGGTTCAATACTTAACGACATTATTAAAATTTGGAACAGATGAGAAAAGTGATCCTTCATCATGAAGAAAAATCCATTATTTCTAAGCCGTGGATTATGGGTTTTAGATTGAACAATTACATCTCAGTAGCATGATGAAAGCATCACTCTGAAGATAAATCAGTGTCTGAGAGAAAGCCTTTAAATTGTAATTACAGAATGTAGAACCTGTAGAAACAATTAAAGGATATGTATGAATAAACACTTTTCCCTTACATACCATAAAATTTAATAATGTGTCACAAATAAAATAGTTACTAGCATTTGTTAGAAGAAGAATCACACAATCTCAAAGTTGAAAGGGACCTAAAGAATATCAGTCTGAATTGTACAATAATTCAGAGTCTGATTCTTTTTGTACAGCAAAATAATGTTTTGGTCATGTATACTTATTGTGTATCTAAGTTATATTTTAATATATTTAACATCTACTGGTCATCCTGCCATTTAGGGGAGGGGGTGAGGGGGGGTAAGAGGTGAAAAATTGGAACAAGAGGTTTGGCAATTGTTAATGCTGTAAAGTTACCCATGTATATATCCTGTAAATAAAAGGCTATTAAATAAAAAAAAAAAAAAAACAATCCATTTGAAAAAAAAAAAAAAAAAAAAAGAATATCAGTCTGTCCCATACTCAGTCACAGGTTTGGAGCTTCAAAATATAATCCCATCTTTTTACAGTTGAAGAAACTGAGACAAGACATGCCTAAAATTAGAAGATAACAAAGATAAAATTTGAACCTAAATTTTCTAACTTGTAATCCAATGCTTTCCTTTGAACTATATTATCTCCCACAGGAATCCCATCTGTAACATTACTGACAAGTGATCATTCCACTTGAAGACCTTCAGTGATGAGCAACTCATTACTTTCTGAGGCAGACTGTTTTATTTTTTCCCCTTATAATTTTGATCATTAGGAAATTTTTCTTTATGTTGATTTGAAATCTACCTTTCCAGCACTACTATTTCCAATATGATTCTGCCTTCCTATGCAAAGCAAAATAAGTCTAATCCTTTATTCACATATTAAGTCATTAAACAACACAAATCTTCAACATGACAACCTTATAAATACTTGAAGACATTTATGTTTCTAGGATTAACACTTAGTTCCTTCAATCTATTCTTGTATAGCATCATTTTAAGTCCTTAATTATAGTTTCCCCCATTTAGACAATTAGTAGTTATAAACATATACAATTAATAGAAGTCTTAACTACAAATTAGGCTTTAGAATTGAATAAAATTCTCCATATTTGGTTTAACAAGAGCAATATACAGTATCTTATGATTTCTAATGTTCTGGACAAATTACTTCTACTAATGTAGCTAATATTTCTATTCATTTCTTTAGTGGTTATTTCAGACCACTGAGTCACATTGATCTAGGAATACATGAAAACACCCAGTATTGTCTCCCATAAGCTATTATATAATCATGTCTCACCTATCTTATACTTATGCCATCACACATTTAAATGCAACGGTAAGATTTTGACAGTCTTTATCCAATTTCATTTTATCAGATGAAGTCCATTATTCTATTGGGATCTTTCTGGTTCATATTCTTCCTTCCAGGATATTAACTTGAATTTTCAGTATCATGACGTTCATAGATTTCATAAGTATGTTTTCTGTCTTTGCCAAAGTTACTTTTTTTTTTTTTAAGAGCAGCACCAGTGATAGATTTCTGGGGCACACTCCAGTAAAATTTCTCTCCAACTTGACAATACTCCATTAATCAGTAATTTTAAGTGGATTTACAAAGAAACAAATGGCCATACCCAAATTGCACATATCTCTCCATCTTGTATGAGGATCTTCTGAGTGACTTAGTTAAAATGCCTAA
Organism: Sarcophilus harrisii; assembly: GCF_902635505.1. Classification (NCBI taxonomy): domain Eukaryota; kingdom Metazoa; phylum Chordata; class Mammalia; order Dasyuromorphia; family Dasyuridae; genus Sarcophilus; species Sarcophilus harrisii. The sequence goes on along the minus strand of NC_045426.1, from coordinate 149,441,910 downwards.
TTGTAATTCAGGTAGTCAATATCTATAGTATTCACTTCATCTAGTTTATTAGCCCCTCTGGAAATAAAGAAAGGGAGATTAGTCTGCTAAAACTCGTACTTGAAGAACTATATGGGCTCTTACTGATCATCACTTTCTTTCAAAGTGCTCCATTGAAATATTTTCAATATATTCTAGATTTTAACATTGTAAATATTTCATTAGAAAAGGAAGAAAAATATGTTTCATACATTGTACCAACAATCATTGAGTTGATTTACTTCATTAAATATAATCCTATCTACTATGAATATCCCCTGAATTGTGCTGTTTCTCACATAATGCAGAATTTAAGAAGACAGGAAAAATATAAAGACTTGAGTCTAGTCATTTCTGTGATATGTGAATGGCAGTTACCTGAATCAGACTCTTTGGGAAATGCTAGAAGTTTTCTAAAATGGCTGGAAATGATGGCACTCAAAGAAGAATATAAGGAAGCATATTCTTCAGAAATGAAAAAGAAATGGCATATTAAGATATATTATTCTGGCTTCATATCAAAGTCATTTTTTATTTATTTTTATTTGAAATTTCATCATGGAATTTCATTTAGATTTGATAGTATGGCTTCATACCTTAGGAAAGATAGTCAATTCATAATTACCTTCTGACTTTGAGAAGGAATGCAACTGTAGCTCTGTGAAAACTTTCCAAATAAAACTTTTGGGACATGGTCTATCTTTTTCCTAAATATGAATTAGATATTTAGATAGCTTGATGCTGTGGAAACAATGCTAGATTTGAAGTCAGAAACTGATTTAAATCCTTTCTCTACCATTTGCTGCTTGTGTGACCCTGAAGTAGCCAGTCTCAGTTTTTTCACCTGCAAAATGAAAGGATTAGACTAGATGACCTCCTAGATACTTTCTAGATCTAAACATAAGAATAATAAAGTTATATTCATAGTCTTTGAAGTAAAATAGCCACTCATTAAAAAAACAACCATAACAATGACAACAACAAATTTAAAACCCACTAGAATACAATTAGGGACCTTAGAAATAACTGATATGGAGATGGGAGTGGGAAGTCATCAGTTAAAGGATTTCTAATTGTGGAAAGTTTCCATGATGCAGTCTGGCAACTTATTTGTAACTTCTGGTGGAGAAGAGATTAGAAAGGAGAGAGGAATAAACTTTATAGAACTTTGATGTGCCAAATACAGTGCTGAGTGCTTTTTACAAATATTATCTCATTTGATTCTCAAAACAAACCTGAGACCCACATGTGCAAAAATGTTTGTTTGTGGTAGCCCTTTTTATAGTGGCAAGGAACTAGAAACTGAGTGGAGAATGGCTGAATAAATCATGGTATATGCATGTTATGACATATTATATGTTCTATGTTCTATGAGAAATAATGTTCTATGAGAAATAATCAACAGGATGATTTCAGAGTGTCCTGGAGAGACTTACATAAACTAATGCTGAGTGAAGTGTGCAGAACCAGGAGATCATTGTACATGGCAACAAGATTACACAATGATCAATTCTGATAGAACATGGCTCCTTTCAACAATGAGATGATTCAGGCCAGCTCCAATGATCTTGTGATGAAGAGAGCCATCTACACTCAGAGTGTGAGAACTGAGAGTGGATCACAACATAGTATTTTCACTCTTTTTGTTGTTATTAACTTGCATTTTGTATTCTCTCATTTTTTTTTCCTTTCTGATATGATTTTTCTTGTGCAGCATGATAATTGTTGAAATATTATACATGTTTAACATATATTGGATTACTTGCCATCAAGGGAAGAGGGCGAGTAGAAGGGAGGGAAAACTTTGGAACACAAGGTTTTGCAAAGGTAAATGTTGAAAATTATCTATGCATATATTTTGAAAATAAAAAAAAAGCTTTAATAAAATATTAAAAAAAAACTGAGAGATAGATAATATTATTGCTGAGGAAAGTGAGGCAAACAGTGCTGAAGTGACTTGCTCTGGAACACACAGTTATTGTCTCAATCCAAATTTGAGTTCCTGATTCCACATTCAGCAATCTAGCCACTGTGACACCAGTTACCTTTTAAAATCTTAGAATATTTCCTGAACCAATGAGAAACTAAATGACTTGCATAGAATTGTACAGCTTATAAGTGTCAAAGGCAGAATTTCCAAGACCCTCCATGGCGGGGTCATAGGTTCAAACTACCATGGGACTAGAAGGAACCTGAGGGTCAATAAAGTCCAACTCATTGATTTTACTTATAAAGACATGGAGGCAGAGAGGTTGTTACATGACTAAGTCAAAAAACTGATAAATCTTTAAGGTATGCTTTTATCTTCCTGACCCCAAGTCTAATACTTATTCCATGTAACTGCCTTTTAAAAGGAAAAATGATAATATAGTAAAATAAATGAGAAAACTATACCATCTATCTTAGTTAAATTCTAGTTTGTGGAATAATTAATATTATAGCAACAAATAGATAGATAGATAGATAGATAGATAGATAATAGAGAGATAGAGAGGTATGTTGCTAGCTAGGTAGAAAGATACCTAGATACATACATACATACATACTCTACCAAAGCATTCCCCAAACAGGCACCATTTCACCCATTAATCAATAGTCAGCTATCATTTATTAATCATTTACTAAATCCTAAGTACTAGAAATACAAAGAAAGATCAAAAATAATCCCTGCTCTCAAGGAACTCACAAACATATGATGGAAACAACATTCAAACACAGATATACAAATAAGACATATATTTTAATTATGTTTTGGTTTGGAGATAACCTCTGAGTGAATAAACCAGAATTAAAGGGATTAAGACAAGCTTCTTCCAGAATGTGGGACTTCAGCAGGGACTTGAAAGAAGTTAGGTTATCTTGGTGTTAGAGATGAGGAAACCATTAGAGAAAGATATCAACTAGGTAAATGAGTTGCGGATATTTAGTTATCCCTATACATTGATGTGACTCAGTGGATACAGTGCCTGACCTTGCATCAAGAAGATTTATTTCCTGAGTTCAAATCTGCCTAAGACACTCACTAGCTACATGATCTTGGACAAGTTACTTCATCCTGTTTGCCTCAAAAAATGGAAAAAGAAATGAACTGGAGAAGGAAATGGCAAACCATTACAATATCTTTGCCAAGAAAACCCCAATGGAGTTTTGAAGAGTTGGACAAGATTAAAAAACAATTAAGCAAGTACTTCAAGAGCTCATTCATACTTTGCAAGGCAAAGTCATTGAAAAAGGGGATTTTTTTTTTCTTTTGGAAAGTGTAGCACATCATAGTTCATCTGGTGGTTAAACTAAAGAATCCATTCTCTCTACTCAGAAGAATTGCAGAAATAATACCTATTACAGCCTGACAAGTTAATGATGGCAAACAGTTTATTCAGCATCAGAAGAGCCAGTGACAAGAGTATTGTAACTAGCCCTGTGCTGTTCTTTTTGCTCCTTCCTTGGCATCACATCTTCTCCAATTAGAGAACATAGGCTAAAGTCACATATAATATCCTGTACCCCCCCCAAAAAAAAAAAATCTGAGCAAACGTAGCACCCCTTTGGCAGAGAAATAAAAAAGTGATGAGGGCTTTGTTAACTGAATGTAAAAGGTGGTGCCGTCCTGTCTGATTGCTCATTCCCAAATCACAAGAAATAACTCCATCATTAACAGTTTTCTTGGAGGATGATTACATATCCTTTTTACCTGTAGGTTCATATTCTCTACATTTTTATTTTTGCTGGGAAAGCATATGGCTGGAAAATTCATCTTTTTTTTTTTTTTTTCTTCTCTTGTGACATAGTAGATTATTGTTATTTTTTCAAATAAATGATCGGAGGAAAAGAAAGACAGTTCAATGAATGTTCCTATGAAATGCAAAAGAGATTTATTTTCAGAAAGATACTATTGCAACTCATAGGGCAGGCACATGCTTAACCTAGCTTGAAAAATCATTGATCAGCTAATACAAATTCAAAAGTTTATAGCTAAAGGGAAGAGAAAAGGATGTTAGCCTACAGATTCTTTTACAACAATGCAAAAGGGAAAAAAAGCCATATTTATGGACTTGTGTGGGCAGTTGGGAAATGAAGGGGAAACATTTTAAGATTCTCTTAACCCTCTGGAAGTTCCAGGATCCATGCTGTCTTTGCCTTAAGCCTCAAAACCTAGGCATTTGGGAACGAGCTTCTTAGAAAGACAATCTGATGTGTGACTTGGAACATCACACTGGGAGATGTGCTCAGCTTGAACTAAAACATTATTGAAAAGAATGAAAATCTTTTTTTTTTTCCCTGAAGGGTTTCAGAGAATAAGATATTTTAGATAATCTCTGTATTTTGCCAGTTCAGAAGAATGACCCTGGGTTATAAGATGTTCCCATGAATCCAGCACTTAGGTGACTCATTATTGCAGGGAACAAGCTGATTTTCAACACCACATCATCATCTCTTCCTTCCTCAGCTGTTGGGGATTTTCCCCCCCTTCAATTTCATCTTTGGCAGAGAGTGATATTTTTAAAACAATGTAATGTTGTTTTTAAGGACTGGAAAATAGCCTCCACTAGTCACAATGATAAAACTATCCCAAATTTAAGGTGTTATTTATAACCAAGCTTTGAAAGTAAAAAAAAAAAAAAAATTCTTGAACAAAAATATGGCCTTTGGAGAACTAAAAAGTGTTAAACATTTACAATTTTAGTCAGAATTTACATCGATGGAACAGAGATTAATCCTTATATATTATGAAACAGGAAGAGTAAATTTAGATAAATATTAGATTACTAAGAAGGATAAGAGAGCGGCAGACAAGCATGAATAATAAAGGCAAGTCCTCACCTGAGCTGTTGCCCAAACTTCTTCAAATATTTTAAATAATGACTCTAAAGAAATTGAGTGGCAGAACTCCCCCCCCCCCAAAAAAAAAAAAAAAGAAACAGAGTGAAACAATTTTGCAGCCTAGACAGCTTAGAAGAATGGCAAGAAAAGTCTGTTGCACCAGGGTGAGAATGGAATAATACAGTCTGGTACAGCCTTGATAGCTCAGACCAAGTCCCAGCAAACCAGGAACAAATTTGAAAGTCATTGAATCAGCAGCAACTATGGCTACTCCTAGAGTTCTCAGGCCACAAACCTTAAGGGGGTTGAGCTGATCAGAAAGACATTGTAGAGGCCCTTTTGTTTGTACTAAGGCAGGATTGTGTTGCCTTGCTCATACTCAGATCTGGGTCACAGTCCTGGGTGCAAGTTCTAGGATAAGGAAGAGTGCTAACATACCAGAACTTGCAGTCACACGTAGACTAGAGTACACTGCCAGCAGTCTTAAATCCCTCTCCTTAGCTCCTACTACTTTAGAAGAAATGAAAACTTACAGGTCTCTAGAAGGTTCTCTGAATACAGTTATACAAAACTCCTCAATCTTAGGGTAGTTCTCCCTTTACTAGGCAGGGAAAATGAGCAAATAACAGAAAAAAAGTTCTGACCATAGAAAGTTACTATGCTGATAAAGAAGATCAAAATACATACTCAGAGTAAGATAACAAATTAAAAACCTTTCCATCCAAGGCCTCTAAGAAAAATATGAATTGAATTCAAAAGGAGTTTAAAACATAGTAAGAGAAATAGAGGTAAAAATGAGAATAGAAATGAGAGTTTAAAATTTACTAGGCCATTAAAAATATACTAGGCCAAATGGTAAAGTACCAAAACTAATGAGGAGGAAAATGCATTAAAAAGCAGAAGTAGATAAAGAGAGGCACAAAATTTTGCTGAAGAAAAAATTCCTTTAAAAGTAAAATTAGTCAAATGGAAAAAAACAATAAAAGCTTACTGAGGAAAATAATTTCTTAAAAATTAGAATTGAGGAAAAGGAAGCTAATAACTTTATGAGCTATCAATAAATAATAAAACCAAAAAAATGGTAAAAAGAAAACAATGTGAAATATCTCAGTGACAAAACAACTGACCCCAAAAATAGATCCAAAAGAGAAATTTTTAAAATTATTGAACTATTTGAAAGCTGTGATTAAAAAACAAAAAGAGTTCAGACATCAGTGTTCAAGAAATTATCAAGGAAAACTGCCCTGGTATTCTAGAATCAGAGGCTAAAATAGAAATAGAAAGAATCCACAAATCGCTTCCTAAAAGGGATTGCAAAATCAAAAGTCCCAGGAATATTGTAGTCAAATTCTAGAGTTTCCAGATCAAGGAAAAAATATTGCAACCAGCTAAAAAGTGGTGTGGAGCCGAAGTCAGGATAACACAAGATTTAGCAGTTTCTACAATAAAGGATCAGAGAGTTTGGAATATGATATTCCAGAAAGCAAAGGAGCTAGGATTACCAAGAATCACTTATCCAGAAAAACAGTATAATCCCCAGGGGTAAAATAGACAATGAATTAAATAGAGGACTTTCAAGTATTCTTGATGAAATAAATGACCAGAGCTAAATAAAAAATGTGATTTTTCGAGACTCGAGAAAAGCATAAAAGGGCAAACAAGAAAGATAAGTCATAAGATATTTAATAAGAGTGAACTGTTTATATTCCTACATTGGAAAATGATACTTATAACTAATAAGAACTTTTTTAGTAGTAGAACAGTTTGAAGTATATATATATAGAGAGAGAGAGAGCATAGGTGCGAATTGAAGAGGAAGAGATGATATCTAAAATTAATGGGAGAGAAAGAAATATATTGGGGAAAAAAAGAATGGAATAAGTTATCTCACATAAAAGAGGGCAGAAAATTTTTGCAGTGTAGGGAAAGAGATGGGGAGGGAGGAGGTGAATGAAATTTGTTCTCATCAGAATGAGCTCAAAGAAGAAATAACATATACACTCAGTTGGATTTAGAAATCTATTTTACCTTCCGGGAAAGTAGGAGCAAAAGAGGACAAGAAGGGAGTGAGGATTACAGAAGGGAGGGCAGATCGGGGAGTAGATTGTCAGAATTAAAGTAAAGCAGGTGTGAATGGAATAAACAGAGGGATAGACTTAGCAAAAGTTACAAAAAAATTTAAAGCTAGTTTCTCTGATAAAGGCCTCATTTCTCAAACATATAGACAAATGAAGGAACTTTTAAAATGAGAGCCCTTCCCCTGTTGATAAATGATTAAAATATATGAACATTATCAAATCAATAATCAAACCTATCTATAACTATATGAAAAAAAAATGTTGTAATTCACTATTGACTGGAGAAATTCAAGTTAAAATAATTTTGAGGCTCTACCTCATACCTATTAGATTGGCCAATAGGACAGAAAAGGTGTGAGTGGACAAATGGTGATGCAGTTTTGGTAGAGTTGTGAACTGATTAAATCATTCTGTAAAGCAATTCATAACTTTGCCTAAAAGGATATTAAAATATGTATACCTTTTAACCTTGCAAAACCACTACTAGATCTGAATCCCAAAAGAGATGAAAGACAAAAAGCAAAAGTACCAAAGTGTGCAAAATTATTTATAGGAGTTCTTTTCTGATGGCAAAGAAATGACCATTGAAAGCATGTCTATCAATTGGAAAGTGGCTGAAAAAATTGTAATATATGATTGTGATGGAATAGTGTTGTACTACAAGAAATGATGAACAAGATCCATTCAGAAAAACCTGAAAAGACTTCTATGAGGAGATGCAAAGTGAGATATACAATTTGAAAATAACAGCAATATTGTAAGATGATCAGCTATCAGTGACTTAGCTTTTCTCATCAATACAATGATCCAAGACAACTCTAAAGAACTTTTGATGAAAAATGCTAACCATATCCAGAGAAAGACTGGTGGAACAAAGTTAAAGCTATAATAGATTTAATCAAAGGAGAAAAATGAGGAAACTACACTATGCCAGTCACATTAATCAGTGTTATTTTAGACTATGTAAAATAACTACACAATATAAGCTTGTTATATTGCTGTGGTATAGGAAATGATGAGTAGGTGAGCTTAGAAATACTTGGACTTATGAAGAAAGATGGCACATAAAACTGCAAATCTGTATAACTTGCTATTCCTTTTAAATACATAATAAATTATCATGTAAATTTCTTTTTTTCTTTCCTTCCCCCCACTCTAGAGATGTTTACTATTAGAAACAAATATTATGTTGTATACATACTATACAATACATACATACATATGTATGCACATATGCATATCTTACATATATACAAATATGTAAAATTATTCTATCCATATTTTTGTTTCTCAGTCCTTTCTCTGGATGAAGTTAGCATCTTTCTTCATATTGCCCTTTACAGCTAATTTGGGTATTCACATTAATCAAAATGACTCATTCACTCAAAGTAATTTTTAAAATAATATGCTTTTAGTTTATACAGTGTGCTCCTGGTTCTGTTCATTTAGCTTTTCATTACTTTTGTTCAAGTCTTTCTATTTTTATAAGATCATTGAGCTCATTTCTTTTAACCCAATAGTATTTCATCATAATCATATACCACAACTTTTTTAGCCATTCCCCAATTGCCATAACTTTTGGATTTATGAACTTTATATCTGTCCCTATTAACTACTGTCTTGTGAGGTGCTTGACCCATTATTCTAAACTATGGAGATCCTTTTGGAGTTTGGAATCTCATAAAATATGTATATTATATTTCCAAACTGTGATTTTTAGAAATTCAACAAGAATGCTATGATGAAATGTAGTCCTTCAATTCAAAATTGTTGAGTAGTTCAGTGTCTAGAACAACTTTTGAGGATACTTCACCATAGACCTCCCTCCAAGTTGATATCAGTCCATTCATTAGTGATTACTCCTTTCTCTAATTCTCCTCTGCTGTTGATGCTGATTCATGGACTACATAAATCTTTATGCTCATCTCTTTATTTATTCTTGACTTGAGCATTTAAAAAAAAGACAATCAATAAATGGTCAAAAGATGTGAACATACAATTTTCAGATGAAGAAATTAAAACCATTTCTAGTCATATAAAAATGATTTAAATCATTATTGATCAGAGAAATTCAAATTAAAACAACTCTGAGATACCACTACACACGCCTCAGATTGACTAAGATAACAGAAAAAGATAAGGATGAATGGTAGAGGGAATGTGGGAAAACTGGAACACTAATATATTGTTGGTGGATTTGTAAACTGATCCACCCATTCTGGAAAGCAATATGGAATCATGCAGAAAGGACTATCAAACAGTGCATACCCTTTGATACAGAGTCTCTATGAGGTCTGTATTCTAAAGAGATCATAAAAAAGGGAAAAGGACCTACATGCACAAAAATGTTTGTAGCAATGCTTTTGGTAGTGTCAAGGAACTAGAAACTGGAGTGGATGCCCATCAGTTAAAGAATGGCTGGATAAATTATGATATATGAATGTAATAGAATATTATTGTCTATAAGAAATGATGAGTAAGCTGATTTCAGAAAAGCTTGGAGATATTTACATGAACTGATGCTGAATAAAGTGAGAGAACAAAGAGAGCATTGTACAGAGCAGTAACAAAATTATAAGATGATCAATTCTAATGGATGTGGCTCTTTCCAATAGCTAGGTGATTCAGGTCAGTTCCAATGGACTTGTGATGAAGAGAGCCATCTCTACCTAGAGGACTGTGGAGATTGAGTATGAATCACAATATAGTGTTTTCACCTTTTTTGTTGTTTTCTCGCTTTTTATTTTCCTCATTTTTTTTCTTTTTGATCTGATTTTGCTTGTATAGCATAATTGTGGAAATATGTATAGAAGAATTGCACGTGTTTAACATATATTGGATTACTTGTCATTTAGAAGAGGGGGGAAGGGAGGGAGAAAAAAATGGAACACAAGGTTATGCAAGGGTGACTATTGAAAACTATACATATATATATATATGGAGAATACTTTGTATATATACAAATATATATACATATATATATATATGTATATATATATATATATATATTTGCTTTGGCAATTTGGGTTAAGTTACTTGCCTAAGGTCACACAGTTATGAAATATTAAGTGTCTGAGGCCAGATTTTAACTCAGGTCCTCCTCACTTCAGGATTACTATGCATATATTTTGAAAATAAAAAAGATTTTTAAAAAAGGAGAATGGCGACCAAGTGACCATGAGACACTGTTTCTTCCTACCTATTGCCATTCTGCCATTTAACTAAAACCTCAGTATATTTTCTGGCTTTAGCTTTAGCAAAAATTTAAATACCAATATAATTTGGTCCAAGATAGCATATCAACTTATGGAAGAATGAATATTAGGACAAAGATTGTTCACTAAGAGTAAAATAAATTAATACTTGAAAAATAATTTAAGAACTAAATAAGTCAATTTACCTTCTGTCCCCTTTTCTGTCATTCTCCTCCCACTATTATTAGGGAAGTAAAAGGCTTTGTAAAACCAATACAGCTTTATGTACTTTGTCCACAATAGGTTGATATGGGGGGAAAGGTTTCTAATACTCCTAGGAAAGTATTAGAGATCCCAGAACAATAAACGAGGTATCAGAGAATGATCAGGATATTTATAGAATATTGATTTCCTTTATAACATATTAAACAATTAAAACACATTCTTCCTCCCTTGCATTTAAAGACTGTGAGTCTTCATTCCACAAATCCTGTTGGTGTTGAAACTAGTGTTTTTGATGTAACTTACTAAGGAGTGCTTTAGTTCTAAAGAACTTAGTTAAGAGGACTAGACTTAGGCCAACTGGAGGAAAGGGAAAAATCAGCAGGAAACAGCATGTCCCATCCAGTACTTTGCAGAAAATCAACATTAGTCACAACAGAGCTTACATGCCACTATAGTAGAAGGGGAAGGAAGACCTTAGGAAGATTAAATTTAGCTTCTTATATCCTCCACATTTTGTCTTAATTCTCTGGGGAAGAAACACTTGACCTTTAGTTTATTAGATTATTATATTTTCTCAGCTCAAGCCTAGTCTCTTCAGTACCTGGAAAAAGTACTGTAATATTTCTTTTATTATGGGGCAGGTAAGGATCCTGCCTTATTTGTAGCTTGTTAATAGTATCTTGATATTCCCTATAGGGATGGTGGAAATTTGAACTATGTCTACACAATACTAATGTAATTGTTTGTAAATTGAGGCTTCATTAATTTTTTTTTCCAATCTCCATAACTCAGCAAATGATAAATTATAGCAATACTTCCCCTACCATCCCTGTCCCATAGGGATATATTGTTTGTATCTGGTAAATTGACTTTTAATTTGGAAATATGTAGCCTAAGACCCTGGAATGTGGGGGAACATGATTCCATTTATCCCACACCCAGTTTTATAGGATAAACATTGTGAAGTCATTCTGTCTGCAGAGATTTCTCTAGGGTTTATTTTTAAAACCCCAATGATTACTCTGCTTAGCATTTCTTGATAAGTTTTAGATAGGGTTTAAAAAAGGAAATTGTACCATTTCATTTCTGACTCTCCACTAGACTATATTATTAAATGTAGAATTAAACAGAGGCCCATGCTTTTGGTTAATATATACCATTGATAGGAATGATAATTATTATGTAAAAGAGCTAGAGGTCTTCTTTGAAAGGAGCATCATATTTAGGTTTTAGTCCAGCTGAAAAAAAATTCAAAATGAAGTTATTTAGTTAACTAGTTATTTAATTATTTATTAACTAGTTATTTAGTTTAATGAAGTTAATCTGAGTTTGAAAATTGATCCACTTCATTAATGGAATTAAAATGACTATAACCATATACCTGTGTCAGGAAAACTGAGAGTATGCGAAGGAGTTTGGGCATCTTCACAAAGTTATAGGACAAAGTCACAGGTTACATCTGTGAGGGGTTGTCAAGGAATGAGGAACTTCAGATTCTTTGTTTTCAAAACTGTTATTTTTTTCTTATATTTTAAGTTTTTAAATGTATTCCTCTCTCTTCACCCTACACTAGAAGAAACCACCATATGATAAAAATATAAAAATAAAAAAGAAAGATACAGTCTATCAGTATATATATATATTATATAATATATATATATATATATATATATATAAACACTGTGTCCATCCTCCTTTAAATCATTAAAACATCTTCCTTCATAGGTCCTTGATAGTTGATTTCAGTATTTATAATACTCAGAATAATTTAGTAATTCACAGTTATTCTTTGAATGATATTGCAGTTAGTGTATTCAATGTTCTCTGGATTCTGCTCACCACACTCTTCATTATTTCATGCAAGTCTTTCCATTTTTTTCCAAAAATCAACCTTTACATAATTTCTTATAGCACAGTAATATTCCATCATAATCATATGCTGTGATGACCGCATTTAGCACCCAGGGTATTTTAAAATCAGCTGGAGTCTGGATAAGTGAAAGTCCTTGATCTTTATTCTTTGTGGAGGTGAAGGGGAATGGCAATATAAAGTGAGAGCAATTCCGACACAAATCCGGCCAGCAGTACCTTTGATTCTCACACTCCATCCAACAAATCCTCCACCCAATCTCCTATACAACACATCAAACTTGCAAAGAGAGAGTGGGCTGGGCCATTCTTTCTCTAAGCATATATTAATAGAGTATTGTCTAATTGGTAATTAGCCATAAGTGCTCAGACCAGACCTCAATGCATCTGCTCAGCTTCAGCCCATTACAATATGACACAACTTATTTAGCCATTACCCAATTGATGTATATTCCCTCAATTCCTATGTCTTTCTTACCAAAAAGAGAGCTGCTATAAATATTTTAAAATATATAGTTTTGTTTTTTGTTTTTTGTTTTTTTTTTTATTAATCACTCTGTGAAACAGAACTAATAATAGGATTGCTGGGTCCAAAGAATATACAATTTTATAACTCTTTGACTATGATTCCAGATTATCCTCCATAATGGTTAGATTCACAGTTCCACCAACAATTTATTAATGTCCCAATTTTTTCATATATCCTCCAACATTTGTCATTTTCCCCTTCTATAATTTTAGATAATCTGATAAATGTGAGATGATATTACAAAGTTGTTTTAATTTTCATTTTGCTAATTAATAGCAATTTAAAGCATTTATTTTCCTATGAATACATATAGTTTTGGTATCTTTATTCAAAAATTCCCTGTTTATAGCCTTTGAACAGAGACTTCAGGTTGTAAGAAATCTGGATGCTTGATTCTTCCCTCTTGGAGAATTTTTGGCTTCTTTTTTTCTTAATTTTTGTTGTTGTTGTTGTTGTTGTTGTTGTTGCTGCTGCTGCTGCTTCTCTGTCTCTCTCTCTGTGTCTCTCTCTGTCTCCTTTGTTGGACTTATTTTTTTAAGTGTTATTCCAAGTTCTATTTTTTTGGGGTGGAGATAAGTAGATTCTTGCAATCCCAAGATAGGCATTGGCCTACAAAACATCATGTAATTTTCTATTTTTGTTTACAGTGTTTACGAAAAAACATCAGGATAACTCATTTGGGGGTAAATAGGCCTTTATAAAGAATTATAAATTTGACATGTATAGACTGATGAGAGTACCATGGAAAGGACTTAACACACTGTTATGTATTCTTTGGGATAATATATGGTAATAATAAAGGGAGTCATTTGTTTTTGGTGTTTGCTCATTTCAGTGAAGTCCAACTCTTTGTGACCCAATTTGTGGTTTGGGGGTTCAAAGATATTGAAGTGGTTCTGCCATTTTACTAATGGGGAACTGAGGCAAACAGGATTAAGTGACTTGCCCAGGTTCACACAGCTAATAAATATCTGAAACTGAATTAAACTCATGAAGATGAGTCCTCCTGACTTCAGACCCAGTACTACCTACCTGCCCAAAAATACTCAAGGAAATGGTTAGTTAACTGCTCTACTCAATGAACAGTCTCACATTGAATCTTTTCCATAGTTTTGCAAAACTATCCAGAATGAATCACATAATCCAATGTGTCCAAAGGCCCCACATTATAGGAATAATCATATTTTAAATGAAGGGAAATTTTATAATATTAGAAAAAAAACTCTGATCAAATAAATAAGGTAAAAGATAAAATATTTGTGCTGGACTACAGGTTACAATAATACAAGTAGCAAATAGAAAAATAATTATTTTTATATTACTTGAGGACTCCTACTTATGAAATTTTTAATTTCCATTGGTCTTCCATTACCATCTTGATTCCAACTTAATGCCACTAATTCCTTCAAACTCTTTTTCATTTTCACAAGGAAAAAGCAGTAGTAAAGGGATAGATTACTTTTTTTTAAGTTTTTGTTTTTTTTTTTTTTTTTTTTTTTAATTGGGGTTATGTAATTTACCCAGGGTCACACAGTCAGGCAGATTTTTTGAACTCAGTTCCTCCTGACTTCAGGGCTGGTGCTCTGGAATAGATTACTTTCTAGAAGCAACCTTATCGGGCTATATAAATTTAAAAAGAAATAAACAAACAAACAAATAAGTAAAAAAATGTAATGAATAAATAAATAAAATAAATAAGGCCGGTGCTAATAAAAGTTGGATTAAATCAATTTAGGTAGTTGTAGCAATAGTAGGAGAAATGTGGCAAAGGTGGAAGGAAACTTTTCATTTTCTGGATTCTCACTAAGTAGTTTATTGCCTACTATTATAGAAAGAGCACTGTATGGGCATCAGGAGATTTGAGGTTCTGAACTAGTTCCAACACTAGCCAGCCCACTGACCTTAGATATGGAATATTAATCTCCTTAGGTTTCAGTTTCCTAATTTGTAAAGTGTGGGAGTTAGATTAGATGTTGTGTAAGGACCCTTGCAATTATATATTTTATCTATGTTGTATATGCTAAATTCCATAAAAGGAACCCACAGTTTCCCCCCTTATATTATGTCCTTCTCTCAAATTCTCTTGACAAATTCATGTTAGCTTTAATTAGGAACTAATGATAATTTAGGTTTTGATAAACTGGATTGCCTGATATTATTTGAAATAGAATGAAAAAGTACAGCTTTAGCCTCTCTTAAACCTCTTTGACAATTCCTACATTTATATTTCAGTTGGAATTATATTGCACACATTATTTCTGGCTATTTTGTCATGAGAATGGAGTTAAACATGATTCCCTAACGTGTATCATTTCCTGTTTTTGATTACAGACTGTGATCTTTTAGGACTCAAATCTATTTTTATGATACTATTACGTACTGTAAAAAGTGATTCATTGTGGATTCTCCATTCAGCAATTAGCATGCTTTTGGCATTAAATCAATTGTTACTACAATAGTAATTATTCACTTTAATAAGTAAAATAATTGTTTCTAGTTATATAATTTATTGAGTTATTTTTAGTTTAAAATATCAGCTGTGTGTGTACAGAATGTAATTAGCAATCTGCCACACTTCAGCATTTTCTTCTTCAATTGGATAAACTCTTAATTAAATTTCATTATATTATTAATTGAACAATTTCTTTATCACAGAATATTCAAAATATAAAACACAATACTATTTTTCATGTAAGCAAAATGATTCAATTTTTATTTTTACCAGTCTCTTTAATCCTCTTTGGATGTTTTTACCTTAGCTGTTTTTTTTTTTCAAATTATATTAATACATAATTTTTAAAAATCAGAATAAAAACATTCAGTATAGACTGCTAGAACTTAAGAATGTTCTTTTTTTGAGGACTGACTAAATTAAGAATGTACTTTTAGTAGACACTTAATGTGTGCTGTTACACTTAATATTGAATGACATAGTCTCTGCTTTCATGGAGCTTACTGTTAAGAAGAAACAATACATATGAAGTAGCAAGGACCAAGAGAAAGTGTTTTGGTTTGAAAGGTCCTAAGGATGGTGAGTAGAGCCTAAGGGAATTACTTGGCACGTCCTTCCTAGTAGAAATGGAAATAGTAATTTGATTGCAGTTTAAAGAGTAAGAAGTGGAAAACAATGAGGATGGGGTACACTTCTGCAGCAAGACTGATGATGACTAAGATGCAACATGAAACGTGACTGGGCCATCTAGCCACATAAGTTTTCATTCAAATACTCACCAATCAAAAGTTGGAGCCAGCTGAATTATAGAGATTAGTTCCTTTGAGAAATAATCAAGATTTTATCACTCTTTTCATCAGAGATTTCTTTCAATCAGGTGCCATTGAATACCTTTGATTCAGGCAGAAAATAAAAAAATATATAAATATGTATAGGTAGATGGATATCAAATGCTCCTTTATCTCAGTTCTAGCAAAAATAATATTGAAAGCAAACAGACGAAGAATGGAGATATGTGTGAGAAGCCAGACAGATAAGAGATGCCTATTCAGCCAGATATTCAGGAAAATTGGTCCACAAATTCATTCAACATGGTTACCATTTTGTAATTCTCTATTTTAGCCTAAATTCAATTTTAGAGACTCCTGTGTTCTATTCTTAAAAAAAGAAAAAATGCTGGGAAATGACAAATATGTATATGATATGATATGTCCTAAACATTCAAGATTTCCAATTCCTATTTATTTGTTTCTATAGTTCAAGCACCTACCAAAGATAATACTAGCTGCCACTGTAAATACACAGGTGTTTTTAGTTGACTAGAGAAATAATGTGTACTAATACATTTGATTATTTTTCCTTTTGGCTTTAAACTCATAGGACTGGTGATTATTGAAATCTGGGAGGGGTCAAGTAGGCACCTTGTAGACTATTCCAAATCTCTTATTTTATAGTTGATAAGAAAGGAGAACAAGGGAGTGGAGGTGAAATACCCATAGTCACACAGATGATTTTTGTTGTTGTTCTTGTTGTTCAGTCCTTCAATCACATCTGAATTCATAATCCCATGGAACATGGTCCACGGGACCAGACCCTTCCATCCCCACTATCTCTGGAAGTCTGACCAAGTTAATGCTCCCTGTTTTCATGATACTATCTACCCATGTTCATCCTTTGCTGTCCCTTTTCCCCCTTTGCCTTCAAGCTTTCCCAATAGCAGTCCCATCTTGTCATTATGCAGCCAAGATAAGCTTCCTGCTTAGTATTTGACTAACATTAGGTGATAGAATTGGGAATTAAGCTCAATTCCTCTTCAGACTCCAGTTCTGATACCATATCACCTCCCCAGCCTTCCTGAATTTACTGCTCCCCATACTTTTAATTAAGATTAGGATAGAAGTAACATTTCCAGGCAAATGTCTTGCTAGTTCTACCTGTTAGCCAAGCCCTCTTAAAAACAAAACAAATTGGATTTCCAGGAGACTAAAAGAATAATAATGAACAAAGTAAATGAGAGGACAGTATGGTCTTATCACTGAGACAAACAGATCTATGACTGATTACACTTGGAAGAAAAATAGCCAAACTCCCTGGGGAATGATGGAAATGCCAGCCACCAGTCAACTAGAATTATGGTCATTTTGCTGAGAATGTACAGTACTTCCATCCACATTCATTTCTGAAGATAGTCAAAAGGAATGTCAGCCACAGCTGCAGAAGGGTGTTGGGTCAGGGTCTCTGCTCTAGTCTAGAGTACCGTGATAATGAGCCAAAGGTACCATTCAAATGTTTGGCTCTAAATAGAGTCAATATCTAGAGGAATGACTGAATATATGAACAACTAGGTGATGCTAGAACATCAAGCTTGGAGGCAGAAACACTCATTTTCTTTAGTTAAAATCTGACCTAGTTATTAGCTGGGTGACCCTGGGCAAGTTACTTAAACCCTATTAGTTTACTCATCTATAAAGTGATCTGGAGAAGAAAATGGCAAATCACAAAAGATACTGATCTTGTATAAGAAAACCCTGAATGTATCACAGTTAATAATAGAGGTTGACCGTATGTGTATGTATCTGTATGGAGACATCCTTGTACTTCTGAGGCAAGTTCTTCTTGACATATAATCTGGAAAATTTCAACTTTTGTGTGAGCATGGGACCCCCCATCCTGTAAATCTCAGCTGGAATAGAATCAGCACCCACTGATTTACCACATGAAAGTACCCTAATGGCAATCAAAATCTCTTCTTCAGTTAGAACTTCAGCTAGGGAGAAATTGATTTCAACTTGAGGTAAATGGTCAATAGCTTCAGCATTGATTGATGGAAGTCTGCTGAGAACACTATGAAAGTGTTCAGCTCATTTCTCTAGGACCTTATCACCTGGACAGTATAACAATGCCATGACAGGAAACTCAATCTCTTCCATTTGAATTGCTTAGAAAGATTCTGAACAAGGAAGGGCAACCAGATATATCTGTATATACATATTTGTATGTATATGTATATATATGTGTGTGTATGTGTATATGTACATATACACATACACACACATATATATATGTTTCTTTAATAGTATTTTTTTTCAAATTACACATCAAGAAGTATGTTCCCTAGATATTTTTAATGTTATAGAGTCAATTTTATATTGCAAATCACTTTGGTTTCAAATCCTGCCCCTGGCACACATTGACCATTTGACCCAGGTTTGGTCACTTTGTTTTTCTTTGCCCTTGGCAACTCTGTAAGACTGTAAATTGCAGAGAATATGCTCCCCCAAATTAACATAATTTCTTCATATATAGAAAGGAAATTCCAGTTCTAGCCCCTGTCCCAGCCTGTCATACTTTAACATTTTAAATGCCCACAATCAATACTGTGATTGATCATCTTTGATATCAAGCAGAGTGGAGTGGTGGCAGGAACTCTACCCTCAATAACAATACCAGTCATATAGTCACCAGTCAGAGGCCTACATATCTGTGCTCAGAACTGGACTTTTTCATCAGGGGAAAAAAGCCTGAAAGCTTTGAGCTGCAATTTATTTATAATTCTTCCCACATGCTGAAGTGTTGTCTCTGATAAAGACAAATCTGAGGACTCTCTGTCATGAGTTTGAGGGATGCAAGGATATTTATTATTCAGTCTGGTGAATCAGCCCTTCAAAGAAAACTACAAGATGGTTATTTGTAATATGGTTCTTCATAATAAAATATTCTAAATCTAGATAAGAGTGAAAAGCACCATGTTTATATCAGAGGAGTCATAAAATGTTTATATTATGGCCTGCTTATGTCATTGGATAACAGACATACAACTTGAAAGGTCTGACTCTTATCTATTCTAAGCCTTTCTTTTTATTGTATTTGGGTAAAATGAGATCCCCAGAGATTGTAACTTTCTCAGTAGGTATCCCAATTTTTTTTTGAATAATCCAAATCCAGGGATCTTTACATTTGATTAACTTACTACATTAAAATAATACCTTTTAAAAATTCAGTATTTTAGATCCTCTTAGAGATGAAGGGAAAGATGATGACTTTATGAAAAATTGGTAAGTCTTTGAAACCTACAGATGACAAATAAAGAAAAGTTGTATGCTGTCATTGTCCCCATGGTTTGTCTAAACATTGGCTTGATCAGTAATTGGGGTCCAAGTGTAAGCTACAAGAGGTACAGATTCCAAATGAAAGAGTTCAGTCTGGCAAGGAGGAGACATGAAGTGAGCCTACCCCAGAAGGATGGACAAGCCTTAGATAGAAGAGATAACTATGATCAGAGAGTTGAGATGAACAGGAAAATCTGTCTAATGAAAACCATATCAAGTGATATGGAAGAGACAATCAGTTTCAAAAAGACATCTTTTCTGGGGTGGTCGAATAGAAAATTTAGAGCAGGAATTCTTCATTTATTTAGTGTCATGGAGTTTAAAGGAGTCCATGATATACAAACTCCTTTGACAATCTGATAAAGCTTATGAACCCTTTATCAGAATACTGTTTTTAAATATAGAAAATATATAGAATTACAAAGAAAATCAATTACATTAAATAAAGATTTATTTTTTTCTAATCTGAGTTCATTATATTTCTGAAATATGTCAATAAACCCTTGGGGATTTCATAGATTTAGATCCCTGAATTAAAGCAAGGAAACCCCCAGAAAAAGGATGAGTTAGCCTAAGGCCTGAAACTGAAAGGAGATGGATTTGTAGCCTATAAAGAGAAAATATTTTATCTAATTGTGATAAGGAGTGAAAGAAGGGTCCTCTTGAAGTCTCCAAAAATCACTAGAGGACCTTATAGATTTTATAAAACAGGTGAAGTGAAGGAGTAGGTGAGGGAATCTCAGGTATTTATTTTTTGCACAAGTTATTCACAGGATGATTTCCATAAATATAGAGAGCAGATATTGTTGTAATTATCTCACTCTTTTAGTTGATTGAAAAGAAGAGAGAAGTGAGTGAAGATGCTCCTCTATTCTTAAATTTCTGTAAGTGATAGGGGAAAGAGCAGTGTTAAATGTATTCCAATTTCTCCCTTCAGTAACTAATATCCTCAATAACTACAGCTCCACAAACCAATTGTGGCAACACAATGTCCTCTCAATTTCTTCCATTGTCACCACCTTTGGTCATAACTATCTGATCCTATCACTCTTTTAAAAAAATTAACATTTTTATTTAAAATTTTGAATCCCAAATTCTATCTTTCTCTCCTTTATACCTGCACTAAGATGATAAGTAATCAGATATAGGTTATACATGTGCAATCATGTAAAACATTTTATATTATTCATTTTATACAAGAATGCTCAAATTTTAGAAATGAAAGAAAGCAAGAGAAAAATAGCATGCTTCAAGACTCCTAGAATCAAATATACATTAGATTTTAAATCTGGAAGGAACAGTGGAGTCCCTCTAGTGAAAACATTCTATTTTATAAATAAGCAAACTCAGATCTATGAAAGTTAAGTAACTCAAATTATGATTTTTTTCTATTTGACCAGTACTACATTTACATTATGATTTGACTTTTAAAAACAATACATGTGAACTTTTACAAAATGAGAGTACTGGACTTGCATATTTCTAAGCCTGTTGTGAGCTCTTCCACTCTGTGTCAGGAAAATGTCTTTTTGTCTGTTTTCCTATCCAAATTTGAACAGGGAAAGAGATGTCTCTTCTGGGGTTCACTTTGTGAGAATATAAACATTTTAGAGTACTCATAATATTTGCAAGCAATCTGAACTTGTTTTAGAAATGCAAAAGATGGACAATCACAGTGCTTGTCACAGATATTCTGATATTTATTCTTTGCCCCAATTATAAAAAAAAAAAAACTGCCACTAAAGAAGTGTTTCTCTGCTATTTTCCCATGATTTATTTCATTTGAGATTGAAACTAAATCCAAAATTTGTTCAATATTTCATGAATTATGTAAATGAAATGCACAAATACAATGCATAGAGGAAAAAAAAGGTCCCAATGTATTAAGCAGGAACTGCATTGGTAATGGAGGAAGGTAATTACCAAATGAATTGCAGCAAACATGTTTGTCTGTGCATTCTGCACTATTCAGAGAAAATCTTTCCTGCATTTATTTCTAATGGAGCTTATTCTCCCATTGGCATATAAAAGATTTTTGCATGGAATTGTCCCATTCATTGATTGGAGTAGGGAGAGAATCCTAGGATGATACATTTTCCCACATTGATGGGAGAATTATTCCCTTTACTATTTTTCTCCCACTAAAACAATCTCTAGGAGACATTATTTTCCTCTTCACTTGCATGATGAGTTTGATTGTCAGGAGATTCAATAGACTGAGAGAGCAAAATTATTTTTGTGTGTAGGATTCTAATATAGAAAATAAAAACTGGTATCATTTGTTATTTTTCTACTGTTGGTATAAAAAAGTAAAGACAAAATTTCAGTCAATAGTAGAGAACTACACCATGTCCAAAATTCCTTTCATTGCTAATATAGCATGATTTTATTCTAAGATTACTGAGTGGTGTGTATTAGCAAGTAAGAAATTAAAGGTTCTAGATACTATCCCCTGCTTTATCCAGGTTCTCAGACTGCTTCATCGCAATCTCAGGGAATAGGTCCAATTTTGGAATTTCTATTCCACAGTTCAGCATCTGAGAAGAATTAACTCCAATTTAAGGAGTCAAGGAATATGGCCCCAAAGTCCAAAGGTTTTTACCTTTCCCAAAGTTAGAAGTCCAGAGAATAACTGGTTTGAATAATATTATATTAATTATTAATTTTATCATTACTTTTACTTTTGGGGTACATGCAAATGAATAGAAAGTTAGATACACACTTATACAAAATAAATGTTTTCTCCAATTTGCTGGTGAGGGCAAGAGGGTGAGGTGTGTCTTTAGCTGAATGGCTATAATAACATCTTTTACTGTATTATCTTTCCTAAGATTGTGTTGAGAATGGTAATGGTGTTAACAAAACATTTCCTTTTGGATAATATAATTCATTGCAGCAAAATAGTTTTTAGAGAATGGTGGAATATAGTGATGGTGAAGACCTCTTAATTTTTCCTTCCCATGTGCAGCATATCCTTACATTAATAAAACTATGGTTTATTAAATCTAATTTCAAAGGCATACCTATCACCATTTCCCTTGAAAGCTATGTTTTGAACATTTTTCATAATATTCAAACTAGGTTTCCTCTCCTTAATTTCTTTTCATTGCTTATTTTGGCATTTATACTTTTTTACTGCTTCTCATCACACACTAGCTTCCACCCGCCCCTTTATTTTCAGTAGACTTGATAGTCAACCTGGTGGATAGAAAGACAAATTAGAAAGTTTAGTCTAACTTTAGGTTAGGGACTTGGCAAGTCACCACAGAAATCAATACCTTTTTTCCCTCTGAGTGGGCATATCCCAGCATCCTCTCTGCTAAAAACCTAAGATCTTCTATCAAAAGTTCCACAATAGAAGTAGAAGAAACCATGGATATCACAAAAAGGAAACTGGCCAAGAGAAGCAAAGTGACTTCCCAGGCCCCATAGGAAGCAAGTAACAAAGCAGAGATTCACACCCATCTATTCAGACTACAAATCCAAAGAATCAGACAACCTTATCAGCCTTGTACTTCTGTCATAGAAAATCCTAGAAGTTCAGATTTCATCTCAACACTATTCACTTGGTAATTTGCTTCCCTAATTGGAAGCTGTAGGGATACAGAGTTTCCAATTGTGCCTTTATTTGCCTATGAATTCAGTGGAAAATAAGCAGTAGATTAAAACCATTTTCTCCTGTTGTATGAAAATTGCTCTTTATGGAATATTTTTCAGTATTCTTCATTGTGCTGAGGAACAGAATAAGCCTCTCAGGTTATTACTTGCCATTTTTGTGCAATTGAAATATGTCTAAAAGGCAAGTGTTTTCCCTTGAAGTATCATCCCATCAAGATTTTGTTATATTTTCTCACTTTTTCTTCCTTTTACTCCTCTAAGAAAGGATGAAGAGGACTCTTAGAAACTAACCACAAAGTATTAAGAAGTTAAGTCCAGTGTGAATCCATTATCTATTGAAGACAGAAACAGAAAAATAGGAGAGAGAAACAGAGACAAAGAGAGACAGAGAGACAGAGACAGAGATAGACACAGACAGACATAGAGAGAGAGACAGAGACAGATAGAGACAGACACAGAGACAGATGGAGACAGAGACAAAGAGAGAGAGGCAGAAAGACACAGACACAGAGTCAGAGGCAAAGAAGTAGACAGAACATCAAGAGAAAGATAGAGCAAGAGAGACAGTCAGGAACAAAGAAACAAAAGACAGAGACAGATAAGTAGGTAGATAGTAATGAAAAGATGTGAGGTTGGAAAAAATAGCCATAACAAAAAAAAATAGTATACATGGGTCTCTTAACCAAGGATAAATGAAATATTTAGTGTATTGGCTTCATTTTCCATAATTGGCTTTATGAAAAGTGTTACAATGGAAAGAACATTAGATTTGGGATATGAGGACTTAGGTTTGAAACCAAATCTTTGCTTTGCTCTTTATTACTTGTGTGACCTTATTTGCTCCTCTATAAATAGAAGTTGGAATGAGAGGGGCTTGATCACTAAGGTCACTTTCAATTTAAATCTGAAATCTTACATACAATCAAAGTTTGTTTCCCCCAATCGTTCAAAATAGTCTCCTCACCTAATCTAGCAATATTTAAATAATATTGGGAATTTTTAAAAATTTTTTTCTGTTTTTCTGCCTTTTCTATTGAAGATACCCTTTCTTTGTTAGCATTTGGAAAGGCTATAAGAACATGGGCAAATGATGAAAAAAAAGGTGTGAAATTTATGGGCCAGGTTGTTCATACCTTGTCCAAGTTGGCTTACATTCACCAAATTATGAAGAAGCCATCTGTTTATTCAGACTTTTTCTTGAGTGGCCCTCTTGTGGTTATTTTTCCTAGAAACTAGAGCTTTTACCTTAACCCTATTTTGTTATCAATGAAAAAAAAAAAAAAGTTGTAAATAGCCTCTGTATTTTTCTATTCTAGAATATGAGCTAGCTTTAGGCATGCTTCTGAAAAATAAAAGACTCTTTTTTTGAGAAATTAGAGCTTGATATCTGGGCCAGAGTCTTTTTGCTATGCTGACAAAGACTTTGGAATGCAAATACCTGAGCAAACAACATTTTGACTCTACTGCAAGAAGACCTCCACCTGGAATAATTTTAATGGCCTCAAAGCAGTCTATTTCTTTATATTTCTCTTTCTCTATCTCTACCTCCTTCCCCCACCCCTCTCTCTTTCCTCTTATTTTTCAATCATCCCTCTCTTCTCCTCTTTCTTTCTGTTCCACTCCAACTGTTCTTTCCTCTCCCTTCCTTCCCTTTGTCCTCCCTTTTTCCCTTCTTCCCTCCATTCTTCTTTCTCCCTCCCTCCCTCCTTTTCTCCTCCCTCTTGCTCCTCTTTTTTGCTGGATATACATCTCTTTGTCTCAAATTATCGCAGGTATTGTTTCAATTACCTAGATTTTTTGAATTTATGGAATATTGCCTAAATGCAAATCAAACAGGTAAATTAACAAAATAACATTTATTAAACTCCTATATCACATAAGGATAGGCTTTACTTCAGTTTTAGCTCATTTTTAGAAATGAGACAGGAATTCCACAAAACTTTCACTTAAAGACTGTAATAAGTTGATCCAGTTTTGAAGGATAGCTAAATCTAAATTGAAAAGGAGTGATCTAATAATGTCATATCTCTCTCTCTCTCTCTCTCTCTCTCTCTGTATAGTATAGGTCACTTACTTCTCTAGACTTTAGAAAAGAACCACAGTCTCTCTTTCTCTCTATTTCTCACTGTTCCCCCATCTATCTACCTATCTATCTATATATTTAGCTATCCATATTAACTTTTTGAAGCAAACCCTAAAACAATACAGTATCTATAAAATGGGAGGATTAGACTAGATTTCTAAGATTCAAACTCCAGCAGGTTATGTCTTATAATAACTATAGTCTTTCAGGACACTAAACAACGAAAGGAAATAAGACAATTTTCTAAAGCTTCTGTTAGAGTCACTCATCAGAGGCTGGAGCTTTAGCTTCCCAAAGCATTACATTAAGTCAGAATCACAATAACCAAAAATTATATCATGGATGAAGTCATTTGACATAGCAAGATACCTCAGGGAAGCTATCTACCATCTGAGCTCTTTAAAATCAAACAACACAAAAAGATCAATATCTTCCTTCAAAATTGTGTGTGTGTGTGTGTGTGTGTGTGTGTGTGTTCAAAAAAAAGCAATAAAAAAAAATAGCTCCAGGAATGAAAGCTGTCAAGTTTTTATCACTGAACACATTTTCACAGCTCAGTTAACCCTTGCCCTTCCCTCCAGAAAAGAGCTATTTATAATGGACACCCATGGATCCTACATCATTCCATTGAGAACAGGGCCACCATATTAATTACATAGTAAGAGGGATGAAAAAGCTGTGCTTTAACCCTGATACACTTTAAAGTGGACTTTTCTGACTCCATAACCAGGTGTTCTTTTATGTATTTACTAAATGAGTGATCAGGACCATCATTATACAAAACCACTCTTATGACCCCCAGATATTAGCAAGTTCTTTTTTATGATTAGGGCAGTAGGACAGACTTTGCTTGGGCTTTTATTAACTTGGCACATGACTATGCTTTCAGAAGGGACTTTCAGATACAGACTTCTGTCATATTTACCATATGGAATTACTGGGCTCACAGTGCTATGAATTTTTCTTGGCTCTGGGCCTGATTTGGCGATTATCAGTGCTATCCAGGATTTTCTCCACTGGAGACAGTGCTCAGAATAAACTGGTATCTCAGAAAAACAGCTGAAAATCAGGGAAATCTTAATGGCTACTTCCATTTGCAAAGAGGAACAGTGGCTTATGGAGAACTTTACAGGGACCATTAAAGAAAGGTTCAGACATCCCCTCAAATCTAATTTTGTGGTTTGGTTATTTGAGCTGAATGCTAGTGGTAGGGAAGGAGTACATTGTTATGCCCGGAGCCCTTAAAAGTTCAAAAAAGTAGATTTTGGCTCAGGTCTGAATTATTGGTGCTTCTAAAAGTCCAGATCTGAACTACCCTAAGGAAAATCCATAGGAAATATAACACATTCACCACATCTCACAAATAATATGAAAAAGCTTGAGAATGAATTGAGAAGTTTGCTAAGTTCCTTCTTGGCAGAAAAAAATATCTTTTATTATAAAAGTCCTTCTCACTCAGAATGGAGGGCCACTGAACTTCCTGGTCTCATCAGTAATTATAATACATTTTTAATGATCCACTTGGATTTTTTCCAGGATTGAATTTGCTATTGCACAATCCAGATGGTGAGAAATTCTAACTCCCCAATTCTATAAGGCAGTAAATAGAGTACTCTGGACCTGGACAGTCAATCAATCCTGATCAAATTCAGGAGGGAAGGAAAGAGGGAGGAAAGAAAGGAAGGGAGGGAAGGAGGGAAAGAGGGAAAGAGAAAGGGAGGGAAGAAAAACAGAAAGGAAGAATGAGAAAAAGAAAGAGAAAGAAAGAAAGAAATGGAGGAAAGAAGGAAGGAATGGAAGAAAGAAGAAAGGGAAAAAATAAGAAAGAATGAAAGAAAGGAGAGAGAGCAAGAAGAAAGGGAAGGAAGGAAGAAAAGAAAGAATGAAGAGAAGAAAGGGAACAAGAAGAAAGAAAGAGCAAGAAAAAGAAAAGGAGGGAGGAGAAAAAACCAGTCATAGAATCATACATTTATGTCTGAAAGGAACTTCAGAAGCTTTCTAATCTAAACTCTGCATTTTAAAGATAAGGAAACTGAGGCCTGGAGAGGTTACAAGTCTTGCCCAAGGCCATGTTACATGCAATAAGTAGCAGAGCTGGAATTTAAACCTTTCTCTTCTGATTCTAAAAAACATTGACTTTTTTTTTTTTTTTTTTTTTTGTACTATGAGAAGTAATGCCGAAATACAGGCACAAGAAACCAATGTAAGTTAATATTTATTTTAATGGAATTATTTCATTAATTGTCTTTAATTCTGATGTGAATTTAAATTACCATGAAAGTGAGAACTCCCTCCACCAGAGCTGGGAGTCCATAACTGAGTTTTTATTTATATGTATATGTATTTTTACTTCATTTAGTAGAATGTAAGTTTTGTTTTGTTTTGTTTTGTTTTTGAGATCTAGAACTATTTGATTTTTGGATTTGCAGGCTAGGGCAGAAAATAGTAAATGCTCATTTAATGAATTAATTGTAAGTAAGTCTTGAAGAGTTATATATATATATATTTATCTAAGAGTCAGAAATTAAATGACTTGCTGCAGGAAAGAACTACCTTTCTGAGATGAGATTTGAACTGGAGTCCCAGCTCTCACTCTGTCCAATATGCCATAGATGCCTTTCTAAAATAGGATTCTTTTGTTCTTTTTTCCCCTTTTGATCCAGGGAGCACTGCTTCCCTCAGAATAGAACTAATATATAGAATACTTTTTTCCTTTTAATCACAGAGAAGACTCATCATACAGCTCACAAAACAGCCAATTAAAATATATTTTTGGTTAAATGGTGCTTTTAAATATTTGGATATAAACCATCATTTCATGCATCTTCATAGAAATGACTGGGAGACAAAGTGTGTTAGGAATTGTAAAAAATAGATCATACCCCTGAAATACTTCCTGGCTATTAAATAAAAAGGGATAATAGTTGTGCCCAGAGACAAGTAAGTCCTATAGTAGATTTGTTAGTGTATATATATGATATTTTAGCAGAGCCATTAAGGCATTGTCAGTTTCAAAAAATATGTGAAAATGTCTTGCTTTATGTTTAACATGCTCATTTTTATTCAAACCATATCTTGTACCAAGGGATATGCTATGAGTCATGCAGTCTCTGATTGTACTGCTCATACAAGCTGATTTGGAAGATGACAGGATTCAGAGTGTTTTTTGCAGAGATGGATAATGGATCCTCACATATGATTATACATTTTGAGCATTGGAAAAATTTAACATAAGGGCCACATGTGTGGTCTGTAGAGTTCTATGTGACATTTATATATTAACCTGAGGTCACATGATTCCCCCAACTACTAGGGCTTTCCCTCCCACATTAAAAAAAAAAAATATATATATATATATATGTAAATTATTTTGTGTAAATCTTGTTTGTGTCAACAGTACATTAGTCATCCCTCCCCCCCTTCCCCCCCTAGAATGTAAATTGCTTAAGGGGATTTTTCATTTTGGTCTTCCTATCCCTAGCATCTCACAGAGTACCTGGCACATAGTAAGCATGTAATAAATGCTTGTTAGCTTATTGATTTCGTTATTGTGAAAGTTCATTAACAAAGAAACAAAATGAGTACTCAAAGAATTAATCTGATTGATCTGACATTGAATTTTCTTTTAAATTTACTAGGATTATTTTTTTCTGCTAAAGAGAAAAGCAAGACAGGGAAATGACCCCAAATGAACTGGATTTGGGTGATGATCAGCTTGTGGAAAAAAAGCAATGAGAACTAGCTGGGTTTTTCCATGTAAACATCAATATGGGCCATCTGATTAAACAAGAAATAGGAGATGAAAAACATATGGCTTTTGAAGTCAACCCTGCCACTCAGTTGCTGTGTGACCCTAAATAAGTTAATTATTAAGTTAATCATAATTAATAATTGGGATATTAATAATTTAATTAGCATTCATTTGCCTCAGTTGTTCTTTTATTTTTGAAAAATCAGGCTTGTGAAGTGCATTATCAAACATCCTGATACACTTGCTGCCTAGCTGACAAGGGTTCTTCTTATCCTTATCCCACTAATTTTCATCAGTTCTTAATCTCTTTGACTAAGCACTGAACGACATTCAGAATGTTGGAATGAGGGCTGTAATGACTCATTATTTTAAGTGTTGTATTCATATCTAGACTTCCCTTCTTCTTCATCTGCATCCATGGAAACACTTTCAGACCTCAATCTTAAGTACTGTCTCCTCCATGATGCCCTCCTTGGTATCCCCAGCTGAATATTATCTCTTCCCTTTCAGATTTTCCTTGAGTATTTTCTTTGTTTCTCCTTTGCTCTATCATAGTCTACTTTGTCTATATGTTGCATTTTCCTACTAGATTGTACATATCTTGAAGGCAAGGACTATGTCATTTTCCACATATGTATTCCCAGTGTGCCTACCACATAGTGGGCATTTAATAAATATTCATTGTATTGAATTGAGCTGAAGAGTCTGAAATCAAAAGTACAGCTGAGAAGAAAGACCAGTAGAAATGGAGCTCACAGAAAGCCCATTTAGCAGTATCAACAAGCATTTCATAAATGCCTACCATGTGTCAAGCACACAAATACATAAACATGGAGTCTTAAGTAAAACATGATAAAAAATAAACAGTTTCTGCCCTCAAGTAGTTTACTTCCTATTGGGGGGGGGGAAATACACTTAAATTTATTTAAGATATTTGCAAAAATTAATATGTTAATTTATAAGAAAAAGGCACTGCCAGCTAGAAGAACTGAAAAATGGCAGTTGAACTGAGTTTTGACAGAAGTTAGGGACATAAAAAGGCAGTAAATAATAAGGTGTGGACTCTAGTCTTGGGAAACAATAGACAGAGGCACAGAGACAGAAAAAGAAATTTTATATGTGAGGAACAGGAAGAAAACCCATTTATTTGTATTATTGAATGTAGAAAGGATAGTGATTATGTCTAATAAACCTAGAAAGGATGGAGCCAGGTTGTCATGGTCTTTAATGCCAAGGAGAGGACTTTATATTTAATCCTAAAGATGATGGGAAGTCACTGGGGTTTTTGAGTGAGGGAATGACACAGAAGTGCATGTGCTTTAGAAATATCCATTGGACAGTTTTGTGGAGGATGGATTAATGAAGGAAAGGCATTGCAATGATACAGTTGATAAGTTAGAAGGGCTTGGAAAATGGCTGAAAAAGTTGTGGTATATGAAGGTCAATGGAATATTATTGTTTTACAAAAAAATGATGAACAAGCTGATTATAGAAAGTCCTGGGAAGATTTACAGGAACTCATGCTGAGCAAATCAAACAGACCCAGGAATACCTTGTACAAAATAAGAGCAAGAATGTGCAATGATCAACCATGAAAGAGATTTGTTTCTTCTCACTGGTTCAGTGATCCAAAACAATACCAATAGACTTTTGACAGAAAATACCATCTGCATCCAGAAAAAGAATTAAGTAAACTGAATGTAAATAAACACATGCTATGTTAACTTCTTTTTTCTGTTTTTATGTCTCCCATGGTTTTTCCCTTTTGCTCTGATTTTTTTTCTTTCTCAACATGATTCATAAAATAATGTGTATTATATATATATATATATATATATATATATATATATATATATATATATATATATTTAAAGTTAGGAGTGCTTGAATTAGGGTAATGGTCATGTGAATAGAAAGAAAGGAATGGATATGAGAGAACCTTTTGGATATAAAATTGACCATAATAAGCAATTGTTTGGATATTTAGAATTAGGGAGAGGAAAGGATTCAAGATCACTCCAAGAATATGAATATTTGGCAGTTGTTGTTGTTGTTTTGTTTGTTTGTTTGTTTGTTTGTTTTTGGGGGGGGGAGGTTGAAAGGTGAGAAAAGTACATAAGAGAAATACCCTGGGCCGCCAAATCATTTAAATGAAAATCTTCAGGAGATTATAAGGAACAACCAACATAAAGGCAGAAAATGCTCTTTCAGAAGCTGTTTTACAATATCTCAGGGAATCCTTCAGTTTATAGGATGAAAAACATAATAAAATGAATCTTTATTTCCCTCTTGCAGCAAAAAAAGAAAGAAATTCTATGAGAAAGTCACTTATCACTATGCAGACAATATTTCTAATTTATGAGAAGATTGCTAAAAATAAAACAATCCTTAAAATACAGGTTTTGAATGTTAGGTTTATTTATTTATATATTTTTTTACTCTGAAAAGGGCTTCTCCTGCTATTTATACCCCATCTGCACAAGCCAGTTTTTCAGTAGCTAACTCATCATCAACATGACTCATATTTCCTTATGCCCTGATACCATATGTTTCTCTAAGTAAAATTCTTTTTTCAAGTATTTTTTCTCATATAATTACTGAGATAGGAAGATGGAACTGCATTATAAGAAGTCATTTAGAAGACTTTTTTTCTTTTGAATGAACTTCAGAAAGCCTAGAAATCTTGATATCCAGCCATCAAAAATGCCTTAAATCAACCTTATATGAATTCCATTAGATAAACTAATGGGTAAAAATTGCAAAAGGGAATTGTTATGCTAATCTCATAACTTCAAAAAGGCAAAATTTACAAAGAGCTTAGCAAGTAGACATTTTTACCAATGAAATTAGCATGATATTCTAGAATGTGAAGTTCAGGTAAAGAAGCATCAGGGAAACAGAGTAGAAAGTTGGCCTCCTAAGTGCTGTATCCTGATCTCCTCACCATTTTACGGGCTACATGCAAATTTGTACTATTTGGTTTTTTCAGCTTCAAAATTTGAGATTCTAAATATCTATAAGCACTATATTTCTTCCTCAAGTCAAAAATTAATGAGTTGAGTGTCAGGAAGCTTAAGTAATTTTTAACATTTCTTTTTAAAAGGTATAATATAATATAAGGATAATAATAGCTAATACTTATATACTGCTTTAAGGTTTATAAAGCACTTTATATTTTATATATGTATAAATGTATATATGCATACATAATAGACCTACATCTTATTGTGTTGACATGTTTATTATATGTATGTATTGTATTTGCTTATATGTATACTATATATAGATATTGAGCATGTATTTATCTATGGAGATATGGATATGGATTAATCTTATTTAAGCTTCAAAAGTACTCCTTGGTAGGCAAGTGCTATTATTTTATCCATTTTGCAAATGAGAAAATATAGAGGAAGTTAACATGAAGAAAGGGAGGGAGAGATGGAAAGGAGTGAAGGAGATTGATCTTATTAAGCACCTACTATGTGCCAGGATCTGTGCTAAATACTTTACAAATATTATTTCACTTAATTCTCATAACAATTCTGAGAGTTAGGTATTATTGTTATCTCCATTTTACAGCTGAGGAAACTGTTACAAAGGTTAAGTGAATTTCCAGGATTATATGGCTAATAAATATTCATGATTCATTTGAGCTAAGGTGTTTCTGACTATAGGTCCAACGCTCTACCCATGGTCACTTTGCTGTTACAAGGGAGGATTTAAATTCAGATCTTCCCAAGGAAGCTGGATGTTACAATGATAAGAGTATTGGACTTAGAATCAGGAAAATAGGAGTTCAAATTCAGCCTTAGACACTTACTACCTATGTGGCCGTGACTTAGTCATTTAAACTCTCTCTGCCTCAGTTATATATAAGAACTTTATCAAATTTATAAGAAATATATAAATATAAATAGATATATATATAATATGTATATAAATATATATAATATATAATATAATATAATATAATAGATATAGATATATATAAATAGAAATAGAAATATATAAATATATAAGAACTTTATCAAATTTCAAGGTGCATTGTCATCATTTAT
The DNA here is from genome assembly GCF_902635505.1 of Sarcophilus harrisii. Lineage (NCBI taxonomy): Eukaryota > Metazoa > Chordata > Mammalia > Dasyuromorphia > Dasyuridae > Sarcophilus > Sarcophilus harrisii. The sequence continues at coordinate 149,409,105 of NC_045426.1, read as the reverse complement.
TAGTTACCAATATTCTGCTAATTACTACTTAAACTCTACTTGAAAATGTCAAACAGGTAAATATTACAATGAGATTAATTTCTTACATGTAGTTGATGAAAAAATATATGTAATATATATAATATATATTTATGTTTTAATAATATCACTTTAATATTGTTAAGTAACAAATGAGTTATCAACCTGCCTTAGTGGATGTAGTTTTCACATCAATTCAGGGATAAAACCACAGGTCCAGACTAAAAATAAATACTAAAATATTTTTTAAAAATACTCTTTAATTCACAGTTGTATACCCCATTAATACTTATAAAGTTACTTCTACTTGGAGAAAAGAAAATATGCCCAGAGGTATTAAAATCACCATTTCTTTGTCCTCATAACTCAGGAATTCTTATTTCTATATATTGTGCTCTTGACTTAAATTTCTATCCTTTATTTTCACTTGAATCAATAGAGAAAAGAAAATGTTGTTTGTATATATTATTAATCATTATCCAAAGGACTGTCATTGTCTATAGCCTTCACCAATGTCCTTTCACTTTTCAAAGAATCATTAAATTCTTCAGCAAAAAGACCTCAGAGCTCTTTTAGTCTCACTTTCTATTCTAAATTGGAATTTCATATAATATTCATGACAAATCCAACCTCAACTTGAATGCTTTCATCAATGGGAAAATCCCTTTCTCACAAAACTCCATTTTACTTTTGAATCATTCTAATTTTTAGAAAGTTCTTTCTTTACTTTAAAGTAAATTAAAGCATATTTTTTTTTTTAAAAACTTCTACCCGTTGTCTTAGTATTAGAGGTACATAAAGGCCAATTAAGAAGATGAAGGCAATTCCAGAACTGATTCTCCTTGTTCTTCCTCCTTCCCTCAGAGTTGTTTCTTCTCCTTTTTCAAAATTAATTTATTTTTAATATATATTGCTTTATGAATCATGTTGGGAGAGAAAGAAGAAAAGTAACAATCATGGGAGAGAGAGAGAAAAAAAACAGGAAAAAAAAGTGAATGTAGCATATATTGACATATTCATTCTTCATAGTTCTTTTTCTGGATGCAGATGTCATTTTCTGTCCAAAGTTTATTGGGATCACTGAACCACTGAGAAGAACCAAGTCTTTCATAGTTGATCATCACATATTCTTGTTATTTTGTACAATGTGTTCCTGGTTCTGCTTGTTTTGCTCAGCATCCATTCATGTAAATCCTTCCAGGCCTTTCTAAAATCAGCTAGTTCATTTTTTACAGAGCAATAATATTCCATTATCTTCATATACCACAACTTGTTCAGCCATTCCCCTCATCTACTGATTTTCCCATTCTTTGTGACCACAAAAAGAGATGTTACAAACACTTTGTACATATGGGTCCTTTTCCCTCCTTTATGATTTCATTGGAATACAGACTTAGTAATGACATTACTGGGTCAAAGTGCATGCATAGTTTTATAGACCTTTGGGCACAGTTCCAAATTGCTCTCCAAAATGGTGGAAATCATTTCACAACTCCACCAATAATGCATTAGTGTCCCAGTTTTCCCGTATCCCTTCCAACATTTATCATTGTTTTTCCTTTCATTTTAGCCAATCTGAGAGGTGTGAGGTAGTACCTTGGAGTCATTTTAATTTGCATTTCTCTAATCAGTAGTGATTCAAAGCATTTTTTCATATGACTATAGATGATTTTAATTTTGTCTTCTGAAAATTTTCTGTTTATATCTTTTGACCATTTATCAATTGGGGAATGACTATGTTCTTATAAATTTGTTCTTTATACATTTTAGAAATGAGACCTTTATCAGACACATTGGCTGTAAAGATTTTTCCCAGCTTTGTATTCCCTTTTAATTTTGTTTCTCCTAGTTTTGTTTTCCAAAAAACTTTTATATTTAATGTAATCAAAGTTGTCTGTTTCTTTTCTTGATAAAATATCTCCCATCTCTTTAAACTGTTGCTATATGGCCTGCTCATAGTATTTTCCTCATTCCAGGCATTCTTCTTAACTAAGAATAAAGTATCTCTAGAATTGAAAGGAACCTTAAACATTCTTGAGTCCAACCCCATCATCTTACAGCTTAGGAAACTGAAGCTCAGAGAAGGAAAAAAAAAAATTTGCCCACATTTTTAGTCAGTAAGTGACAAGACTCAGATTCAAGCCTGAGACTTCCAGCACTATTTCCACTGTGTCATAACTCCTTTCTTCTTCAATCTGTTTTTTCTATTTTCGAATTGTAAGTTCCAAGACAATTATTTTCTAAATGATACTTGTAGTGGAACTGAGGATACAAAGACAGAAATAAAGACGGCTCAGGCTTCCAAGGAGCTTACATTAAAACTACACAGAGTAATACAGATGTCATTTGAATAGTGCTGAGTGCAGTCAATAAATCAATGGAGACACAAAGGCAAAAATAAAACAACTCCTTCCTTCAATAAGCATCCATTTTATACCTCACACTGCACTCTATCTCTTGTTTGTTCACCTATCTATAAGTCTGACAGGTAATATGTTCCATGTTTTTTGAATTTTCTTATATCTCTCTTAATATCCAGATTTCATATCCATTTTTAATGTTATCCTAGTAAATGGTGTATGATATTAGTCCACATCCAGCTTCTGCCAAATTGCTTTCCAGTTTTTCCCAACAATTTTTATCAAATAATGAGTACTTATCCAAAACTTAAGTCCTTACATTTGTTAAATAGGCTACTGTATTTATTAGCCACTGTAAATCATATGTCTACTTTATTCAACTGATCTATCTTACTATTTCTTAGCCAGTACTAGATATCACTGCTTTATGAAATAGTTTAAGATGTGGTACTGCTATAACTCTTTACATTCCTTTTTTAATTAGTTTTTTTTAATATCCCTGATGTTTTGTTTTTCCAAATGAAGTTTATTTTTTTTTTCTAATTCAGTAAAATGTTTTGGTAATTTAATTTGAGTGACAACATATAAATTAGGTAAAAGTGTCATTTTTTATTAAATCGGCCTTGACAAACCATGAACAATGAATATTTCTCCAATCATTTAAATATGATCTTATTTAGATAAAAAGGAGTTTTTAATAATTGTGCTCAAATATACATATTTATGTCTAATGGAAGCCATTTCTAAGGTGAAGCATGAGAGAGAAGAAAAAAGTAGAAAAAGAAAGCTACTTGATAACTTTATTATATATTTAAAGAGAATAGCAAGTTATACATAATGGATTTGCAAATTCCTGTACATAAATATGTATATTTGAGCAGAATTGTTTTTGAGTTCTACTATGTTACGGAAATGTTTTATTTCTTAAGTTCAGAAAATCTAAAAAAAAAATTGAAGATTTGGAAGGGAGGGAACCCAACTTATAAGACATTTAAATGCCAAACAAAATAGTTAATATTTTATCCTAGAAGTTAGAAGGAACAAGTAGAATGTATTGATTGTGATGGTGATGGTGTGTTCAGACCTGCATTTTAGGGAAATTATTTTGGCAGCTGTGTGAAGGATACACTGAAGTGGAAAGAAACTTGAGAAAGGAAAATAAATTAGGAGGAAGATAATGAGGATCTGAATGAGCTAGGATAGTGAACTTCTATGTGGGTAAAGAAAAGAATACACCTAAGAGATATTATGGTCTGTGACTTCCTTTGTTTTAGAAGCTCTACTCCCATTAATGCAGCTAGATTACATTAGTGATTTTTAAGAGGTAAATCAAACTGTCAGTTCATATTCTACATTCCTATAATCTATGCCTGACTATTTTTACATATATACAAAATAGGAGTGAATAAATGAATGACATGAGTTAATAAAATGTTTCACATGGCACTTAAATCTAGAATAAGTATCTATAATCTAAATTGATGGTATGTCATATGATCTAAAATGAAAGAGAGCAATTGAGAAACCAGATTACATATTTTGAACTCAAATGGATTTTATACATCAAGAAAGTACAGAAAATGCTTCTCCGCTTGCATAATCGGATGGGTAAACCTAAAATGATGTCTAAAAGTAGGAATGAAAGAGAAAAAAAATTAAACACTACTAAAACCTGACATTGATTGGAAGAAAGAAAGCATTCTACTTAGTGCAGTTGGACTGAAATGAATGTTGGCCTTCCCCTGCTCCTTCTGGAAGACATAATTGTTATTCCTATGGCATTCCTAGTCTCAGAATCATCCTGCTATCTCTGAAAACCTCCTGCCGGTGTCCAAGATGACATCCTATGTGATTACAACTTTCCATTAGAATGCAGAGATGTTAAGAAGGATGCTCTCCAAGGCAGATTATAAGCTTCTTCTTTCTACCACGTAACTGTATTCAGTACCCATTGCATCTGCTCCTTAGTAACACAGGCAGCAGGGATCCTGAGTACCAGCCTCTCCCATATGGCGCCAAATTTCTCTTTATCCTTTTAATTCTCTCTATCGGTAGGTAATGTGGACAATCATTTCGTAATGACAAAATAGCTAATGATAAAGCAAGATTAAAAATAAAACTGGATGTCAATAACAAGCTAATAGTGTGTGTTGCCTTGGTAAAGACATAATGAAATATATGTTTCTGTGCAAAGAGACCCTAATACCACCTTAAAAAATGGGGTTACTTTTAATTGAGCCCACACACATGAGTATTTGCATCTCTTTTTCAAACACAAAAATCATTCTGTCATCAACAAGAGCTTGGGTGAATGGCACTCTCCTGGGTGCTAAATAGTTCACAGAAACTAATTGCCCGCCCACTTATCTTCATGATAGAAAATTCTTCAGGAGAAAACAGGAAATATTATTGGCATTTATTTCTGAAAGAAAATGGTATATAAAATGCTAAAGATTTTTCCTTTCCCCAAACATTGGCTGCATACATGGGAAGTGACGAGGAAGAGGAAATGATTCCAGGCATTCAGAAGAATGGGCCAGAAGAATTTTGCCAGGTGCAAATGAGACCTAATGACCTAAGAGTGTGGGAAAGGTTTCTTTTTTTTTAATTGGTTATTTGAGATCTGCTATACATTCAATAATATGATTAAATAAATTCATTAAATAACTACTTTGTTAAATGCATTTTGCTAGGAGCTATAAATGGCATAATGAGAAAAGCACAAGATTTGGAGTCAGGTAGGCAACAAATGCTTATTAAGTTCTTACTATATATTAGGCACTATGCTAAATTGTGAGAATGTGAATACAAGTTGGAGGAAAGTCCTGTCCTTAAATTATATTCTAAGGGAGAAAAGCAATACATTTTTAAAATTTATGGAGAAGGGAGACAAAGGTACTGCATTAGAGAGCATGGTTGAAAAAGTTTAGAGGGCATCCTAGAGAAAAAATGAATTTAGGTTTAAAACCTAGTTCTTCCTGTGATTTGGGCAAATTATTTCATTCTTTTGTTTATCAGTTTTCTCACGAGGAAAATGAGGAGTGTGAGGTATATGAGGGTCCTTACAGCTCTAGGTCCATGATACAGTCAATGAATAATCAACATTTATTAGTACTTAACTTAGTAACAATGAAGTTGCACATTGAAAAGAGTATGATAGTCCCTGCTCTCAGGGAACTCCCATCTAAATGGAGGTGATGCATAAGAAAATAATCAGTTGCAAGGAAGATGGAAAGTTCAAAAGTGTTGGAGGGATGTTGGGTAGATATTAAGGATTGATTGTCTTCTTTCCATTTGACTAAAGGAAATTACTCATTATCTCCTTACCCAATCAGTATAATAATTCAAGTACCTCACATGTGTTGTGGCTTACAAGTTCCAGGAGGGGGAAAAGTGAAGATGGGGAGGAAGGCTGAAATAGGTTCAGACCTATATTATCTATGATCCTATAATGTATATAATACAAAGAATAGTATAATAAGAGCCAAGGAGAAATCAGAGGGATATTCTAGGAAAATCTGATGAAGGACTACTACCTTAGTCATCATGAGAGAATTTGGAATATGTATTTTAGAAAGTTCTTTCTAGCCTTTGGAAATATTCTATGATTCTTTAATTCTGATTAAAATACGTGATTGATATAGGATTATATTTAGCAATTACAAAGCTGTCATAATTACAGAACAGTAATAGTAACATCAAAGTAATAATTTTATCCAAATCCAGGAAGACAAAATATACCCTGCAAAAATTAATTGCACTAATTATACTCTAATAATGATAATGACTATACTACCTGACATTTACCTAGTGATTTAAAAGTTTTCAAAGCATTTCACATGTACTAGATCATTTGAATCTCATCACAACCCTGGACTAACGACAAAAGAAATTATTTGCATTTTACAGATGATAAGATGGAGGTTCAGAGAAAGTTAAATGATATTTCCATGCTCACATTACTAGTAATAGCTAATTCCTAATCTTTGTGTAATACTTGAAGATATGTGAATATTTTTACATATATTATCCCATTTGATTCTCACAACACTCATAGGTAGATGCCATTAATGTCATCTTACAGATTGGAAAACTGAGACTGAGAAGTTAAGGAACTTGCCAAATGTTATAGCCATAGGAATTATCAAAGAGAAGATTTTAGTCCAGTTCTTGGCATCTTGAGGTCACAGATTTTCAGCTGGAAGGGATCCCCAAAATCATTTAGTACAACTTTTCATTTTATCAATAAAGAAATTGAAACTTGTGTGAAGTATTTTGCTTGGGGTTTCACAGATGGTAAATGTCAGAGACAGAATTTGAACCATTTTCTGCAATCCAAATTAGTATTCTATATCCCCAAGTTCCATCCATGTTGTCTTTCAGGATTTCTAACCCTTTCCAAGGGTTTAGTTATTAGATTTATTAACCATAAATTTTTCTCAAAGAATCAAATTTCCAGCCTTTGGTTATATGTTTAGGAAAATGTAAGAAAAATATAAGTAGGCCTTGTTTTCCAGAACTTTATAATTAGGTAGGGAAGAGAAAACTTACAAAAGGAAAACAACAAGAGGAGAATACAAATGGGTATATCAGATACTCAGTATTGATATGAGCTTGAAGAGTTGGAAAGATTTCATGAATTGGATCACAGACGATGAAAAAGATTTGTTTGAAATGGAAAGCAAGGAACAGGTACTGCATGAGTTAATGCAATAGCCAGGAGACTAGAATGAAATATAATTCATGTAGAAAGATATTGCATAATATAGTACATAATAATAAAATGGAATGAAAGATCATAGAGGACCTTGAATGCTATCATTAAATTCTTGAGAAGGAAAATTGCATAACAAAAGCACTATCTCAGAAATATTCATTTGAGAGAAATATTCTGTTAAGATTTGAAGTGGGGAAGACAGAGCCCAGCAAAGTCAATTAAACATCTCTTGCAGTAGGAAGACAGAGCCCAGAGAAGTCAATTAAACAAATCTTGCAGTAGGAAGACAGAGTCCAGAGAAGTCAATTAAACAACTCTTATAATCGTTCGTGTTTAAAGAAATGATAGTCTAGATTAGGATAGTGATAATTTGAAGACAGAAGAAGGGACAGATCTGAAATTTAAATTTAAAAGATGAAATTTAAAGGAAGAATCAATAGAATATAGCAAGTGAATCCAAACAGGGGAGAAATTAGAGGAAAATCATATTTGGTCTTTTCTCCTAGAGATCATTTAAGAGAAAAATGAATGGTGAAATTATCCATACATGTATTTGGAAAAAAATAAAATACTATTGAATAAAAAAAAAAAAAATAGGGCAAGCAAGCTTTAGTGACTTGACCAGGGTCACACAGCTAGTGAATGTCTTGGAACTCAGATCTTTTTGACTACAAGCCCTAAAAGCTTGCTGCTCTAAACAGCTCAAGGTCACACATTATTCTGAAATATGAATAAACCCAGATCCTTTAACACTAAATCAACTGTAAATATTCACTGCATCATAGTACAGCTCATGGCCAACAGGAAGTTAGAAATATGTGACTGGTGCTCTGACAGGCCAGTCAAGGCATTAATCATTTATTAAGCACTTACTGTATGCTAAATATACATAGCATAGGATAAGAGCATGGTGTTACCATACAGTTATACGGTAGGAATGAGTTTGGGGGGAATTCAGACTACATCACGTTTCCACAAATTATTACTTTGTAATTTGGAAAAAATTCATTTCTAGATATCAAGTGTTAATATTTTATAGGAAGAAAAGGGGAAAAGTTAGGTGTGAGCTCTGAAAAAGCATCAGCTTCCTTTTAGAGCCCTTCACACACACTTATCTCTTCTCCAAATACATAAACACATGCTGCTCTACCTAAAAAAAGTGCTGCTGTGTTTGAACACTGTGCCCTAAGCTTTAGCCCCATGGGTATTGTACTGTACTGTCAAAAGGCAATGTGACTTTACATGACCAGAGAGAAAAGACGTTTTGTCCTCTGTCTTGGTCTTGTATGGCCTGGCTTTCCTAGGCCCCTATTGCTAAACAAAAGCACACATGGTTGGGTGTTCCTGGAAGCTCTGGTCCCAAAACCCTGGGAATGAGTTTGCTTGCTCTTCTATTGCACTAGGCAGAAGCCCATAAATGTCCTGCTCAACAGGAGATGGAATGCAATTAGTTGATTCTGAATTTGTTTCCTCACTTTTGACAATGGATTTTCTCTTCTACCTCCTCTACTTCCTCAAAAAGAGGTCATATTCTTTCATTGCTGTTTTACAAAACTGCAGGAACTTTCCTCCCACCTAAATCATAAAGACCATATGGCCACCTACTTACTCTCATGTTTTATCAGGACAGGGGGAGAATCCAGGATTTCAGTGTTCCAATTTCATGTGTTATTTGTGGGGAAATCATGCTCCTATGCTGAGTTTTTTTGATTCATAGGATGAGATGAGAAGACCTTTTGAGGCTTTCCACTGTTGAAATCGAAAGAAATGATCAAAATGTTCCGACCATGAGAAACTTCTGCTTATACAGTAAAATAAAGAAACAGTATAAATCTCTGCCTGCCTGTTTGGCAAAGGAAGAGAAAGAGGTTAAATGAAGCCTGGTTAATTTAGACTGAGGTTTTAGTTTTATGGATACTTTATTATATTCTGAGGTTTTGAAAACTAGTAACTCACATATAAACAGTAACTCTTTGATTCATCTTGATATTTCCAAAGAATGGCAAATACTAAAGATTGTATATGTGTGTGTGTGTGTGTATTATTCTGCAACTGAGATTTCATCAGTATAAAGAATTCCCCCTGTGTGGAACCTGCTTGAAATAATATAGATGAAATTTAATAACATAATCTTAGAGAGTTGCCTAAAGCATTGAGAAATCAAATGATTTGTCCAGCTTCATAGAGCTAGCATGTGTCAGAGGAAGAACCTGAACCTAGATTTTCCTAGTTCCAAGATTCCAAATATTAAGTCACACTATAAGAAAAATAATATATTATCAGTCAATAAACATTAAGTGCATGTGACATTAAATGTGCTATATATAACATAGGATATATCAATATTCCATGAAATTTAAGAAACAATTTTTTTCCATTCTCTTACCAAACATTAGTAATATATTGTTATATAAATAATAGTAAATACAATACACATAATAAAGTGTGTATATATGTCCTCTATACACAACTGTTATACATACTGTGTATATTTGTATGCATATATACAATACATTTATGCACATTAGTATGTATTAGTATATGTATTACATATACACACATTAGTATATTTAACAGTAATGTATAAGGTATGTATATACCAACACTTTAGTATATATATATATATATATATATATATACATACACAATTTTACATATAGATATGTATACATATATATGTATGTGTGCATATGTATATATATATATATATATATATTTGTAAAATTTGCTGAGGAGTTGATTTGTTATTTGGGACTAAACCTCTGATTTTATGAGCATTGGAAGTTTCTGGCAAGGAATCCTCTCTGCAGTTGTTATTCTTATGGAGTAGCCAAGAGCCCTGAGAACTTAAAAGACTTGCTAAAAGCTACACAGTCAAAGTCTGGAGTCAGAAGGACTCAAAAGTTTACATGTTAATATACTATATTTATATATAGTTACTAGAATTTTTATTAGAATTTGGAAAAGAAGAAATAAGTTTACTTATTGCTTTAAGTTGGAATATTTTGGGAGTATTGATTCCAAATAAGAATTGCCACAACCCCTTTTGGGTATCCCAATTGGGATCAGCAAAGAGTATGATTCATACCAAGATGTTGCTCATATTGTCAATGCTTTTGCCCTCTCATGTAAAAGCAGCCATGCTGCACCAATTACACAACTCATTCTCTAGATTTGGTTTTTTGTTTGTTTGTTTTTATGTCCTGGCTAACTTCCCAGTTAAGGAATAAATTTTAAGTCAGATCCTCTGCATGAGATAGCTCTAATAAGTTTTGATTGCCTTATATCTATTGTCCTAAAGAATTCTGCTCATGTAGTGTCTGGTAATTAGATATTCTTCTCCTAGGATTACATGAGTGCCCTTCTGATCCAGCAGCTTGAGTACTAGTTCAAAATAGTTGTTATGTTCAATGTATTACCAAGAGATTATAGATCTCTGGTGAGAGATCTTTGTTCTCTATATTCCTTAGGTAAGACTAGGAGGAATTAAGGAACTATAGAACTGGTCAAGTTATTAAACAGGTAAAGAAGGAACTGATGAGAATTATCCTTCACCTCATCTGTGCAGATTTGTATCTGTTTCTAATGTCTCACCTGTGTCTAAATGGAGGGTGAATTGGTAAAGGTCGAGTCCTGAGAACTTAGCTTATTGCTAAGTACTTGAGAAAAGCACAGGAATCAAAGATCAAGAACAAGCCCCTTGATATAGTCAGTCACAAGAATATTGAATAACATCAAGAAGTAGTGAGATCCCTATCCCAAATTGCAACATTGGAAGGGACCTCATATGTCATCCACTCTAGCCTCTGCGTAGAAATCAGTCTCTTTAGAATAAGAACTAAAATGAACATATATTTAATGTACAGATAAGCTGGAAAAGACTTAATTTGGTAGGTAATACATGTGCATACTGGTTAGACTAGGTCATAATGCAGAGGTTGGACCGTCACATCAGAATTTAATAAATCATAAAGATATTTACCTAGGTATGATACTAGATTAATCAACAAGTCAATCAACAAATATTTATTAAGTACCTACTATGCTAATGATGGATATGGAGGTTAGCATTAGAATTAAAAACAAGCTAAGCTTAAGTGCCACTTCCTTCCCTGGAAAATGGATATGTCAAGATCAGAAATAGTTAAGCTGTTTAGTTATATATCTTGTAGCACTTATCAAAGTGACCTGCACATAGCAGGAAGTCAATAAATTCATTTAGTGTTGATATTGGAGGTGACCAGAGGATGTGGGATAATCATTTATATTCTATAAAATGTCCCCTTGCCTTGTCCTTTCTTCTCTTCACCTCTTCTTGTCACCAATTTACAGGACTATTGCAAAAATCAAATGAAATAATTAAGTGTAATTGTTTTGAGAAATACTCTATCAAAGCAAGGTATTGTAGAAAGATTTGCCTAGAAGAGCATTATCTAGATGCCCATCTAACCCTTATTTATCTAAGAGATTACAACCTATCTGGGGGTTCACAGTTGCCAAAAGAAGATACTAACCAAGGTCCCTTTTTCATCTCTCTAGAGACAGAGAAAGATTATGATGTAACAGAAAGAGCAGGTATCTGGAGTTAGAATTCAATTCAGCAAGAATTTATCAAACTCTGCCTTTTTATGAGCCACAAAAGATACTAGACATTGGGACTACAAAGACAAAATTTTTTTAATTCCTTCCTTTAAGAAGCCTGCATTCCCCTTAAGGGAAACAGGATGCATACCTCTAAGTGAATACAAAATATATTCAAGAAAAATAAAAAGGAATTTTGGTAAGGGAGCAGCATTGATAATAGTTGGGAATTCAAGAAATGCTTCATATAAGAGGTAGCATATTTGTGTTGACCAATGAATGGAGCTCAGGATACTAAGAGGTGGAGTTGAGAAGGCAGAGCATTATACAAATGGGGTTATTTCCCCCACCATGTGCTCAAGCAAGTCATGGAAGTGGGAAACTGAATGCAAGCAGATGTACTTGGCCAAAGTCAAGTGTGTTAGGATTAATGGTGAGTAATGTGCAATGTCTGATAAGCTAAGTTAGAGCCAAATGGTGAAGGATTTTAAATACCAAACAGAAATTTTCCCATTTTTATCCTAGTGCCAATAGAAAAAAAACTAGTTTCGTGATCACAAGCAAGTTGCTTAACTTCCTTAAACCTCAATTGTTTCATCTATAAATTGAAAAAGTTAGGTTAGATGACCTCTAAAATCACTTTTAGCCCTGAATCATTGAGATCTAGTGATTCTTGGGTAAACTTCCATTTCTCACAGTTATCTCCTGACCTCAACATTACTCACCAACGAATCAGCCTTTACTTATCTCTGTAAATGGATGTGTTCATTTGCGGAGAGTGTGTATATCAAAGAATATGATATATTATGGTTGTGTAATATAATATCTGCCTGCTTTCCATATTAGTTTATTCATTACCTGTGTATCTGTTGTGAGAGGTAACTAGTAATTAAGTACCAACCCTGGAATCTGCAGAATCTGAGTTCAAGTTCTATCTTAGGTACCTACCAGCTGTGGACTCTGGGCAAATTACTAAATCCTGTTTGCCTCAATTTCTTCATCTCTAAAGTGAGCTGGATAAGGAAATGGAAAACTACTCCATTATCTTTGCCAAGAAAACCCCAAAAGAGATCACATAAAAATCAAATACAACTAATCATCTAAACAATCTGTTATATAGAGGTTTTTTACTATAATAATCTATTTTAAAATTGGTTTAACACAATAGTGATTAATACTTTTGTATTTTCAAAGCATTTTTATCCCCCCCTCAGCAATCTGTCAAATCAGTAATGAAAATAAATAGTATTGCCTTCCCATTTTACAAATTAGGAAGCCAAGATGCAGAAATGTAGAGTGATTTTTTTCCAAGGCCATATGAGTATTTAAATTTAAAAATTTGAACCCAGGCCTTCTGACTTGAAGTCAGAATTTGGATTTGGAGTCAGAAGACTTGGATTCATGTTCCACTTCTGCTATTTATTACTTATGTGACTTTGAGCACATCATTTCATCTCTTTGCCTCAGTTTCCTAATCTATAAAATAAAGAGGTGACACTAAAAGACCTCTATTCTCTTTCCCAGCATTAAATCTTTGACTTTATGACCATCCTGCCTCATCACATGTAAGAACATTAAATATCTAAGAGGGGAAAAACTTTGAGTCACATAAGTTAAAAAAATGTCCTTATTAAATTTGATTGTTGTCTTGATAAGTAAATATAAAACATTTTATTTATTTCCTTTATAAATTCATATCATAAGAACCAGACACATAAAATTATCAACCAGGAATACACTATATACTGTATATAGTCAATAACAATCTGTTATTGACTAGCTAAAAGAAAGAAAAAAGAGAAAATTAAAAGGGAGAATGATGCAGTAAAAGAAAGACTGAGAAATAGGTATAGATTAATGGAAAAAGGAGGACAGAAAAAAAAAAAAACAAAGAGAGACACCATAGACATTGTCTAAGAAACAGGCACACAGACGGGAATAAAATTAAACTCAGATGGTGTTAAGAACTTCATCTTGGACTTGGCTTTTTTTCAACAATGAGGCCCTTCAAAGCAGTTCCACCACACTTGTGATGAAAAGTGCCATCCACATACAGAGAGAACTATGAAGACTGAATATGCGGATCAAAGTATAGTATTTTCACCTTGTTGTTGTTGTTGTTGATTTGCTTTTTTTTCTTGTGTTTTTTTCACTTTTAATCTTATTTTTCTTGCTTATTATGATGAATATGGAAACATGTTTAGACGAATTGCACATGCTTAACCAATATTGGATTACTTACTGTCTTGGGGAGAGGAGAAAAGAGGAGGGAAGAAGAAAATTTTGGAACACAAACTCAAAGGTGGATGTTGAAAATTATCTTTACATGTATTTGGAAATGTAAGATACTATAATTAGGGGAAAAAAAGAATCTCATCTTGCAGTGCAGTCTTTTAAGATATTGGGGAAAACTTTCAAAGTCTATGGTGCATTTTCACAAGTACTTGAAAAAAGAATATTAATTTCTTCTCTCTTCTGAACATATGCATGAAAAAGTAAAACAAGCCTGAGTTCATTCCACAAGCCAAAGTGTTTTCATCTATTATTATTTTTCCTTTATAAGATAGGAAAGACTATTGTCACATTATTGTTCAGTTGTTTTCAGTTATGTTCAACTATTCATGACCAAATTTTGGGTTTTCTTGGCGGAGATACTTGAGTGGTTTGCCTTTTCAATTAAGCAGGAAGAAACTGAGATAAACAATGACTTGCCCAAGATCACCCAGCTTATAAGTGTCTGAGGCCATATTTGAACTTAGAAAAATGAGTCTTCCTGATTCCAGGTCCCATTCTCTATCCACTGTCCCACTTAACTGTCCAAGAAGTACTATACTTAGCAAAAAAAACCCTAAAAATACACAGTTACAATTTAGAGAAGTCTGGAAACTTGATATCAATCCACTTTTATAATTAAAATTTTGGTTTAAGGATAATTGGTGATTCTTTAGAATTTCCTAGTCACAAAATTACCTGTTGGCCCCATTTTACAAAGTGATAATATGAGAGAGCAATGTGTATAAGTTATTTTTAAAGTAAAACACATTACAAAATATCCAACAATCCTAGGAAAAACCTAGAATTTACTTGAGAGAGAAAAATTTGAACTCAAAATCTTGTAAAAATGAATGTAAAAATTGTCTTGATGTCTAACTGGAAAAAATGTTTGAAATAGCTTTCTGTATATTACATGGAAAAAAACCCAATAAAATATCTTATGGGGGAAAAAAGAATTTACTTGAGAGTTAACTCACAACAAGGAAATCAATCTGAATAGAATCTCCAGTTTCACACACTATATTAGTATATTTCAAAATGTCAATCATCCTACTACTTCTATTTTCCTCTTTGATGTGTGTGTATGTGTGTGTGTATACACATATAGAGAGAGACAGAAAAAGACAGAAATAGAGACAGAGAAAAAATGAGATAGAGATAATCAGAGAAACATCTGCTCTCTTTACTTCTATCAATTCATACAGGTGATTTGGAATTTTTCTAAAACTACCCGTCTGGTCATTTCTTATGGTATTGCATTCATTCCTATAGTGTAATTTGTTAGTTCATACCCCCACTTGATAACATCCTTTCCAGTTTTTTGCTACCACAGAAAAGATGCTAGAGAGATAATGGACTAAATATATAGAATGAGACATATTTTTTGGACATGATCAACATGGTAATTTATTTTGCTTCACTATACATATTTGTTAGAAGTGTTTTATTTTTCTTTTCAGTAGGAGTGGGGGATATGGGAAGAAGAAAAGGAAAAAAAAATCTTGTCAAAATTTTTTAAATACAAAAAACAGTAAAACCTCTTCCTATAAAAAGAAATGTCCCTCATTATCCTAGGTTTTTATTCTCTGCTGCAGTATGCTTTTAATTTTCTCTTCCTATAAACAAACAAAAAAAATAATGATGGCTATTTAAAACTTTGAAGTTTGAAAAGCATTTACATACTTCTTATTTCCTCCTTACCACAATTCTATGAGATAGGATTAGAAGTATTTTTATTATTATTGCTATTAATATTAATACTATCATTATTACTATTGAGGTAACTAATGTTTAATGAAGGTTAAGTGACTTGTCCAGGTAACATTAGTTTCAAAGGAATTGAACCCAGTAGTCTATACAGAGGACTTTCAATAGTCATGGGGAATATGTTACCAGATGCTGTTGTTATTGAGTGGTTATAGTCAAGCCCAATTCTTTGTGACCCTATTTGGGGCTTTCTTGGCATAGATACTGGAGTATTTTGCCAGTTCCTTCTTTAGTGGATTAAGGCAAACAATTTAAGTGACTTGTCCAGGTTTGTACAACTGCAATAGAACTTAGTTCTTCCTGACTCTAGGGGCATATTCTATCCACTGAGTCATCTAACTACTTCTCCAATTCAGTTAGTCAGTCAATAATCATTTAAATTCCTTATGAAGTTCATCACAAAGAAAAATACCAAAAAATGTGTCAAAATGTGTCATAGGATTGCAAGTAATTTTAAATAATAATAAATACTTAAATGCTTTAAATTTTGCAAAATACTGTTTTACTTAGAAGTAAAAGTAGAGTTGAAAGAGACTTCATTTGTTATGTTGTCCATAATTTTATAGCTGAGACCTAATGAAAAGATTTCTTGAGATCTCAGAGCTTATTATTAGCAAAGTCAAGTCCAGAATTCAACTCTCCTTCCCTGCTATATCCCAAAGCTTTTCCTATTAGCTCTATGATACCTTCCCATGAACAATTAACAGAAGGATTTATTCCTTATAATAGGTAATCTAACAACAAAAGGAAGGAAAAAAGTGATAGATGTTTCTTTACTAAGAATAATTGTCTTATAAAGTGAGACACAAATGAAATCCCCCTTGGTGTTTAAGCCTTAGTTATCAAAATCTCATGAAATGCAATTTAAAAATAAAACATGAGGAATAAAGTCATTTCAAAGAATGAAACGTACATATATTCAAAAACATCATCCCAAAGGGCAAGAGACAAGTTAAATTTTTCCTAATGTTAAAACTAAGTCATCAAGACCTCATGAAATGACATAAAACTCTTTTAAAAGTGAAATGAAGCCATTAAAAGGAATGAGATGTACCCATATTCTTGGTTTGTATACCTCAAGGAAGAAATGGAATTCTGAATCATTTTGAGACATGTTCATTTGGGCTGCTTTTCCAATTAGTTTTCTAAAACTGAATCATAGCATAAAAGGATTTAGAATGGAAAGAACTTGAATGTCTATGGAATCCAAACCTCTCCTTCTATAGAGGAGAAATTTGAGGCCTAAAGAGAAAATAATGTGTACAAGTACATGCAACCAGTAAGTCTTTTGGGGGCGTTTATGTTCTTACTGTTTTTGGATTGGTTTTTGAAATATTTTGATAAGTATTTTTATTATTGCTGTTGTTGAATCATTTTTCAGTCATGTCCAACTCTCTGTGACCATATTTAGTGTTTTCTTGGAAAAGATACTAGAGTGGTTTGCCATTTTCTTTTCCAGATTATTTTACAGATGAGGAAATTGAGGCAAACAGGGTTAAATGGCTTGTCTATGGTCACACAGCTAGTAAGTGTCTAAGGCCAGATTTCAACACAGAATGGAAAATGATGAGTCTTCCTATGCTACCTAGTTGCCTATTTCATAAATATATTTAACATAATATATTTAATATAGTTGATAAATTACTAATCCTATATTTTATTTTATGAATTTCAAAGCTATTCTAATAAGAGTTCCATGGGTTTCACTAAACTGCCAAAGGGGTCTACAAAACAAACAAACAAACAAACAAACAAAAAAGAGTAAAGAAGCCCAGACATAGGGAGAATGATGAAAGAACAATCTACACTAACCTCAGGAACATACACTAAGATTCTCTTGTCCTGCTCTTTCTGGAGCACTGGTAAATTTCATGCATTCTACCCTAAAGTAGCTCAGATGTTATCATAAGCAGACTTAAGGCGAAAGTTGGGGTAGGAAGGGGGGAAGGTTGAATTTTGTGCTTTTTCCTTTGTAGTCTTCATCATTTCTCCATCCCACCAGAGTCACCAACTATCTATTCTCATTAAGCTTAGCCTTGATAAGCTGTTACTCCCATATACAGTTAAACTACTGGATCTATCTATTACTATAGCTAGAAAAAAAAGAAAAATAATAGTTATTCTCTATGAACACACATTTTACTCATGCTAATACATAAACATTTATGAAGAGAAGAGGGAGTTCAAAAGGACCTGCAATGTTTATCATACCCTCAGAAATACTGGAATCAAAAGCTTCCAGAAAAAAATACAAACAAAAGAATCTGGATTGTTGTTCCAATTCACTTCCCTTTCGTTCATTTATATACTTCTTTACTAGTCTAGATGTTCTCCATTTCTTTAGAGTCCTCTAAGCCCTGTGGGTAATTCATAAAACTTAGGACCATCATGGCTAAGAAAAGACCACCACAGATTATTTTCATCTCTGGCATCTCAACTTTCTGACCTACAGGAGGTAAATTCTGAGGCTATTCAAATAAAATATTGTCTTCAAAAAGCTTTGTGGAATATTATATATTCTAGGCCATGTTTGCAAATAGCAATCTCCAGAGATTGTACAAAAAATGTCCTTCATTTTTCTGAGAAACATTGTTACAAAAAATCCCTGTAATAAAGTTGTCAAGGCCATGTGATAAAAGATCATTTTAACAAATACAAATGCTTACTTTGGGAGTGGAAGCTAAGAATTCAGCATTTGTATATCTTCTAGATGACTTAATTCTCTCTCTTCCCATTTCCATTTGAAGTTTGTTATTATTCAGATGTACATTCATTCATTATACAGAAAAGAAAGAATGAATGAATGAATGAATGATGCAAACAAACAAATAGGTGTGAATTGATAAAGAGAGCCTAACTAGGAATTTAATCATTGAGATGAAAACATAGACCTCAAAAATGACCTAATAACAGAATTAATATATTTGTTTATAATTTACAAGGACATGACTGAAATCCAACTTGGAGTAATGCTAACATCTAGAGAAGGCTATAACAAAGAACTTCAGATCTCCCTAAAATCAATTAAATTACACAGAGGTATGATCAAAATCATTCTGTGCTATACATACATGCATGTATACATATATGTATATTTCAAGATTATGTGTAAATGTTATGTGTATATACACATGTATCTATCTACATACATGTAGATATGTGGATATTTCTAGCTATATGTCTTTATCCTTATGCATGTGCATGTGATATATACATGTATGTATATAAACTGAATATATAAGTATACATCTATTTGTATATTAAAATGCACACATATGAATCCTTATGTATCGTGTAGTTATATCTACATGGAAAACCTGAATTATATATACATAAGTATATGTATTTATATATATATATTTATAATATGCAAACACATATGAGTTGTACAATTTAAGTTATCCATGAAACTATTCTAAAATAAATGATAAGCATTTTTTATCTCCATGGTTTTTCCTTTGTGAGTGGTCAGTTCAATCTCCTTTAATTTGAAATGGATATTATGCAATAAAAATGGCATTGTTCTGGTACTTGAGCATCCAAAACAATATCATCTACAAATGGAATCATCTAGAAAATTTCCCCAAATCCATCCACCTGTAAGAAATTATGCACACATTTGGAATTTTGGCTATATCTTCTCATTAACAATAACAAGACTCTTGTCTGGATCTTCTCATTACCAATAACAAGCATAAATATCTTTATTTTATTCTTAAATGATGTCAGTGTTCAGAGATCATCAAAGTTATTTCTGTTATATCTTTCATGAACTCTTGTGTAACTGTAACGTACAGGAGATAGCCTGTATTTTACTCTTGTACAGGAATTAGGAGACAGCCCTTAAATCTAATTCTTTGCATGAGATATGATGGTCCTCTTTGAGAATGAAGAAACAATTTTGTTGTAGGAATGCTGTTGCCGTAAAGAGTTCATTGTTGTTGTTAAAAGTTCATTGATCACATCAAATATGCTTTCCTTTTCAGATTACCAACGTATTTACACTATATACATCTTGTATGTACAGAGTTGTTTATATATTGTTACCAACACTAGTATGTGAACTCTTCGAAGAGGGACAAGACTTTTGTTTATTTTTCTTTTCTTAGCATTTATAGAGTCTGGGACACAGTAGATGCTTAACATAGATGAACTGACTGACTGATATTTCTATAATACACAAAAAAAGAAAATTATTTATGGAGCTTTCTTTTTTCTCTATGGATGACTAAATACCAGGATAAACTCTAATAAAGGGATTAAAAAAGGAAGAGAATAGAAAGAAAGATTTTTTTATATTTCAAGTGAGTGACAAAGCCTTAGTTTGGCAATATCCTATATCACCTCCAGTGATCTCAATTTATTTTTCCAGTGCATATGCATATATACACATATATATTATAATTACAGAAATAAAGAAATTTTCTGTGACTTTCAGGATAGAAAAAGATGTCATAAAATAAAATCAAATAGCAATGAAGTATCACAACTCTGGAAAAAAGTGAGTTATTACTGATTTAAATATTCACAAGCTTAGAACTACTAGGATGTCACATCTTTTAAAATCTCTTTTTGAGCTCTATTCTCT
This sequence comes from Sarcophilus harrisii, assembly GCF_902635505.1. Lineage (NCBI taxonomy): Eukaryota > Metazoa > Chordata > Mammalia > Dasyuromorphia > Dasyuridae > Sarcophilus > Sarcophilus harrisii. Next base: position 149,388,800 of record NC_045426.1, on the reverse strand, counting down.
TAATTTAAAACTGTCTTTCTACTTATATACAGTACAATATAAGGAAAGAAAAGTATCAGTGGTGCTCCCTAGATGACTAATGTTCAGGTGGTTCTCAATTCTGACTTCCATATATGTATTTAATCATATTCTGTCACTGGTATTCATAATATTGCCTCTCTTCACCACATAATTTTGGTGACTTATTTTTTTTTGCTTTAAATGTTTTCTGAAAGGCTTTAGCAAAGAGAACTGAATAACAGTTTATGAATTCTCATTGTTATCACTCTTTCTGAGAGTGTTACTCCATTTCTTCTGCTCCTTAATATTCCACAAGGAATATACAGCTACCACACTACTTATATTTAATATAAATGCAAATTTCTTATTTCTTTCATTCATTCATATACTTCTTTACTAGTCTAGATGTTCTCCACTTCTTTATCAGAACTATAAGTCCCTAAAGGGCAGGGATAATATCTCTTAATGCCTGAAGTATAGTGTTGTGTACAGGTAAGAGCTTGTTAAGTGCCTCTTAATGACTAGCTTGAAGACAATGAGGAGGAGGTGAGGGAGAAATATTTTGTGTTTTAAGATTATAAATAACCTTTCTGCTTGAAGTTTGCCACCCCCTAGAAATACATTAATATCAAACAGAGAAAGGATAAAATGGATTTATAATGTCATTTGTTGGTACTGTTGTTTTCATTTAAAACCCAGCCTGTGTGTTTCTTTTCATGCTTGATTTATGTATTCTTTAAAAGATGGCTAAATTTGAAAATCTAGTATTGTGTTTTGTCCCTGGATATATTTACTTTTTAGTTTGTGAATGACATGGGATTTAAATTTTCCAAAGGTAATTTTAAGTCATAATCTATGCCCATGCATATAACTTGTAAATAAAAAGCTATAATAAAAAAAAGTCATAAGCTATGAAAGAGGATGTTAATAATGAAAGAAAGGCAACAAAAAGCTAACAAAATGGTATTACATTTTGTGTTGGGGGGCAAGCCTTTTTTGCCAAGATAAGGAGGACCCATATTGAGTTTCATATTACATTTTCTGCTAAAATTTGGTCATTTTCTAAATAATGGAGAGAGCATGTAACTGAGTAAGAAATTAAGTCTAATGCACACATTCACATGCACACACACACATACACAGACATACACATACACACACACACACACACACACACACACACAGTAACTACGATATGCCAGGGTACTGTGCAAGTAAAATCATGGAAATAACTGTACTACAAGGCACAGTAAAGTTATTGGATATTATAGAAAAAAATAAGGAAGAGGAATTAAAGGAGAACGTAAAAAGTATTACTCCAAAGTAACATTATGTGTAAGGAACAGACTGATATTTTACTATGTGCAAAAGCTATAAATGTATTAAATAGAATTGAAATGACTTTATTGGAGTTGATGTGTAGCCTTATTATGTCTTTCATTCTTTAATTAATGAAGGAATAATCTTGTCAAGGAGATGAGGATAACGGATACAAACCTAGCTTTGAAATTTGCTCCCTACATTGTCAACAGTAAGCCATTGTGTGATAACTTTGTTGCATACCATAAAAAATTGATTTTGTTACAGACATTATTTTTTAACATTGATCCTTGCTGTTAACTTTTTTTTTTCTTTTTCTGTTTACTTTTTTCTTTTTCTTCTGTTTTTTTTTCTCTTATGGTTTTTCCCTTCCATTCTGATTTTTCTCTTCCAACATAACTCATAAAGAAATGTGTACTTTAAAAATTAGTGTACATGTATAACCAGAACAATAAAAAATGAAAAAATAATAAAATAAAACCAAAAGAATGAAAAAAAAATTACCCTTGTTTATAAGAGGTCTGTCTGCTGGCATCTTTGATTTGACTTATGTTCTGTTTTTATGAGTGAAAATCAAGTTCGTTGTGGAACACCTTTGTCTTTAATTTAAAAGAAAGCTAATAAAAGTTAATAGCTCTATAATCTGCTGACCTACAGATTAAAAATTATATTAAGTACTAGTGTAATCCTGGAGAAACTGAGGCAAGATAGAAATTAAAGAGTTTTTAATATTTTATTTGGATTTCTGAGAGGGAGAGATTTTCTGGGACCAAAGATTCATTTTGGTCCCAGGGCTAACATCTTAAAGCATTCAGCATCAGTATTAGCACAAAATGTGAGGTTGCAGTGGTCTTTATATATGGCTCCAAAATCAAGGTAGATAAAGGCAAGGGGGTGAAGTCCAAACTCTGATAAGTACAGGAATTTCCAGAAATAGACCATCAATCCGGTTCTGACAGGTTTGGGGTAGGACCATAAATTCTGATAAAGTGGGAGTAAAAGGGGTAGTCACTAGAGAGACAGAAAGTCTGGAACTTAGAGATAGAGGATCCCAATTAGGTATCTGAGATAGGACATCTGGAGTTTTATCTTTTGGAATGCCAGAGTGTCCAGATCTCTCAAGCCCTAATTATCTCAGTCCTAATGGTCAGGAAGTAGGGGGGGTTGTAACCAGGGGGATTGAGGCAGAACAATTCAAGGAACTGAGGCTGGACAATTTAGGGAAAGTGAGGCACAACACTAGATTTTAAGGGAGCTTCAATGTCATGATATTTTAGGAAGGTAGAATGATTTATCCAAGATCACACCGTTTGTGACAGAACTAAGTCCAGGACACTGGTCTCAAGCTTCTTTCTCTGTACCACACTACAAATGACCCTTGAAAGAGTCTCAGAAATGTGCCAAACAGTATGTGGCATTTACTTTGTTTCCAATCCTTTGCTAGCATAATCAGTTCTACTTTCAATATGTTTAATCTACATGAGGCTTTTTTTTTTGGTCACTGACCACCTTGGGTATGAGTCTCCCCATCACATCTCTGAGTCAAAGGGTATGGAAATTTTAGTCATTTTATTTGAATAATTCCAACCTGCTTTACAAAATCATTAGAACAAATTACTGCTCCACCTGTAATGAATTAATATGACTATCTTTTCACAACCCTGACAACATTGATTTTTTATTTCTTCTTATTTTTTCCCAATTTTAAGTATGTAAAGTTTTTTGCATTTATCTTATTAATGACCTGAAAATATTCTTTCAAATTATTATTTACAGCTTGTAAATTTTATTTGGAGAAACATGTTCATATCTTTTTCATATATTGGAAATTTTTGTCATTCTTTTAGTTTCTTTTTTGTTGTTTGTTGAAAATAGCTACCAGGCTTTTCTTTTAAAGCCTTCTGTTCATAAACACAGTTTTCCCTTTCTTTCCCATTTAAATTTAACCTCCTTCCATTTATAGTAACGTTCCCTTTTGACTTACTATGAAGCAGTCATTTTTTATTTCTATTAAGGGCAAAATGTCTTTCTCCTCTTCCCACACCCTTGTTTCTATTCAATACATTCAAGAAGCAATTTAATAAATACTCTCAGTTGACTACCTTCATAGATGGGAGAAAAGGCAGAGATAAGGTGTTTTTTATTTACTTTGTAATATGATCTTGTGCTTACTGTTCATTTTAAAGTGGGCATATTCTGGGAAATTTAAATGCCACAAATAAAATAATGCAGTCATGCTGTGAAAATCTGGCTCAGAAGGAAGAGATTGGGAGATTGTTTCTCTCCAGGCTTCTTAATTCCTCTCTAATTCTCACTCCTGCCTACCCAGCTTCACCTGTCACTTACCCAGCTGAACTGAAGTTGGCTTTCTTTCCAGTTCAGTTCTTTCCTGTATTTGGAAAGGTTTTTATATTTAAATGGCCTCTTACTGGGCTGAAAGCTGGTTAGCAGAACAATGAGAGATCCTAGATCCTAGATCCATTGTGCTAGAAGAGGTCTTAGCTTTTCTCTTGGATTTCCTCCCCTTCATTTTACAAAGTGAACATTGTAAACAAATGCCATTTAAAGATGGTAAGCAGTGAAAGGAAATATGGCTTAAAATGATGGAATTAGATTCAGTATTTGAAGGACTACTTGGACACCCAGTAGCTACAGGAATGTGGGCTAGTCAATAATTCTCTTTAAGCCTCAGTTTTTTTAGCTATTAAGAAAGGGACAGTAATACACAGGATGATGAGAGGGAGAGATATACACACATATACATACATTCACATATACATGTAAATATACATACATATCTATATAATTTCCCCCAGATATTATTATCCCCTCTGTGCATGTTTTATGGATGGATAGATGGAAAATAGTCACATTTCTTTAAGCCTCAGTTTTTCCAGTTATTGAGAATTATAATCATAATACCAGAGAGGAAGAATACATTATATATATATATATATATATATATATATATATATATATATATATATATATATATATATACATACACGCACACAATGACATATATTTCCCCCTGGGTTTTAGATATGTGTGTGTATATTGTTCCCCTTTCCCCAGGTATCATGATCCCATATATGTGTTTATATATACACATATGATACATATGTGTATGTATCCCCATTGTGTAAGTGTATATATACATACATGTATATGTGTATGTCTGTGTCTATATATGTATATAGATAGAAATATATCTATATACATATATATGTAAAGATATATATGTGTATAGATAGAAAATGTGCGAGTCACAGTCTCTTTAAACATCCATTTTCTGAACTGTTAACTAAGGGATCATAATACCCTTGGAGAAATATGTATGTTTATGTATGTATTATGTTTTTACATATGTGCATGGAATGTATGTTGTATGTATATAGTGTAAAAAATTGGAATCAGGATATGAACTCCTAACTTGGGCATTCACTAGCTATGTGAACATGAGCAAGTATGTATGGGTTGTAGTGAATCCCAAATAAAATTATATGTGTACACTGTTTTGGCAACATCAAAGCTCCAAATAAATGTCAGCTATTATTGTGCAAGGGAATTTGGAGACAAAATTTGTTTATGTTAATCCAACAGATGATTGAAACTTTTATTATTTAGTGTACTGTAAAAGCTAAGATTTAATGAAGCTTTTTGAAAGCTCTATGATCAGGCTACAAGAGGAAAGATTATGTCTCAAAAGCCTAAAAAAGTTAATACAGATAGCAAGGATCTTAAATTATAACAAAGGAACATATTAGTACACCAGGAGAAACAGACTCTTAAACAAATTTTGGGTCCTAAAGCAGACACTTATTATACTTCTTTTATAAGATGGAAGCAGGTTATTAATCAACTAGGTCTAAATGCTATGGTTCACCTCACTTTATCTTTTTTACTCAGTGTGCCTTTCTATCTTGGCAGTAACTGCAGTGATTAAGAGCTAATATGCACATGCCTGAAATGGACAGTGCCTTTGACTTCTACCAGAAATCCATAATTTAGACCATTTAATTTGCCTTGAACCCAGGAAGCCAAAACAAAAGGCTGGAATCAAAGAATATTCCCAGGTGTTCCATCAACAGAGAGATGTCTCCTTTTAAATTTATTCCATTCCAATCTACAACTTTCCTTTAAAAATATCCCTACTACAATGCATGTTTTAATAACTATCTTGTCAGGTAAAACTTTTGATGCTAGATGATATCATAGGTTTCTGCTAGATCTGAAATTCTATGCTTCTTGTATATTAATTTAACTCCTTTATGTTATAATTCTAGTTAGCTCTTGGTCTTTCTTAGTGTGGAATATTTTTTTTCCTTTCTGGATAAAAAAAATATAGTTTTTTTTCCTCATTAAAATCCCAGAGTTAGAGAAATTACCCACTTATATTTTGAAGTTAACATGTCCTTAAAGCTTTCTATATTAGGTCTCATAACACAACCCTGATGTCCACCTCATGCCACACCACTCCATTCTATTTACTGGATACTAGTTAGGTATAATTAAAATGTCATATTCTGGAATCACTAGAATGACTGAGAAGTTGGAATATAGGATTCAGTGAAATCAGGGAAACACCCCCAGGTCATAATCATCTCAAGAGATTCATATCCAGCCCAACCCAATTCCAAAGGTTCATGCTAAAATATTAAGGTTTTTAGAATCTCTGAAAACCCTTTCACATTAGAGATACTGAGCCTCAGGTATAAGGAATGATTTAAAGGATGCCTGGGAAGGAAGGAAGGAAGGAAGGAAGGAAGGGAGGGAGGAGGAAGGAAGGAAGGAAGGAAGGAAGGAAGGAAGGAAGGAAGGAAGGAAGGAAGGAAGGAAGGAAGGAAGGAGGGAGGGAGGGAGGGAGGGAGGGAGGGAGGGAAGGGAAGGAAGGAAGGAAGGAAGGAAGGAAGGAAGGAAGGAAGAGGGAGGGGAGGAAGGAAGGAAGGAAGGAAGGAAGGAAGGAAGGAAGGAAGGGAGGAAGGGAGGGAGGGGAGGAAGGGAAATTGTTCTAATTAAACACCTACTATATACCAGGCTCTGTGCTGATGGGTAGGTGTGGAGGTTTTCCTGGAGGCAGCTTAGTCTCAGTTGAAATAAATAATTACTCCAAAATCACAGCCAGCTGGTAAAAATGTAAACGTTTATTTCTCCTTCCAAATTAGCCCGGGTAGTTGAGGCCTATCTCTCTGCCTGGCTCCAAGAGATCTTGCAGCTTTGTCCTTAGCTTCTACCTCTGCTTTCTTCAGCCTCCAGCCAGCTCTGACTCGTGGCTTTTCAATCTCCAGTCTCTCCCAAGCTCCAAGAGCTCCCTCTATTTATGTGATCTCCCAAAGGTTAACTCTGCCTTCTGGAGGGAGAGGGATTCTGGGTTATTCCCAGAGTTCTCTCTGGTCCTGAGAGAGGTGTGAATTCAGACTAAGCCCTACATGTGTGAACTCCATTGAGTACTTAGATACTTATGAGCTCTCTGAAGATGTGAACACAAGCATTGTTCAATCAGTTCCACTTAGTACCTAGTTTCAAGTCCTGGCCCAAAATATCTTCTTCTAAGATCAAATCAACTCCAATGTCTTAACACTTTGTAAAGATTCCAACAGGTAGGCACTATTCTTATTCCTATTTTAAAACTGAAAAAGATAGAGCAGATATAAGTCACGACTTGCTGCCCCTTAGTTAAGTTAGAAACTTTTTGGAAGCTTCATTTGAGCCCTGTCTTTCTAATTCTACCCAACTATAGTATTCTATCATAATCACATATCACAGTTTGTTCAGCCATTCCCCTATTGATAGGCATCCATTGGATTTCTAATTCTTATCCCCTAGAAAAGAGTTATAGTAAATATTTTTGTACACATAGATCCTTTTCCTTTTGGGTTTTTTCTTTTTGGGGATACAGATTTGGTGGTGACAACGCCAGGTCAAAAGGTATGCATGGTTTTATAACCCTTTGGGTATAATTCCAAATTGCTATACGGAATGATTGAATCAATTCACAACTCAATAATCAGTGTCTTAATGTCTCATTTTCCCCACACCCTCTCCACCATTTTTCATTTTCTTTTCTGTTCTATTAATCAAACAAATAGGTATAAAGTAGTACTTCAAAATTGTTTTAACTTGCACTTAGCCAATCAATAGTGTGTTAGAGCATTTTTATCATAAGATTAGAGCTAGATTTTATTTGAAAACTGTTCATATCTTTTGACCTTTTATCAATTGAGAGAGGACTCTTCTTTTATAAATTTGACTCAGTTCTCTATATGTTTGGAAAATCTGACCTTTATAAGAAAAACTTGCATCAAATTTTTTTTTCATACTTTTTATTGCTAATTTTATTTCCCTCTATCCTACCCTCTCCAGTTAATTCTGTTCTCTCTTTCCTATCACCCTGTCACTCTTCAAAAATGTTTTGCTTCTGATTATTCACTCCTTCAGTCTTCCCTCCCTTTTCCCCTTCCCCTTCTTTTATTTTTTTTCATCTCTTTCTTTCTATAGGATAAGATAGATTTCTATACCAATTGAGTATATGTGTTATTCCTTCTTTGAGTCAGTTCTGATGAGAATAAGGTTCACTCTTCTTACCTTTCCATTTCCTTTTTACTGTAAAAGCTTCTTCTTGCCTCTTTTATGGGAGATAACTTACCTTAGTCTTTCTCTCCCTTCCCCCAGTATATTCCCTCTCACACCTTAATTTTATTATTTTATATATCAGCCCTTTTTATTCAACTCACACTTACATGCTCTGTCCATATTTTTTTTAGCTTCCCTAATAATGAGAAAGTTCGGATGAGTTTCAAGTTTCAATTTCCCATTTAGGAATATAAACAGTTTAACCTTATTAAGCTCTGTATGATATCACTTTCCTGATTATTTCTTTATGCTTCTCCAGAGTCCTGTATTTCAAAATCAAATTTTCCACTCAATTCTGGTCATTTCATCAAGAATGCTTTAAAGTTCTCTCTTCTGTGGCAGCTAGATAGCACAGTGGATAGAGCACCAACCCTGAAATGAGGAAAACCTGAGTTCAAATATGGTCCCAGACATTTAAAATACTTCCTAGCTGTGTGACCCTGAGCAAGTCACTTAACCCCAATTGCCTCAGCAAAAAAATAAAATAAAATAAAAAATTAGAAAGTCCTCTATTTCACTCAATATGTATTTTTCCATTGAAGGATTATACTCAGTTTTACTGGATAAATAATTCTTAGTTGTAATCCTAGCTCCTTTGTCCTCCAGGGTATTATACTTCACATTCTCTGATCCTTTAACATAGAACCTGCTAAATCTTGTGGTTCCATACCACTTAAATTGTTTTTTTTTTTTCTGAACTGTATGCAACATTTTCTCCTTAACTTGGGAGCACTGGATTTTTACTATAATATTCCTGGGACTTTTCATTTTGTGATCTCTTTCAGGAGGCAATTGATGGATTCTTTTAATTTCTATTTTATGCTCTGGTTCTATAATATTGAGGAAGTTTTTCTTGATAATTTCTTGAAAGATAATGTCTAGGCTCTTATGGCTTTTAGGCAATCCAATAATTTTAAAAATATCTCTCCTAGATCTATTTTTGAAGTAAGTTGTTTTCACAATGAGATATTTCATATTGTCTTCTATTTTTTCATTCTTTTGGTTTTGTTATGTTTCATAAAGTTATTAGCTTCCATTTGCTCAATTCTATTTTTTTAGAAATTATTTTTTTCAATGAGTTCTTGTACATCCTTTTCAATTTGGCCAGTTCTACTTTCTAAGGAGGTTTTTTTTTTTGTTAATGAGTTTTTATGCCTCCTTTTCCATTTGGCCAATTCTGCTTTTCAATGCTTTCTTTTCCTCATTGGCTTTTTGTACCTTTCTTACCATTTGGCCTACTCTGTTTTTTATCAGAGGTTATTTTCATCAATATTTTTTGTGTCTCCTTTAAAAATTTATTGATTCATTTTTCATGAATTTTTTGCATCATTCTCTTTTCTCTTCCCAATTTTTCTTCTGTCTCTCTTATTTCATTTTCACAATCCTTTTTGAGCTCTTCCTTGGCCTTAGACCGGTTCTTTTTTTGTTGGGGGTTTTGAGTTCTGAGTGTGTATATTAGTCTTCTTGTCACCTTAATAGCTTTCTCTGGTCAATTTTTTTGTTGTTGTTTGCTCATTTCCACAGCTTATTTCTTAACTTTTAACTCTTTGTTAAAATAGGATTTTACTTCCAGGGCAGAGAGTCCTCTGTTTCAAGCTTCAGGGACTTTGTGCAGCTCTTTTCAGAGATACTTCTCAGAACCTATAAGTTTTCAGTTCTTGCAAGGTGGTATGATCTAATGAAAGATGTGTTTATTACTCTCCTGGTTTGTGCTCTAATCTGTGTGTGTGTCTCTTTTTTGCCCTGGAACTGCTATGAGGGATCTTGATTCATTATGGTTACAAGCTCAAGTGTGCTAATACTCCTCCTCACTCTAGATTTCCATGCAGGACTGTAACCCAGATCCAATAATAGACAAAGCAACAGTCTTGCCCCATCCTCCTGTACCAGCAAAGAAAACTCTATAAACTTTTTCTGAGCAATTGTTGAGCCCCATACTATCTATGGGCTGAGAACTCCAGGAACAGGTACTGCCTCTGGAGATTCAATGTCTCTTAAGCCTGCTCCTGATTTTCTGGGTCTTGGTCTGTGCTGATGTATCCTGTGCTGAACTATGCTACACTCTCACCCATGTGTGATTGACCTGGAAGGGAGGGGAACACAGTAAGGCCTATTTTTAATAAAAATTCTTATGGAACTTAATTGTGTTCTCAGAGCATTTCTAGGGAGCAAGTCTGCTGCCTTTGAAATAAGAGAAATTTTTTTTATGAAGGAGAATTCTTTTTCCAGGCGGGCAAGAAGCAAGTATTAAATACTTAGTATATACTAGGTACTTTGCTAAGTGATGTGGATTTAAATACAAGCTAAAAGAAAAAAAAGGTTTTTGTTCTCAAAGGGCTTATTTTCTAATGGGAGAAGACAATACACAAGAGGGAACTAAGAAGGTCAGGAAAATGGAGGATAATGGCAAATTGGATCACCTCCTTGTTGAAAACAGCCAAGTTATGGCTCTTTTCAACAGTGAGATGATTCAGGCCAATTCCAATGGTTTTTTGATGGAGAGAGCCATCAGAGAAGACTGTGTGGAGACTGAGTATGGATCATAACAGAATATTTTCACTTTTTTGTTGTTGTTTGCTTGCATTTTGTTTTTTCTCTCATTTTTTTCCCTATTTGATCTGATTTTTCTTTGGAGAATGATAAATGTGGATATATGTATAGAAGAATTGCATTTGTTTAACATATATTAGATTACCTGTCATCTAGAGAAGGATGTGGAGGGAAGGGAGGGAGAAAAAATTTGGGGACATAAGGTTTTGCAAGGGTTAATGTTGAAAACTACTTATGCATATGTTTTGAAAATAAAAGCTTTTTTTTTTTTTTTTTAAGGAAAAGAGCCAAGTCCATCACAATAGATCATCATGTAATCTTTTTGTTACTATGTACAATATTCTGTTGGGTCTGCTTACTTTATTTAGAATCAGTTCACATAAATCTTTCCAGGCTTTTTCCTAGGAAGAAACTTAATGTTGACAAAGGTTAACATGGAAGAGAAATGCTCTAGGATGGGAAAATACCTAGGTCTTGGTGACAAAACCAAAACACCCCTTTATTGCTCTATCTGGTCTTTTGTCTACTTTCAAGAAAATAATTAAAATATTATAAGGGATGATGTGGGCAGCTAGGTGATCCAGTGGATAAAGCACTGGGCTTAGAATGAGAAAGGCTCACCTACCTCAAATCTAGTCTCAAACTCTCACTAACTGTATGATTATGAACAAATCATTTAACCCTATTTACCTCAGTTTATCACCTGAAAAAGGTGAGAAACTCACCTTTCTCATCTTATCTCAACATTAGCTGGAGAAGGAAATGACAAATCACTCCAGAATCTTTGCCCAGAAAACCCCAAAATTAGGGTCATGGAGGGTCAGACATTAGTGAAGTGACTCACGCACCTGTAGCAATTGGATGTTCTCACTCTAATGGATAATAGAATCTTGAATTTGGGATTTAAAAAGAAAAAAGAAGAAAAAAAACCTACAGAGCATTTAGTACAAACCTCTCATTTTGTAAAGGAGGAAGCTAGTATCCAGGGAGTTTAAGGGATTTTCCCAGTATCAAATAGGCAATAGTCTGGATTCTTTGCCTAACAACTAATACTAGAAGAGAAAGGAAGAAATAAGAGGAATTATTAAGAAGAGGAGCTTAGCCTAAACAAAGCATTTCTCAGAAGCTGTCTTGTACCCTTACTTGTAGGAAGAGAATTAAGCTGCCTTATCTCCCCTATTAGATTATGAGGTCTTTGAGGACATATTATATAGCTTACCATACCTAAAACCATTCACAAAGTGCCTTGCTCATAAATAATTACTTTATAAGTAGTTATTGGATAAACAAGTGAAAGAGCAGGGTCAAAGAATCAAGAATTGAGGCCCAGGGCCCACAGAACTATCAGGAATAATTTTATACATAGCTTTGCAGTAAGAATTAAGACATCTCTGCTCCTTCTTGACTCTCAGTCAATATTCCTTTATTATTTCCTCCCTCTTCCATCCCAAAGAAAAGTTCTGAATTTTTTTCAAAGCTATTGAGAAAAAGCTACATACTATAAAAGTCAAGCTTTTAAAGGTTGAAGCTCCATTTCATAACCAGTAAGACAAATTCAGTTAATGGAATGTTCTCCTTCAGTTCTTCTTTGTTTTTCTTTTCCAAAAGTGGCTCTCATATTTTGAAGTCATTGTGGGAATATTTTGTGTAGTTATACTCAGAGCTCTGGATCTTATTTTTTCTGAAGATAAACATAATGATGTAATGAAACATCTGCTTTCCACAGAATATTACAAGATATCACAAAGAACAATTATTCATTCTATACATTTGGTCACCCACACTCTGAGTCTTTGATATTATAGTGTGTGATGTTCTGATGGAAATACATTATAAATGAAATTTTTTTGAAAAAGGATCAGGAGAAAAGATTTCACTACTCTCAGATTTGAATTTGTTTTCAAGAGACTGTTACAGGCTGGGGCAAGATGGGGATAATCATATCAGGCTAAAAAATTCTAGTACCTTCTATGGGCATGGATGTAGAAAAAGGGAGTGGAGGAAACAAAAAAAATCATTGAATTGTCTTTTCCTTTTAAAAGTTTATAATCTTTGGAATTAAAGTCTGCTATAATTGATAATGTAGAACCATTCATAAAAGTTTTTTTTCTTGTGCATTTTTATAGGTTGTTATCAGGTTTTGTCAACATTTTATTGATAATAACATTTTGTTCACATATTAAAAGGGATCACTGCAAAGTATTTTTTTAAAAAAATCTATTTCTCCATGAGGCATGTATTTCACTTTAATCCTTTGCCTCCAGTATTTCTTTCATTCATTCCAATTATATTGTCATTGTCAGAAATGAATGAAGCCCTATGGTTCACAACTAATGATTTTTACATATCCCTGCAATATCTACTTTGTTCTCATTGTTTTTATACTTGATTCTCTCTTGTATCTTTCTTACTTCTCTTCTCATTCACATTTTTGAGAGGTCACTTCCTATTGCTGGAAGCTCATGGCTTTCAATGTTCCAATTATCCTGGCAACTGACCTTCTTGCTCTAATATTTCCTAAGCTCCAAAAGGATATATTTTAGCCAAAATAGATGACAATGCCTTTAAGCCTTAATATACATTATCTTCATGATTTTGTGGCCAAAATATTTTTTTAATTTTTTTTTAATTTAATAGCCTTTTGTTTACAGGATATATGCATGGGTAACTTTACAGCATTAACAATCGCCAAACCTCTTGTTCCAATTTTTCACCTCTTACCCCCCCACCCCCCCTAGATGGCAGGATGACCAGTAGATGTTAAATATATTAAAATATAAATTAGATACACAATAAGTATACATGACCAAAACGTTATTTTGTTGTACAAAAAGAATCAGACTCTGAAATATTGTACAATTAGCTTGTGAAGGAAATCAAAAATGCACGTGTGCATAAATATAGGGATTGGGAATTCAATGTAATGGTTTTTAGTCATCTCCAGAGTTCTTTTTCTGGGCATAGCTAGTTCAGTTCATTACTGCTCCATTAGAAATGATTTGGTTGATCTCGTTGCTGAGGATGGCCTGGTCCATCAGAACTGGTCATCATATAGTATTGTTGTTGAAGTATATAATGATCTCCTGGTCCTGCTCATTTCACTCAGCATCAGTTCGTGTAAGTCCCTCCAGGCCTTTCTGAAATCATCCTGTTGGTCATTTCTTACAGAACAGTAATATTCCATAATATTGATATACCACAATTTATTCAGCCATTCTCCAACTGATGGACATCCATTCAGTTTCCAGTTTTAGCCACTACAAAAATGGCTGCCACAAACATTCGTGCACATACAGGTCCCTTTCCCTTCTTTATAATCTCTTTGGGATATAATCCCAGTAGTAACACTGCTAGATCAAAGGGTATGCACAGTTTGATAACTTTTTGAGCATAGTTCCAAACTACTTTCCAAAATGGTTGGATTCGTTCACAACTCCACCAACAATGCATCAATGTCCCAGTTTTCCCGCATCCCCTCCAACAATCATCATTATTTTTTCCTGTCATCTTAGCTAATCTGACAGGTGTGTAGTGGTATTTTAGAGTTGTCTTAATTTGCATTTCTCTGATTAATAATGACTTGGAGCATCTTTTCATATGACTAGAAATAGTTTCAATTTCTTCATCTGAGAATTGTCTGTTCATATCCTTTGACCATTTTTCAATTGGAGAATGGGTTGATTTTTTATAAATTAGAGTTAATTCTCTATAAATTTTGGAAATGAGGCCTTTATCAGAACCTTTGACTGTAAAAATATTTTCCCAGTTTATTGCTTCCCTTCTAATCTTGTCTGCATTAGTTTTGTTTGTACAAAAACTTCTCAGTTTGGTATATTCAAAATTTTCTATTTTGTGATCTGTAATGATCTCTAGTTCTTCTTTGGTCATAAAGACCTTCCCCTTCCACAGGTCTGAGAGGTAAACTATCCTGTGTTCCTCTAATTTATTAATAATTTCATTCTTTATGCCTAGGTCATGAACCCATTTTGACCTTATCTTGGTGTATGGTGTTAAGTATGGATCAATGCCTACTTTCTGCCATATTAGTTTCCAATTTTCCCAGCAATTTTTATCAAACAGTAAGTTCTTATCCCCAAGCTGGGATCTTTGGGTTTGTCAAAGACTAGGTTGCTATATTTGTTGACTGTTTTATCTCTTGAACCTAACCTATTCCACTGATCAACTAATCTATTCCTTAGCCAATACCAAATAGTTTTGGTAACTGCTGCTCTATAATATAATTTTAGATCTGGTACAGCTAAGCCACCTTCATTTGATTTTTTTTTCATTAATTCCCTTGCAATTCTTGACCTTTTGTTTTTCCATATGAACTTTGTTGTTATTTTTTCTAGGTCATTAAAATAGTTTTTGGGGACTCTGATTGGTATAGCGCTAAATAAGTAGATTAGTTTAGGTAATATTGTCATCTTTATTATATTTGCTCGCCCTATCCAAGAGCATTTAATATTTTTCCAATTGGTTAGATCAGACTTAATTTGTGTGAAAAGTGGTCTGTAATTTTGCTCATAAAGTTTATGATTTTCCCTTGGCAGATAGATTCCTAAATATTTTATATTATCAGTAGTTACTTTAAATGGAATTTTTTTTATTTAATAGCCCTTTATTTACAGGATATATACATGGGTAACTTTACAGCATTAACAATTGCCAAACCTCTTGTTCCAATTTTTCACCTCTTACCCCCCCGACCCCCTCCCCTAGATGGCAGGATAACCAGTAGATGTTAAATATATTAAAATATAAATTAGATACACAATAAGTATACCTGACCAAAACGTTATTTTGCTGTAGAAAAAGAATCAGACTCTGAAATATTGTACAGTCAGCTTGTGAAGGAAATCAAAAATGCAGGTGTGCATAAATATAGGGATTGGGAATTCAATGTAATGGTTTTTAGTCATCTCCCAGAGTTCTTTTTCTGGGCATAGCTAGTTCAGTTCATTACTGCTCCATTAGAAATGATTTGGTTGATCTCGTTGCTGAGGATGGCCTGATCCATCAGAACTGGTCATCATATAGTATTGTTGTTGAAGTATATAATGATCTCCTGGTCCTGCTCATTTCACTCAGCATCAGTTCATGTAAGTCTCTCCAGGCCTTTCTGAAATTATCCTGTTGGTCATTTCTTACAGAACAGTAATATTCCATAATTTTCATATACCACAATTTATTCAACCATTCTCCAACTGATGGACATCCATTCAGTTTCCAGTTTTAGCCACTACAAAAAGGGCTGCCACAAACATTCGTGCACATACAGGTCCCTTTCCCTTCTTTATAATCTCTTTGGGATATAATCCCAGTAGTAACACTGCTGGATCAAAGGGTATGCACAGTTTGATAACTTTTGAGCATAAATCAAACTACTCTCCAAAATGGTTGGATTCGTTCACAACTCCACCAACAATGCATCAATGTCCCAGTTTTCCGCATCCCCTCCAACAATCATCATTATTTTTCCTGTCATCTTAGCTAATCGACAGGTGTGTAGTGGTATCTTAGAGTTGTCTTAATTTGCATTTCTCTGATTAATAATGACTTGGAGCATCTTTTCATATGACTAGAAATAGTTTCAATTTCTTCATCTGAGAATTGTCTGTTCATATCTTTTGACCATTTTTCAATTGGAGAATGGCTTGATTTTTTATAAATTAGAGTTAATTCTCTATATATTTTGGAAATGAGGCCTTTATCAGAACCTTTGACTGTAAAAATATTTTCCCAGTTTATTGCTTCCCTTCTAATCTTGTCTGCATTAGTTTTGTTTGTACAAAAACTTCTCAGTTTGGTATATTCAAAATTTTCTATTTTGTGATCTGTAATGATCTCTAGTTCTTCTTTGGTCATAAAGACCTTCCCCTTCCACAGGTCTGAGAGGTAAACTATCCTGTGTTCCTCTAATTTATTAATAATTTCATTCTTTATGCCTAGGTCATGAACCCATTTTGACCTTATCTTGGTGTATGGTGTTAAGTATGGATCAATGCCTAGTTTCTGCCATATTAGTTTCCAATTTTCCCAGCAATTTTTATCAAACAGTAAGTTCTTATCCCCAAAGCTGGGATCTTTGGGTTTGTCAAAGACTAGGTTGCTATATTTGTTGACTGTTTTATCTCTTGAACCTAACCTATTCCACTGATCAACTAATCTATTCCTTAGCCAATACCAAATAGTTTTGGTAACTGCTGCTCTATAATATAATTTTAGATCTAGGTACAGCTAAGCCACCTTCATTTGATTTTTTTCATTAATTCCTTGCAATTCTTGACCTTTTTGTTTTCCATATGAACTTTGTTGTTATTTTTCTAGGTCATTAAAATGGTTTTGGGGACTCTGATTGGTATAAGCCTAAATAAGTAGATTAGTTTAGGTAATATTGTCATCTTTATTATATTTGCTCGCCCTATCCAAGGCATTTAATATTTTCAATTGGTTAGATCAGACTTAATTTGTGTGAAAAGTGGTCTGTAATTTTGCTCATAAAGTTTATGATTTTCCCTTGGCAGATAGATTCCTAAATATTTTATATTATCAGTAGTTACTTTAAATGGAATTTTTTTATTTAATAGCCCTTTATTTACAGGATATATACATGGGTAACTTTACAGCATTAACAATTGCCAAACCTCTTGTTCCAATTTTTCACCTCCACCCGACCCCTCCCTAGATGGCAGGATAACCAGTAGATGTTAAATATATTAAAATATAAATTAGATACACAATAAGTATACCTGACCAAAACGTTATTTTGCTGTAGAAAAAGAATCAGACTCTGAAATATTGTACAGTTAGCTTGTGAAAGAAATCAAAAATGCAGGTGTGCATAAATATAGGGTTAGAATTCAATGTAATGGTTTTAGTCATCTCCCAGAGTTCTTTTCTGGGCATAGCTAGTTCAGTTCATTACTGCTCCATTAGAAATGATTTGGTTGATCTCGTTGCTGAGGATGGCCTGATCCATCAGAACTTGTCATCATATAGTATTGTTGTTGAAGTATATAATGATCTCCTGGTCCTGCTCATTTCACTCAGCATCAGTTCATGTAAGTCTCTCCAGGCCTTTCTGAAATTATCCTGTTGGTCATTTCTTACAGAACAGATAATATTCCATAATTTTCATATACCACAATTTATTCAACCATTCTCAACTGATGGACATCCATTCAGTTTCCAGTTTTAGCCACTACAAAGGGCTGCCACAAACATTCGTGCACATACAGGTCCCTTTCCCTTCTTTATAATCTCTTTGGGATATAATCCCAGTAGTAACACTGCTGGATCAAAGGGCATGCACAGTTTGATAACTTTTTGAGCATAATTCAAACTACTCTCAAAATGGTTGGATTAGTTCACAACTCCACCAACAATGCATCAATGTCCCAGTTTTCCCGCATCCCTCAACAATCATCATTATTTTTCCTGTCATCTTAGCCAATCTGACAGTTGTGTAGTGGTATCTTAGAGTTGTCTTAATTTGCATTTCTCTGATTAATAATGACTTGGAGCATCTTTTCATATGACTAGAAATAGTTTCAATTTCTTCATCTGAGAATTGTTTGTTCATATCCTTTGACCATTTTCAATTGGAGAATGGCTTGATTTTTATAAATTAGAGTTAATTCTCTATATATTTTGGAAATGAGGCCTTTATCAGAACCTTTGACTGTAAAAATATTTTCCCAGTTTATTGCTTCCCTTCTAATCTTGTCTGCATTAGTTTTGTTTGTACAAAAACTTTTCAGTTTGGTATAATCGAAATTTTCTATTTTGTGATCAGTAATGATCTCTAGTTCTGCTTTGGTCATAAGACCTTCCCCTTCCACAGGTCTGAGAGGTAAACTATCCTATGTTCCTCTAATTTATTAATAATTTCATTCTTTATGCCTAGGTCATGAACCCTTTTTGACCTTATCTTGGTGTAAGGCGTTAAGTATGGATCAATGCCTAGTTTCTGCCATATTAGTTTCCAATTTTCCCAGCAATTTTTATCAAACAGTAAGTTCTTATCCCAAAAGCTGGGTCTTTGGGTTTCTCAAAGACTAGGTTGCTATATTTGTTGACTGTTTTATCCCTTGAACCTAATCTATTCCACTGATCAACTAATCTATTCCTTAGCCAATACCAAATAGTTTTGGTAACTGCTGCTCTATAATATAATTTTAGATCTGGTACAGCTAAGCCACCATCATTTGATTTTTTTTTCATTAATTCCCTTGCAATTCTTGACCTTTTGTTTTTCCATATGAACTTTGTTGTTATTTTTTCTAGGTCATTAAAATAGTTTTTGGGAGTGTGATTGGTATAGTGCTAAATAAATAGATTAGTTTAGGTAATATTGTCATCTTTATTATATTTGCTCGCCCTATCCAAGAGCATTTAATATTTTTCCAATTGGTTAGATCAGACTTAATTTGTGTGAAAAATGGTCTGTAATTTTGCTCATAAAGTTTCTGATTTTCCCTTGGCAGATAAGATTCCTAAATATTTTATATTATCAGTAGTTACTTTAAATGGAATTTCTCTTTGTAACTCTGAATGTTGGGTTTTGTTAGTGATATATAAGAATGCTGATGACTTATGTGGGTTTATTATATAACCAGCAACTTTGCTAAAGTTGTGGATTATTTCTAATAACTTTTTAGCAGAATCTCTGGGGTTCTCTAAGTATACCATCATGTCATCGGCAAAGAGTGATAATTTGGCTTCCTCATTGCCTATTCTTATTCCTTTAATCTCTTTCTCAGCTCTTATTGCTATAGCTAGCGTTTCTAATACCATATTAAATAGTAATGGTGATAGTGGGCAACCTTGTTTCACTCCAGATCTTATTGGAAATGGTTGCAGTTTGTCTCCATTACATATGATGCTTACTGATGGTTTTAAATAGATGCTGCTGATTATTTTAAGGAAAAGTCCATTTATTCCTATACTCTCAAGTGTTTTTTAATAGGAATGGATGTTGGATTTTATCAAATGCTTTTTCTGCATCTATTGAGATGATCATATGGTTTTTGTGAATTTGGTTATTAACATGGCCAATTATATTGATAGTTTTCCTAATATTGAACCAGCCCTGCATTCCTGGTATAAATCCTACTTGATCATAGTGTATTATCTTGGAGATGATTTTCTGTAGTCTTTTGCTAATATCTTATTTAAGATTTTAGCATCAATATTCGATTAGAGAGATTAGTCTATAATTTTCTTTCTCTGTTTTCAGCCTACCTGGTTTAGGTATCAATACCATGTCTGTGTCATAGAAGGAATTTGGTAGGACTCCTTCATTCCCTATTTTATCAAATAATTTATATAGCATTGGGGCCAATTGTTCTTTCAATGTTTGGTAAAATTCACATGTAAATCCATCTGGTCCTGGGGATTTTTTCTTAGGGAGTTGTTTAATTGCCTGTTCTATTTCTTTTTCTGAAATGGGACTATTCAAGCAATTACTTCCTCCTCTGTTAGTCTGGGAAGTCTATATTTTTGGGGTACTCATCCATTTCACTTAGGTTATCAAATTTATTGGCATAAAGTTGAGCAAAATAACTCCTTATTATTTCTCTAATTTCCTCTTCATTGGTGGAAAGTTCTCCCTTTTCATTTTTAAGACTACTAATTTCATTTTCCTCCCTCCTTTTTCTAATCAGATTTACCAAAGGCTTATCTATTTTATTGGCTTTTTCATAGAACCAACTCTTAGTTTTATTAATTAGTTCAATAGTTTTTTACTTTAAATATTTTTAATTTCTCCTTTTAACTTTAGAATTTCCAATTTAGTATTTGATTGGGGGGTTTTAATTTGGTCTTTTTTTAGTTTTTTTAGTTGCAAGCCCAATTCATTAATCTTTTCTTTCTCTGTTTTATTCAAGTAAGCATCTAAGGATATACAATTCCCTCTTATTACCACTTTGGCTGCATCCCACAAATTTTGGTATGATGTCTTATCATTGTCATTATCTTGAGTGAAATTATTAATTGTATCTATAATTTGCTGCTTCACCCAACCATTGTTTAAGATGAGATTGTTTTAGTTTCCAATTACTTTTGGTCTATTTCCCCTAACTTTTTGTTGAATGTAGTTTTATTGCATCATGATCTGAGAAAGCATTTACTATTTCTGCTTTCTTGCATTTAATTTTGAGGTCTTTATGTCCTAATATATGGTCAATTTTTAATAGGTTCCATGAACTGCTGAGAAGAGTATATTCCTTTCTATCTCCATTCAATTTTCTCCAAAGATCCAACATACCTAATTTTTCTAATATTCTATTGCTTACTTTAATTTCTTTCTTATTTGTTTTGTGGTTTGATTTGTCTAATTCTGAGAGTGCAAGGTTGAGATCTCCCACTATTACAGTTTTGTTGTCTATTTCTTCTTGCAACTCTCTTACTTCTCCTTTAGGAAGTTGGATTGCCATACCACTTGGTGCATATATGTTTAATATTGATATTGCTTCATTGTTTATTTACCCTTTAGCAGGATAGTTTCCTTCCTATATCTCTTTTAATTAGATCAATTTTTGCTTTGTGATCTGAGATAAGGATGGCTACCCTCTTTTACTCACCTGAAGCATAATAGATTTTGCTCCAGCCTTTTACCTTACTCTATATGATCTCCCTGCTTTAAATGTGTTTCTTGTAAACAACATATTGTAGGGTTCTGACTTTTGATCAGTCTGCTATCTGCTCTCCTCTTTATGGGGAGTTCATCCATTCACATTCTACGGTTAGAATTACTAAATCTGTATTTCCTGCCATCCTAATAACCCCAGATTATGATGTTGCTTATTCTTGCCTCCCCAACCCTCTTCCCTTTCCCAAACTTATTACCCTCTCTTGTATCATGATGCTTACCCTCTTTATAATCCCTCCCTCCCCCCCTTTGAGTCTTTTCCCCTTCCTTCCCTTATTACTCTTTTTCTATTTATCTATTTCTCTCTGTGTCTCTCTTTTTTCTCTCCTTCTCTCTTTGACTCTCTATCTCTTTCTGTCTGTCTCTCTCTCTGTATCTCTCTGTCTCTCTCTGTCCCTCTGTGTGTGTGTGTATGTGTGTCTGTTTCTCTGTCTCTGTGTGTGTGTGTCTCATTCATTATCTCTCTCTATTGCTCTCTGTGTCTGTTTTTTCTCTCCTTTCTCTGTCTCTCTATCTCTGTCTGTCTGTCTCTTTCTGTGTGTGCATGTGTATGTTTCTCTCTCTCTCTTTCTCTCTCTCTCTTTCTCTCTCTCTCTCTCTCTCTCTCTCTCTCACACACACACACACACACACACACTTGAATGAAGTAACTAAAAATGATACTAGCATTCATTTCTACATTGGGCTGCTACATAGGGGTTATGACCTGCCTAAGATTTCACAGTTGGAAGAATAAAACTTACCTATTATTCTCTGAAACATAGATCTAAATAATATTCTTGTATAAACAAAGGCTGAAAAACTAAGAGAGGTATTGCAAGTATCTTGGAAGTGGATGAATAGACACTACACTCCCCTGGACACTAAAATCGTACCCCCCCAAACTGAGAAGAGGACAAAAAGAGAGGAGATTTCTACAAGTCTATTACCAGATTAAGTGAGCTCACTCCTGTTTTGTTATTGGGTAACACCATTGACTCTGTAACCTCTTATCATCTCTTTGCACTGAAAAATGTTCAGATTTTGAACCTAAGCTCCTCATACTAGTGCTACTGGTTAAAGGTGAGTGTTCCTAGTTCAGGAAAAGAACCAGAGAGCAGTGGGGAAGGGGATGCAGGTGATTCCTAAACCTGACAGTTAAAATAAAAGCAAAAGGTTTAGCTGGAGAATGTTTTGTTTTGCTACAGCAAAGAAAAAAACTCTCTTCCCACTGCCTAAGGCTGCTGAGGTAAAGAATGCTCTTTACAGTTTAATGACAACAACAAGTCTATGCATTAGAAAATCAGACGACAATGCATCAAATTGTGTTTGAGTATACAAAGGAATGATTAAGGAATGTATTAGAGGGCATATTATACTGGGAGCAGCCATAATCTTTCCCCAAGGAGCTATCCTGGGAAAAAAAAATGACCCATCCCTCCCTTATCCCTCTACCTTCTCTCCATCAATTTATGCTTGCTCATCTATTTGCCTTAACTAATATACTTAGGCATACAATAATGGTTCTAGCCCTGTTTTTCATTCATATCAAGTTTTTGCCGTATTATTAGTGCCTTTTACTTACAAATTGGACCCTTAGTCCAAGTTTTGACTTCTAGTTTCCCAGAATTCAAGGCCCATGTAGCAAAGACCTTTTTGATCCTTAATCTGATTTCTTACCCTAGATTTTATATCCATGCAGTAGAGTTCTCCCTAAGATTTAATCCTATGTTACTTAGAACCATGATACTAGTATTCACTTCTACATTTGGCTGATTTGACTAGTTTTTGCCTTAACTCATTTCTGTTTATTTGAATTAATATGGGGTTAAAATGTCATATTATTGTTCTTTTTCTTGTAATTTTTTTCTTTTTCATTGAAGCTATTTATTTTCAAAACATATACAAGAATAATTTTTCAACATTGACCTTGCAAAACCTTGTCTTCTAATTCCCACCCCCCCAGATGGCAAGTCATCCAATATATGTTAAACATATAAGTAAATGCAATATAGGCACACATATTTATACAATAATCTTGCTGCACAAAAAAAAAATCAGATTAAAAAGGAAAAAAAATGAGAAAAAAATAAAATTCAAGCAAACAACAAAAGAAGTGAAAGTGCTATTTTGTGATCCATACTCAGTACCACAGTCCTCTCTCTGGATACAGATGGCTCTCATCATCACAAGATCATTGGAACTAGTCTGAATCATGTCATTGTTGAAAAGAGCCATGTCCATCAGAATTGATGATTGAATAATCTTGCTGTTGTCATATACAGTGATCTCCTGGTTCTGCTCATTTCACTTAGCCTCAGTTCATGTAAGTCTCTCCAGGCCTCTCTGAAATCATCCTGCTGATCATTTCTTATAGAACAACAATATTCCATAACATTCATATACCATAACTTATATAGCCATTCTCCACCTGATGAACATCCATTCAGTTACCAGTTTCTTGCTACTACAAAAAGGGCTGCTACAAACATTTTTGCACATGTGGGTCCCTTTCCCTCCTTTAAGATCTCTTTGGGATACAAGCCCAGTTGAAACACAGTTGGATCAAAGGGTATGCACAGTTTGATTGCCCTTTAGACACAGTTCCAAATTGCTCTCCATAATGGTTGGATCAGTTCTCAACTTCACCAATAATGTATTAGTGTCCCAGTTTTCTCATATCCCCTCCAACATTCGTCAGTATCTTTTCCTGTCATCTTAGCCAATTTGAGAGGTATGTAGTGGTACCTCAAATTGTCTTAATTTGCTTTAATTTCTCTGATCAGTAGTAATGTAGAGCCTCTTTTCATATGATTAAAAATGGTTTTAATATTTTCATCTGAAAATTGTTCATATCCTTTGACCATTTATCAATTGGAGAATGGCTTGAATTCTTACAAATTTGGTTCAATTCTCTATATATTTTAGAAATGAGGCCTTTATCAGAACCCTTGAATGTAAAAATGTTCTCCCAATTTATTGCTTCCTTTCCAATTTTGTCTGCATCAGTTTTGTTTATACAAAAACTTTTTTAACTTAATATAATCAAAAATGTCTATTTTGTGTTCAGTAACAAGGTCCAGTTTTTCATTGGTCACAAATTCCTTCCTTCTCTACAGATATGAGAGGTAAATTATCCTATGTTCTTCTAAATTGCTTATAATATCACTCTTTATGTCTAAATCATGAAACCATTTTGGCCCTATCTTGGTATATGGTGTTAGGTGTGGGTCAGTGCCTAGTTTCTGCCTAACTAGTTTCCAATATTCCCAACAGTATTTATCTTATCTGAAATATTTGTCACACATTAGATTACTATAGTCATTAACTATTTTGTCCTGTGAACCTAACCTATTCCAGTGATCAACTACTCTGTTTCTTAGCCAGCACCAAATGGTTTTGATGACCACTTCCTTATAATATAGTTTTAGATTTGGCACAGCTAGGCCACCTTCATTCCTTAAGAATTTCAAGCGAATTAAAGAAAAAAATGCCAATGAAGGTGTCCTAGCAAAGTTGAGATATCCCTCACTATTATAGTTTTGCTATCCATTTCTTCTTGCAGCTTTCTTGATTTCTCCTCTAGGAATTTGGATGTTATACTACTTGGTGAATACATGTTTAGTATTGATATTACTTCATTATCTATGGTACCCTTTAGCAAAATATAGTTTCCTTCCTTATCTCTTTTAATTAAATTAATTTTTTCTTTGGCTTGATCTGATATCAGGATGGCTACTCCTACTTTTTTTTTTTTTTTACTTCACCTCAAGCATAATAAATTCTTCTCCAGCCTTTTACCTTTACTCTAAAATGTATCACTCTCCTTTAAATGAGTTTCTTGTAAACAACATATTATAGAATTCTAGATTTTAATCCAATCTGCTATCCACTTCCATTTTATGGGAGAGTTCATCCCATTCATATTCACAGTTAAAATGATTACTTCTGTATTTCCCATCATCTTATTTACCTCACATTATGCTTTTCTCTTTCTTTTCCCCCTTTCCTTCCTCCCCAATATTTTGCTTCTGACCACCACGTCCCTCAAACAGCCCTCTCCCTTTACTACCCTTCCCCCTTTCTTATATCTTTGCCCTACTTCTATTTTCTCTTCTATTAGCCTTCCCTTTCCTTTCCCCCTTCCCCTCCCACTTCCCTATAAGGTGAAACAAGTTTCTGTATAAAACCACATATGTCTAATATTCTCTCTTTGCACCAAATCTGATGAGAGTAAGATTCACACAATATTCATCCCTCTCCTTTCTTTCCCTCTGAAATATAATTTCCTTTATTTTACCTCCATTTTCCTCTTTTTTCCAATACAATCCTCCTTCTACCTCTAGTTTCTTTTTTATATTATCACAGTAAATTCAAATTATACCTGCACTTTCTAAGTATACCCATAACAGAGATATCGTTCTCAAGAGTTCTTTCCTTTTTTTAACCTTATTTTTTTTTGAGTTCTGTATTTGGAGATCAAATTTTTGTCTAGCTCTGGTCTTTTCATCAGAAATAAATGAAATTCACCTGTTATCATTGAATGTCCATCTTCTTCCCTGAAAGATAATGCTCAATTTAGCTGGAAAATTGATTCTTGACTGCAATCCAAGTTCCTTTGCCTTTTGAATATCAACATCCAAGCTCTTCTATCCTTTTAGTTGGAAGCTACTAGGTCCTTGGTAATCTTGATTGTGACTCCTCAATATATGAATTGTGTCTTTCTGACTGCTCGCAATATTTTTCCTTGGTCTGATGATTCTGAAATTTAGCTTTGTTATTCCTTGGAGTTTACATTTTGAGGTTTCTTTCAGAATGTGATCAGTGAATTCTTTCAATGACTATTTTATCTCTTGATTCCAGCTCAGCAGGCAGTTTCCTTGATAATTTTCTGAAAGATAATGTCTGACATATTTTTTTCATCATGGTTTTCAGGAAGTCCAATAATCCTCAGATTGTCTCTCCTAGATCTATTTTTCCAGGTCAGTTGTGTTTCTAATAAAGTATTTTACATTTTCTTTTTCTTTTTTTTTCTTTTTTTTTGGTTTTGTTTGACTGATTCTTGATGTCTCATTGACTTATTCGTTTGCATTTGTTCAATTCTCATTGAATTCTTTTCCTGTTAACTTTTTGAGCTCCTTTTGTATTTGGCCAATTGAATTTTTAAATGAGTTGTTTTGTTCTATGGATTTTTTTCCATTTCACAAATCCTGTTTTTCAAGGAGTTGTTTTCTTTTTCCATTTTGTCTAATCAATATTGTAAGGAAATTTCTTCAGATAATTTCTGTGTTTCCTTTTCCATATCCTCTTGCAAAGTTTTCATTTTCTTTCCCCACTTTTCTTCTAATTCTTTTCTAAGATCCTTTTTGAATTCTTCCAACAGAGTCTTGTGAGATGAGGACCAATTCATATCATCCTTCAGGGCTTCATCTGGAGACAATCTGCTTTTATTGTTCTCACAGTTTAAAATAAGTTCTTCTCTTTCTCCATAACAACTATCTCTGTTCATAGTTCTTTTTGGTTTTTTGCTTATTTTTTTTAAAAGTTGAGGTCTGCTTTTAGAGCAAAGGGGAGATTTCCAAGCTTCCTCTACAGGTAATAGTAGCTGTGCTAGGTCAATGCTGACTAATTTCAGGTGCTGGGTAGGAGTGGCCAGGTCCTGCCATATTTTGGGGTTTAGGAAGGGCTCACTATTTGCCTTTTATATTTGTGTTGGATGTCTTACAACTAATCTGCTAATCTATTGGCTTGCAACCAGGACAAAGTAGCCAGCACTGCTGAGATTCCTCCTGGTAGATTCCTCGGCACATGGGACACCACATAACCCTGGGTCCCTGCACTGCCTGTGCTTGGCCCACCTCCCTCCATGCCCAATTAAAACAGACCTTTTTTGAAGATCTTCCAAATTATCTTCTGCTGTAAATTTCTTACAGTCCAAATATTTGTGGGTTCTGTCACTCCAAAACCAGTTCAGAAGCTTGAGTGCTGTTAATCTGAGGGACATTAGGGAGAACTCAGAAAAAGATGTATCTCCTCTCTGCCATCTTGGCTCCACCCATACCATTATTCTTAGTGTATCATCTCAGTGGCAACAATTTTCAAATCTTCTTATCCAGCCTTAAGCTTTCTTCTAATCACCAAGCTTACATCATTATCTGTCTATTGGACATTTCAAACTGAATGTCAAGGAGACATCTTAAACTTAATATATCCAGACCTGAATTCATTATTTTTCCCTCCAAGACCACTTTTCTTTTTAACTTTCCTGTTACTATTGAAGGCACTATCATCTTTCTGATAACCCAGGTTTATACCCTACCTGTCACCTTCAATTCTTGAATGTTCTTTCACTCTTCTTTACAATCTTTTGTCAAATCCTAATGATTCTCCTTTTGTGACATCTCTCATAGATGACCACTTCTTTCCTCTGTCACTGTTGCTACTACAGTACAAGTCCTCGACACCTCATACCTAAACTATTGTAATGGTCTCTTGGATTATCATACTATTTTGAGACTCTCCATTCCAGTCCTCTATTCAGATGTCAAATTGATCTTTCTAATTACCAGTCTGAACTCATATCATCCCCCATCTTCAATAAATTTCAAGAGTTTCCTTTATTTCTAAGAACCAATAGGAAATATTTTCTTTAGTATTCAGAGACATTAATTACCTTGCCCCCACCTTCCTTTCCAGATTTTTTATACCTTACTCTTCTCCACATACTTTGTGATATGATAACAATGTCCTTCTTTATTTTCTTTCCATAAAATATGTAATCTCCCAAATTTAGACATTCTTTCCTAGTTTTATCCCATGCCTGAAATGCTCTCCTTTTCATCCCTACCTCCTAATTTTTCTAGATTCAAGTCTGAGATGAAAATCCCACCTTCTATAAGAAGCCTATCCCATTTTCATTTAATGCTAATACCTTCCCACTACTGGTTACCTACAATTTATCATATGGATAGATATAGATATAGTATCTTTTGCATCTTATTTTTCCCATTAAACCCTGAGCATCTTGAAAGTAAATAGTTGTTCTTTGCCCTACTTTGAATCCTAAGCATTTAGCACAATGTCATGCACATAGTAAATACGTAATTTGATTGTTGGCTTGATTGTAATTGATATGATGTTATGAATGCCAGAATTCAAAACCTGCTTCAGACATTATTTGAATGTATCACCCTAGACAATTTATTCATCTTTAGTGGGCCTCAGTTTCCTTATTTGTAAAGTGAAGTTAGAAGTGATGACCTCTAAGGTCTCTTTTATTTCTAAATATTTGATCTCATAATCCACTTGGTCTCCTCATACTTTTGTCACCTAGTTCTCAGCATGACTCATAGTCAAATGGTCTGCATTTGAAAGCATCTTCTTGTCTTGCAATCCAGTTCAAAATAACTAATTCCAAGTTCTGGTGACATCAATGACAATACCAGCTGTCTCTCCCGCATATTTTGATATGATCTTTCATATCATGAGTAGGCAGTAAAAGCTGGAAACTCTACAATAAGACTTTGTGCTACTAGATTGTAGTAAGCGAGGTTCCAAAATTCCTTGGTACTGTCATCTCAATAGAACAAATGAGTGAGACCAGAAAATCTTTAAGGTCTCTTTCAGCATTATCTATTACTGTCTATGGCAGAACCACAACTAGGTTAAGGGTGATCAGGAATTTGCCCTAGATTTGTCAAATTTAAAGGAGGCTATTGGTGCTTCAGTTTCTTTAGTAACTTAGCCAAGTAAGGGACAACTGAAATTTCCCAGATAGTAAGCTGAGCCTCCCCCTCTCCCAGTCCCCTGTCCTATTCCCCACATCTTCAGCCTCCTCAGCCAAGGCTCCTAGGGACTTTTCTTGCCCTGATACCTCGCTCCTCCCCCAAGCTCCAATTTAGCTGAAAGCAAGAGTCATACCCATTGCTCTGAGTATACACATTCATGTATACACAAGCAAGTTCTGTTTTCTGCTTTGTTATAGTGGAAAAGTAATTGAGTTAGGTTATGAAAAATGAATACTGATTTTCACTCTTCTGATTCCTGATTGTGATCTTTAGAAAGTCACCTAATCTTTTATGATCTCAGCACCTCCCTCTATAAAGGAAGCCTTAGATCCCCAATCTCCAAAGCTTATGATCCTCCTTAAACTAGAGGGGTATATATAGAGTAGAGGAAGGAGCATAGAAACTTAGATTTTTATCACCAATCTCCATCTGGAAATGACTCTAAATCTGGAGCCCTTTCTCTCTCTGTCTCATAGACCAAGGTTGTTAAAATGATAAGAGATTGTGTCCATGAAGTGATAACTTGGAAATGAAGCTACAGCTATTTAAATTTCCATTCAAATAAAAAGGAAAAAAAAAATCTTGAGCTATAATCATAAAATAATAATCTTATCTCCGTTGTATTTTATGCTTTTTTCAAAATGATTTCAAATCAGATCTCGATTTTGACCCCCTTAATAATCTTATTAGATAGGCAATGATAATAAATTCAGTGAGGATAATGCTGATGATTATAATAGCAGATATGTATTTACTTTTAGATTTATACAACTATATATATATACCTAATCTAATTTGTTTGTCAAATAACGCTGTGAAGAATTATAATTGTCACTAGGTACATTACCTACAGATATGATTATTCCAATTTATACATAATTAAAGTACAAAGAGAATTTGAGTGGCTTAGGAAATTTTATATTATACATATATGTACATATAGGGATATATATATGTACATAATTGGTATAAGACCTGAGATTACTTAATGTATTTTTCCCATCTCCCAATATAATTAAAGCATATAACTGTAAATTAACTAAAAAAATATATATGTGTATATGTGTTATTGTACATACATGCACACATATATACATACATACATATATATGTAGTAGGAAAGATATATTTATATAGTAAGTGATTGGGAACAAACTTGAATATATATCATAAATATATACATGTATTTTTATATTGATATGATATATAAATCCAAAAGTAATTTTTCTTCTGTCACCAAGAATGTCTTTGAATCACATAAGTACATCATTAGTCATTCATTGAATACTAACTAATGTTATTAATAATTCAGTGGAAACATAATTATAGTTTTAAGTTGTTAAAATATTTAATTAAAAAATAAAAGGTTAAAAAATTAAACAAAAAATATCTTGTAGTCTCAATTGTTTTATGCTATCTATGCCATTTCATTCTCTTATTTAAAAAGGGAGAAAAAATATTGAAAAATGACTTAAATTTATACATATACATTATACAGATCACATATATTCATATATATACACAGAGAGATATATAACTTTAGAATGTTTTTCAATAGTAGATTTCAAATTAAATATATGTAAATATATACATGTATATGTATATACATAATCATATTTACATTGGATTATTGTGAAAATTAGTTTGAATTCCCTGAGAAACAAATGGGATATATATGAGAGTGCATGTGTATATGTGTGTGCAGGACCCAAATGTAAGCTGGGTGACAGGACAAAATCACTTTTAAAGAATTTATAATATCAAGAAAACAATTCATTAAAATTAATGAGGATAATATATTGCTAATTGTGTATATTATTTCTAAGAGGCTATTATGCCTCTTCTGTCTATAGTCTTGTGTAAGGGAAGCAGTGATTCAAAGATGGTTTATTGCAGGAGCATTGACAACAATTAGGAGGATAAATTTAGCTGAGGTCAATGTCAATGAAAAGCAGACCCTGTTTAGCTTTCCAGCCATGCAAAAGAAGACAAGCATAATCTATTTCGCTAACAATGAGGGCACTAGAGCATTCATCCAGACAGCGTTATATCCTCTTTTAGCCCTTGGGTCATGAGTTCTTGCCCAGCAACTTTCATCAGGATTTGAAATTTAGAAATAGGAAGAGATTGAAATAAAGACATACACAATTTATAGAAAATTTCCCATAATATCAGTAGACCTTAACAGCATTTTTAGACAAAAAAAGGTGGGGGAAGGAGAACCATATTTTCTTCCTTGTGGCTCAATCTCACTTTTATCCATGGGCATTTATTTTGTAGCTCAACCCATTGCCAGCTAATTCCCCTGGGATTGGCAATGGCAAAACTACAGACAGTAGCTTTGTCTCATATAGTTAACTTTAATATTCTGCTTTCTGTAGAAATCCTTTCATTTAGGGTGGAAGAGGAAAAAAGGTTGATTTTTTAAAATAACTTTAAAGAGCTGTTCTTTATTTTGAAAGTTGTATTCCTTTAATTTTATGAGTGTCTCTCAAAGACCTAAATTGAATTGAGAAACTTCATAGTGTGGAAGCCCTCTTTATCAGTTATATATTCTGGTTTTTTTTTTCTCTTTATCTCTTTTATTGTTTCTGTTTTATCTGTTTCATGGCAATCCACTGAATCAATAAAAACATAAACTAGCCTTCAGCCCTAAATAGCTCCCTTATGCTTATTCACAATTTCCCTATAATCCTAGTGCAGATATAAACTTTATTATTAAAGTTTAGCAAGTTTTATTATTAAAGCTTAAACCTGAATTAAGACTTTTGGGAAACTCCCTATCTCTGCCAAAGGAATGACAGGTGGTAAGGATCACAGAGTTTATTAACTGCCTAAAATCTATAATTTAGTTGTTCTTTCTCTTAAAGTGTGTATTTCATTTATTTATTAATGAGTTGGCATACTAATAAAGGAACTAAACTGAATCCATATTTACATCCTCCCTATAAATGAAAGAAAAAGACTTTTTAAAATTGACATTAAATGGAGAAATGATGGCTGTGAGGTTTCTCTTTGGAAAAAAATGAGTAAAGGATTTGTTTCCACTCTGAATTTATAGGAAGTGGTAAACGTCATATCATGGGATGGTTAGCCATTTTACCTTGGGTTTTTTACAATAAGCAAAAGCAATCTGATCACTGTGAAGAGAACTGAAACGAATCTATCAATGTCTTTTGCAGTGATGCCAGTATGGAAATTAGAACTTACAAATTATTGTTCAAACCAAATCAACATATATCTTAAGACTCATTGATTCAATGTGAATATAAGCATAGATGAAAATATGAAAGAATCTGAGAAGTTGAGAAGGAATTTCAGTAGCCATTTGGTAGACTCCATAAAAAATAAAAACTGTTGGAAAATACAATTCAGGATCAAGAAATTAAAAGGTCAAATGTCTTTAGACTACTCAAAAATTGATCATGCCATAAATGCTTTCTTCAAAAAAAAAAAGAAAGAAAGAAAGAAAGAAAAAAGAATGAAAAATGTAAAAGAAAGAAAATGAAAAGAAAGAAAAATGTGGTGATCCCTGAGAATTTATCACTTTAATGAGACAGGAAGTGAACATCAATTAAAACATTATTAAATTCAAGAGAAAACAAAAAGGAAATCCAAGAGAAGTTATTAATAAGTTCATTTTGTTCTTGTTTTATAAAAAGTAATTTACACTTTAAAAGAAGGTCACATAAAAGTCAGAGTTTTATTCAAGGTTAAAAAAATAAGTATTAAGAGATTGGGCTCAAATAAATTGGGCTCAAATTGGGCCTTGAACGTCCATGCTAAAATCTTATAATAGGCCAAAACAGGAGAGATAATTGTGCAATAATAATATAGTAAAAGCAAGGAAAATCAAAATCCCAGTGTGGTTTCTTGCTATTAATTCTTAAAACTTTTGCCAAAATAATTTTAAGCAATTAAATTTTAATTTACAATACAATGCCCTGTATTGACATCAAATAATAGCCGTGAAAGGGATACATACTTTCCCTGATGGTGTTTGACATTGTAATTGAAGATGTTCTACAGCACAGAAAACTTCTCAAAATGGCAGATGACATTGTGGAGTGAACAGAGTACTGGGTGTGGAATTAGGAAGAGCTGGTTTCAAATACCATGTCTAGTACTTACTAGCTATTTGATCCTCCACAAGTCACTTAATTTCTCACTGCATCATATTCATCATCTTTAAAATGAAAGTGATAATAGTACCCAATTCCCAGAATTGTCTTGATGATAAATTAAATAATTTTTATAAAGCATTTTCGAAACAATAAAGTACTATGTGAATGCTAATTATTATTGTTATTGTTATCTCTAATAACTGTGCTCATAATCAATCAAGTCTTGGGGTTTTTTTTATTTGTAAAATGGGAATACTAATTAATAGACATGCTAATATCTCATAGAACCATTATCAAGAGCAGATGAGATAATATATGTAAAGCAAATGAAAAACTTCAAAATTGAATAAATGTCAGTTTATTATTAAAATAATTATTACTATAAAAAACTGTTCTCTTGTTTAATAGTAGTCATGTAGGGAAGAGGCTATCCTGTTTTTATTCTTCTATGTTTAATGTTCTGTGGACCATTCTGTGCACTGGTGGGACAAAAAATAATTGCTTTTTAGTAAATAAGGTCAGAAATCATGAATTAGGAAATGCTGATTAGGCATGAATTAGGACATTATTAGGACAACTCTACTAGGACAAGTCTAGTAGGACAACTTCTAGTAGAAGACAGGTTAATAGAGATGATAATATAGCTTATTCTCATATGATTTTTGATTTCTTATATTAGGATGTATATTATTTAATAGCTTTTCTTTCTATGTAATAGAAATCATGTGAATCAGTTTCTCTTGCAGTGATCCTAATATAGAATTTATAAGTACTTGAAAATCATTATTCAAACAAAATCAATACATATCTTAAGATTCATTGATTTAATATGAAGATGAGCATGGGGAAAAAAGGTCACAGAATCTCAGAATTCGAGATAATAAGAATTCAATGGATATTAAAACACTTTTCTTAAATTTTTTATGCATTAATATTGTTGTTGTTCGGTCTTTTTTCAGTTGTGAATAACTCTTCAGGGTTTTTTACCAAAGATACAGAAGAGGTTTAGTATTTCCTTCTCCAGTTCATTGTACAGATGAAGAAATGAGGTAGAGTTAAACAATTTGCCTGGGGTTTGACAGCTTGTAAGTGTCTGAGATCAGGTTTTATTCAATTATTCCTGATTCCAGAACCGGCACTATCCATAGTACCTCCTAGTTGCCCCACTATTACGTCTGGGTAATTGTGGGCAATGGTTAATGCTTCAGTTCTACAGTTTACCAGTTGAGTTGAGCTTTTAAGGATCTTCAGATTTCTGTATTTGCAGGGTGACAATTTGTCATCTGTTAATCCATAAAAGAGGATAAATTTTGGTTGTATCATTCTAATGACCAGGACATGTCTAGCCATACATTCAGTAAGAGATCAATTTTTGCAACCTGTTATGTTGTGTTGAATAATTTCCTTGTATAATCTATGGCATTGTTGTTACTGTTACCATTTTTCTCATTTTTTCTTATTATATTGGATGGAATTCAGATAGAAATGACAAGTTGCTTTTTATCATTCTTTTATGTCTAATATTCTTTAGAATGTTGCACAGGTGGACAAAATGACTGCTTTTTATAACTAAATAAATGTGTTTGAATATAATCTCATTTCCTCAAGACTCACAGGGCAATTCCAGAATCGGACAGGACAAGAGTAATAAGTAATTCAACTTATTCCCATATGGCTTTGATTTCTTCAGGTAGATGTTTGTGTTTTGAAAGCTTATCATTCCATATAGTTTGAAGAGCATGAGTATTTCCTAGACAAAATATATTAAAACATTACTTTCATATTTATATGGATCAGTGTTTTTTCTGGGTATCTTTGAGCAACAGATTAGGATCATTTACTCAATACTATTTGTTAGTACTACTATTATTGTTACTCCTCCTCCTTCTATTACTACTACTTACAACTACTACCAGTAGTCGTATCACTACCACTATTAAGCTTCCTAAATGAAATCTGAAGTCAATTCAGCATTAGTCACTTAATCTCATTTTATTTATTTATAAAATGACTTGACTAGATAATTTTTATGACCTAACCAATTCAAATCTATGCTCTATTTTTTTGCAATCTATATTCTAGATGGGCCCTTTCCTTTTATTTATACTGAAAATAATAGCATGGCCTAAAAACAAATATCACCAGGATTATGACATGTGGTTAAACAGGAAGCCCTTGAGGTAATCTATTTGTAAGTCCTTTATTAGATAAACACTACAAATGAAAAAATGTTCTGGGTGCAAGATTAAATAAGGAGAAGAAACCAAATGAGAAGAAACTAGGATGAATATGGACCTGGGATATTTTGTAATGCCCCTGAAATTCCATGCTGCTTGCCATGAAAGCCCACCTTTTTAAACAGCAGGATAGTTTTAGTATTGCCACATGGCTATGGATAATGATATGCTATAATATTAGAAAACTCACAAAATTACAAATGGCAAAAGTAACAATGAAAAGATGCACAGTATATGTAAGTAGGTGGTTATTTTATTACTAACAATGACTTCATCATGAGACGTAGCGCAAAAGAAATTATTATATTATATATAGCCTAGAAAAGGACACAAGTCATTCAGGTAACCAGGGTGAGGAAGAGCTGATGGATAGCCTTGTGCTGTAAGATATTTGAAATAACCACAGAAAAAGACTTGGATAAAATTGGCAGTGAATGAAAAGATTTGTATTAGAACAATAAAGACACAGTTTTAGCCCAATATTAGGAGATGTGATGTGTATATAATATGTTAAAGTCAGAAAAAGGTGAATCCTTGAATTCTCTGAGTGGTTGAGAAGTAGGATTCTTGACTGCCATTTAGGGGAGACCCAGGTTCCAATATCAATTCATATATGTGCTTTTGAAAGGTAACATAGCCTAATGAACAGAGAACTTGACTTAGGGTCAAGAAAACTTTAGTTCAAGTCTGGTCTTTTATACTTATTAGACATATGAACTTGGAAAGTCTTAACTGTTGTCTGCCTCAGTTTCCGAAGAGGTATCTAGAGTACTAGACTTAGAGTCTGGATGACCTGAGTTCAAATCCTGTCTCATACTCTATCTAGCTATGTAACCAAGGGCAAGTCAATTAAATTTTGGCATAGTAGGTAGAGTTATGGGCCTGAAGACAAGAAATGAGTTGAAATCCAGTCATATAGTTGTATATGACAGTGGGCAAGAAACTTAACCATGTTTGCCTCAGTTTCTTCACCTGTAAAATAAGCTGGAGAAGGAAAGGGCAAACAATTACTGTATTTTTGGCAAAGGCATCACAAAGAGTCAGTTTCCTCACTTATAAAATGAGGGATAAATAATCACAACACCTGCCTCCCAGGGTTTTTATAAGAATCAGTTCATTTAATATTTGTAAAGCACTTTGCAAAACTTTGAAACTAATAAATGCCATATAATAAATATATATAGCATATAAGTATATTATATAACATATAATAAATGCAATTGCTAACTCGTCTGCAAAATGAGCGTAATGGACAACATGGCTTCTAAGGTTCAGTCCTGCTATAACTCAAATTATCCTATGAATTCTGTAATAAATCCTATGAATTCTGTAATAAAGATAGAATGTACCAGTGTACAATGTACATTTATGTACCAATATCTTCTCTCAATCTTAAGTTATTTCAACAGAACTCTTCTCTTTTCTCCTAAAGCTTAAGCCATATGACATATTTCTCTCCTTCCTCAGATATTTTAGTCATTTATGCCATGCCCAATTCAAATTGCTTGTATTGTTTATATCCTTTTTGCTTGGCTCGTATGACTTCTCTCTCTTGTAATTAAATCTTTGGTTTCCCCATCAAGCCTATCTCCACCAGAATTCCTAACATTTTTCATTCCTCTATCATTCAAGTAATATTTTTTTAATACCTACTAGTTTTCCACAGGGACTGTGTTAAGCCCTGTAGCTACAAAGAAAAAAAAAAAACAAAAATCAGCCCCTACTCTCAAGGAATATATTTTCTACTACACCTTATTTGCCACAAATAGGCTCCTTGATGGGCAGGAGTAGGAATAGATATTATTTTGCCTTTCATTGTATTCCCAGCAATTAACAGAGGGCTAAGGACATATTAAGAGCTTAATAAATGTATATTGACTAACTATTGATTGACTGATTCAGCAACCTGAGCATAAGAAGATGGATCACAGGATCATAGATTTGATCCTGGGAGGGACCTTAAAAATATCAGACCCAACTCCTAATTCTCATAAATGAGGAAACTTGTACCCAAGGAGGTTTAGTTTTAGAGAAAGGAGAAGATATCAAACGGAAAATAGATGATAGATATTTGAAGTAGGGAAATAAAGAAAACTCAGTGATACTGAAGAGCAGAACTAGTGCCCATTAGGGAGTAGGCCTGGCTTTTAAATCACTGCATGGCTATCTCTTCATCTAAACCTTTCAGGAGATAGGAATCAGGTCTTTTGCATATTCAGCATAGTATTTTACACTTTATGGGAAAATCAATAAATTTCAAATCAACCCATTCCTCTCCAAATACCTCGCTGTCTTGCTAAAGGAAGAGTAATAAAGATTGATCCCAAAGACGATAATTGACACTTCTCCCATGTTTCATTTTCAAGTTCATTTCACTCACCGAAGAAGAGTCACTTAGAACATCCATTTGTGACCTTTATCACTTATCTACTTAATATTTTTAGATAATTTTACAATTTGTGGTCTGTATTTACTGAAAATTCCCACTCTCTATAGTATTTTTCCCCTACAAACTGGTTTTCTGAGTTTCTTTTTGTGTTATTTATAAGAAGTGAGCACCCTCTTCTGACGACTGAGAGTAATGCTGCATATTCCCAGAAAGTGTATCATGTTCTGGATCCTGGCAAAAGGGACCAAATTCATTCTCTAGTTTCTAAAATTTTAGTTTTTTTCTTAAATTTTAGTTAAATTGAATATCCTTGCTGGACTGATCTTATGAATAAGGATATGTAGGAGCATTGTAGAACATACAAGGGAGGTGTCACAGCATCCTTTGGAAAGGTAGAAGTTGCTTTGTTATTGTTGTTCCCTATGGGATGCTAGCTTTCTGCTGCTGGACTGCTCTTAAAATGCCACTAAGAATGGCAAGAGAATTTCATGACTCTTTCATTAAAGAATGCTGGATCATCCTCATCAGATGGAGACAAATCTAACTCCCTTGGTTTTTCAAGAACAATGAGCTTGGTTTAGTAAGCGCTGAATTGTAAATTAATAGTATGATATTGGAAGGTTCTCCCTTGGCTTGTGTGAGGGAAATACAATCCAAACTCATTTTCTGATAAATAGCATTTAAAATGTAGTCTTTAAAATACGTTATGGCTCTGACTTTACATGCCAGAATGGGAAGGTATGGGTTTTTTTAATTACTAATAGAAACTCTCCAATATGTACATGTATTTGTAATATATTAGTAATACATAACACATTTTTGTCAAGAAGCATATATTAAGCACCTACAATTTGCCAGATACTATGCTATCAATCTATGATAAAAAGAAATATAAAACAGTCTCCACCCAAGAAGCTCACAATTTTGAAAAAAAAAATTGTTATTCTTTATTTTTAACACTCTTTTTAAAAAATTTGAATTTGAAAATTTTGCCTTCCCTCAGAGCCTTCCCCATCCATTGAGAAGGCAAGGAATGTATCAATAATATATGTGAAATCATGCAAAATATATTTCCATATTTTTTAATATGTAAAACATAATTTAAAAACTAGTCATTTCCTAATAATAATTATAGATTTCCTATAAATAATTGGGTAGGATTACTTTTTTTAAAGGTGGCATATATGATAATTTAAGATTTGCAGGGCAGCTAGGTGGCCCAGTGGATAGAGCATCAGCCCTGAAGTGAAGGGGACCTGAGTTGAAATTTGGCTTCAGTCACTTGATACTCATTATTAACTGTGTGACCCTGGGCAAATCATTTAACCCCAATTGCTTTGAGAGAGAGACAGAGAGAGACAGAGACAGAGAGAGACAGAGAGAGAGAGAGAGAGACACAGAGAGACAGAGAGACAGAGACAGAGAGACAGAGAGAGGCAGAGACAGAGAGAGAGAAAGAGAGGCAGAGAGACAGAGACAGAGAGAAAGAGAGAGAGAGAGAGAGAGAGAGAGAGAGAGAGAGAGAGAGGCAGAGAGACATAGAGAGAGAGGTATAACATTCCAAGAATATGCATTTACCATCTGTGATAGGTTCACAAAGTATCTCACAATAAAATACATACTAACACTAATGTGTGTTTGATGCCATTTGATTGTAGTACCCTGTGGAAAGGACAGTATTAAGAATCAAAAAACCTTAATTTAAATCCTGTTTTTTCCACTTATGTGAATTGGAGTATCCTTTCATCTTTCTGAACCTCAGTTCTTCATTGTGTTCCCAGCTCTTGGCAATTAATCAATCAAGCTTATTCACATGAGGTACAAGATAAACAAAGAAAAACAATAACTCTGGTTCTCAGTTGAATGAGAAGGGAGGGAAGAGACAACTAGAGCTGGGTGACAAAAATTCTAGGACACTGGTTTTCTGGAAAAGGTGAGGTGGGATGAGGGGGCCCAGATAAAAGATAATTGGGTAGGGAGGAGGGACAGGTGAGCCTCACATCTACTAGATTCTTATTTCCCTTATTTTGATAACAGAATTGATAAAATTATAAATATCATCAGCATCCCTTAAATTTGGCACTCTGGGATACTCAATCCCACTTTAATTATGGCTCTATATATAGAGCCATATTAAATGGTATACATGAAAGCAACTTTAGAAAATATCTATTCCTAGTCATTTATTTTACTAAGATGGATGCACCAAAGAACCTTGGTATTCTTCATAAAAATCTGAAAATGTGTTGTAGCATGTAAAAAGTTTGAAAGCCATAATTTCAAAAATGTTAATATCTATGTCATCAGAACCCAGAAGAATCTGGTTTGAATTGGATTGTGAATCATGTTGAAATCTGGGTAACACAATTACAGAAAAAACAGATGGTATCACATGGTAATATATTTACTATTAAATGGAAGGTTATCACATCTAATACTTTCTTACTACAGATTAAGAAATTGAGGTCAAAGGAAGTTAAGTAATTTACTTAGAGTCACATAGTAAGTTTCTGAAACAAGGTTTGAAAGCCAGTCTTCCTGACTCTACTTCACCAAGTCAACAAACATTTATTAAGAATCTACTATGTGCCAGTACTGTGCTTAACCATGGGATACAAATAAAGGCAAAAAACAATCTCTGATTTCAACAAGGGTACAGTCTAATGGGAAAGACAAATGAAAACAACTATTCATAAATAAGATAATAAATAGATATAAATACATATGATAAATTGAAATTAATAAACAAAGAAAATTTTCTAGCCTTGAGGAAGATAAAGAAAGGCTTTTTTCTAAGAAAGTTGGATTTTATCTGGAACTTGAAGGAAGCCACGGAATCTGGAAAACAGAAATGATAAAGGAGTCCATTGCAGGCATAGGGTACAATTAGTGAAAATTAATTATGGAGTTTCTTGCAGAAGGAACACTGGGTCAGTGTCACTGGATAGTAGAAAATGTGAAACTGAGTAAGAAGCAGACTGAAAAGACAAGAAGGAACAGGTAATGAATCAGGATTTTGAATGGAAAACAAGGGATTTGACCCCAGGGGAAATAGAAAGCCAATGATGTTTGTTGAATGGTGTAATGCTTTGATCAAACTTGACCCTTACGAAAATCAATTTGGCAACTGAGGAAAATGGAAAGGAGGGATGTGACAGGGAGACAATGAATAGGGTGTTAATTATAATAGTTCATATGTGAAGTGATAAGAGCCTTAGCCATCAAAATGGCAGTGTAAGAGGAGAGAAACAATTATAATTTGGTACTTCTCTGAGAGAGAACAGTCTGTTGCTAAGTTGAAGGGTAAGATGAGCCAACACACAGTTGGCAACAGTGGAACAGAAAAGGAAGAGGCAGCTTTCAGAGATTTGGTATACAGCAAATGCATTTGCATTTGATGAAAATGATGAGGAAATTCAGAACCTGCTAAATAAAAAACGAGAACTCCACAGGGTATACCAGCAGGATAGTTCATCCATCTCTAAGAAAGTAGCATTCAATTCTATCAAAAGTGAAGTACAATTGAAACTTAGAGACACAAGATTCTTGTTTCAGTAAGAAGGCAGATGAAATTCAGCTTTAGCTGATAAACAATCTGAAGTGCTTTTATAATGCACTCAAGGCTATTTATGACCAAGGATATATGGTACATCTAAACTTCTCAGTGCTTATGGAGCCACATTGATTAGTGATAAGAACATGATCCTAGAGAATTGGGCTGAAAATTTTCATCATATTCTCAACAGACTATCATCAATCAATGCTGAAGCCATATATTAAAGGTATTGGAAAGGCAGACTGTCAGAAGCTTGCTAAATATTTGCTAAAATAACTGGATGGAAGGGACCTCTTGGAAGAACAATGATGTTCAGGAGGAACATGGTTCTATGCGTTGTTGAAGTATGGGATTCACTATTCTCCATTATGAATCAGATCTCAACCTAATGCCCTCAACAATGGGAAAATAGTGGAGTATCATAGATAGAAACACAGGTTTGGAAGCAGAAGTGTTTTAGTATTCATTTCGGCACTCACTAGTTCTATGACCTTGAGAAAGTCAAACACTTATAAGTGGGATTTCTTTCCTCATTTATATAGTGAGAAATTTGGGGTATATGATCTTTAGGATCCTTTCCAGCTCCAATATTTTCTGATTCTTATATTTCTAACACTGGAGCCATCTCTTCTCTATCTGCTCCTCACAAGCTCTGAACCTGTCTTGCCCTGAGCTCAGGGTCCTATATACCTGACTAACTCCAGCAGACCAGCCAAATTCAAGGACACTTAGCCTTAACAGAAGGGGATCAAGTATGGTTAAATAATTAGTTTTAATACAAGTCTGTTTCTATGCCATCTTTCCTGTGCCAGACAGAATATGTTTTCTTTTGTCTTCCCACCTCCACCAATTCAAGGATTAAATGTCAAGATCAGGCAGGTCATTCCATCAAAAGTGCCCAAGTGGGTCAGGTTTTTATTCTTTTCCAGTCCCAGATTAAAAACAATAGGAACAAGAAAAATGGAATCAGTACTGTTCCATCTAAAACAAGACATCTGTTCCCATTGAGCAACAGGGAAAATGTGTTCAGAACAAATCTTGAATGTTATCAGATAAACTATGATTTCTTACCAAAAGATAAGTGGCATTGCTTAGCTCCATGGAGATGAATTACTGAATTACTGCCTTCTTTCTCCCTCATTGAGCACTTTCCCCATAGCTCATACAGCAGTTCAGTAATATCGTCAATGAAAAAAATGCTGATGTCCTAGGTGTCTGTATGAATGTTAAATGACTATAACTTTAATTGGTTGTGGATGAACATGGATCTCTATCTTTTTCAAGAGAAATCAAATGGCTCTTGCATTAGGAAATGGAATTTTTAAAGGAAAAAGAGATCATGCATAAATATGAAAATAAGACAAAATAGAAAAAGAAAGAAAGGTTTTTTTAACTAAAGTAAGTTGAATTTCAAGAAAGGTAAAAATCACACAGGCGACCAGTGGAGCAGTACAGAAAACCTCAATTCAGAGATGAAGAAAAGTACTTTGTGATTGATGAGACTAGCAGAATAAAGGGAAAAGGGTGCAGAGGGGGCATCAATTCAGCTTGAAATAAAAGAAGGGATACTCCCTATATTTATGCCCACCTGCATTTTTGATTTCCTTCACAAGCTAATTGTACGATATTTCAGAGTCTGATTCTTTTTGTACAGCAAAATAACAGTTTGGTCATGTATACTTATTGTGTATCTAATTTATATTTTAATATATTTAACATCTACTGGTCATCCTGCCATCTGGGGGAGAGGGTGGGGGGTAAGAGGTGAAAAATTGGAACAAGAGATTTGGCAATTGTTAATGCTGTAAAGTTACTCATACATATAACCTGTAAATAAAAGGCTATTAAATAAAAAAAAAAGGGATACTGACTTGTCAGGCAATGATAAATGTGGTTCTGAACTGAGCACAGTCTGGATAGAGGTGCCCATATTTTTAAGTTGAACCAAGCTGGACCTTGCATCTAATTTATATCACTTGAAATATTCACAAATCAAGAACTGGAGACCTCAGTGATCATTTAGTCTAACCTCTCACTTTATAGATGAAGAATATTGAGGTCCCCAAAAGTTAAATAACAACTAACACATATAGTGTTTAGGAATTGTGCTAAGTATTTTGTAAATATTATCTCATTTGATTCTCACAACAATCCTGAGGGATAGACGTTATTATCCTTATATTAGACTT
Source organism: Sarcophilus harrisii (assembly GCF_902635505.1). Classification (NCBI taxonomy): domain Eukaryota; kingdom Metazoa; phylum Chordata; class Mammalia; order Dasyuromorphia; family Dasyuridae; genus Sarcophilus; species Sarcophilus harrisii. Next base: position 149,345,382 of record NC_045426.1, on the reverse strand, counting down.
GAAGAAACTGAGTCAGAACCAGTTAAGTGACTTGCCTAGCTAGTAAACATCTAAAGTTGGATTTGAATTCAGGTGTTCTTTACGGCAGGATCAGCATTCTGTGTACCATAGTGCCATCTAGTTTCCCATAAGTTCACCCAGAGAATAAGTTGGAGAAGTAGATTTTGGATCCTGGTCCTCCCACTTGACTCCTTCCCACAGCTGTCTTTTACTTACATTTCAACTGTCTCCACTATATAGATATATTCTAAGACATGATAGAGGATATAAAAATTGAATGGAGCAATAATCCATAAGCTACTGGCTTGTAGCTACAAGCTCTAATTTGAATCTTTATATCATGTCAAAGTGTGAACCCAGAAGAACTACCCAGTCCAACCTCTTGATCTTACCAAGAACAAGATGCACAGAGATTGTCCTATATGATATAGGTAGGTTGGAGGTAGCTAAAGCAAAATCTGAATCCAAGTTTTCTGACTACAAATAAAGATTTTTTTTCATAACACACCAATGCCTCTGAATTTAGTTTTTTAATGGGCTCCTATGTGGCACAGTAGTTACAGAACTGAGCCTGGCATCAGGAAGACTTGCATCAATTCTCATATACTTACTAACTCTGTGACCCCAGGAGAGTCACTTAACTCTGCTTTCCTCAGTTTCCTCATTGTTAAAATGAGTTAAAGAAAGAAATGGCAAACCACTCCAATACCATTTCCAAGAAAACCCCAAATAGCATTAATGAAGAATCAGAATTTGCCTTATTATATAAGTAGGCAATAACTAGTCAAAGCAAAATTTGAATTCAGGTTCTTTGATTATAGATTGAGTACCCTTTTCCATAATATACCATCACTTCCATGTGGTAGTAAGCAAAAAAAAAATAATTATAATCCAAAAAGTAAGTTCCTAGAAATATGTAAAAGATACCCAATAGTGAGAAAACTGTGAATTGGCAAATTCACATTAGCAAAATCTCATACCCCCCTCCTTCCAACATCACCTCCTTCTCTGCTTTACTTTTAACACAAAATACAATCAAGAAAACCTAAAGAAGTTCTATAAAGTTTTTGTCTAATAAATAAAAGTTTATATTGATGTTTGCATAAATGTTTCCTGATTCAGAAACCAAGAGGGAGAGCTTAAATAGAAGGATAAATTAATTCCCTAGTGCTGATATTGGCTCTGCAGAGTACTTCACACCTTGTTGACCATCAGCTGAGAACTTCACACTCCATTGAAAACCCATTAAAACAATTAACAGGCCATTAGCTTTTCAATATGAATTTTAAAACCTTGCTCATTTAAATGAAAAATAGGTTTTGGCACTCCCTCCTGATGTCTGCTAAGGATACAACACTGTTCTGGATGTAGATGTTCCAGAGGCATTAAAGAAAGTCTAAAAAGTGACCTATGTCACAGGTATCAATCCCTTTGGTTCAGCCTAGATGATAGATCTGTTTGATGAGAAGAGCTTACACTCTCCATGAAAAAAGTCTCTTTCCAAAGCACAAAATTCAGAGTAGAATCATGGTTCTAGAATTGTAAAGGACCTCATAGGTTCCTTGCTCACCCTTTCATTTTACAGATTAAGAAACTGAGTACCAGAAATATAAAATGGCTATTCATCATGGGTAAAAGGAGCAGAACTGAAATTCTATTCCAAAAAGGCCAAATCCAACATGTTTTCTAGTAATTTAATCCAACACATACATAAATAGAAAACTTTTAATAATCAAGTAACTAACATTTGTATAGCCATTCTACTTTTATATGATACTAAGACACTCAGCATCATGTGCTAGAAAGAATGCTGGACTTTGAAACAGTAGGATTTAAGTTAGAATCCCATACTGGTGCTGAATAGACAATAAATATGAGGAAATCACTTAGCCTTTCTTTCTTTTCTCTCTTGATTATAATTTCTCATCCAGAAATGGGTATAATAATATCATCTGCCTCACAAGGTAATGAGGAGGATCAGTTGAGATATAATATATAAAGTATGCTGTAAGCCAAAAAGAAATCATATCAATATTTGTTATTAATTATTAAGTTGTTTTCCCTTATAGCTATCAGAAATATGATTCTATTAAATTCATTCCTATTTCTTAAAGTAAATCCAATAATCCTTTCAGATGATAACCATTCAAATACTTTATGATAATATTCCTGTCTTGCATTCCTACAAGTCCTTTCTATTATCTAGGACTAAACAATCCTCAATTTTTTCATTTTATGTTATTATGAGGTGATTTCAAATTCCTCACTTTCCCATTGATTCATATACCTACTGTCCTTCTTGCTTTGTTTCTTATTTATTCCATGGTATCACTGTCATTTTTTTATATATAAAATCTGGATTCCCATATGACATATGGTAATTTAAGCATTGTCCCCGTCACAGAATACAATAAAATTAGTCCATTTCTCTTAGTGGATACTATGCTTTTGTTGATATAGCTTTATGATTTCCTTAGTGTTTTGAGTTGATTTTTTCATACTCTACATTCATACTGAATTTATAACCCACTAGAATTCAAGTATTTTTCACATAAACTGTTGCCAGGCTAAATTTTCTTTATTTTATACTCGTGCAATTATTTGGGAGAACCAAATAATTTGTGTTTGTTCCAAAAAAAACTCTCTTTGTTTAGATTCAGGTTATTCATTTTATCCTGCTGAGGTTGTCTTTTTTTCCTCTTTTTCTCTTTTTTTTTCCTTCGCTTTTTTCTTTCATTCTTTGTTTTTGTTTCTTTTTGGATAATGATTATCATCTAATACATTAACTCTTCCTCCCAGATTTCCTTATTTGAACATTTGATGAATATTCAAAGTATTGTTGATATGTTAAACAGAAGGGAGTTGAGAACAGGTTTCCCAAGGCACTCTGCTGAGACCTTTTTCTAGGTTGATCCATTACTCATCACACATTGGGTCCAATAGTTTAATAGAAATTAATTTCCCCAAATTATGCTATCCAGTGTCTGTTTTATAAACATATCAAATATTTGTCAAATATCTTGTTAAATCTAGGAAGTCTATGTCTTCAACATAGATTTGATCTGTACTATTCCTAAAGAATGGGATCAGTTTTTTGAAAATGGTTAAAGCTCTATGGGATCCATGGTTCTAAGCAAAATCTTCCTGTGGAATAGCAATGTAAGATTAAGAGTTTAGTTGAATTGAATTAGTTGAATTGTTATAGTGTGAGGATGGAGGCAGAGTGAACATAGATTAAAGATTATGTAGTAACTACCTTGCATGTACATTATCCTACAGATGAGGAGACTGAGACTCAAGGACATACAAAGAATAAGTATCAAAAACAAATTATTAACTCAAGTGCTATGACCTTTGCTTCCTCATGTTTGAAGTAGAATCTAAATGAAAAATTAGTCTAGAATTATGGAATTTAATAGGCCCCAAAAGGTTTAATATTCATTAAAAAGACTAGATCATAACCAAGTGGTTAATGAAGCCTAGTTAATTATAAGAAAACATGTTCTTGCCATAGGATATCAAACCTAGAGCTATAATGGACCACAAAGGCCATACAATCTCTCTCTTTCTCATATACACATTTCAGTCCCATTTTACATAGAAGAAAACCAAGTTCTTGGAATTGGAGCTTCATTACATAGAGAAGAACTGAAAAATCAATCCATATACAAAATTTTCACTCACAATTCTCTGGATACATACAACTTTTAAACTTTGTCCATGATCCTACCTTCTAATTTCTCTTGAGTTTCCTTAAGCTACACAATTTGACTTCTATTCCAGCCATAAAATTTATGTAATGATATCTATAAATCTTATGATCTTTGGGGAAGAAAAGAAGGGGAAGTGAGATTTTTTTAAACCATAGATAGATAAGCTAAATTGTCCTTCTCCCCCTGTTTCTTTTCTCACCTCTTTCTAGAGGACCATTTCATGTAAAAAAAAATCTATTCTTGTGTCCCTATTGGTTGTTAGTAATTACTATCCCCTTTCTAAGTGCTCACCAATTATTTCTTTAATGATACCATTTATTTTAATTATTAACAGAACCCAATTTCTTCCTCTACTTGAAAATTAGGACATTTCCCATCTATGATAGTCTATTACCCCTCCAATTCTCTGAAGTTATCCAAAGCCCACTAAATGGCTCAACCAACAATCATATCTGCAAGGTATTTCAGAATCCTAGGATACAGCAGAAGTCAGTTCAATTTAACAAACAAACATACTTTGAGCCAAGGACTAGGCTAGACTCTAAGCTTTTTGAAGACAAAAAATAACACAGTCCCTGCTTTCAAGGAGTTTACATTCTACTGAGGAAAAATATAAAATCCCCATAAATAGTAATAAATGTGAGTATAATCCAAGGTAATGTGAGAAGGGAGAGCATAGCCTATTTGATGGGAAATTCAGTCATTTCAGTTGTACCCAAATATTTGTGACCCTATTTGGATTTTCTGGGCAGAGATATTGGAATGGTTCACCATTCCTTCTCTAGCTCATTTTGCAGATATGGGAAGTGAGACAAATAGATCTAAATGACTTGCCTAGGGTTATATAAGTAGTAAGTGTCTAAAGTCAGAGTTAAATTCAGGAAGACAAGTCTTTCTGATCCCCTGTACCACCTACCTGCAATAATGCAGATGATAGGTGATTAGAGCCTAAACTAATGGGGTAGCCTTTTGAGTGGACATAAGGAAATCAATTTGAGGAATGATATAGAAGTAAGAATTAAGGATAATGCTACAGTCATGAGCTCATGATAGTGGTCATAACTGAAATATGGAAATCTGAAAGAGGAGCAAGTTAAAGGGAAAGTGAATCACCTACCTTTTACAGACCCTGAGTTTGAAATGTTGATGAAACATCTCAACAGAGCAGCCCAGCAGGAAGTTGTCAATGTGTTAGCCTGGTTCACTGGAGAGGTAAAGGCTAGACTTTAGGCCAGACTTTCCCCATAGTCATTGCAAAATCACTCTACCACCCTAGGGCAAAGTATTCTCATATTTCCCATCCTGAGAGTCTGCACCTTGCAAGGTACCCAGAATCCCCTAATTCCTGTTCTCCTCTCCACCCTCATAGATAGTGAACCAACTGAATTTTTCTTATGAACCAAAATTCCCAATTATGACAATTCTTGTCAGAATGTCATTCTTGAGAATACCCCATTCTTTTGGACCCCAAATATTGCCTGAAATTCCTGCATTATTCACTCCTTTCAGTTAAAAACATTAAAACTCCCTGTAAAAATTCACACTAAGTTAGGTGAAGCAGAATATCATTAGCCTCTATTAATTTCTCAGTTTAACTTAGTTTATTAGTTTAGGCAAGTTTATCATGGATCCAACAGGGCCTGAAGTTCAAGATTAGTTGACTGTGATGTGAAAAAGAGCCCTAAGAAATATGAATGTCACCAGAAGACTAGGAGACCAGTGGCCAACTGGTAGATTCACTGCTGGATCAAAGGGTACAGAATCAGGTTTTTAAATGCATTAAAAATGCATAGGATTACAAAGGAAATTAAAATAGAAAAATGAAAGTATTTTAACAAAACAAAACAAGTCCATGGATCCCAGGATAAGAACTTTGATACAGAGGAGCCTTATTGGAGGGGCTCCTTTCAAATCTTCAAACCTTGTTAGAAAGAGCTTGCCAGGTAAGTAAGAGAGAGATTAAAGCCTTCTTCATTTGTAAGGGAAACCTATATGAGACCAGTTTCTTTTTTTTTTTTTGCTAAGGCAATTGGGGTTAAGTGACTTGCCAAGGGTCATACAGCTAGGAAGTATTAAGTATTGGAGACCATATTTAAACTTAGGTCCTCCGGATTTCAGGACTGATGCTCTATCCACTACAGCAACTAGCTGCCCCGAGACCAATTTCTTAAAGGAATATGTAGGTTCATAAGAGCATAGATTCAGAGCTGAGATCATGGAATGCAGTGCTCTAATTTTATAGATAAGATGAAAAATGGCTTTTCCAATCTCAGAGACAAAAAGTAGCAGAAACATGATTCAAAACCAAATCCGTGGACTATAACTCAACTTTTCAGAGTGTGTAAGTCATCAAGAACACCAAGAACTTCTTTACTGGAGAACACAGTGATGAACCTTGGGAAATCAAGGGACAACATGAGAAAGCCTCAAGTTTATGGAGTGCTGTTAGGAACCCCAGGGGAAGAAGAATCTTGACTTTCTAATTGTTTTCTCATGATAATCTCTCACTCTAGAGAACTCTATAATATATATCCTAATATACAACTAGTAAACTACCTCTATATTGCTACTGAGATGCTAAAATACTGAGGCTCAGTATAGGGTGTTAAGAACTTGAAATTCTGCAACCAATGAACTGATGCTTCATGATCCTATTTGGGATTTTCTTGGCAAAGATACTGGAGTGTACTGGAGTGGTTTGCTATTTCTTTCTACAGTTTATTTTATAGATGAGGAAATGAGATAAATAGGGTTAAGTAACTTTCCCAGGATCATACAGCTAAAAGTGTCTGAGGTCAGATTTGAAGTCAGGAAGATGAGTTTAACTAACCTTGGACGCAGAACTCAAACCATTGTTCCACTTCACTGCCCCCCAAATTAAAAATATAAAAGAAAAAAAAAAGAGAAGAAAAAATAGTCCATTCAGATCCAATTCAAGTCTAGCACAAAATATAATTCTCTTCATGAATCAAATACATTGCAGTAAATCCCTTATCATTTCTTCAATGGTCACTCAGTGGTAATATTTATTTCATAACTGCCTTTCTACTTTGTAACCAAGATGCTGGGTCAAAGAGCTTATCCCCTGTCACCCAGAAAAAGTGCAATTGTCAGTGTTGAAGAAGTAATAACTTTCATGGTACCCAGGAGATCCATGCTGTTCTTGAAACTAATAGGATTTTTTAAGTGAGCACAGGCCTACATAGAACACAGTCTCTTTTGTCCAATAAATGTTGATCATATAAATAATTATTATTGGAAGATGATATCTTATTATAGTCCCAGAACATACATAGAATTTTATGTTTCTCAAAGGAAATCTTTAAGTGCAGAAAATCAGATGTAAGTTATATTTGCTTATTTATTTAGATTTTGACCTGTGATTTCATCATTGTAGGGAATCTCTAGTGTAGGAATCCCCTCTATAAATGCACAGCAATTCATTTGTGGACTATAGCCCAGAGAAGCTGTTCCCAGATATTTTGGCCTTTTATTATTATTGTTGTTCAGTTTTTCAATCACATCCAACTCTTCATGATCTCATTTGGGGTTTTGTTAGCAAAGATACTGGAGTACTATGCCATTCCTTTCTTCAGCTTATTTTGCAAATGAGGAAAAAGGTAAACAGGGTGAAGGGATTTGTCCAGGGTCACAGAGGTAGTAAGTTTCTGAGACTGGATTTGAATGCATATTTTCCTGTCTTAGCTAGTACAAATCTTCTATTTTGTGGATTATATTATGAAAATACTTTTGACTTTGAGGACTCTCTGAAAGGGTCCTCTAGCAATTTCTAGTATAGACATCATGTCAAAAATTAGCAGAATTATGCTAACTTACCTTGTGCTTTTTTTATAATTCTTAACCAAAAAAATAAATGTTTCCATATGTATTTAATAATTCACAAAAAAGATTGTATATGAAACCATGAGTCTCCACTTTATACAGATTATTTTTTAAAGTATATATTCAATTCAACTGTTCTATTTCTTTTTTCTGAAACATTTTTATTTTTTTAACATTTTATTTTTTCCCAGGTTACATATAAAGATAATTTTAGCACTTTTTTTGTTCATTTTGAGTTCCAAATTTTCTTTCTCCTCTCATCTCCCCTCTCCCTGAGAAAGTAAGCAATTTGTTATAGGTTATACATGTTCACTCATGTAAGTAATATTGTCATATTAGACATTGTAAAAGAAGACATAAACTCAAAGGGGAAAAACATGAAAAAATACAGAAATTTAAAAATTAGCATGGTTTGGTCTGTATTAAGATTCTATCAGGTCTTTCTCTGGAGATAGATAGCATGTTCTATCATGAATCCTTTAGAATTGTCAAGTGTCTGAGAATGAATTTGTACTTGATCTTCTTGACTACCCTTGAAGGGTAGTGCTTTATCCAGTGTACCACCTTGATGCCCCTGGGGAATTTTAGCTGATATTTGAAGAAAGCCAGGGAAGTCAAGAAGCAGAAATAAGAAGAAAAATATTCCAGATGTGATGGGACAGCTAGTAAAAATGCCAGGACTCTGAAAATGGAATACTATGGGAACAAGAAAGCCAATGTTATTCAATTCAAGAGTATGTGGAGGAGAGGTGAAGGAGAATATAAGGTGTAAGGGGACAGGAAAAATGGTTGGGATTGGGGAAAGAGTTTTGAAGGAATTGAAAACCCAACAGAGGATGTTATATTCGATCCTTAGAGGACATAAGGTACCACTGGAGTGTGGTAACATACTCATATTTCTCCTCTAGAAAAATCCTTTTGACAACTGAGGGGAACTCATGGATAGATGGAAAAGGCAGTGTCAGAGGGAGAAGGAAGAACATGGGAGAAATATTAACAAATGTATAATCACCAGGTCTTGGTCCAAGGCAATCCTAATAAACTTTATATAGAAAATGCCATCTGCACCCAGAAAAAGAAGTATGGAATGTAAATCAACACATACTATGTTCAATTTTTTCTGTTTTTTTTTTTCTTCTCTCATGATTTTTCCCTTTTAGTCTGATTTTCTCTCCCAGCATGATTCATAAAGAAATGTGCACTTAAAAGTTAATGTACATGTATAACCAGAAAAAAATAAAATACACATGTGGGGAATTTTTTTTTAAATCAACAGACCTTGGCAACAGATTGATGAAAATGAGAGAGGATTTGAGGATGATAACTACATTTTGAATCTGAGTGGTGGGAGGATTGTGATGATGTCAACAGTAATAGCAAAATTAGGAAGAGGAGAGGGTTTGGGGGCAGAAATAATGCGTTTGTTTTGGAAATTTACTTTAGAGATCATCTAGTTCCTCTCTTCATCTTTTAAATGAAGAAATTGAGAGCTAGAGAGATGAAGTCACTTGTGCAATCTCACTGATGACCAACTAGATAGTTGAACTGGAGCTTCAAATCAAGGTCCTCTGATCACATTCAGAGTACCTTCTGTTGTATCACCTTGCCTCTTTTGTTCTTGTTCTTGTTGTTCAGTTGTTTTTCAGTTGCATCCTACTCTTCGTGATCCCATTTGGAGTTTTCTTGGCAAAGACACTGAAGTGGTTTTCTACTTCCTTCTCTAACTTATTTTACAGATGAGGAAATTGAGGCAAACAAGATTAAATGAATTGCCCAGGCTTACCCAGCTAGTACATGTCTAAGGCCAGATTTGAACTCAGAAGAATGAGTTTTCCTGACCTCGGGCCCAGCACTGACATTCATCTTTCTATCTTTCCATCTATCTTTCTAAATTACTTCCTTATTTGTAATGAGTTTCAAATAAAATAATGTATATATACTTTAAATACTTTAAAAACTACAATGTGCTAAACTACAAACTGCGAAATTTTAAGGTATTTTTATGATTACTTCCATTGTGTTCTTCAGGTTCCCTACATTTAAAGTAAAAATGTAGGGATGTGAACCAGAGTACTGTGTTGTTTAAGAGATTTCCTTCCTCTGAAGATGAGTTAAAATGACCTGTACCCTATTACTTGGCAGGAAATTATTAGTCAATAAAGCTGTTTCAGCTGTGGTTCCTGCTTCTCCACAACTCCCATCAATTTCCTTTTGCATTTTGCTTTCTTCATTTTTTCCCCAGGTTCAACGAATTATTATTTCTATGTTCAGTAAACCATCCAACTCAGGCTGTGGCTTACAGTAACTCACTTTATGCAAGGGATCAAACATAATAAGTTCTGCTGAATTGTGCATTTCCTCTCTCAATTTAGCTGATCCATCAGAAATGAGAAGGAAAGAGTTTGGTCATTTAATTAATGACTACAGCTATGTTCTTTGGATTACATGATTCATCTTGAAACAGGCCACTGCTTTCCAGTGACATTTTCCCATTGTACAACAATGCCCCTAGACACACATTCCCATTTATAGAGACCTAGTTTTGTAGCAAACAGAATATCACCTCTTTTCTTGCTGAATAACTACATGTACAAAGTGATTAGGGGGAGGAAATGTGTTCATGAATTTGGTTAAAAACTATTTTAATTCATCCCATTAGATAAGGGCTATTCCCTTTTTTTCTTAATATAATTGTTCTATATATTACTGAAAACAACTTTTTCCAAACAGGTTTGAGTGCCTTGTCAAAGACCAAATGATAATAATTGGTCTCTAAAGCTCAACTTAGAAAAATGTAGTTCCAGTTCAATACAACAAATATTTATTAAGCATCTAGTATGAGCCACGCATTCTGCTATACACTGAAAATACGACAAAACTGAAATTATGCCTAGAATAGAAATATTAGCTGATCTGATTTCTTTGCTTCCATTTCAGTATCCATAAACATTTATCCCTAGTTATTTATGTTTTGAACCTAACTTGAAGGAATCTACAATTCTTTTTTTTCCCTTTATCATGCTATGGAAATAACCCTAGTTATTAAAGTAGTCACCTATGTAATCCAGTCTCTGATCGGTCCTACCCAGCTTTGGAAAAAAAAAAAAAAAGGCATTGAATATAGGACTAGTCTGGTTAAGTTTAGAGAGTTTCATCACTTAGATGTTAGCCACAGCAGTTCATTAATAAAACAGGGATTCAATCTAAACTTTTATTAATAGAGGAAACTCCTGTATGAGGAAGTTCCCCCTACTGTTTTTGCATCTAATAGTCTTCTAGAAATGTCTAATTGCATCTAATAGTCTTAGAGAACTGTCTAAGCACTGAGACTTTAAGTGACTTGCCTAGGGTCACACAGCTAGTATGACTCATTAAAACCATATATTCATTTATGGAAGATGCACACCTGTATCAGGAGAAACAGGATTCTCTGTTGAAATATTAAATGGATAACATTCTTATACTGAATTTGAAAATCCTTTGAAAAAACTGAAAGTATTTCTACTTATTTTTTAAATTATTTTAAAATATAAAGTAGTTATTTCTTTTAAAACCTTTTTTTTTCTTCCCCCTTCTCCCCTGCCCTAAAAATGGCTGCCATTAGATACAAATAGATGTACGTATGTGTACATATATGTGTGTGTTTACACATACACATATATGTAAAATTATTCTATACATACTTTTATTTATCAGTTCTTAGGGGGGAAAAACCTGAAAGCATTCTTCCTTCCTGAGATATATCCCTGACAACATCAATTTGGTTATTTCCAATAGAGGAGATGAATTGTGTTAACAGCTAAAGAAGATCCAGGAAATAATTCTAGCCTCAAATACTAGGGCTTAAAAGAGTAGAAACTGTGCTAAGTGAATCAAATTGAGAATCATGCCTTTTAGACGAGCTCACTAAAATTCTGGGAAATCTGTTTGGATACCAGTTTTTGGACAGTTCCCTGAGCTCTAACCCTTCCTTCTCTTCTTTTTCTCTCAGTCTCTCTGTTACTGTCTATCTATCTGTTTCTATCTTTCTTCCTCCTCCTCTTCATCCTTCTATCTCTCCTTCGCCTTCTCCCTCCCCATCCTCCTCTTCTCCTTGCCTTTCTCATTCTCTTTCCCTCCCTTTATCTCCATTTTCCTTTCCTTCTCTTTCTTCTTTCCCCCTTTCTGACTCTGTCTGCCTCTGTTTCTGTCTCTCCGTCGGCTTCTCTGTGTGTGTCTCTCTGTCTCTCTCTCTTCCTCCTTCCCCACCCCCGTCTCTCTCTGTCTGTCTCTGTCTTTGTCTGTCTGTCTGTGTGTGTGTGTCTGTGTTTCTCTCTTATCCCCTCTATACCAAGTACTATAATACTAGAATATTCGACCTTCTATAATTTTCTGCATGTTTGGAGCCCTTTACCCCTGAACTCTTTAACTTAGCATTCTTTCCCACCCCAACTAGTTGTTTTGTTTTCTTGGGGAAAAGTATAAAAAAAGCAAAAAAGTCTGGGAAGGAAGAGCCTTGTACTCAAAAGAATGTTAAAAATAAAAGAAAAATGCCAGCTGAGGTGACTTTGGTTTCCTTCTAACTCTGGCATTCTGTAAATGATTGTTTTGTGTTGAAGGCTTATATTTCTGGAGCTTATTAGCAAGGGGGAATTAATTTTAATCCTTGAATTTTTTTTTAAAAAACTGATGCTTGTTCAGAATCTAAAAAAAACACAAAACTGATGATCCTATACTTTCCAAAGCATTGAACTTCTCTAACAAAGTATTACTAGCTGCCATTCATCACTACTCATCTCATATTTCAGAAGAAGTGTAAGGAATACTGAAAGAAGACAAACAGCTACTGTTTTGATTTTTTAAGATATAGTATTTTAACTTCTCTAAATTTTAACAAAAGTAAATAATAGTTTATCTTCTGTTACTGCTAGATTTCATCTACTATAGAAAAGCCATTGGAGTTTATGGAACAGTGATCTTGAGGTCAAGAGGTCTTGGGTTTAAGTGCTTCTTCAACATTGGCTATGTGACCCTGTTGTCAGAATAGTTGATAGGAAGAGTGTATGTCAGTCAATAAATACTCACTAAACACCATCTATATGTTCTGATTTGTCCTTAATGCAAGGGCATGAACACATTTGTTGAATTGAGGGGAAAAGAAGTTATTAGTAATTGATTTTTCTCGTTCTATTGACAAACTAGTGTCATTATTTATTATTTACAAATCTACTAAGTTTCAGTGTTTTCTTATGAGTGTAGCATGGATTGCTACTCATTGTAGTTCTAGAAAATGGCCACTAGATGGGGGACGCTGGCTACTATTGCTCAGATGCTCTTGCAAGGTAAGGAGATGATACTGAAGGGAAATGCTTTTTGTTTTTGTTTTATTTTTTTTAACAGTTGAGGCTGTGTGACGGATATGAACTTTCAGAGCTTCCCTTGGGGAAGGGATGCATCTTTTTTTAAAAGTCTATTCCTATTTTGCATTAACATGTTATGGGAACTAATTCAGAAATATTGGGGCCAATTCAGCTTTACCTAAAAGAGAAGTAGGCTTGGTATAATGGAGACATTTGAAGCAACGAACCAAAATGATCTTCCTATGTAAGAGGAGGGGTTTGAGATGCTTAAGGGAAACCTTTAATCTGAAATTTCCTCTGAGAAATCAATGAATCCCGATTAAGCCTAGGTATATTACCTTAATATACTCTTAAACTAAAGGGAGAGTAGGAAGAGGGAGAGGAAAAGAAATTGAGAAAGGAATTGAAACTGGACTTATGATTTCATTGAAAGAAGAATGAGGAATCCCCCTACAAGCACTGAGAAATTAAGGTCCCTGTTTTCTTTGCAGTAGAACCTGAGGTCCAATGAGTTTACTAAATTAGTTGGTCTCATATTAAAACCCAGTTGAATATGAAAGCTTGGAGGAGAAGGATGCTAAAAAAAGATGAGTCAGGGGATTAAGGGATTTCTGGAAGAAACTTAGAAAGATTGAGACAAGTTACCCTATTATACCCTATTATATTGACACAGAAAATCATTATTATTTGTTAAACTTTCTGCAATAACTTTATAACTTTTTACATTTCAATTACAAATATCTACATTTTCTTTGTATTTAAAATGCAAAATTAACTAAAACTGGATTGTATCTTGATTTCTGGAAGTAAGAGCAGGAAAGAAGTTCAAACTTTTCTTCCCGTTTCTCAGCAAACTGGGTAAGAAAGCAAAGGGAGAAAAAGTGAATGACCAAGAGAGGGCGAAGTTGAGCTAAATTCTCTGCTTTGCTGGGAAAATTTGAGAAGTAAAAACTACTTCACCTGAAGAGCATTAAGAGTGAAAGCTGAAAGCTGTTAGGAAGCAGGTAACACACAGTAGCCCAAGCCCAGCTCCTTCATCTTTAGGAGACCAAAGATTTGCAGCACAGATGATTCACTGACAACAACTTGTTGTCACTTTTGTGTCTGTTGGAAAGTTTAAGAAAATTTTGGCGGGCATTGGATACAATTGTTCCCATTCAGAAACTTGTAAGATCGTTGTAGATAATTAAAGGATACTTTGTTTTCTATTTGAATTTTTGAATAGGCAGATGGAAAATTTGTCAATTGGAGTATGATGACCTGGTGGCTTAATATTGGTCATTAATTACTTAAATCTTAACTATTGTTTTACTACAATGTCAGGGAAATAATAAAGGTGGCCCTTTGATGTGCCAGCAAAAATCATTTTTTTCTTTGTTCTATTAATAAACAATTATTTATTAAGTACCTGTTATATCCTAGGATCTCACTGAGGTTACAAATACAAAAAAGCTTAAGAAGGTCAAGTGTACTAAATGTCCCCAACCATTAAATCTAATAATTATCTATGACTTTGTTTTTATTTCTCAGCTAAAAAAAAAAATTATAATCCTCTTCAATTTCCCCCCAGTAAATCTTTATTTAAAGATTTTCATCATTTTTTGGTGGTTTGATCTTGTGATTTCCTTGGTGAGAGGAAACTCTCTCTACCTGTACTGATCTGTAACTGTTTTGCAATATCTAGTCTTAGTTCCCTGGAGGTATTGGAAGATTGTTGTTATTTGCTTAAGGTCACACAGCTAGTGGGTATCAGAACCTGTACTTGAAGTCTTCCTGATTACACAGACCACTCCTTATCAGCTGTCATACTACAGTTGCTCTCATATATATAATTAAGTTGCTCTAAAATAAAATATTTCATTTGGTTAGGTGACATAATTTGAAGGAGCATTGAATTTATAGCTCATTTAATTTATATGTTCAATAGGTATTTATTTTATTCCAACTATATGCCATTCACTAGGAATACAAAAACAAGATTAAATCGTCCCTATCCTCAAGAAGTTTACATTCTCTTTGATTATACTAAGTTAAAAACTTTTGATACAAACAAAATTAATTTAGACAAGATCAGAAGGGAAGCAATAATTTGGGAAAACATTTTTACATTTAAGGGTAAAGCCTCATTTCTAAAATATATAGAGAACTGACTCAATTTATAAGAATTCAAGTCATTCTCCAATGCTCAAAGGATATGAAGAGATAATTTTCAGATAAAGAAATTAAAACCATTTCTAATTATATGAAGAGGTTCCCTAAATCACTATTAATCAGAGAAATGCAAATTAAGACAACTCCGAGACACTGCTATAAACCTCGTAGATTGGCTAAGATGACAGGAAAAGATAATGGCAAATGTTGGAGGGGATGTGGGAAAACTGGGACACTGATACATTGTTGGTGAAACTGAAAAGATCCAGCCATTCTGGAGAGTAATTTGGAACTATGCTCAAAAAGCTATCAAACTGTCCATATGCTTTGACCCAGCAGTGTTTCTAGTGGGCTTATATCCCAAAGAAATACTAAAGAAGGGAAAGGGACCCACATGGCAAAAATATTTGTGGCAGCTCTTTTTGTAGTGGCAAGAAACTGGAAACTGAGTGGATGCTTATCAGTTGAAGAATGCTTGAATAAGTTATTGTATATGAATGCTATGGAATAACATTTTTCTGTAAGAAATGATCAGCAGAATCATTTCAGAGAGGCCTGGAGAGACTTACATGAACTGATACTGAGTGAAATGAGCAGAGCCAGGAGATCATTGTACACAGCAACAATATTATATGAGGATCTATTTTGATGAATGTGACTCCAGCAATGAGATGACTGATGTTAGTTTCAATGATCTTGTGATGAAGAGAACCATCTACACCCAGAGAGAGGACTGTGGGAACTGAATGTGGATCACAACATAACATTCTCACTCTATTTGATGTTGTTCACTTGCATTTTATTTTCTTACCCATTTTCTTTCTTTTTTGATCTGATTTTTCTTGTGCAGCAAGAGAATTGCATAAATATGTTTACACATATTGGAATTAACATATATTTTAATACGTACAACATATATTGGATTGCTTACCATCTGGGGAGGGGGTGGGAGAAGAAGAGAAAAATCTGAAACACAAGGCTATGCAAGGGAAATTGTTGAAAAATTTTCCATGCATAGGATAATTTTTTGAAAAAAGCTTTTTTAAAAAAAGAAAAAAGAAGCTTACATTCTTCTGAGATGAACAATGCAATATATTAGTGGCTATCCTAGTCCCATTGACTGAAGGTCAGTTATGTTATCTCATCTCTAAGATTTGTATAGTTCTGTGATTATGGGTCCAGTGAGTATTACTTGCTACATAAACCTAAAACTATAGATGAAATGGCTCATTTCTTGAGACTGTGGGGCCTAAAAATGAGCCTGGAGGAAAGGGAACCTTTCCCCTATCAATGGTTCTATTCATGACACCCATGTGATTTGAGTTAATCTTCACCCTATCTAGAAACTAAGCAGAAAAGAGTATGCCCTATGCAAGATGTTCCTAGTTTGATCATTTTAAAGACATATTTTTCAGGCTACATAGTTACATTTATCCACATGGTCAGAGAACTCAGGATGTTTTCTCCCGGACTTTTGAGTGTTTCCATTTTAGGTGATCTAGGTATATCCAAAACCTGGTTTCATTTATACATTTATAAATAAAAGTAAAATATGTACAAAGTAACTTCACAGATAGGGTGCAGATAGATTACAAAGTGAATAGAGGGGGTGGACCTAAGTCAGGATGATCTGAGTACAAATTTGTCCTCAGATACTAACAATGTGAACCTGGGGAAATCACTTCATTCTCTTTGCCTCAGTTTCTTCATCTATAAAATAAACTAAAGAAGGAATTCTAGGTTCAGTTCTCTATCAGCATGCAATGTCTGTCTCAGATTTGGGCAAAGATGGACCAATTCTTTGGGCTTTTCTTCCAACTGTATAGCATAGTCTGGACAAAAGGTATTCCTCACCTGTTTGTTATGTATTTTTCCCCTTTGCAGACAATTAGTCTGAACTTTTTTGAATGACCACAAATTATTTAACGGCCTCTGCTAGGACTTGAAGAAGGAACAATATCAGATACGATTTGAAGCCTCTGAAGACTTCACTGTTTATACAGAATCCCTCTTTTTGGGAACTCTGTTCTGGAGTTCTTCAATCACAATGGCAAACATATTTTGTGAGAGAACTCCCTATTTTATGCTTCATTTGATAATAATGAAAAAGAGGTTTTGAGCCAACTTATTTTCACCGTTTTATTTTTCAAGAAATCTTTTATGATTAATGTATGCATTTGTATCACCTTGTTGAAGTATACTTTAAGGCTTAATTTTACTCTGTAGAATCAAATGTATTCTTATAATAACCAAACATAAATATAATAGGATCTTATTTTCTCTGAATCTTTAAGTCAATAGTGTTCCACTAAATATGTGATCTCTTAGAGATCATGCCCAAAATACTTGTATAAATTTTTCCTATCAATTAAAGATTTCCTTTAAGGAAGAAAAGAACAAAGAAGTTGGAGGGAAAGGGAAAGAAAAAGTAGAAGAGGGAGGGAAAGAAAGACGAATATGCAAAGGATAAAAGAAACAACAACAATAAAGGTATGCAATAATGGAAAGACAGAAAGGATCATTCTGGTGAGAAAGAAGAGATGTATCTGAATAGGTGAAAAAAGAGCCAATTTTCAGAGAATCTTGCTTAACAATTATTTGTTGAATATTTTTTTACCATGTTTAACATATATTGGATTACTTGCTGTCTAGGGGAGGGAGTGGGAAGAAGGGGGGAGAAATTGGAACACAGGGCTTTGCAAGGGTTAATGTTGAAAAAAAGAGACTGAAACCTGAGAGAAATCTCTAATGACTTGCTATGGTGGTACATCTGTTAGTCCTGACACACCCAACATTTTTATCAATGGCTTAGATGAAAACATAAAATAGTGAGCTTATCCAATTTGACACAGATCTGAGAGGGGGAACTAATCCTTTGGATGAAGAAATTAGAACCCAAAATTGTGTTGGCAAACTGGAACAATGAGACAAATCTAACAATATGAAATCTAACAGGGATAGGAAGCTGCCCTTCAGATCAAAGTAACTGCATAAATGCCATGGGGGAATGGGAGGGAATAAATATACTGTCTCCTCAGCACTCTTTTATGAATATTATCTCATTTGATTCTTACAATAGCTCAAATACGATAAGCAGAACCTCATTCATATTTGGTATTAGACGTGTTCCAGCTGTGTGACCCTGACAAAGTGGCTTAATCCGCTTTTCCTCTGTTTCCTCTGCTGTAAAATGAGCTGGAAAAGAAAATGGCAAACCACTGCAATTTCATTGCCAAGAAAACCCCAAAAAGGTCAGAAAGAATTAGACATAACTGAAACTAAAGTCACACATTAGTAAATTTCTGAGATCAGATTTGAACTCTGCTGGTAATGTTTTATTCTCTTTGAAAAACAATTTATGTGAAAAATACATTGGAATTCTCATAAATACTTTAGCAGTTATCTAGACATAGGAGTTTTCAGAATTAAGAAGGGACTTCAGAAGCAGTCTAGCCTAACTCATTTTTTTTTGTTTTTCATTAATAAACAGAGATCCCTTCCCCATTCAAAAAAAAATATAACAATCATCCTCCAGTGATAAGGAACCCATTGCCTTAGGAAGATAACTCGTTTGGGATAGCACTGATTTTTAGGAATCAATCAAATCAACATATTGCCCATCTAGATGAATGTAAATTTCATTATGTACTAAGATTTGTTGCTTGTGTGATAAGAAGTCAGAGAGACATGGAAAATTTCTCATGAGTCATCTGACTTAAGAATTCATCTATCATTGCATTGATCAGAATCTTCCTTTACTGGAAACAAAAGGACAGAAGACATTTATTCAGTCCCTATTATGTGTCAGACCCTGTGTTAAATAATTTACAAATATATCATTTGATCTTCACAACAATCCTGTGAGATAGTTGCTATTATTTTCTCCATCGTACAGTTAGGGAAACTGAGGCAAAGAGAGAGGGTAAGAGAATTCCTTAGAATTGTATCTAAGGCAGGACTTGAACTCAAATTTTCCTAGTTCCAGGCTCAGTATTCTATACACTGTGAACTGGTTGCCTACTGTTCTCTTTTGCATTATTACAATCATATAAACTTCTCTTTCAGGATTCCATGTTATCCCCATGAAATTTAGCAAAGAAAATTAAAAAAAAAATATTCTAACTTTTGAACACTGCAAGATAATATGAAAAATCAGCTACTAAGTTCTCTATATATTCAAAACATTTGAAATATGCAGGATGTGTTACATAACTAGAGATATTAGAGAATTTTGCTTGGAGTTTAGTTTAAATGGGAGAATTTAGTTTCTGCTAAACAAATTCCATGAAACTTCAGTATTTATATTCTTTTTTACCTTTCAGTGACAGGATGAGGGCTCTAATTTTAGTATTCATTCTCTCTTTTACAATGACTAAATAGATTCCTTTGTCCTTAAACATCTCCCTTTATCCACCATAAACTATACTACATTTTCCTAAATATTACTTTTTTCCTTAACTAATTTTTAATGTCATTTCCAAAACAGAATTTATGGCCATCTGGACTGCCAGGAATATTTGGAATTTTCTGGGTTTCAGTCTCCATTTTTTTTCCCCATAGTTAGATTGAGACGACTAGGTGGCATAGTAGATAGTAAGCCAGCCATAAATCAAGAAGAATCCTCTTCATGAGTTCAAATTTGATCTCAGACACTTACCTAGCTAAGTAACTCTAGGCAAATCACATAACCCTGTTTGTCTCAGTTTCCTCACCTGTAAAATGAACTGGAGAAGGAAATAGCAAACCACTACAGTATCTTTGACAAAAAAACCATAGTCAGATACAACTGAAAAATGATTGAACAATTGTTAGATTAATAATGGCTTATTTCATTGAAAATGAAGTTCCTAGGAACAAGTCTTCTTGACAAGCTATTGTTTGACTAAAATTCAGTATTAAGATCCTGGAAGTCACTGACATTTACTTCCTATTTTAAAAGAAAAGGAAAAAAATTCCTCTTTTTTTTTTTACATCCTCTCTTGAGAATTTTTTTGTCAAGGCTGGATATGTGGCTTCTACCTTTCAACTGCTACTTCCTACACCAGGATAAATAATCACTGGATGGAGCTCTGTTTTATTTTTGATGTAGTGCAAATGTCACTGAAGTGAGCCAAAAAAGCCTAGATTTAAAGCACTAGCTCAATCCACATCCAAGTTGAATGATTTTAGAGTATTTATTTGGAATTCAATCTCTTCATCTATAAAATGGGGTTAGAAGTCCTACTGAACATATTTCACAGAATAGGTATAGCTACTAAATGGGATAATTTAATATGTGAATAGACCATTACATGGTGGAGTGAATAGAGCAAAAGGCCTAGAATCAGTAAGGCATGATTTCAAATCCAGCTTCAGACACCTACTAATTGTATGACCCTAGACAAGTCATTTAGCCCTGTTGGTCTCAGTTCCTTCATCAGTAAAATGATTTGGAGAAGGTAATGGTACGCTACTTTAGTATTTTTGTCTAGAAGATCCCAAAAGGAGTCATAAAAAATAAGACACAAGTGAAATGACTCAACATTATATGGGCATTTTGTATATCAAAGAATTATACAAGTGTATTATTACTATTCTATGCATTGACTTCCAGATCTTTGAGCCCAAAATAGAACAGTAAAAATAACATCAACTCTGAAATTAAAAGACACTGGTATAAATCCTGCTTCTGATAGTTAGGTCACTTGTGTAACCTTGTGCTTTTATCTCCTTAGTCACTTAACCTTCTTGAGATTCAGTTCCTCCATTTACAAAATGAAAGGATTGGACCACATGAAACCAATGATTGATTCCAACTCTCCCTCTCTGGTTAATACTAATTTACTTTGTATATCCTTGTCTCTAAATTTCTCTTCTCTAACCTGTCTGATTTTACTTCTTTTCATTTAACCTCAAACATTTAATTAAGTAGATGTTCTATCAAGGTTCATTATATAAGTTGATTAGATTTGGAATTATAGTGCTTAAGCAACACTGGGAACTCTCATTAAATAGTCACCAGTGATATTGATTATTGATAAAGGGTGCCTTCATTGTTTCAGAATCCAAGCCTAATTTAGTGAATCTGCAGATCATCTATCCTATATTTTGGCCTGCTGGAATTTAGTTCTTTATTTGAATTTTAGTCCTTTAATCAATGAACTTTTAGTAGGTTCTTGTTGTTAGATTGACAAGATGATAGGGGCTGAATCCTTAAATGTTTTCCTTTGTATTTTTTTCCCTTCCCATTAAAGTAATTACAATAAATGATTTAATAGGAAATATCCTTTTTTAATCCTGATTTTTTCTTCTTACCATGACTGAATTATTTTGGAAGCTTTTAATTAACACTACTCCTTACCCTTCCCTGCCACACACCGCCCCCCCCCTTTTTTTTTTTGCTTATAACCTTTTTTGATCAGGGATGCTATTGAATGAATCTGTATACCTAGCCTTAATCACTGCATGCACCTTGCCTCAGTCCAACTTAGACTTGTTGAAGACCTTAGCCTAAAAAGGCTAAGTTCTCCCACTGTATCCAGGACCATCTCCAGCTGTCCTAATCTACCTCTGGCCACTGGACCCAGATTGTTCCAAAGGAGAAAGTAAGTTTGATAACCTTGTACAATTTTCCCTCTCTTAAATTTAATTCACTTGCATATCATGGCATTACTTCTCTGTCATGATCATCTTCAAGAACAAAAGACAAACAATAATATATATATACACATAATATATATAATAAGTGAGGGAAGACAGAAGGGTGTGAAAGTGGATCAGGGATAGACATTTGGGAAAGCAATAAAATCATTATAATGGTCAGTATTATTGGTTTGAAGGTGGAAAGAGAAAGAATTAAGAAATTGGGGGCCAGGCTAAGGGAAAAAAAGAAGTTACAAAGAGGGTATTCTCCAAAACAAAGAAGATATTGATCTTTGCTTAAAATTACACTACTAAGGTTGAGATGAGTGAAATGGACAGCCCTTTGTCTCTTTAATATGAAAACTTGGTATTTCTAGGCAGCTCCCTCTTATGCCGAGATATTTACTGATCTATGACTCATTGCCTTCCTTCCTTTGACTGGTCCCTGCTTCCAAGGATGAAAAATACTTCAATTTTGAAAACAAAAGTAGATCTTGGAACTGCTGCCTCATCTCACATTCTTTGTAGCCGGAACTCCAAAGGGCAAAAAGTCCAGGTTGGCAGAAGTTCTATCCTAGGGAATAATCAGTCCTCATATAAACGAGGAAGTTTTTTAAACTCAAATATTTTCATTTTAATATGAATTAATTTAGCTCTTTAGCATTCAGACCTAAATAATGGCTATTAAAATTTCAGTAGCCTACCACCCCAATCATTTCGCAATCCTAAATTTAAAAAAGACCTCCTTAAAGTTTTGTTCAGTGTGAGTCACATAGGTGGAGCAATGGACTCCAAGTCAGGAACCAGTTTAAATCTTGCTCAGAAACTTACTTAGCTGTGAAATACTAAGCCAGCCACTTACCATCTTTCTCTCTTAGTATTCTTATCTGTAGACATGGAATTAATAAATTCACCTACTTTCCAGGGTTGTTTTGAAAATAATATGCTATCACATACACCAAAAAAAAAAAAAAAATATATATATATATATATATATATGTATATATATATAAAATAATTATATATATATATATATATAAAAGCTAGCTACTGTTACTAATCAAACACTCTACAAACTCCTACTGCAGTTATAGCATTTCCACTTTAAGGGGGTTGTAGGCATGGCACCTACATGATCTGGAAAATCCAAGTAAAAATCTTTGGCCCTCCCTTCATACCAGAAAAAAAATCTGTTTTTTTTTTCTTTTTCTTTTATAGGATGTTTATAGTACCATATTGCAAAATTTGGGTTGATGATATTCAATACTATCCATATATTTTTTGTTCTAAATTTTTATCTTTGTTGTCTACTGACCTTCATGTGTTATGTCCTCCACAAAATTCTTCCAAAATTCTCAATTTTTTATGTTGTCCTGCAATATATTGAAATCATAATGGGGAAAGTCAAAATGTGGAAGGGAAAACTATTTGTCAGATTTCCAGGAGCTGGAACTCAGAGATAAAAATACAATCATCCCAATCTTCAAAGAGTTTACATTCTAAACTACATATCCAGTAAAGAGTAAACCTATCCCACCTCCCATTCAGGATCTGATTCTGATATTTATGTCAATTTTATGGAAATGTCCTCTTATATTTAACATCTTCCAGCAAAGTACTATTACAATGTTTCACTATAATATGGAGATGAACTTGGGTTCTTAAGGCCTGTGCCCTGGGAAGTCCAACAAAACAGAAATATTTCAAAGCTAAATTCTAACATGCAAAATGAAAGAGAGAGAAAAATAGAGACAAATACAGAGATACAGAGAGAGAAAGAAAAGAGAGATTATAGATATAGATTTATAACTGCAGTTTTTCCTCCTACAAGTCTGAAAGCTTCTTCTCAGGTGCCTTCTCAATTCTCCCTTGCTTGATCTTCATATCCCACTAGATGACCATAGATGTCCTTACTGGACCCTTTTTTCTTCTTCCCTCTATAATATTTCACTTTTTTAGCACATCAGATCTCATAGATTCAATCATCTCAAGTAATTCTCATAGTTATCATCTAATCCTAATCATTTTCTTGATCTCCATTCTTACATCTCCAACCGCCTTTTGACATTGATTTTTTTTTTTTTTTTGAGACTGAGTGTCCATATTTTACCCATATTGGAAATTCTGTCACCATTGACATAGTCAGTGTCAATACTGGAACAGTAGTTTTAATCTGCTCCATTTCTGACCTGTACTCGTTCATGTCCTTAGGTAACCTCATCCTCCTTTCCTTAAATACTCACCATACTGATGTCTTACATAATATAGACCACCATCACTCTTGTTACCTATGCTTACAACTTAGGTAGCAGTTGGAATCCTTACTCTTACTCCCTTCCACCATCAGTCAGTTTTCTAGTTCTGTCAATTCTAGTTGTGTAACATGTCTCTTTCTAAATTATCTTTCTTATTTATTCTTTCTTACTTATTCTTTCCTTTTAATATTGCCACCACTTAAGCACTCATTACTACTAAAGGGCTATTCTGTTGGTCTCTTTGCCTGAAATCTCTCCCCATCCTAGTTCATGCTCCACTCAGCTGTCAAAATAATCTTCCCAAAGTCGAATTTACCACTGTCCTCCAATTTAATACATTCTAGTGGCTCTCTATTGTCTCTAGGATCAACTATAAAATCCTCTGTTAGTCTTTAAAAGTCTGGCCCTTTCCTATTTTTCCACTCTTTTTATACTTTATTGCTGTTCAGTAGTCTTCAGTTCAATGATACCAACCTCTTTGACATTTCTCATAAACACCATTTAATCTTCTGACTAAGTATTTTCACTATCTGTTCTCTCTCCCTCTTTATCTCTGCCTCCCTGCTTCCCTGACTTCCTTTAAGTCTCAGCTATAAATCCACCTTTCTTAACCTCATTATTACTACTTCTTTCCCTTTTGATTGCCTCTGATTTCTTCTTTTTTATGGCTTGTTTTAGTTGCTTACATGTTGTTTCCTCTATGACACTAGGAGCTCCTTGAGAATAGGGTCCATTTTTCTCTATTTTTCCATCTTTAGAACCTAGGACAATGATTAACACATATTAGGCACTTGATATATGCTTGTCAATTTAACTTGCCAAATTGTAGGGGGTTGGTACTCTTCACTGCTGGAGACAGAACTCAAATTAATGAATTCTTTACTTTTGATACAGGAAAAAAAAATAGTCATTTAATGAAAATAATTAAGAATTATAAAATGAAGCCAAAGGTTATATAATTATAATGATCATCTTTGAACCCAGAGAAGAATTTTTAAAATATGTTTCCCTCATGTTATCATAGGGGTGAAGGACTCTGGGTATGGAATTATATATATTGTCAGATGTAATATTGTGTTAATTAGATGGCAGAACTGCTTTTAAATATATATATATATACATACATATATATTACAAAATAACTTTCTGAGTAGGAGAGAAGGGAAGTATATATTCAGAAATAATATGTCTAATATGGAAATATATTTTACATGTTATACATGTATACTCAATATCATATTGCTTGCCTTCTCAAGAACTGGAAGAGTCATGGAAGAGATAATTTCAAATTGAAATTTTTTTTTAAATGTGAAAAATGTACACATAATTGAGAAATAGTCAATGGAATTAAAATATACTAAAATAAAATGAAGGATTGGAAAAAATTAATGTAATATAAAAATATATCTGTGTGTCTATTTTACCCTATGTTATTCCTTTTGTAACTTGTCTCATTTCCAACCATTGCAAAGCAACAGTGTTTTCAAAGGTCAGCAATGATGTTTCAATCAGAAAATGCAAGTTTTATGTTGGATAACAAGAAGTCGATATTGGGGTGTGTGTGTGTGTGTGTGTGTGTGTGTGTGTGTGTGTGTGTGTTACCCTGTTACTATTGACAGCCTTAATCATGTCCAACTTGAAAATCTCTACCTGGTTGATTTTTTTTTTGGGGGGGGGTATATTATTTTGATTTTCCTCAACTCTTTAAACATAGATTCTTCCTTTCCTCTTATAATCTATAATCCAGAGTTGCCATAATTGTCTCCCTACTTAAATTAATTTGTATTTACTTCACAATATCTGAGTGAAAGATATAAATACAAGGTCAACTTTTTGAGTGCAGGAACTGGTTTTCATTTTTTATCGTTGTACAATGAATCCTAGCACCATAGTTTACATAAAATAAATGCTTAATAAATGCTTATTGGATCAAATCAATCTTATGATTCTATTCTCTCTTCTAGTAAGGCTTCCTCTCTGGCTATCCAAATCATATCCGGTTTTATAGATCCACATACAAGCCTTAATTCATCTACAAAGTTTTTTCCATCTACAATAAATTTACAAAATCTCTGTCCTCCAAAATTACAGCACAATTCAATTAAAGGTATTGGGGAAAGGTATTATGCTTTTAGGTCTTCCTGTAGTACCTAGGCAGATTATGCTAGGCAATAAAGGGATATAGAGCAATTAGAATCTAAATTCACTGAGGTAGAAGTAGCCAGGTGACAAAGTAGTTAGAGAATTTGATTTTGAGTTCAAATCCAGTCATAAATCCTTAACATCCATTTGACCTTTTTTTGCCTCAGTTTTGTTATATGTAAAATGTATGTTATACTTACTTCCTGGGCTTATTGTAAGGACCAGATGAGATATTATTTATTAAAGGACCTAGCACAGAGCCTGGCATGTAGTAAACACTATTGTAAATTCTAGCTAATGTTGCTATTATTATTATTTCTTTTTTTTTTCCTTTATATCCCCGGTATCTAACACAATGCCTGGCATATAAATTCTTATTAAATGCTTGCTGGATTTAATTGAATTAAATGTTATAAGAAGATTTCAATTAATATTTAATAGATGAGTATGTGGAATGCTATTGAGAATTATATAATATTCAATATATATGTGTGGCATAAAATAAACTCTTAAAAATTACACAACTGACATTAAAAAAAATTAAACTTTTAAATGTCAGTGCCTGATGATTGACAAAACAAGGTCACGATATTATTTCTGTCCGTTTTTCTCAGGGTTAGTATAATATCTTCATTCTCAAAGCTGGTATCAAGAGTTTTGAAGAAAATGTTCAATGTCGTCATCTCTGAGGAGAATAAGAATTCATTTTGTAGGTTTTGCAAAGTGGTTTTGTTGTGTTTTCTGGAAGCTCTGGCAACTCCCATCATTGTTTTCCAGGCTATTTTGCCTTTGGCTAAGATCAAGTGCAATGTTTGTTCAAGTAGAATATCTGTGGGTTTTAACCACTGATGTGTCCTCCAGGCAAGGACAATGTACTTGGGCTGAGTGCACATGAAAAGCATTAACTCCCTTTTTGATGGTAGTTTTTAGAGACTTAATTGAAGTCCCAACTCTGCTTTGATTCTATTTTTGTATAATCATAGACAGGTAGGCAGCCTGGAAAGAGGGTAAGAGAGGTCCTTTATCATTCTGTGTACAATCCTCTGTAAGCTCCAGTGTATCATTGTGGTACCATTCCCCTACCCTCACTCCACTTGGGCTGCTTATCTCCATAGCATTTAATGCAGTGCTGAGCACACAGAGAGCACTCTAAGCCAAATGAATGAATCTAGGCATCAATTGTCATCCAAGAAATAGAAAAATGCCTTCTGGAGCTCCTCAACCTCTATGGCCTTCATAGATCATAGAATTTAAAGATGAAAAGGACCTTAGAAAGCAACTAGTCCAATTCACTCATTTTATAGACTGGTAAACCAAGGCCACAGTAAGTAAGTAGATTTAACTCGAGCAGATAACATTTTAAGACATCTGAACCATCTGAAAATGTAAACATTTTTTTTTCCTTTGAATCTCAGTATCCCTAAAGTCCCTAGAGGCTGATAAAATATTGTGGAACACCAAAGACCTGGCTCTGGTTTTTTTGCTAGTTATATGACTTTGAACAACTCACTTGAGCTTCTCTGGGCCTTAGTTCAAAATCTGTAAAACACAAAGTTTGGGTTACATAATCTTCAAAGTCTTTCCAACTCTAATATTCTATTACTCAAAGAAACTATCACTTTAGCCCACCAACTTTATGGATTGTCAGGAAATTCCTAGCTCATTGTAAACATACACATGCATTTAAAATAATACACATAAAATTTGTTTTACAAGATTGAACATATATGTATAAGCTGTATAAAATTACTGTCTTGAGAGAAGTGAGAGAAAGGAAATGAAAATTTGGAACTGATATTTTTTAAAATGAATATCTAGAATTATCTTTACAAGTTATTGGGAAAAAAAACTATTAATTTAAAAAAATAAAAATAAAGGAGGAAACCAGATAGGAGCATGAGGAAACCAGTTGTAGAGGTTTGGGAGATTTTTTTTTGGTGTGAGCATTTACATCTTGTAAATCATATCACCAAACACCACAGATCAGGAATTGATGTATTGTTTCATTGTTTGTCATGACTTAAAAAAATATTGGAAAAAATGTTAATAATATAGATTAAACTTGTTTTAATGGAACTAATTCCTGTATAATGAAGTTAGAAATTTTTAATAATAATCCCCCCCAAATTGAGACAAAATTAGTTTAGAAAAGATGGTGATACTTCTGGTGGGGCCTTCTTTGATGCAAACTTCTTTGGACTTAATGCCTAGCAGAGAGAGAAGAGAATGTCCTGTCACTCCTCAACAGCTTTTTGGGTAGTATTGATCATGGAGAAAGCAAGAAGCTATAAAGCTCCTTGCTGTGCTTTTATCCAAAAGAAAAAAAGAACCAAGATAGAAAGTCAGAATTTTTTTGACTGTTGTGTCTCCCAAGAAAAGAAGAAAATGAGCAAAAGTAACATCATAAGTGGTCTATCAATTTCTTCCACTTAAGTCGAATCCCATACTAGGATCCAAACTTACTCAGCTCTTTCCTCTTGATACCTAGAGGTATCATGTCTTCTCTGTTCCATGCTCTGCCAGATATAAAGCTTAGTGGTCACATCTACTCTTTTCCAAAGAAGATGTCAGTTTTGTAAGGGAACTATTTCATTTTTATCTATGTATTATCCATATCCAACAAGCAGTGCCCAGCATATAGTAAAGTTTTAATAGTGTTTGTTATTTAATTGATTGGATGATTGCTCTATTCAGCAGCAAAAGAAAAGAGGGACATAGTAGAGTCTTAGATAAATGTTAGTAAGACATAAAAAGCTTTTTTTGCATCTTGCTGTTGGCTTGTAGCTATCATAGAAGCTAGAGCTATTTAGCAGCCCAGGGATCATCTAATTCAACTTCTTAGAAAAGTGAATAATAAAGAGGTCAACTCACTTTTCTAAGTTCACTCTGTAAACTGTAGAGGTAGGGAGTAAATTCCTTGGACTACAAATCCAGAATTCTTTTCCCTATAGCATGTTGAAGTTATCATTCATTATTCACTGCTCTTGGCATATCTTGTTAAGCTTAAAGTCTTCCTCCCCTAGTAAGAGTCTGTCTGTTTAGAAATTTTTGGCAACATTGTGATAAACAGAGGTCATTTAGTTGCCCTTTAACTATTTAGAACAGGGAGACGATATCCAATAAAGCATTTTAAAGGGATTGGAGAAGAGCATTGTGTCATGAATCCTCAGTTCAATAATGACTCCTTCCTTGTAAAAATAGGAAATGTTTCCACTGTCCTTTAGATCCCAAGAGTTTGGAATATATTCACACCCATGCTCTAAACTGGAAGTACTAGCAGATAATGAGATAGGTGGGGCTCATGACTTGAGTTCAAGGGAAAGTGGAGGAAAGAGTAAAATTTTTATTCATCCTCTTTTCCACTGGGAGCAGGGTGTATCAGTCTTGGGTAGAACTATACCTAAAAGATTATAGCATAGGTCCTAGGGAAGGAACAGAAACAGTAAAGTGAGAGGAAAATTATTTTGACTGTGGGCAGAGCTGTGAATCCTCTGTTTTCTGTCCCATAAGCTGTCCTAATGACCCTGAGTCCTTATTAGGAAGTTGAGATCAGCGTAGAGACAAAATATAAATATTCAGAAACATAGTCTAAATTTGTGGGAATATGAGTCGAGTACAGATTTGTATGAGACATAGACAAGTTTGAGCACTTTCTTGTAAATGCAAAAGTTTGGTAGTGGGTGATTTGGCCCAAAGTTAATATCTGATCCCAGTGACTATTATGAGGTCATTGCTAATGAATTTATATTCATTCTAGAATAGGGACTATTGAAAATATTTTTGACTCTGAAATATTTACTTGTAAGCAATTTATTTTATCTTAGAAGTTAGAAGAATTAGAAGGCCCCAGAGATTACTTTAATTTAAAAAAAAAAAAATGTTCAAATATTCAAGGACCAGAATGTTGGATGTGGTTTGTACAAGACTACACAATTATTTTTTCATGATGATGATGCTACATGATATATTACCTCAGACCACAAAATAACTGTCAGTTTACTAAATTTTAATAGCCTTTGTCTCTAAGTTAAATAGTAATGCTAAAGGTGGTAATAATGACTTGTCAATTACAGAGAATACAACTATAAATCTATAGATTTGGCAAAAAAAATAGAATAGAGAATTTTTAGAATTTTTTAGAATAAATAATAAATTATGCTTTCTCTCATTAGACTGGAAGTTTGGGGAACAAAGAAGTTACTTAGGTTATCTATACTTAACACCTGATAACTTTAATATAGTTATATATTTTATTTAACATAGAGCATATCAAAGTCTTGACAGGTTTAGTCCTGTAGGGATTGAATGCTGAGATAATAAGGATCAAATGATTGAGATCTGGAAGAAACCTTAGTGATTATTTAGTCCAACATTCATTTTACAGATTTCATTAATGTGGAAACAAGATGAGGTGGATAAAACCAGATTTAAGAGTCAAGAAAGCCCGAGTTCAAATTTGAGCAATGACTCATATTGGCTAGTATACTTGAGTAAGTTACCCAATCTCTCAGTGTCCTGTGAAATATTCGAAGAAGAAGATAAATTATAGGACTGGTAGAGAGAGTTTCTTCCACTAGAACCTCCCTACACAGATGTAATCTTTAGTCCAAACCAAAAATATAGATGAGGAAAATGAGATTCAAGAGATTCATGGGGGAAAAAAAAGAGATTCATGAGTGTCAAAAGTCAGGAGTAATATTCAGTTGAGATCAACATGTCAACAGATGAATAGGCAAGGGAAAAAATTAAATTCTCTAATGTTTTTAAGAATAGTGTTACAGGCATGTGGGAAGATGTAGGTGATATAAGAACAAAAGATTACAATAAAAATTATTTTAAAAAATAAAAGAATCTACAAAATAAGACAATTAAAAAACAAGAACCAAAATTTAAAGAGAAAATTCTGTGACTCCCAAGTAATTTATGTATAGTTGGAGCATAAACTGATCTATGAAAGAAGCTAAGATGCTCTTAAGAGATAGATGGATAGAGAAATTCCAGGCAGAGGGAAAATAGCCTATGCAAAGTTATGTAGACAGAGGAAGCATACTGAGTTTGAGGAATGGCAAGTAAGCTACTTTGGCTAGAATTTAAGGTGACTGATGAGGGGTAGTATGAAATAAGAATGAAAAAGTCAACCAGACTCAGATTTGTTAAGCACTTTGAATGTCAAGCTGATGATTTTGGAGCAGGAAAGGAACATGATCAAATACCATGCTTGAGACAGTTTATTTTGTGAAAAAGATGTTTTAAATTTTCTTGAAAGGAAAGTGGTCACTTGCTTTTACAAAAACTTTGAAGGTTTTCCTAAACTGTGTAAGCAAATATAAAGAAAAACCTTCCTAAATCTAGCTACAGAAGGGCCTTTGGCAAGGGAGGAGTCAAAGGCTCAGAAGTACCTAAGCAATAAGCAGAACCTTGAAATAATCCGCAATATCTGGCACTTTCACAATGACAAGGAAATGTTCCATATAAGAAACCAGAGATTGCCATTCGGCAAAGGAAGTAGCCGCCCAAATGTTTGAGGGTAACCAGCCAGGCTCTGAGATGACTGAACCTTTCCATGCCCCAGGCCTCACTCTATTTAGTTTCATTCATGGCAAAGCTCTGCAAAAATCTATGGAAATTCCTGCACTATTTATAGCAGCACCTTTTCCCGCACAAATGGGAAAGTTGATGCTGAATGAATTGGGCAAAACCAAAATGAGAGTCTGTGTAGCTGGGGCACTTACCTCCCATTACTACCAGCCACCATTTTGACCATCTACCCAATGATGCTTTTGATTTACAATGTAGCAGGAGCATATTTTTAATTTTGGAATAATTTAATTAAGGACTTCTGCCCACTCTATCTCTAATCCTAAACAGGTCATTAGCCATCCTGAATTTGTCTAAAACATTTCATCTCCAAAAAAATTAAAAATCCTTTTTATGTTGTCCCTTTTGTTTAATGTCACTGGGAGAGTTCATAGGCTGGGGAGTAGTTAAGTAAGCAACTGATAAAAATAAAAAGTGTAAAAGGTCTCCAAAACTTTATTTTTAAATCTTTTTTCTGCCTTATAGATTTAAGCGATGAACCCTTTGCATCTGACCAATTGCCTTATTTCATTTTGCTAGAGGATGTGTTAATTGCATGCTTCTGGCTTTATTTGCCCATTAACAGGCCAGCAGTGATTCACAGTCTGAAAATGAGGATAGGCTTATTTGCTTTTTCATCGTCATTGGAATGATTTTTTTTTTCTCTGCCTAAAACACTCTCCTGGCCTAAAGTGTTGATTAGGAAGGCTATTTTCTGCCCTAGGCAATGAGCAAAATGTCAGAATAGGATTTCAAGGGCTCCATCATATGGGTAGCCTCAAGAACGTGAGGTTTCACAATGGATTATAACCCTATGTGCACTTACTTTTTACCAGATGTGGAATAGCACTGTTAACTAAATATTACAATATTCCTAACATCTCATAGTTTGGAAAGCACTTGTTCACTCAAACTGTGTATAGACAAGATTTAGAAGCCAGTGGATTCCAGCTTGAATATTTTATGTTTGAAATTTGGTGTGCTAAAATAATTCATTACTTGCTTTGTCTTACAAAAATCCTCATTTGGGAACTGGTGACAGTTATGAGTCACTGAAGATTCCCTTTGAGAAGCATGTTAGATGTAACTAGTCCAGCCTAGTAGTAAGACACCAGGGCCAATCATAATTTCCCTTCTTCTCAGGAATCTGTAAAACCTGCCCAAGACAGCGAAACAATGCTCAGTAGAGTTGATAGACCATCACTAGCACATTTTCCAGAGAATAGCAAAGTGCCAAAGGGGAAACCAATTGACAGCAAGGTTCACAGAGAGTGTAGTGCAATGCAGACTAGAGTAGAACTCTTAGGCCAAAGAGAAACATTGCCAACCTTTTTTCTCCTTTATTTTTATTGCACACATCTGGCAATCAACAGACCCATAATTCTTCCACTTAATACAATTCTCATGACATAAGCTGACTAACCACATGAAATCTAATCAAGAAAACAACCGTTGTCAACAGCAACAAATATGGCTGTTGCATCACTGAGTAAACCACATACTTTTCTTCAAGCAGAAGGAACTTTAGACCAGGACCAACATAAGAGTAGTTCATCTCTGAAAAACTGACAGGAATATCTTGGGAAGGCATTGGAAGTGAAGTGATTTTGTTCAAATAGAAATTGAAGACAAAAATTCATTGTGGTTACCTATTTACCAAAGTATATGTTATAAAACTATATATATATATATATATATATATATATATATATATATATATATATCTGTTGGTTGCTCTCAAAACTGGACCCTCTACCTATCCACAAAACTAGGGAATTAAGATTTGATAATAATAGCTTGCAAGTACTTTACAAATGTTATCTCATTTGATCTTCACAAAAGTCAAGGGAGATAATTGTGAAGACTGCGTATTTTAAAATCAGCCGGAGTCAGGAATTCAGGTTAGGGGAAAGTCGTCAGTCTTTATTCTCAGTGAAGAAAGATCAGAGGTGGAAGAGAATGGGCAATAGCAATGTGTGTAGCTAAGTCAAGAAGCTAGCTAGACCAGCAGCCACACGACCAGCAGCTGCTAGCATCGAACCCAGGCCAATCTCTCCCAGCTTCTCTTCCTGTCTCTCTCTCTGCTTCCACCCACCAAAATCATAATTTCCTATACAACACATCAGGACTTGCACAGAGAGTGGGCGGGGGCCATTCTTTACCCAATCATTTATATTAATAGGGTATAGTCCAATTACTATTTAGCCTCACGTGCTTGGAACCTCAGTGCATCAACTCAAGCCTCAGCCCATTACAGATAATGTCATGTGCATATGAGAAAACTGAGGCAGAGAGAGATTAAATGGTTTGCCCAAGATTGGATGTGAAGTAAACTTTGAATTGAGATCTTTGTGACTCCTAAGTCCATCACTCTTGTCTACTGTACCATCTAGCTGCCTTTTGAAACCAGCAAAACAAACAAAATGAAACAAAAAACTTCCTAACAATTAGAACTGTCCAAATGTAAGATGGTCTGCCACAAAAAGTAGTGAATCCTCCCACCCCTTAATATGGATTTTTAAGTAAGGGTGGGATGCCCACTTATTTTATATGTTACAGTAAAGATTCTTCTCGTGTACAAGTTGGAATATATAACAACTAAGTTATCTTCCAAGTCTCACTTCTCAAAGCATCTCCTGAGCATCTGCTGTCTTGTGGGTGGCCAAGTATATTTCATCAATTAAGTTCTTGGCTGATGAGTAATGGGGCAGATTCTCATCCTTTGTCCTCTCCAAATGTTATGTTGAATTAATATTTTCCAATCCCTACTTCCTAAAAAGTGGAACCCCTTCAAAATTAACATTATCAAGAATTTCAGAGTTGACTGGGCTTATGTCCCAAAGAGATCTTAAAGAAGGGAAAAGGTCCCACATGTGTAAAAATGTTTGTGGCAACCCTTTTTGTAGTAGCTAGAAACTGGAAACTGAATGGATGCCCATGAATTGGAGAATGGCTGTATAAATTGTGGTATATGAATGTTATGGTATATTATTGTTCTGTAAGAAATGACCAGCAGCAAGATTTCAGGAAGATCTGGAGAGACTTACATGAATTGATGCTAAGTGAAATAAGCAGAACCAGGAGAACATTGTACATGGCAATAAAAAAATTATAAAATGATCAGCTCTGATGAATATGGCTCTCTTCAACAATGATATGATTCAAACCAGTTCCCATTGTTCAGTAAAGAAGAGAATCAGCTACACCCAGAGAGAGAACTATGGGGAATGAGTGTGGACCACAACAGAGCATTTCCACTCTTTCTGTTGTTTATTTGCATTTTTATTTTCCTCCTCATGTTTTTTTTTCTTTCTTTCTGGATCCGATTTTCCTTATGCATTAAGATAGCAATATAAATATGTATACATATATTGGATTTAACATATACTTTAACATATTTAACATGTATTGGACTGCCTGCCATCCCGGGAAGGGAGTAGGGGGAAGGAGGGGAAAAATTGGAACAGAAGGTTTTGCAAGAGTCAATGTTGAAAAATTACCCATGCACATATTTTGTAAATAAAAAGGTATAATAATACAAAAAGAATTTCAGAGTTAGAAAGACCTCAGAGATCATCAATATGTCAATACATGTATTCAAGACTACTTAATACATGATATGACATCCTCTTTAGAATATACCTTGCAGATGGTTATCCAGTTATTGCTTAAAACATCTCAAGTAAAGAGTGAGAAGATACCCTTGTCCACCCTTTCCCCCCCCCCCCCAACAATCCATCTACTTTAAGTTAACAGTAAATGGTGAAGAAGTGGTATTTTATTGTTGTTTCTTCATTTTTTTTTTTTTACTCTTTTCCTCAACAACAAACCTTAACTTGTCACTTTACAATTTCTATTGGTTTCTCCTAGTTCTGCCCTTCTGGGTCAAATAGAACAAAATCCACCAGTCGCTTGTGGCTCTTAAAGTATTTGAAGAAAATGAATCCTAATCCTACCTCTTTTTGTCAAGACCTATCTTTTCTTTGATATGGGAGCTAGATCCCATGTAACCCTACCCCCAAAATAACTAACTCCCTTGATCAAAACATATTCATAACTTACACAGTTTCTGGGAGCACTGAAAAGTTAAACAAACTCTCCAGAGACACATTACTAGTGTTGTCAGAGGTGAACCTGGATCCCAAATCTTCCTCATTCTGAGGTCAGTATCCTGTCTGTTACCCCATGCTGTCTCTCATATATCATCAATTGTAAAGAATTGTGTATGCTTCTTGTTCTTAATAATGTTATCCAATGTATTTTGAAATACTATTTTAAAATGGATTAGTTCATGAATGTAGAGGTTGGCATCAGTTTACCACAAAAACAGATTTTTTTTAAAAGATTCATGTTTCAACCTGCTTCATTCTGTGTCCTTCCCCAATTCCCTCAGCTAGGGCACATAATATTTCTTTCTGTTTTCCTTTCAGTCAGGAAGAACTGGTTAGATAGAAGCAATAACTGACGTCATTATGTCCATTTAGAATATTGTTTACATATACTTTGGCCTTGTTAATTAATCCATTAATGATTAATTTAGACTGATTTTCTTTTATAAACATGAACAAAATGAAATCCCTGAAATTACTTTGGGGAATTTTATTGAAACACAGCATAGTGATGGAAAATGAGAAGAGCTGACTGCCTGGAGCATAGAACTCTATGTTAAGTGGCAAGTTAAAATTAAAGATTGCAGAGGATTTAAATTGCTAGGCTAAGGAGTTTGGACTTTGCTCTGAAGCTAATAGAAGTTTTTGAAAGCCCATAGACATTCTACCCATGCTTCAAGATCCATATCACCTGCAAACTCTTCCTAAAATACCTCCCCTGCTCTAGTCATTTAGAAGTAATTTGTAATTGTTATTCAGTGTAGCCTTTCATGACTCCATGAGGACTGCCTTGATTCCCAAAGCAGCCCATGTTATCCACGAATAGGTCTAACCTTTGGAAGTTTTTCCTGATAACAAGCTTATTTTGTTTCTTCACTAATTCATTGTTCCTGGTTCATCCTACTGAGACCAAACAGAACAAGTGCATGCCCTTTTCTACATATCTTTCTTTGCCTCTTACTGTAACTAATGGCAAGCAATTATCACATACTTTCTTAAAACTCCAGAATTATAATTTCTCTCCCAAATTCCTGTCTTCCTCCCTTTAGCAATAAATCTCATATGTGCTCAAAGAGATCATTTGGTGGTTTTCACTTTTAGCATAGACTGATAAGTTTGATTAACTTCTCACTAATGTCTCAGATAATGGCATCAATTATGTTACATTTTTCCCTATGAAGAAAATACCCACATTCCATCTTTTTTAGTTTCTACTCAACTGTAAATTGAGGTCTTCTTTTGTAGAGGGCTGAAACTATTGGGTTGATGCACTGAGATCGGGACTGCTGAGTGCTTGAGGCTAACTACTGATTGGACAATACTCTATGGGCATATGCTTGGAAAATGGTCCTTTCCACTATCCATACTGGCTCAATGATTGGTGTATAGAGGATTGTAGGAGGGACTAGGGGGTGGAGTAAGACTAGCCAAAGACACACGCTTGGCCATGGAAGAGGGAGAAGGTGGTCAAGGAGATTCTCCTTCCATCCTGTTCAATCCTGAGTCTGGGGACCAAGAATAAAAACTGAGGACTTTTGCTTATCCTGATTTCAGCTGATTCTGGGGCATCCTAGGTGCTAGCGCGGTCACTACATTCTTTAATATTCCTTTCATTTCTTTTTTACTTGTATTTATTTTATTTTTAATTTATGAAATAAAACAAGCATTTCTATAACAGCAGAATAATGAAAAGAGGATTGAACATGAAACGGAAATAAAACAAGCCTTTCTATAACATAGAATAATAAAGAGATGGTTACACATGAAACTGCAAATCTATTACATACAACTTGCTATTCCTTTTAAGTAGTATCTGACCAAGGAGAATTATAGGGACATAAATAATGGGCCCTATATTCTGCTGGCTTATTTCTGGTGCCTCAAATTACAATCCCTGGATCACTTTTTGGGTTAGGGCACTGTGTCACTCAACAAACATTATTAAATGTCAGAAATTGTGTTAAGTGTTGAGGATACAAACAGAAAGGCAGAAGAACATTTCTGCCCTCAGCAAGCTCACAGTCTAATGGGGTTAACATATAACTAACTAGGTACAAATAAGATATATACAAAATAAATTAGAAATACTGTGTTCATTAGAGAGAAGGCCTTGTTAACTTCAGCACATGCTCACTTGGAAGCCTAAGACCTTACTGTATCATTGTACAACTGCTTTGCCTGTCATCTCTTAAATTGCAGGGCATCTGAGAAATGGAGCATCTAACCGGCCAATCTTGATGGAGAGAAGTGATTGTTTGAGAATTTAAAAACTTCAAGAAGGTTTTACTCTTTGTCTTCCCAGAATATAATCCAGCACATGGCCCAAAAGAACACCATCAGTGTTTACTGATTGATTGATAATGTCCTAGATACTAAGAGTGTAGAATAATATCTAGAACAGAGCTTCTTAAATCCATGAACTCCCACCCAGGAGTACATGACTAGATTTCAGGGAGTCCATAACCTTGGATGGAAAAAAAAATACAATTTTTTCCAGTAACTTCTAATTGAAACATAGTAGTTCCATCATTTTTTTTTCTTTCTGAGAAGACTTTCATAGGCTTCAACAGGTCTATGACATGATAATAATAATAATAATAATAATTTCAAGAGGTATCTATTTGGAAAAATCAGTTATAACACAAATAAACAATTAATTAGTATAGTAACATTTCATTTGCCAAACAATGCAGGCTATAAATCCTAGGAAAGTTCACAGAAACCAGAAAACATTCTGGAATGAATTGTTCAGTGGAAGGAAAAAAAACCCAACTAGAAAGTAAGACAAAACAAGTAGAGAGGTAGATAATAGATATTTTTTTTCTGTTTAAGTTTTTGCTTTTATATCTATAGCACTGACATGGTGCCTGACATGGAATAGGAGTTTAATAAATGCCAATTGAAGCATGATGAATATGGAATTATGTTTAGAAGTATTGTACATGTCTAACCTATATTGGATTGTTTGCTGTCTAGGGGAGAAGGGAAAGGGAACAAAGGGAGAAAAAAATTTGGACACAAGATTTTGGAAAGGTGAATATTGAAAACTATCTTTGCATGTGTTTGGAAAAATAAAAAGCCATTTTTTAAAATTAAATGCTGATTGGGAAATAGTATGAATAAAGATTTGAAGTTGAAAGTCAACACAGTATAGTAAGGGAAAGTGAGAAGATCTGAGTGCCTGGATCATAGAGCTCTATGTTAGTAGGTTAAAATTAAAGAGATTGCACAAGATTTCAATTGCTAGACTAAGGAGTTGGACTGTGCTCTGAGGCTAATAGAAGTTTTTGAAATCCTATTGACTTCAAGATCCACCTCATCTGTATCCTCTTCCAAAAATCTTTTCCCTGCTCTAGTCAGTTGGAAATGGTTTGCAATCGTTATTCAGTCATGTCTAATTCTTCATGACCCCATTTGAGATTTTCTTGGCAAAGATATTGGATCCATTTGCCATTTCCTTCTTCAGTTGACAAATGGGTCACATGGCTGGGAGGCCAGATTTGAATTCAGAAAGATGAGTCTCAGCCTTCCATCCACAGTGCTACCTAGTTACCCCTAGAAATGGTTGTCACTCTCAGAGTATTTGTACCTCTGCTATATACTACTTATGTCCTATTTTCTTTATAGTTAATTGTGTACTGAAGTTATCTCCCCTTTTGGGTTATCAGCTTTTCAAGTACAAGAGTTATATTTTGTTGATCTCTTAGACCCTTAAGGTCTTAACACAGTGCTTTGCCCATAAATATTTATTGAATCTCTGTTGAACAAAACTAGATTAGGAAGCTTATTCAGGAATTGTAGGCTATTAATCTGCTACTATCTCTGTCTGATGTTTTAGTGCTTCTGAATATAAAATTGCTAATGGATTTCCAGATTTATACCCTTAGATTGGCACATTATAAACAGTGTCAAACTAATTAACCTTGTAAAATCAAAGAAATAGAGTTAGAAGGATCTTAGTTCAGTTTCTTTCTGTCTGGAATGAGGAAACTGAGGACCTAAAGAAATAAAGTGAGATGCCCAATATCACTCCTGTAGTAACTCATACAACTAATATTCAACCTAAGGCCTCAGACTCTTTATCCAAAGTGCTTTCTGTGACAATATCCTACTTTCCTTTTCCACTAAAATACTGTCATAGCATTTTATTACTAAAAAATAAATCACCACTAAATCTTATAAACTGCTTACAGAGATTTTAGAACTGAAAAAGACCCTAAGATTCTTTGGTATAATTTCCCCTTTTGTCTCTCAGATAGGAAGCCTAGCATAGTTATACAAGTGTCAAAGTCAGATGCAGTACCTGGATATTGTGTCTTCTTTCAGTGCTTTGATAACCAAACCAAACACTATTTTTTTTAAAGATACGGGGGGGGGGGGAAGGAGGGGGAAGACGGACTTTTTAATGGTTCTAATGAGGTCAAAAATATGGTCAGTTAAGTTTGTGCAAAGAAAAACTGTTCTTCAGAATTCTTTTATTTGTTATTGTTTAGTCTTTTTTCAGTCAGGTAACACTCCATAATTTTCTTAACAAAGACAATGACATGGTTTGTCATTTCCTTCTCCAGTTTATTTGACAGATGAGGAAACTAAGTAAATAGAGTTAAGTGACTTGTCCAAGGTCACATTGCTATTAGGTGTATGATGTCAGAATTGTACTCAGGAAGATATGCCTTCCTGACTTCAAGACTAGCACTCTATCCACTCTGCTACCTACCTGCCCTAAATTCTGTAGTATCTGTAGGTATGGGGGATAGGCGTGGGGAAGATTTAACCTGAGTTGTTGAGAGAAATTGCTGTTTTAGTTTTAATTGCATCTTTCTGTATATTCTCAGAATTTCAGCACAGGGCCTGGAACATAATAGGCACTTACTAAATGCAGAATGATTGACTGTCAACACATTAGCAGAACTAATTATAATTACCAAAAGAAAGGGAAAAAAACTACAATATTGATTTAAGACCGTTTACAAACTTGGTAAATGAAATCATTTTTGCATCTGAAGTCTATTATTGATGATGTTTGGATTTTTCCCCCTTTATACTTTTTTTTTTTTTTTTTTTTTTTTTTTTTTTTTTTTTTTTTTTTTTTTGCTATAAGATGCCTGGCCACATCAAAAAGTTGGAAAGCTAAAATGATCTCTGGTCTCTATAGCAAAGTGAGTACATCATTTGTGGGAACATAGTATTCAGGTCTAGGTAGCATATCTTAGAAAGAACACTGATAAGCTAGAGAGACTCCAGTGAAATATGACCAGGATGGCTTTATATGAGGACTAATTGAAGAAATTGTAGATATTTAGCCAATAGAAGAAAATCAGTGATTTACATAAGTGACTTCAGTAGTTGAAGGATCATCACATAGGAAAAAAAAAGAATTAATTGTGTTTGACTGGGAAGTGGAAAAGGGGAATGGAGTAATGGGTAGAAATTACAAAGAAAAAAATGTAGTCTTGATATAAAGAAAAACATCCTAGCAATTAGAACTGGCCACAGGAAGCTTCAGAAGGTAGGGTTCCTTTTCACTTTAGATCTCCCAGAATGAAATGGATGACCATTTTTCTAGTATGTTGTAGAGGAAATTCTTGTTCTTTGCCATGACAAAAAAAGCTGTTACAGATATTTTTGTTCATATGGATCTTTAAGATTTCTGAAATACAGACCCAGCTCAGTCAAATCACAATGTACTATATGGAAGAAAAACTTAATAAATCCCTCACATTTACAAATAATAGAAATATAAGCAGTTTGAAGAGAGGGTAGTGGGTACCTTTCTACAATCCAATCTCAAGTAGAAAACTATTGCATGATGCTCTTATGACCTTTGTCATATAACTTTCCCCTCTCCCCATTATAATGTCCATTATGCAATCAAAGACTGGAAAAATCATGCCATCTAAGTCAAATTCCATTATGAGATGTTCCAAAAGACTGAGCACATTATTTTGCTGAGTTCTATTTGGATTCTGTGAAATATTGATTGAAATATGTGAAGATTGGTTAGATCTTACTAAACCTTTGCCATGGAAACATTTTGTCAGCTCAGTGAAGTGCTGTGACTATCAGCCATTTATTGATTGGGGAAAGAAACAATGAGATGCAGGTAATAAAAGAGCAACAGTTCTGAAATAATAGAAGGAAAAATAGTTTCTATCTCTTCAATCTATTAAGAAGGTAATAAAATGGGAAGAAGACATCGCATTAGGGTTTTCCATACTAAATATGAAAAGGACAAGCACAGAAAAAGAAAGGAATTGGAAAAAGAGTGAAATAGGAATAAGTAAAGGACATTTTCCCACTAACTCACTCTCAATATTTTTTAAAGAAATATATCCTGATAGCCAAATGGATTATTTTGCAGCTAGGTGGCACAATGGACAGTGAGCTTGGAGTCAGGAAGATTCAAATAATGCCTCAGATACTTACTTACTAGTTCTGTGCTTCTAGTCAAGTCACTTAATCCTGTTTGCCTCTATTTCCTCCACTGGAAAATTGAGCTAGAAAAGGAAATGGCAAACCATTCTAGTATTTCTGATAAGAAAACCCCAAATGGAGTCATAAAGAGTCAGACACAATTAAAAAAAAAAAAAAAAAAAAAAGATGAACTGACTCAGTTACATTAACACAAGTAAAATAGAGGTTCCATAGAATATTCTGGGGTGATGATGGAGATA
Organism: Sarcophilus harrisii; assembly: GCF_902635505.1. NCBI lineage: Eukaryota > Metazoa > Chordata > Mammalia > Dasyuromorphia > Dasyuridae > Sarcophilus > Sarcophilus harrisii. The sequence goes on along the minus strand of NC_045426.1, from coordinate 149,302,958 downwards.
ATCACATGAACACAATGGCAATTTGGGGATAAAAGTAAAATTTTTACCTAAAACATTTTCCCTCTATTTTGTAAAGGGAAATTTTATCAAGTAACACACACACACAAATCTTCCTACCAAATATTCGTAATCTAGCAACTATTCCAGCATTTGCCTTGTCCAAAAAATATGTCTGTTTGTGATGAGTGATTTGATTAACTACCTCCTTCAGATTCCTGAAAGAAGCTAATGGAGATGTTAATGCCTTCTCCAGTGACCTTCTTCCCCCTCCTTATATTTCTTAAAATACTCTGTACAAGTTCTTTTTTTACCCTTTTCATATTCTATCTTACATTGTACTTAGTTTTTACTGATGTCTTATTCTCACAAACTGAATGAAAAGACTATTAATGCATTATTAATTAATCTCTTGGTTTCCAGCTCTATTCTCAGTGCAGAAGAAAGTTCCTTATAAAGAGCAAATATATAAAAAATACTGAACTGAATTGAATTATAGCATTCCATTGCTGAGATACCATCCTGGTATTCCTAAGAATTATAACACAAAACCTCTTAAGGTTTGTTTTGTTGTTGATGCTGCTGCTTTTGTTTTATTTTTAAGGGATCCATTTAGGGATAATGGACACATCTTGCCCTTTTATTCCTGCTTTCAGAGGAATCTGTGCTGTTGGGTGCGTATGTGTGTGAATGGTCAGCAGGTGAGGAGAATTTATGGGAGCTGCCTGATTTGCAAAGAGTGAATGCTACTAATGACAACTATCCCCAAACGAAACTAAGTAGGCATTTATATTTGCAAAACATCACCATTCATTACTTTCAAAGAAAGACAGCAAAGAAGCAAATGGCCCCCTCTCCAATACAGTTTAAAAACTGAAAGGAGATAGGATTTGACCAATTTTTTTTTATTCATATAGTACAAGCTACCAATTAAAAATAGATTAAATCATTTGCTGAACCTTTGAGATCTAGATGACATAATGGGGGGGGGAGAGGAACCCTGGAGATGGGGAGAGGCATTTTGATAAGATGGTATCTGATTTTTTGATAGCTTGGGATGGGGAGAGGCATTCTGATATTCTAAAATATAAGATCTTTTATCCTTATCAAATATTCTGATTAAGAGGGAGGGGTGGTTTTGCAGTATTGAACAGAATAATTATAAACTGAGGCAGAACAGTGAGGGAAACTGAGTCAGGATAATTAGGGAAACTGAGTTAGGACAATAAAAGAGAACTGTGGCATAACATTATTTTCCCTTTGGTTTTGTTGTTCTTCTTCCTCCCCTTCTCTATTACTTTGTATTATTTGTAAATATGTATCCTGCATACTTATTCATCTGTGTTTCCTGTTAGTGGAATATAAGCTCCTTGAGAACAGGTACTATTTGTTTTACCCTAACATAGTGGTTGGTATTCTTGCTTGTTGAATTTCATTAAGGTGAATTATAAATGAAATATTTTATTCATGTTCTTTTAAAAAAAATAAAAGAGATTCAGTGTAAAAACTTTAAAAAGTAAACTAAGCTGATAGAAGTATATAATAGCAAATTCCTTTTCATAACTGCTCACAAGCAGAGAGTGAATTACCACTTGTGATAGATAAGCAGACAGAATTCATCATATGGGAAGGAGTTAGTTAGATGACTGACTTCTGAAGTTCTTTTTACACTAAAAGACTTCAATTGGTTATTTGAATTACATTTGTCCATCAACCCCAAAGTTGGTCACTGGATCTGAAAGAATGATAATACATTTTCATTTTCACAAGGATGCCTTTATTTCAAGTTTTCATTTCATATCAAGTGATAAAACTCTTTTCACCAATTAACATTTTTCTTTAGAGGTCTGAAGTATTTCTTAAGCTAATAGTAATTCTCAGCAAATCTATCCGTAACAACATATGAACCTAATTTGGATAGAAATCTTGTTATATTTGAAGTTTAAAGCTAAATAGTTTGGATTGAATCTAACAAATGTTTAGATCATCACTTCACTTTCTAAATCAGTTACCTTAATTAGTAAAGGACTACCTCTTCTCTTTAACCTTTATTTAAAAAAAAAAAGATTGAAAACATCTGTAAAGTGTAAACCAAAAATTTATTAATAGTTGTGCACCAAATAGAACTCAAAGTAAAAATATATATATATAGTATTGATATAAGATTTATGTAAATTTCACAAAAGCATTGATTTTGAAAATTACTTTTTGGATTTTATTATATTACATTTTGTCAGAAAAGTCTAGACTGAATGATAAGCAGTTGCTGGTATTTGAATTGACTGAGAATAAAGGATTATTTTTCTTTCTTGTGCTGAGTCCAGGAGGTGGAAGGAACTTGAACTACAATGAGGCAAAGAAATCTTAAAGAGAGAGAGCTAATTCAAATAAGGATAAACATGCTTGAAAGCATTCCAGAAAGGGAGAGTTGCCACAGGCAAAATTGTTTTTTTTTTTTTTTTTTAAAGTGTGTCTTTGCCCTTCTCTAGCATAGTGCTATTTTGGTGTGCACCTCTTTGTCCTCTGTCAATGTCCACAATTCTCAGGAATGTCTAAAAACTCCAAAAAGATTTCACTGTGGTCCCCAATCTGGCCCCAACCTCTTTCCTTTGCTTTTTTCTGACTCAAATACCAGATCAGGATTTACCTGGACTGTGTCCCATTGCCCTAGGGCCTAGTGTGAAGTGGTTTGTTAATCTGATAAACTAAAGGTGCTAAACTGTTAATGGGTGATAATGGGTTGTTTGCATTTTACCTAGAGCCTCTGGAGACATAGAATCTTAACTCTTTGTATTAAATTTATTCTAATTTTGTTTTTTCAGTTAACAAGTATTTATTTTTTCCTCTCCCAACTTTCCCTCTTCCCGAAGGGGAAAACCAAAAAAGAACAAATAAATAAACCTCTTGTACCAAATATGTATAGTCAAGCAAAACAAATTCTCACATTAGTCATATTCAAAAATGAATATTTCAGTCTAGATCTTGGATCTATCATCTTTCTGTCAAGAGTGTTCTACATCACTATCTCTCTGAAAATGTGGCCATTTATTGCATTCAGATAGTGAGGATTTTAGACAAGGCTGGGGAAAATAGGCAGATGGGCATTCCAAAACTATCCTCAACTCACAACTGAGTCTTACGCTGCCAAGCACGACTTTGGACTAACCTCTTAAGAAAGATTTAAAGTATTAGAAATTATAGAAACTCAGCTAAAGTACAATTAAAAGATTCTGAATCAACATCACTGCTTTGTCTCTAGCATTACTTTTGTTTTCTTCTTTGGTCTGGAGTTACAATCATCATAAGATTGGCGGGGAGAGGGGATTAACCCCTAGCAAAAGGAAGTTCAGTGGCTTATATATAATAATATCTCTGATTTCCCCTTGATGAATAACTACAGAACCAGTTGAGCATCCCATCAATTTTGGGTCAACTTCACACCACAAGCCATTGAAGTATAACTCCAACTTTAAGGGACCTCAAATAGGCTTATAGTGACTTCCGGCCAAGATGGCCACATCTACTTAAGCTCTGTCTTTTCTCTCAGAATAATTTATTTCATCACAAGCTTGGAATTAATGCTTGACTGAAAAAACCCCACAAATAATTACCAAGAGAAGATATCCTCAAAATTCGCCAGAAAAGGTTGTTGTTCAAATTGAACCTTGACTTAACTGTTTCTGTGGAGATTTCTACAAAATGTTGATTGGGGCCTAGAATAAAACATATTCTTAAGTGGGTTTCATCTTTCAATTAAAATTAATTAAACTTGAGTGTTCCTCATATGCATAAAATGTAGTTTTGACATAAATCAAGGCAAATTGGCCCACTTTTCCCAAAAGAGCTTAGACATTTTTAGTTTTGATGGCAGCTGTTTTGCTGATGACAGCTATCTTCTGATTAATCAAAGCAGATGATGTGTTGGGGTATATCACTGTCTTCTTTTTCTTCCTCACCCTGGATATTTAAGTTATCACTGAATTCATTCTGTTGATGATTCTTCTGTAATAGTCTATTATACTCATACTATCCCTTTCTTTTTATTCCCACTTCTAAATAGTTTCCTTGGGTCACACAGCTAGTAATCATCTGAGTCCAGATCTGAAATCAGGTCCTCTTGACTTAAGGACTAATCCTCTATCCATTGTCCCATCTAGCTATCCAAATTCATTTTTTCTAGAATTCCCTTTCCTTGATCACTTCTGCTTATCTATTATTAATCTTTAATTTTCCTTTTCTAACTTAAATCCTAATTATTAAGTGACATTCTCCCCAAGTGATTTGCGTTTCTTAATGAGCAATGCTCCAATCTCCACACTTCTGCAGAGATGGTTGATCATTTGCTACTTTTCTTTTGCTATTTTCTTTTATTATCAATATGCCAGTTTATCTGTCTATCTGTTTATCTTATTCTTATCTGTCTATCTATTTATCTGATCAAATGAGTTTTTTTTTAAATACATAGCTTGGCCAAAGTAGGAATTAATTATCACTTGTTCTTTTCTCTTGTTATGAATACATTTATGTATGTATATGTATATATACAGACATACATATATGTGGATATACATGTAATGTGTATATATAACTTTATAGATATCTATATATTTATTGTTATCTTGTGAGAGAGCCAGAGCCAGAGAGAAAGAGGGATTGATTTAATCATGTACCCAAGGACAAAAAGAAATATGCCTTTATGGAACATTTGGACATCTCAGCTTGTATTCTGAGGATGAGTATAAGAGTACCAGGAAGATAATTGCATCATCAGGAAGGTCAGATGAAATAGCTACAGTATATGTACCAATATCTGTAGTGGAAAATGATCATGATATCATGAAAACCTTGATCAGATCTTTTATCCAATGAAATCCACATGTAATTGTTATTTGGTGTCTTCCATGTGAAGGTTGACATTGAGGAAGATGACAAAAAATGTTTGAAAATGTTTCATGATAAGTAAATAAAAGACCAAAGGCTTGTTTATTTCTAGGAAACCTCAGACCTACACAAGATGAACATTATAATCAAAAGGAGAGCTCGGGGTAAGGGTTGCAGTGAATTATGTACAGCATCATAAAAGGAAAAAAAGGAATTGGATGGTTTCTAAACATACAGTTACTGATTTGGGAATGATTTTGATTTCAAATATCTCTGTATTTTCTTATTATTTCCTGTTTAAATCAAAGGTCAAAATCATTACCAAAAAATAAGAAAGGACAAATGGAGAGAAAATTGTATCCTATATGATTATAGAGCTTTTAATCTAGTCTATAAATGAGCTATTATTGCTGAAAAGGCAAAAATGGGGCTTAAAGGAAGCCAAAAGAAATCAGAAGGCAGAGTTGAATAGGGAAAACATTCCAGTTATTGAAAACAGCTAGAGAAAATGCCGGATGAAAGATGGAGTGTCTTGCCCATGGAACATCGAGGAAGCCACTGTGACTGGATCAAAGACTATGTGATAGGCAGTAAAGTGTAAGAAGACTGCAAAGATAGGAAGAGTCCAAGTTATAAAGGTTTTGAATGTCAAACAACACTCTCTATTTGATCCTGGAGGCAACAGGGAGTCACTAGAGTTTATTGACTTGAGTGAAAGAGGTGAAACATTCGGACCTTCTTTTTAGGAAAAAATACTTCAGTGGCTGAATGGAGCAAGGGATTAGCAAGGGGAGAGACTATTAATAGGCAGATTCACCTGCTGATTATTTCAGGAGTCCAAGTGTGAAGTGATGAGGACCTACACCTGAGTAATGGCCATATCAGAGGAAAGAAAGAAGCATATTCAAGAAATGTTGTAAAGATAAAATTGACAGACATTTACACTAGAGTAGATTTGGGGGAATAAGAAATAATGAGGATGTTCAGAGTAACACTTAGGTTTGCAAGTCTGGGGCCTGGCAGGATAGTGTTATGCCCTATATTTCTAGGGAAAATAGGGAGAGGAAAAGATTTAGAGAGAAAGATAATAAGTTTATTTTTGCATATGTTGATTTTAAAGTGTCTTCTAGACATCCAGTTTGAGATGTATGAAAGTCAGTTGGAGATATAAGATTGAAAATTAGTGTAATTTGGGGCAGGATGAGTAGTTTTGAGAATCATTGGCACAGAGATTAACAATATTTGACATATTGTCTTAGAGAGTTTTTCAAGATATTAAAATGTTAAGTGACTTGCCCCATGGACAGTACATCTAAGGCATAATTATTCCAAAGTTAATCTTTTATCTACCATATGACACTGCCTGACTGCAGTCTATTGGCATTCAAAATTATTGAAATCAAAATAGGCAAAAGCAGTATTTGGAATATGGATGAAAGACTTTTAGAAACTTTACCTGCAACTATCCTTACCTTTAGGTAGAGCTTTCACTTTTGGTTTCTATAACTTTGTTATGAAAAACTTTGACAACTTTGTTTTAGAATCATAGCCATCATCCCTGGGATGAATTTAATTACGCATGTTAAGTAGATAGTTTTAAAGCATTTGTCTATTTTCAATGAATTTTTCATCTGGAATTATCTTCCCTACATCACTTATTTAACTACCTCTACCTCTATAGCACGAATGGGGAAGTTTTTCTCTGCCAAAGGACATTATGTATATTTATAACCATGAAAAATTATCAATTTAAAAACTCAAGCAGCAGGAGATTGTTGTACCTAAATTGCAGCTCATCATCACCTTCAGTTGTCTTGGTAGAGAGTCAGACCAAATGAATTCACAGACTTTATACTGCCGGCAGACTGGATGTTCCCTATCCTGTATAGCTCAGTGCCTGTATAGCTCAGTGAATGCACCAAATTCATTTGAACATACTTAGAAAGGTAATTATGAGGAAGTATAGTGGCCAGAGCTTCAGGCCCAGAGTCAGGAAAACCTGAGTTCAAATTTGACCTCAGACAATTTATTGAAGAAATCACTTAACACCTTTTGTCTCAGTTTCCTCATCTGTCAAATGAGTCAGAGAAGGAAATGATAAACCACTCCACCATCTGCTAAGAAAATCCCAAAACAGAGACAGACATAACTGTAACAACTGAACAACCACTACAGGAAAGTAAATTTACTAACTGGAAATACATATGGTAAATTTCAAAACCACATATAAATAAGAAAAGAGTGTTTGATTTTTAGAAATGACTCCTATCACCTTGTAATCATAAAGAAAATTGAGAGTTGATTGCATTAGAGAGAGACCTGGAAATGGCCTGGGTTTTCCACATTTGTATCAAACTCTAAGCTACTTCGTTTTTCCATGCCTTTCCATGAATAATCAATTGCCAGGAACACAGGTAATATTGATCATGAGGTGGCCTAAAATAATAAAAACCATGAAAAGATACCCAGGAAAATTTTCACATAGTTTAGAAATGTTACTGTCTGCTCCAGGCGTGGGTGACTTTGTCAAAGTTTCACCCACTTCCAAATTTCCACTTGTTAAAACCTAAGGCCTTATTTGGCTGTCACTTAAGAGCACAGTGTTTTTTAGACAAGTGCCTAGCAGCTAATTTTAACAAGATTATGTGAAATGGGAAAAACAAGGCTGCTGTTAGAGTCTATTGAAAGCAGTTTCACTCCATTGGTTATAGGAATATCATGAAAATGACCAATTTGTCCCTTTCATATAATTGTCTTTTTTGTTTTCACAAAGTCTCTATTTAAATTTTTGACAATAGTGATTCACTATTTTGATTTTGCCATACTCCAGGGTGTTGCAAATCACTTCAGAGGGAGGGGGATGTTCCTTAATTTTTAAATCCAAATAAAATTTAATTAACAATGGTATATATCACTGGAGATTGGAGAATGGAAAGATTATCATGAAACCAAACCATCAGTGTCAGGTTTGGTGACTTTAAGAAGTTACCATCCTGAATGTTCAAGATGGCAAAAGCAATGTGATATAAACTAATCTAGGTTAGTTTAAGGTGTTTATATGGAATGCCAAGACAAGATAACTAGATATAAGCGCTAAAGGTGAACTCCAACACTTCTTCTACATTTGGATGAGAGGAATGATAATAGATAAAATTGATGTTTCAAAACATATTTAAGATGATAATTACAGTGCAGTTTATATAAAAGTCTGTGAGTGATAAGCCAGGTAGGGTTTTTAAAAATAGTAGTCTTATCCTTTGTATACTCCTGAATGCAAAGAGGAAGTCAGGAGGTCATAGTGGTCATGTTTTTTGAGTGGGTCTGTGGTCAGATTCTAAACACTATAAAGTCAGCCATGGGATGAACATCCCATCTGATGCTTATCAGTCAAGCCAACCTCAGTTTAACATCTCTAGAGAAGGAAGTGCCCAGAAAGAGAAACCAGAACATGACACAAGCTTATCATTGTGTCTCAATTTTTAAAAAAACAGGAACATTTTGTTCCCTTTTATTTTATTTTCTCTTATTTTGTTGATTGTTTTTATATTGCAGTGAATTCCCAATAAAACAACAACCATATTATGCAAACCTCCCTTTTAAAAAATGGGTTATTGTAGTACATTGTACACACACTATTTTATGCTAAACTATCTAATATAATAATTGTGATTGATGTCAACACATGTAATTTTTTTGCTCTTATAATTTACAGAAAATTGATGTTTTAACCTTGAGCATCTGAAAGCAACATTAGTCATTGTGTTTGATCTATTGTCTTATAGTGTTGTGCCTTTCTTTTTAAAAAATATACTTATTAAATGTTTTATCTTCCCAATTATATGAAGAACATTTCTAACATTCATTTTTAAAAATTTTGAGTTCCTATTTCTCTCTCTCTTCCCCTCCTCTATCAATGAGAAGGCAAGCAATTTGAAAAAAAGTTATACATGTACAGTCATGCAAAACATATTTAAATATTAGTCATGTTGTGAGGGAGGGGAAAAAACAGAGACAAAAAGCCCTAAGAAAAACAAAGAAAGTTTTAAAAGTATGTTTCAATTTGTATTGACTCCATCAGGAGTCTGGATATCACTTTTCATTAAGAATTCTTTTGAATTGTCTTAGATCATTGTATTGCTGAGAATAGTTAAGTCATTCATAGCTGATCATCATACAATATTGCTGTTACTGTGTACCATGTTCTCCTGGTTCTGCTCTCTTCACTTTGTATCAGTCCACATAAGTCATTCCAGGTTTTTCTGAGATCATCTGGCTGGCTCATCATTTCTTTCTTTTTTTTTTTAATTTTAATAGCCTTTTATTTACAGGTTATATGTATGGGTAACTTTACAGCATTGACAATTGCCAAACCTCTTGTTCCAATTTTTCTCCTCCTTCCCCCCACCCCCTGCCCCAGATGGCAGGATGACCAGTAGATGTTAAATATATTAAAATATAAATTAGATACACAATAAGTATACATGACCAAACCATTATTTTGCTGTACAAAATGAATTGGACTCTGAAATATTGTACAATTAGCCTGTGAAGGAAATAAAAAATGCAGGTGGGCAAAAATATAGGGATTGGGAATTCAATGTAATGATTTTTAGTCATCTCCCAGAGTTCTTTCGCTGGGCGTAACTAGTTCAGTTCATTACTGCTCCATTGGAATTGATTTGGTTCATCTCATTGCTGAGGATGGCCAGGTCCATCAGAATTGGTCATCATATAGTATTTTTGTTGAAGTATATAATGATCTCTTGGCCCTGCTTGTTTCACTCAGCATAAGTTCGTGTAAGTCTCTCCAGGCCTTTCTGAAATCATCCTGTTGGTCATTTCTTACAAAACAATAATATTCCAAAACATTCATATACCACAATTTATTCAGTCATTCTCCAATTGATGGGCATCCACTAAGTTTCCAGTTTCTAGCCACTACAAAGAGGGCTGCCACAAACATTTGTGCACATACAGATCCCTTTCCCTTCTTTATGATCTCTTTGAGATATAAGCCCAGTAGTAACACTGCTGGATCAAAGGGTATGCACAGTTTGGTAACTTTTTGGGGCTCATCATTTCTTTCTTTCTTTTTTTTTATTTAATAGCCTTTTATTTACAGGTTATATGTATGGGTAACTTTACAGCATTGACAATTGCCAAACCTCCATTTCTTATAACAAAATGATATTCCATGACAATCATTTATCACAACTTGTTCAGCCATTCCCCAATCAATGGTCATCCCCTAACTTTCCAATACTTTGTGACAACAAAAAAGCTGACTTTTATCTTTCCTAAATTATATTATTTGTAATCAACACAAATATTGGGTTTTTTTATTCTATTTCTTTATTCTATATTAATTTCTATAGTCTTCCATCCCTTACTTGTCTGAATTCTTCATAGATATCTTTCACAGGGACATAGTGATATTGTATTCCTGCACCATAATTTGTTTCTAACCAACAGGTACAAAATGTTTCTAATACTTTGCTTCTGGGAACAATTTAGGCCCATATGTATCTTTTCTGAAGTACAGAATAGTTAATGTGTCCATTACAAACCTCCAAATCAGGAAGACCTGGATTTATTCCCTATATCTGATACATATTGGCTTTGTGATCTTGGCAAGTGACAGAAGATTTTGATTCCAAAGTCTAGTCTCTACTAGTACTATATATTAATTTACTAACAAATAGAGAAAACCTGGACTCATTTCATTGGAGAGATACATATCTCTATATCAGTGAAAACATGTTGTTATTCAGTTGTTTCAGACTCTGTGACTCCATCTGAGGTTTCCATGTTAACGAGGATTAAGTGACTTGCCCAGGATCTCACAGCAAGTAAGTATCTGAGACTTAGTTAAACTAGGAAGTTGAGTGAGTCTTCAAGACTACAGGCCTGATACTGCATCATTTAGCTGAATGAAAACAAAGGTGAAGTCCAAAAACAAATGATTCTTCCAACTAAATTTAAAGTCTTAAAATTAATAATACACTTAAGTTCTTACAAAATCCATGTGAAAAATTAAGATAACTTGGTGGGAAAAACCTATTATGAATTAAGGCTCCACTTTATGGGTAGCATATTGAGAAGACATTTCTATCTCAGAGTGGCAAAAATAATTCAATTCAATCCATTTTAAAATATTAAATGGTTTACTACTGCATTCCAGGCACTATGATGAACATTTTGGGGTATAAAATGTATGTATAATAAGTATTAAGTAATAGCGTTAGGGGAGAACTCCTGTGCTGATGAGATATTAAAAGATCTTCTATAAGAAGTGGCATCTGAGCTATGCTCTAAAAGAAATTAGGACTTCTTTGACGTAGAGGTGATGAGCGAGAGAAGTGACACAAGGAGAAAAACCTCTTAATGGCACAGAGATGAGCATATGGGATAGTTTTATAGGGCAGCAGGGTAGTCTACAGTGGTAGAAAGATAAAATATGTGAAAGAGAGTAATATGTGATTCATCCAAGATGAGTAAAAGGCATACTATGAAGAGCTTCAAATGCCACAAAGAAAAGTTTTTTGTTTGTTTGTTTTCCTAGATAGAGAACCATTGATGTTCCCTAAAACAGGAGGGGTTATCAGACCTGCACTTTAGGAATGTTAATTGATAGGTAGCATGGTAGATAGAGTGCCAGGTCTGGAGTTTGGAAGATATCTTTCTGAATGCAAATCTGGCCTCAGATATTTACTAGCAGTATGACCCTGGGCAAGTCACTTAATCTGAGGCAAGTCTGCCTCAGTTTCCTCAACTGTAAAATGAAGGAAATGGCAAACCACTCTAGTGTCTTTGCCAAGAAAAGCCCAGATGGAGTCACCAAGAAATGGATGTGAATGAAAAACTGTAAAAACAAGAGCAAAAAATCCTTTTAGGGCTGCTTATCTACTTTTGGTGTGAATCCTTTGCCCAACACTCTCCTTGGCTCAAAGAAACTGTCCCTTGCATAGAATCCACACTGGTAAATTGTCTCAGGAGACAGGCTAAACTAGGAGAATAACTTATGGTTCTCAAACTTGTTAATGAGTTAGGGGGATGTCTTCCCTAAGTATGTGAAGACTTCCCATCTCATATTCTCCCTCCCCTGGTGGGGGTGGGGGGGGAAGGGAAGGCAAGTACAAGGCAAAAACAATTTGTCCCAACAGCTACGAAGGCAGCTGAGTTAGGTGATGTAGAGCACTTAAAGCTTAGTCAGACATTGAAGGTACTAAGGTCATCAACTGCATCCCAGGTCATTGCCACACATACTGACTTTTGTCCTTTCACTGGACTTAGATGACTCTGGAAAAGAAAGTAAGACTGATGACTCTTTGCAATTCTGCTCGACATAAATCCAAGTTATGACCCATGATATGATAGATCTCTTCAAGAAAGAAAGATGGATGAAAGGCAACACTTGTCATGTCATATATCCACATGGGGCCATGGCTGGGGACTGGCTATGGCTTTTGGAGATAGAGAACAGATAAAACATGCCATAACTGGGAAGGGCCATAAGGGCTATGATTTTATACTAGTCCAAATTTAGTTACAAAAGCTACAGAATTCCTGAACAGGGTAATAGAAAATGGATCATAGATATCTCTAAAACTGGAAAAGACTTCATAAACCATCTAGTTCAACTCCTATATTTTACACTTGAGAAAATTGAAATTCAGAGAGGAAATCACAGAAGGAATTTTTATCAGTAGTAGAATTTAATCCCGATTCTTTAACTCCTAGCTATTGTTCTATATACAATTATGAAATCTAAATTTGAAGCAGTACGAATCAGGACGGGAAGTAATCAATCAGTAAAAGAGACCTGGTATAGGTCCCAGCAGAAGTTTTAGATTTTAGGGGAAAAAGGTCCATATTTTCTCAAGAGTCGAAGACAATTTGTCACATTCCATGTCTAACTGGCCAAATGATGTTAGTGTCTATGGTCTGAAGCCATCCCTTTACTAAGGCTAAAAGTTCTATGTGTATTACTCCTATAGGAAGGAATTGTTTCTGAGAATATGGGGCAGCTAGATGGTACAGTGGGGAAAGTACTGGGCCTGGAGTCAGGAAGATCTGAATTCAAATCTAATCTATGTGATCTTGGGCAAGTCACTTAACCCTGTTTGCCTACATTTTCTCATCTGTAAAATGAGCTGAAGAATGAAATGGCAAACCACTCCAATATCTTTGTCAGGAAACCCCCAGATAGGTCACAAAGAGTCAGACATGAGTCTGAACTTTCAATTACAAATTTCATAGAACTGCAAACATCCAATGATGCAAATCCTCTAATTTTACAAATAAGGAAAGAGATCTAGAGAAATTAAGAGACTGGTCCTATGCATATATCTAACACATGAGTCAATATTCGGTTGTAAATCTCTGGATTACCAATGCAGACATCTTTCCACCACACTATTAAAGTATATTCAGGCCTAAGAATGCCTTTATGGAGGCACTGAATGTCATGGCCCTCAATATCAAGCCATTCATAAGAAAGTAAAGAGGTTCTATTTTGTCAGTTCCATCATATTAGCTTTTCAAATAGATATTTTTTCCTTGTCATTTCAGAATTTTCATTTTTGAGACCTGATGTAATTTTCATGGCTCAAATGGTTATTCTCCACCTATGATTTGTTCACCTCCATTCCTTGCTTCTATATAAACTCTTCTTTGGATGTATATTCTCACTCCCACTTATTCCTTTTGCCTCCCTTATGAACTACACCTGGAATTCTTTTGCATTGCACTTAGAAGTTGAGATGTTGCATAATGCTTTGCATTTGTTGACATTTTCTTACTAAGTCATCTTTTCCCCCATATGTTTATTAGTATTTTCTATTAAGTTACATTCTTTTTCAAGGAAAAGGAGTGGGTGAGGAGAATGTAATTTATTTCTGTGCATAGTACATTTGTTTTTGTTTTTCTGTCATTTTCAGTTATGTTGTGACCCTACTTGAGTTTTTCTTGGCAAAGATACTGAAGTTGTTTCTGTTTCCTTCTCCAGCTCATTTTATGGTTGAGGAAACTGAGGCAAACTTAATTGAGGGCTAAGAGATTTGCCCAGAATTACACAGCTAATAAGTATTTGAGGCCAGTCTGGTACAAGCTGCCCCATTATAGTACTTATTTTACCCAAATTCTTAAAACATGAAAATAAATAAAATTTTGACACATAACATTTTTGTAAAGCCACTTAGAAAGTTTGGTTTTGAAAAGTCCTGTAGTTGTTCCTTTCAATTTTCCTAAAAGACTTTTGTCAATATAAGTAATCACACTAGAATCTATCTGTTTGTTACCTTTGGGTTTTGTATATTGAATTGTCAAAAGGTGAGTGCCCCTGGATACCTATATTGTCAATGTTCATTGGCTCCTTCTTAGTAAAGGTTAACTAACACTGGCTCTTTCTGTTAGCAAAGACTTAGATGTCCTATTATTGCAATTACTCTTATAGTAAAAGACTGATCCTATGCAAGACTTTAAAAGTGAGCAAATAGATGAAAAGAAAAAAAGGGCAGGCAGTGAATATATTCAGAATTAGAAAGCTTTCTGTTCAATTCTAGTAATTGTATTTATACTTTCTTTAATGCCTTAACATATTTAACCTTCAGCTTCCTCCACTTTGTAAAATAGAAGAAACAAGTGAAGGCCTGAATTCAAGTCCTGTTTCAGTTACTTATTAACTTTTATCCTAGGCACATCATTTAACCTAGCTCAGCCTCAATTCCTCCTCTCTCCATCTGCAAAATGGGTATAATGGGTGCTATTGCACCTCACAGATTTCTTTTGGGTTCTCAAATAAGTTATTGTTAAGGGGCAGGTCAATTCTCCAAGAGCCTCCATAGCTGTGAATCATAACATCGGAAGGAGTTGCAAGGCACAGGTGTGTGCTGACTGGGAATGAGACAAATTGGAGGCACAGGGATGGGGAGAGAGGTCAGACGATGCAATGACCTCTCAGTCAGAGAGGTCAGAGAAAAGCAATTGCCTCTCAGTCTCCTTGTGTCATCCTCTCACAAGAGGAGATCCATTGTCAGGTGGTTCCTATGTATTCCAACAAGTATCAAATATTTGAAAATTTTAAAGCAACATACAATTTTTAACCATTATTAATAATTCACAAGACTGTTGTATTAAACAAAATAATGTATGGAAACTTTGAAATATATACATATATATGCCTTTAAAATGTTCATTAATAGCCATATCAAAAAAAATGTATTAAACTATCCTACTACTGTAAGGTAATTGGGTGAATTTCTTAAATAGTAAGTTTTAAAATTTTTAAATGGTAAAATACTTTAACACTTTGATAAACTTGTAATTTTATCTCCATGTGTATTTTCCTTCAGATTGTGCATAGAGGATCTTATTCATACCTCATCCTGTTCAGTTCTTGTCCATAACCTTCCATAAAACTTTTCCTATAAAACTTCCACCCAGCATGCAAGAGGGAAGTTCCCCTAAGTCTCTTGATGTTTTGAAGTGTCTGGATTATCACCAGGATTCCCAAGGAATTTCTCTCCTGAAAAGCTGTTGTTCTGATTTCCACTGCTGCATTTGGTTTCAATGGTTCCAAGGCCATATCATGATGATTCTTATCGCTTATTAACTGGAATTATTAAAGCATATTTTTCCAGTAGTAAATTCATAGTTTAGGAATACTATCTCCTAAAGTTCCTGACACTAAATTAAGGGGGGGGGAAGGGCAGAGAAGGATTTGAAGGGATAAATGAGGAATGTTGAGAGAATTCCTTGTGACTGATTTTTTTCTTCAATGAAGAACATAGCTATGAAATAAATTTATTGTGACTTTTTAAGAACTGATAAATAAACCATAAAACAGGGACAGCAGTTTTATCATCCCTGTTAAATCACTTCATAAAAACAGTTATCACCACTGGGCAGTTTTTCCTCTCAATGAAAAAAAAGGTAATAGAAACCATTTGGAAGGGCAGATTACCAGATTGTTTTGTCCTTAAGTTGGCAGGGGGCACAATCAGGCAGGTTTTAGAAGCCTACAACCTATAAGGTATCTTCTCAGTCTTGTTTTAAAATGTTGTTTGTTTTCTCTAGCCAGGGAAGGAGAAACAGGCTTTTCTAATCTTCTAGGATTTATCACAAGGTGACTAGAAGCAAGGGAGGGAAATATTTGCCTTTTCTGGGGCAGTGCTTGTTTATTCTTCCCTCGTGTGTTGTTTATTTTTGTTTTGGAAAAATCTGAAAACTGGTGGTCTTTTATGAACTAGAGGTGTAGAGAGAGGAAGAGATCTTGACGAAAAGGAAGGTCAAGTTCAAAGTTTCTCTTTCCTCTGAGCTCAGGAATAAGCAAAAGGCAAGGAGAAGCAGACAAATGAACAGGCTTCTGATGATTAAGCCCTCCCTCCCCCAGTACTTTTTATGTACATAAGTAGAAGTCACTCAAGCAGCTGCAGCACATTAGTTCCAATAGTTTAACCGGCAGCAGCTTTGTAGCTCTGACCAAAGCTGTGCTAACGCAGTCAGTCACTTCCTTCCATGTTCATTTGCCATGATCACTTGCAAGTGATCTTTGGCAAGGAGGCTGTGAGAGGGAGGTGTGGTAATGTTTAATAGGCTTCCGTGGTGCAGCAGTTGGCTTGCGTGCTTTTATCGAGATTCCTGTCAATCTCAAAGGAGAGACTGAGGCCGGCTGCCCGTCAGAATAACCTGTACTGGAGTAGCAGCTCTGTTCACTTGTCTGGACTGGATTTGGTGAGAAACACTGGGGTAAAGGGAGGTCACCGGCAGCATCGGAGCTTGCTCCTGGGGCAACAGCCGCGCTGCTGTTGCCTGTTGCGCAAAGTTGACCAGAGGAGATGGCCCAGCAGACCTCAAGCCCAGACACCCTGACTGTACCAGAAGTGAACAATCCGCATTGTGCTAATCCGTGGCTGAATGAGGATCTCGTGAAGTCCCTCAGGGAAAACCTGTTGCAGCACGAAAAGTCCAAGGTGTCCAGGAAGTCAGTGTCTCCCAAGCTGTCTCCAGTGATTTCTCCCAGGAATTCTCCCAGGCTCTTACGCAGGATGCTTCTGAATAGCAACATACCCAAACAACGCCGTTTCACCGTGGCACATACATGGTAAGAGTTGCGTAGATTACTAGGAAGTGTTCTTGACCAAGGCGCTCACGGCTCTCCCGCCCTTTGTTCTTTTCTCTCGTGGTGTGTGTGTGTGTGTGTGTGTGTGTGTGTGTGTGTGTACTTTGCATTAGCATCATTCCTAAACTGTGAGTTATCAAGAGATCGTCTCTATTTGAATCAATTTTTTAAAAATCACACAGGTGTCTAAGCCAGGACAGGAATCCTTCCAGCGGTTACTTTGGATAGTTAAGAGCGGGTAATTCTTTGAAAGTTCATTTCCTTTTGCAAGTTCCTACAAGAAAATTGGATCCCAGGAACTAAATAAAAATGCAGTTTCCTTTATGCAGGCAGTGACTTTTCTTTGATTCCTTCCATACATTTCACAAGCCTTGCTCTCCAGCTCCCTGTGCAAAATAAATAAATAAATACTAGGAAAGGAAAAAAAGAATACACACACACTATACAATCTGTACTATTTGCTCCCTAAGTGACCAGGTAGAGGTGGATTGCTGTGCACAATGTGTGTATGCGCAAACGTCATCGGGGATTTTTTTTTTTTAATCAGGGATTTTTTATAAAACTACACAGTAGCTGAACTAGATATTTAGCATAGCAGAGCCTCAGTGAGGTGAGCATAGACATATACTCAAATGAACAAGACTTTCTTTTGGAAACTGGGATTGAGGACAAATGAAGAGATCTGGGAAGGTTTAAATTTATCTCTCCTCTGAAATTAGCAAAAGGAAAAGAAAAACCAGACAAATAAACAGTCATTTGATGATTAAAGTATCATGTTTAAGAAGTTATGGTTGGATTAGGATAATTAGCTGGAATGGGCCCCAGAAGTAAATATTATGCCTCTTCAACATTTCCAATATGACTTTGAAACAAACAGAATAAATCTGACTTGATCTTTGCGTAGGTGTTAGTTATCTTTCAGAAATGCACACACCTTGTATATGTATATGAATTGCAAGCATTCTTTGAAAATAGAAAATCTTGAATATCTCATTGAGATTTTAAACTGCTCTCTTATATTTGACCTACTTTTGTCTTTTGGTTATGCTTCCAAGGGATTTCTTTATACTTTTTTTTATCATTAGTGAATTTAAAAGGGAATAAAAAAATTGTGAAGAAAAAAGTCAACTAACTAAAATTTTGTTGTAATGGGAGAAGAGGGTCTCTATTTGTGGAAAAGGAGTTCTTTGCTTTGATCATTAGGGAGGTTTAGTGTTGCATTACACCTTGTACTGAATTGCACAGATATACATTGGTTTATGCAATGCTATAAAACAGCTTCAGATACATGGGATATAGAATGTATATCAAATAACCAAAAAATGATCAACACCCTTCAAAAAAAAAGATTTTTTTAAAAGACAATATTCAGCCTCCTGAAGAGGAAATGGACTGTGTTTGTTAATTTTCCTATAATAAAGTGAAATTATATGATTGCAATGGATAAATCAGCAAACAAACCTTTAAGGTATAGCAAAAAATAGATTTTAAAAACAAATCTAGAATGGTGATGTCATACAAGAGAGAATATCAGAAAGAACAGTGGATGAGAAGGAAAATATTATGATGCTATCAAAGAAGCAGACATATTGAGAGTATCACTTTTGAATACTGTAGCTCCTTGGGCGGTGGGATTTACTTTATCAATAAAATCCACAGCATATGGAACATTGTATGTATGTAATAAATGTTTTTTAACCAGTAAAAATTATTAGAGTATCATGGGAAAAGGACTGTTTGGACACAAAAGATACTAGTTGGTATCCAAGTTCAGCTAGATGATATTAGTTTTAAATCATTTAACCTCTCTCTCAGGCTCAGTTTCCTCATATGTAAAATAAGAGGTTTAGACAAGATACTCTCTAAGGTTCTTTCTTTCTTTAAATCCTATGATCCTCCATCCATTTCAAGGGTAATTTTAAAAAGAGGTTTTAATTTATTAATTTTTTTCTCCAGAGAAAAGAAAAATTAAGGTTGGTTCCTCTCCGTGTAAGATACATTGTAGCTATTAAATGTCAGAAACAAGTGCTTAAAGAAAAGAAGAAATTTATGTTGAGGAAAATAGTAAAGAGAGGAATGGAATAGGATTAAAATCAATGGTTATATAGCAGGGAGGCCAGATTGAATTGAAGTAGAAATCGACTGAATTTTTAATCATCCAGTGTCTGGTATCAGTGAGATGCTTCATTGATTCCATTTCTTTAAGTTTTACCTTGAGGCAAATAGGTGACCTTGGTTCATTTGGTGTTTAGTTTTGGTTTGAATTAAGCACCCTAGAGCTTACTGTAAGGTTATTTGAGCTATCTAGACCCCTTGAGATGTAAGTTGAGCAGGAAATCTCATGAAAAAAGTCTTTCTCTTGAAATTTCTGGCACTTCCTTTTCTGGTCCTATTTGGAAAACCTCCAAGAATAGGGTTTCTATTAGTATTTTATTTAGGTGCATCTGGTCCCATGACAGAGAAGGAGGAAGATGGCAACAGAAATGAGAATGAGGATGGGAGAATATAGAGTGGAGAAAAAAGAAAATATTTATCATAGCCTCAGAAGAAGTTCATTTCCTCAAGACATAAACACATCTAGTAAGAGAGAAGAAAAGTGTCTTACATTTCTACATGTATTCATTGAATACCAAGGTTTTAACATTCTCCTCAAGCATCTTTGAAAATCCTTCCCTACTTTTTCTTTTTGCTATTCATGTTTCTATATGAAGTTTTATGCATAAAAGTTGCTTTCTTTACATTTTTAGTGTGTGTGTGTGGAGACTCTTTCTCATTGTTCTCCCACATTAATTCTCCACTCCAGTCAAATTGTTTATTTATCTTTTGAGTAAAGCCACTGTGTACTTTCCTGTCTGTTGCACTGACTACATGAGAATGCTGTCCCTCACCAATGTTCTTTGCTAGTTAAATCTGACCCTTAGAATCATCAGATTATAGTCTAAAGCTGGAAAAGACATTTGTGACGATGTACTATAATCCTTCTTTTTACAACTGAGGAAACTGAATCCCAGAGAGATGAAGCTACTTGTTAAGATTGCAAAAGCCAGTAACTGACAAAAGCTGGATTCAAATTAAATTGTTCTGACCCCAAAAGCACTGCTTTCCCTGCTATAACATAGGGCCAAATAATGACTTCAAGGTTGGCTACATCTGCTAATTCTTCCAATCAGTCTTCCACTTCAATCACAAGTAATCTCTCTTTTCTCTTAACTCATTATGTTTACCATAGACCGAATCATCTTGTGTGTGTGTTTTTTATACTTCTATGTTTCATCTTTCTATTAGATTTGAAACAGAGAAAACAAGGTCTAAACTGTACACATCCTCATATCCCCTGGACTATGTAGTGCAGTATTTTATATAATACAGTTGTGCAAAAAAAATTTGTTGTATAAATGAAGAAGTGAACTTATTCTTGGTCTATCTCTATGGTGGGATAGAAGTAAGGGAGGTAGGTATGCATGCCCCAGAATCCAATTCTTCTTTTGCTCCTTTCTTTGGAAATACTGAAAATCAGTTTGAAATAAGTCTAAGTAATATGCAGGACTTTTCACAAATGCTCTTTCAATCTGAGCTATACCTGAGGAGTAGAACTTTGAAACATCAATCCATGGCATGACGTAGAAGTAGTAAACAATGAATAGAACTTTATTATTATGAGATAATGTATTCATTGTGCCAGGAATGGAAATCTCTCCTGCTATAGTACTAGCATTGGAATTAGGCATTCTTCCCGTCCCATTTGTCCAACAATGGAATGCAGAACTTCTTTACCTCTAAGTCACTGATAAGATCTTCCATAGCTTTCAAGATGGACATGAAAAGAGAAGTAGGGCAAAAAGGGAAAAAAGGAAAGGTGTGGAAGGCCAAGGCTCAATACCAGTGTCAAACAGTGATTTTTTTTTAGGGATCGTCACATAGAGAAATAGTGGGGAAACAGGTAGAAAGATAAAAGATTTCCTCTTTGACTTCTCTAAAATGTTGGTGAGGGTATTGTTGATGTTGGTTGTTTTTAATTCAGACTCTTTAGCCTTAAGATAAGGCTTCTATAAGTGGTAGTAGGTAGTCTTGGGATTGACAAGGGGTTGAAATACAATAGAGTTGAACCATACTTGAGCTATAGACCAATGAGTGCACCTTGTTCTGTTAGTCATATGGGTGTGCTGATAGTCACTGATCAAAGACTTCTCCAGTAATTGCTACCAAATGGAAGACAAAAACATGAATCATGATGTAGTGATAAATGAGTTGAATGGATATAAAAATCAGGACACTTTTCATATATACTATATTTTGCAAAAATTTCCCACATATTTTTTGAAGTTATTATCTATAACTAAATTTCATTATGTATCAAGTAATTAAATATTGACAACTGGAACTATACATATACAAATAAACCAATTTTCTAAAAAAATGTATCCAGTACAATATATACAGATTATGAATTTTTACATTACCCAGACAAGTTTTTTATGGAAGATATAAATTGATTTATAAGAAAACCAAAAATATTTAAGCAAATACGTAGAAAAACAAAATCAGGAACTATGAAAATGACAATGTTTCTTGTTAACTAAGTGCTACACTAAGTTGTTTCTACATTGCTAAATGACTCCAACTGACTGCTCGATTTTGGTACCTTAGTAGAAAGATCATAGCATCCCATTCTAGTTTTGTGTCTCAAAACAAGTTCATGATACTTCCTCTATATAACTTCTCTTTTCTCATTCCTTTATCTGTCTCAGACCAGTCCCAGAATACAGTAGTACAATGCCTCAAGATTTCAATGGCATGACTCTGGAGTCATTTCCCCAGTTATTATACCAAATACAATGCTCTGACTCCCAAGTTCCACCCACTTATACTGATTCACTTATGAATCTTAGATAAATCTCATTCTCAGGGCATACTGCAATTACTGACTGTCCATGTTCAAAGATAGTTCTCCTAAATCTTCAGTCCATATATATCAACTTCAAGCCCACTTCCTCATAATGGTGCCATATCTTGTAGTGGAACTTCAGACACTAAATTCCACTAATGGTTGCTGAGATCCTAGAACCAATAATTTAGAGCTGAAAGATTGTTTCAAAAACATCTGGTATTGACCCTTTAGGAAGCTAAGGAACAAAAATTTGTGACTTAATCAAAGATTTAAAAATATGCTTAAAGTCAACAACTAGAGTGGGATGCTATGATCTTTCTACTAAGGTACCAAAATTGAGCAGTCACTTGAAGTCATTTAGCAATGTAGAAACAACTTAGTGTAGCACTTAGTTAATAGGCCCCCATTTTAAAAATGAAGAAACTGAGACTAAGTTGTGACTTTGCCAGAATTGTAGAAGTGGTAAGTGTTTGAAGCTGGCTGCCTAGAAGGATGAAAAAGATGAAAAAGCAGTTTTCTTGATGGGATACCTCTATAACTCCTTTTCTTCTTAATCCTTCCTATAGCATTCTAAACTACTGACCCCCTATTATTTTCGTGGTGTCTCCCATTTCTGTGGCTTTTTTCTACCATCTCACATGCTTGCACTTCTCCCCCACTCCATTCTCCCCTTTGGAATTTCCTCCCTTCCTTTGAGAACCAATTCAAAGCCACCTACTTTGCCCAATAACCTTTCGTACACAATTTTGAAAGTAATTTTCTTTCTCCTTGACTTTTTCCTAAGCTTTTAATGATCCTCTTCTTGTACTTATCATGTTCCTTCCTGAATTATAGATATTTATGTTTTTTTTTTTCTTCTCTTAATTTGATTGTAAGCTCCTTAAGAATTTAGATATGTCAAATCTATTTTTTTTATATTACCAGACAGTGATTGGGATGATTTCAACAAAGATCCAAGTAAATACATCTTTTTAAAAATCTATTTACTTTGTATATCCTGTGACTTTATATCTTGCCACTTCACCCAGATGGCTCTGGAGGGGAAAGTGAGGTAGGTGACCTTGCATAGCCCTCCCTCATTTAAATCCATCTCACTTGCATGTCATGGCCTCACCTCCCTGATGTCATGGCCCATTTAGAGAATGAAGAACAAACAACAACAACAGAAATCATAAGACAAAAAGTAAATAATTAACATTGGAAAAAATGTATAAGAAATTTAAATTAACATATCTTGCATGATTTTTGTTTTAAGGCAGAAGCAAAGGTAACAAAGTCTCTGGTTTTATGAATGTGGTTGGGGAGAAAAATATAGACTGTCTTTTAATCATCTTCTTAGCGGTGGACACTTTTGAACTAAAGACAGGCCAAATCTCAAATCTCAAATTTATTTTAAAATAATCATTTTAATAAATATAAATATTTTAATTGCCTTCATATTATATATATATATCAGTTTGCTTATTGTTATTTTCTTGAGGAAAAGAGGGAGGGCAGGGGGAAACTGTAAGTCAAAATCTTATAATAAAAATGAATGTTGAAAATTGCTTTACATGTAATTGGGAAAAATAAAATGCTATCTACATTTTAAAAAATGTAAATCTTACATTTCTTCAATATAAAGAATTTTAAAGAAGTCATTGAGCTTGAGAATTTGAATATTCTTTTGATATATTTTAATAGAAAGGAAACCACTAAAATAATGTTTAATTGTCAAATGAGTCAAAATAAAACGTTGTTTTAGAAACTTCATTAAAAAAAATAATACACACACACAAAAAAATACACTTCACTAAAGCATTTTTCCAGTGCCTTACCATTGTAAGATATTGTTCCAGGTTTCCAAATATTAGACCAAGAGTGGTCACACTCTGGCAGATACTGGAAAGGCATAAAATGATCACATATTTAAAACCTCAGAGACTCTCATTTTAAAGATGAATTAACTGAGACCTAAAAAGATGGAATGACTTGCAGAGTCTACAAAGATAGTATCAGAGGCAATAGTAGAACTCAAGATTTTCCTGTTTCTTCAGCTGGCCCTTTATCTGCAATGCCAGGCAGTCTGTGTTTATAAAGAATTTAACATTGAGAAATTTTACATTTAAATTTAGCATGAAGAAAACTTACTCTTTAAATTTACAAAGTGATAACTGAACTTGGCACATTTAAAATAAGTAAATTAAAAAGCACACCTACCGACTGCCAAACTGAAAACAAGAAAGAAGAGTTTTAGGTGGGGGGATCTAAAGATGGAGGAAATAGAGTGATTAGAAAGTGGGAGGTTCCAGGGAACAGCTAAATACTTAGTTACTCAGTTGAACATAAGATAGCTACTCTGCAGAATGAGAGGCAAGAAGTACAGGGAAAGCACCTTAATGTCATTTACTACAATATAGCTTGTACATGACTAATAAAAGTATGAATGGAAAGAATTTAAATCTTAAAGTCATTTTAAAAAATGAAATAAAATCTTAAGAGAAAGTTATCACACTTAGAAATATAGAATAAGATCTTGATAATATTCTAGTTGGGTGATAACATTGTAGTCAGGTAGTTTCCATTTAGTGAAACCCAAAGAGTTCAAATGATATTCTAAAGGGCTTATGATAAAAAATTATTCATTGGTTCCATAAGCAATAAAGAATTCCAGAATAATGTGAATAGTATAGAAATTATCCTGGGGGTTCACAGTACTTCTTCAACCCCTAAACTAATCCATATCTCTTATTTTATACCATGAGCAAACTCAAGGCTCAGAAAAGTTCACTTTAGTCATTAGCAAAGATAAATAACTTTGAATTTCCTTCTGGGAAAGAGCTGCTTCTAATACTGTTCTTCCCTTTCTTTCACCCCCAATCACTATCCCAGAACCTATTCCAGCTAGCAATAGCCACCAAGTGGGATTCTATATCATGCAATGTTTAACATGAAATAGAATTGATCAAATATATTCTGTCTAGTGGGATGGAAGACTACAAGGCTTTAACTACCTGCCCTCCAGCCTCTCACAAAGACTGTGAAGCTATTTAGGTAATCTAAGTATTTCTAGACCTTCCCAAGAATCCACAAGACCAGAGTTGCTGACTGATTCAATAGCCGCTTGTTAAATTTTCAGTATGAACAAACTTATACTTCAGCATTAGGTAAATGCTGTAAAATCAAGGCTTGACTCATTATTTGTTGAGGATCTACATATAAGAAAATAAGGGAAAATATTAACTTAAAATGTGTTATAGATGCATTTTCTCCTCAAAGAGCAAGTTGTTAAACCTTTACCAGTCTACTTTTGCCACAAATGCATCCTTAAGTTTTCCAGGCCTCTCCATTTTTCCTGGAATTTTACTTTTAAAATTTACTTTAAAAAATCTTATTTAATATTTTATTTGTCCCAATTACATACAAAACAATTTTAGATTCTTATTTTTCAAAATTTTAATACAAATTATCTCCCTACTCATTGAGAAGACAAACAATTTGACATAGCATACCTATGCAAAACATATTTCCATGTAAATCATTCTAAAAAAGAAAACAGACAAAAAACTCAAGGAAAATAAAGGACAAGTATTTTTGATCTGTATTCAGGCTCTACCAGTTCTTTCTCTGGAGGTGGACAATACATTTCATAATAAGCCTTTCAAATTGTCTTGGCTCATTGTATTGCTGAGAAAAGTCATAATATTCACAGTAGATCATCATATAGTATTGCTATTACTGTATACAATGTTCTCCTGATTCTGCTCATTTCACCTTGTCAGTTCATATACTTCGCATGTTTTTGTGAAAGCATCTTGCTAATAAGTTCTTAAAGCACAGTAGTATTCCATCACAATCATATTGTTCAGCCATTCTCCAATTGATGGACATCCCCTCAATTTCCAATTCTTTGTAACCACTAAAAGATCTGCTATAAATATTTTTGTACATATAGGTAATTTTTCTTTTTGATTTTTTTTATCTTTTTAGGATACAGACCTAGTAGTCATATTGCTTAATCAAAGGGTATGCATGGTTTTATAATCCTTTGGACATAATCCTAGATTGCTCTCCAGAATGGTTGAATCAGTATACATCAATGTTTTGTCAGTAGTACATCAGTGTTTTAATTTTCACACATGCCCTTCAACATTTATCATTTTCCTTTTCTGTCATATTAGTCAGTCTTCCAGGTATAAGGTAGCAGCTCAGAGTTATTTTAATTTGTATTTCAATTATCAATAGTGATCTAGGGCATTATTATATGACTAAGATAACTTTGATTACTTTATCTGATTTCAAACTGCCTGTTCCTACCTTTTGACCATTTATTAATTGAGGCAAGTCTCTTATTTTTATAAATTTGACTCAGTTTTCTATATGTTTGAGAAAAGAAGTCTTTATCAAAGAAACTCACAAGAAAAAAAAAATTACACTAATGATTACCAACTGTGAATTTCCCTCCATCCTATCCCCCCCCCATTTATCCCTCTCTACTTTAGCCCTGTCCATTCTCAAAAGTGTTTTGCTTCTGACTTTTTTCTCCCCAAACTTCCTTCCCTTCTCTCAGCTTCCCCCCATTTCCTTCCTTTCCTACTTTCCTATATGGTAAGATAGATTATTACACCAGCTGAATGTGTATATTATTATCTCTTTGAGCCAGTTCTGGTTAGAGAAAAGTTCATGTGCATCCCTTCCTGCTTTCTCCCTATTTCCCACTCCACTATAAATCTCTTTCAGTTCTCTTTTATATCAGATAATTTATGCCATTCTACTTATGCCTTTCTTCTTTCAGTGCATTCTTTCTAAACCCTTAATTTTAGTTTTTTAGATAATCATACCATCATATTCAACTCACATCTCTGCTTTCTATCTTTGTATGATCCCTCCAACTACCCTAATAATGATAAAAAATTTAGAAATCATAAATATAATTTTCCCATGTAAAAATAGAAACAGTTTAAATTTATTGAATCCATTATGATATCTTTCCTGTTTATCTTTTAATGCTTTTTTTTAGCATTTTGTATTTGAAAGTCGGATTTTCTATTTAGCTCTATTTTTTTTTTAAATCCGGAATACCTGAAAGTTCTCTATTTAAGTGAATATTCATTTTTCACCTGAAGGATTTAATTAATATTTGCTGGGTTGGCAATTCTTAGTTGTAATTCAAGCTCCTTTGTTTTGGGAATAACTTATTCTAAACCCTCAGATCCTTTAAAATAGAAACTGCTAAATCTTATGTTCTCTGATTATTACTCTATGATATTTGAAGTCTTTCTTTCTGGCTGTTTTCAGCATTTTCTTCTTCATCTAAGAGCTATGTAATTTGATTATAATATTCCTGGAAGTTTTTACTTTGGGATCTCTTTCAAGGGGTGATCCATATATTCTTTCAATTTACATTTTAGCCTTTGATTCTAGAATATCAGCGTTTTTTTTCCTTGATAATTTCTTGAAAGTTGATATTTAGTCTGGGTTTTTTTTTATCATGACTTTCAGATAGACCAATAATTTTTTAAATTGTCTTTCCTGGATCTGTTTTCTAGGTCAGTTGTTTTTCCAATGAAATAATTCACAATTTTTCTGTTTTCATCCTTTTGATTATGTTTAATTATTTCATGAGGTCTCATGAGGTCCTTAGCTTCCACTTGCCCAATTCTAATTTTTAAAGAATTTTTTTCTTCAGTGAACTAACTGGAAGTGACCTTTTTTCCTCAGGCTTAGTGTATGAGAACAACTAAATGGTGAAGTGGATAGAGTACTGGTCATTGAGTCAGGAAGACCTGAGTTCTAATATGACTTTAAGTACTTACCAGCTCTGTGACCTTGGGAAAGTCACTTGACAGTATTTACCTAAGTTTCTTCAACTATAAAATAAGCTATAGAAGGAAATAGCAAACTACTTTGGTATTTGCCAAGAAAACCTCAAATGGAATGATAGACTGAAATGACTCAATAACATGAAGAAGAAAAAAATCAAGCTACCAAGTGTTATGATAGCTAGGACTATAATTATAATCAAAGTATATTAAGTACATGATGTGTTATGAGTTGATATATGTTGAACATAGGGTCTTTTGTGCCCAAATGTTCCTATTCCTAACACATAGCCTGAAATTCCATCATTAGCATCATTCCTTTAATGAACAAAATATCATTTCTGTTGTAGAGTAATTCACAGTCTAGAAAGCACATTATATTGGTCACTCATTTTCTGAATAACTATGCAATATAAAGTATCAGAATTTTGGAGCTGAAAGGGTGAATAGAAGGCATTTATTCTAACCTTCCATCTGACAAGACATTGTGGCTAAAATGGCTTACCTAAAGTAGTAAAATTAGTAACGGGCAGAATATAGATAAGACGAGAAATGTTTTCATTCCAAATCCAGGGGTTTTTCCCATTCACTGGACAGCACTGCCTTCTCTGAGTGGAATTTCAGAATCCAACTTAATAATTCCCTCAGAGATCATCAAAACACATGTTCAAGTTCTTGTGTCAGTCAACAAGCTTTTATTAAGTGTTTCTTACGTGCAAAGCATTGTGCTAATCTTTGAAGCTACAAAAACACAATGAAAAAATCCCTTACATCAAAGAACTCACATACTAATGGGGTTTGTGAGCAGTGTTAACATCCAACCAACTATGTACAAATCATACATATATAAGTTATATAAAAAGTAATCTCAGGGGGAAGACATTAACATTTAGGGGTATAAGAAAATGCTTCTTTCAGAAGATGGGATTTTAGTTTAGACTTAAAAGAAGCCAAGAAAATGGAAAATAGGAAGGAGAGCATTCCAGCTAAATAGAATAGCCATTGAAAATGCCCAGTATGGGAATTCTGGGTAAGCCTCTCGGTAACCCACAATTATAGAGAAGGTGTCATTAAACTGTATTGGCTAAAACAAATTCTCACTAAGAGCGCCCTACAGCAATGAAATTATAGGTCCAGTAGTGCAGAACAAAAGAAATCATCAAAAATGTATTTGTATAAAGACCTTTCAGAAGGATACTTCTGAAATCAACAACTACAAAATTGGATGGGAAGAAACCTTCAAACTGACCCCCAGAAAGAATGAGATGTGGCAGTCTAGTATTTTGGATTTTTAAATCATGGCACTTGAGAAGGAGCTTACTCCTGAATTGCATTCATGTGAGGCTCTGTGGTTCTTTTGAATCATAATGCAGATGCACGTGAAGTGGCTTTTCTTAAGTTTTCATTATCCCCAATCAATCTGTCTCTCCTTTATAGACAGACAATTTTCCTTTCAAGGCTTTATCATATGGTGCTGTCCAAATTCAAAATGAATTGAGGAGTATAAAAAATGGAAAATGAAGTTGCTTGGAAATAATAAAATTATAGAAATCTTGATTTGCCTTTTAGTTCTCCACCCTGAACTTGGGAAGTACCCTGCCCTTGATCAGTTAACTTCATTTAAAAAATATAAAACAATTGACTTTTTAATGGCCACATGCTCTAATGCAATAAAGTAGCTGTCACATAACAAAACTGTTAAAAAAATGTTTTTGCTAATTCTCTCTGCTCTCCCCAGATCCCATCCCAGCTGGTAGATAGAGGGAGAGGAATAATCAAAGGAACCACATGTATTAAACCTATAAAGTCTGCAAATCACCAAGGGAAACGGAAAGAATTAGGATTAGATTCTTAGACCAAACTCATTGGTGCTGAGGGTTTCACAGTAGCTATAATTCCAGTATCCCTCCTTCTTTGCCTATGTTTGCTAGTCTATCTGGCACCCACAGTGACTTTCCCCTGGCTCTGGGTCTTGATGTTCCTAGCTGCAGCTCTCCAGGATCTTACTCAGTTTGTCCTTCCTGCAATAAGCAACAGGAAACTAGCAGTAGGTGGCATGTGGCCATCTGTGTGTAAAAAAAAAAAAAAAAAAAATGACAAAAAATGGCCAAACAGCTCTACAAGAGCAAAGGAAAAGGAAATTCAGGGATTCTGGGAAATATGTACCCACATACATTTTATAACTCCTTACTTACCTGCTGATTTATTTTCCCTCAAGTTACCTTCCAGGAGGTATTTAGAAACACCTGTTATAAGTACTTTAAGAACAAAGGTTCTTAACCTGGAAATTCATAGACTATTATTTATATTTAAAATTTTTATTTCAATGTAATTTGTTTCCTGTTTAATCCTCAGTATTTTATTTTACACATTTAAAAACATAATTCTGAGAAAGGATCCATGAGTTTGACCAGATTGGCAGAAGAGCCCATGATAGACTAAAAAAGATTAAGAACACCAGGATCAGAAGGAGCTTTAAGCAGGAGAATGACATAGTCAGACCTGTCCTTTAACATTTGGGCAGCTGTAAGAAAAAAAAATTGTAGAAATGATAGTTTTGTTAAGAGAAAGGAAAATGAGTTATTTTTGGAGACAGGAACAATTGTCAATTAATTATGTATGGGCTCACTGTCCTTTTGTGTTTTCTTGAAATAATCTGTTTAACCTGAATTGCTGTGCCTCATGTCCATTACATTCATCTTTGACAGCAGAAATCCCATCTTTTTTTGTAAAAGCTTACCCTGCCTCCCTCTTTTTGTGTCCTTTAGAACTTATCTTTCTATTGTGTGATCCATCATATATTTTATCTTTTCCTCCCATTTATATATTTCTTAACTCTCCAGTTAGATGTCAAACTATTATGGTAGTCAGGGACAATCATGTACTTTGGTCCTACCATATGATGCTGAATTCAATGTTTTTAATGGAGATCCAGAAGTTTAGTGACAGAGTCAGGAAGAGAATTCCATCTTTTGATTCCCAAGCCAATGAACTTCTTGCTGTACAGTGATACCTTTTGCTCTATAACAAAATACAGCAGAGCCTCAACTTGGAAATGAGCAACAGAAAAATGATTTTCAAGACTCAATATTGAGAGTACATATTAAAGTCATTTTTATTCATAGTGCAGCTTGTTCACATTTATATCAATTTAAAATCATCCAACTTCCCATTTAAGATTTCCTTGATTAAATTAGTCATTATTAAAAAATAATTTCCTATGTATATTATTTGAATGGAACATTTTGTGAATTTTCTTCCATTAATTATTTGACTCATTTCATATTTTTGCTTTAAACTCCGAGAATCTTATTGACCTTTTTTTTTTAAATCAGCTTTCTGACTGATATTTTTTGATGATCATTTCCTTTTGTTTATCTTGAGACTTGGAGTGGGTTTTTTTGGTTAATTTTTGTATGGCATGATTTTTTAAAAATCATTTTGTGTCCTGTAAAAGCCAAGCAGAAAAATCATTGGATTTATAGTTAGTAAAGCAAATGAATATTTACAGAATGGGTGAATTATCACAACAAATGTCTGGATACTCTTGTTTATTCCCATGTCAAATCATGTCATCTGGGGACTTTTTAGTGGTTTCTTCCCACTGGCTAACCTCTTCCATACTATTACTTCTTAGCTGATAGTGAAATTGAGTCTCCTTGAATTCCCAAAACTTATTTTACTCTTTTACTTTTAGATAACATCCATATATACATGTTTATAAATATATAGTCCTTATATATACATGTGTGCTTGCTTGATGAGCTAATTACCAGTTTCCTATGAGTTATAATTTCTTACTTGATGTCTGACTATTCTTTTTTTCCTCCAATTTTCTATTGTCTTCCTTAGCCATATTGAACTTTTAACCCAACTATAACTGAATCTTTGTTCTCAAAATTTAGCTTCCTTTGTCCTTCACTTTCAACTTTTTCTCTTCTATGGACTCATGAGGCCATTATCTTGTCTTTATTTTCACCAGACTTTTCGCTGTGATTTCTTTTGATTTAATCAATATCTGCAGTTCCTGAGGCATTTCTTCCTGCATGATGCTTTAGAGCTTAATAGTATTTACCTGTATTGGGATGGGAGAAACTGAGTCCTGAATTCCTTCAACAGTCATCTCCTTCTGTGTGATCCGCAGAGTATTGGTACTCTGTAGATTTACCTTTTCTGTGTTAGTTTTCCCAGACTCTAAAGTTGGCACAAATGTATAGATTTATTGCAATTTCCTATAAAGTTCAGTCATATTCTCCTGGTGCAACCTCAAAGGATGGAAAAACATTGTCTTTAAGAAGTCTGAGGGCTAGAGGAGAAAATAAGATCATTTCTAATATCATCCATCCTCCCCTCCCCCCACCCCATCCCTCACTCCTAAAAGAAAACAATTTATGAAGGTTTTTGTTGTTTTTTACCAGATGATCCCTGGGGCAGAATGAATTTACTTTCTTGTAAGAATATGCCCTTGTAAGCAGAAAATTGTTCAATGTTTTCTTTCTCCTCAGTGGAATAGTAATAAGCAGAGATCCTAGGAAAATAGATACGTAAAAGAAGAGAGGGTTAAATGTGCAAGGAAAGCAAAGTAAAAATGTCATCCCCTTTAACTTATGCATAGTATATCTAAACAATCCTCACTCTGTGGGTAACCTTTACTACTGCTTTCTGTATTCTTGGATTGTCAAAAATTGCTGGACAAGTCATGTCACTGCAATTATTGAGTTCATAAAAAATCCACGCCAGTTAAATACCCAGCTGGGTCCTCACTGCTATTTGACAATCCTATTATTCATCTCTTATCAGCTTCCTGTTTTCCTTCCTATAGTGGTCCTCCAAATGTTTCCCTTTTTTTTTCTGGTGAAACCTCAATTTTTCTAATTTTCAGTGCTATTCCCTTTCCCTTACTCTTAGCAGGTGTCTTTACTTGTATTATTTTACCTTCCAGTATATGGAAGTGGGGAAGGGGGAATAATGGAGAAGAAAAATACCTAAAAAACAATTTTTTTCCCTCACTAAAAGTATTCAAATTGTGCTGCTCCTCCCCACAACCTATGATCATGACATGATCATACCTCTCTCACTTCTTTGGGTTCATATCCCCTAATTTCTTAACAACTTTACCCATTTACTCAGGAAAATATGACCTTCCTGGTCTAAGGTTGATCTTTGTGTTTTCAGCTTTTATCTTCATTTTCTTTCTCATGCTTCTTCTGATTACCTGAGATTTGAATTTTATATCAAGTATATCAAGTGACAAGAGGCCTGGCTTGAGAGTCAGAAAACTTGACTTCTGGCCTGGTTACTATCACTAACTTGCTATATGATGTGGAATTATTTGGCTGCTCTGGAGTTTAAATAAAACAATAATAATTCCTATCTCATGAAGATAGAAGGATTAGATAGAGTAGATGTGAACATGCTTTGAAAAACATAAGGAAACTGAGTTTTTTAATAAGCAAAGTTCTACTTGGCCAAAAGGGAGAAATCATTCGAAAATGAAAGCAATATTAAAAAAAAAAGAATGTCAATTTAATCTTTTGAATAAGACACAAGCATCATATATATGCATATACATTATATATAAATTCTTGTTTACATGTAGATTACTATTAACTACTGATTTTAGAAGTGGTATGTATTTGTGGGCAGGATACTAAATTTAGAGTCAGGGTCATTTTCAGTCATGTTAGACTCTGTGACCCCGAATTCAAAATTCTTTGTGCTTCCTTTATTTCATATTCTAGTAAGGTAAACTAAATAAGATTTCCTTGCAAAGATACTGGATTGGGTCACACTTACTTCTCTAACTTATTCTGAGTTCAAATCCTGGCTTTCCTACTATTATTTATGTAACTTTGAGTAAATTTGAATCTTAGTTTCCATTTCAATAAAATGAGGGCTTTGGAGTGACAAATATCAAGCTCTGAACTGCAGGAAGCTGGCAAAAGTCCAGAGTGCTCCTGGAACCAGATTAAAATGTCATTGGGTAACATTTAATTAAATAAATAAAAACACAATACAACATAGATAAGGTTAATTTGTGGTTTTCTAAGTCAATATGCAGTGCAGTGATCTATTTTTATTTGTTTGATGCCACAGGCACTAGATGATCTTGGGCCCCTTCCTCTTCTGCATCTGTGATCCTATGGCCTGAAAGGCAAGTCATTTTAGTGAAGAGTCCTGTGCTTGAAGCCAGTAGAAAACTGATTTCAGATCTTGACCCCTGATGTTTATTGTCTGTGCAGCTGTCTCTTAATTTTTTTCATTTTTAAAATAAAATAATAATACCTGTCCCAGGTGTTTCACAGAGTGGCTGTTCAAATAAATGATGTAGTCAAGCTCTTTGCAAATATGAAAAAAGCTATTTATCAGTGGCTTATAATAAAACATAGGAGTCCAATGAATAGGTGAGAATGAATAAGTGACATTTAGATGGGCTTAAATTTTACACATACACACACATACCACATTATATATAAATACACATGTATACATATATACATGTGTATGCATATACGCACGTGTGCAGATATATATGGGTGTGTATAAGTACGTGTGTATACATTTATTTATGTGTGTATATATAAACATATATACATGTATATGTATGTATGTATATATATATATATATATATATATATATATATAAATGCTGCCCTATAGAGATGATATTTCTTCATGTTTTCATCCCAAATAAAATAAAAAATATTGTCTGAGTTGTTTGTTACTCCATGGTAAACCATTAGTTAGCATCAATCTATAAGAACTCCCCAGTGAAACTGCAGAATCAACTTACCTGTGTTGTCTTCCAACCTCCTTTGGCTCCTTCTCAGAATTATACCAGCTTCTCTCTCCTAGTTAGAAGCATTGTCTCTCCCTTCTTCCTCACAGCTTCCATCTTTCAAATTTATAGAGTAACTGAATTTGTTTTTAGCCAGACATCAGACTACAAAGCTCTTTCTGAGGATGGCTTTGCTTGTGTTTTAAGACACAGAAATAAAGTATCATTAATGTCTAAAACATGTTCACCTCTTCACTGAGCTGCTCAGAATTTAGTGGTTTGTAACTAAGCTACTTTTGCGAAAGGATTGTCTAAGAAAAGCACCCTCAAGCTAAGACCTTCCACAAGCATATCCTAATTTGATAGAGGGAGAGTGTAGAGGGGTTTAGCTCTTCCCTTTAAGAAAAAAAAAACTTCTTAAAGGAGGGAAAGGGACCCACATGTGCAAAAAATGTTTGTGGAAGCCCTGTTTGTAGTCACAAGAAACTGGAAACTGAGTGGATGAAGTTGGAGAATGATTAAATAAGTTATAGTATATGAATGTTGTGGAATATTATTTTTCTGTGAGAAACAATCAGCATGATGAATTTAGAGAGGCCTGAAGAGACTTATATTGACTGATGAAATGAGCAGAACCAGGAGATCATTATATATGGCAACAACAAGAATATACAATGATCAGTTCCAATGGATGTGGCTTTTCTCAACAATGAGATAATTCAGGCTAGTTCCAATTATCTTGTGATGATGAGAGCCATCTACAGAGAGAGGATTGTGGGAACTGAGTGTAGATCACAACATAGCATTTTCTTTCTCATTTTTTTTCCATTTTTGATCTGATTTTTTTTGTACAACAAGATAATTGTATAAATATGTATGCCTATATTTAATTTACATATACATTTTACCATGTATAACATATTTGGATTACTTGCCATCTAGGAGAGGGGGTGGGGAGTGGAACACAAGGTTTTGCAAGGGTCAGTGGTGAAAAATTATGCTTGGATATATTTTGAGAATAAAAAGCTTCAAAAAAATTAAGAAAAAAAATCTCTCTAAATTAGACCTAAAAGAAATGTGTTATAGTGATGATGATAGAATCTCATACCTCAATTTCAACCTACCTGTCCTTTTGAAGTACTGCTTGGCATTGTGGAGTTAAATATTTATTTTTATGAGTACACTTCTA
This sequence comes from Sarcophilus harrisii, assembly GCF_902635505.1. Taxonomy (NCBI): domain Eukaryota; kingdom Metazoa; phylum Chordata; class Mammalia; order Dasyuromorphia; family Dasyuridae; genus Sarcophilus; species Sarcophilus harrisii. The sequence continues at coordinate 149,267,303 of NC_045426.1, read as the reverse complement.
AAGATTCTTCTAGTTTCAACATATTGGAGTTATTTTCTCAGCTAAACCAAAACAAAAGGAAACTACAAAGAGATTGGAATGTACAGTGTTGTAGAAAGAAAAAAAAAAAGGATTAGGAGACAGCATTTCAAGGCTCTAATTGTAGATTATAAAAGACCAATAATGTCATTTTCTTTTCCTCTCTGACTCAGTTTTCTCATCTACAAAATAGAGTTAATAGAACCTTCTTTTTATAATTATCAGTATTGAATAAGATAATCCTTACAAAAGTATTTTTAAGAGTGAAGCATTATAAAATTGCAATGTATTATTACTTCTTCAATGTTTACAGAGTTGTAGAGGGGAAAAACAAAAAGAAAAAGGGAGCAAAAACACCAGATGTGAATTCAAGGACCTTTAAGACAAGATCTCACCTCTGTCACTTAGACCTATCTGGACCCTTACAAATAAAATGACTTGGCTGGATTTCATCATCTCTAAAGTCCCTTTTAGCTCAAAATTAGGAATCATTTGAGACCTAGAATGTCATTTTTGTGTTTGTGCCTGCCCCAATGTGAATTGGACCCACTCCATATCCTGATGGATAATTTAGTGAGTTGTTGTGGCAATAGATAAATAAATAAGATCTGGTGGCAATGGGCAAGCCTTCTGGAAATGATCCTGTTTAGTAAGCTGGTTCTCATAAGGTTGGCCATCTGTTACTGAACCTATACCTGAAGCTTTTCCAACTTGGAAGGATCTATAATAACCTACACTCCCTTCAAGAACCTGGATTTAGCTCTCTGACACAATGAAATACTGGAATTTGCCATTGGGGAAAAATAGACTAGAAATAGAGGGATGGGGGAAAACCATTTTCTTGCCTCAGAAGAGGAAACTTAATAATGTAGGTAGAACAGTTTATCCATGATTATTTCATCTTCTGAGTCTCGGTTTTCTCATTTTTAGATGATGTGATTGTCTTAGATATTCTTTGAGGAGACCTCAAGCTCTAAATTGAAATGCTCTCATCTTGGTCAGACATTGAACATTCTGGGATGATAAAAGCAACATTCATAAGACAGATCAAAATTGGATGGACTCCTGCTTTTAATGAAATAATTCTAGTCATTAAATGAAAGGCCAGTTTTTTTACTCTGAATCTAATCACACCTACACACAGAGACACACACTTATGCATATACACATGTTCTCTAAAGGAAATGTAAGACTGACAAAGACTGACAAAGGATGAGTTGAATGAGGAATAGATCAAAAGGAACTCCTTTCAAACCATCCCCTATGTGCTAAATGTTCTTCTAATGGAATAGCTGCTCAGTAGTTGGCTATATTTCTTTTATTATCTCGCTCTACTCCATGAAGGTTTATGTATTCCCTCCCTTCTGGGTTGTTTCTCAAGAAAATTTTAACTAAATAATTACCTGAATGTCATAAATGGAATTCTAAATTACAATGGATTCTGCTAAGCAGGTTTAGGGCAATTCCATTATGAAGGATGTTAAATTTAAAATAATTTCTGGTTTTAAAAAATACTGTAGGGTTTATTTGTAGGAAGTTTTGAGCTTGGGTGATGTGAGACTCTTGAGTAGCCTGGAAGAAAATTCTTATTTTTACCCATGTCTTTTTATATAACATGAATCTCAGAAAAGCACCATTTGGATTTAGCCTAGTATGTTTAGAGAGGTATTATTGATACTTAAAGATGTGTCACAGGGAAGACCAATGTTGTTATTTATTAGTATCTTCAAAGGAGGGAACCAGGTCTTCTGGTTGATTAAAAGATCTTTAAAAGAGCCAGTACATACCTTACTAATATTTTTTTTTCAAATTCAATTTATTTTAGTACTGTTGCTTACTTTGTGCTGCTCATCTACCTTTCATAAATGGGACATGATCTCAAAGTATTATTGATAGCAGTGTGAAGATTCATGGCATATTTCTTTTAAGAGATAGTTGCCATCTTTCCCTTTTGGCTGAGATTTCTTCATGGTGGCAACCATGAAGATTATTTCACTTTCCAAAGGTATGCTCTTAGAGATACCAGCTAAGGTTATATATGTGAATTTGGGATACTGAGGTAATTTTTCCATTCTGAAGTTGCTATTTGTCAATCAATCAATAAACTTTTATTAATCTGTATTCTGTACAAAGAACATAAAATACCCCCTGCCTTCAAAGAACTAATATTTTATCAGGGAAAACAGCAAATACATGTTATATTGCTAGTGATTAGTTGTTTTTAGTCATATCCAACTCTTCGTAATCCTATTTGGGGTTTTCTTGACAAAGATACTGGAGTGGTTTACCATTTACTTCTACAGGAAACAGGGTTAAATGATTTGCTCACAGTTAAAAAGTGTCTGAGGCCACATTTGAACTCAGGAAGAAGTGTCTTCCTGACTCCAAGACTGGCAATGTATGTGCTGTGTCATCTAGCTGCTCACAAATACTTGTTTATGTGTGTATATACATGTGTGTGTGTGTGTGTGTATATATATATATATATGTAGATAGATAGATAGATAGAGATATATGCACAATATATAATATAAATGAAGCTAAGACATTTTAAGTATGAATGCAACAGATGATCTCTATCCTTTTTGAAAACTGAAAAGAATATATAATTGAAAGACATTCTAAGCTGATAATGGAACAGTGCATATCTGCACGCATGTGTATATGTGTGCATACATGCATGTATCTTCATATACATGTGTGTATATGCTATATATAAATATAAAGGTAAGTATTACTACCATATTTATTACTGTTAATGTTAGTTTGCCACGAATATGTAAACATTTTAAAACTGTGTCAAATGCAAAAATAAAATTGTTTCATGTGGTTATACATTTGTATGTAACACTTTCTACTTGGGCAATTATAATGAAAAATATGTTTTAAATCAACACTAGTTTTCTTTTTTTTTTATTTTACGTTTTTAGCTATTGTTGCTACCCACTGATTCACAATATGTGTGGGTTAGCTGCTATTAGGAAGCACATACAATGTACTCCATATGTATGTTCCATAGAAGCAACATGTGCAAACTCATTTTTAATTTTGGGGACCTAAGGGAAAGGGAGTGGCTGCACCTCTGAGACTGCATTTCTTTTTGTAATTGGCTGGCCCCTTCTCAGGGAATGCTCCTAATATATGCCCTCAGGTTCTTCCAGAGCCCCAGCCTTGCTGATCACTCTGTCACCCAAGTAGGCACCTTTCAGTATTTGAGGATTTGCCTTTGTATCCTGGGAAGCCTGTTTCAACATACACACACAACAGAGTTGGCTGTAACATGCCTGTCCCTCCCAGCTGACTCTGATGACGCTTTTGCCCACGTAGGTTTACGTGAACATGGTTTGTTCCTGGAAAAACAAATTCGGTATATACAGGGTGGCCCCTTTGAAACTGGCCCTAGGCTTTAACTGAAGAGTATTGTACCTGAAGTAACTTGTACCTTGCATAATGCATTCTCTCAGCTGGATCCACCACTGAACTCAAAAACACAATCACTGTCATTCATGAAGACCTCATAAGTAACAATACTACCCCCCTGCTATTGCAACAGCAGGTTATCCCAAAGATGATTTCCCTATTCCAAAATTACTTCTTCTTGGATAGAGGAGAAGCATTTCTATGTCCTGTTCTTCCCTACCTATATCAGCACAGGAAAGAGTGAATAAATAAAACGTGTGACAGAAATGATGGACTCGGAACACAAGTGGACAGAATGAGACATGTCTTTGGATATAGCCAATGCAGAAATCTGTTTTTCTTGGCTAATGCATATTTATCACAAAGGTATTGTTTTTTTTTTCTTTTTTCTTCTAATGGGAGGGAGAAAATAGATTCCTGATAATTAAAAAAAATTTAATGTTTAAAATAGAAATAAAAATGTGGTGATTTATAAGGTGGTGAGGTACTACCTCTCCCTGTTACTTACTCCAAATCTTAGTCTCTACAAAAATGACCAAATATTAAAAATGTTTTCTGTTTTCATTATTTGTTACTCTTTTCCCTTATGCTCATTGGTGTGTGTATGTGTGTGTTTGGATATTATAGAAATATATAAATGTGTACATATATGCATACTTACATATAAATGTGTATGTAATGTGGGCGTGAGTATTTATACACACACACATACACACAAATCAGTGAGCACAAGTAGAGCTATAGATAGATTCCCAAATGATTAGGATTATCATTTTCCTCAAATGGTTGGGACTATAGGTAGAACATCAGAAATCCAGGAATAAAGCTGGACCTTTGCCCCTAGAAAACTAATACACTTTAGGACTAGGTGTCTTTTGAGGTATGCCATCATTACTTCTTTGGGGTAGAAACAGACAAGTTCATCAAGAAAGTTAGAGTAGGGGCCATTATAAGTGACAACAACAGAGCAAATTATAACTGGGTTAGAGAAGAGCAGGCCTGGAACTGCTCATAAGTGTAATACCAAGGAGAAGTGAGTAGTTATACAATGTTCAAGCTGTCTTGAGAAATGCTTTGATTAAATTGGACACTGTAATGAGGAAAGCTGAAGGACTTGGAGTTCTTGCTATATGAGCATGGGTTAAAGGAAGCTGTGGAAGATAAGACCTGGGGAATGAGGCACAATACTTGTTCATCAAATACCTGATCAACTATTAAAGGAAAGAAGGATGCATCTATTTAGAAATATTAACAAATACTGAATGCAGTTTTTCTTTCATTTGTTAGAACTAAATAGAATCCCCATGATTGATACTAAGTATCCCTGTGCTCTCTCTCATTTTCTTCCTGGGCACTAAAGTTTCATGGGTTGTCACAGTTCAAGAATATAGGCTAGGTCAGTTCTTGAAAAGTCCATCCTAGGACTTATACAGAAAGCTTTTTTAGCACGATGGACCTTGGTTAAACCATCTGCTAGCATAGGCTTGATGAATCCACTATCACTTCCAAGACACAGGGAACCTTGAGAGCAGATTCCTTGTGGAAATCCAATGACCATAGATTTAGATCTGATAGGAATTTTAGGTTATTAATTCCAGCAGAGACCCAGAGAAATTAGCTGCACATAGTTAATAATTTAAAGTAACATGAAGAACTCAGGTTAGTGGTCTACAAAGCCCACAAAATGAGGCATTAAGTAGAAATTCTAAATTCTAAAAATAAAATTCCTACTTCTCAACCCTACCCCCTCCCTTTTTGTGAGAATGGTTTCTTATGGACAGTATTAGCTGGACTTAAAACATTTCCATCTGTCTCCTTATATGACTTAAGTCTTATCTAGCCTCAATAAATCTCTTATGAGATATTTTCTTTTCTGAATAGTTGTAGGTGTAGGCAGGCATTTTCAACATTTAGCTCTGATTGATAGTGTTAAGAATTATACTTGACAACAGTGATGTACTGTGAGCTTGATACTGATTCTTTCTGGTGATTCTGTGATTGTTTCTATGGCATTGAAGATAGTGAAATGTAAAAAATAGAATATTTAAATATTCACGTAATCTAGGTACTTATACTTAGAATATTAAAACTGCTACTTAGAATTTAAAACAAAAAATTGACCTCAGAAACCATGTGAGTGATACAAATTACAAATATTAATAGGAGTTAGAACAGAGAGGTTTCTCTTAAAAACACTGAATAATACTTTAACAAAAGAGTTCAGTTATTTCTAATTCTTCTTTATTTCATCTATTCCACTGATTTACTTTTCAAATTTTAAGCAGAATCAACTAATTTTGTTTACCACTGTTTTGTAGTATAATTTGAAGTCCCAAAATGTTAAACTTTTCCTTCCTATTTTTTTTTTCATTGTTTCACTTGAGAGTCTAAATCTTTGGTTCTTCCAAATGAAAGTGATTATTCCATCTAACTCTACAAAGTTTCCCATTGGCAGTTTGCTATAATACTAAAGCTACTAATTAATTTAAACAACATTGAAATTTTTTATTATATTAGCATAACTGAACCATGAACACTTAATTTCTCTGTAGATATTTGAGTTATTATTTCTTTGAATTTATAACCTTAACTGTATATGTTTGTATCTTGGTAGACTAACTCCTAGATCTTACATATTTTGGACTATCATGTTACAACATTTTCTTTTATGCAATTGATTTTGCAGACTTGCTATTTTATTGAAGCTATAAGGTCTTTTCTTGATACTCTACTATTTCCATATATACTCTGGGGGTCAGCATAGCAGAATTTGGCCCTTACCTATAGTTTACTGACCTTTAATATAAACTATCATGTCATCAGCAAATAGATAATTTTGTCTCCTATTTATTTATATTTATGACTTCAGTTTATTCCTCTTGTCTGATTTCTATTATTAACAATATTGTTTATACATTTTAGGACTTGAGTTTGAATCCAAGAACATAAAACCAAGAACATGAAAGAAGTCCCTATTTGACAAGAATTGCTAGAAAAACTATATACTAGTAGAGCAAAAGCTAATTTTAGTTTAATATCTTCTACTATATTCAAGAAACATGATTATGAAACCTGAATGTTAAAGGTAATATACAATTAGAAAAAGACATATTCAGATATTTTTCAGAACTAAATGCAAGATTTGAATTTTTAAGGAATCAAAGGGAATGAAGGATCACAAAAGATAAATAATTTTGGTTGCATGAAATTGAAAAATATTTGCAGACACAAAATTAACACAACTAGTATTAAAGGAATAGTTCATCACTGAAGCCATTTATATAAACTGTTGTTCATAAGGATTTGATATTCAAGATATATGGACAACTAGCAGAATTATATAAGACTAAAAGCTCTTACTTAAAAAAAATAGTCAAAGGATAAGAACAAAAGGTTCTTTAAAGAATCATATTGTATTATCATACACATGAAACTGTTCCATATCACTAAAAAAAAGAGAGAGAGAGAGACACAAAACTCTGAGGTTGTACCTCATTCCAGGCACATTGACAAAAATGACTAAAAATGGCAATAGTCCATGTTGGAAAGTTTTAGAAAGTTGGGCACACTAATACACTACAGATAGATCAGTTAATGAGACCAACCATTCTGAAAAGCAATTTGGAATTATGCTCCCAAAGTGACTGCCACATCATTTGATGTAGAGGTCTCACTAATTAATAAATTCCCAGTGGGTGAAATGAGAACCAAGTAAATATGTAGTAATGAATAAAACTCAACTTATGAAGAAAAATATTTTATATTTTCAGAGAAAAAAAGTCTGAAAGCAGATCCAAGAATATTTTTTCTTTACTTTTTTATTTTTCTTGATTTTTTTTCAATTTGCATTTTCTTTCACAACTTAGTTGATATGGAAATATGTTTTACATGACTGAACTTCTATAATCTGTATAAAATTACTTTTCTTCTCGATGAGACAAGAGGAGGAGTGGGAGGGAAAGAAAGAATTTGAAACTCATTTTTTTTAAAGTTAAAATTATATTTACATGTAACTAGGGAAAATAAAATATTAAAATAAATTAGGTTTTACCAATTTTTATTGTTGTTTTGTATGATCTCTTTCAACTGTCTAACAATCTCACTGAACTGTTCATCAGTGATAGCTCACAATTACATGGCTTTAAGGCTTATAAAATAAGATTAAAACCAGCATGGTACAATAAAAAGATGCTTTATTTGGAGTCAGAGGAACCCGATTCCAAAATCAGTTCCTTTTTTATTACTTGTGTGATCTTGAACAAATCACTTAACTTCTCTGGGTCTCAATTTCCCCAACTGAAAAATGATGGTATTAGACTAGATACCCTCTAAGATTTCTCCCATCTATAAATCTACACAAATATGAATGTTTCCCTCATTACAATGAAGGGCAGATAAGAACCTAGGTCTTTTTGGATAAGTTCAGCATTCTTAACAATAATCCACCTTGATTCTCATTTCAGAATGGGGTAGAAGGTGCAGATTTTGCTCTGAGATATTTGCATTTTAGTTAGTAACTCTGAAATACTAAAAAACTTTCTGGATTCAGAGTAAAATGTTTATTGTTGTTTTGTTTGCTTTTTGGAGATTAGATCTTCCTATTTGGCTAAGACTTGCATCCAGAGCCGTCTCCAGTCACCCAGATCTATATCTTGGCACTGGACCCAGGTGGCTCTGGAGGGGAAAGTGAGGCTAGTGACCTTGCACAGCCCTCCCTTACTTCAATTTACTTGCATGTCATGGCATCACCTCCTGATGTCATGATCTACATTGAGAATGAAGGACAAACAACAACCACCAGTAGTACAATAGCTTCTCTGGGCTAATTCCTTTATGCCAAATGATTAAAGTAGAAACTTTGCCTTGTTCATTTTCTGACTAGGACCAACCTATTCTTCCTTATATGGTCTAGTGGACTTGTGATCTAGGCATCTAACCATTTTGGTACCAGTTTTAGTGTAGATTTTAATTCCAACTGCAACTCAGAATTCCTGATCTCAAACAATCTTCTAGTTTCAATCTCTCCACTAGCAAGAATTACAGGGATGACTCTTCCCCACTGATCACAATTAATTCTAATGATAGAAATGCAATTGTTTTGACAGCCTCCAATAGATGAAGAGGGATTTTCAAAAAAAGAAATCAAACTATTGCTAACTGCTTAGAAGGTTATTTTTAAGATCATCTCAACACACAGAATCTGATGATTTCATGCATGGCAAGCTTTACTGACTGCAGCTCTAGCCTTGAAGAGTGCAGCTTGAGTAGCTATGGCAACATGGCATGACCGGTTTGTTGAAAAAAAAAAAAAAAACGGTGACCAAAGGACTCGTGGAGAGGACTATCTTAGAGATCTAACTGTATGAAAAACATGGTTGCTACTCCATAAAAGAAAAGAAGCAATAGTAAAGGAAGAGAAATAAAAAAGGAAGACTTTATATCTGATAACAAGTAATTTTTTAAAAAATCATTAATCTCTAACAACTTTTGTCTTCTTTCTGGTGAATAAAATCACTGTTTTATTGCTTTCTTTGGATTAAAAACAAAGAAGTGTGATTGGATTGAAATAGTCTAGAAGGAATGAAGAAGATTGTAGAAGTTTGTCAACTTTTTTCTGATTTTTTTTTTAAAGAACACCAGCCTTACATTTAGGAAGATCTACGTCCAACCCCCACTTCTAACATGCATTATCTCTGTTCATGCTGATTAAATTTCTTCTCTCTCCAAGATTAGCATTTACAGAATTCCCTACATTGGGCAATCCCAATACTAAACACATCAACAGATTTCTAGCATACTTATTAACAAATCTGAAAAGCAAACAATAGGATGTTTTGCAAAATTTTGAATATTGAATTCTCTATATACAAAGTTACAGATTTTATGGAATGTTAGAACTAGGAAAGATCTGAGAGATCTTTGAATTTAGCATACAATAATTAGTCCAAAATAATGTAATTGTATTAAAAATGTATATTTGGTAAATAAAGAGAAATTCACTCAGCTCTTCAGTCTTCCAATTTTTTTTTTTAGGGTTACTATGACTTTCCTATGTCAAACAAGTTTCATTTTTAGGGCCAGTTCAAAGGGACAGTAGGAAAAGTAAGAGATTAGTAACATTTTAGACTTCTAATCAACATAGAATAAATTACATAGTTATTCATTGTTTGGACTAAATAAATATTCACACTTATATGGTGTAATTTTGGTGACAAAGTGCTTTCTATATATGTCCAGTTTCTATCTTATTATGTGACTTTTTGATTTCTATACCAATTGTTTCAGGTTTTTATTGTGACAGTATGAAACATGGAGGGAGTGGTTGAGTAATATTAACCACTGTCACCTTGGAACTAGAAAATAATACACAATAGGACCCATTCTTGAAGTCTTAATGAGCTTTTCTTTCTTTCTTTTTTTAATTGTAAAGCACTCAGAAATTCACAGATCTGCTTTTCAGAACAAATGGTTTTTCTGAAGTCCGCTATTAAATCCTTTCAAGAAAATGGATGTGAAATGCAAAGCAAATTCTGGTTTTCCTAGGAAAACCTTGCCAAATAATGTAGGAGCTACATTGTCAGTTTTGAGGACTCTGCTCTTTTTGTTATGTGTGTGTGTGTATGCGCATGTGCATGTACACTCTGCACACTCACAAAAATGATGAGTACTGGGGGTTAAAGTGAGAAGCATAGAGAGGCTAGATTTAGGGTTGCCAAAAAATAAAAGGAATTTGTTTTTTAAAATGCAATAACATTGCTACAAATGTGCCTTTTTAATGCACAGAAGAGAACAGAAGGAAAGCTCAAAGAAAACACAGAGAAGTAGGACAGTTATGAAAATTTTTGTTGAATTTACACTATAAATCAAATGAAAATCAATAATAGACACTCAGTTTAATTTACAGTCTTATTTCTGCTCTATTATATATAGCTAATTCTTGTTTGTCATAAAGTGAATAGTTCCACTGCATTCCTCTATGGCTTTGTGGCCCCAAAAGATAGGGAAGCTTCAGTGCATGAAGCAAAGGATCCCTGGCCCTAAGCACGTAATTATTTTCAAGTGCCTTGATTTGTTACACCATATTTATCTGTGTATTTCACTTTTTTGTCTATGCAACCACTTCTTACATTTTTAATAAAATAAAGGGGGAAATATTTTTATTTATAAAATTCTCTTTTCCTTACCTTCCTAAATATTTCTATACCATTCGTTACTTCCCTCCTTCTCTCCCTATTCCTTTAAAAACAACAGAGAAGTTTCTCCAAGAAGACTCTTTTGTATTGCATCCTTCATTTGTGTGGACTAGATGGAGTGATAAGTGGACATATGAATGGAGCATTTATAAAGACTTTGCTACATACTAGACCTTACTAATAGCTGGGGATATTGTTGTTATTGGTTTTTTGTTCTAGAAGAAGACTAATGACATCATGATAGTGCTGTCTTGACTTGTGCAGGAGATATGAAAACAAGATGGTGCTTCCTCTCAAAAAGCTAAAATCTGTACAGTATAGACCTCAAATTCAAAGTTTTCAGGATATAGGGATGAAGAATCATTGAAATTAGTTTCATATACTATTTTAATTTTTTTGCTCTTTTGCTTTTTCTTTCTTGTGGTTTTCCCCCTTTGTTCTGATTCTTCTTTCACAACATGACTAATGTGGAAATATGTTTAACATGATTGTACTTGTATAACTTATATCAGTTTGCTTGCTGTCTTGGGGAGGGAAGAGCAAAATAGGGAAGTAAAAAAAATGTGGAATTCAAACATGTAGCAAAAATGAATTTTGAAACCATCTTTACATGTAATTGGAAAGAAAATGAAATACTAAAATCTTGAGGTAAATTGTCTCCAAGCCCTTTGTATATCCTTCATTCTTTCCCAGCCATTTTTCCTTGTCAGGATCCTTCAGCTTCATTCTTTCTAAATGAATGTGCCATACACCCTCCTGGAAATGGGGACAGGGGACAGGAATTATGCTTTAATTATAATAAAGATTGTTAGTGGCTTCTGCCTCCTCCTTCATAACCCTTCTATGTTCATTTAGATGTTCCCTGAATAAACAGATGGACCAGATTTTGTTTATGAGCTGATCATCTGGTATGTTTCCACTGACTGTAGATGTGCTATAACTGACGTCATCAAAACAGTTTGTCTTTCTTAATGATTCCAGCCCAGGGAAACATCAACAATTTGTGCTGCTATTTATTTGTGGTATCTGAGGGGCCTAGAAGTGATGGGTTCCATAAGAAGGTCTCTGATTGTCCTGTAGTAAAATGTAAAGAGAGGGTAGAAAAGTTATGCCTATCACCACTTTTGTTTTCTTTAATGTAAAAATTTAAATTATGAATCAATTGAAAACTCTCCAAAAAAAACCCAGGAAAACCTTGCCTCTAAAGCAGCTTAACTGTACAGTTTTGGGCCAGTCACTTAATATGTCAGAGCTCTATGCAACTTTTTAAAACTACGAATTAGAGAGAAAATGCTCACTTCAATAATAGAAAGAAATGTCTTGTCAGTATCAATGAAAACACAGGTGTAATTCCTATTCCCTAATAGCCAATGTAATACAAAATTGGAGAAAAAGTTTTAAATTCATCTGGAAAAAACAGTATAAGAACTGTAAATGCCAAATAAAGAAACTGGTTTTTAATTTTTTTTTTAATTTTGTCTTAGAATCCGGAGGGAACCACTGAATTTTCTTGAGCAAGAGAATAACATGGTCAGACTATCACTTTAAGAATATAAATTTGACATTCCTGTGTTGAATGCTTTGGAGAGGGAAGAGACTTTGAACCTAGGGAACTCAGTGAAAGATCCACTTGGTCTAAGTGGAAGGTTTTCAAGCTCTGAAAAGTAAAGAGAGGGCAGAAAAGCCTACTATCACAATCTTTTCTTATCCTGTACAAATTCTGTCTTTCCATCAATCTTTCTAGAAATATTTTACATTGTATTTTGGAAGTCTTTCTCAACATGTCAATTATGTACCTCATCTTCTTATTATATGATCAACTTGCCTCTCTTCCCAGTCAAATGTTTCCCTGTTGTTGCCTTGGATGCCATTCTTGAATATAAGCTATCACTGACATATGCTAGAGACTGGACTTTTTTCATAATAGATATATTAATTAGTCATAGTGGAACTGTGTATAGGACGTTTGAACTCACAAAAATATTATGCCAATAACTTTCCACTTCCCTCTAGATCATCTGATAATTTGAATATTCTAAAATTCCAAATCCAGCCTCAGATACAATAACTGTGTGATCCTGGGCAAATGACTTAGCCTTTTCACGTTAAGTCCAGATTAACTCCAGATGGGTTACTGTATTTGTAGTAAATGACTAATGGTCTAAAGAAGGGGTTTCTAAATTTTCTTGGTTCAAAGGTCTCTTAATGTCTTGGTAATTTTTTCATGACATTTTTAAACTAAAAGAAATATCTTACTTATTTCTTATTAAGGTGTTAAGTCTAAATTTAATTACTTAAATGTTATAATAATTTAGTAGCCAGTAGAAAATTAATGAAAATATATATTAAACTAATAAAATTTATCTTATGTGATCACAATTACTACTGGAATGTGTGTACCTGTTAGGCCCTGTACAAGTTTTCAAGCTTTCTATTCACATTATGCACTACTACCCTCACAGCTTCTTCTGTCGTGATTATCAAGAGGTTTTTGGCTTTGTTCTTGTTGTTGGAATTTTGTTGTTGTTTGTTTGTTAAAATACACTGAACCTTCAGAAACCCAGCTTCCAAAATGTGGCATCTTGAATGAGAACATTTGAGATGTGACTGGCATAGCCACAAGTATAAGTAAACCCAAATATATCTCAAATGTTTGATGATATCATCAAAAAGAATATAACTGGATTTAATGTTGAAACTGGGAATTCCTTCAAGCCAGTAGTTTGAACAGTCTTGCACAAATGTCAGGTGTCACTGTGTTTTCTTTAAAAATTTAAAGTGATCCTTCAAAGTCCTTTTAAGTTTGCAGTAGCACCACAAGCTAACTCTGTACATAGTTTGAGAATTAAGTATTTGAACCACAGGCCAATTCTAATATACAATCTGGAAAACACACATTCCTCTTGGTTTGACCTATGAGTGTTAGCAAGTCATTATCCTTACATTGACTATGGGTTTCTTTAAGTAGCCCCTGATATATTCTGAATTTTAGTGTACCCATTACAGTATCTTCTACAAATATATACATCTGGATATCCATATCCTTTGTAGAAGGAGTTCTTAACCTTGGTTTCATGGATCCCCAAGAGATCTATGGATAAATTTTAAGGAATCAAATTGAGTGATGAAAATATATATTCATTTTCACTAGCCTTTGTTTTGCAATATAATTTTTTGTACTTTGTTTTATTTATAAATATTCTTAAAAGGCGATTAGATAGTATTGTGGATAGAAACATTGGACTTGGAGTGAGGAACACCTGAGTTAAAATCTTGTCTCACACACTTTTTAGCTGTATAACCTTTGACAATTTAACTTTGGTCTGCTTTAGCTTCTTCAGCTGTCAAATGGGGATAATAATAGCACATACCTCTAAAATGTTTGTGATCATCAAATCTAAAAATATTATATAAATGCTAGCTAATAGCATTAATGGGCCATTGACTTTTCTAGAGTGCCAAAATGATCCACAAGATGCAAAAAATTAAAAACTCATGTTCTAAAGAAACTCTTCCACTAAGAATTGATGCAAGGAATCATCTGTGACATAAAAGAAAACTTTTGAGAAACATAGATTTCATTTTTTTATGAACTGATATTGATAATCATGTTGAAGCATATTATCTCTGCAGTCATACCTCTTTGAATCCTCTATGCTCTTTACATATACATGGTCAGAACTTTGTTGGAAAAGAGCCTTAGAAGCTGTATTTTGATCTATTGAGCCCTACTTTCTTATTCCATCAATAAATAAATTCAGAGGGAATTTACACTCTATATATCTCATTGGCAGTCACTTGTATTCATATCAAGATGTTTCTGCCATAGAGAATACTCAGGAAATAACCTTTTAGTCAATAATGGGTCAATTACTGACCTCAGAGATTATGCTGTTTCAGAGAAAACTTGAAGGATACACCTGGATTATGAATAAAACAGTCTCATAAAGACTAAATAAAGATAAAACTGTAGGTATAGTGGTTAACAATTATTGAAGTTTTAGTTGTCATCATTGGAGTGAAGGTTGATAAATGATAATAAAATCAATGTGAAAATTATCCTCTAGGGTTTTTTTGTTTGTTTTTTGCATTATACCTGTTGAATCATGGTTTATATAAATTTCAAACAAAAAATCATTAGCTTCATCAGTATCTTTTTTGTTAACATCTACTTTGGTACCTTTGAGTACTATTAAGATAATTCCTAGATACTCAAAGGCTATGAAGGAGGAATAAAAAATCTATTAGAATACTCTAGTTAAAAGACTTCAGTAGTTTGAATCTAGCTACACATATATGTATATATGTATAATATCTGAGGACCATACTCAAAGTCTTCAGAGAAACTTGTCAAAAGCAGACCAACTGCCCTTTCATCAGCTTTTCTAGCCATAGCAACTCATGAAAGCTGATGGAATACTACTGTTCTATAAAAAAAAATGATGAACTCAGTAATCTTTGAAAGGCATGGAAAGACACAAAATGATGAAGATGAAATGAGCAGAACCAAGTGAAGATTATAAAATGTAATAGGAATATTATTTTAAGAATGTCTTTGAGCAACTAAGTAATTTTGATTATACAAATATGTAAATTAAAAATAAAGGATATATAAAGAAAGAGGCTATCTGCACTCAGAGAAAGGACTGATAACAGAAGTATATATAGAGTAATCTTACACACACATACATACACACTTATGTGCACATACACCTATTTGTGCCTAATAATAGTCATCCCTAGGGTGAGGCAGTAGATAGAAAAAAAAAAAAAGACATTTACATAAAAACTTTAAGATTAACAAGTTGTACATCATAGATTTGCAGTTTCATGTGCAATCATGTTATGTTTTATTATGCTATGTTATATGAATGCTTGTTTTATCCTATTAATTAAAAGTAAAATAATTTTAAAACGATTGTTTTAAAAGGGCTTGGAGGAGCTGTTATGTAGATCTAGTGAGGGAGTGCTTATACTGACAAACTCATTTTCTCTTTCTGAAGTATGAGTATGTAAATAGCAAGAATCCTGTATAAAGCAGGTAGCTTCAATACATATATACAAATTTCTTTGAAAAGCAGATTAGGGTTTGATTTGGTGCTAGTTGTTTACCTGAGAGAATATTCAAGATTGATCTTCCAGCCATGAAAATGGAACCAATAGATACTACAGTAGAGTTAAGAAGAGGTTAACAGTAAGGAGAGATCCCATATTTCTCCTAGCTATCCATATAAACCTACAAAAGAATCACCTTTCTAGGTTTGTACAAGTCTAGCATTTGGTTCATTGGGAAAATTAGGCTAATTGCATAATTTATATAGATAGCTATAGTTAAGGAAGTTACCAAATTTTTTAAAAATCGTGTATCTCAGTATTTATAGGAAAAATATATTGACTTTCTCTATACAAAATCCCCAACTATCTCACCAGGGAGATGTGTTTAAAATTCTGAAATTGAAACAGATTGATGGAAAGCTTAGAAAGGTCATAAGTGCTACTGCAATTGATGTCTCAGTGCTAGTAATTTGATTGACATTTTAGTCCTTATGATAGGATAGTAGGCTTTAGTCACAGAGTAATATAATAGTTCATCTTTGTTTCTACACAGAGACAATCCTATTACATGTGGAATAAAATAACATTCTGTGTCTGTGTTACTGTATCTAGAAGGATTAGCGAAACATGATTCTGTTTTTTATGTGGCCTCCATGGTATTTGCTGGGAATATAATTTAAAGTTTATTTTGAAACTACTTGTTTTATATTTTAATTCTCCCAATATAAGTCCGCCTAGGAATATGCAAGTTTTCAGGAAATGAAAACATATAAAGATGTTTCCACAAAATAGCTATTCAAAAGTGAATTCATTCACTATTGAAACAAAGTAACTAAGCCATGTTCTGGGAGCAATTGTCAAGGATTTAGACTTTCTTTATTTCAATCCAACTGCCATATCCTGAATCTTCTCCATAGCCATATTAAGACATTGAGTCAATGATTCAATAACCATTTATTAAATGTCACTCAGAAGCAGCACAGTGAATAGAGTACTGGATCTTGAGTCAGGAACACTTGAATTTAAATTTGGCTTCCATTTACCTGCTGAGTGGCACTGGGCAAGTCATTTAATCTGTTCACATTCATTTCCTCAATTACAAAATGGGAGTAAAATAGCATCTCAGGATTTTTGTGAGGATCAAATGAATATTAGTAAATTAGTGAAATGTTCTTAGTACAGTACCTAGTACATAGTAGGAGCTAGATGATATAATATATACAGCACCAGGAGTGGAATAAGAACAACCTAAGTTCAAATGTGGCCTAAAGCACTTACTAGCTGTGTCAATCTAGGTAAGTCAAACCCTGTTTGCCTCAGTTTTCCTCTTCTGTAAAATGAGTTTAAGAAGGAAATGGTAAATAATTCCAGTATCTTTGACAAGAAAACCCCAAATGGGGTCACAAAGATTAAACATGACTAAAACAACTGAGTAACAACATCTAATGTTTATTTTCTTAAGTGCCAAGTACTGTGCTCAGCATTGGGAAGGATAATAATCATGTTTAATGTGTTTTTAAAGTCTCCTTTGCATACTCTTCAAGCATTCCCTTTCACTCTTCTACAGATTATCTGTGCACTTCAAGAGCAGCTTAGTTTAGCATTTATGACCTAATCATCAGAAGAATGGGCACTACGTGATGGAATTTGGGGGAATAGCAATTTATGAAACTAACTACTAAGGTATATAGAGATTGAGGTGTGTAGAAGAGGGAATATGAATGCCTGAGTATTGAAATCAATACCTCAATTATTTGCTATCACTATAAAATAGCTCATAAATAAAAATATCAATTTGTTTAAGAAAAAATAAGTTTTATTGAGCTATACAAGAATTTCTAATAGCAATACTTTATAGAGAACAAATTTCATCACAAAGCAAAGAGAATTAAGTCTTAACCAATGTTAATAAGGTTGTTTGACCTTCTCTAGTGTCAGTATAACATGGATCTCAGGGATAATGAATCTTAAATTCAACACTCATCCATGGATCACTGACAGTACAAAATTGTCTCGTATTTTTGGGTTAAAATATCAAATCACTGGACAACACATTCATACTTGCTGGATAGCTATTATATTATATATCCACTTGCCCTATAAATAATACTTAAGAAGAGTTTAACAATTTCAAACTGAGTCTCAGTCTAGTTTCCCTATGTGCCAACAGTCATATCTTAAATGCCAGCTGTGGGCAAGGCACAGTGCTGGGCACCAGAGATCAAAGATAAAAAGCATAATCTTTGCTCTCAAGGAATTTGCATACTAATAGTGGAGCTTTAATATGTACACAAAGAAATAATGATTCCAGTAGATTGTGGTAAGAACAAGACAGATCCAGACAGAGTACTCTGGAAAAATTTAAGAAGCTAATTTCAGCTGCCAAAGTATACTAAGGAAGCCTTCCTTGAGAACCAGTGGTTCTCAAACTTTCGTTCTCCGTATCTTCATGTCGTTAAAAAAAAACTATTGAGGATCTGTTCAAAGAGTTTTTGTTCACATGGGTTATATTTATAGCTATTTACTATACTAGAAATAAAAAATAATTTTGAATTTGTAGACCCTCTGAAAGGGAGACTCCCAATTCTTTGGACTACACTTTGAGGCCCACTGATAGAACTTGAATTTTTGTTCCCTTAGCTTGATTTTCCTCTATTTCTTTGTCCAAAGGGATGTTGGATTTGATTTTGAAGTTTGAGATACCTTATATTTTTATTTGTGGCTCCAGATGCTTTAAACAATTGTCACCTGATTCCTCTTTTACCCTCTTAAGTCACTCCATTGCACACATGTGTTAAATAATTTCACTCAATAAGCATTTAAGTTCCAGATAGTACTATGTTCCATGTACTGGGGGATGGGGGTGGGGTGGGAAGGGGGAATAGTATGACAGAGTGGATAGTGACCATGAGTAAGTCACTTAACTTCAGGTAACTCTTTAACTTATAGGTATAAATTATAGGTAATTCATCATTGTACATTGGTGGAAGCCATTTTTACATTGCAGAGGGGAGGGAAGAGGAATGGTCCTTGAAAAATGAAATAAATAAAAGATATTGGCCTTCCTCCATAATATACATGGATGTATGCATATAGACATACATACATCCATGCATTTTATATTGTGCTAGGTTCTGGGCAAAACACAAAGAAAAAAAGTGATGTGATTTTGTGCCCAAGGTCAAGAGCAAATCAGATTAAAAAGCCAGAAATAGAATAGAAATTTCCAGCTTCCAACCAAAACTATTAACCATGTATCCTTCCTAATTTCATTTAGCTTAATTTCAGAAACAAAATAAATTTAGAAGG
Source organism: Sarcophilus harrisii (assembly GCF_902635505.1). NCBI lineage: Eukaryota > Metazoa > Chordata > Mammalia > Dasyuromorphia > Dasyuridae > Sarcophilus > Sarcophilus harrisii. Next base: position 149,248,308 of record NC_045426.1, on the reverse strand, counting down.
ACATGATCAAAGAGCCAATGCTAAAATTGTTCCTGCCACAAATTTGATAGAAGTTTTCTCTGTTTTCATTATATTATATATATATATATATTTAATTTGTTATATATATTTGTTTAATTTGTTGCCTTCATATAAATGGCAGCAACCAAAACAAAGACTTTTGAGATTTCTCTGATACTGTTTATGATGTTTCCATTTTGAAGAGCAGAAATAAATGATAAGAAGTAAACAGAATTAAGAATTAAGCATCTCATGCTGCACTAAATTTTGCTGCCGATTCTGCCAGTGCTCTGTAAATTTCCATGAGATCTCACAGAGATCCCCAAAATTGCTGGAGTGGATTCTTTTTTTTTTTATTTAATAGCCTTTTATTTACAGGATATATACATGGGTAACTTTACAGCATTAACAATTGCCAAACTTCTTGTTCCAATTTTTCACCTCTTACCCCCACCCCCCCCCTAGATGGCAGGATGACCAGTAGATGTTAAATATATTAAAATATAAATTAGATACACAATAAGTATACCTGACCAAAATGTTATTTTGCTGTAGAAAAAGAATCAGACTCTGAAATATTGTACAATTAGCTTGTGAAGGAAATCAAAAATGCAGGTGTGCATAAATATAGGGATTGGGAATTCAATGTAATGGTTTTTAGTCATCTCCCAGAGTTCTTTTTCTGGGCATAGCTAGTTCCGTTCATTACTGCTCCATTAGAAATGATTTGGTTGATCTCGTTGCTGAGTGTGGCCTGATCCATCAGAACTGCTCATCATATAGTATTGTTGTTGAAGTATATAATTATCTCCTGGTCCTGCTCATTTCACTCAGCATCAGTTCATGTAAGTCTCTCCAGGCCTTTCTGAAATTATCCTGTTGGTCATTTCTTACAGAACAGTAATATTCCATAATTTTCATATACCACAATTTATTCAACCATTCTCCAACTGATGGACATCCATTCAGTTTCCAGTTTTTAGCCACTACAAAAAGGGCTGCCACAAACATTCGTGCACATACAGGTCCCTTTCCCTTCTTTATAATCTCTTTGGGATATAATCCCAGTAGTAACACTGCTGGATCAAAGGGTATGCACAGTTTGATAACTTTTTGAGCATAGTTCCAAACTACTCGCTGGAGTGGATTCTAGTGAAATATCCCTCCCCACTCATAAGAATGCTTAGCAGTGAATATAACTCCGCCATAGTACTCAAAGACTGTAGGGGAAAAGTTTTACATAACTCTTTACTTATTGTGTCCTCTATTAGATTGTAAACAACTTGAAGGTAAGGACCATGTTTCTGCTTTTCTTTTTATTACCATTTAGCACAATGCAGGCATTCACATAGTAGGCAAGAAATACAAGAATAGCTATGTTGAAACAAAATGCATATAGAGGAAATTAGAGATAATCTCAGAGGAAAGGCACTAACATTAAGAGGAATTTAGCAAAGCCTCTAGTAGAAGGTAGAGTTTCAGCTGAAACTTGAAGGAAAACAGGAAAGTTTGAAGGTGAAGGTGAGAAGGAAGCAAATCTGAAGCACGAGGGAATATCAACAGAAAGCTGCAAATGGGGAGAGGATGTTTTTTCTATTAGCAGTAGCAAAATGGCCAGTGTCACATGATTAGAGAGTATATGGAGAGTATTGAAATATCAGAAGACTGGCAAGGGGGGCAAGCTAACCCACTATACACTACTATTGCCAATAAGAAGCATCCATGTGCACAATTCCATTGCACACAAAAACTTCCTGCCAAATAATACTTTGACTGTATGCTATTGATAGAGTTCTTGCCAATTTTTGTGTGGTACCCTATTTTATATTCAGTGATATGCTGATAAATGTTTAACAACCAGATTTCCAAAAATACAAAACACACATTATTAACATTTTTCCATCACTTTCTTAATTCTAGACATTAAACAAAGTAGTCAGGTTCTGATTTGTAGCATTTGCTGACTTCTGAAATATAAATGCTCACATTGAAAACATGACAATAAGCCTTACTAGTTGGTTTGAATTAATTTTTGCACACTTTTAGTGGGTCAATTTCATTTTTATTGCCAACTCTAGAGAGCAGATATACTAATACAAGGATTCCTTGTATCTTTAACCAGATTATTGCCAATTTGGCAATGTGTTTTTCCAAATGAAGCTTATTTAAATTACAGTTACAGAAAACATGTTTCATGTAACACTTGACAAGCACTTAACAAATGGTCATTGATTGACTGTGCTGATGCCACTCTTCTTAATTCCAACATATGCCAGGACTTCCCTAGCTCATTCTTTCAGAACCCAAGGGAGTCAGTAGTGACCCGTATTCTTTTGCATCTGTTTATAAATTATTTTTTGCGTGTCATTTGTTCCAGCATTTTCCCAAGAAAATAGATTAAGCTATGGTTCCATGACTTCCAGAGTTCCCTCCTGCTTTAAAAAGAAAATAAGAGAATTTAAATTAGTCATTCAAATTAGAAACTGTTGGGCTATGTCTAAATTTTGTCATGATTCCCAGTTTCCATCAAACATCTGTACTTTCTTACAAATGTGTGTAAAATCTAAAATTTCAAGCTAATATGTTGTTTTGCTTTTTGACATGTAGACATAGCCTTTTTGTAACCCTATGGAAAACAGTGTTAGTTACACAAATTCTGAGAAACATTGTTTTACCTATGGAAACTGTGAGAATTTTTAGTGAAGACTATTATAGATGGAGCTCTTTGACTCAGTTGTGACATTCATTAGGCGACAGTGAATAGATGTCATATGATCATAAATGATCATTGTTGTTACCCCCACTGTCCAGACCCATTTCAATAAATTGGGCCTCTGTGGAAGATAGTATTTTACTTTTTATTGTTTTTTCTCTTTAAAAAAAATAATAGCCTCTTTTTTTCTTTATTAAATTTTAATTTTTTTAAACAATAAATCTCAACAATAACTTTTCTTCTCCCCACCTCTCTTCCCAAAGAACAATAAAATACTTATGAAAAAATTTTATAACCAAACAAAAAACAAATTCCCAGATTGTATATATACAAAAATGTATATCTTATTTTACCCATTGAATACATTAACTCTCAGTCATGCAGTGTCTTCCTTATTCTGGATGGAGTCATGGTTGGGCATTAAGAGCTCAGATAGAGATCTTAAATCTTTAAAATTGTTTTTTTTTACAATGTTGTTATCATCGTATAAACCATTCTTCTGGCTCTCCCTGGCGCTGTTGGCTATAGAGGCCCAGTGTCTGAGTTATCAGATTTTATTTTTCATCTTATTCTGGCATTGTTGTGTTCAAAGATAATTGGGATATTAATCATTACCATCTTCTTCCTAGGGTTAGAATGGGAAGGGGCAGCCATTGTTGTAATATAATATTCGGGGGAAAAAACTGATCACAGAGATTGATTACACATTTATAATTATTTTTAATTCAAAAAAGTAACCTATACCTAGAATTTAGCTCAAAAGGTTCTTTGATTGTTTTTATTTCGGGCTAAAATATCTAACTGAGAGACCTTCCACCGGACACAAAGAGATATTTCTCAGGAGGGAAGTAATCATTACAAATGATGAATAAATATTATGTTTTGTAACTTTCATAGTGCTCAGCACATATGCATATTTGATCCAAGAAGTTTACAGAAAAAATAAATAAACTTCATTCACTTCTGTATTTCAGCAATCTATCAAATCGTCATGCTTGTATTCCTGCTTTTTGTTTTCTCAAGACACTAGATCATAGGAAATTATTTTTATCTGTGATCTAGAAATACAAAAATTAGCACTTTGTTTAAATTTCTCCTTTTCTATGTATTATATTGTTGTTTACAGGTGTTATTTTGTTTTGTTTTGTTCTGTTCTGTTTTTTGTTCATCCCTTTTCCATGGCTTTTGTAAAGTGCTATCACATTGATCTTAGTTTCTTTCACCCTGAACTTAAGAGTAGAATAATTTTGTTGTTATTTTATAAAATAACAATATACATATAAAAAATAAAATATACATATAAAATAAAAATATACAATAACAATATACATATAAAATATAAAATATACATATAAAATAAAAATATACGGTAGTGATGCAGTGTGGATAAATCCATGAAATTCCAAATACTGGATATAAATAGAATCAAGGAACATGAAATAATTGCTCCCATTTATACAATATTTTAGAAAGTACAAATATTGTCTCTATAGCTTTGTATGTTAGGTAGGACTGTTAGCCTCTTTTTTTTTACAAATGAGAAAATTCAGGTCCTGAATGCTAACTAACTTGATCAGGGATTACACTATTAAATGAAAAGGTCAGAAATCTTCCTTAGACCTCAAGTTCATTGATAAATAATTGATTGCTACAGAAAATTCTACAGAGTACACACCATGTATTGAGAAGATCTTATTGTGATAATATTATTTCTATTTAAATTTCTGGAAAAGAAATATCCTTGAAAATAAATGACAGACATTACAATAGAAAATTCTCCTGAGACACTGGAAAGACAAATTGGCTCAAGAATAATAATGGAACTAAATCTCTTATTGAACTGTCCTATGGATAATGTGTTTACTTTACTGTTTAGTTTTAATAAGCAAAAGGAAAAACTCACCAAAAAGAAAGAAAGATGATTGTTGCAGTTGGAAGACAGGAAGTCTTACTTCAAGTATGAGTAAAATTAGATAGCCCCAGGAATTCTTCCCCATGTGGAGATTATATGACTCAAATGCAATTTGAGTTTAAATAACAAGATTTCCAAATTTTCATATGCACACATATATGTATGTACATGCATATCTATTTACATGTATATACAAATGTTTGTTCATAAATATAATATATCACATATTAGTATTAAAAATCATCACAATCTGATGTGACAAAAGACAGATATAACTAAACTTTTGAAAGGAAAATTTCTGAATAAGAGTTGTCCATGGTGTCTGTAGGAATTAAGCTTAATTTAATTTTCCCTCTATCTAATATCCATTAAAAGCCATATAACATTGGGTTTCTTCAGGAAAAATGGCCTGAATACTTGTCAGACTGAGTTTTCGTTAAAGAAAAATTTCTTTTTGGTGGGAAAAAATACAATTCATTTTATGCGTTTCTTTTTATCACATTAAAAGAAATAGCAAAAAACTTCAAATAAATATACATGTGTGTATTCATAAATGGGAGTATTATATAATATGTGTAAGCAAAGAGTATGTACCCAAAGTCTTAGTGCTCTAATTAGCACTTTAAACTGCATTAAGACTTTGGGGACATTGTGAGTATATTATATCAATTTATTAATTGCCCCAAAATATCTTTCTTTTCCAACTGAATTTTGACGAAATATTGTCATTAAAAACTAACTAGGAATGAAACTATGTCTGAATTTTTAAACTATAATGTGAATTTAAGTTCATTATCACCAGTAGTGAGAATAAGGAAATATTTATCTTTCTAATTGTGATTGGAAAGATTATACCTTTTCCACACTAGGCAGATTTCTGTAATCTGTAGTGAAAAGAAGGAAGGGAGGGAGGGAAAGAAGTACTCATTATGCTGTACTTAATGTCTTGACAGGATGATAAAGTCTTCTAAACTGTAAATTTTAGGTCAAGAACTTTTCAATCAAATCAAATATACTTATAAGAAAAGGTATATATGAGAGGGGAGATATATGTAGAGGAAAAGAAACCTGAAGGAATCTTTTTCATACTAGTCACTATTCTGTCTTATCACTACATCTGATTTTGTACTCATCATTATCTACTATGAACTGTTAAATATGATTTCCTATCTTGCCTTTTCCTGTCATACCATAAGCTAGGGAAACTTAGTCATGCCAGTTAACCTCAGACATTCTGTGGTCTTAAGGAGCTATATAGTTCATGTTTGCATGGTACTTGGAACTTTTCAATGCATTCACATATATGATCTTGATTGAGCTTTACAACAACTCTATGGGGAGTAAAGTGTTATTATTTTCCTCATCTGCAAGAGTCCACACATAAACATAGGGAGAAGTAAAATGTCCACTTCCAGAGTTTGAGATTACACTTGTAATAATACAAGACAAGACAGGCAGGAATTTATTGCTATGAGTAAAGCTGTAGAATTTGGATATTCCTAGGAATATTTTATTACAAGTATAGGAGTGAAATTTGTTTTTGAAGCAGAAATTTGCCTTTGTTTTTGTTTTTCCCAAAAGGAATCTGGCTCAGATTAATGCCCAGAAATCTGGACTCTGAGATGCAAAGGCACCCAAACAATTAGTGGTGTTTAATCTGTGTCATAAAGTCAATGGCAGCTGGATGCTTGATAGTTTTTGGTGAACATGTCCCAGAATCAGAATTCAATAGACTTCATCATGTATTACTGAATAAATTAATTCCTATTGAAACGAGCACTTATATGGCTGTCCTTAAATAAACAAGTTGAGTTAATTTTTTTTGTTGTTCCATACTCTATACCCTTCTAAATTAAGCTACTTAGTGTCACTTGGTATGTGTTTATATACACACACATTTATATAAACATGTTTGTGTGTATGGATATATATATATATATATATATATATATATATATATATATATATCTCCATCTATCATCTCCACACATATGTGTCTCTCTCTACATATCTCTGTCTAGAAGTATAGGGAGACAGTTACGTGGCTGAGTGGATAGAGTGCTAGGCCAGAAGTGAGAAAGACCTGAGTTCAAATTCAGGCTCAAATACTTAGTAGCTGTGTGATCCCAGTCACTTAACCACTGTTACCCTTAATCCACTAGAAATGGAAATGTCAAACCACTCCTTGATCATTGCCAAGAAAATCCCAGGAACAGTATTAGTATGCTATGGTCCATGGAGGCACAAACAGTCAGACAAAACTGAATGACTGAACAACAGTAGTTGTATATATGTTTAGGTGTATGTATACACATATATACATACATGCATATATATATATATTATATGCACATATTTTAATATACTACAAGAAAGATTGTATCTTGTAATTGAGAATTTATATCATTTTGCTTTTAGATTAATTTCTTTTTAGGCTCTGTATTAACATTATATTTTATAGTTAAAAGATGGTATTTTAGTATGTGTGTGGTTCTAATGAGCTCATGACAATACAGTTAAAATTTATGATTCATTCAGAGTTAGGAGAAAATATTTTACATACTCAATGTGCTATGAAATGATATAATAACCAAAATATTTTTTCTTAAGCTTAAAGATGACTTTATAGCAAGCATTTTGTCTTTAATAAAATTTTAATTTAATTTTAATTATAAAAAAATCTGACATGTTAATTCAACAGGAAGACAGGAATCTAATCTATTATTGATATGTATGGTAATGGGACAAAGTGTCTAAACACTCCTCAGGTTTAGAGAAAAGATTGGGAGTTTGAAAACCTGAGTTCAAATCCCCGATATTATCTGTGTGACTTTTGAGTCCTTATTTGTAAAATGATGGGAATGCAATTAGATAACAATTAAGATGCCTTTCCACTTTACATTCTCTCATCTATAACATTAATATTCCATTCTTCTTAAGAATTCACTCCTGAAAAGTCTATTTGTCTCATTTTTATCAGTGTCTTGTCATTCTTACTTGTTTGATACAATTTCTTAGGATCTGGATTGTAAGTTCATATGAAGGTACTCCGATTTTAGAAATGGTGATTGAGAAGGTGAGTTCAGATATTAATAGATAAAGTTGAGATAATTCTTATTAGTCTCTGTCAACCACTAGTAAAATGGAGAGGTTAGTGTGAATACCGCGTATTTTAAAATCAGCCGGAGTCAGGTATTCAGTTAGGGGGAAATCGTCAGTCTTTATTCTCAGTGAAGAAAGATTGGAGGTGGAAGAGAATGGGCAATAGCAATGTGTGTACCTGAGTCAAGAAGCTAGCTAGACCAGCAGCCACACGACCAGCAGCTAGGAGCTGCTCTCTCTTCCTCTTAGTGCTCTTATCCTCTCAGATAATGAACACTATAAGGATTACAGCTGTAAGGGAAATGAAGGAGCCAATTGAGGATAGTACATTTCATGCTGTGTAAGTATCTGGATAATCTGAGCATCGTCGAGGCATTCCTGAGAACCCTAGGAAGTGTTGTGGGAAAAAGGTTATATTGACGCCTACAAATATAATAGAAAAGTGAATTTTTGCTCATGTATCATTTAGTATGTAGTCTGTAAATAGAGGGAATCAGTGGACAAAGCCTCCTATAATTGCAAAAACGGCACCTATAGATAGGACGTAATGGAAGTGGGCTACTACGTAGTATGTGTCATGAAGGACAATATCTAAGGATGAATTAGCTAATACGATTCCTGTTAGGCCTCCAATTGTAAAGAGAAAGATAAAGCCTAGAGCTCATAACATTGCTGGAGATCATTTAATATTACCCCCATGTAATGTAGCTAGTCAGCTAAATACTTTTACGCCTGTAGGAATATTGATAATTATAGTAGCTGATGTAAAATATGCTCGTGTGTCAACATCTAGTCCTACGGTGAATATGTGATGAGCTCATACAATGAAGCCTAGGAAGCCAATAGATATTATTGCTCAGACTATCCCTATGTAACCAAAAGGTTCTTTTTTACCTGCATAGTATGTGACAATATGAGAAATTATTCCGAACCCTGGTAAAATCAGAATATATACTTCAGGGTGGCCAAAAAATCAGAATAAATGTTGGTATAAAATAGGGTCTCCTCCTCCAGCAGGATCAAAAAATGTTGTATTTAAATTACGGTCTGTTAGTAGTATTGTGATGCCTGCTGTCAGTACTGGCAATGAAAGTAGGAGTAGGACTGCTGTAATTATTACTGATCAAACAAATAATGGTGTTTGATATTGAGATATTGCAGGGGTTTTTATGAATAAGTTGTAATAAAGTTACTAGCACCTAGAATGGATGAAAAATGCAGGGTGAAGCGAGAAAATAGCTAACCACAGAGGCCCCTGCGGAACTAGGTTACCGCAAAGGATGATAAACTGTTCATCCAGTCCCAGCCCCCAACTGTTGAAGACGCGGAGGAGAAGAAGGAATGAAGGTGGGTCAGAAACTCTATTATTTATTGAGGGAATGCTAAGTGTCAGAGCTCCAATTATTAGGGGACTGCGTTCCAAAACCCAATTATAATGGGTATAATTATGAAAAAATTATAACAAAGGCATGGGCAGTTACAATTAATTAGATCTGATGCACCGATAAGAGGTTTTTGACCCAGCCTGTGAATTAAGAGATTAGAGTGTACCAACTAGCCTGCTCAGGCCCCAATAGTAATAAAGAGTTGTGTCTTTTTGGTTTGTGAGAAAAGTCAATGAGTAATGAAGAGGTAAATGGTGGGATAAATTAACAAATTCAAAAGAAGAGATAGAATCTCTTTTTGCCTTTTAAATTAAGCCAAATGGGATTAGCACCAAGAAAGGGGGATAAAAAACCCTCCAGTTTGAGGTAAAGATTTTATTAAGATTACCCTCTCAATTTCCCCTTTTTTTACAAGGCAGGATTTTGGATGACTTCAAAGGAGGATTTAAATGCTTAAGGCTTTAAAGGCCTTTGGTGGATTTTTGAACCGTTTTTAGTGGTTGGTTTATTAAAGTTGAATTGCAAATTAAGAAGTGGAAGGCTAGGCTTATATAGAAATTTAGCTTAATTAAAGTGTTGAATTGATTGATGCAAGATAAAGTCTTGAGTTCTTAGGGTTGAGAGTGTAATAAATATGGGGTGAGAGGGAGAGGAGGCCAGAGATTACTGTTGGGAAAATTGAATGGTTTGTATTAGTTATTATATCATTGATTTTAGAATTATTGGTGATGGGAATAGGGAGGCGGATGCTAGATAAGTTTATATAGGAAAAAGATTTAGTAGGGCAGAGAGGGCTTTAATGTGGCAGAGGAGTTCCATTAAATTAACTTGCAAAATGTTTTAGGTATGAAGCCAAAGAGGCGGAGGGCCTCCCAAGGACAGAAGAGTGAGGAGGAGGATGATGGTTGTGTAGGGATTTGTTTTTAGGCCTCCTAAGGATTTGATTTAGTTTTAGTTAAGGGTTGGGAAATGTAGTTAAAGTGGCTATAAAAGATAGTAAGTGTTAGGATAGTTAGGGTGGGGTTAATTTGTAATAAATTACTACAGCCATATGGACGTGGGACAAACAAGCAGATCTTTCCTGGTGGGTCTGATTAGCCGCCCAGCCCCTACAAAAAATAGATAGAATTGCTAGGATTACTAGGATTTTTATATTAAGGTGAGGGGCGATTTGGAAGAGAATAGCAGTGGGAGCAAATTTTTGTCATGTTAAAAGGATTATTCCTGTTAGTAGTGGGATTCCTTGTGTCACTTCTGGTACTCAGAAGTGAAAAGGGGCGAGACCTAGTTTGACAGCTAGAGCTAAGGTTATTGAGAGGGAAGCTCAATTGTCTGAAAGTTGGATTAAGGTTCAATCCAACCCAGGCTCAATCTCTTCCAGCTTCTCTTCCTGTCTCTCTCTCTGCCTCCACCCACCAAAATCGTCATTTCCTATACAACACATCAGGACTTGCACAGAGAGTGGGCAGGGACCATTCTTTATCCACTCATGTATATTAGTAGAGTATAGCCCAATTACTATTTAGCCTCACATCTGCCTCCACCCACCAAAATCGTCATTTCCTATACAACACATCAGGACTTGCACAGAGAGTGGGCAGGGACCATTCTTTATCCACTCATGTATATTAGTAGAGTATAGCCCAATTACTATTTAGCCTCACGAGCTTGGGACCTCAGTGCATCAACTCAAGCCTCAGCCCATTACAGTTTAGGGTCTACCTCTAGAACCCAATAGCTCCATACAAATGCAAAGAGATGGGCAGTGTCCAAGAAAGGAAATCCACTCTCATGGCAAATATAGGACTTGACAAAACTAATGATCATACTTTATATTAACTTTTTAATAAATGCATGTTGGTGGATTTAGAAAACTGGGGGAAACTTGGCCCAGCTGCAAGAGGGCATGGCAACCTTCTGTATATAGAACTCAAAATTTGAGTTTCACTTCGGAAATCCATGCTTTTACAGCAACTAACATTTATCAACACTGATCATTTACAGGGTACTGTGCTAGGGACTGGACATTCAAACAGTAGTGAAATGATCCTTGTTTAAAAAAGTTACTTTCATGGGTAGAAGACAAACATAAATACATAGATAATACAATGGATGGAAAATTGAGGGAGCAGACAATAATAACCAGGAGACATTAGAGACAGAGATGACAACCTTGTTAAATCTTAAAGGAAGAAAGTGATTGTGGGAACCAGAGGTGAAAAGGGAGCACATTCCAGATATGAGAAATTACTTGTATGATGGCACAGAAAGTGGATTGTCACTTTTAGGGAAAGGCCAGCCATTCCTGTTTGGTTTGAACATAGAACTTTTGAAGGGTTCAACAGGAAATAAAGCTATACCTGTAAGGTATGATTTGGAAGTAGTATTGAGTTTCACTTAAGGCCCAGTTTCTGTCTAGCCAAAAGATTAGATCCTGGCTACATTCCCACTTTTCTCAATAGGAAGAATAGCTCTCTTATGGTATAGCTTGGCTGGACTTGTTGGTGGTCACTCATATTGCTTGGCTGTTTTGGGAAATGGATGGCTGTTTTTCTATAGCTTCTCTGAATGTGACAATTTTGACTATCAAGTTAGCTATTCCTTTCTCAGCTATATTTAAATTAGAACTTACCTATGGTATTAAATAATTAACAATCACTAAAAATGCATTCTTCACAAAGCCCAGCTCAGGATATTTAATAATTGATCACTCTTGTATTTGTAGACTCTCACAAAGAGTTTTCACAGCTTTCCCCAGATGACATAGCTTATTTCTTGAAAATTAATGTGACTCTTTAGGAACATTTTCTTGCTATTTTCTATTATTCAACATGTTCCTAAAACTGTCTGCTTTCGAAGATTTAGATAGTGACTTGTTTTATCTTCATTTCCTCAGTGTGTTCTTTGTTAATGTGGCACTTTATGCTGCTCTATATAATCTCTGTTGAGGCTTTCTCATTATGGTCCCGAGCCTGTTCATCTCCAGGGTTTCTTCCAGATCTAAGAATTTGTGCCCTTTATAGTTTTTTTTTTCTGCTAAGTTTTAAAGGTCATGTGTCTTCTACTTGCTTGAGTCAAAACTAAGCTACTTATGACCAGAGTAGAGTAGACAAGAATCAGACTGGGGCTTTAGACATCACCTTTTAATTTAATCCCCTTATCTTGCAGTTGAGGAAACTGAGAAATTAAGACTTTGTCAAAGATTAGAGGTAATAAGCAGAACTGAAATTATTGTTTTAAGGAAATCAGAGTTAAGTGACTTTCTCAGAATCACACAGCTAGTAAATACCTAAAGCCAGTATTGAATTCAGGTCCTTTTGACTCCAGAGAAGGTACTCTATCTACTATGCCATTTAGCTCCCTCTAGACAGGAATTAGACAGAGAAATGCAAATTAAGACAACTTTGAAATACCACTACACACCTGTCAGAATGACTAGGATGATAGAAAAAGATAATGCTGAATGTTGGAGGGGATATGAGAAAACTGGGACACTGATACATTGTTGATGGAATTGTGAATACATCCAGCGATTCTGGGGAATGATTTGGAAATATACTCAAAAACTTATCAAACTGTGCATACCCTTTGATCCAATAGTGTTATTACTGACCCAAAGAGATCTTAAAGAAGGAAAGGGATCTGTACGTGCAAGAATGTTTGTGACAGCCCTCTTTGTAATGGCTAGAAACTGGAAACCAAGTGAATGCCCATCAATTGGAGAATATCTAGATAAATTGTGGTATATGAATGTTATGGAATATTATTGTTCTGTAAGAAATGACCAGCAGGATGAATACAGAAAAACCTGGAGAGATTTACATGAACTGATGCTAAGTAAAATGAGCAGGATCAGTAGATCATTATATACTTCAACAACAATACTATAGGATGATCAATTCTGATGGATGTGGCTCTCTTCAACAATGAGATGAACCAAATCAGTTCCATTTGTTCAATAATGAATAGAACCAGCTACACCCAGTGAAAGAACTCTGGGAAATGGATGTGAACCACTACATATCAATTCCAATCCCTCTGTTTTTGTCCACCTGCATTTTTTTATTTCTTTCAAAGGTTAAGTGTACATTATTTCAAAGTCCGATTCTTCTTGTGCAGCAAAATAACTGTATGGATATGTATACATATATTGTATTTAACATATACTTTAACATATTTAACATGTATTGCTCTACCTGCCATCTGGGGGAGGGGGAGAGGGAAGGAGGGGAAAAATTGGAACAAAAGGTTTTGCAATTGTCAGTGCTGAAAAATTACCTATGCATATATCTTGTAAATAATAAAACAAACTATAATAATAATAATAATAATAATAAAGAACTGGGATTAGATCTGGAAGTCCCAAGTTCTAACCAGATCTTTTGTGCCAAGAATGCCTTTGTCCATCTGATAAAGACTATGAACTCCTCATAGTACTATTGTTAGCTGCATAAAATAAAATGTACTAAAAGGAAGCCAATTATAGTAAAATATTATCATTTTTTAAAAATCCATGCAAAATGTTTGATTACTGCACACATATAAACTATATCAAATCACTTTCCTTCTCAATTGGGGGGGAGAGAATTTGAAATTTAATTTTAAAAAATGAATATTAAATATTTTTACAAGTAATTTGGGAGGGGAAATAAAAAATAAAAAGTCCAAAAACTAAGGTTAAGAATTCCTGTGAATCAAAGCCCTCAACTTGTACAAACCTTTCTGAGGTTGGACCATAGTTGCTCAAATGGCAGAAATGTCTCACCCAGAAAGGGAAAAGATACAAAATAATAAATTTCTAGAGGCCTGCTCTTCAGATCAATAGCCTCCAGAAGAGAATCCCCCTTTACAAACCCTTTGAACATGGCTACCATATATAAATCTGAAATTTATATGCTGTGTCCCAGACATGTATAAAGGTGAAATTCCCACTTTAATAACTCAGTCTCCATCTAGTCTTAGGGGCAAGAGATGAAACTGCATTCTCTATTCCAATTTCCCATTCCCAAGCATCTTCAGCAAGAGCTTTTACTCTTCCTCTAGCTGCCATTTGAAAGCACCTTGTTTACTAGTGGAGTCACTAATGAGTTCCACTATTTAAAATTTGTTGTAGGAGGTGTCTAAACAGGTATGCTTCCAATGACTCTATTTTATGGTTGATTCATTCCATGACACTGGTGGAAACAGTTTGCAGTTATCTCTGTTTTGCCTGACAGGTTTAATGCTATCATATTTCAGGATTTGTATCTCAACTACCTAGCCTCTTGTTCCAGACTGATGCCTCTAGATATCAAGTCGTTAATTAGGGACTTACCTACTCTAATCTAGATTAGCTAGATGGTAAAGTAGATAAGAGTACAAGCATGAAGTCAGGAAGCCTCATTTTTTTTTTTTTTTGAGTTAAATTCTGGCCTCAAACACTTTTGCTTGCTGTCTCGGCAAGTCACTTAACTGCTTCAATTTCTTCATCTATAAAATGAATTGGAAAAGAAAGTGGTTAACTATTCCAGTATCTTTGCTAAGAAAACCCCAAATGAAGTCACAAAGAGTTGGACAAGACTAAAATGACTGAACAATAATAATAATCTTACCTAGGGCTATATTCTAATAGTCTTTTTAAAGACAGGAAAAATATTTTAATTTTCTCTCTGCCACAACTTAATTTCTCTATCTTCCTTTTCTTCATTCAAAGTAGAAAAAAGAAAGAATGAAAAGTGTTATTTCTATTCTGCTCACAACAGAAAAGGTGCCCGCAGAGATTCCACTCACAGATCTGGATTCAAATTTGCTAGAGCAACACATGTACTTTACAGCTGCATTAATTTTCTTAAATGGTTTGCCCTTGGTAGTATGAACAATGTGTTTAAGGATATCACTACTCACCACCCTGTATTGCTTAGAGATGGTATTGCCTTCTAGTGTTGTCAATTCTATCATCCCTCTAACAAGTAGTAGGGACCAAACTTTTTATACTTTTACATCAAACTACACAAGTACCTTTCACATTATTAGATTTATGCTCTGCACTTCTTCCTCCACATACCCCACTCCCTTTATGCATTTGGTATACCCATGTCTGAAAACAAATATGAATCCTTTGGGGAATGAAAGAACAGTGAGCCATGTTTTGACCCAACATATTATGTTTTGTCAAATCTCTTGCATTTTGGATCTGACTTGTAAATAACATCTAAGTGTTTTCCAATTTAAAAGAATCATATTTGAATCTTGGTTTCAATGAAAAGACACATTAGTCATCTAAAATCAAGAATTATGTTAGTTGGTATCCATTCCTTTTGGGGGAAGGGATATAAATACTTCAAGAAGATTATTAGATTTCCTTAGCTTAAATTTTAATATTTTTTCCTGAAAGATGAGCTCTTATACAAAATAAAACCAATGAGAAAGTCATATGACTGATATTTGGGAGGGCATTTACAAATTTTATGAGAGGAAAAATGTTTTGGCAGCAAGTTTAGGGAATTTATTTTTAAAATAACTTCCAGTGTTTTATAAAGCCTATCAGCATTTTTCTTAGTATTGGCGTATCTTGGAATTAGAGCTAGAAAGAACCATACTGGTCATTATGTCTTGCTCCCTCTTTTTGCAAGGAGGAAACTGAGTCCTGGACTGGTGATATAGGTTGCCCAACATCATGCAGGCACTATGTATCAGAACTAGGTTTTGATTATAGGCCTCCAAATTCACCACTCTCCCTGTGTCATACTATAGCATTTCTTCATTGATCCTGTGACCCCAACATCATGATGTCATTTTGGTCCTCTTCTAGCATGAAGGACAAACAACAACAATTATAACGTTGCTTCAATATTAAAAAAGTCTCTAGTTTTGCTGGGTTGTTACTCTGCCTACAGATGTACATTAGCACCCACATTCCTTGCTTTCTACCTTCACAATCTATACAAATTGGTACATCTAGTAAAATTAACATTGGTGCCTGAATTTCTGGTGATGTGCCTCTTATAATGATCCTCTATTGGCAGATAGGCAGATTCTGTATTTGAAATTCTTTTCATTTCAGTAGGATCTGTCAGAGAAGTTCTTCATTGTCATAATCATTAAATACCCAGGACCAATTCTATATTTTGATAGCCTATTGGGATAGAACTTCTATGGTATAACTGCAGGATTACAAATGATAAATTTTACTCATAATGATAACTCCACCCTTAAGTTCCGCATGTGTTTAAAATATCTTGTGAATCAAAGAAATATGAAAACATGTACTACTGGGCTTATATCCCAAAGAGATCATAAAGAAGGGAAAGGGACCTGTATGTGCATGAATGTTTGTGGCAGTCCTCTTTGTAGTGGCTAGAAACTGAAAACTGAGTGGATGCCCATCAGTTGGAGAATGGCTGAATAAATTGTGGTATATGAATATTATGGAATATTACTGTTCTGTAAGAAATGACCAACAGGATGATTTCAGAAAGGCCTGGAGAGACTTACACGAACTGATGCTGAGTGAAACGAGCAGGGCCAGGAGATCATTATAAGCTTCAACAATACTATACGAGGACCAATTCTGATGGACCCGGCCATCTTCAGCAATGAGATGAATCAAATCATTTCCAATGGAGCCGTAATAAACTGAACCAGCTATGCCCAGCGAAAGAACTCTGGGAGATGACTAAAAACCATTACATTGAATTCCCAATCCCTATATTTTTGCCCACCTGCATTTTGGATTTCCTTCACAGGCTAATTGTGCAATATTTCAGAGTCGATTCTTTTTGTACAGCAAAATAACAGTTTGGTCATGTATACTTATTGTGTATCTAATTTATATTTTAATATATTTAACATCTACTGGTCATCCTGCCATCTGGGGGAGAGGGTGGGGGGAAGGAGGGGAAAAATTGGAACAAGAGGTTTGGCAATTGTCAATGCTGTAAAGTTACCCATATATATAACCTGTAAATAAAAGGCTATTAAATAAATAAAAAATAAAGAAAACATCCTGAAAAAAAAAGAAATATGAAAACATGTTTGACATAGTTTATTATTCTCTAATTCTTCAGAAGTTGATCTTCTGTATGCAGTATATATATATATACACACACACACACACACACACACACACACACGTCTGAACTGATTAGACTGTGGAAAAAAGAAACTTATATTTCCCAACAGTGTTAAATAAACAGGGTTTTAATGTTTTCTGCTTTTATTTTTTAAATAACAAACAACTTTTCTTCTTTGCTTTAGATAGCGACTCTTTTGTTTTGTAATGTGCATGTAGCACAATACTCTGCCTCACATTCAACAAGAACCATTCTCCAGACAGGGAGCTGGCATTACAGTAAAGAAACAACACACATTTAACAAAATCTGAAGATGCCATACCAAATTAAAAGACAGTCAAGAAAACTCTTTTTAAATGGAAAATGGCATGATCCCCAAGGAACATGACATTTTAAAGAGGAGTATGTGCTCTCAGACCTCATGTGATCAAAATGGAAGAGATGCTTTTAAAAGCCAAGCTTGCTCAATCTGAAACCTCTTAGACAGTGTTTTCCTGTCTCTTTTGATTCATTTAATTTGCTGAAAATCTTGAGTAGTACCAGATGATGTTAAAACTCTTGTCAGTCCCAGTTCTTGCTTTTATTACTATATAAAACAGAAGAAATCAATCAACCAATCAACCATTTGTTAATAGTTATTAACATATCGACTATCTTTGTATACCCAGAGCTTAGCACAATCCCCAGAACATATAAAGCATTAAATAAATGTTATCCATCATCATAATATTAAGTACTTAGTATATGTCAAGTACTCTGCTAGACTCTGGGAATACAAAGATAAAGATAAAATAGTCCCAGCCCTCAAAGAGTTTGGGGGGTAGGGGGAGGAAGGACAACATAAGTTTACAAAATAAACACAACTCTTTTTTTTGGTAGATTAAGATCCAGCAGCTGAAGGTGGGGGTGGGGACAATTCTTGTAAAATTGTAGTGATTTTTTGAACTGAATTATGAAGAAAATTTAGTACTCAAAGTGGTGGTGACAGAGTACATTCCAGACATGGAAGACAAGTAGTACAAAATCAAAGAGCTAGGAGATGGAAGTGTTATGTTTGAGGAACAGCAATATAGAAAAGGGAGTAATATGTGCTAAGTTAGAAAGAAGATTGGAGCCATGTTGAGAATAGTTTAAAATGCCAAATGTGGTTTATATCCAATCCATGATGGAATAGGGAATGGAATGGAATGTACTGAATAGGGAAGGAAAATCACTCTATCAGCTGCATAAAAGATTAATCAGAATGGGGAAACCCTTGAGACTAGAGTCCAATTAGTTGGCTTTGGAAATGTTGATGATAAAGGTCTGAACTATGGTGGTGATCATGCCTGAAGAGAAGGGGATAGATGAGAAAGATGACAAATGACAAACTGCAATTGATTGGATATTTGTGGTGAGGGAGATTCGTGGCTGAAACTAAGGTGGCAAACCTTTGTGACTGAAAAGATGATGATGCCCTCTTCAAAAATAGGAAAGTTTAGAATAAAGGTGAAGTAGAGGGAGGCAAAGGAAAGAGAAATAAAAACCTAATTTTTCTGAAAAAAGTAAAATGAAGTTAGTGTTCTCTAGCTATCTCATCAAATTGTGAAAATTAAGTGAGATAATGATATGAAATATTTTGTAAGGTGTTATTGTTAAGAAAGTTTTTTTAAAAAAAACTTTTTGATGTTTTCATAGTGAAGTTTGGCTCTCAAGGGAATATGCCAAATTAGCAAACAATATTGAGGGAGGAAAATTCTGATTCTCTTCCAGTTGACTCTGGTGTTTCTATAACTATTTCTATTTCTATATAACTATAACCAGACAAAGGAAAGTGCATGTATGCTTCTGTTTGCCCTCCCTGACTCTCCATGTGCTAACTTCTTATTGCTTTGATCAACTCCACCAAGCCAGTCCCTTGCTTCAGGATGCCCTCAATATTTCTTTTTAAATAAATAAAATAAGACATAGGAAATTGATTTTGTTGAAATATCATTCATAGATTCCCTGTTAAAAAACCCCTATTTTAGAGAGACTTATCCTCTCACCTCCCAGTATTACTGACCACAAATTTTCAATTCCTTTATTGTTTAAACACCAAAGTATTTAAAAATGAAAATTGTACCTTTCTCAAGACAAGGATAATTAAGTCAAGTCTGTATCAGAAATTTTCACATTCATTATTTGTGAAAGTATTCAGGACATCTCTATTTCTATCAAGAGAAAGAAAATGAGGTCTATTTCCTTTCAATATTCTAAAGTCACATTTCCTTACTTTATTAAAATCTTATCTGGAATGAAGGATCATGCTTGTGATTTGATGAAAACTAATTTTAGGATGTGGGAGTATAAGAATATATTTTATTACCCCTGTACAATGTCTGTTGCTTTTACATTTAGACAGGATCTGGCTAATAAAGCTTGACAAATATAATTAAGCTCATTTCAGAAGGGAGTGATTCTGGTAAAGATAAAAGCACATCTAAGTGTGCCCTCTTACCTCCACATCACCAGAGAGAGAGGAAAGGAGAGGAGAGAAGAGAAGAAAAGAAAGGAGAGGAGAAGGAAGAGAAAGAAAATGTTATTAGAATGTAGCAGGCAAATGGAAGATTTTTAATCCAGAGTATGACTCAATGGGAGACAGTGATATAGATTTGACAGGGGAAAATAGATATCTCTTGTTCTTTGGAATATCTGTAGATGGATGGCAGATCAGTTCTGGCCATGGCTGGTCATTTCTCTATATTCTTATTTAATTCAGAAGAGGTTTTATTCAATAGTAGAGGTTTAATAAATACTTGTTGAAAAAAATGATACCAGAGCTAAGAATTCTTGTTTCTGTAGCAAATTTGGGTAGACTGTGTGTGTGGGAGAACAATTAATTGTCAATGACAAGAAGGAAAGGGAGTGTCAGCCCAAAGTAGCAAGGTACCCTAAGGGAGAGACAAGATGTGGCATGTGCCAGGCAAGTCAAATCTCTACTACCTTATTGATGATGACTTCCATATATCTCAGTGGAGACAATCCACACATCTGAGTCCAAGAGAATCAGGAATGTCAGTAGCTCTCAGACCACCAGTCTTGCTTCCAGACCAGCTCCCAGAGCTATCATTAGTAACCATTATGGAGACATAACCTGGAAAATATATTATTTATTAAAGCTTTTTATTTTCAAAACATATTCATGGATAATTTTTCAGTGTTGACTCTTGCAAAATCTTGTGTTCCAAATTTTCCCTTTCTTCCTCCCACCCCATCCCCTAGATGGCAAGTAATCCAATATATATTAAACATATTAAAATGTGTGTTAGATCCAATATATGTATGCATATTTATAAAATTATCTTGCTGCACAAGAAAAATCAGATCAAAAAGGAAAAGAATGGAAAGAAAACAAAATCCAAGCAAACTACAATAAAAAGAGTGAAAATGATTTATTGTGATCCACACTCAGTTCCTACAGTCCTCTCTCTGGGTATAGATAGGTCTCTTCATCACAAGATCATTGGAAATGGCTTCAATCATCTCATTGTTGGAAAGAGCCATGTCCATCAGAATTGATCATCATGTAATCTTGTTGTTGCCATGTATACTCACCTCCTGATTCTGCTCATTTCACTTAGCATCAGTTCATGTAAGTCTCTCCAGGCCTCTCTAATATCATCCTGCTGGTTGTTTATTACAGAAAAATGATATTCCATAACATTCATATACCATAATTTACTCAGCCATTCTCCAATTAATGGGCACCCATTGAGTTTCATATACTTTCTTGCCACTATCAAAGGGACTGCCACAAACATTTTTGCACATGTGGGTCCCTTTCCCTCCTTTAAGATCTCTTTGGGATTTAAGCCCAATAGAAACACTGCTGGATCAAAGGGTTTGCATAGTTTGATAACTTTTTGAGCATAATTCCAAATTGCTTTCTAGAATGGCTGGATCCGTTCACAATTCCACCAACAATGTATCAGTGTCCCAGTTTTCCCACATCCCCTCCAACATTCATCATTATCTTTTCCTGTCATCTTTCCTGTCATCATCCTGTCCAATCTGAGAGGTGTAATGGTATCTCAAGAGTTTTCTTAATTTGCATTTCTCTGATCAATAATAATTTAGAGCACCTTTTCTTATAACTAGAAATAGTTTTAATTCCTTCATCTGAATGTTGTCTGTTCATATCCTTTGACCATTGATCAATTGGAGAATGGCTTGAATTCTTATAAATTTGAGTCAGTTGTCTGTATATTTTAGAAATGAGGCCTTTATCAGAAGCCTTAAATATAAAAATATTTTCCCAATTTATTGCTTCCCTTCTAATCTTGTCTGCATAAGTTTTGTTTATACAAAAACTTTATAACTTAATATAATCAAAATTATCTATTTGGTGTTCAATAATGAGTTCCAGTTCTTCTTTGGCCACAAATTCCTGCCTTCTCTACTAGTCTCTACCAATCTCTACCAAACTATCTTATGTTCTTCTAATTTGCTTATAATATTACTCTCTATGTCTAAATCATGAACCCATTTTAACCTTTTCTTGGCATACCGTGTTAGGTCTAGGTCAATGCCTAGTTTCTTCCATACTAGTTTCCAATTTTCCTAGCAGTTTTTGTTGAATAAGTGAGTTCTTACCACAAAAGCTAGAGTCTTTGGGTTTGTCAAACACTAGATTGCTATAGTTAGCAATATAGTTATTGACTATTTTGTTTTGTGAATCTAACCTATTCCACTGATCAACTACTCTATTTCTTAGCCAATATCAAATGGTTTTGATGACTGCTGCTTTATAATATAGTTTTAGGTCTGGCACAGATATGGCCCTATTTTTCTTAAGCCTGATTGTTGCAAATGTTTTCTTTCCTCTTATAATGTGAACTCTCACAGAAAAAAGGCTGTCTTTGCTTTCTAATTTGTATCCTCAGTGCTTAGCCCTGTGCTTTGCACACAGTGAACACTTAAATGCTTTTCTTCTTTCCTCTCTCCCTCCCTTCTTCTTTCCCTTTTCCTCCTCCCTTCCTCCCTCCCTCCCTTGTTTCCTTCCTCCTTTCTTCCCTCCCTCCCTTCCTCCCTCCTTTTCTACCTTCTTTCCTTCCTTCTTTCCTTCCCACCCATCCATACACCCAAGAACCTTTCCCTCTAGTACAATGCAATTTATTGAATATGACAAGATCAACATATAAAACACTTAAGGGATAAAATGTGTGATTCTTAAAACATTACTGTGACAGGAGTATTAGAATTGAAAGAAGTTTGGGAGATTATCATGTCTAATGCTTTACAGATATCAGAAAAAGTCCAAGGATGTGAATTAACATGACCAAAGCCACAAAATGAGTAAATACATTATTTTAAATGTGGTAGAATTCCAGAAAAAGAAGAGAGCAGTGAGGAACAAAGTTGAGAAAGTGGGCCCTTGAAGGGTTAGTAGAATTTAGAGGAGTTGAAATATGGTATTCAAAGCAGCAGAATGAATGACATGGACAAAGGCCAAAAGGTGGTAATGTGCATGGTATATGTGAACACAGTGGAAAGAATCTATCTGATTTGAGTGAAAAAAATGTATTTTAAGGATTACTAGAGAAACAGGGATACAGAGATAGAATATCATGAGATTTTGAAAGACTTGGAAAGTCTGCTTGAGAGAGAGGGCCTGATCTTAACATAATACATATCATACATTTTTGAAGGAGCAGAGATTTTTTTGTGATAGGCTAAGAAGTCATAGTCAATTTTTCCAAAGAAGAACAAGAATTAAATGGAATTTGAATCCATCCATTGTCCTTGAATATTTATAGCTTATGATTTAGCAATATTTCCATGTTTTTACAGTAACAAATATTAAAATATTCAAAATCATTGAACTAAAAGAAGTCCAGAATAGTACAGAGTGGAGCCACAGAGTCACTACTAAAATGCTGATATTACAATTAATTATCTAGCTTTTACACTTTTTTCAGAGGGGAGGGGATCATTATTCTGGTGCTTCTGAACTTGGAATTCAGATATTTTCCTTTTCTGGTTGGTTATATTATTGATCAACTTTATAAATTGGGGTTTTCTGAGAAAACGGTAGATAAATAGAAATGTTACAGCAAAATGAGTGAAATATATTGGAAAATACTTTATAAAGTAAGTAATGCTTTGTAAATAATTAATTTTCATGTTCTAAATGGATTTTTTAATTTGGTAAATTTGCTTATATCAAATTTAAGCAGAAATTTAGATCTCAGCCATTCATATAATCATCAAAAATCTGAAGAACATTTTTTTTCTGCCTTAATACTAAGTTTCAGAAGCATAGAAACAAAATACTCTTTTATTATTCTTTGTTGTTGTTGTTGTTGTTACATTTAAAGGCAACTCGGTGATGCAATGGATAGAATGTGTTGATCCTAGAGTTAGGAAGACCTGAGTTCAAATTTGTCCTCAGACACCTATTAGCTTAGCTTTGTGACCCTCACAAGTCACATAAATAACTGATAGTTGCTGTCTGCCTCAATTTCCTCAATTGTGTAATGGAGATAACAGCACCTACCTTCCAGAATTAAAATAATATTTGTAAAGCACTTAACTCAGTTCCTAGCATATAGCAATAGTTTAATAAAGGCTTGTTTAGTTGCTGTTAATATCCCTTGTATATATGTAAAAAAAAAAAAAACCAATTTCTCAGAAACTTAAAAATCCAATGATTTTGTTTTTTGGCCAGAGTCTACTAGAAATGTAATCGTTTATTGTTGTGCTATTAAAAATGACACATATAAAGAATATAAAGTGGGCAGCTAGTTGATGTAGTGTATAGACCACCAGCCCTGAAATCAGGAGGGAGAACCTGAGTTCAAATGTGGTCTCAGATACTTAACACTTCCTGGTTGTATGACCCTGGGCAAGTCACTTAACCCCAACTGCCTGAGCAAAATAAAATATATATATATATATATGTGTGTGTGTGTGTGTGTGTGTGTGTATACATACAATATATAATATATAAAGAAATATGAATTAATGGGTGAATGAAAAAGTATTAATTAAATGTTTATTATATGCATATATGTGTTATATATATGCATAGGAAGAGGAATTATATCTTTGGCTTCATTAGTAGAGGGAATCTCCAGGTATATAAACTCCTTCTATCAATGGACACTAAGAAGTTTCTTTGATATTTGGTCTTAGGAGCTTATGAACAGAAATGGGAGCAATATAAAGAATAATGTTAAAAACATAAATGAAAAGAACAATAAAATAAAATATGGACGATGAATAATTGTAATGACCATTCTTTTCCCTAGAGAACAGACTTTACAGTCTCACTCCTGTGGAGGTCTTGGGAAATCCCACCTTACTATATCCAATCCTAAAAACAAGTTATGATATAAAACCTTCCAGGTTATTTTCTCCCTATAAATCTGCCCATGGGCTTTGCCATCTTTGCAAAATCCCTTTTGGGGTTAGCCTGCCATGACATTCTCTTCACCCCCTCCCTTTATTCTTTTTAATGTCTTTCTTCTTATTGTAGCTAATTCTTTTAGGGTACTAAATTCCGTTTAGGGTTAGCCATCAATCAATGGTGTGATCCCTTTCCATTGCTAATTTTTTTGGGTTAGGCTGCTAAACTTCTCTATGGATTTAGTCTGCCAATTAATGGCAGGTGGGAATTTTGAATTCCTCTAAGGAACTTGTTTTTTTCCCTTATTAATTGTTAACTATATGTCCTGAACCTATTTCATATTTACTACTCCTGATGCATATTTTACCTCTACATTTTGTCCATAATTTTTCTTTGTAAATAAAAGGCATTTTTTGGTAAAGAGAAAGCCATTGTGAATTTAAGTGCCATGTGACTTGTGCCTCGTACTTTGTATTTCAAACTAAGATTTGCTACCCCATTCTCATTGTTTGGTGCCAATCTTATCAGTCTTACTTAGTCTTATTATTATTATAAGGAATATATGATAAAGGGAGAAATTATGTATTAAAACATAAGAAAGCAAAAGGTTTATTCTAATAAGTGGATAATTAAATATACTTTATTATCAGTTAAAATCATTACTGGTATTTCTCTTTTATGAAACTAAATACCTTGAAATATAAGCAGATGACAGGAAAATATTATCAATGTGTTTCTTGTTGCTACTGATGGGCTGAGCAATGGATTATTTTAATTTCCTCTTTCTGTACAAAACCATTCTTAAAACTTTATGGAAATAAGAAAATGAAACATTTTATTTGGGAACAACTCAAAGATATTTCTAACAGCTCTTCTATTTTTTCAGTGAGAGGATACTTTCAGTTTATAGCTCTTTCTTACAAGTCAAAGGGAACCTGTTATTAAGTATCCAGCAACATTTTTAGGACACAATTCTGAATAATGGTCAAGGCAGTGGTCATAGATACCATTGTGTGTCCTTTGTGAATTAATATAATGCTGACTGTTGTTAAGTCTATTTTACATATGGAAATTCCTGAATATCAAAGGCAGCTGGGTTGATTGAAAATGAATCTTGATTCTACAATAATAATGGGTTATTGTGCTGTATTCTTTCTCCACTGAGGAAAAAATAATAGCAAACAGACTGAAGCTCAGAATCTAGAGCTGAGAAGACTCAGAGAATCCAACTCTTTCATTTTGTAGAAGTCAAGGTTCAGAAGTATGAAAGTGACTTGCCAAAAGGTCATAGTAGTAAGTGACAAAGTTGGGATTCCAACTCAGGATCTCCACCTACTATTGCTGAACTTACCCCACTTGGCTGTAGAACATGAGAAATTGGTTCTGGCATAAAGAAGAACTCCATTATATGAATGGTTGTTAGGTACTAGTTTACTGTGACAGCCCAAAGAATCACTTTCTTAACATGTCTTTAAAATTTTTGATCTAATTAGTCTGAGATGATTTATTTTTTATTAGCTTAGTGATGAAAAATGATAGAATAAAGTATTTCTACAAATCCCTTCCAGTCCTTTGATTCAGTGTGATAGAATAATTAGAAATCAAGTTTAAATCTTAGCTGAGCATTGATTCTTTGTTCCCAAACACAGTGATTTTTCTTATTTTTTCCTTTGAAAATGCACCCTTTTGTGAACTTAACATCACTATAGCTCTTTTACTTTAGAAATAGGTTCTACTGTAAAAACAATTTATTGTCACATATTGTCATGTTTCTAAACAATTGGCTTGTGCAATCACTAAGTACATTATGAATGGGAATGAACCAGTGCAAACAGTGTTAATTTCCTTGAAATTCCTCTGGTCTTTGAAGGAGATATAAGTTTTTCTGGCCTAGAAAAGGAAATAAGTCTCTTAGGTGTGTTTGATAGGGAGAAAATTAAAATACATCCTCTGACTAAGAGATGAAAGTGCCTTACTGAGCAAAAATGGAAACAGACTTTGGAAGTAGAGGGAGGGACTGATTGCAGTGAGATGACTGTAGGTGAATCAACAGCTTGATTAAAGGAGCCCAGCAGTACAGAAATCTATTGGGGCCAGTCAGGGTGATTCAGTTGGTAAAGGGAAAATCAATCTTATGGCTAAGAATAGAAAAGCTCAATAAATACCTTGGACTCAAGGAATGTTTTTGTTGTTTGTTTGGTTTTTTTAATTATTATTTCTTTAAGTTTGAGGCTTTTCTAAGAGTGGCAAGTGGGTACTCAGCTGAAAGAATCTCCTGTCCCAGTTTGCACCAATTCCTAAGTAGGCTATTGTGCAGGAATAGAGGACACAATTGATGAAATACTGGATTTGGAATCAGGAAAATATGAATTCAGATTCTGCCTCAAATGCTCACCAGTGAAGCTCCCCACTTTTAAGCTACTTAATTTCTACCTCTGTCTCCTCAATTGTAAAATATTTTGCAAACTTTAAAGTCTTATATAAATGTTTATTATTATTATATTGTTATATAATAATAATATTATTATTATTAGCATTTAGCATTTATAAACTTCCTAATACCTCGAGGTATTGCTTCCATTTCTTTTCTTGAAAATCCAGCTTATAAACTTACTAAGGTACCTTCATTTTTATCTTTATTCTTTATATCTCCAATATCTACTGAAACTTGGTGGTGGTAAATAAATACTATTCAGTTTATGTATCTCTTCCACATTGCTCTAGTGATACAGATCCCTTCTAATCCATATGCCGTCTGAGCTTGTGAAATTTTTGTCCATTTTTCTGCCCACAAATATTCTATAGAGACTCTCATCTGGGTCGTTAATATTCTATGGTTACCAGCAAATTTAGTTCTTCATACACCTTTCATTTTGCTTCCTGATCAGCTCATCTCATTTTCCAATTGTGTAAATTTAATTTTATATTTCCTGATGTATTTTGTTCCCCCCAATTATAAAATATCTACTGTATGACAGCCTCTGTGCAAAGCATTATAGGAATTCTTTTAAATGTAGAAGTGCCTATAATATTAGAAATTGGGGATGGGGAATGGTTGGGGAGGCACACAGGAAGGCTAAAGAAGGATATTCCATTCATGAATTATGAAATAATGTAAGATCATTTTTGAATAGAGTACACCTGAATAAGATGAATCCTACATATTCACAGAAAAAAAAGAAACAGACCAATTTTTTAAATTTTAATTTTAATTTAATTTATAATTAAATTCATCACTAAAATTATCTAAATAAGTTTTTATTTTAGTTTATGAAATTCAGTATACTTAACTGTTTAATCAGTAAAGTCACTATTAATGGATTTAGATAGCATCAATTCTGTTTTGTCTTCCATGCATAGATTCAGCTTGAATCTTCTGGTAGAATCACTAGCTTAATTTTCCTTGGCCTAGAACCAAGGTGAATGACTTTCTATTTCCATTTACTTCAAAATATTATGCACCTGTGCTAATGAATTAGTGATACCCCTCCAACATCTGGGGAGATCTTATTCACAAATTGCCCTTTCTCTCACTGAGCTCTTTCCAACAGCATTTTTGTCCCATTTCCACTGTTTCCTTTACAAATGAGATAACATATTCTAGGGCATATTAGTATTTCATATTAATTTGTATTTGAATGTCTAATAGTTCATCAGGTGTTATGAATGTACCGTAATTATAGTTCATTATATTCAATTTTAAATGTGCCCTTTTATTCACCCCATAATCAAATAATTAAATCCCATTATTGGTTGAACAAATACTTTAGGCAAATATTTTAACTAATTTGCAGACATTTGTCATGAAAATATAATCATACAAAACTCTCAAAGATAGAGAAATTACCCAGGTAGTTTGATTGGAATTCAAACCATACCACTTCACCTGTTCTATTAATTTATTGTTTTTCTGAACTCAGTTATGCTTAAGACAGTACTCTGTGTAGAAGAAATCAGGACAGACCAGGTATTAGTAATTTCAGGTTTGAAGCTCAGTTCCTATGCTAGGCTGTCATGCAAAGAGAAATGATTCAGCCCATGCTTTCAAGAAATTGACATTCTCTTGAAGGGATGCAACAGGCCCCAGATAAATAACTAAAGTAAATGCAAGAGAAAGAGTTTCCTAGATAACTAGGGATTCTGTAGAGTAGAAATGATCTGGATATACATTCCAAGAAAGAAAAACAGCTTGTGCAAAAGCTCAGAGATGGAAGACTGCTGAGTTTTGAACAAACAAACTAAATCTGAAAGAGTTCATGGAGTACGAGTAGGGATAATGGTAAATCAGGAAGGATCAGGTAGAGTTATATAAAATACAGGATTGTTCTCGAGATATTAGGAAGACACTCAAAATTTTGTGGTTTGGATCTAAGTCCTATAGGATTATCAGTTTGCTTGTGAAAGCTGGATTTTCAAGAAAAGAAAGGGAAGCAAGTAGAATTACTAAGAGTCTATCGCCATTAGTACCTTTAGGTTTTGTCACTTTTTGCACATTTCCTTTTTGTATTTTACTTAACATCAAATAATAAGTAAAGAGCAGAATGCCATAGTCAACTTTGGAATTAGGAAATCCTGAGTTCAAATCCTTCCTCTGATATATATTGGCTGTGTGATCCCAGGAAAACCCTGGACAATTTTTGAAGATGATAGTTACAGAAAAATCAATAGTCTACTTTGGTAGAAGATGTTTCCTCACCTGAAATTCCTTATTAGGCATGAAAGCAAAGATCCACAAAAATTTTTTTTAAAAAGAAAGAAAAGAATGGCAGATATGTTGTCCTATATTTACCAACAATTAAAAAGGAAGAAGAAAGAAGAGGAGATGCAAGAGGAGAAGATAGAAGAAAAAAAAAACATGAAAAGTTAAGCAAAGAAGAGTGACATGCTTATCCTGGAGAAAACAAAATAAGGGAGAATTTGGCATCCTGCTTAGAAAATCCTGGCTTACCATCAGTTAGGGAATGATTGAATAAGTTATGGTATATTAATGTAAAGGAATATTATTGTTGTATAAGAAATAACAAGCAGTTTGCTTTCAGAATGGGGAGACTTAGATCAACTGATACTAAGTGAAGTGAGTAGAACTAAGAAAATATACACAGCAACAACAAGATTAAGTGATGATCAACTGTGATGGACTTGGCTCTTTTCAACACTGAGGTGATTCACACCAATTCCAATAGAGTTGTGATGGAGAGAACCATCTGCATCCAAAAAGAAGACTGAATGTAGATCACAACATAATATTTTTATTTTTTTTGTTGTTTGCTTGCTTTTTTCTCATATTTTCCTTTTTTGATCTGATTTTCCTTATATAGCATGATAAATGTGGAAATATGTTTAGAAGAACTGTATATGTTTAATATAAATTGGATTAGTTGCTATCTAGGGGAGAAAGATAAGGGTAAGGGAAGGAGAGAAATTTGGAATGCAAGGTTTTACAAGGGTGAATGTTGAAAATTATCTTTGCAAATATTTTGAAAATAAATAGCTATTATTAAAAAAAATACTGGCTTTGAGGCTCCTGAGGAAAGAGAATGGTGACAGTAGGACTAGAGAGAATAGGAGAGCCAGGTGGAAGCAGGGTACAAGCAGCCAATTGAGTTATGTGTCTCCCAGAGATAGATTGAATCAGCAGGAGTCTTTCTCTGGTACCATAAGCCAGTTCTTATCTTAACCATAATGAAGCTTCATATTTGGATAAAGGGCACCATGATTCTGACCACAAGTTCCTGTCCTGAAAAGTAGTACACATTAATGTGAACATCATTATTATTCAAACAAGCCTCCTTCCAGAATCCTCCAACCTCAGCAATAGTACAAATTAATTGGTAACTATTCATGAAGTGCTCTGAAAGTAAAAGTTACCCTGCAATATGATTTCTGAATCGGTCCTCAACTGGGACTTTTCAAAATGATAAGTGCAAATAGATGCTACAGTGGATAGAGTACCAGCTCAGAATCAGGAATTACCTGAGTTCTGACCTCACTAGTTGTGTGACCTAGGCAAGCCACTTAAAAAAGGCTTAAAATCTTTGGATCCCAAAAAAATTGGACTCAAAAATGTGGAGCAGTAGGAATTATTTTCCTGGTCACAAATGCATAGTAACAAAATGAGGCAACCTTCAAAAATTGCTTCTCATTTGTAGAATAAATTTCCCCTTTAATACAAATGATTAACATTAATGAACCATAAGGTTGAAGAACAAGACTGGCTTTATAAGCCAGGAAGGAAGGATATATTTATCAGACAGGAGAAACGTTTCTTTACTAAGAAAAAAAATCATTCTTGTCAAGAAGATATCTTCACTTGGACCTGTACTGAGGTAATGATTAAATTCATAGTATTCTTGATCACTGACTCTAGGTGGTTTTCCTGTATAAATAAGGTTTTTAAATTTTGCCCCAAAAGAATCAAAACTTCAATGGCCACTGACATAATGACTAAACCTGTAATTTCATTGACTTGGGGAACTGTAGGACAAGAATATGCTCTCCTCCAATGCAGCTCAGCAACTTATCTCTCATCTACAACTTAAAAGGGCTTTTTAGGGCAAGGAGAGGTTAACATACCATTCCCAGAGTTATAAAGTCAATATTTGTCAGTCAAGACTTGAAACCATATCTTCTAAACTAACCCTCTGACCTTTTCTCTATATTGCCTTGCTTCAGATTGCAGAGTCTCT
The DNA here is from genome assembly GCF_902635505.1 of Sarcophilus harrisii. NCBI lineage: Eukaryota > Metazoa > Chordata > Mammalia > Dasyuromorphia > Dasyuridae > Sarcophilus > Sarcophilus harrisii. The sequence continues at coordinate 149,217,090 of NC_045426.1, read as the reverse complement.
CAAGATATTTTAGAGTTTATAGACTATATTTCTTTTTTGAGAACTAAACCTTTAATTCATATCACTCTGGCTCTCATTGATTGGCAAATAATAGATCTCAGGCCAAGTCCTACTTCATTGTTTGGAGCCTGATTGGCTTAGAGTTAATGTAAATAGCATTTTTTTAAAAACTAGGTGAGAGACCATTCTATGTCTCACTTCTTACCTAACCTTAATCACTGAGTGAGTATTTTCTCAGTGAAACTAAGACCTTTTAAAATTTTTAACTTAAAAAGGCCAAAGTCTCCCACTACATCCAGGGCCATCTCCAGTCATTCTGATCTAAGGTTAGTGACTTTGCACTGCCTTTCCTCACTTACAATCCAATTCTCTTGCATGTCATGGCAAAATCTTTCTGATGTCATTGTCCTCTTCAAGAATAAAGGACGTCCAACTAAATTATTCAGTCGTTTCAGTTCCATCCAACTCTTCTTGACCCTATTTGGGGTTTTCTTGACAAAAATACTAGAGTGGTTTCCCTGTGTTCCTCTCTAGCTCATTTTACAGATGAGTTAGAGATGAACATGGTAAACCACTCCAGACAACATTAAGTGATTTGCCTATAGTCACACAGAAAGTACATATCTAAGGTGAAATTAAAACTTGAAAAAAGGAGTCTTTCTTAATTCAGACCTAGCACTCCATCCCCTATATCACCTAACTGCCCAAAGTTTGTAACAGTAAAGCAGTTACAAAAAGAGCAAGAGGCCATATACTTAATTCTGAAAATAAAATTAATAAGTGGAGCCAGATCAATTGTTGATGATAAAGGAAGAAGGATAAAGTTTTGATGAATAAAATCTATCATCAATCCATATAGTTTGCATTCATTTTTATTTCCAAATTCTTTCTGTAACTAACCACTGCTGTCCAGTGGAAGCTTTTGGAAGGTTTGAAATTTGAAAAATTTTCCAACTTCTTTCTGTACGAATAAGCAATGAAGTGTCAGTAGGAGGCAATAAAAATCATGTCAACTTGACAACTTAAAAATGACTTTACAAGGAAAATAGAAATGGACTTTTGATGTTTGGACCTTTCCTATGTATTTATACTTTGAGTGCGTTTTAGTTATATTTGTTCATGTTTTGATCTCACTGCTGGAGTATTATGCCACTTGGACTACTGTTTAGGTTAAAAAAAAAAAAGGTTTTGTAGACAGTAGATACAATATGAATCAACAGCCTAACAAGCCAGCCAAAGAACTATTGTGATTATAATCTGAATTAAGAGCACTATTACATGTCAAGAACAGAACAGACAATATGTCAATGTATTTTGCCCCATGTAGAGAATTGTGTTCAGGTCTGAGGATCTTAGTTTAAAAAGGACTTTGAGAAGCAGGAGCAACTTGAAGGAAGGCAGAATGAAAGGAGAACCTTTGGCCATAGTGATAATAAGCATGATAGAATTCATATCAGATTCTAAGATTTGCAAAGCATTTTAAATATTTTATATCATTTGATTCTATAGCAACCTTATGAGGCAAGTACTCTTATTATTCCCATTTTATAAAGAAGAAAATTGAGGCTGAGACAAATCAAGCAAATTATTTTTTTTCCATATTGCTATTCTCCCCATTGAGGTTTGTAGTTAGCATAAGAAATTAAATGAGAATTTTGGAGGAATTTTGTGGAAGCTACAGACAACATATAAAGGCCAGTGGATGACACAGAAGAAGTTTAGAAATGCATGAAACATATGTATAGTATTATATAATGTCAACAAATTTTATCTTTTAATACCATAATAATTCAGACTTATGTGGTATGAAGGGAGGACCAAAAATTTTTATTTAAATTTTTCAGATCTTGGAGATGCCATGCCCTTGACCCCTGGGATGTTGAGGGAATAATTGTGGTTAGATGTACTTAGATCTTCTTTGCTCCAAACCCAACACAATTCAATGTGCTACTTGACAACTTACAAAATCAGTTGAAGGAATCGGGGATCTTTAGCCTAGGAAAGAGAAGACTTGAGGGAACTGGAGGATCTGATATAATTTCATGTGTTTGAAGGTGTACTGTGTAGAAGAAGTTGTTCTTTTTTTCCCCCTTATCCCAGAGGATTGAAATAGTAGTTATCAGTAGAAGAAAAGCAAATTTCTTCTAAGGATAAAGAGACACTTTCTAACAATTAGAGTATCCAAAAATGGAATGAGCTTTCTCCAAAAGCTTTTTTTCCAAAAAGTCTTTATGCAAATTGGATGATCTTTGGGGAGGGAAGAAGAGGGTTTCTTCTTCAAGTACAGTTTGCTCAATGGCCTTTTCTTTCAGCTATGATATTCTGTGATTCTGTGATATTTCTAGTTTCAAATTTCCATATTCATTGCCTGCGCAGTATAGTAAGTGCTTCATTCTTATTAAATAAAATGCAAGTGAATTATGGAAACGTTGGGAAGGGATAACTAAGCTATCCCTTTTTTTTGTCTCTTTTTGTGAAGTGTAGTTTCTGTCACATAGTAGGCACTTAACAAACCTTTATTAATTGATTCCAGGCCCAGAGTCAGGTGTTTTATTCTTTATACCCCCATCTAACTATGATTTTAAGATCCCTTCAGCTGGGTTTGGGGGCAGGACTTCCAACATAGTAACTCTTGCCTAGGGAGGAAAAAATGCAGATAATGTGAAGGGAGTACAGATGCTATCAAAAAAGTATGATAAAGGAACAAAACATAAACCAAAAAAATACTTTTACATTTTGATTAAATATCTGAGGGGAGGTAGTCATTGATTTTTAAAATGATAAAGACAAACAAAAGTTTACAAGGATTTCAGGAGTTATAATTAGGACTAGTTAAATAAAACTGACTTCTTATCTGGAAGAAAACAAAACAACAACAACAACAAAAACCTTCCTGGAAGTGTAATTTATTGGAATGTAGAATAACTTTCCAAATATTAAGGAGTAAGAATCCCCTTGAGACATCTAAAGTTAAATTAAACCTCAAAGTGTAATATATAATGTAGGAAAAATGTCTCCATTGGTTATGGAGGTAGTAGGAGAAAGTAGACTTCTTAACCTAATAGGTCACTGCCATTTGTAGAGCCATAAAAGGGGTAAGGGAGTGGGAACCCAGAGCAGACTGCTATGGGACTTACCAGCTGATCTATCAGGGCAAATCTGTAACTATTTTGCAAGTTAAGATTTTAGATGGTTGCCTTGGGAACGGGGCAACTTGCTCAGTATCCTTCAACCAGTACTAGTCAAAAACAATACTTCAGCCTAGATGGTATCACTCTGAAGGTGTGTGATGTCTTCCCCCTTAGAAGGCATGCTTAAGATAAAAGTCTATTTTTTTTTTGCTTTTCTTTGTTTCTGTGGTGCTTCTACATAAGAGGGTCATTATTTTTATAATTATATATATATATGTATAAATATATATACATATATATACATATGCATGTGTGTATATATAATTTACAATTATTCTGAATACCTGGATTTGAAACTTGACATTGCCCCATACATTAAAATAATAGATTTAAAGCTAGAAGGAATCTTAAAATCATAGTTAGATAGGGGGTATAATGGATAAAACACCCGACTCTGGGCCTAGAATCAATTAATAAAGGTTTATTAAGTGCCTACTAATGTGTCAGAAACTACACTTCACAAAAAGAGACAAAAAACTGTTTCTGTTCTCAAAGAGCTTATAATTTAACAGGGCAGGGAAATCTGAGTTCAAATCCTGCCTCAGACTCTTACTAGCTCTTGGAACCTATCTGCTCCTGGGTCCTCATCTGCAAAATGAAACTAATAATATCACCTACTTTCCCAGGATTGTTGTGGAAATCATATGAGATAATAATTGTAAAGTATTTAGCAGAGTGTCTAACATATAGTAAGCATTAGGTAAATGGTAGCTATTATATTTATTACTAATTTATAAAATTATATTAGGAATATGGGATTATGGTTCTAGAGATGAAAAGGACATCAGAGACTTAACCAGTGTGACCCTCTAGTTTTAAATATAAGAAAACTGATACTTAAAACAATGGAAAGACTTGACCCAAGATCACAAAAGTTCTAAGTGGCAGATAGAAGAATGAAATCCTGGTCTTCTGATTTTCAGTTAACCATCCTGCCCCTACTCTACTTTTATGACCATAAGAAAATCATTTCTTCTCACTGTACCTCCTTGTCCTTATCTCTGAAATGAGGACTTAAGAGGGGATTGTATCCCCTCTTAAGTGTCCTTTTAACTCGAAAATTCATGATGTTGTGAACTGGAAAATTGACTCTTCCGCTCTCAACATGAAACTCAAACAAGCCAGAGGTTGGGAAAAGAGAGAGAGGAAGTAGAACTGTTTACCCAGAGTCAGAGAGCAGGCCTTTTGAGCCCTGGAGCTGCTGTTTGTGTTCATCCACTTCCAGGCTCCTAGGAGAAAAGTGTCTGCAAACAGAATTTGTGCCTGAGGAGAAGCTTGTTTCTTTCCCTCCCTGTTCTTCCTCTTGCTCCCTCCCACTGTGCTTTTTGCCATCCGGTTACTACTCTGCAGGACTGGCTCCTCTCTTTCCCAGCTCCTTTGACCTGTTTTGGATTGTTTCGTTTTTCAAAAAGCAGACAGTGATAACCCTAGGGCTTGGTGCTAAGCCTTTCAGTCATTGGCAATAACATGATTTGACAGAACATAGAGGATGTTTTGGGGTTAAGTTTGGGGTAACGGGTCCACTTTAAGGACTCTAAACATTATGTTTCTAGGAAACTATTATCAAGTATTGCATTGACTCAATCCAAAATTGAAAAAGCAGCCCCACTTCCAATATTTTTATGGGGCCTGAAAGCTCAAAACAAACAAACAAACAAAAAACACCCACTGAGCCTCGGTATCAAGAGATTTCAGAGCTTGCTTAGGGCTTCACCATTAAGGGACTGGGCTGGGCAGTGGTGAACAAAGTCTCTGTTTAAGCTCTTGGGCATCTTTGATATTATTACCTCCCTGGGAGGGGAGGGAGGAAAGGCCTGACTGAGTCTAATTGCCTCAAGAACCAAATAGAAACTCCTCTGTTTGGCATTTAAAGCCTTTCATAACCTGATTCCTGTTGAATAATGTGAGGAAGCCACTCTATTATTTTTAAGCTGGTGAATGGTGGTGGATGGGACCTGTCCTTTAAGGAGTCACCTCTCTCCTAAAGAGGAAGGGAGAGGAAAAAGTTAATATAGCTGTGTTTCTTTTTTACTGGGATATAAAGCAAGTGGGACTTGGGGATTTAGTATAGTCTAACCACAAAGTAAAAAGGAGGAAGCTACTTACAACTAATGACAAAAGTTCTATTCAAACTCAAGGTTTTTCTTTTCTAATCCATTCTGCATAGAGTTACCAAAGTGATTATTTTTAAAGCACAGGTCTGAATATGTCACTACCTTGCTCCTAAAGCTTCAATGGTTCCCCAGTATGTCTAGATTAAAAACAGATTTCTGCCTTTGGCATTCAAACCCATTACAAACCTGTGTGTACATGTACATTTGCGTATATACATATATGTATATGTAAACATACATATGTATATAATGCTAAGACTGAATATTATATACCCATACACTAATACATATGCAGTATACTAATGTGGATATGCAATACACATATGCATGTTTGGTCATGCAATACATACATGCACGTGTGTATGTGTTTACTATATGTGCATGTACACATATGTATCACTTTTAGAATCATGACTTGAAAGAAACTACAATATTATCTAGCCTGAATCCAAATCAAAAGTCATATTATTAGTATTCCAAAGGAATAATGCTCTGACCTCTTCCTAAGATCCTAATTTTCAAGGCATTTTTTAAAGAAAGAAGCAGGCTGTATAAGAAATAACATTAAATTAAAAATCAGAGGATCTGTATTCAAATTCTATCTCTATAACTTCTGTGATCTTGACCAAGTCATTTGTTTTCTTTGAGCCTCATTTTTTCTGATCCATAAAATGAATTAGTTGGAATAAATGATCTTTAAGTCCAATCCAGTTTTAATTCTACATTTTATTTTTTGGACAGCTTTAATTGTTATAGCATCATTCCTTAATCTGAACCAAAATCTCCCTATGATTTCCATTTATTGTTGTTCTTATTCCTGCCATTTTGAGCCTCATAGAATAAGACTAATACTTCTTTATAGCAACAATTTAATGTTGAAGAAAAGTGAAAATGTTATCTTGCAGTTTTACCTTGGTTCAAAATATATATTCTCATTTAATTCAACCGATGCTTGAAAGGTAAAGTTCTTATTACTCTTCTTCATATGCTTTGCTTCAAAATATCCCTTCTAAAATGTGGCACTCACAGCTGAATAGAATATTGCAGAAATCAGCCATCTCTTCATTTTCCACCTAGCTGTACTTCTCTGGGTTTTTCTGTCATGTCCTCCTGTTTCTTCCCTCCTTCCCCACACAACTTCCTTTTGTGAGTGGTCTTCTTGAGGGTGAGGATTCTTTCTTTTTAAATATTTTGTCTATTACCAATGCCTGGTACATAGTGGGTATTTAATAATTTAATAATAAACTTATTAATTTGACTGACAGTTGATATAGAAAATGTAGAAGACAGCAGGATTATGTTGTCTGTCATATATTATTGTATATATTTTACATGTATATTGTGTTATTTATATGTGCACACAGCTATATATTGTTGTGTGTAGGTATTCATGTATATATTTATACTTAATAGATATATATTTTTGTTGTTGCTCAGTCCCACCCTCCTTTCCTCATCCCTCTCCCCTGGTCAAAGTTTAAATTACTTAACTCTTGCCAATAACATATCCCTTCTTTAAGGGAAGAGATCATGGGCTGCTTTTTTTTCCTCTGTATCTCTAGCCCTTTGCATAAGTTCTTGTATATAGCTGTTCTAATAGAAAGATTCCTGAGTTTCTACTCAGATGACTTTAGGATTTTCACATCTGCCATTTACTAGCTTATGACTTTGAAAAAAGTCTGTTAACTTTTCTGGGCTGGGGAGATTTTGGATCAGATTAACTTCTCTGTGTGAGAGAGTTGGACTGTGGTAATACAGACTCAAAGAGGCTCAGGAATAGCAAAGACTCATAGAAGGAAAGGACAGAGCTCATAACCAGATGTTAAAGCAAACCCACTTTTTAAAAGGGAGATATTCACAAAAAGAAGAGCAGTCCGGTAGAATGATGGAAATATGTCTGCTAGGTCTCCAAGTGGAATTGGGCATTCTTGATACCCTGGATGGAATTGGGCACTCTCCCAGGACTCTGAGTGGAATTAGTTATCTTGCTGTGATCCTGGAGAAGTGAGGAACTCTCCCCCCAATCATGTGATATCCAGTGGATTTTTATTAGATTCTTATCTGGGTCTAGCAGGACCAGACATTGGGAGAAGGAACCTGGATTTGGGAACTGGTTCTTTTTCATGCTATTTGGAAATGGAAGACTCCTGGAGAATTGTAGGTTAATTATTTAGACTTCTTCCTGATGAAAAAGGGACTTTAAGCCATTACTGCTCCTCTTATTTTGACAAGATGACTCAGATTTCTTGTCAGGAGTTTTAAATTTTTTCTCAGGTTTCTTCATTTAGTAGGTTAGGAGGGTTACTGCATTCCTTACATCAGAGGTATCAAATATGCCACATATGCATGCACACATACATACAGAAACCAGTTCTTCTAGAAGCAGATTAATATGTAATTGGCAAATATTTTACAAAGCAAACACAACAAAACATAGATAACTTTACATTTTAAAACTAAGCCAATGTACAGCCTACAGGCGTCCTTATGTATAATTTTGGGGCTCCCATTTTTATTTCAGTTTGATATCATTTTATCTTATGGATTGGATCAGAGCTTCTTAAACTTTTTTCCTACTTGTGACCCCTTTTTGCCCAAGAAAATTTTATGTAACTCAAAGTATATGAATATATAAAATAGATGTGCAAAACAAACATTGGGTGATAATAAGCCATAATTTTACAACTTGTGATATGAGATCCCATATAGGGTTATAAGAAGCTGAGGACTAAATGACTTCTAAGCTCATATCCAGCATTAAAGCTCTGATATTATGATTCTATAATTCCTGTGGCTAAGGGTAAGTTGCTTTATTGATGCAAATATACAAAAGCAATGCCATAATTAGCATTATTGAAGCATAGAGATGAACCACAGAATCACAGATTTTCAGCATCATCAAAATTCTCAGATCCCATTCTATATCTGAACCTATATCTGAAAAAGAATCCTTCCTGCATGGCAAATTGTTCATCCATTCTTTGCCTGATGACCTGTAAGGTGGAGGGACTCATTATCTTCCAAGGAAACTCACTTTACTCTTGAGCAAATCACTTTTATTCAAGCTTCAGTTCCCCTCTCTGTAAAATGAATATGTTTTGCTGCACAGACTTCTTGCAGGTGAATAAGTTCTACTCACTCAGGTTTGACCATGTCATTTACTGCAGTGGCTCCCTATTATTTCCAAAATCAATAAATATCCTCTATTTAGTATTCATAACTTGGCCACCTTTCCCATATTCTTATACCTTATATTCTTCCATGTGCTTTCTCCTTAGTAACACTGGTCTCCTAGCTGTTCCTTAAGCACAACATCCCCTCTTCTGACTTTATGAGTTTTCACAGGCTCTCTCCTGCCTGGAATTGTTTTCCTCTTCTCAATTTATTGGCTTCCATTAAATCCCAACTAAAATCCTACCTACTACAAGAAGTCTTTCTTAAATCTCCCTCAAGTTCAGCATCTTCTTTCTACTGATTATTTTCAATTTATCTGTCTTTTTCTTGGTTGGGCAAAATTGTTTGCATGTTGTCTCCCCTGTTAAACTGTGAGCTTCTTGAGAATACATTCTGCTATCTTTTGCCTGTTTTTGTATTCCCTAGAATTTAGCATAATGCCTACTGCTGGCAAGTGCCTAATAAATGTTAACTGACTACCTAAATGATGAAGGTTTAATGTGAAGAAAGAATCCTTGGAAAATCACCTGAATGGAATTTTAATGTCTTCAAAGGGTTTTGAAGGAGTTCATTAAATAGAAGGACCTGAGGGTTCAGCTCAAAAGGCTATAAGAACAGAATGTAAAGGAATATACTAGTATAGGAAGGATCAAGAAAAGGATAGAAACAACTATGGGATATTACAAAAGTCTTAGTGCCATTTTAAACAGGTAAAATGGCTCTAAGAACTTTTGGGATACCCTGTATTTGTCATAATTGAGGCACAAAAAATAAGTACAAACATGGAAGAAGGAGAGACTGGATATCAACTGAACCCCACTCTTTTCTGAACTGGACAAAGAAAGATTGAACACATCTACACATAGTATTTGGTGTCGATGCATTTTAAACTTAATAAGAATAAATAAAGGAAGTGATTTAGAAGGAGGATACTACTAAGGAATAAAGCAAAACAAACTCCTGATCCTGAAGAAGGGTTTAAAGGGGGGAGGAGAATCAAATAACATAAATGTGAGAGGGACTCACCGAACAAATTGTAGCTTATGAATATAATGGGACAGTGTTGTGCTATATGTTGAAAGTGGTAATTTCAGAAAATCCAAGAGTTATGAAATAATACAAAATGAAGTGAGGAAAACCAGAACAATTTACAGAATGACAGTTCTGTAAAGAAAAATAACTTTGAAAGGTTAAAGATCTCTAATCAAATCATTGAACAAACATGTCTCCAAAGAACCTATGAGTTACCTTCTACCTGACAGAGAAGTAATAAACTCAAGGTGCAGAATGAGACATGTACTTTTTTGGTATGGCCAATATGAGTTTTTGTTTTGCTTGACAGACTTATTTGTTTCAAGGTTTTTTTTTTTTCCTTTACTGTTTTTAATTGTGACAGAGTAGAGAGGAGGGGAGGATAGTAATTTCTTCCACCCTACCCACCCCTGCCCAAGACTATTGAAGGGCCTTTAAGAGTGTACAGAGTTGTACAAAAGGAAATTCAAAAATACAAATAGTAGTTTTATATATAAAATGGATTGAAATCTGAATGTGTATGTCTATATATATGTATGTGTGTGTATGTGTGCATATATGTGTGTGTATAAAAAGCTTGTAGTCTGAAATAGTCACAGTTTCATATACAATCCTCTTTTGTTTATTGCTTTGCATATGGAAATATTCATTGGAGTATATGTATAAAGTTAAGAATAAATAGTATATATAATATACATATACTATACATATAGTATATATAGGTATATATGCATAAATAATGCATATATAATGCAAATAATGCATAAATATGCCTGTACACATATGAACATCTACACAAATATCTGTGTATGTGTGCACATATGCACACGTATATGCATCTATCTATATAGGTGTACCTCTCTCTCTGTATGTGCTTATGGATCTACTGAAGTATTTGGGTATCCATTGTTATTTGATGGAAAACTAGTTCAATAGTTTATATAGTTATCAATAGTGATAAAATAGGTTTAGTATTGTTTTTAAATAAAACCAAATATGTGGTGGTGTGTTTGTAGCTAAGTGGGGAAATCTGATAGAATATGTTTCTCTGTTTTCAAGGACATATATATAATAAAAAAAAAATCCTTTTACAAACAGGTCTTAATGTCTTCAAAGGATATTGAAGAAGTTAATCAAGGAAAAAACAAAAAACAAAAAAAACCCAGAAAACCTGAAGGTTTTGCTCAAGAGACTATAAGAACTCAAAATAAAAGGAATATAAATAATAAAAGAATATACTAGTATAAGAAGGATCAAGAAAGGGATAGAAATAACTACTAAGACTATAAAAGTCTTAGTGCTATTTTAAGCAGATAAAATGGCACTAAGAGTTTTGAGACAACCAGTATTTCTTATAATTGAGGCATGAAAAATAAGCACAAACATGGAAGAAGGAACCCCACTCTTTTCTGAACTGGACACACACACACACACACACACACATATATACACATACACAGAGTTTGATGTAGATATATTCTAAACTTAGTAGGGATAAATAAGGGAAGTGATTTAGAAGGAGGATACTACTAGGGAAGAAAACAAAACAAACTCCTGATTCTGAAGAAGAATTTAAAGGGAGGAGGAGAATCAAATAACTTAAATGTGAGGTGGAATCACTGAACAAATTGTGGCTTATGAATATAAAATATAGATAAATAAATATTTAAAAAGAAATGAAGAAGTATAGGGAATTAGATTATTTTTTCTGCTTATTTTTGAGGTTTGTCTTCTGACTTTAAAATTTATCTGAGTGATAGTCTCCTTGCTGGTTTTGTATCTCACACAGTTTGAGAAAGGTGGTGAGCAAAGTAAAGGGACATTTTATTTGTATATAATTGACATGACAAATAATAGACTCCTATTCCTGAGGCCACAGATAATAGTATTGTTATTAAAGAAGAGGGAACACAGGGGAGCAATTGTTCTTGGTATCTCTACTTATTGAGCTTCAAACAATCTTTCATCTGCTATGTTACAGCCACAAGAGCACAGTAAGTATTAAATTTCAAAAATAAGAAAAACCTCTCACAGAAATAGCTGTGTTAAATATATAGCCTATTTATTCTGGTGAAGGTTAGAAATGGAAAGGTTTCTATTTTCTCAGGGATAGTGTTTATTCTTGATAGTTGTCTTGTGAAAATTGACTTTTGTAAATAAGGAAAGCTTGATTTTTTTTTGTTAAAACAACTGAATAATTTTTGGAGAGCAGTTGCTTCAGTTCAGTTGAACAGAATTTTAAAAAGTCTCAGCCTAAATGTGCAGATGTTTGAATGAAAAGTATTATCGTCTCATTGAGGATAAGTTGCCCACATGTCTGTTTCTTTCACTTCTAAGTCAGATTGTGCTGTTTACCTTGAAAATTTACATCTAATATAAAAGTGTAAAGGCATTATTCATTAGCAGATTTGGAATCCATCTGGTGTACTCTTTAAACACATTGTGCAAAAGAAAGTTATATTCATTTAGATTGTGCAAATGTAGAACTGTTGACTGGGGATGAAAGTGGGAATGGAGAATATAGTCACTTGAATGATGTTGATATAGATGGCATACTTCTCAAAAATTTTCATAAAATAAATCTGGAAGAGATAGCTAAATGCATTAAGGTTATATCTAGTGGGAAGAGACTTCTGAGGCCATGTAGTCTTAACCTCCTCTTTTTTAGGCTTAATGATGTTTCTGAAGTTACAAAATCAATATCAGTAGTGGAGTGAAACTGGTCAGATGATCATAGAATTTGAAGGAATTTCAGAGTTTACCTAGTCCCAATCCTTCAATTTATAAATGATGATAAAATGGGAGATTCTGGATTTTAAAATTATCCCAACAAGCTAAACAATGAATGAAATTCTTCCTTCTCCTCCTTCTCCTTGAAGATAATTCTAAATTCATACAGTTACATCTTTTTAAAATGACATATAAATAAAGGATCAGGGAGATGTGATTAGGCAGTAAGTCAAAGGACCTAAGATGTGTTAGTGGTATGTGGCAATCATCAAATTAATTAACAGGCATTTGTTAAGTACTTACTATATGCTAAACCATTTGCTAAGGATTGGGGTTATAAAAACAAAAAAGAAATAGACCTTAGGATCTAGATGCTTACCTTATAAATCCTTGGGGGAGATAGGCTATATATAATAAAGTAATGTAGATTTAATACTAAAATAAACATCAAGTTATCTAAGAAAGGAATAAACTCAAAAAACTAATGTGATTTTTGAATTAAATTAATTAAATCTATTAATTCATCTTTTTAACTAGCTATGTTTTGTACATACAATTCTTAAGCTCTTTGGTAACAGTCTGCTGAAGCATATGGACTCCTCTGAACATTTTTTAGTTAATAAGATAAAATATATAGGATTACAAAGAAAATTAACCATATTATATTATATTAAAATAGTTATCAAGATGTTTTAAAAATATGCCCCAGGTTAAGAAATTCTAGGCGTGAATGAGGAGAGTGATTGTTTCATCATAATTCAGTCTAGTCAGAGGATGTTTGGAAGACTATGATGAGTTATGAGCACCCTGATTTTAAAAGTTCATTGGCAAATTAGAGCATAAACAAAGGAGGGTAACCTGGACCATAAGAAGATGAGATAAGCTGCCATATAAGGATCAGTTAAAGGAACTGGACATATTTAACCTGGAAAACAGAAGACTTAGCAAGGAAATGATAGCTGGCTTCAAAAGTTTTTTTTTTTTTTTAATTTTCATGTGGAAATCAGATTTGGATTGCTTATCCTGAGGAAATGTATAGAAGTTATAGAAAAGGCAAGTTTGGCTGGTTTTGAGAGAAAAAAAAAATTCTAACAATGAGAGATATGCAGAAATGGAATGGATCACATTAAAGGAAATGGGTGTGAAATCACTAGATTTCAATCACCATAACCATTTTCTCACCATCCATCCTGCAATTATATGCTCTGGATAAGAAACTATACCCAATTACATTTAGCGCACAGCTCCCCCTTCCCTGCCTCTCCCCCCCCCCCCCCCAGCCAGGGTTCTAAGATTAGTGAATGTCTCTCAGTCCACTGAATTTTAACCATCTCCAGATGCACTTGACTCTCTACAATACTCATATGATCGCTATATCAAAATGATTTTTTTTCTCTTGTCAGCTTGCCAGCACTGGGATCATCATCAAATTAACATTATCATGGCAGCTAGGTGGTGCAGTGGATAGAGCACCAGCCTTGAAGTTAGGAGGACCTGAGTTCAAATGTGGTCTCAGACATTTAACACCTAGCTGTGTGACCCTGGGCAAGTCACTTAACCCCAATTGCCCCAGCCAAAATTAATAATAATAATATTATTACCATTCTACTTCATCATGGCTCCATTCATTCTTCCCGTGACCTTCTAAAGCAAAGTATCTATCCCCAGATATCTTCTGCCTATATGTAATTCCTTAAATATTAGGACATGCTACTTTTATATTTGCATCTTTGACACTTAGGAAAGTGCATTTCATACTAAAAAGTAGACTCTTAATAAACTCTTTTTAAATTAATTCATTCAATTCAATCACACCCAGCCAAACCCTAAATTATTGAGAGAATAATTTTCTCACTTCTCATGCAGAAGCTAAACTTCCTTTATTTCCTTGGATTGGCATAAAGCAGTAAATGCCACAAAAATCTTCCTTCTGGTAAAAAAGAATTTCAGGCCATATACCAAAGCACAACTGGTGCCTGCTTGATTTATGGTTTAGCCATTGAAGAAGGGGTAGTAACTTTTACAAACTTAGTGATGTAGGCATACTTTAGTAATAGGAATAGAAATAGTAGTAGGAATAGAAATAAATGGGGACATGGCAGAATGAAAGAAAGACTTTCTTATCATTTGACTTATACTATCAGAAAGTGGCCTAAGCATGGTGGAAAATAGAAGCCATTCACTCACTGCCTTTTAGGTGTGATGTAGCTAAGGGTGACATACTACTTTAAAACCAGAATCAGGAAGAAAAAAAAGTTCAAGATAATACCAAATGAAATCTATGTAATATTATGTGAGAGTGATTAGGCTGAAAGTAAATTCCAGAAAGTGAGTACCATAAATTTAAACATCAGATTACATTGCCTTCAAAGGGAAGCCATTTGAAAATTATTCTCTTCATTAAAAAAAAAAAATCATATGGACAGAATATCCTGGCTAATGCTAAGATTAGCTTGCTATAAAGTTGAATTTATTTAATGTTTATATATATATATATATATATATATATATATATTATCAAATTATTATTACTTAATATTTTAAAAGATTCTTTTAAAATTAATATTAATACCAATTGATGGGTACTTTTATGTGACAATTTCCATTTTAAGTTAAGCTTCATCTCATTTTTAGTATAAAGTATTTGTTATTTTGAAGGGCTTTAGTTAATCATGAAAAAAATGTTGCCATGAAAGTTAGGTTTTTGCAACCTGGGGCCAAAGATGTGTTTGCTATACTCAATTGAATAGAGATTTTATTAAAAACCTACTATTAGCAATGTGGTGTGCTAGACTTGAGGGGATACTAAAAAAAAAAAAAAAACTTTTGCTCTCCAGAAGCTTACACTTAATTGGAGAGAACAAGACACCCTATGGACATAGATAATCATAGATAGAGTATTTTGAGGGGCTATCTTAACTAAGGAATAGGAAAGCCTTCTCATCCAATGTGACCATGACCTATATATAACACTAAGAGGTAGAAGTGAAATGGCACAGGGGAGAATCTACATCAAGGAAAAGAGGTGACTATAAGATGTAGGAAATATAAATAAGCAGATATGGCTGAAGCATATTAGGAATAAAGAAAAGTGATAGGAAACATATGGACAGGTAGATGGAAGACAAATTGTGGAACCCTTGAAATTCCAGGCTCATGCAATAATAAACATTTTTTTTTTCAGGATAAGCCATGGTGATTTCAGGGAATCGCCTACTTGTTACCAGAATGAAGACCTTGCATAAGTGCAAACTTTTGAATTCTTTCTTATAAGAAAGTTTTTAATCTAGGCAAATTATTTTTGTCTAGAGATTTATTTGACTCAGTAATCAAATGGACTCGTCATCTCACTGATTTGGAAGTGACCTCCATTGATACAGATTGTGTCCATCTTAGATGACTCTTGTCTATGTCTCATGTCCTTTTATAACAGATCCTAATTTTATCCCGTATGATGAGGACCTTCCTTACATTTTCCCACCATTACAAATGTTCCAATAAAGAATTATAGTTATCCATTTTTCCTATTCTTATTGGCTTCTCTTTCCTTTCCATCACATTCCTTAATGGTATCCTTTAGTCCTGTTGTTCTCAAGAGTTCTTATTGATTACATATTACAATCTATCTTGCTTACCATGCACCTTTGTATGTGTGATACACATTTTAAAAATACTTCATTTTAACTTATGAAATAAAATAAGCATTTCCATAACATAGAATTTTATTTATTTTTTTATTAAAGCTTTTTATTTTTAAAAACATATGCATGAACAATTACTCAACAATAGCCTTTGTAAAACCCTGTGTTCCAATCTACCCCCTCCCCCCCCCGCTTCCCTCATGCCCTCCCCTAGATGGCAAATAGTCCAATATAAGTTAAACATGGTAGAAATATACAAACATAGAATTTTTTTAAAAGATGATTAAATATAAAACTGCAAATCTATTTTGTACAACTCATTTTCCTTCATTTTTAATCTTTTGGAGACTATTGTAACCTGTGGTTCTCCATGATTTGTTTAACAAAATCAAGTGGCAATTAGGAGATTAACATTTCAAAATAAATCTCTACCTCCAATTATAAGAAAGGTTTTTTTTTTCCCTTGTTTAAAAAAGTTAGAAATAAACAGAAGCTTGAACAGTACTGGTAATTTCAGTGTGACTGTTCCTCTATGTTTAAATAAGCTTGTACTCTGGGTGAACTGTATTACTTGCTTATTTTTTTCTAGACATTTAACTCTTTGCTTCTCAGACTTTTGTTTTCAGTATCCCTTTATACAATTAAAAATTATTGAGGATCTGTCCAAAGAGCTTTTATGTAAGTATGTATGTAATATATATATGTGTGTGTGTGTGTGTGTATGAAATATTAGAAATAAAAGTTTAGAAATTTTATTAGAATCAGAAATTATTAGAAATAAAAATTAATTTTGAATTGGCAGAGCCTCTGAAAGAGTATCAGAGACCCCCAGGATTCTCTGGACCAACTTTAGAACCAAGAAAAGGAATTCTTACCTTTTTTTGGGAGGAGGGACAGTGTAACACTTTTTGGTAAAGCCTTCAAGACCTTTTCTCAGAAAAAAAAAATTAATACACAAAATAAAATACACATAATCCCAATGGGAACCAATTATATCAAAATACATTATTGAAATACTATTAAAAATAAAGAGGTTCAAAGACTCCAGATCAAGAATCTCTACCATATAAGGTAAACTTCTATTACATTTGGTTTCCAGTAGGAACAGTTCTGTTAACAACTCAAAAAGCAAACAACGACAACAAAAAGACCTCAAACAAACACCTGACCAAGTAGCAAGAGTTATTTTGTATACATTGCATCTCTGGATTTTTTCCTCAGCTACACATAATTCCATATTTTTTTAATGACAATGCTGAGTTTGAACTTTTCTTAGAATTTCTTTTGAGAGAAAGTGGAATGAATGTGAATCAAATGGCCCGATATACCTAACAGTCTGAACAAATGATACCTACTGTTTAGTTTTAAAGATGAGAGAAAGGCTATGTCATTTCCACATTCATTGATCAGCTCCTTCAAGTCCACAGTGTCATTAAATTGTAACTCTCATGGCCAAAGAAATATAATACCTTCATTTTATAAAAAGAAAATGAAACATGAAAGAACATTCCTAGAGTTGCTGAAAAAGTGAAAAGTCATTGAACTACCCTGCAGTTAACCAGCCCCCTGGAGAATAGATCGGCCATGCTTAATGCTTCCCAGAACAATTGGCCATTTCAATTCAGAGAAAAACCATTCATTAAGAAAGTGGTGAAGTGTTTGGTTCTGGTTCATTTGGTCACCAAAGTATGAATTCTCTAGGTATTTCTGGGCCTTATTTTGTGATATGCTGTCAATTTCTATTGTTGAGTGTTAGTGGTCCAACAGCATTAACCATGAAGACATTCACTATCACTTTTGTACTGGGAGGAAAGCATTGCCTAGAGAGGATGACCCTGCTGCTGTGAAGAAAAGAATGGAATTATTAAAATGAAAAAATTCAGTTCAGATCATTTCAGCAAATATGTGGTAAGCATTTACCTTGTGCTAGACATTAGGAGCACGGAAATGGAACAGGAACTCATCCTGCCCTTGAGGAACTCAGTCAGGTACCAAGGATTAAATAAAACAGAATCAATCAATGTTAGATATAATGATTCAAGTTATGTCTATGTGTGTATGTATATATGTATGTATATATATATATATATAATGACAAGATCAAACCTTTATATTAATATGATTTATTAATCATTGAAAGTTATTATTAAAACAGTATTACTGTTAGTATATATAATGATTTCTTGGATCTGTTCATTTAGCTCTTTATTATTTCATGGAAGTCTATCTGTGGTTTTCTCAAACAAATGAGTTCATAAGTTCTTAAAGCACAATAGTATTCCATCACAATCATATACCACAACTTGTTTAGCCATTCAAGTGAGGGGCACACCTGCAATTTCCAGTTATTTGTCACCACAAAGAGAGCTGTTATAAATATTTTAGAACATATAGATTCTTTCCTTTTACTCCTACCTAATCACCTTTCAAAATAGAGCTAGTAGTGATATTTCTGTGTCAAAGGGTATAGGCAATTTAATAACTCTTTGGGATAATTCCAAATTGCTCTTGAAAATATTTAGATGACAGTTCCATCAATAGCAAATTATTGTCCCCATATTTGACACTTTCCCCTTCAGTCATTTTAGCCAATTTGATAGGTGAAAATGATATCTTTAAGTTTTTTAGTTTGCATTTCTCTAATAAACAATGACTTAAAGCATATTTTCATATGATTATCATGTAATAGATTGTTTTTATTTCTTCATCAGAAAACTGTTTCTTCCTTTAGCAATTGGAGAATGACTTGTATCCTTATAGATGTTACAGTGTTCTTTGTATAGTTGAGACCTTTACCTGAGAAATTGTTTATAAAACATTTTCCCCAATTTTTGGCTTTCTTTCTGATCTTGGCTACATTTTTTTATTTCTAAAAAATCTTTTTTTAATATAATTTGACTTCGTTCTCCTCTCTACCTCTTGATTATTCATAAATTAATTTCTTGAACAAATATTTGAAGGATGAATTTACAAAAGAAAAGACCAAAGTCAGGGAAAACATTTAGGAGGCTACTATTATTAGTAATGAATAGGTAATAAGGGTAACAATAGGGGGCAGTACCAGTGGGAATAGGAGTAAGAATGGGAATGACAGCTATATTACAGAGCTAGATGATGACATTGATTGAGGAAGAAGAATGAAAGAAAGGAAAAAAGAGACCAAGAAGCTTCTCAAGAATTCAAACCTGAAGGCTTGGAAGAATCATATTATTATCCATGTAGTACCAACAGATAAAGATGTAAGAAGGAGGAGCAGATTGAGAGGAGAGGATAAATTCAGTCTTGGATGTATTGTGTTTGAAGAGAGGACAGAAAGTAGTTGGAAATATAACATTGTTTCCAGAAAGGTCAGGGCTGGATGATCAGATTAAGGGTTCATCTCTATAGTGATGATGGTTGAAATCATGAAGATCAATGATGTTGCCATGAGAGAATGTTCATCGAAAAGAGGAGGTACCCAGGATAGGGGTTAGATAGTAGAAGTACCAGCAAAGAAGAAAGATGAAATAATTAGGATCTAACGATTACTGGGCCTTGCATCTTCTCTCCCTCCTTTCCCCTTTGGAAATTCTTGTTTGCCTCATATTTCTTATGTGAAACTGCAAATGATAAACAGAAATGTCTCTTTTTATCTATCTATATATTTATCAAATTTAAGTCTCTAAGGCCTACTTTGTCCAGTTGTTTTGTTTTCCTATCAGCAGAGCATTAGTCTTAAACCCTCCTGAAACAGAGTCAACAGTTTTAGCCATTATTCCAATACCCCATCCAATAAATAATTATTAAACAGCTCCTCCATACAAAGTTACTGCAAGGTACTGCAGAGAGAGCTATTTAGGTAAGATGCAACCCCATATTGTTCAGTAAGGAAGTGGTGAGGAGGGGAGAGTGAAAAAACACAGAAAAGTATCATCCAAAATATTGTATAAGTGCATTAGAGATATACAAAGTTCAATGTGCTACCTAAGAAGGAAGGCAGGTTATGATCATCAGAGGAATAATAATGAGTTCACATTTATCAATCAAGCATTTCTTAAACACTTTACTAAGTGACAAGCTCTGCTATAGGAACTTGGAATACATAGAGAAAAATAAAATGTTCTCTGATTTCAAGTAGTTTATGTGTATGTAGTATTTGACATTTTGATGTTGTCTGATCCTTACATCAACCCTATGAGTCCACAGGTGCTGTTATGAATCCCTTTTTCCAAGTGAGTAAACTAAGGCTTAGAGAAGCAAAATGATAGATAAAATAAGTCAAAAGTGGAATTTGAGTCCAGGTACTCTGAGAAAGTACTCTATCCATTCAAGCAAACTGCTTGAGATGATAGGGCATATAATCAGTAATGAGGGAAGCCTTCCCTGGAAGAGATCAATTATAATTAATCTTTATAACATAAGTAGTAATCCAACAGGTAAAATAGGGGAAGAAAGGAGGACATTCTGGCATTGGACAGTTTGAGGAAAGACACAAAGATAAGAGAACAGAGGCTGAACCTGATGGATGTTCTCTTTCCCTATTCTACACCACCTTAAAAGGCAATGATTTTCAAAAGCAGGGCTCTTTGACTGGGAATCTCTGTGTGTAGAGGATGAATTTGGTAGTGGTATAGGCACAGCTTGAGAGGATGTGGCTATTATCTCAAATCAAAAATGAGAGGTGAGTTTTCATTCTAGGCAATGAGAGAAATGAGCGGAAAAGAGAATATAAGGAAATTCCAGTGTAACCAAAGGAACAGAATTTATTGTGTCCATTGAAGGATAACTTTCCTAAAATCTTTACCATGTTATTTTGGATGCTTTTTGTTTTTATGTCACATAGATTTCTAATATATCCCTCCTCTTTACACAGCATTATAACCCTTTATAGAAAGAGTTTAATAGAAAAAATTAGTTTTCAACTAGCATATCAACCATTTCTAATTGAATCTACCATATCACTAGTCCACTATCTTCTCAAAAAGCGTTGAGAAGTATGGTTTTTTTTCATTTCTTCTCTTCTCCCAATCTTGTCATTACAATTATACAACAGTCAGTATCTCTGTTGTTATTCTTGCTATTCTTTCATTTTATACACTCATGGTTATTAAGTTCACTGGGAATCAAGCACAGCTCATGGAGTTTAGCTGATTTTCCATTGGCATGTTTAGGGGGAACAAAAAGTTACTTCATCATCCTAAAATCCTACAGCATCAACTGTATCCTTGAAAGTAGCAGGAGCCAAAATCTAAATACATTCCATGATCTGTGCTCTAGTGCTATTATATTTGTATAATGTCTTCTTGATTTGGCTAATTTCGTTATGTATTAGTTCATAAGTTTTCCCATGCTTCCTTGAATTCTTCATTCTCATCAAGTTTCATGGTACAGTAACATTTTGTTGCATTCATTAGCCATTTTCCAAATCTAATCATTGGGCATTTAGTTTGCTTCCAATTGTTTCCAACCACAAAAAAGTACTACTATGAGTATTTTGGTTTATGTGGAAGCTTTCTTACTGTCTTTGCCTTCCATGAGGCATATATATGTTTAGCAGTGGAATCTCTGGATCAAAGAGTATGGACATTTTTAAACTTTTAAAATATAATTCCAATTGCTTTTTAGAATACTTAGACCATTTTTCAGGTCCACCAATAGTGTTAGTGTTTCTTTTCTTTTTCCTTTTTTTTTTTTTTTTTAATAACTCCAACACTCTTTCTAGCTTTTGCCATCTTTGTAACCAGTCTTTATCCAATGCCTCATTATACCATAAACACTTTGGATACAGCTTGAGTTTTCAAGATTATTGCCTTTTTGAGATGGACACACCCATTGTTGAAGTTTTGGTCAGTAGCAATTATTCATTCTCCATTTATAGAGTGGTGAAAATTCTCTCTTGGGTCATAAGACCTACAGTTAGTTCCTTATCTGTTCAATGGGAATAATATTAATATCTACCTCATAGAGCTGTGCATATCAATGGAGATAACTTAGAGTATTTTGCAAATTTTAAAACATTATGTAAATTTTATATCAATCTTACAATGTCATTATTCCAAAGGCACTCAAGAAAGCAGTAACTTTTCATGTGTACCAGAAAATGTCAAGAGTCTCTCACTAAGGATCTCTTAGGACACAAATTTATCTATGGATTCAGAGGAATTGTAGAAGATGAAACTATTAGTTATCATGTGACAGATACTTAATTTCCCCAGAAAACAGAAAGAAATATGGGTACACATAAGGAAAGCCCTGCTTTCCCAGCAGGAAATTTTACCTGACTCAGTACTTTTCCTTCTTTTAAGACAAAGAGCTTTGCAGTGAAATAAATAAGACTAGCCTGGAATAGATCAGGGCAGAGACTCTCTTAACTCTGTTTTCCTCTTTCTGTAGGTAGCAGGTTCAGAGTAGGAGAAAAGCTAGTGTCCTTTTCAGGGGAGTCGGGAACAGCTTTTTTTTTTTTTTTTTTTGATTTTCCTTTCTCCACTGTCTCTACTGTTTTGCCTTTCTCTCAGAAAAGTGAAACTTGAAATTGTTATTGATTCAATTTAAGCATCTGCTCCTTGGCATTAACTCAGACCTTAATAAGTTTTTTTTTAAGTCACATCTAGATAAAAGAAGACCTTATGTTTTCCAAAAGGTTCTTACCTTTTGATTGGGTTAGGATATGTATTTTCTTTCTTCTCTTATTAAAAGTTTTTCAATAATATTTCATTTTCCAAATAATCCAAAAATAGCTTTCAATATTCATTTTTTAAGACTGTTCCAAATTTTTCTCCCTACATCCCTTACCTCTCCCTCCCCAAGACAGTAAGTAATCTAATATTGATTAAATATGTACAATTATTTTAAACATATTTTCATAGCTGTCACTCACATTGTGCAAGAAAAATCAGACCAAAAGGGATAAAACATGAGAAAAAAAGAAACTAGTAAATAAATGAAAAGTGAAAATATTATGATTTGATCCATAGTCAGTCTCATAGTTCTCTCTCTGGAGGTGGATGGTATTTTCTATACCAAGTCTATTGGAATTACCTTGAATCACTGCAGTGTTGAGAAGAGCCACATCAATTGCAATTGACCATTGCATAATCTTGTTACTGTGTTATAGTGTTCTCTTGATTCTACCTGGATAATTCAGCATCACTTCATACAAGTCTTTCTAGGCTTTTCTGAAATTAGCCTGCTCATCACTTCTTATAGAACAATAATATTCCATTACATTCATATAGCATAACTTACTCAGCCATTTCCCATTTGATAGGCATCTACTCAATTTTCAGTTCCTTGCTGGAACTATAAAAACTACAAAAAGTTCTGCAAAATCATTTTAGTACACGTGGGTCCTTTTCCTTCTTTTATGATCTCTTTGGTCTACAGACCCTATAGTTATACTGTTCGATCAAAGGGTATTCACAGTTTGATAGTCCTTTGGGCATAGTTCCAAATTATTCTCCAAACTGGTTGGATCATTTCATAACCACAAATACCATATATAGTTTCAGCAGATAAGATTCAATTTAACTAAGCATCCCATCTGAGTTGGATTTATCTGTACTGAGGAAGTTAGAGAGGATCAATTTAGGACCCTCAGTGTAGAATCATTCAATTTCAGAGTTTCATAGATGCCAGTGTGGTCATATATTCTTAAATTGGTTTGGGAATTTGATAATCTTTGGTTTTGTTGCCAAAACAATATTGTAGAAATTATGCTGTCCTTGTAAGTGGGAGATATGAGTTTGCATCTCAACTGCAACACATGATTTGGATGAGCATGGGCAAGTAATTCCATTATCTACAAATGGAGATAATAATACCTCAGCTCACTACTTCACAGGATTGTCAAGAGGAATGCACTTCATTAACTTTAAAGTGCTCTATAAATGTGAGTTATTTTAATTACATTTTGCTGTCATTTTGGAAGTTTTAAGAGAGCTAATTATTTTTTCTGGTATATTTTTTTCAGCAGCTTGGTAGGAAGCTATAAATCATTACCAGAATTAAATGTCTTGAGCACTTGAATTTCAATTCCCCCAATCTCCATGTCCACTAAAAGCAATTCCCTTCAGCATCAAAAAGTTGTCACAAAACACAATCTCCCCTATATAGGCAATATAATACCTGCTATCTACTTCAGGAAATTTTTTTTTCCCCTTTACTGAGTTATCAAAGCTCAAATACTCTCAGAAGGTACTTGAAAGGCAATTGAATTATATAGAGGTAAGCCATTCAGTTCTTCATTAATTCAAGATCTTAAATTTTAAAATTCCATATCCCTGAAAGCTCTTTTATTCTGCTTTGGCAAAACACGAGTTGTAGGAAGAACAAAGCAAGTCAATTAGTTTATCTTAATTATATCTTGCTTAGGAGTGAGGAGTGATAGGGAGAATGAAAGGGAAAAAAAAGAACAAAGTAAATAATGTGCACAGCAAAGAACAATTTATAAGGAAGTAAAGAAAAAATGGACATTCATGAATATAAATTCTTCTAATATATATACTTTCTTGATCTGGTAATTTGTTATATATTTTGAATCCTACCTGATGTTCTGCTGGGCACATGACAATGTTCTCTTTTGTTTTGCTTTATTTTGTTTTGTATTTCTTTTCTGTTTTTCTTTTTTTCTTACTGTTTTTCAAATAAATAAATAGATACATTTTAATGACTCATTCTGGGACATTATTTAGGTACAATTATTTCCTAACTCTTCTATTCTTTTCCACAGTATACTCCATTGTCTATCTCTGCATCTTCATGATGGCTTTTATTCAAACATTAATTGCTCTCACTCCTCAGTCTACATTGTCTAATTTCTTTGACTTCCTTCAGGACCTAGATGAAATCAGTTTTCCTTTCCCCTTGCTGCAGTGTCTTCTCTTCTGAAATTATCTTCCATCTACTTTCTATATATTTTATATTGCCTATTTATTTTCATGTTTGTCTCATTAAAATGTGAGCTCTTTGAATACAGGTACTTTCTTTGCTGTGTGTGTGTGTGTGTGTGTGTGTGTGTGTGTGTGTGTGTGTGTGTGTGTGTCATTAATGATTAATGCAATTCCTGCTTTAATAAATGTTTATTGACTGACTGGCTATCTCTTAGGCCATTTTGTTTGACCTCTTCTAGGATTTTAATTATTTTCTTCTTTGCGTCATTATATTTTAATTATATCTTGTGTCCTTACTAGACAGTTGAGTTTCTTAAGTGCAGGGCCTGTTAGCATTTTTTATCATTGAATCCATTGTTTTTTAGTCATTTCCATTCTGTCTGACTTTTCATGATCCCATCTGCAATTTTCTTGGCACAGATTCTGGAGTAGATTGCAATTTCCTTCTTCAACTCAATTTACAGATAAGGAAATTGAGGCAAATGGAGTTAGGTGATTTCCTAGGATCACATAGTTAATAACTGTGTGAGGGCAGATTTGAACTTAGGAAAGTAAGTCTTCCTGACTTCAGACCTAGGACTAATGTGCTAGCTAGCTGCTCTATTGTATCCCTAATACTCATCATAATGCCTGAGGAGTAAGAAGTTAAAAAAGTGTCTCTTGAATTTTTTAAATCATCCTGACTCGATGCTATTTTATTTTATACCATACTACATTGCAACCATACTTGGTAAACAAGATTTCCAAACCCCATCTGCTGCCCTTCTTCTTTCGCAATATCCAATTACATAAAATTTCATTACAATTAAAAAATTTATGGATAATTTGTTGTAATAAAACTTGGCCATAGTTGGTGTTTTTAGGTCCTTAGTCCACCTACACTCTTGTAATTTTTTTTTTCTGCTTTACAGGAGAGTAATGGGAAATAACAATCCCTTTCCAATTATTCATAATAATTAAGAAGATCATTGACATGGATAATTGGAATTCCTGGATAATCTCTCCAGCTGGGTCAGGTCCACTAATTACCTTGTTTCTCATAGTAGAATTTGTCATAGGAGAAGGACTTTAGTGTTAGGAAATGTTCTCAGATTTATTTCAGTTCAAGAAGTAGGTATTAACTATATGATGACCAGTTCTGATGGATCAGGCCATCCTCAGCAACGAGATCAACCAAATCATTTCTAATGGAGCAGTAATGAACTGAACTAGCTATGCCCAGAAAAAGAACTCTGGGAGATGACTAAAAACCATTACATTGAATTCCCAATCCCTATATTTATGCACACCTGCATTTTTGATTTCCTTCACAAGCTAATTGTACAATATTTCAGAGTCTGATTCTTTTTCTACAGCAAAATAACGTTTTGGTCGGGTATACTTATTGTGTATCTAATTTATATTTTAATATATTTAACATCTACTGGTCATCCTGCCATCTAGGGGAGGGGGTGGGGGGGGGTAAGAGGTGAAAAATTGGAACAAGAGGTTTGGCAATTGTTAATGCTGTAAAATTACCCATGTATATATCATGTAAATAAAAGGCTATTAAATAAAAAAAAAAAAGAAGTAGGTATTAAGTTCCTAGTCTCTATAAAGCATCTTGATAGGTTCTAGGTATACAAAGTTGGAAAACTGCAAATTCTGTGCCCTCAAGGAGTTTTTAATCTAATATACACCTCTTAAATTGTTTTGGTGGAGAATGTTAACCCACACTGATAAAAATTAATTCTGACAGCCCCATCCCTATTCCCTATCACCAAATGTTGCCATATAGTGCAATAAATGAAACTCTAAGATTGTCCCTGCTAATGCAAACTGTCTGGATATGTAATAAATCATCTAGATTTTTAAATCCAATCCTGGATCTTTCCTCTAGTACACTGTACACACATAAAGGAAGATTTCACCCCACTTTCAAATTAGACAAGCTCAAAATATTTAAAATGAGTTTTTTCTTGTATTATTTTTTAATTTATATAAGTGGAAGCTTAAGATGTCACATAAGATACAAAGGATTGGGAGTAATAAGAATGGTATATAACCAGAGCGGCCACCAATCTCATCAGCCCATAGCAAGAAAAAGGATGGCTAATGATTGTCATTTACAGATGCTTCTCTGGAGGTATCAGGCTCAGCTTTGCCAACTCTCTAAACATTATCCTGGATTAGGATATAAGGGACTCAAGGGAAATAATTGTGGGTTTTTAAAAACCTTGTATCCCCAATACATGGTACATGGCAGGTGATTAATAAATTCTAATTGATTAATTGTACAGATGGGAAAAGAGAGACCAGAAAGGTAAAATGTCTTACCCAAATGCACAGAACTAATTAATAAGAGATCCAACAGTAGAACCTGAAACAAGTTTCACTGTCCTATACTGATGCATAACCCCTAATCCAGGCACCATATTTATTAAACTTTATCCATAGATTTGGGTTAAGATATTCATAATTCCTAATTCTTTTGCTACTATTGCTATCATAACTGGACACCTAATTCTTTTATTTTTTTTAAAACTTAAATACAAAATTTAAAGAAATAAAATATGCCATGTTCACAGCATAACATATGTTCAGTTCAAAATATAAAGCAATAAATTTATATTTCCAAAAAGTCTGTATAATAAATACTACACATTGCATTGAGCTGTCCATCTTTGCTTCATTTTAGGTTTTCTTTTGTTTTCTACTATGCACTTTTAACTTTATTTTTCTCCTTTCTTTCTTCTCCCTCAGCTACTCTATTTCCCCCACACCATCCAAGAAGATTACAATTAAGTATAGAAACACATAACACATATACAATCATACAAACACACACATGTATATATATATTATATATACATCCATATGCATATATGTAAGACTACACTATTCTTATTTTCAGTTGTTCTCTAAGGTGGATAGCATCTTCCTTTATAAATCTCAGTCTTTCTATATTTTTCTCAGTCCAATGGCTTATCATTTCCTATACCTTGTAATCTAGTTATTTTAAATAATCTAAAACAATATTGATTAATATGGCTGACATGTTATAGTTTCCCTGTTTTTTTCTCATTTGATTAAATCTATTTTGCCTTTCTCTTTGAGACCATGATTATGACCCCTTTTAAAAAATATATAATACATTCTATTTTTGATCTTTATTTTGTGTTTGCATGTATCTCTCATTTTTATAACATTTCTTGAAAGCAACAGATTGTTGAGTTCAAATTTTTAATCTAGTATCTGTTTGCATTTTATGGATGAATTCATCACATTCTAAGTTATACTTATTGTATATTTTCTTCCTTCCTATTTTCCCTCACTATTCTTCTCAACCTATTCCTATTCCTCTTCATTCCTCTACTTCACTGCTACCCACTACCTTGCCTTTCTGGTCCTTAATCTATCCATCTTTCCAAGAATTCCTGCCTTATCCTTTCCCTCAAACCTATCACCTTGCCTTTTTATTTCTTTCTGAATTTAGTAGACTTTTATACATACAAACATGTGTGTGTGTATGTGTCTATAGTTTCTTCTTTAACCCATACCCAATGAGAGTAAATTTTCAGCACTGTCTCCCCTAATACTAACATCTGTATCAATTCTTTTTTTGCCTAATTACTTTTTTCTCTCTCCCTACATAGTTTTATTTTTATTTTTTAGAATCATCCCATCATTATCTAGGGCAACCCAAGCTTTTGTTTCAAACTACATAAATAAAAATGGCAGTCACGAAAGAACTGATATTTCATATATAAATGATTTGTCCTTGTTATATTATTAAACATAACATTATATATAATATTCATATAATTAGCCTATAATATTTATATTTCTTCTGGATGTGATGTCAGATTTTCCTTTAAGTTCAGCTGTTTTTTTGTGACAAATACTTGAAAGTTTTGTTAAATGTCCTTCCCCCTTTCTCCACCCCCCAATCAAGATTATACTTAAGTTTGCTGTGTAAGTTACCTTAGTTGAAACCCCAGCTCTTTTGCTTTGTGAAATATAGTATTCCAAAATCTATGGTTTTTCAACATAGTAGCTGCTAGGTCTTCTGTAATTCTTATTGTAGTTCCATGATATTTAAATTGTTTTTTTTCTTGTTTCTCTTAGTATTTTCTTCTTAATCTGGGAAATTGGAAACTAGACTAGGGTCTTCCTGTAAATTTTCTTCTTGGGATCACTTTCAGGTGTTGATTCCACATTTTTTCTATTTCTGCTTTGCCTTCTTGTTCTAGGACTTCAGGGTAATTTTTAAAAAATAATTTCTTTCCTGTAATAGTGTATCAATTCTTTTTAAATTATAAATATCATGCAGTCTCAGTATTCTTATTTTTCTTTGATTTATTCTCTAGATCAGTTGGGTTTTTTTGAGACATTTCAAATTCTCTTCACATTCACAGTTTTTCTTTCTCTTTTGTTTTCTTATTTCTTTATGTCTTACAAATATTTTAGCTTCCCTTTGCCTAATTCTAGTTTTGAAACAAATGTTTTCTTCCTTAAGTTTTTCGTTCCCTTTTTCAAATTGGTTTATTTTCTTTTAATAATTTTCTTCATTTTCTTAAGTTGATCATATTTCTTTTTCTAATTGTTCCTCACTGTCCCATATGATTTTTGAAATCCTTAGAACCTTTTGATGTTCCTTATTGAAAAGGATATTATTTTAGCTCCACTATCTTCCTCTGAATATGAACCTTGGTTTTCTCTGTCTCCATAATAGCTCTATATGGTTGAGTTCTTTCTCCATTTCATGCTCATTTAAAAATATATTGTTTTATTTTATTTTTAGCAGCTATTAGTATGATCACATTCTATCGTGGAATAATGCCTGAAGTTTTAAGTCCTTCTTATTAAACTTTGAACTT
This sequence comes from Sarcophilus harrisii, assembly GCF_902635505.1. Taxonomy (NCBI): domain Eukaryota; kingdom Metazoa; phylum Chordata; class Mammalia; order Dasyuromorphia; family Dasyuridae; genus Sarcophilus; species Sarcophilus harrisii. Next base: position 149,187,482 of record NC_045426.1, on the reverse strand, counting down.
TGTTCTTCACTCCTAAGCCAAGGCTGGAGCCTAATAACACATTGTCCTGTTTATGATTTTACTCCCTGTCTTCCCTTGGTGACTACAAACTACAGTAATCCTCTTTTCCTTAACTGAAAGAAGGGATGCTGCTCTTCTGCAAGTGCTCACAGCCAGCAAGCTCCCTGCCCCTTGATTCTGAACTCGCCAGACATGGAAGCTCCCTCCTAACAGTTGCAACTTAGCCTGGGATGTGTCTGGTCTGCACAGGGCTGTTTGGTATTCCTTGACTGTGGAAAGTAATCTTTTCCTATTCTGCTGTCAGATACCCACATTTAATTGTTGAGATTAAAGTTCTAAGGCTGAGGCTGCTGTCAACCCCAGTTGCCTGGGGTTTGTTGTTTGTTGATTCTGCAAAGTTGTTTAGGGATATTTGCACTTCACTCAGCCTGAACTTCTGCCCCATAAGTCAAGTCTTTCCTAGGGTCTTAAGTTGTCTTTGGAGAACAGTTTCTTTAGCATGACTTTTGTTTATTTCCAAGGCTCTACATTTCCTCTGAGACAAGGTACTATTTTTTATGTGGAGAGTTGAAAGTTTTCTTATCTATTTTACCATCTTCCCAGAATCTTCTTTCAGACATCTAATTACGACAAGCATTTTCTCCTTCCTTTCTATACTCTGGTACCATACACTTTAGACCCCTGGCATATTTTTCTAGTGAATGAGAAAGGAAGTATAATTTCATCTCCTCATCAACTCAGTTGATGATAAATTCACAGAAATGTAATTACAAGGTAACAATGTATACATTGAAATGAACTATAAAGTTGCATATATACACTGATCCATATATCAGATATGAATCTCTCCTTTTTTCTAGTCAAGAAGGAAGCAAGGGGTGAGAAAACAAATTGGACAAACGAGTTTTATATAGGAAATCAAGATTATTCAGTCACACCAGGAGCTACTGAAAGGAAGAATGAAATGTTTTCCTCTTTTTTACATTGTCTATATATCTTTGAAAAAGAAGTTATCAATCAGTGTATGACTTTAGGGAGACAGACTCACTGAGACATTATTTTTTAGTGATTTAAAAAAGTCCCAATGAAATAGTCACTCAAAGGATCAAGCAATTTCAAGAAGCAGGATCTCTGGAATTCTAGGAACCCACCTTGAAAATCATCCAGAAGAAATGTGCCCAAACAGATCTGTGTGAAGACTCTATAAAGGAAAAACACTTTACACAATATTTCTATACACAATAGTTCTAAGAGTTGTGATTGACTTCAGATCTATTTTTCTAGCCTAACCTCTCTGCTGACCTCAAGTTGTCTATCTCCAGGTGCTTACTGGACTTTAACCGGATGCCATATAGATATCTTAAATTCATTGTGTACAAAATTGAACTCATCATCTTCCCACCACACACACACATACTCCTCCACTTCTTACCTTCCCTCTTGTTGAGAGTACCACCAATGCAGGCTTACAACTTAGATGTCATCCCTGCATTCTCATTCTTTTTCACTCTCCTACTTCCCCAAAATATATAGATATTACAGTGGATCAGGGAGACCCAAGTTCAAACTAGTTTTTTGATACTTAATCATTGTGTGACACTGGACTAGAGAGAAATCCATGAGGGAAACAGATGCTAAGAGAAGGAAATAAAAGGTCTGGTAACTTTCTATTTTAAAGCAATTATCTTTGATAACTTGGTGACAAATTTAGTTATTTCTTCTGATGAAGTAATATAAGTATTCTTAGTGTCTTCTTCACTTTGGTACCCTGGTGCAAAGCTTTGGTGGCCTTATTGTAATTATGATACTGTCTGTGTTATTCAAACTTCTGTGAAAATCAGATCCTAATTTAGACAAAAAATAACTCATATTTGTATAAAGCTTTCCTCACACTCTCCCTGAAGTCAATACAGTAAGATTATCCTCATTAAGGAAACAAAAATCTGGAAAGTCAAACCACTTGCCAATAAGTGACTAAGGTTGCATTTGAACCCAGGTCTCCTGATTCCAAGTATATGGGTCTAACCAGTATGTCACAGTGGTTCTCAATAACAAAAGAAAGTAATTTGAAAGGCTCTGTTCTTTTCAATTTCATCTCTTAAGAATGTTTCTGTGTGCATCTATGATTAGCAGCATAAATCCTAATTCAATGTATGAAGTTGCTTTAGGTTCTAGCTCATGTAATTAAAGCCGCTCTTAGGAATCCTCCTGTATACTCATCTAAAGAGTATAGGAAGTTAAGACAAAACCAGCTGAATAGCATCATAAAACAACAGATAAGGAAAATTACTTTTTAGTCATTGCTATTGAATTTAATTAATGCCTTCTTTGGCTGCTATGCTTCAAACCTCTGAAAAATTTCAAACTAAGCACTTCTCTTCCTAGAATTATTTTTTTTTTAACAACTTTCACATTTCTGGAGATTAGCATCAATTTTTAGACAATAAATCAAGGTCAAAGTTTTGAATGAGGTAGCTTTCTTATCTTAAAGGTAAATTATGATTATAGGAGAGAAAATTTTATTTGCTTCACCAAATATTCAGTCATCCAGAGCCTTTAAAGACTCAGGATAAAAGTACTATTTAGCTGCTAAATAAAATAGAAACACTTATACTTGGCATTTTAGACTTCTCAAGATGAGTCATTCTACAATAGATATTATTAGTATTATTATTTTACAATAGGTATTATTAAGTAAAGAAAGGTAGGACTTTATAGGGAAAGAGGATTTGAAAAGATTTCAAAGTGAGGGGCCAGAATTTAAAATCTCTTTCCCTTATTTATTATCTCTTTGATTTTGAGTAAATCACTTAATCTGTCTGGTCCTAAATTTTCAATGTGTAGGATTAATTCTCCTTCCAACTCTGAATACCATGAGGCTTTGACTTTATTCAATAAGAATTTCCCTCTCACATGATCTCAGGACGTGTCAGATCATTTTTGGAAAGCAGGGATTTTACTTGTCATGGATCTTTTTGGCTGTCTGACCAAACATTGTTTCTATGGACCCAAACATTATTTCCAAATTTCAGATCATTGTTTCTAAATAAATAAAAATATAGGATTGCAAAGGAAACCCCTTATATTGAAATGCAATTGCTTTTAAAAAAAAATAGTCAAGATTAAGAACAATTACTTTAGAGTCTTTCACAGGGAAGTCCCTTTTGATAAAGCTTTATGTCATTTCTTAATAATGATATTTAGGTTTTTGGTGATGGTGGAGGTTGTTTTTTTTTTTAAATCATGTTCTTCTGGGAGATCTGTAATTTTTAAGGAAGTGATTTACTTTGACTTATATGGAATTCATGTTTTCTGTTGATGTTTCTGCTTCTTGTTTCTCTTCTTCCAAATTTTTTACATTTCAGTGTTTTCTTTTTCCAAATCTGTAATTTATTTCACAAAGGCTCTACTTCTTTGCAGAAATCTCTATCATATATTCATTTTTCTACCTTGTTATGTGTGACTTTATCCCGCAGCAGAAATTTTAATTTCTGACTTATATTCATTCATAATTTCCTTTTATGAATTTTATTTTTCCTATGAACCATTCTGGAATTTCTTCCTGTTGTTTGTGATTTTTGAAAAGTCAATAGAATTGAAGAGCCCTTAATCTTTTATCAGACAATATTAGTTCATTTTCTTTCATTTTGTAATATTTGTTCAATATATTTTGGTTTATTTTTAGGGCCATATTTATTCTTCTTTCTGTTATTAGGATAGAATCTGTTTGCTCATTTAATTTACATGGAGTTTTGTTTTTTGATATTTTGATGTTCCAACTCTGTCACTTTTCTCCTGTTACATAAGCTCCCACCCACTAAATCTCAGCTGGTGGGAGGCCTTTCTCCCTTGACCTAGGTGATACAGAAATTGGCTGGCCTGGTTCTTTTTGAATTACCTTTTGGGCAACTAAAAGTAACCTTAGGAAATTGTCTACTCCCCTCTTTTGACAAGGTCTGGTACTGTTTCCCTAGTTTCTAAGCTTGTGTGGGGGATATTTTTTAACCCAGTATATTTCCTCTTTCTCTCTCTTCTTCCCATATACATGACTGGGCAGGCTCGCTATCTGCTTCTTCTTAGAGGATAGGATGAGGTTTTCAGTAGTTTTAGCAAGGTCCAGAGGGATTGTGAGTCACTGAAGCAAGCATATGGAATCATTTGGGGAGAAGGATGTTGAATTAGAGCATTAAGTACTAAACTGCTTTGGAGTTATATAAACCATTGAGTTTTTCCTTATTGTGGGGAAACTATCTTGTTTTGTGGCATCTGCTGAAGCTACCCCATATTGCGCATAATTACTTGAGATTTTAGGGTAGAAGAGCTTTGTAGAAAACTTTTGTTCTGTTGTCTTACTGGTCGTATGATCTGATGTAGTTTTAATAACCAAATTTTACCATGCAACCCACAACAGTAGCAGCATAGTGCCTTATACATAGTTGACATTCAATAATGTTATGTTGAAGGAATGAAAGAATGACTCTAAATGTTGTTTTTTTTTTAAATAGTCCATCAAGTATTGATTGATGTCATGTATTTTCACATAAAACAGTGAGAATCTGACAAATTTCTTTTGCATTAAGCATTTGTGATATCAATTTTATACATGCATGTATATGTATCTCTATACATATATACGTATGGATCTCAAAGTTGATATGAGATACTACATTCAACCTATACAATGTGTGTATATATATATATGTGTGTGTGTGTGTGTGTGTGTGTGTGTGTATGTTTTCCTTTCTATAGGATTTCACAAAAGAAATAAGAATAGGGCTAATCTCTTATTTTCACATTAAAAGATCTTTATTCTTTCTTTAATGTTAGACTTAGATATTGTTTTCCATTTACTTAGAAAAGAAGGCCATAGACTAGTTTGTTGCAAAATTAAAAAAAAAAAACAGCATTACACAGTTTAAATTTTCAATAATAAAAATCCTTAATAATTGCACTTGGGAGTTTGGAATTGAAAAGGAAAAGTGAAACAATGTCCAAAATGATGTAAAAAATGTCACTTAAATCCATTGTGGTCATGTCATGTCAGTGGCACATAGTTTGGGGAATATAGTCTGTAGGAACACTGCCCATGATATAGTATTTTAACATGTGAAAATAAAGTTTACTTTGAAGAAAGTTCTCACTGAGAAATACAAGCTCTATTCCTATGCTGCTATTTAGTTGTGTCTCTTTGTGACCCCATTTGGGATTTTTTTGGCAAATACTAGAGTGGTTTGCCTTTTCCTTCACCAGCTCATTTGATAGATGAGGAAATTGAGGCAAATGGAGTGAAATGGCTTGTCCAGAATCACAAAGCTAGTAAATTACTGAGGCCAGATTTGAATTCAGGTTTTCCTGATTCTAAGCCCACTGCTCTATCCACTGTGCCACTTGGCTGCCCATTCTAGTATTTTTAATTATTTTTTAGTGTTCTCAGTATTTTCCATGTTTGATTTTTTGCATGCTTATGTATATACATTAGTTTGGTCTTCAAGTTAAACTGAACTTTTCCTTATTTAAATAAACAAACAAAAAAATACAAATTAAAGCAAAAACTGACTCTAAGCAGCTGTATTCACCAACAAATTGACTATCTTCTTGTCACTACAGCAATTCTTAGCAGTGACAAACCTAAATAAAGGTAACTTGAGGTATGTTTCTACTAAGTACTCTCATTATCCTGCTTTTCTATTCTTGCTATAGGACCTGGGAATTTATTCTAGAAATTGGGAGAAGGGGAGAGCAATCCATATAAAGAAGGTTAAACTTCCCAACAACCTTATTTCTCTAAATTAAGTTCATACCAACTCAAGGGAAGTTTTGCCGTGTATATTTTCAATATAAAAAAATGATTTATACACCACAGCACAATCCTTAATTCCAGGTTCTGGTGTTATCTGTTTCATTTAGTAAACTATTCTAGAAAGCATTACATGAAATAAAGTAGAAAAAGGGTTAATTCAGAAAAGATTAATTTGCATTTTTCTGTTGCTATTAGAACAGCCTCCTTACTAAATGTTTGAAGCTCAACACATCAATTAGCAAGTCAAAAGAACCCTTTAGGAGAGATGGCTCATGATCCCAAGGAAAAAAAGACTAAAGAGAATTTTCTCTGAAAATTACCACTTAATTTTTTAATTAGCCACATTTTATAGGAATAGAATTTGAGGAAAGTGAATGAGGGATTGAAAGTTCTAGGGATTTAGGGACAAGCACTACTTCACTACTTCAGTACTGCATTGAAATCAGTATTCCTCTTCCCCATTGTTGAGAATTTGTAGGTATACAATGACAGGAAAAAGTCAGAAGTAAAACACATGTTCACAACTTCTTTCTATTAAAAACAAACAGAAAACAACAACAATATCAACAAAAGCAAATCCATGAAGGTAGAGGGAACAACATAGACAAATAGTATCCAAATGCTACAAATAAAGTGATTGCTGGAAGGAAAAATGAAAATTAGTCCAAAAGGCAATGAAATATGATCATCTTTTAAAATAGCCTTATGAGACATGAAATGAATTTAGAAAAGTGCAATTAATGTTTGCAATAAGCAGGCTTTTCTGTTGATAAAGTTTTGATTTTGATTTTTGTATGTTTGTTTTTGACAGTTTCATAGTAAAGTACATGTCAATGGGTGTCACTTTGAATAGGACCTGGAACCACTCTTGTCTTATAGCTAATTTGAAAATATGCTACAGTATTTCCTCAGTAACAATATAAATTCGATTATTTAGTCTAATTTGAGGATAACTCCAAAATCAAGGGTTTCTGAAGAAACCCACCTAGATCAAGATTACCTCAAACATAAATAGTTACAATTATCTTTTTTCCACACTAAAGTCATTCAAATCAAAATTCCTTCATTACACCAGAGGAACCATTTCCTGAAGAGGACTAGTCTCCAAATTGTACTTCTGTTTAAGGAGTTTGTGTGACATAATTTATTACCACTGATGACAATATCTACTGCATACATCTAATCCAAATTTATGATAATGGAAAAGTCTTCAATTAAAAAGTTCAAAATAACTAAAATTCAATTAAATTAAAAAGTTGAAAACCAATTCTTCAGATGATGAAAAGTTCTATTATGATCTGAGGAATTGGTTTAAATTGTCTCTTATTCATCTAAGCACTGAGTAGGCCATCAACTGTCTCCTCAGGAAGAATAACTATTTCCGGGGTGGGGGTGGAGGGGAATCTACCAATACTCTACCCCAAGGGATCCTTCTGATTCTCTGGCCTCCTCACTGTGGAAGTTCTAGGGCCAACCCTTTAAGAAAAATCCTCTTAATGTGTTTTAAATAATGTAATTATAGTGAACTGATAGTTATGTTTTCAATAATTATTCAAAAGCTCCAGTTCAAAAGTCATTAATTAACTTCTTCCTTGAACATAGAAAATAGAACATGGCATTCCATTAATCTTCCCAAGGACCCTCTTTACTGGTGGCCCTCTCATGGGTGGAATATTCTTCCTCTTCACTTCTGCCTTCTGTCTTCTGTGAATTTCTTCAAGATTTGGCTCAAATTCCTCCTTATACAGGAGGCTTCTCCCTTCTTCACCCCTCCCAATTAATCTTGTTTTTGTTGTTATTACATGACCAAATCTTTATGACCCCATCTGGAGTTGTCTTGACAAAAATGCTGAATTTAAGTCATTTATACATTATAGTCTTAGAGTTGTAGGGAGGGGTACTAAGAAAGTGGTCAATTCAGTTGTATTCTATACTTTGTAACTTCATTTGGGGTTTTCCTAGTACTGGTACTAGGAAAAGTACTGGGGTGATTTGCCATTTCCTTCTCCAGCTCATTTTATAGAGGGGGAAGCCGAGGCTAACAGGGTTAGGTGACTTGCCCAGGATTACACAGCTGTTCAGTCTCTAAGGTTGGATTTCAATTTAGATCTTTTTGACTCCAGAAAAGATGCTCTATTCATAACACTACCTAGTTACTTATGAGAGGTTGAATAATATCAGTTCAATTCTGAACTGGTTTGACATTTTCTTCTCTTGCTCATTTTATAAATGAAGAACTGAGGCAAACAGGATGAAGTGATTTGCCCAGACTCACACAGCTAATAAGTGTCTGAGGTTCACATTTGAACTCATTTTTTCCTGATTCTAACCTGAACTCTATCCATTGACCCACCTGGCTACCATTTTCTCAGTAATTGATTGTAGAGGGCTGGAATTCTGGAGAAGTATTCTTGAAACAAGGTGTTAACTCAGTGGAATTGATGAGATGATGGTTCTCTAATATACATATATACTTAGTACTTAGCATGGTGATGTAATGGTTCTCTAGTTCACACATACAGAATTCTGTAATGATGTAATTGTACTAAGTATATACAGGCTGAGAAGGACTGGAAATGAAATATTCCATTTTTGACCAGACTCATGGTGGCTGTTCTGCCTTCATTACTTCTTCACTAAGATCAAAGACTAAGACTGACTCCAAGGTCCTCCAGAAAGCTAGTCTGAACATTACATTTTGGCACCTGAAGGTACATAAATAACAATCACACATACCCCTCCTTCAATTGGTGTACATTGTTCATCAAGGTTCAGCAGAAAGGCAGAAACTCAAGTTTTGCTGGGGTTTTTGGCTTCACTCTCTAAAATTAATATGAATAATGGGGTTGCCACCTCCTCTTCCCTTCCTCCTTTTTTCTCCTTACTGTTTTTGAGGTACTTCTGGTGCTTTTAATATTCTCCCCACAGCCAAACCTGATATGGTCTTTGAGCTTTCTAATGTCTCTTAGTTTGGAAGGGATGGTAGCAGTCTCTGAGAAAGAAGAAGCTGTCTTTGTTTTTGCTTTAATGCTAAACTTGCAATACCCTAATTTCTGATTATCCATGCCCTTTGGTTCTCTTTCTGCCTTTCCATCAGCTCCTCCATCTGAGTAAGGAGAGAATTAGCAAATTTTAAACATTCATAACTGTGCATTTCTGTCGGCTGTCTTTTTCCAATTTTCGTTCAGGAAAGGAGACCACACAATAATTGAATGAAATGAGGTTTATAGATTTGGTTTATTGCTGACGTGCTCCCCATCATATCCCTTCCTCTCCCACAGAATCTCGCCCAGATCAATAGCTTCTTGGAATCAGAAGAGCCCTTGCTCTGGCAGGTCATCTGAGACAGCACAGAATTACCTCATTAACTTCTTCATTTCTCTGTGCAAGTGCTTGGAGATTTTGCCTCAATAAATTTATAGAGCATCCATGAGATATTTTCTCCAGAGTTTTCCAGCTTCAGAATCTCATTTCCAACCTATTCTTATAGCTAGAGTTGAATAGGGTATACAACTCTGGAGCAATAGTTCAGACTTGGGCTAACAATGGACAGAACATGTTGGAAAATCTTCCTTACACTCATAGTTAGGAGAGAAAAAAGGATAACTCATTACTTTATTTTTCAGTTTCCTCATCTGTAAAATTACCAGATAAACTATGGTTTTAAGCTTTCATGTTGCACCATAATCCTTCCAGCTTCTCTATCTCTCTGTGTGGGGTACAGATGACTACATTTTCTTCTTTGAATGATTAAAGTTCTGGATGAATCACTTACATTCCATTAGTAGGTAAGTTCCTTGAAGGCAGGGAATGTTTTTGTGTATTTGCCCCTCTTTTCTTCCCCCAGTTTAGCACAGTGTTGGCCAATAAGAATCACTTACTTAAATGCTTGGTGATTGAGCATATGATTTCTGAGCTTTAGTTTCCTCATCTGTAAAATGAAATAGCCATGATTCTTTTGCCTAAAAACATTTTTAGATGGTTTTACAACATGAAATTCCTAACCTATTCTTTAAAACTAGATCAAGAGCTCTTTCATTCCTTTGACCTTCCTCTCTATGCCCCATACCCCCCAGGAATAAAGAGAACTTCTCTTTTCATTTAACATATACTTTTATACTTGTTCTCTGAAAGACAGTGGTGTTTGGAGAGAACTTAGAATGCAACATCAGTAGAAACTGGGCTTCAAATTCTGTTTCAGATACATGTTAGATGTGTGGCCACAGGAAGAAGTGATTTCATCTTTCTGGGTCTCAGTTACCTCATTCAAAATATTTTTAATTTAAAAAAATAGACTTCTGATTTCATTGGCATTTGGATGAAGGTTTGAGCAAGCTAGTTTGCTGAAAATTGAAGTGACTTTTTCATCACATGTCGTTGTGAGACCTCTATATCTGAGGCATGCACTGTATTCATGAATCGCTCTCTTTCCTCAGCTATAAAATAGGATTCAGAGTTTCAGAGGTGTGCCAGAATCAATTTGTGCTGATTTGTTAAATTTTCCCTGTGAGAATTTATGCCTTAGAAATTGGCAAATGCTACAAACCAGAACTCAATTTATTTTGTTGATTATCAAGACTTGTTGTTTCTACATCATTCTCAAAGAAGACTAAGAATTGGTGGTGGCATACAAGTGAATTGGACTTAAGTGATAGACAAAATGTTAATTATGCAGATTAAACATAAAATTGTGCATTACTACCAACCACCATCATTCACTCCCTAATCATTCATTAAATATTTACCAGAATAGCCTTGGATTTATAGCAGTAACCTCCTACCAAGGACTGTCATGAATATCAAATGAAGTACTTTGTGATGCTTATTATGTGGCACTTTGGATAGAAATAGAAAAGGAGAGACATTCCTTGCTTTCAAGGAGATTTTATTTTAATTTGTGGAAAAACAAAGTTCAAAGTTCAGCTTCAAGGTTGTTGGAAGACCTAAAACTCTAGAGTGGGCACAGTAGGGTGGATGGCAAAGACCAAGAGTGCACAGGTTACTCAAGTAGTAATAATGTCAAGGGACTGAAAGACAGAAACATATAGCAAGGCCTGGAAGACTTTCAAATGCAGTGGCAATGAAGCAGCTACTAAGGCTTGATTGTTTTCCATCTCACTGAAATGAATAATTTTTGAATTGAGGGTCATTCAAGCTCATCCCAACTGTGTGAGCAGTCAGACAGGCCAAAAAGACAAAACAAAAGAGAAAGGGAGGTTTCCCAGTGTTGACAGGCCTTCTTGTTACCCTGCCATCTTGGATAGGTTATTACATAATTATATCATGGGTATCATTTATTTTATATTATGGAGTTATAGAAATATTGTATGATTTTCTCTCCACTCCAACTCACTCATTGAAAATTCTATAAAGGGGCATCTAGATGACAAAGCAGCTAGAGCATTGGTTCTGAAATTAGGAGCACCTGAATTCAAATTTGGCTTCAGACATTTAAAACTTCCTAGCTGTGTGACCCTGACAAATCACTTAACCCCAAGTACTTAAGCAAAAAATCAAATCAAATCCCTAAAGATCTTAGTTTAATTATATTTGTATCTCCCCTTGCATCTATTATAATACTTTGAGAATGAAATACTTAATATATAAAAAGAATGCTTTAAGAGATAGTGAAGTCAGTTTCGGACTTAGGAAAACTCAGATTCAGGTCCTTATTCTGATGATACATAGTACTTTTGAATCAAATGGGCAAATTGCTTAAACACCTATGATTGATAAGTTAGCAGTCTACTTTGATGGAAGAAATGTCTACCCTGGGAGCTCACAGATGCTTAAGACTGTGATTAAGGATTGTCAGAGACCTTAGAAGTCATCAGTTCCAACCTTGGCATTTTACAAATGATAAAATGAAGGCCCAGGAAAGTTAAATAATTTGTCCAATGTCACACAGTTTGTAAGTGTCTGAAGTGCGATTCAAACTAAGGTTTTCTAATTCCAAGTCCAGCATTTTATGCATTGTTTTATATTCCCTTCAGTATTGTTTCCTAAAATGATGAAATCATAGTTCCTTACCACAGACTTTATTTTTGAATGTCTACACTGAACTAAGCCTTATTCAAGTGATTGTTCATTAACCACAAGGGAGTAAACTTGGTCAGCTAAAAAACCAGAACCATCTGTTCTCATCACTATTAACTGAAAGCCCGAAATTCAGTCTGAACATGGCAGTGCCCAGGCCAACATTTGGGGAACAGATGTTGAAGCTGCTGTTTTGTTTGTGTTTTAAAAATATATTTGCTGTGAGGAATACTTACTTGCTAATATTGTCTCTGTTTCTTTTTTCTATTTTAGGTAAGTACAGTACCATTTATGAAGTTCTGTAGATTGGTAAGTCTTTCTGTTGTGCTTTTCCTGCTGATTTACATACTTGGAGAGTAGAGAATAGTTAAAATGCTTACATTGATTCAACAGATGCATCATTTTATTCAAGATGAGTATATTTTTAACACTTGTCTTCTCTTTTGGATCTTTGGCAGAAAAAAAGGATTCCATTATTTTAATTTGAATAAAATGCTGTGTTTAATCTAAATACTTGGAGAATCAGGCTTTCATTTTGATAGTAGAAGGAAGGAATAATTGTGCCAATATTTTAGATGTAGCAGGAAAAATTTACTTTGTTAGAAAGCATAAATAACTGACTGAAATAAAAAAGAACACTGTTCATTTTTTCTACTTTACAAAAAGAAAGCAATTAATTTGTCATCTTAGAAAAAGATGCTTAGAAGATGGACTGACTAATTAAAGGAGGGGATCTTATAAAGGACCAAGAGTATTGACCCTCGATAAACATATGTCAAAGATTTTGTAGAGAAGATTCTTCTCCTGGAAGGGAGTTGAATTAAATTCTCTCTAAGATCCTGTGATGTGTGTGTGTGTGTGTGTGTGTGTGTGTGTGTGTCTACTATTCATGACCCTCCAAACCTGAATTGCAGGAAATGATTAAGCCATGTAGTACCATGGCTTAGTACCATAGGTTAGTACCAACCTATCTTTCCTTTCTTATTTCTCACTATTCTCCAACATGCACACAATCAGGGCTTCTGGCACACTGGGATATTTGTCATTATGGTTTTGTTTGTTGTTTGTTGCCTTCCTGGTTTTGAGGCTTGGCTCATATTATTCCCTCTGCCATTAAGAAAAAGATTGGGTCACACATTCTTCCTAGGCCATTTAATATTTGTGACTTCAGCAAATAGCCTCTTTTTTGGTGGGGTCAATTTCTTATTCAGCCAAATATAGATATTTCTTTATAGGCAAGTTTTGATTGTCATTGTCATTTGATTGTCAGAAGCATTGATGCTCATAAAATATTATAAAGTACTATATAAAATAAATTATTTTTAAGTTCATTTTTATTAAATCAGTTATTGGGATTGTCCCTCCCTCCCTCCATTCATTCCTGCTCCCTGCCCTTAAAGAATATTTTCTACTTGTATTGTAGCTTAAAGTTTTAAAATACTTCTCATATGATACTACTTTGAAATAAGTAATGGAAATATTATTAGACCCACATCATTGATGAGAAAACCGATGACCAGATTAAATAAATTGAGTAAAGCAACATAGTTTGGAAATATTAAAATTGTGTCTTGAACTGAGCTGATGACTCTGTAATTAGAATTCTTTCTTCTGTACATAACCTACCCTCTGTGCCATGGTAATCTCTGGTTCAAGGGCTATTATTTAGCTGGTGGGTTTTTAAAAACAAATATGTATTAAATGGTTCCTTTGAGGTTACTTTTCATTCTAATACTCCATGACTATATACAAATACCTCCTAGCTATCTCTGAATAGATTGTATTTCATGTCCTGAGATCATCTTTACTAAGAATTCTAGAACTGAGTGAGTGTCCAGATGTATATGGCCTAAAGTAAATATTTCTATAATCAAAATATTTTGATGGTTTTTTAGTTATTCATGTTTTTATTATCTGTGTCTCCAAATCATTATATAACTATCTAAAAACTTCCTTACCTTCCTCATGTCCAGAAATGGCTAAAATGAAGAATTAGCTTTTTGTATAAATTATGATCATTTATAGTAATATAGCATCCCCCCAACTGTGGCACCAAATATCTCTGACCCTATGGATTTTCAGAGGGTAACTCACCACTGTTCTTGAGATTTGTATCATCTTGATGTTTCTAGCACTGTTACTTCACATAAACAATCTGATAGTCAGACTTAACTTGCATTTAAAAGGTATCTAGTAAAGTAAAGGAGTAAGAATATTTGGTGCAAAACATTCCTTCTTAGCTGGATGAAATTTACATTCTCACATAAGGTAATTAAAGAAAGAGAGGTCCAACTTTAAGTACAATAATGATGAGGTGCAGTACTTATATAGCAAAGGAGTATCTCACAATTCCTGGTTATTGGAAATCCTTTTCTCCTTGTGGAAACTTCCACAAGTTTTCTGTTGGGCTCCAAGGATCAGTGCCTTTGCTAATCTATAGAGATCCCTTTTCTCTGCTGCAAGGGGGTGTCAGTTCCTACAGATGTCACCTTCTTCAAGTGACTTTCCATGTGTCTGCAGACAATCCAAAACTATTGATCCATAAACTATTGTTCCATCACCTTTGGTCTTCAGTAGGACCTCTAATGGGACTTTTAGATCTCTTGAAATGACTAGGTTGCTTGAAACCTCCCACCTTAGAAATACTTCTTTACTTAAGATAAGGAAGGATTAACATAAAATAAAAATATAAATGTAGGAATGCCCCCAAAAGACCCTCAGCTCTTGAAAGATTGTTGAGATTTATATATAGACACACATATATATTCATATACACATTTTATACATATATATGTGTATAATATATGATATAGACATATATGCCTTTGTGTGTGTGGAGAGAGAGAGAGAGAGGCAGAGACAGACAGAGACAGACACACAGAGACAGAGAGAGAAAATGAGAATAAGAATAAGAATAATGGGATTAAACATTTGAAGTTGATTATTCATTTCTTGGCCAATAGATAAACCTTCTCCTATGCATTTGCAATTTAAAAAGTTCTCAGATAATTTGGTGCCATCCTCTCACTCCTGGACATTAATAACCTGTTGGTCTTCCTGTCTCGTCTCTCCTCACTCCAGGCCATCTTTCACTTAGATCTCAAATTGATCTTAAAATTTCAACTCTGATCAGATCTAATTCCATTCAGTAAACTCCAGTGGCTCCCTCTTAACTACTGGATAAAATATAAACACCCTGTTGGCTTTTAAAGTCCTTTACAATCTGGCCCCTTACTACCTCTCCAGCTTCTTTATACCTTATTCCTCTGCATGATCCAGTGACTATGGCCACCTTTCTATTTCTCACACAAGGAGACTCCATTAACCATTTGATGCATTTTTATCAGCTATCTCTCATCTCTAGGACTCTTTCCTTCCTCATCTTTTGGCTTCTAACTTCCATGGCTTCTGTCAAGTTGCAACCAAAGGCCAACCTTCTGCAAGAAACCTTTCCCAGGCTCCTTAAGCTTAGTGCTTTCCTTTTGATACTATCCTCAATTTTTATCTTATATTATATATTAATTTACATATGTATATATATAGATAGATATACACATACATATACACATTTATATTTATACACTAGCTTGCATGTTATCTCCCTTATTAGTCTGTAATCTTCTTGAGAAGATAAACTGTTTTTGTTTCCTTATTGCTTATTACTGTACCTGATGTATAGTAGATGCTTAATACATGTTTGACTGTCAAGACTATGACATCATTCTTAGGTTTAGTGATCTCATCCAGTGTCTATCAGAGCTCTTCTATAGTTGAATGATCTTTTCTGATTAATTAAGAATTTAATCTATGAATTGTTTGATTATAGGAAAATTCCTTAATATTGCTATCTCTTCTGATTGATTAATTGAGCTTTGAACCCCATCCATACACCAGTACTTGATTTGTTATGTCCCCAAAATGTTTCTCCTTATGCCATTGTTTTGATGACTTGGGAGTCAAATGTTGGGAATGGTGTACCTTGATGATTAATTTCATAGATGTTAGGAGATTCTTCTGAGAAAATTCCCTCTACTTATCCAGGTTTATCACATATAATGTCAGAGAACTGCCTGCAGAAGTGTTAAGTATCATATAGCTAAGAGGCCACTTTTGAATCTATGCCATCCTGACGCTAAGAATGACTCTCTACTCACTATACTTTGCATCCTCTTAGTATGAATCTTATGATAATGAGTCATAATAACTGTAATCCACTTAATGCGGTCCAACTACTTTTGGTAAACACTCCTTACCCTTCCCACCATTTGTTCAAACATCCAGGGGAGCCAGAATAGTAAGGATGGAACTCATATGACTTCTTTCTACTTCATTTTGTACCTGATGGTTCTTTATATATTTGATGTTCTAAAAGAATAATGCCCTACTCAATCCAAGTAGGAAGATGAGGTTTTTTTAAGCTCAAAGCAATAGTACAAGAAGTGTTCAAATGTTGCTTCAAATCACCCAAGTGATTTAAAGTTTTTCTTTCTTCCAATAAGACCTAATTTTTCTTCTGACCAATATACATACTATTCAAACACCGTTTTAGCATTTATTTTTGTACCAGTGACTCAATTAGACTAATTACTGAAGATTATAACTGTTGAGGCTTTGGAGGAACTTAAATTTGTGAAGCTACTTTTTCTTATGTCTATGTGTCATTTTCTATAATTGCAGACATTATAGATGTCATGTAGCTAATTAAATTTGCTGAGAAAATTACTGGGAAACTATAGTTTCTTAAGAGAGATGAAAATTTTGTAAGTAACAGCATGGATCCCTGACTTTCTGAAAGAATCTTGTATTTGTAACAAGTTTCTGATTATTATCTTTGACTAAATTAGAGAAGGATTGAAAATAGAATATTTTCCTATTTGAAAAGTGACATTGAGAATTTATGGTAAAACTGCATGATTCTTTGAAGTGATATATTCAGATTATTTTTTTCCAGTTCTGTTTCTAAATTTTTTTTTTGATGACTGAGAAGACCACCCAGGTACATTTAAAATGACCAGCAGATGCTTATGGATTTTGTAAACATCTTTCTAGTAATGTTTCCAAAACTCTTTCCAAACAGGAAAAGGCCGCTTCTGTTTTCTTTATCAGAGCTAGCCAATATGGGAATATTGACCTTTCTAATTGATACTACATCATTACAGGCCTGGGGATATGGCTGAATATTTGCTTCCAAAAATGTGTTCAGATGCCAAAAATAATAGTAATAGTTTGAATTAGTATAATGCAGTCTTTTTAAAAAAATTCAAAGCACTCCATATAAATGAACTCCATTTTCTCTACTTCTGTGATATTAACTTAAAGGTTTTAACATGACCCAAAAACACATATGTTGTTTTTGTTGTTTTAGGGGATGCTAATCTTGTGTCTCTGTGAATCATATCTCAGTTTTTGAAAGCCAGATACCAAATTTCTTCTTCATTAACAATATGCTCATCTGTTAGTGTTTTTCTCCCCACAACTAATCCTTTGAATTTATTTTGTGTATATCTGTTTATGCATATGCATTCTCCCCTAATAGAATGTAAGCTTTTTGAGGACAGGGATTATTTTACTTGTGTTTTTGTATTCTCCTTGTCTAGTGCATAATTGATGTTTAATTAATTTTGTTATCAAGATTGATGGATTCTGATTAGATTTTCAATTGTTTCATAGTTAAGTCATAGGAGACAATTATTTAGTGAAAAGAGGGTTGGATTTGGATTCAGAGGACCTGAGTTCAAATGCTGCTTCTGCTTCTTATTAGGCATTCCACTTAAGCTCTTTAGGTCTCAATTTTCCCATCTGTAAAAGTTATTTTAAAATTTGTGATCCTATTTTGATAGGCTTAAATAGGATGACCTTGCAATTAAATACAAAGTCTTTAATGGCCTGTGATATGGCTTCTTTCTTAGTCTATCACCCATCCAAATGAAAAAAAAAAAAAGGGAAAGAAAAAGCCTTGGAAAAAAAGCATCAATTGCTACATCCATCTCCTCCTCTGCACTGACACAGCCACCATGTTAGGACACCAAATTTCTCCTTTTCTCTCCACTAGTTCTCCACCTAGTTCAGACCCTTATTATGCCATTTTGTTTCAGATCCTATTTTTGAACATTTTGATGTATATTGCACTCCCAGGAAAAGATGAGCCTGATGACTTAAAGCTCTAACAGGCCTTATCAAATTGGAAAAGTTCAAGTCCAGGTCCACTATTGAATTATGACTAGAGCTCAAAGGCCAACCTAATAAAATTGAGTGGCCACAGAATGCTAAATTATTCATCCAAATGTGGCAGTGAAGACCATACCCTTAGTTATAGAGAAACTGTCATCTTCTGCCAGCAAAATTATAGTTCTTGGGAGTCATGGAATAAAAAGTTCAGTGGTATATTTCCCAGTTTATTGAACCTAAATTAAGCTGTTGCTGTTGGTGATGGTGTTTGATGACAGGATTCCATATTGTCTCAAATTATTTGTTTGATTATATAGCATATAAGATATGGGTGACTGAGCTGAATGTGTATTGATTCCGAATTGTTTGTTTTTAAAATAAAGTCCCGTTACTCTAAAAATCAAATACAGGATGTGTGTATATAGATTGTTGACATGATACAATGCAAAGAGTACTGATTCTGTAGTTATACCCTAGAATCAGCTGTCATTTGTGATGCTCACTATCTGTATGATTAATGGTAAATAACTTACTATCCTTGAGCCTCACCTTCTACATCAATAAAATGAACAGGTTAAATTAGATATCCTATTGAAAGGTCCATTTTAGCTCCAAACTTGTTATTTCTGATCCATTTAATTCATTAGTCAAATAAATAGGATTCCATTTAATTAAGGCATTACTGTAGACAAATGTCTGAATTTATAAACCCAATCAATTAGAAGTCTTTTTTGCTTTCTACCACCATTCGTCACTTAATGAAAATATTCACTGTGAAATTCCTTTAAATGGTGAGCTTTATTTGTGAATTTCAAATTTTGATTAGCAGAAATTAGATTTACATGCAACTCTGCAGAAGTACATTTATTAAATAAGATTAGATACACCAATTGGGGCTTAAGAATTAAGTAACATTAAGACAAAAAAAAAAACCAAAAAATACCCCCCAAAAACCAGACAGTGGAACATATTTGCATGGATATTCATATACTGAATACAAGTCTTTGAATTCCCTCCAACATGACCTTTTCTTAATGATCCAAGACTGGATGAAAGAAAAAGAAGACTTGGTTGATACTTCCATTCCCTTCTCTTCACTTCCAAAGCCACCATCCTAGTCCTAGATCTCATTATTTTTTCTTTCTTGGACTATTGCAGGAATCTGTTGACTCTTAGAGCTAATATAAATAGCTTGTTTGTTTCCTGCAATTCACCCTCTATATAATTGCCACAATATCATCCTAAAGCACAGGTCTATCAATGTAATTTTCTCCCTAAAGAATCTTTTCTCCTCAAGATCCTAGTTGCCTTTAAGATGAAGTAACAAAGTTCTCAGTTCATTATTTTCAAAAATAAGCCATATTGTTTTCACATCACAGTTATTGTTGAATATATCATCATCCCTAAAATCAACCCACCCCCATCCCCCATGTAATGGATGTTGGGAGAGTTGGGAGCATGTTTAGAGTGCTTCACATGGCATCATTACATACAGGACCCTGAAAAGAAGATGGCTTATTCATTCATGGAGAAGATATTAGGCAGCTGCTTCCAGGAAAATCATGATGATATAGAGTCAGGCTATAGAGCATACATATACATTCTGTAACTGATTCTGATTGTTATCCAGGTGCTGAAAGTGCTCTTTGATTGACTGTTAAGCAGTATTTAGAAAATCCAATCAGCTTCAACTATGGTCTTTGTTCATAAGAATCATTTCCTGTCTTGGGACAATTAGCCCCATGAATCCAGAAGTCAGGATCCAACTTGAGTTTTTATAGCCCTAATTCCTCATGCAGAAAGCAATGCCCATTCATAGTCTCTATTTAAGCCCCAAAATAAGTTTACTTGCATTTTCCTAGCACTTAGAATCCCATCTCCCACCTCTATACCGTTTTATTATCTACCCTTTAATGACTTGTCCCTTCTTAAAATCTTTAATTCTATAAAATCTTTCAAGTTTCATATGCCATTTCCTACTAGAGTGAAATTTTGTTCTGTGCCCATATAATATGCATGTAATCCTATGAGTGCTTATATGGGAGCTAAGAAACTTTTTATTTTGCACATTTGAGAAAATTTTGATGTGAACTTTTACCATAAGTAAAATAGATTTTCCTGGAGCAATTCCAGGTGAAAGCAATAAGTCAAAGAGGAAAAAAAAAATTGCTCACTTTGGACTCATTTTCTAGTACCTACTCTGTATTTATGTGGGCAGATCACAAATTTTTTTAAAAATCTATTAAATATTTTATCCCAAAATCTTGGTTAGGGGCCTCTTTGATTTCAAACTATCGAGACAAAAATTATACCTAGAATTCATCTATAAGGTAGTTGTTCAAGGTCACATGAATGACCTTATGGGTGGGTTTATTAAAGAAATCCCTTTTACCTTTTGTGGCAGCAATATAGAGCCTCTGCATAATTGGTAATCTTTTCCTTAGGTGGGAAAACAGAGGTAGTTGTAAGTCTGGTTGCTTGGATATTTCTTTGTTCTTCACAAGCTAAAATACATTTGTCTTATTTTGAATATATTTTTCCCTTAATTTTTGTCAGTTTCTTAACCTTTCCTAAGAAATTAATGCAAACAAACTGTTCTTATTGATAAATACATGAACCCAAGATAAATCACACACTGCTCTCTGTTAATTCATAAAACTATGGAGACCGGCTTTGTATACTCAACAGAAAGCCCAGAAGTATGTCTTAGACATTGAAGTGACATTGTTCTCTTACCATAACGACATTCACTTCTGTGCAGGCCCTTAATATGTAACCCTTATCACAAGCATAGTTCACAGGAGCAACTAGTGTTATTAGTTTGAAAGCTGGCAGATTTGTCTACTGATGTCTAAAAAATGCTGTGGGTAGTGGAACTCATGATGTTTATAAGATATTTTAATTTCTTTATTTTTATTGGAGCAAGAAATATTCAGTAAAAAATAAAATTTTAGTATGACTACTGTTCATAATCCAGAATTAGTTAGAATTCTTGTTTAGGAAAGAAAGTCAAGAAGCAAATAGAAGGAATTCTTTATAGCAAGGGTTCTTAATTTGGAATCCATGAAGTTGAGTTTTAAAAATATTTTGATGATTACATTTAGATATAATATTTTTTCCTTTTCAATTCTATATAATCAATTAAAAACCTGTTTCTGAGAGGAGTCCATAGGCTTCACTAGCATGAAGAGTCTACAACACAAAAATGGGTAGGCACCCTTGCTATAGACTACAGTTCTTAAATTGTGGGTTGCAACAATCCAAATGGAATGGTATAATTGAATGTGGGAGGTCATGAAAAATTTGGCAACATATATAATATTTAGGTATAAAAATAAACAAACATATCCATTTATTAGTATGAAAATTTGCTTTCATCTTTAGTAAATGGTTTGAAAATAAATTTCTTTATAACTTATTATCAGTAAATGTTTGATTTATATACCTATTTTAATTACCTATATACCCAAGATTGCATAAAAATTTCTCAGGTGAAAAGAGGTTGCAAGTGAAAAAAGTTTAAAAAGCCCTGCTATATAGACTATTATTCTGGCATCTATAGTTTAATAAGTTATTTAAGGAAACTCTCCTATATTCACCTCCAAACAACTTTAATGTTATGCCCCAAAACAAAACATGGAAGAACAGAACTAACAAAAAGATGGGTTGAAACAATATTTTAGCCTGAGAAATCTGGAAGGTTTGTCTCACTTGGATAAAAGAGGAGTGCTGTCCAGAATAAGAAGTGGGTCAGCAAGCCAGCAGCAAGTCCCAGCTCAGCATGGTAGCAGGACATCCTGAGCCCCAGTGCTGTGGAGTAGGATCCACCACAGGTTTCAGCATAGATAAGGTAACCAGTAGACTCTAGCTCAGAGAACCAGCATGAGTTTAAGTGTAGCCCCAGACAAACAGGCAGTCCCTTCTAACTAGACCTCCTTTTGATTCAGTACATGTAGCCCAGGGGAAATTAAAAACACCTCACCTACTCAACACAGCCAGACATCAGCATTAAGGACCTGGTTCAGCACCAAGTAAGCCACTAGACCCTTACAGCCTCCAACAACGCCAACTACTCCCCACTTTACCCCTTCAGAACAGCACCAGATACAAGGGTCCCCAAGAGACCTTAGAGCAATAACAGTGCAGCACCAGGTAAAGAGCCAGGGCCTGTGGGCCCTGAAACAAGAAGCTTGAGATAGTGCCCCTTCCACCCTTGGAGCAGAGTTCTAATTTAATAAAAAGGAAAAAGACCAAAAAAGACAGACAAAAATAACAAAGAATCTGATCATAGAAATTTATTATGCCATCGACCCAGAGAGAGGACTGTAGGGACTGTGTGGATCACAAAGTAGTATTTTTATTTTTTTATTGTTGTTTGCTTGCATTTTGTTTTCTTTTTCATTTTTTTTTCTTTTTGATCTGACTTTTTTTGTGCAACAAGATAATTGGAAATATGTATAGAAGAATTGCACATGTGTAATATGTATTGGATTGAGGAGGGAGAAAAAATTTAGAACACAAGGTTTTACAAGGGTGAATGTTGAAAATTATGCATATGTTTTGAAAAATAAAAAGCTTTAATTAAAAAAACAAAGTTATTATGATGACAGAAAATATCAAGAGATCAAGACACAAAATGAGAAGAGGTCAACAATGTTTTTCAAAATACCCATGTTCAAAATGCAAGAAAAATGGTCAGTGATCTCAAATCCAGGAAGAACTCATGGAACAATTCAAATAGTCATATAAAAGAGGTAATAGAAAAATTGGTAAAAGAAAGTTATGTAAGCATGTTAGGGGAAAAAAGTCAACAGCTTGGAAAAAAGAAACAACTCCTTTAAAAGTAGAATTGGCTAGTGATATGGAAAAGAAAGTACAAAAGATAATTGAGGAGGAATAACTCCTTTAAAGTTAATATTGAGGATCCAGAGGAGCCAAGATGGTGGAATAAAGACAAATCACCCAACTTCTCTCCCAAATTGCTCCAAATTATTTTAGATACTGCTCTAAACACATTTTATAGCATTAGAACACCCAAAAAAAAAGACAAAGGAGGACATTTTCTTGCTGAAGACAACTTAAAAATTAAAGCTGAACAAGTGAAAGTTAATGACTCTATGAATGAAGAATCAAACAAATTCAAAAGACTGGGGAAAAAAATAGAAGAAAGTTAAAATACTTCCTTGTTAAAAAAAAAATGACCTGGAAAATAGATCCAAGAGAGACAGTATCAGAATTGTTGAACAACCTGAAAGCCATAATCAAAAGTGTACCTGGACAGCATTTTTTTCAAGGTATTATCAAGGAAAACTCTGAGATCCTGGAACTAGAGATTCTAGAAATTGAAACAGGGATTGAAAGAATTCACTCAGGGAAAAGGTCCCCAAATAAAAAATTCCAAGGAGCATTATAGTTAGATTTCAGAGATATCAGATCAGTTTAAAGATGCTGCAAATGATTAGAAAGAAACAATTCAAATATCAAGGAGTCATGGTCAGGATTACACAGACTTTAGCAACTGCAACATTAAGGGATTAAAAATCTTAGAACTGGAAGGCAAAAGAACTAAGATCACCACTAAAAATTCCCTACCCAGTGAAATTAAGTGTAATCCTTGAAAGAGGAAAAGCAATACTCATTCCATGAAATAAAAGGATTTCAAGCTTTCATAAGGAAAATTGAATAAAAAATTTTATCTCCACTCTCAAGACTCAAGAGAAGCTTAAAAAATGAAAAGAAATCATAAGGAATTCAATAGCTAAACTATTTATAAACCTTCATGAAAAGATGATGCTTAAAATTTTTTTTATTTTAATTTTTTTCTCTTTTTTTCTTATTTTTGATTACAGCTTTTTATATACAAAGCATATGCATGGGTAATTTTTCAGCATTGACCCTGCAAAAACTTCTGTTTCAACTTTCCCCCTCCTTCCTTCCATCCCCTCCCCTAGATGGCAGGTAGTCCCATGCATGTTAAATATGTTAAAGGATATGTTAAATACAATATATGTATACATATTTATATAGTTATCTTGTTGTACAAGAAAGATCGGATTTAGAAAGAGGATAAAAAATAACCTGAGAAGAAAAAACAAAAATGCAGGCAAACAGTAACAGAAAGAGTGGAAATGTTATGTTGTGGTCCATAATCATTTCCCAGTGTTCTTTCTCAGGGTGTAGCTGATTCTGTTCATTACAAATCAATTGGAACTGATTTGGATCCTTTCATTGTTGAAGAGAGCCACGTCCATCAGAATTGAGTCATATAATATTGTTGTTGAAATATAAAATGATCTGGTTCTGCTCATTTCACTCAGCATCAGTTCATGTATGTCTCTCCAAACCTCTCCATATTCAACCTGTTGATCATTTCTTACAGAACAATAATATTCCATAAAATTCATATACCATAATTTATTCAGCCATTCTCCAGCCACTACAAAAAGGGCTGCCATAAACATTTTTACACATATGGGTCCCTTTCCCTTCTTTAATATCTCTTTGGGATATAAGCCTAGTAGGAACACTGCTGGGTCAAAGGGTATGCACAGTTTGATAACTTTTTGAATATAGTTCCAAATTGCTCTCCAGAATGGTTGGATCCATTCACAACTCCACCAACAATGATGCTTAAAATTCTTTAAAATATAGCAATAATAGTGCAACTAGAAGGAATATACATAGAAAGAATGCATGGATATAAGGTGACTTTGAAGGAATACCATAAAACAAAATTAGGGACAATAAAGATAAATATATTGGGTGCAAAAGGAAAGGAGAGGTAGAATGGGGTAAATTATTTCACATGAAGAGATGCAAAAAGAAATTTTCAGTGGAAGGAGAGATGAGAGGATGGGCAATGGATCTTGAACCTTGCCATCATCACTTTTGGCTCATAGTGAGTAATAATATACACAATCAATTGAAGATATAAATCCATCTCACCTAACAGGAAAGTAGGAGGGGAGGAGATTAAATAAAGATTGGGTGGGGGGCGAAGGAGTGACAGAAGAAAAGGTAGAGAGAAGCAAAACACTGGTAAAAATGGAAGCAGATAGATTAAAAATAAAACAATTCTGCAATATGTTATTTACAAGAAATACATTTGAAACAGACTAAAGGCAACACGTTAGAGAAGAATCTATTATGCTTCAGCTGAAATTTAGGGGGAAAAAAAGCTGGGATAGCAATCCTGATATCAGACAAAGCAAAAGTTAAAATAGATCTAATTAAAAGAGATAAGGAAAGAGACTACTTCTTTCTAAAAGATTCCATAGACAATGAAGTAATATCAAATATGTACAAAGTTTCATAGCATTCAAGTTCTTAAAAGAGAAGTTAAATAGGAAGAAATAGACAATAAAACTCTTATTAGTAGGAGACCTCAACTGTCCCTTCTCAGAATTTGATAATCCAACCAAAAAAAAAAAAAAAAGAAATGAAGTGAGGAAGTAAATAGAATATTAGAAAAGTTAGTTATGACAAACATGATATAACTGGAGGGGAACAGAAACTAATATAGCTTTTTCTCAAACGTCCATGGCACCTTCACAAAACCTGATTATGTATTAGGGCATAAAATCCTCAAAATCAAATGTAGAAAGGCAGAAATATCAAATGTATTTTTGATCACAATACAATAAAAATTACATTCAAGTTGAATATACAATACAGTTGAGAGATATAAAAAATTAATTGTAAACTAAATAATCTAATCCTAAAGAATAAATGGATCAAAGGACAAATCATGGAAACAATAACTGCATTTAAGAAAATGATAACAATGACATAATATCCCAAAATTTATAGGATGCAACCAAAGCAGTACAAAGGAGAAAATTTATTTTTTTTTAATTCTTACATCACCAAAATGAGGGGAAAAAGCAGATCAGTGAGTTGTGCATGCAACTAAAAGCTATCTTCTTGTAGCATCTAGTCTTCCTCCCACTGGGCTTGTCTGAATTCATAAATTTATTGTAACTTGAATCTTCCCTGTCACATTTCTGTTTTGTTTCCTTATAATAATTAAAACCTTTTGCCATTGCCATAGCTACTATTATTGCTGAAACCACTATAGCTATCTTGCTTATGTGATTTAAGAAAATATTGGCTTCCACCATGAAAGACAGAGCTCTTGCCTCCACAGTTCCCTCCCTTCATGAGTTTGAAGATTGATCGTTGTAGTTGTGAGAGTGATTATAGCTTCTATTACATACAAAGTTGCTTCCATCACTGGCAAATCTATTGTAACATATCCACTTCCACCATATATTCCACCACTGTGACTGCTCTCAAAATGACCATGACCACTGAAATTCTCTTTTTTTTCCTTGTAATTCATTTTTTAAACTAACATCCCTTATTTTTACTTCACCTCAATTTTTCAATATATTCTTTTCCTCATGATAATCCATCTTTTGGAATAACAGGGTGTCTCCCAACATCTTGTCATCATATCCCCACCCAACCATTTTTACAACATCCTATCCTCACTTTGT
Organism: Sarcophilus harrisii; assembly: GCF_902635505.1. Lineage (NCBI taxonomy): Eukaryota > Metazoa > Chordata > Mammalia > Dasyuromorphia > Dasyuridae > Sarcophilus > Sarcophilus harrisii. The sequence goes on along the minus strand of NC_045426.1, from coordinate 149,160,980 downwards.
ATAAACCTAGAACTATACTAGCTACTGTTACAGAATCAGAGAAGCACAAAATTTTGACCAGAAAGCTTAAACATCATGTATTAAAAACCTCCCTCATTTTAAGGATGAAGAAGTGAGATCCTAGTATAGGAAAATACTTTTCTAAGGTGATATATCTAACTAGCAATAGAGTTACATTTTAAACCAAAGTAAACAGCAGGGTTCTATGGAGAGAAGGTGTTAAGAGGAACAGGTTTGGACAAGTTACCTGTTCTGTCAATCACTGAAGTTTTCATAATGACCCAAGGAGTCATATCCACCAAAGCTACCTTCACAACTACCATCAATGCTTCCAGAACCACTTCTCCTCCTTTGACAAAATGAGAAGTGTCTTATTTGTCTCAAAGCTCTCCTTACTTCACAATTGTGGCCATTCACAATATGATATTTTTTGAATGACATTCTTACAGAATCACGATCTTCAAAAATAATTCGAGCAAAGCTCTTCTTTTTGTTGTTGCCTCAGTCAGTCATGATGAATTTCAGTCACTTCAAACTTTCCTTAATGTTCAAAGTCATCTCTTGAATATTGTTCCTCTTTCTTAAAGGTATCCTCAAAGCTCTTTTCCACAGTTACATCTTTGAAAGTCACCAGGAATTTGAGAGAAGTCTTCTCTATAAACAGATCTCTATAAACAGTGGATCAGCCATTCATTTTGTGAGATCTTTCATTCATGACAGCATCTTTTTTTTATTATACCATAATTGACAAAACTATAGTCCCTAGAAATTATTCACATCTGGATCCCTTATTATCGCACATTCTATAAGTGTCCCTCTTTACTCATAATGGCTCCTTGAATTCTTATCTTTCATCTTGAAGCTTGAGCTTCCTTTGAAGAGCTTTTGCAGTTAAAAAGGACTCTGGCTTCTACATGGTAAACATGTTGGTAGATGCTTCAACAATCTTTCTCCAGTAATGTTGAGGACAAAAAGGCACCTGTTCTTTTGAAACAAGTGTGTAGTTTACTCTACTGTACTCTCTATTAGTAGTTCAATTAGTAGTATGAGGAAAGGAATCACTGAGATCGAGGTATTTCAAGAGTCCAGAGAATCCAGGATTCAGTGTGACCAAGAGCAAAAATGTCAGGATACTTCTGGAAAAGAGAATGCCTCTGGAAGATGAGGTAAAGGGAGTTTAGCTAAAGCTATATAATTATCTATATCTATGTCTCTGTCTGTCCATCTGTCTATCTGTATGTATCTATCTGTCTATCTAGCCGTCTCTATCCATCTGTCTTCTTTCCTTCCTTCCTTCCTTCCTCCTTCCCTCCCTCCCTCCCTCTCTCCTCTCTCCCTCTTCCTCTTTCCCTTCTCTCTCCCTCTCCCTCCCTCCTTCCTTTCTCTCTCTCTCTCTCTCTCTCTCTCTCTCTCTCTCTCTCTCTCTCTCTCTCTTTTTCTCCTTTTTCCAATCTTCCTATCATTCTCCCATTTCAGCCTTAATCTGTAGGAAGGAGATATGAGTCATGAGGAACCAAAAGTATATTCTCAAAGTCTATAGATAGGAAGAAAGGCCATCTAAATCTGCTCGAGAGGACGCATTCTAGATTCATGCCTGTTACTTGCTCAATCCAACTGTTTAATTAGAAACAAAACTAGGTTAAATGCTTTGTCTTGGAATGGAGTATCTTTAATTTTTTTTAGTTTATTTTTAAATTCAATTTATTATTATAATCATTTGTTAGGTGAATGCTCTAAAACATAGGTCTGTATTTATAAAACAACATGCTCATAATTATTTCTATGTTTTTATAATAAAAACCCAGTGTTAAATGTATCATTTTAAAAGGAATTTAATGAATAAGAATGTTTTAGGATATTTTTAATGGCATTAATTTGGGATGTTAACTATTTCTTCAGTTAAATTGAAATGTACCTTTGAAAATAACAACTGCATTACTTTTCTTTGGGTATACAAACATTTTTCCTTCAAACAATCAAATAGAAAGTTAAGGTGCTATCCAGTTAAGAACTAGACCTCAGTAAAACTGGGAATGTTGTTATTGTTTTCTGTGGATTGTTGTTGTTATTGACTGGATATGTATGACACTATATGAGACACACAATTTAATAAAGTGCCTGACCTGAAGATAATTCATATTTTATTTTAGATTAGGTTGGGTTGTAATTGATATGGTTCAGTTTATCACTGAGGCCTATTGCATTCTGACCCTACAAAAAAATCAGTCCAGATAATAAGCAGATGTGTTTTCCTAACTGATCACTAGATGTCATCACTCTTCCCCAAGATACAACTGATCAGGAAGCTTAAAGTATTATTTTTGGAAAAAAAAAAAAAAAAAAGACTGGGGAAATAAGGTAGAAAGTCTTGTTTCCTGTGAAGCTTAGAGTATCATGAATGTAATAAAAACTAAGGTCAAATGATTTATTTCCACATGAGGGAGCATTTGTTATTTATATTGAACCCATCTGCACGTTAGACCAAGGTGATGTGACAATAGGGTACAATAAGAAAGAAGGTTAAATTTGGAATCATAACGGATATTTCTTTATCTGAGGTCTGTGAATTTTTTAAAGACATATCTTTGTAAACAATATAACTGGTTTTCTTTGTAATTGTATGTATTTTTATTTATTTATGAATTTACAAGCATTAATCTGGGAAGAGCTTCATATATTTCACCAGATTCCCAAAATGATCCATGAAACCAAAAAAAGGTAAAGAACCTCCAAAGAAAGTTCTTCACAAGAATAATCCCTGTCAAGTCATTTCATTCGTTTCTCACTGGTTTTAGGTCATACATTTAGATTTTTTTTAAGAGTTTAAATTCCTTCACCAGATTCAGTTTATTCTTTTTTTATTATTATTATTATAGCTTTTTACTGACAAAACATGCATGGGTAATTTTTCAACATTGACCCTTGCAAACACTTCTGTTCTTACTTTTCCCCTCCTTCCCTCCACCCCTTCCCCTAGATGGCAGGCAGTCCCATTCATGTTAAACATGATGAAGTATATATTAAATACAATATACATACATTTAAATCTTGAAATGACCTTAAGTTTACTCCTTCTAGTTAAATTCCCTTATTTGTGTGAGGAACTCTGCTAAGCACTGAAAAAGCATAAATATTCCAAAAGAGAAAAGTGTTTTAGTATCATATGTAATTTATTTTTGTTCCCTAAAGCTTTGTGATTATGCATGTGAATGCAAGATTTCCCCCTTCATAGTTCTGTTATGGGAGTGGGGGTGGAGGGCAGGGAAGGTGACTGTGGGTGGTAGTTAAGTGCCTGCTGAGGCTTTACAAATTAGTTGCTTCTGAAGAATAGTAATTTTTTGGGGGGGCCACTCCTCATCTTTTTCTAGTTTCACTTAAGAAAAAAAAAGAAAAAGAATAGATTCTATTTGAAAAAAGAATCACAAGTCTAAGTTGGCCATGTAATATCTGCTTGTGTGGTCCTGGCACGTTGCTCAGGACTGGGTTCTTTGTTGCTGGCAAACATACTTGTCTCCCATTACTTAAATCTTCTGTTTCCTCCAGAAGACTTTCTGGGATCTAGGGATAAGTGATGAGTAGAAGAAAAAACATTGTCTTCAAATATGGCTGATTGCAGTTGTTCAAAATCTATTAAATACAGCAAGAAAAGGTCAGGAAAATAATAACCCTAAAAAAGGCATTTCTTTAAAGGTAATGGTCATGGAGAAGGGATTCTGGAAAATGTAATCCCAGCATTTAGGTGAATGTGAGTTTTTTTTTTTTTTTAAAGCAGAGATTTAACTATGTGATTCTCTCTGTCTTCCTGAGGGTCTAGCTAGTTTCATGGAGCAAGGATAAAGCCTTCTATTTAGGAGACAGCCAAATGGTATATAGTGCTGGGTTTGGAGTCAGTAACTTAAGGTCAGTCCAGTTTCAAATGCTTATGAATCATTAGCTTCTGTCCTCCTCAGTTTAGTTGTCTGTAAAATGGGAAAAAGTAACATCACCTGCCTAGGGTGTTTTGGGTAGTTTTGAAAATCAAAGATAGTCTTCATAAATCAAATAGCTCAGTGCCTGGCACATAGTAGGTGCTTATATGAGTGTGTGTTCTCTTCCCCTTCCCTGTTTACCATTTAAAACCCATCATTGCCATATTCCTTTTTTTCCATTTGAATCTTGCACTTCTTTCCATGCCCTCTGTGATACAGCTACGATTGCCTACTTTCAATTCCTTGAATAGTCCACTGAATCTCCTTTCTCTGAGTTTTTGCTCTTGCTTCCTTTCATGCCTTGGATGTTCTGTCTTCTCACCTCAACCTTCACTAGTTTCCATCAAGGCTCAGCCCAACTCTCACATCCTATCATAGGCCTTTCCTAGCCCTTCCAGCTCCTGGTACTTATCCCTCCTCCATCTTCTCTATCTTGTTATGCATCTAGTTACAATATTTATCTATTGCCTCCTATCTTAGAATATTAGCTCCATGAAGACAGGACTATTTTTCCTTTCTTTGTATCACAACTGCTTAGCATAGAACCTGGGCTTGTAATAAACACTTAATATTTAAAATATGCATTTTAAATGTGCTTATTCTCCTTCATTATCCCCACTACTTCATTATTCATATATATTTTTTTATTTTAAAGTGTTTACAATACTTGACTATGATTGATTCAAGACTCTAAATACGAATACATCCAGGGGAAAAATTGAGAAAAAGTTGTATCAATATTTCCTTTTAATAGTTTATTTAGAAAAACATCCATAGGACAGATAGTTGACACAATAGCCCTGAGCCAGAAGGACCTGATTTCAAATTTAGCCATAGACTCTTACTAGCTGTGCTACTGGATAAGAAGAAGAGAAAAAGACTTAGGGGGGACAATATTCTATCCTTTTCTGTTCTTATTACTCACTTTTTTTTAATGGGTGCGCTTTGTGAATTGTTCAAGCCTAATAAATTACTTCTCAGGCCATCACAGTTCTGCCTTACTTAAAATCCAATTCATGCAACTTAAAACATCAGCCTTGTGATAACATTGGTCTTTAGAGAATGAAGGACAAATAATAACCAAAGAGTGAATTGTTTAACCTTACAGGCTGGGTGACAACTGAGCATGTGTGTGTGGACAGTAAAATCTGTCTGTGTTAGAGATCAGAATGTGATACTCCTTTATCCTTTTAATTTCCTACTCTGTATTTCTTACTTATAACTAATAGCCTGACCTTTGTTTCTGCATTATTCTCTCTGCTTTGTACTTGATCAGTGGCTTTTTTGTTGCTATTGTTACACTCCCAGGGTTATAACCCTGAGCTTAAATAACTGGACCTTAGCTTATTATTTGCAAGAAAGGTCCAGAGATTACTTCTTAATGGACATTTACTTGCTCTGTACAGTGAAAACATTTTTAAACTGGAATTTTACCTCAAAGTAGTATTGATTGAAATAATAATTGTAGCTAGTAAAATATTGACAGAATGCAAGTATCCCTCATTCTAAGTAAACTCAGTGTCTTTAGTTTGGAGTGAATAGAATTGACAAAACTGAAAAGCTTCAGAATTTCCAGGCTGGAGTATATATATTTACAGTATGTTCTTCAGCACGTTTGTTAGGAACCCTGGCCTTTAGTTTCCTCATTTCTAAGATGAGGAGTTTATGAAAAATTCCATAGCATTCAGATTCCAACTTTGGAATAGATTACCCTAGGAGGTAAGTTCTCCCTTATTGGATAAGTCAAAGGAAAACTCTCTTCATGAGAATACTAGAAAAGAGTTTTTTCATCAGAAATAGGTTGGACCAGAAGGAAGGTCTGGGAGTAGCTTCCAACCATGAGGAAAGGACTTCTGGAATCCAGAGGAAGGCATATCTAGAGTCCTTTCCAAATTGTAATAAGGCAATTGATTTCTAAGCTCCTTTCCAGCTCTAAGAATGATTGAGTTTGATTCTCTGAATTTTGAAATTTTCCTTGTTTATGACAAGGGACAGCGAAAATATTCCTGGACTAGGAAGCAGAAGACCTAGATTCCAGTTCTGACAGTAATAGTTGGTGTAGTTTTGATTGAGCAAGTAATTTACTTTTCTAAGTCTTCATTTCCTCATCATGTGATTAGAATCTATTATGTATAAGGTCCTGGTCAACTATTTGATCTGGTCTGTGACTCTCTGAATTACAGACAGTATAATATAATGTTATTCACCAGGTTCAATCAAAAATGCACCCATTCAAAAAATATTTATATAAAAGCAGGGTCAGTAAAGATATCAGCCTTATTAGTGTAGACTCTATCTCCAGACATAAGAAAAAAAAGCCATTAGGACTCAGAATGAGTGATATAATGGCAGGCAGAAGATGGATTTTAGAAGGTGAAACATTTGCATTAAGAGTGCCGCAAGAACTGGGAAATGAGATGATGACTACACTTTCCAGTAAGTCTCTGTCATCCTGCAGTGACCTTAAAACTAAACAATGGTGGGGGGGGGGGGGGGGGGGGGGGGGGGGGGGGGGAGGTTCTAATGAATATAAAACCATTATTTCTAGAGGAAAAGCCATTAATTCCAAGCCTAGAGCAATTGAAATATGTGCAATATTTTAATGAATTTAAACATTTTATAGTAGAATAGGAAAAAAAAAATGCAAGAATTCCATCAATAGGGATTCTGTAGCTGGGGGTGGGACAGAGAAAAGGCTTTGATACCTAGGCTTTCAATGGGCAAACTGGTTACTAATGTGTTATGCTATTAACAGCCTTTTTTCATCTAGAAGTACCTCATGGCTACTCAGTAGGTATTAAAAATGAACCTAAGTGCACTTAGGATATCTATTTTTAAATAGGTATAATTAATTATAATGCAGATTAGGTCAGTATTTACCAGGGAAAGTTATGGTATAATATATAGATTCCCAAGTTAAAGGTTCCCAGTAGAATCATTAGAAGATGAGATTTGGTATAGGCATTTCTTCCAGGCTTCACTTAGGACATAATACCTCTCAACATAATAAACTATAAGGTCTAAAAACAACTTTTTTCAAGTTTGACATCATTATGATTGATGGCCTTTGACAGGTGGTAAACTCAATCAGAAATGGGTAAGGGCGTGTTCATATTGACTCACCTTTATATTTTCCCCAACTCACACACATTTAAACACAAACATGTATTTATACATATACACACATTTAATGTTTCAAAATAGCGTGCAAAATAAATTTGAAACCTCAAAACAGTAGCTTGTGCAACATAAAATTAACTTTTCTTCCCTTGGTCTCCAGTGCTCCAGTCATTGTACAGCTAACAAAGTCTGGCAGTTTAGGGGAGAGTTGAGCCAAAGAAATATTATATCCTGGACCATTTTGAAGCCAACTTGGGAAAATCTGGGTGAAGATTTTGGATGAAACCATAACAATGAATATTTTCTATTAAATCATATTTACTTAGCAAAGCAAATCACTGAACTTGATATCAAGTCACGTTGAAACATAACATCCCATCTGGACTTTCTGTTTTCCTCAAGGGAAAGAAACCGCTTTATTTGGATTTTGTTTGTTTGTTTTGAATTTTAATTGTTCCTTTTGTTTTTCCTCAGTTGTTATATGACATAGAAGGATGTTTAAGAGGCAATATTAATCTGTATGTTACCTAGGCATTGCCTCATGTGCTGCTGCTCTACAGAGTAGAGCTGGATGTCTGCAGTTTAGAGGGGAAATATGCCATTTGTCATGCTGGAACAGAGCTGGAATATTAACAAGGAAGATATGAGTATGGCTCTGCTGTCGACTGGGCTGGCCCTGCAGCATTTGTCACAGTTCTAACACAACTGAGCTAATTATAAGCTATCACTTTCATTCCTCTAGGCCCCTTGGTACCCATATACCAGGAGCAGAAAGAGGAAGAATTCCTTAGGGTTATAAAATATTATTTGTTGAGACCTTTTATATCATTTTGGAAGATCTTGTTAAAACCTAAAATTCAGCCCTCTTTTCCAGAAAGCCAAAATTTGCTGCATTTTGCCTTTTTCTCTAGATGCAATTAGCTGGCTCTAAAATCAATGATGCAAAGTCTTCTTCAGATCTGCTGTCTCCAAAATGGGTGTGTGGGATATGATCCCAAGGGGTATGTGATCAACAAATAAAAGGGTAGGAAAATGCATCACTTCCCAAACAAAGGTCATATCTGTACATATCACACATACTTTCTTCATCTGTTACAGCTTAGCACTCTTCCATTCACTCCTTCCTACCACCAAACTCTCATTAACAATTATTCAGGCACTTTTGGGAAAATCCTTTAGCAATCTCACTATTCCAAGGAAGGAGTGGGAGGATTTACTGATGTGGGCATGCCTTCAAAAAAGTCAGTAGATAACTGATTTAGAACACTAAGATGAAAAAAGACTGAATAGAGAGATTTTAGTTTTTTGAGGAAAATATTCATAGAGACACAAGAATGAAAAGCTATCAATTACATTTGCAGAAAAAGGGTAGAAAGAAGGAAAGCAAGGTTAGGTTGGAAAGAAGGAAGAAAAGAGGGAGGGAGGAAGGAAATTAAGATGGAAGAAAAGAAGAAAAAAAGAATTAAAGCAGGAAGGAAAGAAGGAAGTTAGGATGGGAGGAAGGAAGGAAAGAAGAAAGAAAGGGAAGAAAGGAAGGAAGGAAAAAAGAAAGGAAGGAAGAAAGAAAAAAGCAGGAAGGAAAAAAGAAACAAGGAAGGAAGTGGCAGGGAATGAAGGTAGGAAAAGGGAGGGAAGGAAGAAAAAAGGAGGGAAGGAGGGAGGGAAGGAAGAAGGCATAACAAATGTTTTGCATAAAAGATACTTCCCAACAAACACCAAAAAAAGAAAACAAAACAAAACAAAGCAAAAAACAAACAAACAAACAAAAAAAAACTTCTTTTAAGTATCTCCTACCAGCAAAGTCAATCAATAAACATTTTAAAGTGCCTAAGTCAGACATTTTGTTAAGCACTGCAGATACAAAGAAAAGCAAAAGATAACCCTGTATCCTCAAGAATTTCACAATTCAATGGAGGAGACAATATTCAAACAATCATGGACAAACAATACTTATATTGCACTAGAAATAAGAGTGTGTCCTTTAACTTGTATGAGATGGTATAAACATTGGCTACTATAGTTGATGAGAATTTGTTTCCTCTCCACATTGACTTTATATTTTTACTCTCAGTGTATCTATTTTGACTCTATTTTCCATTCTTGTCATCCATTCTTGATTTCTCTGAATTTTTCATATTCCTCATACCTCACAAGACATATTTCATTGAATTTATATACCATCATTTCTTTGACGCTTCTGTACTTGTTGGGGAAATATTTTGTCTTCAACTTCTTATCACCATCATATGCACTCAAATGGCACTAATATGCCCACAATTCATATTTCCAATATTTTAAAATACATATTTTAAAAATATGTACACTTCGCAGGGACAGGTAAATGGCTAAGAGGAAAGAATATTCAGAAAGACTCACTTTTCTGAGTTCAAATCTGACTTCAGGTTTACTAACTGTGTCATCCTAGGAAAGTCACCTAACCCTGTTTGCCTCAGTTTTTCATCTGTAAAAATGATCTGGAGAAGGAAATGACAAACTGCTCTAGTGTCTTTGCCAAGACAATCCCAAAAAGAGTCACAGAGTCAGATCTGACTAAAATGATTGAAAATACCATCCTTATCAAACAGTATGGGGCAGCATGGTAAAGTGAATGGATCTCTGTGTTTGTGTAAACCTCAGTTGTGATTATAGGCTTGATTTGTATTAAGAAAAAGCCCATGTGAAGTAACCTTAACTGGTCTGAGAGGGTGGTATGCCCAAGTCTTTTTAATTATTATCAAATAGAGAAACTTAATTCCTATTCCAATTGTAGCAGCCTGCCTCCACTTGGGCATTTACTGGTGCTCATCTAATAGCTAGCTCTAAAGATCAGGGTTATTTGGGATAATTATATAGGACTTTGCTGGTGGACTGGTGTAGGGAGGATTTTGTTGTTTGTAGTGTTTTATTTTTAATTCTTTCCTCTAAGTGGTATTAAATTGCTTCTTGTCTAGAAATTTGTTATGTTTAAGGGGCAAGGCACAGAGATGGGTGGGGAGAAAGGGATGCTGGTTGAAGAGGAAAGTGTTATTGGCCTGAGACAGGAAAAATGTAGTCATGAGACAGTAAGATAAGTGGGAAGAGTAAACAGGAGCTCAGCTTGGAAAATTTGAGCCATTTACTATCTTTGTAGCAACTAAAGTTGGTCTAATCACTGATAGCAAGTCTATCTAGTGATAGCAAGGGAAGGAAGAGGACTATCTTTGGTGGGTAAAACCAGGTTTCCTTTTTAGCTCTGCCTTTTGAATATAGAGGGAAACAGTAGGAATAGCATCGATGTGGAGTAAGGGTTTCACTGAAATATGTGTCAGGAAAGAGCAGCCTCTATTTATTTCCAAGGAACATGTGATTTCAAATTTGGCAAGGGGTAGAGGGGATCAAAATCAGGAATTTCCTATATCTCTAGCACAAGATTTGTAGCATGCACATGCATATATGGAAATGCATGATAGATCTCTTTGAAAGTTGGATATAATAATGTTTTTGAGTGAACCAAACCTGATGGTACATAACCATGTAACCCTGTCTCCTGAGAAGACTGAGGCTAGTGGATTTGTGGAGCTCTTGGAGTACTAAGTGTTCAACTGATTAGGTCTTCATACTAAATCTAACAGTCTCAGTGATGATACTAATGGTGATATTTAAATGCATAAAATAAAAAGACTTAGGGTGACAAAGGAATTATATTATGCATACCATACTGTTAACTTATTTCTATCAGGTCTAGTTCTTGGTTTTATCTAATTCTTATTTTTTTGCCTCAATTGATAAATGGTCAAAGGATATGAACAGACAATTTCCAGAGGATGAAATTAAAGCCATATATGAAAAATGCTCTAAATCACTACTGATTAGAGAAATACAAATTGAAACAATTCTAAGATAACACCTCATACTTGTTATATTGGCTAAGAAGATAGGAAAAGATAATGATAAATGTTGGAGGTGATGTGGGAAAACTGGTGGAATTGTGAACTGATCCAACCATTCTGGAGAGGAATTTGGAACTATGCCCAAAGGGTATATATACTTTCTGACCCAGCAGTGCCACTATTGGGTCTTTATCCAAGGAAATCATAAAGGGGAAATGATATACATGTGGAAAAATGTTTGTAGCAGAAAAAAACCAAAACTTTAAATATGTAGTTAGCAAAATACATTCCTACATTGACCTACATAAGATTAGAGTTTTATGAGCTAGAAGTGGTCTCAGAAATCATTGGGGATCAATTTTTAATAGCTTTATATTTTCAAAATACATGCAAAGATAGTTTTCAGCATTCATCCTTATAAATTCTTGTGTTCCAAATTTTTCTCCCTCCCTTCTATCCATTCCTTCCCCTAGACAGAAAGTAATCCAATACATGTTAAATATTTGCAATTCATCTAAACATATTTCCACATTTATCATGCTGCCCAAGAAAAACCAAATCAAAAAGAAAAAAAATGAGAAAGAAAACAAAATACAAGCAAGCAGCAACAAAAAGAGTGAAAATACTATGTTATGATCCACTCTCAGTTCCCACAGTCTGTTCTCTGGATGCAACTGTCTCTCTCTATCACAAGACCATTGGAACTGGCCTGAATCCTCTCATTGTTGAAAAGAGCCACGCCCATCAGAATTGATCATTGTATAATTTTGTTGTGGCTGTATACAACGATCTCCTGGTTCTTCTCATTTCACTCAGCATCAGTTCATGTAAGTCTCTCCAGACCTCTTTGAAATCATCTTGCTGGTCATTTCTTATAGAACAATAATATTCCATTAAATTCGTATACCATAACTTATTCAGTCATTCTTCACCTAATGAGCAAGGGATCAAAATTCACTTGAAAAGTCATCCACTTCAGTCCAAACTTTTCTTTTCATAATTAAAAAAATTAAGGCCAAAAGAGGTAAAATGGGTATTGTCCAAAGTCACTTAAGTAATAAGTAATCAAGTCAGCATTTGAATTCTGACCCACTGATGTAAAATATAGGCCCATTATCGCTTGTATATTGCTACTAATCTAATTGAACACTTTCATTTTATATAATGGAAACCTAGAGTTTACAAGGTAATTATAGCAGATCTGGTATGACATTGCAATTTCATTTCAGCAGCCTGAAATAAAATTCTACTTTTGAGGCTTATAATTTTCTCCCTGTAAAGTTAGAAGGGTGGACCAGATGTTGTCTGAGGTCTGTCCCAGCTCAAGATCTATAATCCTAAATCTTGTGATTAAAAAAAATGGAATTCATTGACTCTAAATCCAAAGTTGTGATATTATATCCCATGTGATTGTCCATTGGGTGTTTGCTGGCAATCTGTGGAATCTGTGCTTCAGTGCTTAAATCACTTTTTAGGAGGTTTTCACTTATATCTAAATGTTCTGGTCTTGCTAAATATAAGTATCTAAAAACTGTGGGATTATATACATCATTTTCCAGTGGAATCTCATTTACTCTCAAAAAAAAAGTTATGTCTCATTTTGAATGCCTTTAATTGATATTAACTACTTTGTTTTGGTTGATAACTAAGTCTTTTAATAGAATATTATAGAATCACAGCATTTTGAAGCTAGAAAGTAATAATGATTCTGTAATCTAATGAATTTATTTTATAAATGAGGCAATAGTCCCAGAAAAGTTAAGTAACTCCTCCAACCTGCCTGATAGATAGATCTGTGACTAACTGGATTATATCTCCCCTCAGTTGATGTTTCCAGAGTATTTTTTCTCTCACTAGAACAGAAAAGTCTATGAATGGGTATTATCCTAGCCCCCAGTGCCAGATTTGTCATGAAATTCTATGGGATTTGCATTGTTTAGCTCTTAGAATTTATTTATGATCTCAGATAGCAAAAATTTAGTGGCAACTGGCTCTAAGGCTAGAGCACTAGGTTCCCCAAATGTTTCCAAATGTATTTACATACTGACTCAGATATTTCTAAGATTTCTTACAAATGGCATATGTTGTTGTTCAGTCATTTCAGTCATATCTAACTTTCCATGACCCCAGTTGGGGTTTTCTTGGAAAAGAAACTGGAGTAGTTTGCCATTTCTTTCTCTGTCACATTTTATAAATGAGGAAATTGATTAGCAAATAGAGTTAATTGACTTGTCCAGGATCAAACAGCAACTAAGTGTCTGAGATCAAATTTGAACTCAGGATCTCCTGACTCTATAATTGATGCTCTATCCACTGTTCCATTTTTTCATCACTTCAAAGCACAGTTTTTGTGGATGTTAGATTCCAAGATCAGGAAAAAAGAAGAATTAGAGTTTGTACTGTTTTGTAGAATATTTGACCACTTCATTTTTACTACAAGGTGATGGAATGTTGTTACTGGAAGAAAATTAGTGGATAATCATTTTGTAAATGAGGAGGGCAAAGCCAAGACAGATGAAATGTTTTGTTGCAAATCCTAAAAAGATATCAGAGAGGGGACTTAAAATCTGGTCTTTTCATTCCTGACACCAGCTGGACAAGTATTTAAGCATTTTAACATTGTTCACCATATATCTTAACATTTTTAATCATAGTGGTCCTTACTTAGTGTTTAGTACCACTGGTTAAGCTATAAACATAAGTGATATACAACCAGATCTTAATATTACATAATTTGTTGCTATTTGGGTATTATATGAAGTGTTTGTAGTAGGGCTAAGACAAGGGTAATGGAATTTTGGCTGTTTAAACAACAATAAGGAGACATATCTCAGATAAATTAGTTACTTCATGCTATCACCAAGCAACCAACAGACAGATTTAATTAAATATTTTAATGATTAAATATTGTTTTAATATTATGAATAAAAACAGACTTTAAATGGATCCAAAATAGGAAGAAAAGCCAGTGGAAATAAGCAAATGGATATTACATGAAAATACAAAGTAATTTCTAAAGATGAATATTTTGGAAATTAAAAAAAACATTTTAAGGAATTCTAGAGAAATGATCAGCAAAATTTAATCAAAGACAAACAACTAATTGATAATTTAAAATAAGGATTATTTAAACTCCTATATCTCAGATTTGTCACTGGTAAAACTTCTATTTTCATAGTTTTGGGGGAATATAAATCTAAACAATGTTTCTCAGAAGGAACAAAAATGTATTTTGTCTTTAATTGAATATGCTTAGTAAAAGTAACAGGGCATAGTAGATAGAATGCTAAATTGGAATTAGGAAGATCTGAATTCAAATCCAACTTCTATTTACTTTACTAACTATTCCTTGACCTCTGTTTGTCTGTATCTACCCTCTAGCCAAGATTGTTGAAATGATGCATGATCATAGATTTAGAATTAGAATTCTTCTTAAAGGATTCTAGAATAATCATCTAGTTCTATCCCCTCATTTTACAAAAAAGAAAATTAATTGCATGAAAAGTCACCAATACTAGACTTTAAACTTACATCTATGGAATCCAAAGTCAGGGCTCTTTCTAGCTGAACTTGAAAAGAGGAAATAATTAATTGTTTACTTTAAAAGTTTTCTTTGTTCCTTTTTTTCATGATGATGAAGTTTTTCTTTCTAGGCATTATTCCCTGTAAATCTGTGTTTTTTTCCTATTTTATATAGCAAAGGAAGATATAACACCATGAAGTCATAGATGGATTTTTCCCTGTTCAATTTAAATACATTGTGGACATATAACAGCACACCATCATGCATTAAGAAGGTCTTTTAATCTCTATCTACACAGCATATATGGACAAAGAAAGACAAAGTAAGGATAGAAAGTGATGTTCTCAGCCACAACACAAAGCATGGAGGAGGAGTGGAGATGATTGGGTCTTCCATTTTACATCTCTTTAAAATAATTGACTGGAAAATTAATTGTATGAGGCAGAAACAAGAAAACAATATCACTGCTCAAATTCATTGCCGACCCACTCAGCAGACACTCAGCACTAACAGGGGCTGAGTCATTTATCCTTAGTGCCACCTGGTATCAAGGAAGTATATATACAGAACTGTGACCATCTGCCCTGTATTCCCTGTCACTCATTCAATGCCATATATCCTTTTCCAAAAGTCATTGGAATTGTTTGAATTTTTTTTTTGTCGCAAGGACATGCAGAAACATTTCCTGCTAGATAAAGTATTTTCTTTTCTTCCCATGTTAATTTAATATATTGGTCAAGATGGTCTAGTGGAGGGGGAGAACAGGCTGACCGATCCACTAGGGAAAAAAAGGCAATGAGGAGTCCTTTATACCTTTATATGCAGTACTACTGTGACCAAGAAGCTAGACAACATCTCTGGATTTGTAACTAGGGTATCCA
Source organism: Sarcophilus harrisii (assembly GCF_902635505.1). Taxonomy (NCBI): domain Eukaryota; kingdom Metazoa; phylum Chordata; class Mammalia; order Dasyuromorphia; family Dasyuridae; genus Sarcophilus; species Sarcophilus harrisii. The sequence continues at coordinate 149,145,619 of NC_045426.1, read as the reverse complement.
TCTACGTGGTACAAAATGTGGTACAAAATGTGATTTCTCTGCTTTCTGCATGCTCCAGGGAATATCTCTGTGTCAGGATGGTTGTAGCGGGTGGGAGGGAGGAGAGGAAAAGAGAAAGAAAGAGAAGGAGGCAGAGTGAGACAGAGAGGGAGGAGGAAAGAGAGAATGAAGAGGAAGGGGTAAAGTCAAAACAGGGGGAAAAGGGAAAAGAAGAGAGAGATGGGGAGACAAATAGAGAGGTGGCAGAGAGATGGGGAGACAGAGGGGATAGGAAACAGAGGAGAGAGAGAAAGAGAGAGAGAGAGAGGGAGGGAGGGAAAGAAAGGCAAGAGAGAGGGAGAGGAAGAAGAGAGTCAGAACCAGAAGGAAAGAGGGAGGGGAGAGGTGAGACAAAGGGAGAGGGAAGGAGGGAGAGGAAGAGAAAAGAAATAAGGGAGAAGGTTGTAGAGGGAGGGGAAGAGGAAAGAGAGAGATAGAGACAGAAAGACAGAGAGAGACAGAGAAAGAGAGAGAGTGAGAGTAAAAGAGAGACAGAGAGACACACACATACAGGAGGAGAAAGAGAGAGGGAGGAGAAGGGAGAAGAGGGGAGGGAAGAGGAGACAGACGGGGGGGGGGTCGAGGAAAAAGGAAGGGAGAAAGAAGGGGGGGAAAGAGAGAAGGGAACAGGGAAGGGGAGAGGGAGGGAGGGGGAAAGGGAGAGGAAAGAAGCAGAGGGAAAGAGAAGTCCTTATTCTTCTAGGTCACCAAGATATTTCAGTACCTTAGGTGTCCAATGAATTTAGGGCACCTTCCACAGCGTATTTCTTTGATCCTATCTATATACTTTGGTAATAGCCTTTTTAGGAATCAAAATAATTTACAGAGATGAGTTTTCAACCATGACTTATTACTTGACTTCCTACAGGGAAGATAACTAACATATAGATTAAGATATGTAAAAATGCAAATAACTAAGTTTTGGGCAAAAATGTGTAATTTGGAGAATATTGTTAAATCAATAGTAATTTTAAAAGAGTACATTAAATTAGCATTTGTGGTTAATTATAAATGCAATATCTTTTAAAAGGACAGAAATTTGAAAAAGCCAGAAACATACTTTTGCAATAAAAAAAAAATAAACCCAATTTTTCTGGGCACATTAAAGAAGTTATTTCTTTAGTTTCTCCTCAAGCATTGGCCATGAATTAGATTGGCCAGTAGGGGATACTATAGCTATGGTGATTACAATGTATTTTCAGTTTTAGGAAATGTTTTCAGTTTGAATTTTATCTGTTAAAAAAAAAACAATAAAAATTTTTTATGGTAATTTTAGTGAAACCATTAAATAAATTTAAAAGGGAGTGGTTTCAGGTAGTATATGACATGGTATCTTCTTATGAGGGTGGTTCTTTGTTGCTATCTTCTGAAAGGCATATTCTTCTAACCCTTTTGGTAGTTTTACTTGTTCTTTCTTTAAATAAAGAAGCTCATTTCCCACCTATAAATTGGATTTATAGTTATTAAATAGATTTTCCCCTAATTGTCATTTGATTCCTTAGAATCCAGAATGGGGGGTCATGGGTTTTAATCACATTGCCTAATACTCAGAATTCTACATTGCTAGAACCCTATACTGCCAAGATCATCTAGAACAGGGGAATTTAACCGTTTGGGGGTCATGAACTCCTCTGACTGGTAACTGAAGGCTATGGACCCTTTTTCCAAATCATGCTTTTAAATGCATAAAATAAGATTACAAAGGAAACCAATTATTTTGAAATACAATTATACGTGCATATGTTTATGTATGTTTGTATGTATGTATGTAAGTTCACAGTGCCCTAAATGAGAACTCCTTATCTTGTCCAGCTTCTTTATTTTAACCAGAAAGGTTAAAAAACGTATTTGAAGTCACATAGATAATAAGTTTCAGAATTTAGCATTGCATACCGTTCTTCTAACTTCATATTATTTCAGAAAGTTGATGCTAGCACCAGAAAGACAAAAAAACAAAAACAAGATCGTCATCTTTGGGCAATCAAGCCTAGCCATTTGCTTTCCAGCCAAGGGATTTTCAATTTTAGGAAAGAAAGAAATTGCTTTTTTGAAGGAAAAATTAAAGAAGGAAGATTAAAAAATTCCTCATAGGCCTTTACCCTTTGGGGAAAAGGAATAAATAAAGCAAGAAGTTTTAAAATCATCCATCAGAAAAAGCAAGCTCTCGACTGAAGGCAAAATTGATTAAAGTGACCCTAGCTTTCTAACTGTGCCCCCTTTCTTCAGAGAAAGAAGTCAAGCCAATTAGACAAACAGCTAAAAAGGATCAAGGAATCTCTAATTACCATTATAATTTGATAACAAATAAATAAATAATTTTATCAATCCTTATCATGCATTTTTACCTATTCTGCCTTCCTAAACCTCAAACCTGGTTATACCTACTATCTACCATTTCAGTTTTTATTTATGTGTACTGAAAACACAATTGTGCTAACTTGTTCCATAATGAATTCATTAAGTTCAACTCAACTCTCATTGCTTCTTGGCAATCATTTTACCTTTCCTTATTCATTATTTCTTTCAAACCTTCTCTTCTCTATTCAGGTCACCTGTACACTATCTCCTTCCTCCCTTTATATTTTCCTAAGAAAAAAGAGGCCACTTATGAACTCTCTTTTCCCCAGTATTATGACTCAGATCTCTTAAATATCTGCCCCTTAAATATCTTAAATGTCTGCCTTTGTTGTAGTCTCTAAGGAAGATTCAGACCTTTATCTTGTAAAGACAAAACTCTCAAACTTGGACCCCTTAATTATATACCTCGATTTTCCCAGGAGATTACCTCTTCCTTCATCTCCCTTCTCTCATTCTCATTTTTAATGTTTCTATTTTTTCATTGTAGCCTTCCTACAAATACACATTAGTCTCATACTTAAGTAATACAAAAACTCTTAATTTAGTCTTCATGTCCTTTCTAGATGTGCCTTCCCTTTCCCAAAAAACTCTTTAAAAAAATCATTGTTCCCATTTTATCATCTAAATCTGGCTTCCAATCCTACCACTTAACTCCAACTACTCTTTCTGGGTTTAACAACAGTCTCTTAATTACTCCATGTTCTAGATTTTCTAAGTCCTCCCATTTCTCAACTCTGCTACTTTTATCTCCGTTGACCATCTTCTTTTCCTGGATACCTGTTTTCTCTGATTTCCATGACAAGTTCTTCCTTTTTTGTATTCTATAGTCTGATCACTTTTCCCCAGTGTCATTTCCTTTATCATTGCCCATGTTCCTTCTCTATGTAGTGTTATAGGCAGGACTCTGTCCTGTCTTCTTCTCTGTTTTGTTTTGTTTTGTTTTTTTAGGTGGGGATGATGACAATCCTGTTAGTTCCCTGGCTTTAATTAACTGAAAATCTAGTCTCAAGTTTCTGTCTATCCATTTTTGCCTTTGTGTCTCTCTATATGTATGTAAACATTTCCTTCTCCAGCTCATTTTACAGATGAGGAAACTGAGGTAGAGTGAAGTGACTTGGTCAAGGTCACACAGCTACTAAGTGTCTGAGGCCAGATTTTAACTCGGGAAGTTGTGTCTTCCTCACTTTAGCCCTAGTGCTCTCTCCATTGCACTATCCAGCTTGCCCTTTTAATAGTTTAAAATTGCATCAAAACTTTTGGGACACTATATAGGTATACATATATATAATATAGATACACATATACATAAAATATACATAGAAATATACAAGTGTATGTATAAGTATGCATTTACACATATATACAAATATGTGTGCTTATCTCTCAGTTTCAGTCCTGCATTATTAGCCTTCTTGACATCTTCAGTTGTATGTTTCATAGTCATTTCATTTTCAATGTGTCCTCTAAACTTATTTCTTCTCTTAAGTTCCTTATTTCTGTCAAGGGTATCCTTCCTTGAAATCACTGAGATTCACTCCCTCAGAATCATCCTCACGTTTTCATTCCATATTTTCCATTTTAGAGGCAGCCAGGTGAAAAGAACAGTGAGCCTGAAGTCAGGAGGAATTGATTTCAGATCCTCGCTCAGATACTACCTGTGTGACTCTGAGCAAGTCACTTAATCCTATTTACTTCAGTTTCTTCAGTTGTCAAAATTGGAATAATACTATCTATCTCCTCTATCTCCCAGGGTTGTTGTGAAGGTCAAATGAAATAATAATTGTAAAGCACTTATAATGGTACCCTGTACATAGTAGGTTTTATATAAATGCTAGTTATCATTATTATTATTGTACTTGTTATTATGTGTATATCCAATAAATAAATTTAAAAAAATTTGTCTTTCTTTACAAATCTTTTTTATCTTTCTCTTCCTTCTCTCTGCTCTCATGGCTGCTACTCAAATTTGAAATCCTATCAGTGCCTAGAATGTTGCATTAGTAGGTCTTCTTACTTTCAGTATCTCTACTCCTTATTTTATCCTCCATAGAGTTGCTTCTTTGGAGATGATGCAGGGGATAGACTAGTAAACCTAGAATCAGCAAGATTCAAGATACCATCTCTGTAATCCTGGAAAAGTCACCTAAATTCTGTCTGCCTTAGTTTTCTCATCAGTGAAAATGGAGGTAATAATAACCTCCCAGAGTTGTTGGGAAGACAAAATGAGATCAGATCTATCAAGTGCTCTGCAAATCTTAAGGTACTTTAGAATTGTAGTTATTTTTATTATATGTCTGATCATGTCACAGACTCATTATAAAGGCTTCAAGGGCTATCTGTTGTAACTGAGTGTCACAGACTCATAAAGGCTTCAAGGGCTATCTGTTGTAACTGAGATAAAACACAAACTCTTAAGTTATTAATTAAAAGTCCTTCATGATCTGCCATCTCTTCTTGCAAGATGACTGCATATTACTCCCTTTTATTCCCCCTATATTTCAGCTAAACTGACCTACTGATGTGACACCTTCTCTCTTACCTTCATACCATTTCACATGTGTAAAACATTCTTTCTCCTCACCTCCATACCAAAACTCAATTCAGTGCCATCTCCTACTCAAGACTATCCCTGCTGATTCTAAGAATTAGGATTTAACCCTCCTATACCCCCAAATGTCTTTATACTGGGGCTGTATAAATTCATATATATGAGTATATCTTTTATCTCTTAAATAAAATAGTATCTTCTCAAGATCATGGATTCTTTTTTTTCTTGTTACTGTATCCCCAGTGACTAACAGAGAATAGACATTTAATAAATGTTCAATCAAACTAAATTTAAAAAGTGTCTGGATCATGCTAATGGATGTTAGAAAGACCCAAGGGATTCAACTTTTCCAGTATAATATTAACATTGATAGAGGGAGCTTCTAGAGCCTTATTTATAGGCATTGTGTTTTACAAAGCACTTGTTTATAAAATTGTTTTGGTTCTTTTATCACTCTCTGATTTTATTATACAAATTCTTTGTATTTATCATTCCTTACTATACAGTGATAATCCAGTGATAATTGGTCACATATTTTGTTTCTAAATTTTTGCTATCCCAATTATTCTAAAGCATTTATTTATCTACTTGTCTGTTTATTTATTTAATGTTAGTAATCCCCTTAGGGATATAATCACAGTAATGGAATCATGAAGTCACAAATCATGAACAATTTTGTTTTTAGTGGTATATAAAGTATAAACATTTTGAAAGCAAGCTGAATTTTTAAATTTTTTTCATGATTAAATGTTATTTTTAATTTATTGACTAAAGCACTTTCATAACATAGTACAATAAAAAAGATGATTGCACATGAAACTACATCTGTTATGCACAAATTTCTATTCCTTTCAAATATACAAAATTATCATGTAAATTTCTTTTTTTTCTTCTCTTCCCCCTTCCCCCAGAGATAACTACTATATACATATACACACATATATGTATATATACACATCCACACATATATACATATTATATATACACATATGTATGAAATTATTCTATGCACACTAATATTTATCAATTCTTTCTCTGAATGCAGATGATATCTTATGTCTTCATATGTCCTTTATAGTCAATTTAGGTATTTATGAGAGTCATAATAACTTTTTTGTTCAAAGTCATTCTTAAAACAATATTTCCGTTATTGTATGCAATGTTCTGCTTAATTTGTTCTTCATTATTTTATGCAAGATTTTCCATGTTTTCCTAAAGTCATTAAGCTCATCATTTTTTTATAATAGAGTGTTCTATCACAATTATGTACTACAACTTATTCAGACATTCTCTAATTGATAGACATTCCTACAATTTATAGTTCTTTGCCACTACAAAGTGAGCTGCTATAAACATTTTAGAACATATTGTTTCTTTTCTTCTTTCCCTACATATTTTCAGAAATCAAAAGTAGTGGTTTTGCTGGATCAGAAGTTATAAATAGTTTAATAACTCTTTGAGAATAATTCCAGATTGCTCTCCACACTGAATTGTAAGGCATAAATAAAATTCAAAATTATTTATAATTTTGTAACAGATATTGTAATATGATCAAAAAGAATAACAGATAATCATAATTTACATGCTATCAGATTGACAAATGTTAACCATGGTAATTACATAATGAAATTGTCATTTATAACATTCTTATTTTGAAATGATATAAGCAATATTTGCTTTTAAAGAAGAAAATAAATAGCTTTGTTTTTATACCAAAATATGTCATGAAATAATAACATGAGTTTGGATTTAAGGAAAGAACACTGTTTTAAACATATGTTTTCAGCAAAATACTTATTTTCTTAAATATTTTATTTTTTTTAATGCAAAGTCTCAGACCGTCTCTTTCATTTGAAATTATTTATATTGTATGAATCATATAAGACAAAGGGTTTTTTGTGGAATCTGTGAACTTTAAAAATATTTTGAAAACTGTATTTCAATATTTTTTTCACTTGTGTTCCTATGTTTTTTATACATTTAAAGGCATTGTTCTGAATCTTCATGAGACCACTAATGGCATCCTCCCCCACCCCCCACCCCACACACACCAAGCTTAAGAATCCCTAATGTGAAGGAATCCATAAAGTATAAAGAAAAACATTATTTATTTAAAAAGGAGACATCATGAGGTCTTTTTATTTGAGGTCTTACAAAGTAAGACTTCAGACCACAGGAAAGCAGAAGACATTATTATTTCCATTTTAGAACGATGGAGACTAGATGAGAATCTACAAGTTGCCAAAGTTAAGTAGTTTAAGTAAGTGGTAGACATTACAATAGATCCCACTTTTCTAACTCAATTGTCAATTTAGTTCTCTAGAAATAGGAAAAAAAGTGATTAGCAGTTATAAAGTCATCAGATGGCCCTGTCTCTGCCACTTACTAATCTTCTGGTCTTTTGGAAAATTATTTGACCTTCTCTTGCCCTGTTTCCATCTTCTATAAAGTCTAATATTATCCATCCAGCTTTCCAGTCTGTACTGTGAAAGTCAGTAGAGACCAGATATTTCATTTTCTTCCAAAATTTAAAGGAAACAACTTATTTTAAAAAGTGATTGCAATGTAGTTATAACCCAACTAATCAAATAGGGACAAGTTAAAAAAAAAATAAAACACATGACTAAAAGGAGGTATCCAGTATTTCTTGATCATCTGTTACCACATATTTTTATTTGAGATTTTATAAAATAAGACTTCAGACCACAGGAAAGCAGAAGACATTATTATTTCCAGGATTGTTGTTAAGTGAGAATGAAATTATGCATGTTAGAGTATTTTGAAAACTGTAAAGCAGTGTACTAATGTAAGATAATACTATAAAAACTAGAAGGGAAATTAAAACTTAGTGAGATATATTTATGGTATTAGCCATTGTGATATTGAGCACTATAATTTAAGAAGGAAATCAATGAGCTAATGTGAATTTAGGAAAGGGTACCTTGGTAGAGGGCCAAGTCATATCAATCATATATTCATTATTTAGAAGAATTGGGAATATTTAGCCTGTGGAAGAGAAGATTCAGAGACATGAGATTTGCTTTCAAGTATCTGGAGACAAGCCAATTATCTTCAAACTGTTCTATAGAAGTGGAATTGTTGTCCAATGGTTTTTCAATTGTATCAGACTCTTTGTGACCTCATTTGGTGTTTCTTGGCAAGGATACTGGAATTATTTGCCATTTCCTTTTTGACCTCATTTTACAGATGAGGAGCTGAAGTAAACAGAGTGAAGTGACTTGCCTAAGTCACATATATCTGAAACCAGATTTGAACTCATGGGGATGAGTCAATCTGGCTTTAATCTGCACTCTTTCTCCCCGCTGTGTTCTTATCAACTGGTCCAAGCCTTCTTGGAGGAGGAATTAGAGTATCCTACTTAGCCCCAGAGGTCAGCATACCAAGTGCAAATGGGTAGAAGTTATAAAGAGGTGAATTGGAATTTGCCTCTAAAATAAACATTCTTATAATTAGAACTGCTAAAGTACAATGATCTGTCTCTGGGGTTATGGGTCCTTCCTTCTTGGAGATCTTCCAGCAAAGACTGGATGGTCACTTGTCAGATGTAGTAAGAATTCATTTTTCAGGTAAGGATTGGATTAGAATCAACTATTCTTAAGTCAGGGTCTATGAAATTATATTTTAATATGTTTGTGACTAAATATAATTGTTTTCCTGTGTAATTCTCTTATTTATGCATTTAAAGACATTATTGTGAGAAGCCATCTATCTTCTCTACTACACAAAAGCTTTTAAACTGTGAGTTGTGACCCCAAACAGGGTCTCATAACTAATGTAGGGGTTGTGAAATCATGACTTGTTATCTGTAAATGTTTAATTTGTATACATTTTTATATACCTCTATGCCTATGGTGACATAAAAATTTCTAAGATCACAAGCAGTCTTGAGTAGAAAAAGTTTAAGAAGTCCTTCACTAGAATGTCAAAGGGATTGGTGACACACACACAAAAAAATAGAAACCCCGAGATTAGACAAATGCCTATTAATTTTTTTTTCCAACTATGTGGTAACAGATGATCAAGAAATACTGTGAAGTAGCTCCATTTTCCCTTCTGGATACTTCTTTTTAGTCATGTGTTTTATTTTCTTTTTAACTTGTCCCTATTTGATTAGTTGGGTTATAACTACATTGCAATTACTTTTTAAAGTAAGTTGTTTCCTTTAAATTTTGTAAGAAAATGAAATATCTGGTCTCTACTAACTTTCACATTGATGCTTCATCATGGTATAGATAAGACTCTGATACCTCAAGGATTATAGTATAAATTCTGATAATTTCTTTCTATCAGTGAAGGATTCATGAGTCCAAATGGGTCCTTTAGCATGCTCTGTGTCTTTTGACTGAGGACAAACCTAGCTTACTCCATAGAAGTTCATAATTACAAGATTCTCTTCTCTACCAAGTACTGATTTCTGTGTGTTTAACAGCAATGAACAAAATACTAATATGAGGTATGGAGATGTGAAGGCAGATGACTTGGTTCATTGAAGGCTGTACCCAAACTGAAAAAATTATAGTTTTTGATATTAAAGATGGAGAAAGTATCACCTACCTTGAGCTCAGGTTTCAGACTGGGATTTAAATAATTGTTATTCAGTATTTGGGTAGTCTTGAATTAGTATGCTTCCTTTGTATTGGAATACACCATCATGTAGATCAAATTGTTTTTTATTAGGGGAAGATCAGAGCTACTAAAGTAATCAGAAGAAAGTAATTATCTTCCATATCCCAATTGATAAATACTGGAGAAAAATTAAATATGAAAAAAATGAATTAAATTCAAAATATGTCAGGTCCAAGAGCTTTGTGGGATAGTGTTTAAAACATGAGTGCTTTTATTCTATGCACACTTTAGGAAAGGTATGCATATAAATACATTAATTAAAAAAAAAAAAGTAAAATTTCATGATGTCAAATACCTTCACAATAAAAACCTCAAAATAACATTTCTGGAAATGCTGGGGTTTTTTAATTTTTAAAATAAGTTTTGTGATTTTTTTTTGACATCACCAGAATTTCTCCTAGTTTTTTTTTACCTTTACCTGTCCCAAAGAGCAATTCTATGTTCACATAATAATTTAAAGGAAAAAAAAAAGGAAGACAGAAAAAAATTAGCATGATCAATATTTTTAAAAGTTTGAAAATGTATACAGTATGAGGGTCCTGTATATATAGCAAATTCTTCTTGAAGGGAATTGTAATAATACTTGATCTTTGGCCTTAATGCTATTATAATCTTTTGTTCTCCAGGAACAAAAATTATCTCTTATATTAGAATGTAAGCTTCTTAAGGGCAGGGATGAATTTTGCTTGTTTTATTTTGTTTTTTCCCTTTTATTCCCAGAATTTAGTACAGTGTTTGATATATAGTAAGTGCTCAATAAATGCTTGTTGACTAATTGATTAATGATCATGACTTTTCCTGAGAGTTTTCAATATAAGCTATTATCATAATGTCTTAAATTTTCAGATTGTTTTTGATATTTAAATCCAACTAACATTTATTATGTTCCTATGTATGAGATCATTACAATTTTATTTCCTGATGCCTACCTGATTGAGAGATAAAAGGGTCTTCACAAATGAAATAAATGAAATATAAGCTAGAAGGTTTTCAAGAATAGACCCAGTGATAGGGTATATATCATTTAAGATTCAGTTTAGCTAAGTTCCAGGACTTTGAAAAGTTTTGAAGAAGCAAAGAAGAAAGTGTTGAGTTTAGACTTAGACATACCTAGATGCCCATCTTGACTCTAATCCTCATTAACTGTGTAAACAACAGTATATCTGTGGTCTTCTCTGACCCTTAGCATTCCCTTCTTGAATGTATATATAATAATATCTGTAGTACCTGCCTCACAAGTTATTATGGGGATAAAATATGACACATATTAAAAACTTTGTAAACTTTTAGATGTTTCTTCTCCTCCTCCAGCTCCTCCTCTTCCTTCTCCTCCTCTTCCTCCTCCTCCTCTTCTTCCTTCTCCTCTTTCTCTTCCTCTTTTCCTTCTTCCTCCTCCTCCTCCTTTTCCTCCTCTTCCTCCTCCTCCTTTTCCTCCTCCTCCTCCTCTTCTTCTTCCTCTTCCTCTTCCTCATCCTTCTCCTCACACACCTATAATCCCTGCTACTGGGAAGGCTGAGGTTGGTAGAACTCTTGAGCTTGCTTGTTTTGAACCATGTGAATATCTACAGTAAACCCAGCATCAAAAGAATGGGCCACTGAAATGGTGGTATGAGAAGTAGGCTTCAGAAACTGGGGTTCATAAGCTGGCTCAAAAATAGAGCAGATCAAACTTATAAACAAATAAATGAGTGAATTTTTAAAATCATAAACATATGCTTATATAGACATATACATGTATGTTCTATATATATACATTATATCTATATGAAGATAAATCCTAGATACTTAATGCCTTAGAGACATGTTTTATTTCTCTCTCTTTGTCTCTCTGTTTCTGCCTCTCTGTCTCTGTTTCTGTCTCTCTGTCTCTGTTTATAACACATCCATACACTTGTAAACACACACACACACACACACATATATATATATGTATATACACATATACATGAAAACAAAAAATCCTAGATGCCTCTGGTCTTTGGGACAGATTTTTATATAGCTAGATAAACATATAAATATAAACACAAATATATATATATATATACACACACACAAAATTAAAAGTCCCAAATGCCTCTAATCTTCCAAGCATATTTTATTCTCTTTATTAAATAGATGCATAGGTAGAAAGACACACACACACACACACACACACACACACACACATATATATATATACCACATATATCTATGTGAAAATAAAAAGTCCTAGATTCTTTAGCCTTTTATTCTTACAAGACACTCCATAGAACTTCCTCTTCCCTGCCCCAACCTTTTCTTTCCTTTCAAGCTGACCCCACCCCCAAGGGTTATTCATACTGCTAAATTTCCTATGATTTTGCCTTTGTTCTGAGAAACAGAAAGCATAATCCCATTACAGTTACACATACAATTCATGGCATTCCATATTCTGATTAATACTTAATTGCAGGAAAGCAATCAGCTCACTGAAAATTTTTCTGTGAGGTGGTACAATAAACAGCAAATGGCTTATTTTCAAGTCTTTAATTTTGAAATAAAGCTCTATTTTCCCTGCAGTCTGTCTTACAGTGTTGAAAAATGGTTTTAGGGTTAGAAATTTATGCTTTTGTGAAATGGCTTTTGTTTGCCTTCAAATAGCTTTTGGAATGTGACATTTCAGTCTTAATTACAGTTATTTCAGGTCTGCAAATTTATTTTGGATAACTGAAAATTCCAATAACTGGTATTTGGACAGTTTTTTTTTTTTTTTTTTTTTTTTGGTTTGTTTGTTTTTAATATAAAGTAAGGTAGGTTCCCAGGCTACAAAGAAAAACACTGTAATGCAAATAATGAAATTCAAGTCTATCTACTTGCTTCAATAAGCCCATGCCTACTTATATTAGATCATAGATTCTTACCTTTTTGTTCATCATGGATTCCTTTCTATGGACCTATTCTCAGAAAACTATTTTAAGAGTAAAGAAAATGGAAAAATTCAGTTAGAGGTCAAGGAAAAAAAATTTAAAATAAACTTTTTTTTTCCTTCAACCAATTTGCAGACTCCTTGAAATAGATCCTAGTAGGTACCTATATTAATTTACTATATTTTTTTTCTTTCTGGTGATGCAAGTTAATTTAATTCAATTTAGTAAATGTTTATTGGCATAGTTAAGTTGACATAGTGAATACAGTGAAAACAGAGACAGAACTATATTAAATTGTTTGCCTGAAATCATGTTATACAAAACAGGAATGAAATTCAAATCTGGTTATTTTGTCTAAAAACATATAATAGCTAGCATTTATATTGATTCTACTGTGTGCTAAGCACTGTGTTCAGCACTTTTCGAGTGTTATCTCATTTCATCCTAACAACAAGGAAGCAGGGGTTATTATTTCTTCCATTTTATAAATGGGGAAACTGAGGCAAACAAAGGTTAAGTGATTTGTCCATGCTCACCAGCTAGTCAGTGTCTGAAGCTGGATTTCAACTAGAATTTTCTGAATCTAGGCTCAGTATTCTATTGTTCATACCACCCAACTTTCTAAAATTCAGTCTTACAATACATACTTCTACCTGGATTTAAGTACTATGAAGTACTTAATTAAGTACTATTCTGAGAGACCCTTAGATCAATTCTTTTAATGTTGAGATTGGGAGATTTGATGGAGGATACAATGGTTGTTTTTTATTCCCTTCTTTGTTCTTGTTGATGCTGTTGTTTTTAAGAATTTATCTAACAATAAAGTTCTTTAGTTTCTCCACTAACCAACAAATAAGTCCTCAGAGAGGAAATAATGAAATTGGTCACAATGGAGCTATTGGTGTAGCAATTAACAACACTTCATAGGGATTCAAGAAGAATGAAATAAACAGAGGGAAACTTCAAACTCAGTCAAAGATTCTTTAAACCATTCAGGAACATATTTTTTCTAAGCAGGTTTGTAATTTAATTAACTTTAAGAGTTTTGCACATTAAATGATTGTAGCAGCTCTTTTTGTGGTGGCAAAAATTGGAAAGTAAGTAGATTCCTATCAATTGGGAACGGCTGAATAAGTTATGGTACATGAAAGTAATGGAATATTATTGTTCTGTAAAAAATGGTGAACAAGCTGATTTTACAAAGGCTTGGAAAGATTTACACAAACTGATGCTGAATGAAATAAGCAGAACCAGAAATATATCGTACACAGTAACAGCAAGATTGTATGATGATCAACTATGATCGACTTGGTTCTTTTCAGAGGATCAATGACCCAAGGCAATCCGAATAAACTTTCAATGGAAATTGCCCTTATCATCCAAAGAGAGAATTATAGAGATTGAATGTAAACTAACATATGCTATGTTCACCTTTTTTCTTTTTCTTCTGTTTTTTTTTTTCTCTCTTGATTTTTCCCTTTTGTTTGCCATTTCCCTCTCAACATGATTCATAAGGAAATGTGTGAGGGAAAAAAAATGAATGTAGATGTATATCCAAAAAAAAAAAAAAGTTTCACATATTTGGCAAAGGAGTGAGACAGTAGATAGAGCTTTGGTGCTGAAATCAGGAAGAATCATCTTTTTGGGTTCAAGATTTTCTCCAGCCTACCAGTTATGTGACCCTGTACAAGTTACTTGACCCTGTTTGTTTCACTTTATTCATCTGTAAAATGAGCCAGAAAAGGAAATGACAAACAACTTTAGTATCTTTGATAAGAAAACCCCAAATGGGGTCACAAAAAATAAGATTGAAAAACAACATTTAAGAAGGTATCTTGAAGTTCTTTTCTGAAGTTAACCTGAACTTAAGTCTTAATTTTCCTAAACTTCCTAGAGATGCTATTATGTAAATATAATTAAGGAATATATCAATGTTGATGTCAGTGAGAAAAAATAGAGAATATAGGAGATATCCGGAGTTCTATCTTTCTGTGGTTTAGTTGCTTTTATTTGATAAAATAGTAAAAGGTGCCTTTTAAAATAAAAATGGCTAGATTGTGAACTTCAAAAAGGCAAAATCAAAGTGATTAAGTGGCATTATACTCAATAATAATTGTTCTCTATTAACAGAAATGGCTTGCATATATCAAACAACAGAAATGTTCACCTTTGATAACCTGTCTACATGATGTAATTTACCTATCAACCAGACTCTATGCCAATATAAATGCTTGAGGAGTTAGTGGACTTTAGTCCCAGTGAGTCAATAGTGAGATATAATAGCCCTAAAGTAAATGGAGTCTTGGCCTGTATTAATAAAGATATGTATTCAGATTGAGAAGGTAACAGTCCTACTGAACTTTGACCTAGTCCCTTCTGCAGTATTGCATGTTATAGGCTTCATATATTTTGAAGGATATTTTTGATTTGATCAGCTAGTGCATGCACGGAGGATGATCAGAACTGTGAGGAAATGGGAAACCAGACTTATAATAGACATGTTTCCCCTTTCCTCTCTTTTTCTTTTTTTCTCTTCTCCTTACTTTCCTTCTTCTCTCTCTTTTTTATTTTTTCTCTCTTCCCGCTTTCTCTCTTCTTTTTTCTCCCTTTTCCTCTCCTTCCTTCCTTCTCATCCTACCATCTTCCTTCCCTCATTCATTCCTTTCTTCTTTCTTTCAGAGGGTGGGGAAATAAAGGAAGGAAAAAAAAACTTAATAATTTAAAAAATAAAATATATTTCCTAAATGGAAACTACTTGGTCTAGATAGAGAGATGGAAACATAGATAGATGGATAGAAACAAATGGAATGTAGGTATAGAAAGAAATAGATAAATAGATGCTCGATAGTTATAGATAGATTATGATAGATATTGCTTTTGCAGATTATTAGGTTTTTTTGTGAGGCAATTGGGATTAAGTGACTTGCCTGTGTCACACAGTAAGTGTCAGCTGTCTGAGGCCATATTTGATTTCAGGTTTTCCTGGATCCAGGACTAGTGTTCTATTCACTATATCATTTAGTTGTTTCCAGAGTATTGTTCAGGTGAATAAAATTATTATTGACATTATGGGGATTATATAGATGAAAAAAAATGAGGTCAAAGAAAGTTTAATAGTCTGTTCAAGATCACCCAAAAGTCAGAATTTAAACACTGGACTCAGAGTTCTGAGTTTGATTTTTTTTTCATGAAATGTATTAAATATTCTTTAAAAAGAGATTCATACATTCATTTAGTGTTTGGAATAAATGATATGAGGTCTGTTCTAGCTTTGAGAATTCTAACCAGCAAGCAATAAAAAGTTAAAACCTAGAAAACTCTTTAAACATTCAAAGAGATATATACATTTTTTGTAGGTATTTGGAGACTACTATAGCCCTTTACAAAGTGTTTTTTGTTTGTTTGTTTGTTTGTTTGTTTTAATAATGGACATTGATCAAAAGAGAAATGCATTCCCTTGTCAGGGAGTCCCCTACTCATTCTGAAAGCTGCTGTTTTCTCTGGCAGAACAACCTATTGGTGGTAGAACAACCTATTAATTTCAGGCTCCATGGACTCCAGTGCTCAAAAGCATTGTTGAGGCTAAGGAATTCGAATGAAATTAGTGAAAATTGACTTTCTTCACTCTAGGAATGACCCCCTTTGGAGAAGGTTTAAGCTTCTCAGTTTCAAGAATAAGGAAGTCTATACATGTTGAATCTTATCTTTGTCTAAAAAGGATTCCTATTTTATCAACTTCCAGAATTGCTTCATTCACTAATAGAAAAACATGTATTTTAACCAGATTTTTTTCATTATTTTCCATTCTTAAACTTTGCTATTTAAAATCTTGAGCAGTGCCTGAAAATATATAAGTATATATTTTTTTCTTGGTTAATTATTTTGAATCCCCTAATTAGGAAAAAACATACTCATAGTAGGGATGTACCTTGACATTTTTTCCCCTTTTAAATTGTATTTTTCACTATTCTTTTTATATGACTGATGGAAATATATGTCGAGCTTCTCTTAAAAAAAAACAATATTTTATTTTCCTCAGTTACAATTAAAACCACTTTCCAACCTTTGTCCTTTAAAAGTTTTGAGTTCCAAATTCTTTCTAGATCTTTCTCCCATCACCCATCTTTCCTCCCTCCCCCCCCCCAACCTACTTTCATCTGGAAGGCAAGCAATCTGATATAGGCTATACATGTGGAGTCATGCAAAACATAATTCTATGTTAGTCATGTTGTAAAAGAAAACAGACCAAAAAAAAAAAAGAAAAGAAAAGGAAAGTTTAAAAAAGTACATTTCATTCTTCATAATTCTGCATCAGTTCTTTCTCTGGATATGGATAGCATTTTTAATCATAAGTCTTTCAGAATTATCTTGGATCCAATTGTATTGCTGAGAATAGCTAAGTCATTCACAGTTGATCATCTTATAATATTGCTGTTACTGTATAAAATATCCTCCTGGTTCTGTTCATTTCATTTTCCATCAGTCCATTTAAGACCTTTTGAGTTTTTCTGAGAGCATCTTTCCTGTCATTTATTATAGCACAATACTATTCCATCATAATCATATACAACAACTTTTTCAATTATTACCAATAGATAGATAGCCCCTCAACTTCCAGTACTTTGCCACCACTTAAAGAGCTACTATAAATATTTTTGTACACATGTAAATTCTTTTCCTTTTTGTTTTGTATCCCTTTGAAATTATATACTTAGTTGTGGTATTTGTAGGTGAAATCATTTCTGTACATGATTTTATATCCTTTTGGGCATAGTTCCAAATTGCTCTACAGGATAGTTGAATCAGTATACAACTTCTCCAACAGTGCATTAGTGTTTCAATTTCCCCACATGCTCTCTATTTATCATTGTCCTTTACTATCTATATAAGTAGCTAATCTGATAAGTGTGAGGCAGTAGCTCAGAGTTGTTTTAATTTTTATTTCTTTTATCAATGGTAATTTAGAACATTTTTTCATTTGATTATAGACAGCTTTGATTACTTTGAATATTGTCTGTTCATATCATTTGACCATTTATTAATCAAGGAATGGCTCTTATTTCTATAAATCTGATTCAGTACTCTATATGCTTGAGAAATGAGAAAATTGCTATATATATAATTTTTTCCCCATAGCTGTGGTTACTAACTCTGTATTTCCCTCCATTCTATTTTCCCCTGTTTATCTTGTTCATATTTCCTTTTTCTCTATCCATTCTCAAAAGTGTTTTGCTTCTGACTTTTTACCTCCTCCAACCACCCCCTTTCCTAAAGTAGTATTTGTCAAATAGAAAAGGAGGTACAGCAGTTCTTTGAAGAAAATAATTTCTTAAAAATTATACTTGGGTGAGAGCTAATGACTTCATGAAATATCAAGAAAGTATAAAATAAAATCAAAATAATGAAAAAATAGAAAAAATATGTGAACTATTCCATTGGAAAAAATGATTGAAAATTGATCCATGAGAGATAATTTAAGAATTATTAAATTACCTGAAAGTCATGATCAAAGAAAAAAAAAACATGAATACCTACTTTCAAGAAATTATCAAAGAAAAATAGCCTGGTATTCTAGAATCAGAGAGTAAAATTAAAAGATTCCATCTGTCATTATTTTCTTCAGTGAATTGATGTATGTCCTTTTCTATTTAACCCATATTGTTTTGGAAGTTCTCTTCAATGAATTTTTGTATCTTTTTTCCATTTAGTCAATTGTGCTTTTTAAGGCATTCTTTCCTTCATTGCATTTTTGTGTCTCTTTTACTATTTGGCTTGTTCTTTTTTTTTTTTAAGGTATTATTTTCTTCAGTTCTTTTTTTGTGTGGGTGCCTCTATTTCTAAGTTGTTGACTCTTTTGTCATGATTTTTCTTGTAGCATCACTCATGTCTCTTCTCAATTTTTCCTCTTCCTCTCTTGATTTTTAAAATCCTATTTGAGCTCTTGCATAGCCTAAGACCAATTTATATTTTTCTTTGAGGCGTTGTTTGACTTTTTTGTCCTTGTGTTTGTGTTTTGATCTTTCCTGTCATCTTAGTAACTTTCTATAGTCAAGATCTTTTTCTACTGTTTGCTCATTTTCTTCTTGTTTCTTGACTTTT
The DNA here is from genome assembly GCF_902635505.1 of Sarcophilus harrisii. Taxonomy (NCBI): domain Eukaryota; kingdom Metazoa; phylum Chordata; class Mammalia; order Dasyuromorphia; family Dasyuridae; genus Sarcophilus; species Sarcophilus harrisii. The sequence continues at coordinate 149,127,043 of NC_045426.1, read as the reverse complement.
AACTCTAAGTGAGACACTGTTTCCACAGTGGAGGGGACACTGTCCCAAGCTTTAGCTTTTTTATGCATCTGTTTTTGGAGATAATTCTGGGGACCTATAAGTTTTAATTCTTTCAAGGTGATGTAATCTAGAAAGGAATTTGTTTACTACTCTCCTGGTCTGTGCTCTAGTAAGTGACCACAAGAACTCTTTTTCTGTTCTGGAACTGTAAGGAGGGTCTTATTCCATTGTGGCTGCAACTCTGATGTATTAATGTTCTTCCTCACCTTGGAACTGCTACCCAGCTCTGGGACCAGGGTATAAGAATGGGCAAAGCAACAAAGTTCTGCCTAGGTGCTAACAAAGAGATCCCTTTAATCTCTTTCTGACCAATATTATACCTTTTATTGTCTGTGAGATGAAAGGTCCATAAACCCTCTTTATCATCACCAATTCAGTTGTCCCCAAGATCTATTGATGATTTGCTGGGACACAGCCTGTGTTGGACTGTCCTCCACTCTCACTTCAGTGCAAATTTTCTAAGTTGTTTTAGGCTTAAAAACCTTGGTTTTTTGGTGGGTTCTGCTGCTCTAGAATTTGTTTTGAGGCATTATTAAGGTGTATTATTGAGGCATATTAAAGTTGTTTGAAGCGTTTTGGGGGAGAATTGTGGTAAGTCTTGTATTTTCTACACTATTTTGACTTCACTCCCTACTCCTGAACATTCTAATGGAATTTATTCTATGAAGATTTATTGATGATATTTGTTTGATTCTAGTAATTTCCTAATTCATGAATGCCTTCCAATAATACCAGTCTTATAACAAAGGAAAACATTGAAATCCAACTGTCAGAGAGACTACATATAATGTCATATGTACATGGAACTTCCTCATTTTATACCAAGCAGTGTGTTTCATGCTCTGTTCTCTGCAAAATATGTCATTACAATTAATCATCATTTGTCTGAATTTTAATGTTTATCTTTATATTTTTATTATAGTTGTCTATATTTATTTATCTTGGCTCTGATTACTTTATTCTGTGGCAGTTCTTACATGGCTTACTATCATTCCCTGATCTCTGCATCTCAGTTTCTAACAATAGGATCCTACCTCATTATATCCAAATGTCAAAATTTATGTATGTATACAAATACATGTATTCCTATGTATGTGTATATGCATATATAAGTATATATTCCTGTGTGTATGTATATATAGATAAATATAAATTTAAGATTCATAGCTGTATTTAGGAGAAGAAATGAGTTTTCCAACTACTTCATAAAGTCCAGATTTTGTATTTGGCATAAATTTAGATGTGCAAGGATCCTTAGAGGTCATTGAATTTTATTCTTCATTAAAAAATGAGTTGACTGAGACTTAGAGAGGTTAATTAATTTGTCCAAGGAGGTAATAAATGGAAGAATCAGAATTCAAACTCTGATCTTTTGAATACAAAGCAAATGTATTTCCCTCTATACTCACCACCTTTCTATCCCTGAAGTCAATATGTTAATTTAAATTCCATGTCTGCTAGCTAGTTAAAAAATACAAGAAGAGTATCTGCTTTTATTCATTATAAATTATGGGTCAGTTTCCTTCTCGGGTTCTCCTGAAGTGCAAAGCACCTGGGTGGTATTTATATGCCTAAGTTTAGAATAGATATATCTATCCATGTCTTATTTGCTTCCTATCTAGATTCTTCAATCTTCTTTCTGGCTTTTATCCTCTTTAATCAGTCCCAAATGCTGCCTCTATGGTAATCTCCCTAGCTTTCCTAATCTTCCTACCTCTCCATTACTCACCATTGCAAATCCCTCCACTGGTCCCCCATTGCATTCCAAACCAATTATAAATTACTTATCTTTATCTTTCAGCTCTTTTATCCTTCTGCCCTCCTACTTATGTCTTTTTCATTATCTTCTTGGATTCCTTTCACAGCTTACACCCAGCAAGCATGTTCTTCCCTCTTAGGAGAATTTCTTGGATTTATATGGTGCTTTTTTTTTGCAAAACTCAGCCTTTCCTTGTACATTGTACCACCTCACTTCACAAGATCCTTAGGAGATAGAAAAGATGTCTTTAGGATAACTAGATGGAGAAAATAAGAATGAGTTAGTGACCTGACAAATGTCACATATGTGTAAAGAAACCTGGGAAGAAACCTCCAGACACTAATCATTCAATGCTATCCACTACCCAGCTACCCAGTAGTCATATCTAGCATTCTTCTTTGTGCTTTTGCCATTAAACCCTTACTTTTCATGTTTTGTTTTAACCCTTTATTTAAACAATCAACTTCTATTTGTCCTTTAATTTCATCATTAAAAGTAATCTTTTCCTAAATTTGTGGGTTTTACTGGGTTTTTCCCTTAATATTTGAGGACTATGTCTGCATCTGATTTTATTTTCTTCATGTTCTACTATTTACCTGCTGCCCTATTCCATTTTATATTCTACAGTGTGGAGTTACAGTCATCAATACAAGTTGACGTTACTGTAGCTAACATTCTCATTAAATAGAGTCACACCTTGATACTCTGATGTTGTCTCTCTCTCCATCTACACAGCTTACAACCCTCACAACCTCACATTCGCGCTAGGAGAATTCAAGTAGACTAGTTCTTGGGTGACTGATCTGATGCATACTCCATTGCTGGACCTGTATTCAAAGCTTATTCAGCTTTGTAGGTAGGACTCTTGAGCCATGGACTCTGCTAACATATTCTTTGAGCCAATGAATCCCCTTGGTGCTATGACAAAGCAATATAGGAGAACTTTAGTAGAGGAATGATGGACTTAAAATCACCCAACTATTTTCACTGAGTCTTCCTCTTTATAATTAATGACAGTAAACCCTCATGTTTATAGATTGAATTTTTTTTTGTCAAATAAAATGCTGAAAATGAAAAGTCCTGTTAAGGAATACTCAGGCCCCATGATTTGTGCTTTTATGGTTAGGGAGGCCAGTCGCTTGAAGCCATATTGAGATGTCACTGTGTGATATTTTTAGATTTTTCACATTGCTCATGCATGAGTGCTCTGGGAGTTATTCAGTGAATCTGTTTCCCCAGAACACTTTTTTTCTCCTTAAGATGATCAAATCTTTCGTACTTTCCTCTCTCGTCTTCTTCTGATTATTTGTGAGTGGCATTAGGAAATTATACCAAACCCAAAACTACACCTTCCCCTCCTCCCATGGAAAACATTTAATCTTATTGTTTGAAAGGAGGAGCAACTATTTTAAGAGTTTAGGTGTATCACGCTTTTAGTATCTTAAAAGAAAAAGCAGAAACTAAATATTTTCCAAAATAAATCATATTTTAATGTCCTATGAAGCTCTCAATTTAATGATCCCCTGCAGTAAACTTTGTAATGTAAAATGATAATTCCCCAATTTATCAGTTTTGTAAGTTTAAATTTTCTTTTTTTGTTTGTATTTTTTATTTTGTTGGCTAATAGATACTCCCATATCATAGGATCTTGCTGCCTTCTTTTTTTTAGGACAAAGCCTTTTCACCTTTTTTGTGTCCTGAACTTTCTTTGGCAGTCTGGTGAAACCTATGGATCCCTTTTCAGAATAATGTTTTAAGTGCATAAAATAAAATATATTGGATTGCAAAGAAAAACACTGATGTTGAAATAAGAGACACCTAGAAATTTCAGCGGATAAGGTTGAATTTAGAGTTAAAAAGACTTGAATTTAAACCCTAACTCAGACAATTCCTTTTACCATTCAATTCAATTCATGAATTAAATTCATTGACCATCTCTTTGCTTCAGTTTCCTCATCTATAAAACGTAGATAAAATAAAATCTAGTTCAAAGTGTTGGGAGGATGAAATAAAATGATTTTTGTAAAATGCTTTGTAAACCTTAAAGCATTTCATAAATGTTCTTTTAAATATAGATGTTTTGGGATGTTTGTTCTTATTCAAGTTCAAGGGTTTCCACAAGTTCTGTGGACTCTAGGTTAAGAACCCTAGATATAAAGGGAAGAATTTTCACCAAAATTCTTTATTTTTCCATAAGAACATATGTGAAAGTATTTTATTTTTTTTTTTTATCAATTTAGTAATTACTGACTTTTTTATATAACTTTTTCTATCTTAAAAAGATTGGGTTGCCTTAACTTTTGTGTTATACACCAGAATAAATTTTCTTTTTCTTTTTTATAAAGTCAACATTTTTATTTTCCTAGCTACACAGAAAGCAATTTTTTATATTTGTTTTTAAAACTTTGGGTTCCAGATTCTCTCCCTTCCTCCACACCTCTATGCCCCTTTATAAGGCACATGTGAAGTTATGCAAACTATTTCCATAAAAGTATGTTATTAAAGAAAACATATCCCTCCAAAACATCCTCAAATAAAATACAGTTAAAAATGAGTATGCTTCAATCTATATTCAGTAAAATTCAGTTCTTCCTCTGGATTGGATAGCATTTTTCATCATAAGACCTTTATAGTACTCATGGATCACTGTACTCTTGAGAATAGCAAAGTCATTCACAATTGATTATCCCACAACATTGCTATTACTTTGTACACAATACATTTCACTTTGCTTGAGTTCATGGAGGACTTTCCAGGCTTTTCTGAGACCTTCCTACTCATCATTTCCCATAGAACAATAACATTCCATCATAATCACATATCATAACTTATTCAACTATTCCCCAGTTGTTGGGCATTCTCTCAGTTTCCAATTCTTTGCCCCGAGAAGGGAGTTGCTATATTTTTGTAAATATATAGATCCTTCAGAAAACATTTTAAATACATATTTTTTAAAAGTCTATTTTATAATCCATTTTCTCAGAGTATATGCATATATTCACAAATTCTTTGTAGGGAAAAGGGACAAATAGAAATCCAAGTCCTACAAATTTTAAAAGTATGCCTTTAAATTTATAATGCATTTTCTCTCTTGACACTGGTATTTTGTTTGGTAGCATTTAGTTGGTAGTTTAATTACTAATATCTTTTCTACATATGAGTGTATATGCCAATAAAATCTAATTGCTTACAACAATAGTTTTATAGTAACTATCTTTGATTAGGTGTGGTTTAAACAGTATAATTCGACATCATTAATAAAGACTTCTTTTTGAGTCTGTGAATAGGCTAGATAAGGCCTGTTTTATAGGGAGAATTATTATAGTCAAGCTCAAGTCTGTCAGATTTGTTAAACAATTTTTAATATATTTTATTGTTTTCAGTAACAGAAAGGCTTTATGTGTTCTAGAAGCAGCCTATCCCACTGACAGTCCTTGTTTACATCTCACCTTCTAAATATTTAACTAAGCAGATGTTCCCAATACATTGTCACAAACTGAAGGAATCAACTACAGGTTTCTTTTTTATGGTAAAACTAAGGTTGGAGAATTATAAATATGTTAATAACCCTTAAAATGCAAATTCAGATCAAATGCGGATTTTTGGAAAATATATAATATGAATCAAATTTAGATGGCCTGTTGGTATTTATTATGATAGAATTGACCATGTAATACTATTGTATCAGTACTTTGAGGGCAAGGTTGAAATGGCTGTAACGTGAATGGGTTACAACATATTGCCAATGAAAAATTATGCAGGAAAAATAGCATTGAAGAAATTACAGAGAATTGTATTTCTGGACCAAAAAAAATGGTATCTGCAAATTAACTTTGTAAATAGACAAGATGGATAGTCTGAGAAGAAATAATTATTATACACCCCCTATGCTCCCTTGGTATCAAGGCATTGTCAAGAAACCATGAGACAACTACCCAACATATTACACTTATCTCTTTTTGGCAAATTTATAGAATACAAAAACAAGAATTATAGAACAAAGGCAAACATGGATTGGTTTGTCCAGATCAGTGGTAGAAACTGCCAAATCAATGAGATCAGAGATATGTTAGAGTATTGTTGGTGATAACCAGAAAGTTGTTCACTAAAGGTTTCTGCCAAACTGGACTGGGTGACAAAATTATAGGTAGAATCCAATTCTGTTGGTGCAGAATATTAGGCATGGGAATACACGCCTCCTCTTCTCCTAGATAGAATGAGGGCAGTTATAGGAAAAATCTCAGTAACATAATATCCTAGATCTATAATGGAAAGGATCTCAGAAACAATCTAGTATAGGATACTTGAAGGACTGGTGGGGAAACAGAGGAAGACTAAAAGCAGTTAAGTCATTTAGCTAATATAATACAGAGGTCCTCAGACTTGAAAGCTAGTGCTAATTTCTTGTGACATTACATTTTAATTTTTGTTGAATCATTTTTTTCAATTGTATCTGACTTTTTGTGACTCCAATTGGGGTTTTCTTGCCAAAGATACTAGAATAGTTTGCCATTTCTTTTCCCAACTTATTTTACAGGTGAAGAAACTGAGGCAAAGTAGGGTAAATTGAGTTGTTCAGAGTCACATAACTAGCAAGTATCTAACCTTAGATCTGAACTCAGAAAGAGTAGTGTTTCTGACTCCAGGCCTGCCACTCTATTCACTGTGCCACTTAACTGCCCCAGCTGCACTACATAGAAGTCCTCATATTGTAAACTGAGGAAGAAACTGGTGTTTCAGTAAAATATATGGGATTCTTCCTTTTCTTAGAGTCTAGCTCTCCTTCCATAATGTTTCATCCACACATCTTTTTTTTTTTTAAATAGGTATAAGAAAGTTCTTGTTGGTAACCAACATTCTATTAAGAAACTAGCTGTCTCCCCAGTGTGACTGACTTCATTCCATTTTGAGAGAAGGAATGATAGCATTTTCTATTCCATAGCTATTATAATTCTGGAGCTCACTAGACTTTAAGATACCTAAGAAAAAGGTAAGAAACAAACCTTTGTTGATGCAGCTTGTTGTTTATGAAGGAGTTCCTGCTTTGATAAAGTATTCACTTTTTCTCCCTGGTTATGGGACTAAACTAAAATTTCTTATCAGCTCCCAGTAAATGAGAACAACTCCTCCCTTTGTACGGGAATCTCTTGATTTGATGTTAAAACACCAAGCAGAGTTTTATGGCCTAGAACAAAAGCCCCATTCACCAAAAGATTACCTGTGGATTTTTTTCTTTCAGATTACTAAAAAGCTACAGTTAATATCATAAAAGTAATACAGAACCAATACTGCAAAGACATTGCTAAGAATAAAATAATTTTACTTTAAAGACTGAAAAAAGTCTAGATTACAAATTAGAACTAAGTGAGGAATAGGGAGGAAGGGAAAGGAATATTTGAAGTTTCTATTTTGACAAAGAATATAAAGTTAACAAATCTATTTGACTAAGACTTTCTTCAGAAATAATCTGTAAATGGGGAGAAAAAATAAAGCCCTAATTTGGTTCTTTTTGCAGCCTATGTAATGGTTTAAAAAAAAACACCATTTTTTTGGTGCTTGTTATTGTTATGATTCAAAATTAGTCATCCAGAATATCTGGCATAGGTCTTTTTAAAAGACAATTGATTCAGGCAGCCTGGCAGAAAGAAATCCTAGAAGTCTGACCTTCAGATCAGTTTAACTCTAGATCAATAGAACATTACTTACACTGGTGCATTATAATTTTTAAAGCTCTTTTGCTGCCAAGAAATTATTTTACCTTATGTAAAGCAATGAAAGTACGTCAGTATGTAGATAGATTTGCTCCAGTCACAAAATGCTGATCCACACAAAAACACAGAAACACAATAGGCCAGTTGTGGCCAGACTTATAGAATTTACATCTCAGTCCTGCCTTGTGTAGAATTCTCTGAAATAAATGCTCTTGGTGCCTGTGAGCTTTGTCTCCTGGCTTTTAATCAGTTATACTACTGAACTGTCGCTTTCACAGGACCTTGAGGCAGCATCTTCTGTTGAATTTCAGCCAGGATCTGAATGAAGCTTGAGGCGTTTTTTCCCAGTTCTACTTCACCATCTGTGGCTCAATCATGTAATCTTCCTCCTTATTGGAATTAATAACATCGATCTGTCTCCTCAGGCTATTATTGAACTTAACACTGTAATTCAGCCCCCTCAAACTTAAATTGATGCATGACATTAGCCACATTATTGGTACATTAATATGAAATAAAGTTCCTCCTTCTTGACATATGTGGATCAGTTTAGAGAGTTGTGGGCAGATCCAAACAAAATGGATATCTTGATAAGAGTCTCAGTAGATTCCTCTTTGTGTGTATAGTGGAAAGAACTGGATTTATAGCTAGATTTGAGTTTGAATCCTGTATCTTCTCTATATACAAGTTAGGTGACCTTGGACAAATTAATCTCCCACTAAATGAAGGACTGGGCTGCATAGTTCTTTCCAATTCTAATCCACTAGAAGGTTGTGAATACAGGAATAGCTTTATTTTTCTTTTTATCCCCAGAACCTAGCACAGTGTTTTCTGCATAGTAGATATATAATATGTGTTTTTTGAATCATACTACAAAAATGAATTAAACCCATTGATCTAACTGGCATTCAGAATCACAGACTGTGACAGTTGAATAGCATCTTGCTGTTGCATAAGATTCTTCCTTATATCACCTCAACCCCTCCTTTTATAGATGATGAAACTGACATTCAGAGAAATGTAATGATTGGTCTAATATCATACAATCAACAAGTGTGAACCCGAAATTTGAACCCCAAGTCTTCCTAACTCACAGCACTCCTTTTATACTATACTGTTTCTGATTGTCATATTAAAAGTCTTTTTAACTAAAATGGTAATGTGTCTTGAACATATTAAAACAACAACAATAATAAACAACTTAAGCATTTTATTCATCAGGGCATTTTACACAATGTTCATCTGTATGGTATCAGAAGCTGAAGAGGAGTAATTTTAGAGATAAATTCCTACATGATTGTTAAGGATGCTTGTCATTTTGAACTTAGTCAATAAGTGTTTATTTATTAAGCAATTACAATATGCCAGGCACTGTATTAACTGATGGAAAATATGAAAAAATATGAGTCCCTGACTCTTAAGGTATCAGCAGTATAATACAGGAGACAACATGCAAAACAAACCCCAAAACACAAACAAGATATATGTGTGTGTATGTGTGTTATACGATAAATTGGAAATAATCTACAGAAAGAAGGCACTAGAATTAAGAAGCATCAGGAAAGACTTTTAAAAAGTGAGATTTTAGCTAGGACTTGAAGGAAGCCTGGAGGCAGAAACAAGGAAGGAGAAATTTTAAATAATCTAAGGTAGTAACTTTAACCCTGAAGATTGTTCAGCAGAATGACCCTTCTCTGAGGATGAGGCATTAGGATTAGGGAGGCTGGTATTATTCATATAGGCAGCTCTAGGCTGACTCTGAATGGGGCTTTCATCATCCTTTTTCTATTGTAAGCTGTGTGTGGGTTCTCAAGTTGCATGAGTCATGACCTTGGACACGCCCATGAATGCACTCGCTGTAATGATGTAGAAAGACCCAAGATCAAATGTTGCAGGTAGTGCAGCTGTACTGATTCTTCCAGCATCAGTCTATCATCTAAAATCACCATACCCAATTTCAAATGTTCAATAAGGATATTTCTGCCTCTTTTTCACTAAATGGCTCCCTGAAATATGACTAGCATAGTGCCCATGCAATCAGTTGCTACTCATTTCAGCCATTGCTGATTTTTTGGGTATGGGGTCAGGGGTGTTGATGGAATGAAGAATTTAAGGAGGAGATTGAGAAAATGGACCAGTCTAGCAATGGCAACTACATGGTACAATGGATAAATAGGTGGGAAGGCTCAACATTCTGAGTTCAAATCCAACCTTAGGCAATTACTAGCTATATTCTATCTATCTATCTATCTATCTATCCATCTATCCTTACTATACTAGCTTGACTCTGAGAAAGTTAGTTAACTCTGGTTTCCTCAGTTTCCTCATCAGTAACATGTACTGGAGAAGGAAATGGAAAACCACTCTGTACCAAAAAGTTGGACCCTACTGGAAAACAGTTGAACAACAGCCAGTGGAATCTCCCAGACATAGTAGAGGGACTGACTGTATGTTTTTTTCTTATACCTCTGCATGCCACTGCATCTTTTTCCCTTCTGTGCTGCCATTGTTGTTATTGTTGTTTGACCGTCAAAGAACCATGACATCAAGCAAGTGATGTCATAACCTACAAGTCAGTTGGATATAAGCGAGTCCCTCCTAAAAATCAGTCCCTCCAAATGAATTCACCCTAAAGGAATTTACATACAAAAATAATTTCTGGATAGCTTCTTAAAAATCCAGGAAGATTGTTTTGCATAGATAGATAGAAATATAGATAGATAGATAAAGAGAGGAAAATGTTTTTTTTAAATCCAAATCAAGTAATAGCCATCTACTTGGTCAATTCTAAAGCTTTTGAGGGTATGGAAAAAGAAAAAGACAAAAATCCCTTTGTTTGAATCAGAGAAGTGGATGTTTTCTGATCTGCAAATGGTATAATATAGCTGAGCAGCTTACACATACATCAGGCAGCTTTTATGGAGCTGAAGGTGACTGAAGAATGTAATAGAAGGGCATGCTGTTTAAAAAATATGCCAAGAATGTTCATAGGTCTGTGAATCAGCCTGGGGTTAGAAGCTGTCAGAATAGGTCAGCGAATGGAGAGAGATGTCATGGAGCAGCAGCTTGAATACACTACAGTTTAGTTGACCTCTTAATGGAGATAAGCTGTTAGCTTTGATAAATTAATGTGAAATTATTTGAAAACCTTCTTAGTAAATGGAATAATGAATTTGATTTTGAAATAGATTTAAAATATTTTCTCTTTTATCAGAAAATAAAATGGCTTAAAGATTTCTTGATTTGGTTGAGGAAGGGGAGTCTGATTAGTCTTTATTCTTTATATTGTTTTGATTTCACATCTACTTACTGTTTTCTTTTACATGATTTGCTTGGCTTAAATTGCACAGTTGTCCCTCTCTTTTTTGAGGAGTAAGTTTTACGTCATGTTTTGTATTTCACATAAAGCACACATCCATGGCAATGGTTTGAGAACAAGATATTAATGTTATATACATATATACACATAAATATATATATGTATTTGCATAAGCATATGGCAGCCGGGTAGCACAGTGGATAGCATCCCAGACCTGGAGTCAAGAAAGACTCCTCTTCTTAAGTTCAAATCAGTCTAAGATCCTACTAAGCTGTATGATTCTGGTCAAGTCAACCCTATTTTGCCTTAGTTACTCATATATAAAATGAGCTGGAGAAGAAAATGGCAAATCACCACAATATCTTTGCCAAGAGAGTCCCAGTGGGGTCATGAAGAGTCAGGCTGAAAAACAACTGAACAACTATACATGTGAATGTATGCATGTGTGTGTGCATATATATGCATACACATCCATTCATGACTAAATTTAGAGACACAAACATGGGTCCTGATTCAGTGGGCTAGGCATTCTTCAGGGATCTAATTTCTCTGACTTATTTCAGCAAGTTGATCCAAAAACCTTAGGACCTAGCACTCCTAAAAAAATTCACCCACTCTCCTTACAAGCAGAGCAGTTCACAAGGCTTAATTCATGTTTATTTGAAAATTAATGGTAACTTAATGCCTCTCTTATAAAGAAGTATTCCATCCATAATTTATAGAACTATCCTGGCTGAAGCTTCAGTCTGGAGTGGGTTGAACTTGTTCCTCTTCATCAGTGCTGTTCTCATTTGAACCTCTGCCGGGTTGCTTGCCTCCTGCAGTTCTTCTCATCTCCAAGCAGATGTTATTAGTTATGGCTTTCTGCCAATGCTCCTATCAGTTGTCCTTTTCTACTCTTCCACTATAGCTCTGCTTTGCTTTGGGAAAGCAGTAATTCTCTTGACACTATGTATGTCTTCTGTAGATTCTGCTTTTTGCTACCTAGCACTGCTTCACTGAATTCAGCAATTCAGCTCTACTCTAGCAGATTAAGTCTGTCATCCATATGCTTTCTGCCACTCAGCTCTGTTCTTTGCACAAAGCTCTTCCTTAGCAAATGGTACCTCCATCTGCTTTTTGCCATTCAGCTATTCTTGCTGCTCCCTGCAGTTTGGTTTTCCTGCAGCAGATGGTGCTCATATCCTTCCCTGGGGAACCAGCTTATTCACCTGAACCATATGGGACAAATCTTTAAGGATTTTTAAAAAATAACCCCTTCTTTCCCCCAAAACAAACAATAACATCCTCACATCTGTGTATATAAAACTATCTTTTATACATTGATTCCTATATTCCCAGGTCTCAGACATGCTCTTTCCACTAGAGAACATGATACCAAAGTGTTCTCTCTCTACTTGGGCAGCCGGATGGTAATGTGGATAGAGCATTAGATATGTAGTCAAAAAGACTGGAATTCAAATCCTTCTTCAAACAGACATTTCCTGTATGATCTTGGGCAAGTCAATTAACTTCAGCTTGTCTCAGTTTTTTCAGTTATAAAATAGGCATAATAATCACTCCTACATCTTAAAGTTTCTGTGAAGCTCAAATGAAGTAATATTGGTAAAGTGGGTAGCATAGTGCTGAGCACATAGTGTTTTTTAAATGCTGGCTGTTATTATTATAACTAACCCTTTCCCTATTTCCTCTCGATCATTTGACTTGGTGGGTATCAGAGCAGAATAGGAAGTTTTGGAATTGGAGTAAGATCCTAAACACTATCTAGCTGCATGACCTAGCCTAAGTCATTTAACCTCTCTCTAAGCTTGCTTCATCAACTATAAAGTGGAGATGAAGCTGTCATATCCTGGAACTTCATCCAAGGCCACATGATATCCTATTTCAAAGGTTATTGTGAAGCTAAAATGAGATATGTATAGCATCTTGCAAACTTAAAGTTTTATTGAAATTTGAGCTTCCATGTTTTTGGTGGTGGTGGTAGTAGAAGTAGTTGTAGTAGTAGTAGTAGTAGTACTAGTAATAGTAGTAGTAGTAGCAGTAGTAATAGTAGTAGTAGTAGTAGTAGCAGCAGTAGAAATAGTTGTAATAGTAGTGGTAGTAGTAGAGATAGTAGTAGTAATAATAGAAGTAATGGAGGTATCATTCATCCAGACTGTAAACATTTCTTAGCCACCTGATATGTGCCCAGCATTGTGCCAAGAGTTGGGCTGAAATACAAAAAGAAAAAACATCTTGCCCTTAAGGAACTTATAATCTAATAGAAAAAGACAACACAAAAGGAAACTGAAAAGCTGATGGGTGGAGGTGGTGGTTATAAAAAATGTCCGAAGAACCAAGAGGGAAAAGAGGAGATGACTAGTCCCCTCCTTAAATGGTTATTTTGAAGTTCTTGACTCTATCCTCCAATCAGAGAGGTGTAGACTACTAATGGGATAAGTGTGGCAAAAGTGGTCAGATCTTGCAGGATAATGAGATTTCTCAACGATGAGCTTCCTGGGGTTACATGAAAAGTCCAAAGAAATCCAAATGATTATTGTTATTCCAATTAGTTCAGAGTTACTTCATGAAAGGTGTTCAAAAGAGGGGCAGAGAAAGTCAGCTGCTGTGGCATAAATGCCTGTGTCAGTGAAAAAGTTAGAGTTCTGTGCATATGTGTGTATGTGTATTATTTAAATGTATGTATTAAATATAGACTTACATTAAAAAAAAGACTAGTATGTATACAGTGCAATGTATTTAATATATAACTAGTATACTTTATATAATGGGCCATTTATGTAATTTGTGTTCCAATCATTATATACACAGTTACAGAATATATGAATATTCACATAAACATACATATTTAAGAATGAAAAAATGAAAAAGCATGTGCTAAGTACTATATGAAGTATTGAACATATCAATGTAAAAGGAGACCCTGACCTCAAAGGTCTGATTCTAATGAAGGTGGCAATACAAGGGTATAGTGTGTGTGTGTGTGTGTGTATGTATGTGTATGTGTGTTTACCATTTCCTTCTCTAGCTCACTTACAGATGAGAAAATTGAGACAGGATTATGTGACTTTCCCACTGTTACACAACTAGTAAACATCTTGAGGTTGGATTTGAACTTAAGAATTTGAATCTGTCTGTCTTCAGACCTAGCACTCTATTCACTATAACACCTAGGTACCCACACATGAACGCACATTTGTTTTTACATGTGTATATACACATTTCATCATATTATGAATGCATATGTGTCCTTATATCAATGTCGTATCTGTTTCTAAACTGATATATAATTCATCGAATATGTTTTTCTTCTTTTCTTGTTGTTGTGGGGTCCAAATCATCCAGTCTGAAAAACAAACAAACAAAAAACCTGAGAATTTTAAGACAATAGCATTTTATTAAAGGCTCTATGGCCCCCTCTAATAAAGTAGACTTCAGATTTCCTCACAATCTGAGAAGACCCCTTCCTCCAGGGTCTTAGTTTTACAGTGCTTGATATTCAGAAAATATAGTTGAAGCAAATTAAAAGTATAGAATATTATTGATGAATAGACCTTGCCCTTGATCCTCCAGGAGGTCCTACACAAAATATAGAGTCCCATTGATTGATAGACAAATTAGATCCTGATAGACTGATCTTCATCTTTCAGGAGGTTTTACTCTCCCACAAGCAGATCCATTTTATGGATTCTTGGATATTCATTTATGTATTCTATGCTATGAGATGGACAGTGAGTTTGTGAACTTTTTGTAGAGTCTCTAAAAGCCTTCCCATATGAGAGGCCATTCTGTCTTCCTACTCTAGGAAGTTTTTACTGTAAACAGCAAATAGGATCACCTATTGGCCAAATGCTCACGGCCATCTCCCCATGTTGGGTAATAGAAGGATAATGAGAGATTGGAGGGGCAATAAAAATAGCTGGGGGACTTTCCATGTTTTTGCATCATCTTCACCAAGCTGAGGTTGGTCACTATAACAAGGCAAAAACAAGGGTGGAAATCCTCTAGTTAGCTTCCTATGATTAACAAGTGTTCCTGTAATTTGTAGTTCATAGTTCTGGGGCCTAACATACAGAACATATAATCAGTACCTCTATGGAGTCATATCAAATGAATTAATATTGATTGAAATAAATTAAGGATTTCATTAATCAATTATCACATTCTTGAGAACCAAGGGAGAATCTGGCAGCTTCTTCTCCTTATGTGTGGTATATGTATACTTCAGTACTTCAAGAATTCACATTTTTCTTGGTGTGAGTACTACTCTACCACCACAGATTTCAAACTTTCTGTAATTTGGTGGATGCACTTTGAGAGTTTTTATGGCAGCTATGGTGATGAAGTTCTTGTAGGAAGCAGGTTTTGGATAATTTTGAAGACCACATAGAGGAGTTCATTCTCTTTTTAGCTAAGAAATACAAAGCCTTTTTTTATCAGAAGAGTGGGGCAATGAAAGCAGTTTCCTTGTGAAAACACTCTTCAGGATAGATTGCTTAGCAAATGCTGGTTACATAGAAGTGATGCTACTTGGAGGATGACAGTAGGAATGCAATAGAACCATCCAGCAAATCCTTATTAAATGTATTTATTAATGGATCTTGCTTATATCTAAGATGAACAAAAAGAGATAGATAAAGGGAGACTCCTAAAGAGGAACTTAAAGAATGGGGTGATTTAGATGGTCAAGAAACTATTGTCTGGCAGAAAGTCTGCCTTTAGAAAATAAAAATTGGCTTAAAGGGTAAATACCAGGAGGGCAATACCCAGATCATCATTTAACAATTATTGGTAGATTCCCCAGAGGTGGGCCTGAACTCCTCCTTCATGGGCTTCCTTCAATGGATGTAGAAAGATCAAACTTAGCTGATAAACTTCTTCCAGGGCAATCTACTAGTCTCCTCCTATGACATAGCAGGATATAAAAACTAATGCAGAAGAAAGGACTTGTAGAATTCTGGAATACTAAAATTAGAGCAACTCATCATATCAGAAAATTCCTTCTTACTTCTTACTTTCATTTCCCCAAGTACTTTTTAGCATCAAAATAATGAGAACATCTATCATTCTTCACCATTCCTGTTTTGCTTTCCTAAATGTGTATATGTGTGTATTCATTTTTATTATATCCAACCTATTAAGGTGGAGTGATTCTCTCAGGGTAACAGCTGTCCCTCTTTATTTCCCCTCCCCTTTAGGGTGGTACCTCTTCTCACTTCTGCTAACAGATAAAGGGGAAAAAAGTTTTCTTTTGGTTTATATTTGTTTGTTTTGGAGCTGAAAGGAATATTAAGGATCATTAAGTTCGATATTCTCACTGTATAAATGAAGAAATTAAGACATATAAGAAAAGTGATATACCCTAAATCATACAAGGAGTTAATGATAGAGTTGGGGAAAGACCCCAGGTCTCCCAATTCTTAGGTATGTCAGAACAGAATGTAATGGGGCTTTAAAGAAGAGGAAAAACTGACTCACAGACAAGAAGAACAAAAACAGCAGCAACAACTTAGAGGAAAGCCACATCAATTATTCTGATCATCCATAATGTTTCTGAGTCTCATTCATTATAAATTCCTTTGTAAATATAATGAGATAAAGGAAAGACAAATTGAAGTCTTATAGTCTATCTAGGAAGAAAGAATAGCTTCTCATATGGAAAGGATTTTAGGAGACTGGAGAAAGCTCACAAACTCAGTATCTATCATATAGAGTGGATACCAATCAATAAATATATAAATGTATGTCCAGGAGTTGATAAAATCTGTGAACTCTAGATTTGAATGAGGAGAAAGTAGAGGAGGGAAGGTTATAAATGATAAAGCTTTCTTATCCTCTCCCTCCTTCCTTTCCCAGGTCCCCAAGAATTTTAGGCACTGTCTGAGTGATAACAGTGGTTCTGAGCTTAATGGAACCTCAGAATGTCCAATATCTTTTCATTGTATTTGTTTTACCCCATTCCTTTTCAGAATTATGCCTGTTCTTTCTTTTTCTGGAAATGCATCACTGTTCATGCATATGCATAAAGGCCTAGAAAGAGCAATGTTACACTGTGAAAGAGAAGGCGCTGCTGCCAGTTTATTTATTTCTGCATCTGTCTCTCAGTCATCCAGACCCCTGCTAGGGCTTGGTTATTCTGCAACATTTATACTTATGCATTTAACTGCCTTCTGGATTAATTATTTTATTATCTAGTGTTTTTGCCTTGTTCAGTTAGAGATGACTGATTTTTTAAATTTGTCTTTAAAGAAATTTGAAAGACACTATATACAAGAGGAAAGGAGATACAAAAATTTTATTAAGATTTTCTCTTTTTTGTCTTAGCTGTAAGTTTGTACAGATATTATTTATATACAAAAAAAATCCCTTTATACGTATCTTATGTAGTGTGAATATTTTTTTGAATTTCCTTTTGCCACTTTTGTTTATTTCCATGAAGTAAAAATTGTACAATTCCTTGTCTATGTGGCAAAAAATGAAATTTTTTTAGAATTCAATTAATTTTCACTCAGTTTCCTTTTCTTTGTTATTGAAACCCTATATTGTCCCTCTTTCCCCAAATCCATTACCTGTAGGCACTTAAAACAGTAGCAAATTCCTTTAAAATGTATTTACTATAATTAAAATGACTATTAATATCAATGTGAATAAAAATCAACAGGATTGTGAATATTAATATTCATAGAAATTGATGGACAATTAGAAGATTTTGATGCTATTAGAACTTCTGGCATTTCTCTCATTATGTAGCATACCTCAGAGAAGTATTTTTGGAAATATGCAGTAGAATTAGAATTAATATTTTTAGAAATTCTGGGCATAGGATCTGGGTTCAAATTCCAGTTCTATTGAGAATTAGCTTTGTGATTTTTTTTTAAATAGCCTTTTATTTACAGGATATATACATGGGTAACTTTACAGCATTAACAATTGCCAAACCTCTTGTTCCAATTTTTCACCTCCTCTTACCCTCCCACCCCCTCCCCTAGATGGCAGGATGACCAGTAGATGTTAAATATATTAAAATATAACTTAGATACACAATAAGTATACATGACCAAAACGTTATTTTGCTGTACAAAAAGAATCAGATTCTGAAATATTGTACAATTAGCTTGTGAAGGAAATCAAAAATGCAGGTGTGCATAAATATAGGGATTGGGAATTCAGTGTAATGGTTTTTAGTCATCTCCCAGAGTTCTTTTTCTGGGCATAGCTAGTTCAGTTCATTACTGCTCCATTAGAAATGATTTGGTTGATCTCGTTGCTGAGGATGGCCTGATCCATCAGAACTGGTCATCATCTAGTATTGTTGTTGAAGTATATAATGATCTCCTGGTCCTGCTCATTTCACTCAGCATCAGTTCGTGTAAGTCTCTCCAGGCCTTTCTGAAATCATCCTGTTGGTCATTTCTTACAGAACAGTAATATTCCATAATATTCATATACCACAATTTATTCAGCCATTCTCCAACTGATGGACATCCATTCAGTTTCCAGTTTCTAGCCACTACAAAAAGGGCTGCCACAAACATTCGTGCACATACAGGTCCCTTTCCCTTCTTTATAATCTCTTTGGGATATAATCCCAGTAGTAACACTGCTGGATCAAAGGGTATGCACAGTTTGATAACTTTTTGAGCATAGTTCCAAACTACTCTCCAAAATGGTTGGATTCGTTCACAACTCCACCAACAATGCATCAATGTCCCAGTTTTCCCGCATCCCCTCCAACAATCATCATTATTTTTTCCTGTCATCTTAGCCAATCTGACAGGTGTGTAGTGGTATCTTAGAGTTGTCTTAATTTGCATTTCTCTGATTAATAATGACTTGGAGCATCTTTTCATATGACTAGAAATAGTTTCAATTTCTTCATCTGAGAATTGTCTGTTCATATCCTTTGACCATTTTTCAATTGGAGAATGGCTTGATTTTTTATAAATTAGAGTTAATTCTCTATATATTTTGGAAATGAGGCCTTTATCAGAACCTTTGACTGTAAAAATATTTTCCCAGTTTATTGCTTCCCTTCTAATCTTGTCTGCATTAGTTTTGTTTGTACAAAAACTTTTCAGTTTGGTATAATCGAAATTTTCTATTTTGTGATCAGTAATGATCTCTAGTTCTGCTTTGGTCATAAAGACCTTCCCCTTCCACAGGTCTGAGAGGTAAACTATCCTATGTTCCTCTAATTTATTAATAATTTCTTTCTTTATGCCTAGGTCATGAACCCATTTTGACCTTATCTTGGTGTACGGCGTTAAGTATGGATCAATGCCTAGTTTCTGCCATATTAGTTTCCAATTTTCCCAGCAATTTTTATCAAACAGTAAGTTCTTATCCCAAAAGCTGGGATCTTTGGGTTTGTCAAAGACTAGGTTGCTATATTTGTTGACTGTTTTATCCCTTGAACCTAATCTATTCCACTGATCAACTAATCTATTCCTTAGCCAATACCAAATAGTTTTGGTAACTGCTGCTCTATAATATAGTTTTAGATCTGGTACAGCTAAGCCACCATCATTTGATTTTTTTTTTCATTAATTCCCTTGAAATTCTTGACCTTTTGTTTTTCCATATGAACTTTGTTGTTATTTTTTCTAGGTCATTAAAATAGTTTTTTGGGAGTCTGATTGGTATAGCACTAAATAAATAGATTAGTTTAGGTAATATTGTCATCTTTATTATATTTGCTCGCCCTATCCAAGAGCATTTAATATTTTTCCAATTGGTTAGATCAGACTTAATTTGTGTGAAAAGTGGTCTGTAATTTTGCTCATAAAGTTTCTGATTTTCCCTTGGCAAGCTTTGTGATTTTCAACAAATTATTTCTTACATCTCTAGACTTGTCTTTTCATTTGGAAAATGAAGTATTTTCAAGTAGATGTTCTCTCAGAGTCTTTCAATTTTAAAACTATGTTCTGATGAACAGCTGCTATTTCATTTTTCTAAAGTAAAATGAGAGGCATCCTGGAAATGTGGATAGGAAACCAGCTTCATAGTTCTGAACATCTGGATTCAAATTCTATCTTTTTCTCATACTGGCTCGGACCCAGTCAGATCACTTAATTTTTCAGTGCTCCAAACAAATCTCTGCAATTCTGAAGATCAGATGGCAGCTTCAACTGGTAGAGAATTTTCTTGCTAGGATTTCTTCATACAAATTAGGTCTAATTTGATTTTACATATTATGGGTAGATATAAAAAATATTATATATTTTATACTTCCTTGCCCTAGACAACCACTTATTTTCCATCAATCTGTCTTTAAGAAATAAAATTAAGATGAATAATATGAACTAAAACACTGAAACTCTATATATTTTGTGCCTTCTCTCTTGAACCTGATTTAAACGACAAGTCAGAGAATGCCATTTTGCTGGATAGCACAGAACAAATGATTGAAAGATTTCTTCATATGCTTACGGAAAGCTTTGATTTATTCATCTAAAAACTGCTTGTTCATATCCTTTGACCATTTGTCATTTGGGGATCAAAGCTATATTTTTAAAGTTTAAACTATTAACACTGAGGAAGATTGATTGAAGTGGGGAGAAACTGAAAGTGAGAAAATATGTCAAGAGATTAGTGCATTCATTCAAATGAAAGGTACTATGTACCATACTTTAACTTTTCATTGGACTAATGATCTTATTGGTTGAGTATACCACGAGTTGGTATAAAACATAGGTTCCATAACCCAATACTTAGGACAAGCCCAGAATAGATTAAAATGTAATTGGAAAATATTTAACAAAATGAATACAAATAAGACATAATAAACATTACATTTTAAGACTAAGTCAATATGAAGCCTGCAGGGATCCTTATATACAGATTATTGTGCACACATCCACACTTTTATTTAAACATGACATCATAAGTATAGAAGATAGCCCTCCATATCTTTTTAATCTGTACCATTCTTGATTATATTTTCCATTCCACTGGGATTTAAATTCCCGGATGATAAGCAATGTGTCATTTTAAAATCTTAGGGTCCTTTGAATCTAGCATTTGATGGGTATCTAACAGAAATATTTGTTAAATTTTAATTAATTTCTATAATTTTTTCATGGAGGGTATATTTAATAAGTTGGTAATCTTTTTCTAATTATTTTAATGTTTCAACTCTTGGATTACATATCTAGTATCTGCTTCTCATCCTTGTAACAGAGTCTACCTATTTTCTTTTCTGAGCCCATATGTCTTCATTAATAGCTCCTCTAAGTATTTTCACGAGCAAGGAATTCTTGCTAACTTGACCTGGTGTGTATGTAGACACCATGTTTTTTTTTTTAATTCACAAAGTGGGAAGTGTTTTCCTTTATTAGTCATCTGGATTCATGATTGATACTTTAGTTGATCATCCTTCAAAGACATTAAAGAAAGGAAAACATCCTGTGAGTACAGATAGAAACTCTTTTCATGGTAGCAAAAAGCCCTGGAAACTGCTATGATAATAAAATGCTGTAAATGTTGTAAAAAATAAGAAAAATTTTAATTTCATAGACTGATGAGAAGTAAAGTGAAGAGAATCAAAAGAAAAATTTATACTATATTATCAATATTATAAATTCAGTGAAAATCTTAGGATATTTGGAAATGTGTGTGTGTATATATATATATATATATATATATATATATATATGATGCTTTGATGTCTCCCTTTCAATCTTGAGCCTAAATTAACTGTCTATAGTAGGGTTAAAAGAGAAGGAAAATAAACCAAATTAGGAAAAACAGATTGGGATCTGGAGTTACATAGGTACAGGGTAGTTAGGATTCAACAGTTGCTTTTAAGAGGAAGAAGACAAGAGATCTAGAAGACATCAGTGAAGTTCAGCAGTGGGCAGCAGATAGATATCTCAGCAGATGGGTATAGCATATAATCAGAGTTGAAAGGTAGCTAACAATAAGTGAAAGTCTAGAAAGGTAGACAGTTGGTACTATGACCATCTTGACAGCAGGTTGAAAGGAATTAGTCATAGAAGTTATTACTTTGGGGTGAGGCACCTGTCTGGGGAAAGGCAAGACCTTAGTTCTAAAGAAATTAAAGTATAAGGCAGAGTGCCAAGACTAGGGAATAAGACATGGGTCTATATGCTATATCTGGAATACAAGGTAATGGGCTGGTTAAAATAAACAAAATGTTACAGGTGTGGCTCTTAGCTTAGGTTCAATATTAAGATGAAATGAGGAACTTGTGAGTCACTAAATCTTTAACAAAAGGGGAGGTTCACTTTGTCACAATATAGCAAAGTACGCAACAAGGATATACAACAAAGATATAGAGACACTTAGATATTTTGGATACGGTCTTCCCCATTTCCATGTAGACATGCATCTGGTTAGTCAATTATGAGGGCTTACTATCAGGATAATAACTTGTATTATCTCAGACACTCACCAAATCAGAGAAATATGGAACCCAAAGCTTGGGCTTTTGAATGGCCCTAGACCAGGGTACTGAGACTAAGATTTCATGAGGGGAAACAGTTTTACTAGGAAAGCTATTAGGGAAGCTGGGGGCCAAAGAAATTATATATAGGTTTTGTGTGGAGAGAAACTTCTATCAGAGTAAGGGTATCTGCCTTAAGAAAATACTGACGTACTATTTACCATCCCTTGAAGACAAGGAGACACATCTTCTAAAGCCCAGCTTTTTAAACTATGAGTTGTGACCCTATGTAGGGTCTCATAACTGATGTGGGAGGTTGTGACATTATGATTTATCATCAGTAAATGTTTGATTTGTATTTCTATTTTGTATACCTAAATACTTGGGGTCATGTAAAAATTCCTCAGGTGAAAAAGGATCATGAGTGGGGAAAAAAAAAAGTCTAAAGGAACTTCTATCATTTAAATAACTAGACAGTCCTTTTTATAAGTAATATTAAGGCAAAAATAAAGAGGGAAAGGGAGAAAATAAAAAAGAAGTTTTAAACCTTTCCTTCCTCCTTCAGAAAAATTAAGTCTCAAAGTTTCACAATCTACTCCATGTGATGGATGATGTCATGTCTTTGAAGTTCACAGTGGGTCGACTGATTCAAAGTGGTAGTGATGAACCAGAGCAACAAGAATATCAGAGCCATGGATTTCTTCTCCTGATGTGAGATGTGTCGATGGTAAGGAGAAATAGCTCCAGGAGCATCATGGCCTCTCCACCATACAATAAATAGGACTTGGTGACACTAAAAATGGTGTTTAAGAAAAAGGGAGGAGTCAATGATAGTTCTAAGGTTTTGAGGAAGGGTAAAAAGAAAGAAAAGTTATATAAAAACATAACATTGGAAAAGTGTTGTGTTTAAAGGGAAAGAAAGGAAATGAAGATGATAAAGGTAACACCCAAAGCAATCGAAGACGTTTATATGAAATCACAATAGTAAGGGATCACAAAATAATGGAAATTTCAAGAAGCCAGGTATTGTCAAATGTCTCAAAGAATTCACAGAGGAAAAAGAATGTGGAAAATGCCTTTTCTTAAAAGCAATTACAAGGTCATTGATTGCCTTTGAGAAAGCTGTCAGGAGAGTAACAAAACTAAAAGCCAAATTACTCACACATCTCAAATTGGATGTCAGTAAACATTTTTAAATTATACATGTGTGTATGTATGTATATGTATATGAATATGTATGTATACACACAGTGCATGTTTATGTGTATTATGCATAAATGCATGTACATATGTGTAGGAGTATATATATATATATATAGAGAGAGAGAGAGAGAGAGAGAGAGAGAGAGAGAGAGACAGACATATTATCTTATTTCCCCCTAAACCTTCTACCCTTTCTTGCCTTCCCTATTACTATGGAGAGTAACATCAACCTCTCAAATCCTCAGGTTAGAAACCAAGGTGTTGTGATTAAATTCTCACTCTCTCTCACCATAAAACCAGATCCTTTTTTTTTTTTTTCAAGGACTATTATACCTTTGCAACATTTCTCCAAGACACTCCTTTCTCTCCTTTGATGCTGCCATCACCTTACTGTAGACTTTGATCATCTCATGCCTGAAACTGTAACAACCTAGTTTCCCTGCCTCAAGTCTCTCCCAATCCAATTCATCCTCCATTCTACTACTAAAATGGTTTTCCTAAAATGAAGATATGATCCTCTCCTCTTCTCTCTCTCTCTCTCTCTCTCTCTCTCTCTCTCTCTCTCTCTCCCCCCCTCCTTTTCTATCTCTGTCTCTGTTTCTATGTCTCTGTCTCCTGTGCCTGTCTCTCTGTGTCTCTCTTTCTCTCTCTCTGTATGTCTGTCTTTTCTGTCTCAGTTTCCTTCTCTGTCTCTCTGTCTTTGTTTCTCTTTGTGTGTGTGTGTCTCTGTGTCTCTGTCAATCTCTGGCTCACTGTCTCATTTGTCTCTCTGTTTCTCTTTCTGTGTCTCTGAGTCTCTGTCTCTCTCTGTGTCTCTGTTTCTCTTTCTCTGTATATTTCTCTTTGTCTGTCTCTGTCTCTCTCTCTCTCATGTGTGTACACATACATATACCCCACTCAATAAACCCTAAAAGTTTTCCATTGCCTCCAAGATAAAATACAGCATCTTCTGTTTGACACTAAAGCCTTTCATAACCTAATTCCCTCTTATCTTGTCAGTCTTCTTATATCTTACTGCCCAAAACATATTCTTCAAATCAAATGTGACATTGGCCTCTTGCTCTTCCACATTCCATTTCTCAGCCCAGGCGGTTTCTCTGCCAGTAATATCCCATGCTTGGAATACTTCCTTCCTCATCTTTCCTTTGTGGCTTCCTTCACATCTCTGCTAAAATCCCATCTTCTATAATAAGCCTTTGCCAACTCTCTTTACTGAACTTCCTTCCTTCTGTTAACCATTTCCTATTTCTCCTATATATATATAGTTGTTTGTGTACATTTATTGTCTCTCTCATTGGACTGTGAGATCCTCAAGGGCTATCTTTTGCTTCATTGGTATCCCCAGTACTTGGCGCACAGTGCTGGCACATAGTAGGGCTTAATACATATTTATTGATTGATTGATTACAGTTAGAGTAAATACATGCTGAGAAAGTAGAATGAATTTATCTATGTTTTATCTCCCAGTAAGATGTAAGATTCTTAAAGTCAATTTTGTTTCAATTTTGTTTCTGTATTCCCAGTAACTGGCATATTATCTGTACTAGCAAGTATTTTTTAAAAGTATTGAATTGAATTGTAGATTCTTCTTTCAAGACCCTTTTTGGTAGAGAAAAGTGAACAAAAAATATCGTGAAATGATAGAAAAGTTGAAAGGGAGATACTTTTAGGATGGGGAGAATGAAGTATATTATAGAGTAAGACAAGAAGGAGGCAGCAAGGAAGGAAAATGGGAGAGCAAGAGAAAGAAGATGATTAAGAGAACCTCATCCTGAGAAAGTGAAGAAGGAATGGACTTAAGAACCCAGACGGAAGAAGAGATAAAAGTAGATGTCCCATCAATCAAATGAGTAAAAAACAGCTGATCTCACGTGTAGACACATATAGTGGTAGATAGTATATTGGCCTGCTATTAAAAAAAAAAAAGCCTTTTCTTTTAAATATTGGAAAGACAGTCAGAATCTTTTTAAAAGCATGTTAATGGAGCTTTATTAGCAGTTCACCAATTAGGAAAATTGCTGTTGATTGTATAAAAATAATTTTGCATTATAATTTTTCCCCCTGTTCAATCAACTGAGGGTTAACTGTGAATGATTCATCTATGGACTTTGGTCTCATGTAACTTGTTAAGCATGGTCCTGTTAAAAAATAGGCTAATTAAGCATAGTTTCTAGGCACTGGTTGCATGGAAATATAATATTCATTATAGGATAAAGTACAAATGTCACTTAGCATGAGATTTAAATGCATGTTAAGTAGAAATGTAGCTAGAGAAAAATTTAAAAAGTTAATAGAAATAACACTTAGAAAATAGGGGGTTCACATTTTTTTCAAGTAAAATTCATTATGTAGGTATGGTACTGAGCATGCTTGCATGTTACCTGAAATGTACACTTATTTCAGAAAATATGTGTTCAATGAACCATCATTCAGGGTACTTCTAATGGGATATATTCTATTATATTTGACTGCTGGTTGAACAGTAGTAAGAAAATCAGTCCTTCCTACTTTCATGTGTTTTCAAATAAAATGATATCCACATTTCTCAATGTAGTTTGAAAATATCAGCTTCTTTTTGATAAAGCATTTAATTGAACATTTCTAGCTGACCTAAGAAATAAACTATGATCTTTATAAACAAGTTTAGTAGTAAAAAAAAAATTGAACAACTTATGAAAAATTACATAATTCAATATTAATATCATATTTTGGCTTGATGGAAATGAGCTCTATATTTACCAGTACTTATTACCAATAAATTACTGGGAGGCAGTGTAGTTTAATTGAAAACATGCTAGATTTGGTATTGGAAAACTGGACCTTGAATAAATATTCTCTTATTCTCTACCACTTACTGCCTATGTGACCATAGGCAAATAATTTTGTAGCCCTATGCTTTGTTTTCTTCATCTATAAAGTGAGCGACTAGATGAAAGAATTTCTGAAGTCATTTCTATCTCTAGTTTTTGTGACCAAGAATGCTAAAAGGTCAAAATAACATATAGATTTAGTAATATTGTATATATTTGTTTGCCTTAAATGTGCACATCTAGCAGAATGGCATGCCATCCAATAAGCAGATGTGATATAATGATGTTATTAATGAGTTGCCATTTAATTATAGTTTATATATATAATTATATTTATTTTTTCACTAAAAAAAAGCTTTTAAGTTATGTGAAACTATTTCTTTTGAATTGAGGCCATTACAAGTTTCTAAATGGCTCATTTTATTTTAGAATAGGTCATTATGAACACAACTTAGTAAAACACTTGTGAATGATCAGTTTGATAAATATGAGGATATTAGTACTGAACTCAAAATGTCAAGTAGCATTTTAACCCAGAAATGGTTTGAAATTTGGAATTTCAATCAAAACAATTATTATAGGAATGTTGATCTAGAACAACAAAATTTAGGAAACATTGAGAACTCAATTTGCTTTAAGAGTATGAGGAGGAATTAATTTGAGATAAACCTTGAAGGTTTGGTTTTTAGAACCACAGTGGAGAATTTTAAATGCCAAGATTGGAAACACATGCTTCATTCAATAGACAATGGGCAAATGCAATTTTATGATGTAGAGGAGTAATCAGAGGTGTATCATAGAAACCTTATTCACTGCATGCAGTATTGCCAATAAATTGTGTTTACAATAGATTTTTCCCTTTACTTTTGTATTTGGAATTTTACTGGATTATTTTGACACCATTTCCAAGAGTTCTTGTAATTAAAAGAGGCAAATAGTAATCATAGAAATATGATGCATTAATAGAGCAATTCTTAATTTAATAACAAAAATTGGAAAAGGGATCTATAGACTGCAGTTTCAGAATCAAATTTATATTCAGCCAAATTTATAATCAGGAAATATTTTGTTTACATTGACTGGAAATAACATGTATGTTTAAAAACTGGTCATATCCTACAATATATTTACACAATTGTTTGTTCCTTGAAAATTGGTATTGTGACACTTCATTGCCTTTTTTAACTTAATTCAATAGCTTTTGAAGTAAATAAATATATTTTAAAATTTCCTTTCATTACAATTTGGTTTTGAAATGGCTTTCCTAATTATTACAGTTTCATTTCCTTCCTCCTTTGAACTTGTGCTTTTGAGATAAATCCTGCAAAGTGGTAAATTATTTTTAGAGAAAATTCATTCTAATACTTTGGAAATTGAATTATTCACCTTGGGATTGTTCTTGAAAATGAGAGTAATGTCACCTACTTGATTTATTTGTTTAGTGAAATATCATTATATGTGAAATTACCTTCTCTGCTCTGAAAATTCCAATTTCAATAAATAACTCAACAAGCATTTATTAATTGTTTATTATGTGTCAGACATTAAGCAAAGGATACAAAGAAAGATAAAAACAGTGTCTACCTTCAATGAGCTTACATTCTAATAGAAGAGATAAATGCTGAAATGACAAGGTATATACAAGATAGATACATAGAAAATGCCCCTTTATCAGATATTATGTCAGGCATTCATCATCTCTCACCTGGTGAATTCAAGTGCACACCTAGCTAGTCTTCCTCCATCAAATATCTCCCTTTTCTAATCCATGTACCATATACCTTCCAAAGTAATATTCCAAAAACATAGATCTGATCATGTTACTACCCTGCTCAAAAATTATCAGTTACTTTCTGTTGTCTCTTAGATGAAATATCAAACTTCTCTTGTTTATAATCCTTCACCATGTGGCTTTAGCCTTCTACTCTAGGCTTATTATATCTTACTCTTCTTCAATCATTTTCCCAAATCCAAACAGGTCTAATTGATATCCCTCATATTCATTATCCTAATTCCGTTATTCTGCCTTTATATTCTCTGTCCTTTATGCCTGAAGAATTTGCTTTACTTGACATTGTGTTTATATTTGTAAATTGGTAGAGAAGACAAAGAAGTAGAGAGTGACAATAAATGTTTGTTACTTGGAAATTTTAATTTAAAATTTTAAATAATTAAAAAGAAAAGAAAAAATATGTGACAAAAACATGACTTTTATTAATAATCCAAATATTATGAATCATAATACAAATATTTTAATAAATTAATATGTATATATCTAACAATTACATAATTATATCTGTGATTTTTCATATATGTGAAAGATGTCATATATGTGTTTTATATATGATATGTCATTGTATATATATTTGTGATATCTAGTATATGTACATACACACAAATGTGGTGAGCAACAGAGTAAGGATGACTCCAAATGCATCCTTTTCCCACTATGGTTTTATTATAGAGCTTGAAATAGGAGGATCATAATAAAATAAACCAGAGCAAACAATTTTCAATAGTAGGAAATTGATTAAAATTTACTTATGCGTTGTTGTACCTGAGGGGAAAATAGATGCTTTTATGTTAGTGTGTTTTACTACTGTGAGCTCAACAATATAATATTCATATTTCTGCCATTGATTTATCATTGTTCTATATTTTATTGAATTTAAAAAGATTGATTTTAAAGATGTATTCTGATTTTTCTTCACTTTTTGACATCATTCAAAATCAAGCTCCATTTAAAATCAAATTGGTAAGTAGGGCTTCCTTTAAAAGGGATTATTTTAGGTTGTCTGTTAGACATTTATAAAGTGGCTATATTTGTAACAAAGATTCCCTCATCCCTTTTTAAGCAAGAGAAATAAAAGAGAGAAATAAATATGTGCAAATTAGAAACATAATAAATTTTTAAAAAGTAAATCTACAAAGGAAGAACATGTCTGAAATGTAAAATAGAGGTGAGAATAGATTAAAAATTCTCATTTTTTCCTCTGTAAGTATTGTTTGTTTTACAGTGATCAAAATTAAGAAATTATTAAAAGCCTCAAATTCATACTACAGAAAAAGTACTAAGAACCCGCAAAATTCAGAGAAGGGTTCTTAGTTTTTTCATTTCTTCTGAGACCTTAACTGAATAGTACCCTCTCCTAATGGCAGGCAGTGCTACAACCGAATATATTTTTCTCAAAGCTAAATTCTGTCATACTTAACAGAAAATCATTGTCCCATAGCAGCCACTGTTAGAAAATAAACTTGAGGAAATATGAGGCAAATTTGACACAATATAGAAACTATTTGCCAAGTAATGTAGGTCTTAGCAAACTTGCAAAAGAGATTTCACTGTTTAACAAGATTTGAATATCCCTATCTTTAGGGTGTAGGCTTTATGATTTACTAAAGATTTTTTGTTTATTTGTTTTGTCTTGTCTTGTTGTTTTGTTTTCTTTTTAATGGTGAATAAGGACTGGTTCTCTGATTCCATTTACCAATGCAGCTTAGCAACTGCTTCAGACTCCTTCAAACATTTTAGAAGCAAAAATAAAGACTTATTTTCCTCTTTCTTACTATTTGAACCTAGTAATTTGTTAGTTAGTTTTTAGTTTTCCTAGCCATATTTGCCAGAAAGCTAAGAATATGGCCACAAACTAGAATTCTAAGGCAAAGATGTGTAGGCAAAACATCAGTTCAAACAATGTGAAAAGTACAAAGTGAGAGAGACAGACAAAAAGAAAAAAAAAAAAAAAAGATTGAGACAGAGAGAGAGATTGAGAGATATAGAGACAGCGACAGACAAAGAAACAGAGATTGAGAGAGACAGACAAAGAGGCGAAAGAAGAGAGGAGGGAGGATGGAAAACAAATGAAAAGAAATAAAGAGAACCATTTTATTAGATGTATAAATATTTAGGGTTGTTAACCCAATATTTGGAACACTTTAAAAAGGAGATTGAGACATCTACTCAAATTGTTTTGATTGTTATGTTATATTTTCATTTTCAGAATAGTCTTGTGTGAATATATATACACACACACAACACTATTCTGAATATTATATATTTATATATGAGAAAGAGAAGGAAACAGAATTATGTGGCATAGTATTTTAGAATACTATAATAGAATACTAAAATAGAATTTTGAGTCATTCAACAGGCATTTATTAAATTCTTCCTAACCTGAGTTTGAAACTGATTGTATCGTTTATCAGTTGTGGGACCTGAATAGTTAACTGAAATTGTATTGGAGTGATCAATACATTGAAAGTGATACATAGAACTTGGATTAGAATCTTGGTTCTACTTATTAATATGACTGAACAAATTATTGAATTCTTCTGGCTTCATTTTTCTCATCTGTAAAGTAAGACCTTGAGCAGGGTGATTTCCAAGTTCACAATCTATGATCCTGTCTTACTGTCATTTATAAGGCTGAGTATATAGTAGGTGCTATATAAATGGTCATTATCTTTCTTGTTCTTTCCCTACTTAAAAATATACATTGGGCTCTTCTCTTGTGCCTAAAGTAAATCGAAATTCCTTAGCCTGACATTTAAAGAAGCTCATAATCTGATTCTAGGCTCAATTTAGAGACTTTGGGCATTTTATATTTGAGTAATACAAACTATGGACTTCTGTTTTATGAAAGTGGACAATTCTTCAGACCTGTAAATTTTATGTAAGATGAATTTGCCCACAGACATGGGAAAGGGAGGGGAGGAGCAAAGTAGAAAGGAATATGAAGACAGAGGGGTTGGCCCAGGGTTTAGGAACAGGAACAGAGGAAAAAAAAGCAGGGGGAGGAACAGGAGGGGGTCAAAGCCAGCCAGGTGCTGGTCTTGCTGGAACTGAAAGGAAAAAGGGAGATCAGGAATATAGCTGTGTTCACAAGAAGGGGTAAAGTGAAGCAAAGATTCTCTCAGACCTGTAGGTCTCAAGCCAAATCCCTTATTGTGGATGCTAGCCTCTGTATGCCTCAGTTCTGCTTTCACTTGGAGGGGCCTTTTTGGATTTTTTTTTTGGGGGGAGAGCTACAGAGCTCCCAGCTCTGTACCTGAGACAGGACCTGAGAATGAGCCCAGTGCCATAGATAGTTTTTTGGGGAGTTTTTTGGAATGCAGATTTCTTTAAAAATTCTTTACACAAAGCTGAATTTGCATAACATGAATTTACATGAAGCAAGAACTATGTGTATTAGCTCTTCCCAGATCTTGATATGCCATCTCCTGCCTCAGTGTCTTTGCTCAAACTGTTCCCCTTCCTTAGCATTCCTTCCTTATCCTTGTATGAAAGGAGCTTTCTCTTTCAAGCTCAACTTAGACTGAGGTCTCTTATATGAAGTCTTCTCCTATTTCCCTCTTTGAATCCCACCCGTGTTTAACATTCTATCTCTCTTCTGATAAACTTATATGTATTGTGTTTACCATAGGCATAGTTTGGATTTTCTTGTCCTTTATACCCTAATTTCTAGAACTTTTTTTTTTTACTTTTACTTTTTAATAGCTTTTATTTTGCCAATTACATGCAAAGATAGTTTTCAACATTAACCTTTGCAAAACCTTATGTTTCAAATTTTTCTCCTTCCTTCCCCCTTTCCACTCCCATAGACAGCAAGCAATCTAATATAGGTTAAACATGTGCAGTTCTTTTAAGCATATTCTCATATTTGTCCTGCTGCGCCAAAAAAAAAAAAAATCAGATCAAAAGGTGCACAAAAAATAACACGAGAAGAAAAACCCAGGCAAACAAACATCAACCACAAAGATGAAAATACTCAGCTTTGATCCATACAGCTCTCTCTCTGGATGCAGATGGCTCTTTCTATCACAAGTCTATTGGAATTGGCACATTTTAAAACAAGATCTTTGATTTCATTAGTGTAGGAGAGCTGTTGATGAAGAAACTGCCAATGTTAATGCACAGTAGCACTTGTGCTGCAGTCAATAGACAGAAATATCAGAGATTAAGTGATTTGCCCAAGGTCATGCATCTAATAAGTAACAGGGGCAACACTTGAACCCAGTTCTTCCAGATCCCACGCCAACATTGAATCCATCATGCAACACTATATATCTAATGTCTAACACATAGCAGAAGTTTAATAACTGAATGGAATATATAAAATTGAACTCTACTGGACAAAAGATGTCAGACTTGCTATTTAAATATGAAATGTGAACACAGGTTCAGGATGCAGAGAAAGTACATCCCTGTTAGCAGTTGTGTGCTTCTCCTGGCCTATCCTCCAGATTCTGCATGATTGTGGAAACTTTGGCTTCATTTTTGCAAAGGACATGGTGTTAAGGGAGCAGCTGGTTTAGATAACAATCAATTAGACTGACACTAAATAAATTAAGGTTAAAATGAATGCAACAATCTACAATATCAACTATATCATTGATCTGCTTTTGTGAAAGCCACCAGTCCTTTCCATTTCCAAGGAGGCTTGCTCACTTGTGTTCAAATTGAAGGATATGCAAGCATTTTTCCTTTCCTTATGGTAGCTTTAAATGAAAGCCATGTACAAATGGTTTTTATTGCACAGGCACAATGAGTCTTACTCCAGGAGAATTTGCAGAGTTTTGAGGACAATGAAAACTAAAAGAAGGGTAAGACAGTCTCTACCCAAGAGGATGGAGAAGACTCATAACCTGCATAAAAAGAAAAAATCAGATTTTAAAATATATAACCACATGTAATATATGTATATATGGATCTCTTATACACATGTGTTCATGCATGTGTATATATAGGAAAGTATATATGCATGTGTATGTATGTGATATGTATGTATGGGACAGTTAGGTGGTACCATAGTGCACAGAGTGCTGGATCTTTAGTGGAACACTCATATTCTGAGTTCAAATCTAGCCTCAGGCATTTACTAACTATGTGATCCTGGACAAGTCTATTAACTCTGTCTCAGTTTCCTCATCTGTAAAGTACACTGGAGAAAACAATGGCAAAATCAATCCAGTATTTTTGCCAAGAAAATCCCAAATATGCTCAGGAAGAGTTGGACACAGTGGCTGAACAATGACAATGTGTATATATAGAAATGTGTCTTTATAAACAAATGTATATATGTAAATATAACTCATATCTGGGGCATACATATAAACAGTGTGTGAATGTATGTATTGTGTGTACATACACATACCACATATACATATACATACATATGTGTGTATACATACAGAGGAATGTGTGTGTGTGTGTATACCCCATTACTGGGGAAATTTTAAACACTGGGGAAAATATGTTTTTGTAATGACTTTGGAGGTACATTGGTGGATAAAACTATTAATTAAATAAACTGGAAAAAATAGAAAGTTGTTGAGGTACTATGAAATATCCTTCTTAATTTCCCTTATTTAGTTCTTGATATGTCTTTGAGGTACAAACTAGAAAAAAAAAATAAAGCTTCATTAATAAAGAATATCCCATTTCTTAGTGCCCTTAATTTCTTGTTCACTTTGATTTTTCTCTGATAAGATATGAAAAATACATTGACACTGAATCACTTTCATCTGTCTTGCTGACCAAGGCATTATTTACAAACAACCCTATTGTTGTTTTCCATGATGTAGTTCCTATTCTTAAATTCATTTGTGAGTTGCCTACTGGAAAAATTACTATATTGTATTTATTAGACCTCTAATTTGCAGTGGCTAGATGAGTCATAGATGAGACCATCAAATGATGGCCTCAATATTTGTTTCAGTTTCCAAATGGAAAGTGCTGACAAAGGAAAGTACTGAATTCTTTAAAGATCCATTTAATCCTGATACTGGTGTCAAGTGAAATAGGAAGATTCAGTCCAGTGAGATTGGCTGTATTACTTAAGATTTATCAAAAAAGCATGATGCTGAGAATATTGTTTTCAGAAGATCAGCACTTTTCACTGCATACTTGGATTGAGTTGGGAATTGTTTTAATGTATTTCCTATTCAATTTGAATATTAAGCCAATCTCTCCCCAGTGCCAAACTCATTCCTTGGTAATCAGACACATCCTTAGGGCAGCACATTTCTGAGTCAGATAATTTTGTGGACTTCAGTAGTAATTTACCAAAAACAATCATATATTGATTGGTTTCCTATCATTGGCTGAAGAACTGAGTTCACAAAAGTATCTCTATCTTAGACTAGGTGAGAAACATTCATTTTTGAATTACTAAAACCAATTGATTTATAATTTTACCCACTGAATAGCCCCACAGGATAGACAGCAGGATTAGCCTTATACCAAAGCTAGCATTTCAGCTTGTAGTATTTGACGAGGAATAGGTCGATTAATGCATAAGCGAATTTAAAAGTTCAAAGAAAAAATATTTGGGGAAAAAGATTTGGAGATCATAGTATAATAGATCCAGAACCAAGAAAAGTCTTACATTTCTAAATCAATTCTATAACAGAGAAAAAGATTCAGTAGTTAAGAGAGTTTTAAATTGAAGAGTGTAGGGATCCAAATCTCCATGATTCTTACAATTAGAACACCTTGAAATGTTTCACAGAATGCTATATAACTACTTCATTAGTTCACTAAAAAATAACCTTGTGTCCTAAAAGAGTTAATACATTTTCGGAAGCAGCTAATTCACTACCAGTTTGTGATATGACTTAGACAATATAAAGAGAATTCAGCTCACTGAGATGAATCAGAATTAAGCCTGTCACAGAACCAAAACATATCAAAAAAGTCAGGGCTTCTTTGTATCAAATCAAAAAGATTGAAACCCAATCTTTTAAGTTCTCAGCTGTTTATTCAGCTGTGAAAATAGTTTTATATGAAAGTAGACACATTGTATCTTTTGGTGAGCCTGATTCCACTGCAGTATAGAATCCATTTCTTGGTGTCTCACTTCAGAAAGGACATGGATAAGCTTCAGAGCATTGGTAGGTCAACCAGGATCATAAATGTCCTTGAGATTAAAACATGCTATGGTGTTTTTTGCTTATAGATTTAGAACTTGAATAAACTCCAGAGATCATTGATCTCTACTGATCTTAACTGAAATCATTTTACTGATGTCTAGAGAGATTAAGTAAGTTGTCCAACATCAAAAAAAGTAGTAAAAACTGTGATTCAAAAACATGTACTTTAATTTTTGATTAACATCTTTTTTCATAGTGGTATGCCAACTTTCATTTGAAAACTCCTTTAAACTGGAGATATTGGGCTGAATATGGAAGGGACTTAGGGGAGGACATTACAATTTATTCATATACTTAAGGAACTATCTTATAAAGGAGGAGTTAGACTTATCTTAGGACCTTATTATCATATATTAAAGTTGGTATAAATCTCAAAGAGTATTTATCCAACACCATCATTGAGAGAATTTACACAGGTACCAAGTAATAGAGCCAAGACATCTGAATCCAAATCTAGCATGCTTCCCATTGAACCATGCTTCTATTGTACCATATTATTCTATATGGACTCATCACTTGGTAAATGTAGGAGAAATGCATAAAAGTGGCAGGGGAAAAAATTTAGTCATGAAGTATGATAATACTTTTTTTTGTTTGTTTGTTTTGCTGAGGCAGTTGGGGTTAAGTGACTTGCCCAGGGTCACATAGCTAGGAAGTACCTGAGGCCAAATTTGAACTCAGGTCTTCCTAACTTCAGGGCTGGTGATCTATCCACTGTACCACCTAGCTGCCCCAATAATAATATTTTAAATACTAATAATTATTATGGCTAGCATTTCTACATGCTTGTTGAATCATCAAAATGATTTACAAATGATATCTTATTTGATTCTCACAAAACCTCATTATATAGGTGCAATTACCCTCATTTTACAGATAAGGAATCCAAGACAAAGAAGTAAAAATAACTTCTCCCAAGCCACACAACATAACTGTTAGCAGCTAGATTTGATCTTGTCTTTCTACTCCAGGTCCTACACTCCGTTCACTATATAATCTAGCTGTGCAATTTTCCAAAGTAGGAAAATCCTAAAGGAGATCACAAAGAATTAGACATGACTGAAAAACTACTGAACAACCAAAAGATTCTAAGAAGTTGAAGTGAAAGGGGGTACATGACCATCAGTCTATCAGTCAATAAACATTTAAGTCCCCTCCATGTTCCAAGCATTGTACTAAGCACAAGGAGACCTTATGCAAACAGATGCAAATGGAAAGCAAAGTATGTTCCGGACAAATAATGATTATCAGAGAGAAGACACTTAAATCAAGAGGAGTTGAGGAAGGTTTCCTGTAGAAAGACTAATCTTAGATGGGACTTCAAGAAAGCTAAGGAGGAGAGGAGTCTGAGTGGAAGAGGTAGAATGTTACAGGAAAGGGGAAAAGCCAAAGAAAATTTAATTTTTTTAGATGGTTTTTCATTTTGAGATTCTATGATTCTCTAAATTTAGTACTCAGATCAAATTTAAAGAATTAGAGAATTATATATATATATATATATATATAATGGATTGAGAAAGCTAGAAAGACTCAAATTCAGAGTGTGTTCTGATCTGTATTGACTATGTGAACTCTAGGCAAGTCACGTAGTTTTTCAGCATTTTAGATAATTCTAAGACTACAAATTGCAGAGAAGGTATCAAAGTTCATTGGTAAGAGTGAGTTTTCTCATAGGGGAATTCTTTATGTCACCAATCCAACTCACATGATTACATACTTGTGAAATAGCCATCCAATGAAATCATGGATCTAGCAAAATATCAAGATTACAATTAATTTACATTAGATTTACCAGGATATTATTGGATCACTAAGGGATCTGGAGAGACCCTGAAGGTTTATGAAGGCATTAAAGGTTTTTTTTCCTTTGACCCAGAAAGGATTATTTACCCACAACTATATGTAACTCATTACCATAATAGTTCCATTTCCTTTCCTCACGTCAACCCTAGGAAGCCCAAGGGTTGAGGCATTTCTAATATTCTGACATTTACAAATGTGAATGACATACAGATAAGGGCTTTGCAACAAGGCTTGAGAATGTACAACACTAAAAATATTCCCAGAACTCATTTTCAGAAGAGAGTTCAATGACTCTATGGTAGCCTGAGGAACAATCGATTCAAAGATTAGCCAGAAAGAAAGAAAGAAAGAAAGAAAGAAAGAAAGAAAGAAAGGAAAGAAAGGAAAGAAAGGAAAGAAAGGAAAGAAAGAAAGAAAGAAAGAAAGAAAGAAAGAAAGAAAGAAAGAAAGAAAGAAAGAAAGAAAGAAAGAAGAAAGAAAGAAGCTTTCAAATTCCCATCCACACCTGTGAATTCAAGTGTACTGATTCTCCTTTAGCTTTTCCAAATTTAACTCTCCGGGTGAAGTGCACACCATTTTAATCAGAAATGAATTGTGGAAAACTTTGGTGTTAGGAAATTAATGTAATGGTACTTAGGGAATTTCATGATTAAAAGTAGGGGAGTGACTTTGGGGTTCATTGTCACTTGAAATAATATTTTTTTTCCCAGGAGGCACCAACCTCAATCTTTAAATAGCTTCTATTAAACTGATGCTGTATGCAATATGCTGTATTTTTAAAAGAACTATATGATTTACACTTAGTTTTTTTTTCAAAATTACCCTTCTATAGCCTAATGACCTTTTACCTGTACCATTTAAGTGGCAATTTATTCATATAATGTTATGTGTGTATATATATATATATGTGTTTATGCATGTATATATACACACAAATATACATACATGCATTTTTGCATATATAAGCATGTATTTGCATACATATACACATCCATTTGTATATACATATATATTTTTGCACATATGGTTATGCATATTTATGCATGTATCTATATACAGGCATATAAAACACTAGCATTTTTAGACCTTTAATGCCATAATTAAAGAAAAACATCATTATTTTTTAAAATGTTTGCTGCTGCACATGCAGTTTATAATTCAGCTTGTAAAGATTTCTACATATAACGTTTTAAAATGACAGATTCTCACAGTGCTGATTCACATACGGTTTTCTTTGAACTTAGTACATGCTTCATGCACAAATCAATTCTATCAGGATAAAGAACAAACTAGATTAGACTAGGATCAATTTACATAAAATTGATAACTAAAGATAAGAGCATTTATAAAATAATGTAATACCATTTGAAAGGGTTACTTTGTTTTTTCCTGATTACACATAAAAGAATGCTAAGTTAGCCTAACATTTATTATATAAAACCAAGGTTTAATATCATTGTTAAAATTGCCCTCAATTGTATAACATTCTTACTCAAAATCCCAAAAGCATCTTGGATTTCTAAATATAATGATTTCTTATTTACTGATTAATTTTAGGAAAATTCATAAGTCCAAACTATATTTTCTCCTTTTACTCACTCTGACTCTGATTTGCTTTTTCTCATCACCACTTAAAAGTAGGATCATAAGATTTAGGCCTTTTCGTAGAAGAAAAGCTGATTCAAACCCAGATCTTCCTATGTTAAATCAAATTTTCTTTCTACTATGTCAGTGGTTCTCAAACTTTTTGGTCTCAAAATGTTGTTTTAGCCTTAAAAATTATTGAGGAGCCCCTAAACATCTTTTGTTTGTGTAGACCATTTTGTTCTTGCTCATTTTAGTCACATCTGAGTCTTTGTGACGCCATTTGGGGTTTTCTTGGCAAAGAGACTGGAGTAGTTTGCCAATTCCTTCTCTAGCACATTTTGCAGATGAAGAAATAGAGGCAAACAAGATTAAGTAACTTGCCTAGGATCACACATCTAGTAAGTGTCTGAGGCCAGATTTGAATTCAGGAAAATGAGTCTTTTTGACTACAGATCCAATGCTCTATTCACCGTGCCACCATGTTAGAAATGTATAAACATCATACTATTATTGATGATTGTTTTGACCTTGCTGATCTTCTGAAAAGTCCTATTAATTCTGAGAGTCCTTAGACAAAACTTTGCGGACCACTGTTTTATATCATACTGTTCTCATTGTATTCTGAAGGAATATAAACCAGATTTAACAGTATCAAAATGAAATCATAATTGAGAAGGCAAATCTTGTGCTTTTAAAAAGTCACATGCCAAATAGATAGACATGATTTTTAAAGTTAAACTCTTCAATGAGAGACGATGTAGTGCCCTAGAAAGAAGGCTGTACTGAGAATCGGGTGATCTATGTGTCTTGGAACAGGACATTTGATTTCTCTGGGCCTCACCTTACTCATCTGAAAAATGAAAGTGCTGGACTACATTATCTCTGTAGTCCTTTACAGCTGGGACATTTTCTGAATAGTTAAAACTTATTTAATTTTATAAGGGCAACCTTATCTTCATTGGAATTTTGGTGGATTCTCTGATTTCACTATCTCTTTATAATCTCTCTACTACTTCAAATTCTTCATCCTATATGATTCTTTTTTTCTTTATAGTTTTGCTATCAATAGCTATTTTTTCTCCTGGTTTTACTCATGTTTTATGACTTCATTCTTACAAGTTTTCAGATTTCTTTGAAATTGTTCCTTTCATCATTTCTAATAGAATGATATTTCTTACAGAATAATATTCCCAATTGATGGACCCCAACATACATACTTGGTTTCCAGTTCTTTGCCACTCTAGAACTATTACTAGAATTGCCACTAAAGAACTGTCATCATTATTTTTGTGTGTTTGGGTCCTTTTCTTCTTTCTTTGAGATAGAGGGACTTTTCATTCATTTTTGCCAGTGTCTACTGCCTTAAAACATTGAACTAAAGAATCATTTGTAATATGCTATGTTATGTCAGTTATGATTGTTTTCATTTTAATTCCCAAAGCATTCCCTAATTTGTAACAGTATTATTTCTTTATGTATGTTGCTTTATGTAACTTTATGGATTTGTAATGGGAACATTCTATCTAAGAAATCTGATCTCAACTCATTCATTTTTTCTCATCCCTTAAAGATTTTTTTAAATGCTACGTAGGAGGTCTCTCAAGTATGTTGATATTTTAATATCATGTAAATAATATTTGATCTATGGAGTATCACCAATAGAAAATTTGAACAGATTTTTGTTCCTTTGTAGTAGTGAGAGCAGTCTGTAGCGAGGAGGTCTTTGAAAACACAATCTGGTTTTCTAAATATGATGCTACCTGGTCACTTCCTATTTCATTCAATTTGCTATTCATTAGTTGGAGAAGTCACAAAGGAAAATTTGTAGTGGAGACTAAAACAATGAATGTCATAAATGAAAAGAAAACATTTATAACACCTTCCCATCAATTAGAATTCCTGGATAAAATCTAAACACAAAAAAGGTGTCATCCATGGCACTGTTGAACAGTCTCAGTAGATATACATCTCCCTGATTTATCTCCTACTTGATGTCAGTAGTCTTTCATTGAACAAAAATATCTCCATAATCTCTTCTGTTGTTGGGTCTTATATGATTTTACACTCAGATCTGTGCATGTGGTAGTTACCTTATCTATGGAAAGCTTTCAAAGCTGCATATTATTCAACCAAGTCAAATACTTTTAAGAAAATCAACATACCCAGAAAGATTTTGCATTATACACATCTCTTAGTTATAGTTAAAACAAATTATAAAAACATATCTGTTCTCTTCTCATATCTCTTTAAAGATAATCTATCAATGTTCATATAGACCATTCTCATAATGATTCTCTGTTGATGAAAAAGCTAGCATATTAATAGTTGTTGAATGTAATTTTCATTGCATCGTGGTCTGAAAAGGATGCATTTACTATTTCTGCCTTACTGCATTTGAGTTTGAGGTTTTTATGTCCTAATATATGGTCAATTTTTGTATAGGTTCCATGAACTGCTGAAAAGATTTCATTGCATCGTGGTCTGAAAAGGATGCATTTACTATTTCTGCCTTACTGGATTTGAGTTTGAGGTTTTTATGTCCTAATATATGGTCAATTTTTGTATAGGTTCCATGAACTGCTGAAAAGAAAGTGTACTCCTTTCTGTCTCCATTTAGTTTTCTCCAGAGATCTATCATATCTAACTGGCATGTTAATAGTTGATGATATCTTCTAGGTTGCCTTATTTGAGGCTAAAAACACTGTCCCATGATTTTTTCTATTCTTTAGAATACACCCCTCTTTGATAACCAGGCATGGATATTATATGTGATTTTTTTTCATTTATTATTTGTGATATCATCTACTTTTTTCTACCTTTCATGGTATTGCCATTAAATATAGCTATTCTCAGTTTTTTCAGGAGGTGAAAGAGAGAGTCATTGAAACCAGAATATATAACTTATCTTTCCTTTTCCAGAGACAGTGTGAAACAGAAAGCTTAAGTCACAGCATTCTACATTTAGAGTTGTTATAGACCTTAGAAGAAGACATCTAGACCAACCCTTTCATTTTATGTATAAGAGTTATGTGATTGACCAAAGGTCACAAAAATAATAAATAACAGATGCAGTATTTGAAACTAAGTTCTATAACCCCAAATCCAGTGCTCTTTCCATGGTACCTTGCTATCTGTTATCTTTAATATAATGGGGGGAGGGGGGGAGGAGGGTAATATAAACAGCTGCACTTAGATTCCTTTCATAATATCATTTTTTTCTAAGAGAAATTAGGAAATAATAATTAAGAATGGGGTAAGATGGGAAAATGGGACAATATACCATATTTTTATTAGTGAGTTCTTTATAGTATAATGTTATTATTTTGTTCAAAATGTGAATTCTCACATCATCCCAGCTCCCAATATAGTGGCCAGTTCTAAAATAATTTTGTACAATCCCCTTTGTGTATTATGCAAAATTAACTATATAAGAGGTTTTTAATGTTTTTATGTCATGGACTCATTGGGCAAACTGGTAAAGACTACAGACTTCTTCTCAGAAGTATTTTTAAATATATAAAATAAAATTCATAGGACTACAAAGGAAGCCAATGATATTGAAATACAGTTATGAATTTTTTTAATAAGTAGGATTTATGAAATTGATATTAAAAACCACTACCCAAGCCTAGAGGCATCATCGTTACCTTTTTTTTTTTTATTTTAAAGAATAAAAATCTTTGGAATGTTGTTTTATGTGAAGCCTCTAAAATAAGGAGTCATCTCTCTAACAGGAAGTAGTCTAGTCTGATCTGAAAGTGTGTTAACATCAGAAACATAGGCATTAATTCCCACTTCACATCGATCAAGATATATGGTCTATTAATTGCTCTCTGAGACATACTTCAAGATCAACAGTACACCTGCCTTGACAGTGCTTTCAAAGTACTAAATATAGATTATATTTAGTCAAAGGTCCTTTGTGATCCTTGAAATCTCTTTTTGAAGAAGTATACAGGTTTATGGGAAAAGAAAGAAAAAAACTGTCTTAATAAGAAAATAATGTTGCAGGAAAAAATTATGCCTCCATACCGCAGAGGAAAATACTGTTGGGAGAACTGAATATGAAAGATCAATGTACATCCTCAAAGGAGTTTGAATAATAATGACAGCTGCCTTTAGTAACGGTATATATTTAGTGACAGGAGCCCTCCAAATTAGATCAAGGTTTCTGAAGTCTCCATGAGCCTTTATACAGTTGCAGGGAGTATATGGCCATTTCATTCTAATTGAATTTTAATTCAGAGCAAAAACTAAACAAAATAGAGCAAGCAAGAACATTGTTATTTTCAACTTAGAAAAATTAATAGATCAAAAGAACTTATTTGAGTCAGCTTCTGAATCTCTACATTTATCCTTTCAGGAAGTTTATGAAGGGTTGATATCTCTCTTTCTCTGATCTGATCCAACATTAGATAGAGTAATAAACCAGGTGTCCAAAAGACTTGAATTCAAGTCTAGTCTCAGATACTTATTAGTTGTGTGATCATGAGCTAGTCATTTAACCATTGTCTTATTTAGTTTCTTCAACTATAAAATGGGGATAGCAATAGTACCTACTTCTCAGGGTTGTGAGGATCAGCAGAAGTAAATGCTCAGTATAGTGCTTGGCACATAGAGGGTATTCAATAAATACTTATTTCCCCCCACCTTTTTATTTTGTCATTTCCCTAAAGATCTTGGTTCAACATTTGTCTTTTCCTGCCCCAGAATTTTTCATTTTCTTCTTTTCCATTGGTTCCTTTCTGTATTTGAATTCAGTCTCCTTTATGTTTAAATAAAATAATAGCATCATTGGACCCTGCTGTTCCTTTAATTTGTTTTATTTAATTTAACTTATTAATTTAAATCTTCTTCCCTTAATGGTTCAAATTATCTAGTGGAGTTGACTTGTGCTTCCATCTCCTTACCAATCACAACCTTTGTCCATTTCATTTAATTTCATTAATAGATTCTTAGTCTGTAAGCCCTTTTAGCATCATGGACTTGGGGAGTCAGATAACATGTTCTGGGTTCATATATAATCTCTTCTACTTACCACCTGTGTGATTGGACAAGACTCTTCTGTTTGGGTCTCAGTTTGCTTTTCTGTAAAAATTAAAGCACTGGATTATTGGCTTTCATGGGGTTCTTTCCAGATTTAAATCTTCGATCCTATTCTTTTTATCTTACAGTAAGCAAAAAAGTTGGCAGTAAAATGTTCAGTAAATTAAATTGAGTTGAGCTAGCACGTATTTGCATCAGTGACCCATTGCCCTTGGCCTACACAGAGACAGCCTTATTTTACTAATATCCAAGTTACTGGATCTTAAAACACTGGATATATAATACTATTTACGTAATGCACTGAGTGTACGTGGGAGTACACAATAGAAGAAATTGTGCCAAAGAATAACAACGTCTTTCCTTAAAGAATGTTGAAACGGAACA
The DNA here is from genome assembly GCF_902635505.1 of Sarcophilus harrisii. Classification (NCBI taxonomy): domain Eukaryota; kingdom Metazoa; phylum Chordata; class Mammalia; order Dasyuromorphia; family Dasyuridae; genus Sarcophilus; species Sarcophilus harrisii. Next base: position 149,083,023 of record NC_045426.1, on the reverse strand, counting down.
ATGTAAGACAGATAATACCAGACAATGCAGTGTGGAATGTGGAAATGGACTGTCATAATAGATGTTCTTTATAAGAAGGATGAGTATTTGGACAAATAAAACTTTAACTTCTTTTACCTAGGAAAGGCCTTAATTAAAAATAGTTTTTTTTTCTCCATGTACAAATCAATAATTATTTTTATCCCACTGATGTCTTTCCTCTTTATTTCCTCTATCGTGTTTGAGTTTTCCCAGATTAATCTCCTTAGTTACATTCTGCTACTATACAACTAACTGGTGATTAAGTTATCATTGGTAAATCTGGCATATGTGATAAACAGGAGATGACAAACAAATATATGATAATTACTGCCTATTTATCAATGCTAGGTGTTGTGTGTATGGAGGACCCAATTATATCAGATGCTATTGAAACTCAAAATCCATAAGTAGATATATCAAGTGTTGGGAGTCTGATTCTTAGATACAATGATTCAATGATTGAGGACCTTCATTAAAACCAATCATAGTCAGAGCTATATGAATTCACACAGCAGGTCTTTCCTTGGACCTGCTAAAGAAAAATCAATGATAACTGTTAGAAGAAGAATTAGAATTCTGTAAGAGAAAGCCAGTTTCTGTTTGGAGTTTCAGAAGCATCTGAATGTAAATCTGTCTGTAAGAAACAGCACAGCATATAAATAAATGTTAAAATACTCAAGACTAAATTCAGTAATCTGTAAATAGAAAGGGTGTATTTTCTCTTTTCTTTGTTCATTCACTCATTCTTTTTATAGATCTGAAAACCATAAGCCCTGTTGTTAGAAGTATATCAGACCTTTCTCCCTAGTATCTTATCACTTGGAAATAATTCTTTTTCCTGCGCTTCTCAGAGTAGCTTCATATCACTTGTAAGATGAGATCTCTTGAGTGCTTCAGTTCTGTTACATCATTCAGTGAGTACACCAGATAGAAAAAGGAACTGTTGCTGAACCACATCAATTGTTTGGCTTTTCTTTGCTTTTTTTCCTGGTGTTGCTAATGTGTTTTCATAACACATCTTGCCAATTTGAATCTCTTACATCCCAAATGATGTTGTAATCAATATATGTCAACTCCTACTCTCTTATCCCATTATCCTATAGCCTCCATAACTATCCCGGGGGAAAAACATTTTCTTGGTTGTGATTATATTTTTCTACACTCTTTTCAGTATGTTGATTTTATTTTATGAAATCATATCCTGATGATTGCAATAAGAGACCCTGTATCAAGTTAATAGCCATCAAAAATCATGATTTTCACATTTCTGTAAAACAACAATAGGCCATGGATCATTATGTTGATTTTGATGGTCAAAATAATCAAAATTATTTTGTATCACACTGCTGTGACCTAAAGATAAGCCTGATTGAGGAAGAGTTGCTGGTCCTGCTTGAAGTCAACAATGGATGAATAATCAACACCTGACGAGATGATAGGGTGTTAGTTTTTGCCAAAAAGAAAAAAAAAATATGCATGGTCTTCAGATTTTACCTACCTTTTGGGCCTGTTTTGTATAAAGAAACTGAAACAAGGAAGGAAAGGTGCAAATAAGCATTTATTTAGCATCTAACACACAAACACTCCTCATAACAACCCTACTATGTAGGTGCTATTATTATACCCAGTTTAAGTTGATTAAATTGAGGCAAAAGGAGCTTTAATGATTTTCCCAAGATGACAGAGCTAATGGATTTAATTTTAGATCTTCCTGACTTCAGGGACAGTGCCCTAATATACTGCAACATAAGTGAATCAATCCTTTGTCCATGGTTGCATAATAAATAGAGTGATAACTAGAATTTTGTGTAACTGAGGTCTCTGGCACAGAGGGTACACTCAGTTTCCACCATTCTGTGGTAGTGGAGACATAGACTACAGAGCATAGGTGCAAGTTTGCTTCTAGCAAGCCAAAGTGGGATGCACGAGAGGAGTAGAGAAGTTCACTCCATCTACCAAATAATTGCAGGTACTATCAATATCTTCTTAATTTGGGCCTACAATAAAGCCACAGTTTCATTACTTAAGGACAACTAAGTGGTACATTGGATAGAGCACCAGGTGTGGAGTCAGGAAGACCTGAATTCAAATTTAACCTCAGGTATTTACTAGCTGTGTGATTCTGGGGAAGTCACTTAACCCTGTCTTCCTCTATTTCTTCATCTATAAAATGAGTTGGAGAAAGAAATGGCAAATCATTCCAGTATCTTTGCCAAAATAAAAACAACAAACAAATGGGGTTATGTGTAGTCAGACATAACTGAAATAATTCAAAAACAATAGCTCCTTACTTTAGTTGTTCTCCTCCCCACCAACCATAAGCAATCATAACTTTGAATAATAAGTCAGTGACTAGGTTAGTAATCACTCTACAGCATTATCATTCTTATGCAAATGAGTTGTGTGATCATGTTACATTATCACCATGGAAAATAAAATTCAATTAATATTTTTTTTCAAAGTAAAAAATGAAACTAGTTAAATAACTTCCTTGTGAGGAACTTAACACAATCAGTATTGGGAAGGTATCAAGGTAGAGTAGAATGTTGATGACTGTAGTAAGAGGATGAGGTTTTTTTTCTTTTGATAGCTTTTTATTTTTTCAAATCCATGCAAAGATAGTCTTCAACATTCATTTTCTTTTTGCTTTTTTTTTCTTTATCAAAGTTTTTTTTTTAATTTTTCAAAACATATGCGTGGACAATTCTTCAACATTAGCTCTTGCAAAACTTTATTTTCTGATTTTCTCACTCCTTTCCCCACTCTCTCTCCTAGATGGCAAGTAATCCAATACATGTTTAACATCATAGAAATATATATTAAAGTCAATATATGCATATACAATTTATTTATATTTATATAATTATTATGCTGCACAAGAAAAAACAAATCAAACGAGTAAAAAGGAGAATGAGAGAAGCAAAATAAAATGCATAAAATACAAGCAAACAACCACAAAAAGAGTAAAAATGCTGTGGTGGTCCAACTAAGTTCCCAGAGTCCTTTCTCTGGGTGGAGATGGCTCTCTTCATCATTGAACAATTAGAACTGGTTTGAATCATCTCATTCAACATTCATCTTTGCAAAACTTATGTTCCAATTTTTTTCTTCCTTTCTCTCCCTAGCCTCTCCCATAGATAGCAAGCAAGTTAAACATGTTCAATTCTCCTAAACTTATTTCCATATTTCCATATTTCCATGTCATGCTGCACAAGAAAAATCAGATCCAAAGGGAAAAAAACCAAGAAACAAACAACAAAAAGTGAAAATACTATGCTTTGATCTACATTCAGTGTTCACAGCTCTCTCTCTGAATATGGATAGCTTTTTTCCATCCCAAGCCTATTGGAATTGCCTTGAGTCACCACATTGTTAAGAAGAGCTAGAGGACTTGAGTTTTTATTTTTATTTTATTTATTTATTTTCAATACACATTGCTTTATGAATCATGTTGGGAAAGAAAGATCAGAACAAAAGAGAAAAATCATGGGAAAAGAAAAAAAAAGTGAATATAACATGTGTTGATTTACATTCAGTCTCCACATTTTTCCCCTTGCATGCCCATGACATTTTCTGTACAAAGTCTATTTGTATTGCCTTAGATCACTGAGAAGAATTAAGTTTTTTTTAAAAAAAAGCTTTTTTATTTTCAAAGCATATGCATAAATAATTTTTAACATTCACCCTTGTAAAACCTTGTGTTCCAAATTTTTTCTCCCTCCCTTCCCTCAATCTCCTTCCCTAGAATCAAGTAACCCAAAATATGTTAAACATGTGCATTTTTGTCCATATTTTCACAATTATTCTGTTGCACAAGAAAATTATGATCAAAAAGGAAAAAAAATGAGAAAGAGAAATGCAAGCAAATTACAGCAAAAAATGTGAAAATACTATATTGTGGTCCCCACAGATCTCTCTCTCTGAGACTTTTTTTCACAAACACTGGCTGTAAACATTTTTCTCAGCTTTGTATTTCCCTTATAATCTTATTTCTTTTGGTTTTATTTGTGCAAAAAGACTTGAGTTTTTAATTTTCACCTCTGATCTCTATTATATCAGGCAGCTAGGTGGTGCAATGGATAGAGTGCTGATCCTCGAGTCATGAAATTAAGTTCAAATCTGCTCTCAGACACGTTCTAGCTGTGTGACCCTGGACAAATCATTTAACTTCTTTTCCTTAGTTTCTTTAACTGTAAACCCTTTCTTCATTTTCATTTCAGCTTCCTCATCAAAATAATGTAGGGTTTGAACAAGGAGGCCTCAAAGTCTCCTTCCTACTTTACATCTGTCTTAATGATGAATTTTACCTGGATACTAGGGAGTGTTTTGTCAATAATATAAAATGATATTGTAAAAAAGAGCAAACATTATTCTCTCCATTAAACTCACCAGAAAATTTGAGCACTGAAAAGTTAGAGGAGAGATAATATGGTACAGAGGAAAAGAATACTAAGGTTGCAGTCAGAAAGCACAGTTTGAGTTCTTACTAACTGTGCCCTTGAATTTGTCATCCTTTTGAGTTTCGGTTGACTTTCCTTTAAGAAGGGAAAGCAAAATATTTCTCTGACTATGGGATTCCCCCCAAATATAAGTAGAACCCCTAAATTAAGATATCTCACTTAAATGAAAGAGAAATGTATTTTAATATGACAATTATCAATACACCCTTATTTAGCCCTGGTGAGTCAAAAAAAATATTAACAAATGCATATCTATATCATCTTGCACATACACAAATAACGTAGTTGATGATGTGGCCTTCTTGTGTAGGAATGTGACTGAATGCTTGACTAGAGTTATTTTCCATACTACCAGTATATAAAGTTGATGTAGGGGAAGTTTGGAATCTATAAATACTGTGCTGATAGAAAGAAGGTAATAACAATAAAAATGTCACCCTGTCTTTCTGGAGGCCTGTGAAACAGGGCTACATCTGATCCTTCTTTAGGACCATGAAACTTTACACACAAGAAAGTCTTCTTCTTGAAGAAAGTCTTCTTCTTGAACAAAGTCATTAATAACATGTATGATCTATTTTTAACCTTAAATGGTGATTAGGGAATAAAAACAAAGCCAAGACACATAGCCTTTATATCATCATGAGCAGAGGCTGGATAATATCACATGTTTAAATATGAGGAGCTGACAGGGCCATATCTGCTGTCACTGACAATAGCAGCTGCAAGTAATCAAACTGAGTAGAGAGGCAGGATCTGCACATAAATGGGAGTCACAAACCCAAAACTAAAGAAAGCAGGATGTTCAAAAGAGCCAAACTGTGATAACTTCTCCCACAAACCCTAGTTCCAATTGCCTTTTACTCTTAACTTTTGTGAACTAAATATTTAGACTTCCCTGCAGGCAGAGAAAAGTTCTGTAACTTTGGACTTTTGGGCAATACAGTTTTGACAAATAGTGAGTGTCCTCCTTCTCCCACCTCCAGATCCATGCAACCACATCAAAGAAAAAGGGGACATCTGAATTTCCCATCAGCATAAGCCTTTCTTGGATGAATGGTTTTATAAACAACTTCTTGATTTTTCAAGCAAAGACTTTGATTTTGATATTGTGACTGGAGTATTGAACTTGACTTGAGGAAGACCTGATTTCAAATCCTGTCTCAGATATTTATTAGCCATATGACCCTGAGCAATTTCATTAACCTGCCTGCCTCAGTTTCATCTTTTGTGAAATGGAGATAATAATAACATTATTATTATCCTAGGGTTGTTAAGAGGATAAAATGACATTATATTAAAGTGTTTTGTGTGCCTTAAATACATAAATGCTAGCTATTAATATTTATCTTATTATTTATTAAAGTTTAATTATTTTTACTTGTGATTCTATTCTTGACAAATTTTATGCCTCCAATCCTTGTGGTATTCTTAACAAACTCTCAGATTTCATTGTACCACTCCTGAGATCAACCTCATCATCTAGATTCCCTGTTCTGAGCATAGTCATGGGAGACAAGAAAATTATTTGTGCATGGTCAGAGTCAGTGATCAGATATAAATATAATGTAAGGGACTGCTATTGTCAGTGACAGCAGATATGGCCCTGTCAGCTCCTCATATTTAAACATGTGATATTATCCAGCCTCTGCTCATGATGATGTAAAGGCTATGTGTCTTGGCTTTGTTTTTATTCCCTAATCACCATTTAAGGTTAAAAATAGATCATACATGTTATTAATGACTTTGTTTAAGAAGAAGACTTTCTTCAAGACTTTATCCATCCATAAACTTTGCATCAACTTTTTGACTTCAAAGTCTCCCATCTTGAGTTGTAAATAGGTGAGACCCATGGTCTCAAACTAAATACCACATTTTTAAGTATAGAACTCACATATTCAATTATAGCAAAATTATCTAAATCTCTGTTTCTCTTTACAAATACCTAGTAATCTAATGGTATATTCCTCTGACCAAGAGAAAAAATGAGTTTGCGGTCTCTGATGTGGGCACTGTCTTCAGAACACTTACCCAATAAGCTATTACTACATTCATAAAAATCAATTTCTGAGATGAGTTAGTTAGAATATTGTATGCTGAAGAAAAATACTATAGAAGTGTTGGTTAGGATGGAGAATTTGTACAGAAAGGATATGTGTATATTTGTGAGTGTGTGTGTAGGAGAGACACAGAGAGAGAGAGAGAAAGAGAGAAGAGAGAGGGAAAGAAAAAGAGAGAGAGAGAGAGAGAGAGAGAGAGAGAGCGCGAGCGCGTACAGCTGCCATTGTCAAGATTTTGGTGACAGAGAACTGCTTTACAACTTTTATTTTGCCCAGGGTCACACAACTAGGAAGTGTTAAGTGTCTGAGGTCATATTTGAATTCGGGTCCTCTTGACTTCAGGGCTGGTGCTCTATTCACTAGCTGCCCCTACAATTTTTTTTTAATTTCACTTAAATGATTTTTTTCTCATACCTGTCTTCTTCAATTCTGAGCTAAGGGAGGAGAAATAGAAAAGAAAAACAAAATTCTGGAAACAAATACACACCATCATGCAAAACAAATTCCTAATTTACCCACATCCAGAAATGTATTTCATTTGGATTGTAGGCCATAGACAGCCTCCAACAGAACATTATCATCCTTAGAAGAGCTCGGGGGGGGGGGGGGGGGGGGGGGGGGGAAAGAAGAGGAAGAGGAAGGGACACTTAGGGATTTTGAAGATAAACTTAGACTACTTATTATTTTGGAGCAGTAGAGAAGACAAAAGATACATGACAAGCATACAACAAAGGAGAAATTCAAACAATACCCTAACCCCATGAACTGTTGGGAACCAGAAGCAGAGTGGAAAATGTATACAGCAATCAAAGGCAGGGCTGCTCATTATAGCCTGGGTTGTTCAGCTGGTGAGCTAATGAGGTGAAGATAGAAATGGCCAGTCACTTTGCTCATCAGTCCTGTGAGCTCCAACAAAGAGGTTGGTCTTCACAAGGTCACTGTCAGTACAGCATTGTCATTCCCCTTGGATATGGATAACAAGACCACTAACTGTGGCTGGTATTTTCTTAGCACACAAAGGACAATTCCATCTGCTCTTTTATTTTATTTATTTAATTATTTGGGTCATTTATTCCACTCCTCTTCCAAATGTGCTTGACTGAAAACAGTTGTCAGTAAATAAATTAGCTTAAATTTATTTGAAATCTGATTTACCATAAGAAAGCCCATAAATATACCATAGTATAGTGACATAGTTATTTTCTTCATGTTCTGAAACTCTCTGAAGCCTGTGCTGTAATTAGATTTGAGGTAAGATTTTGGGGGAGGAGGTTGGCGCTCAGATCATCCTGCTAATGTCTAGGCTTAAAAATTGAAAGTTTTCCAGGATATTGGTATGTTTATATGTCCTGAAGCCTCTCTGGACACCATGAAGTTTCCCTAGGAAATCAAATGCAAACAAAAATCCTGGATTTCATTCTATTTATCAAAAAAAAAAAGTGAGATCTGAAGTGTCATGTAGTCAGTTGTTTCAATTCAGCAACAAGGATTGCTGCTTTACAAATTAATATAAGCAGTGATTTACAAGATTTTTTTTTCAGTGATTTAGCCAAGATAACAATAAATATTTGAGGATGATGATGAATGTGAAGATTTATGATATGTATACATGTTATCTTCAGATGAGCATTTATTTATTTATTTGTTTAAATAGCCTTTTATTTACAAGTTATATGTATGGGTAATTTTACAGCATTGACAATTGCCAAACTTTTTGTTCCAGTTTTCCCCCTCCTTCCCCCCACCCCTTCCCCAGATGGCAGGATGACCAGTAGATGTTAAATATATTAAAGTATAAATTAGATACACAATAAATATACATGATCAAACTGTTATTCTGCTGTACAAAAAGAATCGGACTCTGAAATATTGTACAATTAGCCTGAGAAAGAAATTCAAAATGCAGACAGGCAAAAATATAGGGATTGGGAATTCAATATAATGGTTCTTAGTCATCTCCCAGAGTACTTTTGTTGGGCGTAGTTGGTTCCGTTCATTATTGCTCCATTGGAAGTGCTTTGGTTCATCTCATTGCTGAGGATGGCCAGGTCCATCAGAATTGATCATCATATAATATTGTTGTTGAAGTCTATAATGATCTCCTGGCCCTGCTAGTTTCACTCAGCATTAGTTCGTGAAAGTCAGATGAGCATTTATTTAATATGGGCATGGGGGGAGGTTACAAACTTGATTTTTGTTCACTTTCATAGCCCAATTGAGGAGTCAGAACAATCCAGCCTTAGACATTTACTGGCTATTTGTTTCCAGGGTTGTAATGAGAATCAACTAAGATATTTATAAAGAGCTTTATAAGTTCTTTATAATTATTGTATTCATTATTCATTATATTTCCTTTACTTTGCCCCCTTCTTTGAGAAGAAAGACAAGAAGAAAAGTTTTCCTGCATTATTTGTCTTCTACTGCTCTTTTCTGCTTGGTAATAACTGTTGTGTTACCAATAAATCTTTTCTAGCTGGATTGTATTTTGTCCTTGCCAGGGCAGGGAAAGGGGTAGACTGAAGAAGCAGTCAATTGGATTCTATTCATAGGAAATTAGGGAAAGCAAATAAACTCTTACTTTTATATCGTGTCCCACTCCCTACATTCAGACTCTTCTATCTTCCTTACCTTTGGATTTACAGCCTCCCCCTCTAACATAGAGCTGCTTCAATAAGATCCCACAAGGGATTTGGGGCTGTCTCAATTGAATCGTTCTTTCTCCTCTTAATAGAAACTTCATTAAAGGAAGTAGCAACCATGTAGGAAAAAAAAAAGTTCTTACTCTCTAAACAATGAGCACTTACTTAAAACTGAAAATATGTATAATAGAATATATTGATTTCAATTGGCTTTGCTATTAATTTTATTTAATTATGCATGAGTTACTTTTCCATTTAGTGAGAAATTCCAAGAGTGACTCATAAGACTGAGAGTTTCCTCTACCATTTGGCTAACATGAAGTGTAAATATCTATCTGCATATATTTTAGCATTATGATTTGGAACAAGTTACATTATATATGACCTTTTAAAGACTCAGTTTGTCATTCTGTCAAATAGGAATAATAATACCTTCCAGGGTTGTTTGGAGTGTGATATGAGGGAATTTAGGTAAAGTACATTGTAACCATAAAGTATATAATCTTGAGCCATCAATCCCATGACAAAGATAACCACAAGTCTAGAGAGTGAAGAGCCAGATGTAATCATTACTCCTCTTTCTCCCTGCATTTTGCACTGAAATTATCAGACACTGTAAATTCATTCATTTATTCAGTCAACATTCATTAAACTCCACTAAGTGCAGGGTACTCCAATAGGAGTAAATTAAATCAGTTTTTTTTACTTAATCTTTTTTTTTTTCTAGAATGATTTAGTGGCCTCTTGTTATTATATCCCACTTCCAAGTACTTTGAAACAATCTCAGAGCTACAATGGGTTTGGTATTCAATATTGTGTTCTCTGTAGAATTATTTCCACTGACATTTGTTGTTATTGTGGTTGTATATATATTTTTAATTATAACTTTTTATTGACAGAACCCATGCCAGGGTAATTTTTTACAACATTATCCCTTGCACTCATTTCTGTTCTGATTTTTCCCCACCCTCCCTCCACCCCCTCCCACAGATGGCAAGCAGTCCTATATATGTTAAATAGGTCGCAGTATATCCTAGATATAATATATATGTGTGGAACCGAACAGTTCTCTTGTTGCACAGGAAGAATTGGATTCAGAAAGTAAAAATAACCCAGGAAAAAAAACAAAAATACAGTTTACGTTCATTTCCCAGTGTTCTTTCTTTGGGTGTAGCTGCTTCTGTCATCATTGATCAATTGAAACTGAGTTAGATCTTCTCTTTGTCAAAGAAATCCACTTCTATCAGAATACATCCTCATATAGTATTGTTGTTGAAGTATATAATGATCTCCTGGTTCTGCTCATTTCACTTAGCATCAGTTCATGTAAGTCTCGCCAAGCCTCTCTGTATTCATCCTGCTGGTCATTTCTTACAGAACAATAATATCCCATGACATTCATATACCACAATTTACCCAACCTTTCTCCAATTGTTGGGCATCCATTCATTTTCCAACTTCTAGCCACTACAAACAAGGCTACCACAAACATTTTGGCACATACAGGTCCCTTTCCCTTCTTTAGTATTTCTTTGGGATATAAGCCCAGTAGTAGCACTGCTGGATCAAAGGGTATGCACATACCCATTTGGGGCATAATTCCAGATTGCTCTACAGAATGGTTGGATTCATTCACAACTCCACCAACAATGCATCAGTGTCCCAGTTTTCCCGCATCCCCTCCAACATTCATCATTATTTTTTCCTGTCATCTTAGCCAATCTGACAGGTGTGTAGTGGTATCTCAGAGTTGTCTTTATTTGCATTTCTCTGATCAATATCCACTGAAATTTTAAAAACATTTTTGTGAACCTATGGTATTGTGGGAAGAACAATGATCCAGAAGCCAGAAAATAAATGTTCATATTCCAACCCTGCAATTTACTAGTCATGAGAACTTGTTTCCTTATCTTGGAAGGGGGTAGAGGTGGGGGGCCAATACCTTTCCTGCCTTTCTCACAGCATCATTAGAAAGTCCAATGAAATGGTTAGCATCTTGATGCTAACTGACATTTCCATAGTACTTTGAAATACTTTACATACCTTATCTCCTTTGTGCCTCATCATAATCCTATAAGGTAGTATTAGTTTCTATAAAGTATCCATTTTCTGGATGAGAAATGTGTGATTTAAAGAGGCTGATTTGCCAGTGATCACAGAGCTAATAGGAATTATCAATAATGGGTTTAGAACCAAAATCTCTTATAAGTCAAGTGAATTAATGTTATTATTATTATCCACTATGAAGAATTATTTTCTGTCACTAAAAAATGCAAGAAAATAAGGTACAGTTAACATCCATGAGAATGTGGCCAGTTGTTTTTTAGTCATGTTTAATTCTTTGTGACCCTATTTGGGGTTTTCTTGGCAAAAATACTGGAGTGATTTTCCTTTCTATTTCCTTCTCTAGCTCATTTTTCAAATGAAGAAACAGAGGCAAACGGTGTTAAGAGACTTGTCCAGAGTCATAAATCTTATAACTGGTAGAGGCGGGATTTGAACTCAGGTTTCCCTGACTCCAGGTCCAGCACTCTATCCATTGAGCTCTCCAGTGGCTTAAGTACACACTGGTTATACAGAAACAAAAGGGAGACAGTTCTTTACCACAAAGTAGTTTACTTCAAAGAATTTATTTTGAAGTTCAGATAAAATCACCTTGAGGATTGTAGTACATATAGCCTAATTTAGTTAAATTTGCTGAATTTAAATTTGTTTTTCAGATGGGAAGAAGTGAGAGCAAGTTCTTAATTAAATAGGAAAGCAGAATATGCTAGATTTGGGGTTATAATATCCTAGAATCTATAGCTGATAAATTGTTTTCTAGAAATCTCTTAAAATATAACTTTTAGAAAGATAAAACAGTAATTCATTTTAATACATATACAAAGAAGTTTGAAAAGCAAAGAACAACTTTTAATCACAACAAATATATTTTTATTTTCTATTAAAATTTAAATGAGATGTTTGTAATAATTCCACTTTCATAAATCATAAAGATCACATGAAATAATAAGCCTTGGGATAGTTGTGGACCTACTTGTGAGTGGGTGATTGATCCCATGACCCTATAATTCAGAGCATCACAACTGAGTTAAAGGGAGTGGAAGAAAAGTCACTAAGAAACTCATTTTTATTTCCATAATTTTAGCCATTTGCAAAGTCACATGAAAGGATCAAAAGAAAGGAGGTTGAAAACCTAGAATTGTTTAGCCAAGAGATAAGAGAATAGATGAATGAATGACCTCAGATTCATTCCCAAGCTTGTTAAGATAATAATGAGGGAAATTAGGATGTTTGAGTAAGAAATCATTAAAACAGCCGAGGCAGGCATCAGGGATAATAGTTATGCCACTGAGACAGGCTGGTGTCTTTTGTCAGCTCATGTTTCCCTCTAGAAGACAAAGCTGTATAAACCAGGATCTGACCCATTTGAGATTATTCTTCTAGCAAGGGACCATGGAATGTTCATCACCAGAAATCTTAAAATATAACACAAGCATATGTCTGTTCTTATGTTTATAGATGTTGAAAGGATACTGAGAAGTAGACTTATGATTTCTTCTGTGTGAGAAACTCCCAGTAAAGCACTACTCCTGCCAGTGTAGATCAGGACCAGCTTTCCAACTCATAGCCATAGGAAACTGTATGAGACATTGGGAAATCAAATAAGTAACTCAGCGTCACACATCCAGAATGGGTCAGAAGCAAGGCACAAATCTGGGACTTCCTAACTCTTAAATTGGCTGTCTCTCAACTAGGTCACACTGCTTCTTATACACTGTTTTTGTTGTTATGTTGTGAGGGCTGTTCCTGCATGTAGAGGGAGTGTTGTTTTATGTTTTGAAGGGAAACAGAACAGACCTTTTTAGCCTTTCTCCCCTATCCTTTCTCCTAGAAAGACTTTAATTCTTGCCAGGAGAAGTAAGTGCTGAGCTCAGAAGCAAACCACCTTATTCTCCTCCAAGAGAAATACCAGGCTAGAATTATATCTATCCTCTCCCTTAATATTTTTTGTCCAGGAAATGTGATTTCCAGATTAAATCTAACTTTTAACGATAGGTTCATTAATGGGATCCCAAGCTTTATACAATGCTTGACCCCCTTTCTACCAACTACCAGTTCCACAATGAATACATAACAAAAAGCAGAGAAACCCATTTATCCAAGTTAAAGCAAAACAGAAAATAGAGAATATATACAAAGGAGAATAGAGAGCAGAGAGTAGAGAGTGAAGGGCCTCTCCCAATAGAAGAGCCGGGTTTTCAAGTCCTAACTTTGACTTGTACTGACTTTGTAACCCTGGACAAGTTATTTAACCTTCAAAGAGCACCACTGGAAATCTGTTAAGTGAGCAAGTTGCAGAGGAGGTGTTGATCAGGTTTGGTAGGAGTTTCCTTATCACAGCTTTCAGATAGCAATAAAATAGTTTCAGTCTCATCTCAGTCCTATGTAGATTATGTAGTATAGATGGCAACTACATTTTAAGTCTCTTGGTTCTCAAGAAATAATAGATGCCATTTGAAATTTTCTTATCTATTTGGTAGATGCATAACATTTTTTAAAACACCTGAATGGATGAAGTAAATTTGAAAAAAAAAAGTCATTTTTTTCTGGGTTTGCTACAATGTTGAAGGAGACTATAAAAACTTTTTATATATTTTGCCATGGTTTCATCCATTTCCAGCCAATCTAAGACAGATAAAGAATCTATTGAGAAAATTTTGTCTGATAAAAACATTTAAAAATAATTTTAATGATTTTTATAATGATTACTTAAATTTTATGAATTATAATTTACTGAATGATTTATTAATGGTATTTTTTTCCTGATTGGGTTGGATTTTCCCCTCCAAAATTTGCTTGTTTGTTTGGCTAATACAAACTGTTTTTGTGATATGCAGAATTTCAATTTCTTTATTCTCAAATATGTTAAAAGATCTATCTAGAGAGCTTGCTTAAGTCTACTCTGAAATATTCAGTGATTGACTTTATAAGTAATAATTTTCCTTTTGTGAATATCTATATGTAGGAATTAGCACAAGATCACTTAAAGATTGCTTGTTATCTCAGATAAGTAGTACATTCGTTCATCTCACTCAGAAAAATCAATCAAATAAATTATTCAATATCATGTAGACCAAACAACCACTTGGTGAATTTCTTCCCTTTTCAACTAATTTTTGTAATCATTCAATTATAATTTAGATATTCAACATGCATGTGACTTAACTTTTTCCTGACTTGGAAGTATTTAAACCTTTGCTACATGCAGTATTGTTCTCCTTTCAGTTACAAATGTGCTGAGCAGCTGAGCCCAGGCTGTGTATAGAGCACCCCAGAAATGCCAAGTCACCATTATCAACAGAATGGTTAACATTTACTGAGTGCCAGCAATGAACTTAGTGTTAGAAAAACAGAGGAAGACACAGTTCCTTCCCAGAGGCCTGATTTTCTCTGAGGGTGAGTGGATGGGGGAAAGGATTTGATCATAAAGGAACAATATTCCTTTAAACTCAATTTAATTCAATTCAGTAAGCATTTATTAAATGCCTACTGTATGTCAAGTGATGTAGATACAAAGATAAAAGTGAAACAGGCATTTATCTTAAATAGCTTACATTCTATTGGGAGGAAACAATGTTCATATGTAAATAATTAGAACATATGTGCACACACACATATGAGAGAGAGAAAGGAGGGGGAGAGAGAAGGGAGGAAGGCAGTGAAGGAGAGAGGAAGAAGAAGAGAGAAAGAAGGAGAAGGAGAGAAGAGAGAAGTACTTTTCAGAGGAACACTACAGGTCTAATATGAAAAGTAGTTCAAAACAGAAGGAAAAGCATGACAATAAGCATTTATTAAGTACCTACTATGTGTCAGGTACTGTGCTAAGAGCTCTATAGATATTATCCCATTTGCTCCCTTGAGAAGTAGGTATTATTAAAATCTTCATTTTACACTCAAGGAAACTGAGGCAAACTAAATCACCAGGCTAGTAAGTGTCTGGGGTCAAAATTGAATTCGGGTCTTCCTGACTCCTTGCTCCAATACTCTATTCACTATATTACCTGACTGACTGCCTTGAATTAAAAAGCAGAAATAGAACAGAAATCCCAGACAACACATAGTCATCTTGGACTCCTTACATATGTTGGAATACTATTTTCATCTCTCAGTTGGCTGACATGTATGATAAAATATAAGCAACCTCCATGCAAATGTTTATTTCTTGTCAGAAATCCAGGAATGGCTATTATTACTATGTTGCTTTGCTCTTCTCAGGCAGAGCCAAGCCAGAATATTCCTGAGATCCGTTTCTTTTCATCAGGAAAGTGAACAGCAATTTTGCACATTCTGATATTCAGCAGCAGAGGGTAACCACATGTTCTACTTGAACAACTAGAATACTTTCTAGGGGAGACTTGTCTTAAAAGTATCCTATAGAATGTATTTAGCCATTTGGTCAGATACTTTTAAGATCAAGTGATCAAGATCAAGGCAGATTCACAAGGCAATCTATGTCTTTATTTTTTTCTTTTCTTTATGTATTTATTTTTATATATGCTTTTTGTATTTTCATCACCATCACTGCATATACCAGAGACAGACTGTCTCTTGGCTCCTGTAAAGAAAATCTAAAAGACACCTAATACAGTGGCCATTATTGAGAGAAGTAAACTGAGTTTTATTAGTCTCCAGGACTGTTATCGGTTTCTTGGCTACTCAGAGTTCAGTTTCCTTTTTAGTAATATGTTCATTTGTCTTATTGTAGCGATCGATCCATGTTTATAAAGTGATTCCCACTCTTCCAAATTTCTAGGCTTACTTTGTCTACACCTCTCCTTGACATCATCATATCATATCTTGATTTATATCAGTTTATTTCTTTGTTATATCTTTCCCCTACTGTCAAAACCCCATTAGAAGATAAGTGTAGTAAAAGCAAATCAGGTAACATTTTTGCATTTTTCTATACCCAGCACATAGCTCTGTCTTGCATATAGTAGATATTCAATAAATATTTATTGAATGAGTCAAGCGAATCTTCAGAATGAGTATTTATTATTAGAAATCATATTCATAAGGGCAAGCTCTTAAATAACAGAAAGCTGAAGCCTGAATTTCTATAATGGCTTATAAAGTTCTTTCTGGGTTGCACTTACTATAAATGAAACTCTTCTCATGTGCTTGTGGCAGTCACATACAAGATATACCAGCTTCAGTGAACTAGAAACTTCTATTCTGTAGAAAGGGCAGTTTTTAATATGAGTAAAAAGAATTTTGTGCACTTTTTGCTGAATTTTATAATGAAAAATGTTTTTCTTATTCGTTAGCTGAGTACCAATTTTCCTATTGAAGGAGCCTTCCCTTTTCTTGATAGTTAACAAGCATGTTTGGAATTAACCGGTTTACTCTTTTCTGCTCATCTAATATTTCATAATAACTCATCTAATATTTATCTATTTATCACTATGTGCAAATTTGCAAAAGACAGAACAGATTGTCCTCAAGGAGCTTTCAACCTGGGCGACCTAAGGCAGCTGATCTTTACCAGTAAAAAATAGAGTGAGAACATTCAGAAAGGAGCATACTGTGCCTGTCTGTGGGTAAAAATGTGAAAGCCAAAGTGAGTTCAACTCCTCACCTCTTATGGAAGGCTTTAACTCAGGACCAACTTGGAGCTAGACTTTGAAAGCTTTTTGGCTAAGCCAGATAAAGAAAATGTTAAATATATATTATTTATAATCTTGATAATTTTGATTAAAATTAGTTTGGATCTTGTATTCTCACTAAAAAGAATGTAGTTCTAAAAGAAAACTTGGTGGTATGGAATAACTCTGGAAATGAAGGAAGTGTCGAGATCTAGGGTTTTGAATCTTGGTTCTATCACTTTGCTCAAATTCCTTTTCTCCGAGTCCTTGTTTCCTCATTCTAAAAATGTTGATTATAATGCTTGCATTATCTCCTGCAGGAGTGTGTTATGAAGAAAGTAATTTATGAACTTTAAATCCACATATAAATGTGATTTATTATGGCCCTTCTACTGTGGGTGGCCTTGGATACATCAGTTTGCCCATCTATAAAATGGCATGATAATATTTCTATACTGCTATCTCAAAAATGCAGGCAGTTAGGTGGCTTAGTGAATAGAACATAAGACCTGAAGTCAAGAAGAACTTAGTTCAAATCCAGATTCAGATGCTTACTGTGTAACCTTGGGCAAATCATTTCATCTCTATTTGCCTTAATCCACTGGGAAGGAATTCAGGATTCTTGCCAAGAAAACTCTATGGACAGTATTCTCTTGCTATGGTCCATAGCATAAAGAATTAGACACAATTGAATGACTGAACATCTCAAAAGACACTTTTGTCTGTCAAACATGGTTTATTATGTTACAGATATCTTTAAAAAGTTGAGGGAAAATTTTGTTGTTTTTGTTGTTGTTCTGTTTTTTTTTTTATTTTGCTGAGGCAATTGGGGTTAAGTGACTTGCCTAGGGTCACACAGCTAAGATATGATAAGTGTCTGAGCTCATATTTGAACTAGGGTCCTCCTGACTTCAGGGCTGGTGCTCTATCCACTATGCCACCTAGCTGCCTTGAAGGAAAGTATTTTTACAAAATTTATTCACCATTTGCCAGTCTACCTGCATTCATTTGTATATGATAGTCTAAATATTGCCCAGCTAGATTTTGGATCAAAGTTTTTGTCATTAACTTGCTAATCTTAAAAGTCATCTTTTTTATTATAAACTTAATAGCCATAATTAGAAGCAATATAAACATACATAAGAAAGGGAAGAATTTTGCTCCAGGCAAGGGGGATCCAAACATATTTCACAGCAGTACAGATGGCAGATGAGCAAAGAAGGATCTTTGCCCCTGTGTTCCTTTGCAAGCAGTCTTGTCTCTCAGCATAGAGAAGCCCTATATGCATATCTGTCTCTGTCATACTATCATGGTAATAGACCCCTTGGAAAATACTTTTTAATGCCAGAAAAATTTTCCACAGTCTAGAGAGAATCTTCATAGAATTATTTTGTAGAACTAGAAGAAATCAGAGTTCATTTAATTTATTTAAAGTTCAGCAAACTGAGGTCCAAATGATTTAAATGATTCATCAAAGATCACACAGATAGTGGCAAAAATCTATTAAAATGTTGGCATTTTAATAATCATTTTCCAGAATTACCTTCATTGCCTCAGTTTCTCAACAAAGAATTCACACAACTGTGGGTTTTGTCCTTGTAATTTTATTTTTATACTTATCAGACTAAAAGTGGTCCAGGATTTCATCAATTCATTACACCAGATTGTTTATGAAATATGTTATTTATGCTATGTAATATTCCAAATTTATTCTGCTATTAAAGCATGAGTTGAGTTAGTCCTTTACCAAACTTTGCCAAACTAATAGAGATTTCTTCTTGTCTCTAAAGATTATTCTTGTCCAATAGAAAGCCCATCTCTTGTGGTATGGAATTCAGTAAACATTATTCTCTAGGCAAGATGCTGAAAATAAGGAAAGCATAGCAGTACTGTGCAGACGTAGGTATCTCACAATTTTAGAGGAGTATTAGGAAATAAGAAGTAAAAGGAATGAACATTAATTAAGTGCCAACTATATGACACATGCTTTTCTAAGTGTTTTTTACAAAAATCTCATTTGAGCTTCACAATCACCTTGGAAGGAAGATGCTACTCCCATTTTACATGTTACTACCATTTTACAGTTGAGTAAATTGAGGCAACAGAATTAAAATAACTTGTCCAGGATCATAAAGCTAGGATATGTCTGAGGCTGAAGTTGAACTTAGGTCTTCCTAACTTCAGGCCTAGCCCTTTGTCCACACTACCAGTTGTTTCTAATAGGCTTTTAGTAATTCAACCTAACCTATTTATTCACAAAACAAGAAATATATGTCAAGTACAAAGTCTAGTCATAGCCCTGCTGACTTTGATTCTAACACATATAGGTTTTTTTATCTGTTTCGATTCCTTGAATTTCATAATATTTCGATTTGAGTTTTATATCATGTTACTCATTAGTTCATGCTCCTGGTTGTAATAACTCAGGTGGTTATATATAATGGTACAATTTCTTCCCCCTTGGTCCCATTCAAGAAGAGTGGATATGTTAATTTAAGACCCTGTATTGGGTGTCAGATAAAAAGATGAAATTTATAATCTAATAGGAGATTGAGCATAGAATATGTACATTAATAGTCACCAGTAGTACCTTTCATTTCTAGATGGGTATAATTTATGTTTCTATATTACAGTCATTAAAAATAAAAAGTATTTTTAAAACTGGGTTACTTTTCAAATTCATTAGAAATCTGTACTTACTTTGAACATTGTATGATTTTAGAGTTTATCTTGGTGACCTGATAATTAAAATGCATTTTGTTAAACTCATATTTGCAAAGTGCTTCATTGATTAATTTTATTAATTAGCCATGCTAGTGTCAAATGGGATTATTATTAATAAAATATTCATGGTATGTTAAGATGTGCCAGGCACTTAGAATTCAAAGAGTTAGTTATGCCCATCCCATAGTGCATATTGCCTTCAAATTCCTTTCCTTTCCATATTACTCACCTATTGCCTATTACTCACATTTCCAGATGTCACATTAATTCTCTTCATTCATTCTGTGTGTTGACCAAATTGTCCTGCTTGCTTTTCCTGAATTTACTATTCTCCCTCCTACCTCTGTGCCTTTAGGCTGTGTTCCTATTCCTGGAGGGCTCCATCTCCTCCCTTTACCTTCTTAAAATCTTTTGCTCTTTTCTTTTAGACTTTCTTTATCCCCTTAGCTATTTAGATTCTCTCTTCTCAAAGCCCCTCTCATCATCAAGTAATTGCCTCCCCCACCCCCACCCCGTGAAATAATCTGCATTGGAAAGCAGGGACTATGTGCTTTTGTTTTTATATCCCCAACACCTATCACATTTTCTGGCATAAAATTGGGATTTGTTCAATGAAATTTTGACTGTCACAAAACTCAAAAATGAGATATGGGTAGGATCAGTAGTAAGTGAAGTAACTACCAGCACTTTTTGGGAGTCCTTTGGTCATCAGAAGGACTCGTATCCAATAAAGGTCATATAGTCCTAAAAGAAGGCAAATTTATCTTGTTTATTCTTGTTACCATTTACTAAAGTTTCCCCACCTTAATAGGATCATTTCTATCCTTTATAATGACTTAGCTTCTCTTTGAAATACTTAGCTTCTCTGTCATATCATCTTCAGGATTATTAAAGAGCCCTAGGAAAACTTTTAGGATTTAATTCCTTTTGTCAAGGTAACTAGTAACCTTGTGACTTGAGAAAGTCACTTATCTATTTTGTGACTCAGGATCCTACCTACCTCACAATAATCCTATGTGCTTACAATGCAATAATTTATGTGAGAGTGATTTTTGAAAATAATTTGCAAATGTAAGAGTATTTTATTCAAATTATTAAAATATAATTTTTGTAATTGCTATTAATAATATTCCTATTTTTGAATGCTTTCATGATACTTGATTAGATCATTTCAGGACCCACCATGACTGAAAAAGAACTGAGGCTGTATGGACTTGGAAAAACCTTGGTTTTCCCTTATTTTTCTAAGATAGTTTCTTCCTATCTGACTCTTTATATTCAAATTGCTTTTGATCAATTAACTGATAAATAAGAATTTATTAAGTGCTTAGCATATGCCAGCTATTCCTACTACCACTGAGGAAAACTTTCCATTAAGATCTCTATTTGAGAACTAAAACGAATTTTCAAATTTTACTGAAGAAAAGCTGATTTAGTATCCAAGTGCAGAACCTGCACACCTGAGAAGAATGGATTATAATGAAAATATCTTTTGGAAGTTTGTGAAAACTTAATTTAATTCAACATAGGGTTTTTTTTGTTATTATTAAGATGAATTATTTTCTATTTTCCCTGGGGACTGAATCTCTTAGGGGGAAACTCCATTAAAAGCCTCCCATGGGGTGTATATCCAAAGCTTTCAGTGCTCCCTTAAAAGTGAAGCAACTAATTGCACTTTGTTCAGCCAACCCTTTAAGCACCTTAGTTAAAAGTGATACATTAATATTTAGTGCACTATTCACTATTGAAAAGTCCATTTCTCTTACCAATTTCAGACAAAGGTACCAGAGTGTCAACCTACTATTAGTCTCAAATAGTTTACTATTTTATTCTTGCTCCAATATGGCATCCACAGTAGTGGGGCTCATTCAGGGGATTGTAGGAGAGGAGATTTATAACAAAAGGGGCAGCCTTAATAAGGAAATATACCACATAAACAATATGTGTTGCAGTGTTTTATCTAGACACTCCTTGGTCAGCACACTCCCTAATCAAACAGGCAGCTTTTCCTCATGTAGGATTGTAACTGAAGTTATAACCGGCTTCCCCCAGGACTGGCTGCCACAGGATTTCCTGTCCAAAAATTCACTGGGTGGTCATTTGCAGCTGAGGGCTCACCCATCACCAAGCAAGCCCTCTAAGGATGAAGAATATTTGACTCAAGTGCTTTGCTTTCAAATTCTCTCTAGGCATTTCCCCACCCCCACCCTTACCCCACCTTTATTCTAGGGGAGGAGGAGAGGAAAGGGGAGAAGAAAAAAAAAAAAAAAACACCACCTCTTATGGTAATAATATATATTTGTCCAAGGTGTCTTTTTCCCCCCTCTCAGGTTATTTACAGGTTTCTAACTGCTTAGCCTTTTTAGCCTTATAATTACAGAAAGAAATAGCCTCCTTGAAAATGGATCTGTTTCTTTAACCCCCTTCCCTCCCTCCTTCGCTCCTTTCCTCCTTCCCTCACTCTTTCCCTTCCCTCCTCCTTCTCTTTTTTCTCCTCCTCCTCCTCCTCTTCGGTCTCTTGTGAGCCAAGCCACTGAGCTCAGCAGGCTTTGCTGTGTCAGGAGAACCCACCTAGAGGGCCCCCTTGACGCCAGCACATCCCCAGTCGGGCAACATTCACTGCAGCCTGAAGCTGATGATTCTACTGCAGAGTGTGAAGAATCCAGTGTTACCGAGTCTGCAAGTGTCCGGAACCGCTGGTGAACTGGAGAGCGCCAGGGCAGGGTCAGCAAAGGCTCTGGGGATTTCGAGGGGCTCCGCTGGAAATTCTGCAAGCCTTTGGGAGCCTGTTGCCTTTGTGTTTTAAAAGCATGCCAGATATCTTTACAGCTCGAGCTCAAGAACCTTTCTGAAGGATGCCAGCGCCCCAGGAGTAAATGACAACTAACGAGGAGCTGAATTGGGGGGAAAGAGAAGGAAAAAAAAAAAAAAAGCTGGGACGAAATTATCAGATAACATCTGACTTAACAGCTGCGAGATTTGTTTTCTTTCAATTCAAAATACGAAAAGCCCTCGCGTGGTCCTGGGGAACAGCAAATTAAAGGAGGCTCTGTCTGCAGTAAGAAGATCAATAGCTTAGTCATTTTACTTAAAGAGAGCAGACAGCCTTATTATGGAGTTAGGCAGCAGAAATGAATCTGCTCATGAAAGCCCCTTCAAAAAGCCTGATAGGAGCTAATGGTAATTCTGGCATGCGAAGCCCAAATTACTCACTGCCTTCCTACTACTTTTGCAGATGAGGAAAAAAAGAGAGAGGAAAAAAAAAAGCCCACAATGACCAGTAATTTTGAAGAGAAGTTTGCTTTGGTTGTATATGGTTTTTTTTAACACCCCTATCCCCCCATTCTTTGTCTAATACGTCTGCGAACGGAGCACTGCATCCAAGTGATCACACAGGAATATGTGTCTGAGAAAGAAGAAAAAGCAATCTCCCTCCTTAAAGGACAGCATGGCAAAGCGATCTGAAGTTTTGTACCTCCCCCCAAATACCCCTTTAACCAAGAAAACAAGCCACTGCCTCTTGACTAACCTTTTCCCACATTCCAGAGTCCTTCCTAGGAAAATGCTTTAATTTCTACTCGAATCAGTTGGATTTTTAATTAGAACGCTATTTTGTCATTTAGGATTTCATGGATTGTGCTGATGATTCTCGGGGGGTTCATGAGCTGTTGTAGCACAAATGGACGGACACATACCTGCAGTGACCTGTGATGAATCTTGCTTCAAATCCTGGAAGGTTTCTTGTAGTTGTGGTTAGATTTCAGGGGGGGAGAAAGGGGGCATTTGAGAAGACCATACTTGTTGCAATAATCACCTATGGTGGTAGCTCCAGCCGGAGAGTTAGAATTCATCAATGAAAAACAGTGCAGAGAAAGTCTAAGACAGGGAAAATACTAATGTTAGAAGACCTGCGAACATGATGCACGTGAATAATTTCCCCTTTAGGAGGCATTCCTGGATATGGTGAGTAATCAATATTCCCTTCTGTCTGTAAGGCTCAGGATGATGTTTGTAAAATATTGTGACAGCTACCAGATGCTGAGTCTTTTGAATCAATGTGTTGGCATCAAGTAAAGCTTATCACTGAAATATGTGTAAAATTGAATTCTGCCTGAGTCACTATTGATTATATAAAAACTAAATATTAAAAAAGGGGATCATAGTTCTTTAATGACCAGCATCACAAAACCAAGAAGCCAATAGGAGATTATGTTCCTAATGTTTGATGATCAGTTCATGCAAGGATTTGACCTAATAAATCTAAAGAAGAGGAATGTTGAAGTTTTTTTTTTTGGTGTTTCCTCTGTGTGTGTGTGTGTGTGTGTGTGTGTGTGTGTATGTATGTGTGTGTGTGTGAGTGAGAAAGATAGATAGAGAGAGAGAGAGAGA
Source organism: Sarcophilus harrisii (assembly GCF_902635505.1). Classification (NCBI taxonomy): domain Eukaryota; kingdom Metazoa; phylum Chordata; class Mammalia; order Dasyuromorphia; family Dasyuridae; genus Sarcophilus; species Sarcophilus harrisii. The sequence goes on along the minus strand of NC_045426.1, from coordinate 149,059,084 downwards.
GAGAGAGAGAGAGAGAGAATTCTCAAGAGGAGAGAGAAGGACATAGACCTATTTTAGCATCCTTTATCTTAAAAAAATTTTTTTTTTGATCTTACTAAATTCAGAACAGAGTTTAGTAAAGGGGGAGTTTGCAATGTTGACAATTTAACATAACACAATATATAGGGGTTCATGAATCTTTAAAAATTTCAACTATTCAGGAAATAGTCCCACTCATGAAATACCTTGGAAGACAACACCTGAATCATTGCAAACCCAGCCCTTTCTGAGTACTTGCTCAATGTATTTGACATCTTATACTAAAGTTCCATATAATGAGTGAAGGTGCCAAGGCTTGTGACATCATATGACATGCTGCTTGTATTGGAAAGCATTGATGAACTAATCAGTGTATATATGTTGGTGTATATGTCTATGTGGTGTGTCAGAGAACCTCTTATTGCAATATCATGCGTCTTTACTACATCTTTAGGGAAGAACTGGAGTATAGGCTCTTAAAGCTAGAACTTTACAAATGTACTCTATGTACATATCTAAAGGCTTTGTCTTGGTTAGCATTGTTTTGGATACTACTTATATATGATTTGGAAGTGGATTCCCTATGTAATTTTCTTTTTTGTTTTTGCTCAAAAGCCCTAGCAAAAATTTCAGTGTTGCTTTTCAATTGTATTTTTTCAAGTGCCTCATCACATCATCTCAAATAGAAGGTTTCCAAAAACCTTTAAGTACCCCTCACCCCAAGAATCATCAGCTGGTATGTCAGGCAGGTTTTGCTGTTGAATTGAGAACCAGTCACAATGATGGGTGGGTTACAGCTTCAGTGGCCTTGCAGGGGTACTCATTTTCTGTCAGCTTGAGATACACAGTGGCTCATGCTTGTGGCGCATCTTGCTTCTTCCTTCTTTGCTGTCCAGTGCCACCTTCTCCTGACTCCAGTCTGCATCAGTAGGAATCTAACTGAAATGACTGCAAATCCTCTGCAGCCCACGATAGACATTACCACTAGAAAAGTCCAATCAATACAAGGCTCTATAAGACCAGATTTTTGTTTCTAACAGAAAGAGCTACACTGATCATAGTGCAACACAAGTCACTTAGTAATAAAATGGTTTTGTTTGTACTTTGAGAATTTGGCAGGATGTTTGAAACAGAAAAAATGTGAGTATTTTTCAACCCTAAGAAACCTATTTGTGGGTCAGACACCCAAGATGATTTTTTTTAATGAAGATTTTTGCTCCTACAAATATGTGCCTTACCAAAACAGCAGTTTTTGGTTTGTTTGAGGACATTCTTCCTGCTACCCCTACCATTATCTCTTTTATCAAGTACATGTGGTCTTATAGTCTTTAGGTATATTGCATGGATATTGTGCCTATTGTATTTTTTGAAATATCTGACCCTCACATTCTGACTAAGTTTTTTGTTTGTTTGTTTGTTTTCATCTACCTTAATTCTGCTTTTGAAATGAAAAGAAAAATTACTGAAACTCCAAAGCTAAAGCTAAGTATATAGCTCTTCTCCTATCCAGTTTTGGAACCATACACATTTGCTTATTCATGCTCTCTGAAATCTATAATATACATATTTTCAAACTTGATTTAGGGAGGTTGAGAACAGTGATAATTTTCTTTTATGTCTATACCTATATAACCCTCCATACATTTTGCTATACGACATCCCCGTTTTGTTTTTGGTTTGGTTTGGTTTGGTTTTGTCTTTACAGTCTGAGACTTTGTATATTCTCACTTAAACTCTGGATAGATTCATTTGGGAGATGTAAAACTTAGAGGAATTTTTTTCCAGGTCACCCAGTTAATGTTACTCTTGTTTTAAACCCAACCAACTAATTTTTATTATTATTATTATTACTTGTTGTTTCTCTCTCCATCACTCACAGGCTAAAAGTAGCAGGAAGGGTTTTATACCTCTAAGAAACCAATCCAGCCACATGCAATAATCATGAATTTTCTTGCTGAGAAAAGGATTTATAAAGGTTTACACTTCACCCATTTATAAAGATTTTCTTTTAGTACTCCTATGCAGACCTTCTTTTCCAAAAGAGCTAGGCCAAAAGTTGGCTGCAGACTAGGGTTAGGAAAAAAAGAAATTCTTTACAAAGGGATGGGATGTATAATTTGGGTTCTCTGAAATTGACCTGCTTCCACTGCAAGGCTTTTAACCCCTTAACATAAAAGAAGTTAGGAGACAAAGGATGAGATTTGGGCCTCTTTTCCTGCCTTTTGTTGAATGAGAGGGAGAGATACAGAGAGAAAGTTTCAAAGTTTCCCAAAGGTGATTATGCAAATATAAACCTAGGTAGAGAGTTTCAGTTTGGACTCTCATCTTCTACCCCTGTGTCGAGAGTTTTGATCATTGAGCAAGGGTATATTATTAAGTCATTGTCTGCTGGTTAAGAGTACAAGTTAATAAATGGTTTTTTTTAACTTGTCTTAATAGAACACTAACTGTTGAGTATTCAAAGAGTGGTATAAAGAATGCACTTGAGTATTATGTATTTTTTTATTTAAAATTGCATTAGAAATGTTTGTGGGATTGATTCCATAGCCTTCTTTCCATTACACTTTTTAGCCCCCATAGTGCCAAATCAAATAGAGATAAGTGTAATATCTTGTTTTCGTCTACCACACTGGATAAATAAGGATTGTTTATCTTTTCTTCTTAATTTTAATTTAATTAGTTTTGAGGAAATAATATTTAAAAATTTAGGAAAGAATGAGGTTTTCTTACCTCATTGTGAAAATATGAAGTTTACTTCCACTCTAGGAATTTAAGATATTCATGTCTATGTTTGTGGATTTTTTTTTCTTTCTGAAGAGTCTTTCCAAATCTAGGATCTGATATCCTTAAATGTCATCAAATTAAATAAAAAATGTACTGCAAGCTAATAAAATGGGACAAATGGATGACCATATTTTTACAATCATTCAAAATCTGACCTAATTTGAAGGGAAACAACTGTGCCATTTAAACAAATGGAATTATGTCTTTTTTTTTAAACAAAAATATACAAATAACTCCATTTCAAATGACAATAAACTTTTGGTTCTTTATATTAGTCTCAAATTTTTAGATTGAGAAGGTTCATCAGAAATTATTTATCTCTCAGTTAACAGTTTTATTCTTATGAATAGTCTAATTTACAAAAAAGAATGCAACTTCTAAGTTAAGAGTATGGCTGCCATGTTGAAAGTTCATGTTTTTTCAGAGTTTTCAAACATTGCTACTTTTAAAGATACTTTTGCTCAACTAAATGAGGCAGTAGAGATAGAATCCTTTATAAGATTGGGCAATGCACTGAACTGAGAGAAATTCCAACTCCCCACTAAACTTAGGAAAACAAATGTCAATTCAGGAAAAGAAAGTTCTGATTGGGGTCAAACTCTGAAGTGCTTCTAAAATAGTTCTCTTCAATAGGGTGCCAGTTTGAGACTTGAAAGTCTTATTTGAAGAGGTGTTGAGTGGCTAATTCTTCCATTTACTTCCAGGATTTAATTAAACACTCATACTAACTGCTCTTATCAAGGTTACAGAGGTTCACAGCTGGACTGCTAAGGGGACCCAATCAAAGAAAGAGAACAGAGTGATCTTGTGCCTGCTATCTGTGGAAGGGAAATGCATCTTTTTTCACCTGTAGATATATGCTATCACACTTTGTACAGAAAACACTCAGGAATCAAGCAGTGCTTCTAGAAAGGACTTATCTTCAACCAATGAGACCTTACACTTAGGCTTCTAGGAGTCAAAGTATTCTAGATCTGATGTTAGACCATTGTGAGAGTGTCAATTGTCTCCTTCGACTTTACAGGAAAAGAAATCTTACCTTAGAAACTAAGGTCAGAAAAAAAATAGCTTAATTTACAAATGAGTGAATGACATACTAAGAGACCATGTAAGCCAGTTTACTACTCAGCTGTAATTTGTGCGTGGAATGCAAGGGCCTTGAGGTTAGGGACTGTTTCAAATTTCATTTTCTATTCATAGTATCTCTTATAGTATCTATTCATAGTAGCAAAGCAATGCTACATATAGTAGATGCTTAACAAATAATTATTGATTGATTACCTGTTTCTACTTGGTTTTGCTAACCAGCAGTTAGAGCCTTGGCTTCCCCCAAACATGTTACTCATGTCTTCAGCTACCTCATAGAGACAATGGTTCTGCCTTTGGATGGCAAAGCATCTCTCCAAAAAACAAGCAACAGTTGCCCAGCTTGGCTCTGTATTCTACTTGGGCCAAATGCATTTCATTTGTAACCATTTATTGCCAATAAAGTTCAGATGGAGCTGATAATTATACAAAGTTGTCTTGCTCACAAATTCCTGGGGCTCTGTATTAGACTCAGCACTTCATAAGCATTGTTTAAGGCAGTTATTCAAGTTTGTATGAAATACAACACATATTTTGCTTTAGGTGATGTATTGATTCTATTAAACTGATAATTTTCTTTCTTGGTGCACTCACTTTTAGCTCTCTTTTTTGAAACCTTGCTAACAAACTGCTGGTAAAAAAAAAAAAAAGTCTTAATTTGTGATTAGTCCTTTGTTTTTGTTTTTATTTTTTGTTTGTTTTTTTTTTTTTTTAGTTGATTTGAGTCAATAGTCCATCCATTCATTCTGGGGGCAAGGATTTTGGTTTTAAAAATGCTCCAAAAGGAGCAAAACTCCTTTCCAGCACTTCTGCAGTGAATAGAGCACCAGCTCTAGAATCAGGAGGATCTGAGTTCAAATGCTCCAGATACTTGATACTTACTAGCTTTGTGATTCTGGACAAGTCACTTAACTCCCTCTCTCTCCACACACCCATCTTCACCCCCCATAAAAAAAAATTGCCTCTTTGTTTCCCCTAGTAAGGAAGGAATTATCTCAGTTGCAGTTAAGAGATGAGCTTTTCTTAGGGGAATTCCCTGAACTGCATTTCATTACAAAGGGCTACTGGAGGAAATAATTACTATGGTTGTTTATGAAACCCAGTGTCTTTATTTTTTCCACTACATTTTGATTAGGAAAGTAATCACATAAGAATTTTTTTTCTATCTGTGCCTTCATTAGCTATTCTTGTCAGTGGTTAACAAATTAAAATGATAGAATTGCACAAATATCATAGTCTTTCTCACTGAGGAAATTTATGGAAACATACAACGAGAATTGGAAGGGACCAAGAGAGACCATTTAGTCCACTTTTCTAATTATATAGAAAAGGAACTAATCATTTGAGAGATAAATGACTTATTTCAAGCTGATGTAGGTATTAAATTAAATAGTTGAGTTGAGAATCGATAATTTGGTCCTATGACTCCATATCTCAGGTTCCTAAAACCATACTCCCTAGTCATCCCACACTCCATTGCTTACATGAATCTTTCAGGGTGAGCAGTAGCCCTGCTGCTTTTCTAGGGATATAGAACCAATGTAGCATACCTCTTATGCAACAAGAATTGATATTGTCCAGTGACAAGTCAGATACTATAGCTAATTCATTGAAAAAGGTTGGAAAATTAAGCAGGTAGATCCATTTGTCATCTTGTGGAGACTGAGATAGTTAAGTTTTAAAACTACACATTAGTGTTGACTCAAATATTGGAGAAGACAGGCATTATTGGTTTTTCTGGATGATTTTTCCTCTCAAGACCTTTAGTTTCAGTTTTGTCTTACTTTAAATCCTAGATATTTATTGCAAATTTAATAGCTTAGAAAGACATCCTTCCTCCTTTCTCCTTTTCACTGACCCCCAACTCTCTATGTCTGATGAAAGACAAGCAACAACAGCAACTTTTATCCATATTTCCCCTCCTCTTCATTGAAGCTTTTAAATTTCCATTGATATTTAATGAATTCCTATTAACATCTCCACCTGAAAAAAATACCTCTATTCCTCAGTCAAGAAATCAATGTGAAGGAAAATTATATGGTCTAGAGAAAATAAGAGTGAAATAGAAACTAGGACTCTTGTATTTTGGTCCTTATTCTTCTACTAAGTGGAAGGGGAAAAAAAATCTCTAGAGGACTTCAGAACTCATTTCATTACTCATATTAGCCTTCTAAGTTTCCTCCCTCTTGGGGGTTGAGGCTTCATAGAGATGGTAATAGAGGTGATAGAGTAAGAATTGGTGAGTGCATATGTTAAAGGGCTTGTTACTTCAAGAAGACTGGATTCAGTGACATCTTGGAAGAAATAATGGTAACTTCGTTGTAAAAATAAAAATTGACTTGGCTCGGACCCATTCATTCATTTGTTCCTTCAAGTATTTATCAAAAACTTCCCCCAATTGCATGCTAGTTAGCACTAAGAGAAAGAGAATGAGTGATGATTAAAATAAAAACAATTTCTTCCCTGTAGTAATATAGAGCATTCAGTTGGAGGGATAAACATTGTGTTCGTGAAATAATTAAAAACATGTAATCTAATGAAACTATTTATAGATACACATAATTAGAGAATTGATCTGTGAATATGTTTTGAAAATATTTTGATAACTACTTTTGATTAAAAGTATTCTTTGTAATCCTGTTATTTTGCTTTATTTTACAACATTATTGTAAGGTGTCCTTAAGGTCTCATTAGACAGCCAAAGAAGTTCATGAAACATGTAAAAAATGTTAAATACTCTTGCTGTAACCCAATCAATATTTGACCAAGAATCCCTAGTATGAGAGGGAAGAGATATAGTGAAAATGAAATTTGAAAAATATTTTCTTGACCGCTATATGTAGAATGGATTAGAATTAGAATAGAAATGAAAAGAATAGATGGGTAAGAGGCTGAAGGAATGATGGTATAATGATGACAAAAATGTTGGTTAGATAGGAAATGAAGAATAGAAAGAAACATTGTTAATAATGGATAAAAATGGTAAAGAATATAGATTAGTAAGCAAGATCACAATATAAAATAAGAGATCTTGAAGAAAATAAAACATCACAGAAGAAACTGAAGCTAGACTTAGACAGTAGTTTAAAAATAAGTTGGGAGGAGTTAGAAGCCACCAAGAGCATAAAATTTATAGTGAGGAACAATTGGAAATCATAATATCATACAATTATAAATCTAGGCTAAGAAGGAACTTCAGAAATCATCTCATGGAGCTCTGGAAATTGAGTTCCCTAGACCCTGAGTGCCTAGTCCAAAGTCATAATGGCAGGTCATAATTATCAGAGGCAACATTTGAACCTAGTTCTCATTCAAAGCTGGTGCTTATCCAAACTGGAATATGTGTAGATTCAAGGGACAATCCTGGAAAACAGATCACAGTATTTCAATCTCATGTTTCCTAACAATCCAAAAAATTTAGAAAATCAAAATGAACTGTGGAAAGATCTCTGTATTTGAAATAAAAAACTTTAGAATTGAATCTCACTTCTACACCTGTATGTGATCTTGGAGAAAACATTTAGACTCTTAGTCTTCTTGTCTTTAGCAAAAGGGGTTTGGGAGATGGCTTGGAAAGTATCTTCCAACTCTTGAGCTCTGATGCTATGATTTTATAAATGGAAAGGAATCAAAGATCACAACATTGCTAAAAGCTTAGAAGATTTTCAATTAGTAATACTGATGAGCAGATATATTAATTTTGGGAAGGGAAAATAATGAGCATATTTGACTTTATGTTTTTGTTGGTAGTGGAACATCCATATGGAGATGTCTTGTAAGCAACTGGAAATCTGAGGTGAAAAAGAAAAGTTTAAAAACTGTGAGGAAGCAAACACTTAAAAATATTGAGACATTTTTGAAATTGGATCATAAGCCAAGCTTTCTTGGAGGAAATTTTTAGGAAATCTCTATAGAAGAGCTACAGGGAGAAAATCTTCTAAGCATATAGAAAGTCAGGTGAGTCTTTGTGGATATTTCTCTTTAAACTCTGCCCATCTCTTTTTATCTGACTTATTTTTGGAAATGCCGAGATGGTACTAGCAGTTCTGATAATGACACTAAGAGGATAGGAAGAGATCTTTAGAAGTAAAAAAGTCTCAAGAAGAAAATTTCCATGATTCCTCAGTCTGAGTAAAATAAATAAAACAAAAACATAGTGCAACTATTAACATTCAAAATATCATAGAATCTCAGATATTTAGAAGGAATCCTATAGGTCATCTAGTTCAATCACCTCATTTTCAGATGAGGAATTAAGGCCCAAAGAAATTAAGAACTTGCTCAAGATTATACACATCCGAAGAGGCAAAACTGAGATTCAAACCTATCATCTTTGTGTACAGATTTATCACTTTTCTTTTGGACTCAAACTATAGCATTAATTTGGGAATTAATGTTTGTAAGTTACAAATAATTTGTTAAGTCCATTTGTTTCTTTAAATTAATTAGATTTGGTTTATTGTGTCAGTCAGTAGTCAATTAAGATTTATTAAGCACCTCCTTTGTGCCAGATCCTGGGATAAGCACTGGGTAAACAAAGAAAAATTCACAGTTTCATGGAGGAGATGAGACACACACACACACACACACACACACACACACGCACACACACACAACTTATGGATAAATTGCAAATAGTCAATAAGGTAAAAGTACTTAACAATTAAGAGTATCAGGAAAGGCTGTCTATAGCACGTGGGATTTTAGTTAGGACTTTAGCTTGACAAACACAAACTGTTCTGATGCCTCTTGGACAAGGCTGTAGGCTCTCAAAAGCAAGGTAAGAGGATCCCATTCTTTGACAGGTCCTCCCAAAATAAAAAGTATCATCCACCATTTTTCTCCTGACTCGGTTATAAAAACTGCTGCAGAAATCTACAGTAATATTTCTCTTCATGGTTATTATGGTCCTTTTCAAAGGACTGTTAGATAAACTCCATTCATAAAAACCATTATAGCTACAATAACTTAAAACAACACTTAAGTTGTTAAGCTAATAGTAAATGTTCTGACTGTACCTCAAGTCAAAATAAGAGACTACCTAGTAGAGAGAGATGTAACACAATAGAATCTGTTCATATCATGTCCACAGTTAAGTTTTCTCATTTTTAAAATTTCTTTTATAAACAAGAAAATAACTCTAGTAGAAATATGCTTTTCAGTTTAAAAAAAAGTTTAAATATAACAAGTGGTTTGTTAAATCAGGAATATAAATTAGACCTCGCAGGTAGCTGCTCACATTAACAGCCCTACACTTTGAGATGAAATTTTTGATGTGATGTTCTATTTCCAGTGTCTGACTTTAGAATCTCATGTCAGTTAAAAGATCCCATTTCAGAAGATTATGCTTGAGAATGTAAAGTCTGCATGCTGCTGTCATTCTCCTAGTCTTGTTTATACTTCCAGAGACTCATTTCCAGAAAGAGCCCACCAGATGATGAGGTTATTTTGTTGTTGTTATTGTTATTTTTTTTTAGCTATAGTACAATCCTAAAATAGCTTCCACTGAAGCTTAAAAAGGTTGTGGGGGTCTTCACTGGTAAGAATTCAGACCCACTGACCTTGGCCCAACCTCTCAAAAGTTATATGGTTTAGTGTTTTATTAAGTATTGCTCCAGTATAGGTCTCTGTAGAAAACAAAGGTACAACTAACTACCCTCAGGGACTGCAGTCTAAGAAGATGCATTTTAACCAAGAAATAGGCCAGTTTCCCATCTGGGCTATTATATTTCATATATGAATTGGTAAAGGGAAGATGTTAGCATTTTGTCTGAAAAAATCAAAATTCATACTTTCTAATGCTAATGCCCAGTGTGTCCTTGAGAAAGTTCCATTCCTGTCAGTTAAAAATTAATCTATTAAACATTTATCTACTTCATAATGGTGACAATAAACTAATAATCTATAAAAAATATTTTCTGATAAAAATTATCAGTAACAATATGATAAAAATGGGGGTATGAGGGATACTCTGGATTTTACTTATCCATGTTTTCAGGTATATTTATATATATACATATTCACATTTATATATATGAATATATTCATATACCTATGTTTTTGCATGTGTAAAAATATGCTTATAGACACACACATACACATGTGTGTGTATATATATATATATATATATATATACATATGTACATTTTCATTTTCAAAGATAAAATGACATTGATAATTTTTGTAGAAGCTTTTTCCCAGAGCTCTCCCTAAGTTCCCCTTTCTTTCTGTTTCTAAATTCTAAACTGATCCTTGGTAACCCAATAATGTCTTCTAAATTTCTCTTGAAAAAGGCAGAACTGTTCAGGGACACAATTGGGCAAGTCACATGAATGAAACTGCTGTAAATTAGCAGCAAGTAAAAAACTCCATGCTAAAACCCTGTCTTGTTAAAGGAGGACACTGTAGTCAGCATGAGACTTGAGGTATGGGGCTATTTTTTTGATCCTTTTAATGTTTCTCATAGAATTAAAAAAATATATTTCATAGCTTATTTAGGGTAAGAAAAAAGTATCTCTTGATCTGTCAAACTCAAACTTTGGGATTAAATCTGGCCCAAATAAATTTTCTTTAAAGGCTGTATTCATTATATGATTAAGACTTTAGAATCTTAATATATAGAATATAGGAAATATTGGTATTAACTGAAATCAGAATTAAGCTCTGAGTTGCATACATTTAAAATAATTGTTATACACAGACCTGATGCTGAAAATATAATTAAATAATTCCCATTGAAATGGAATGGAAAACTATGAAATTTGTCATGGCTAAGTAAAAAGACTTTTTGATGCTGAGTCAATTGATGATGTCAAAGAAACGTACTTTCATAGTACTTTTTCCTGAACTGTGCACAAAATATTTCACAATAAAAAAGTAAAGTAAATGATCTTTATTATATAATTAATAATTTTTAATTTAGAGGTTATTTACAATTATAATTTTAATAATGATAGTATCTTTAGGTTCCCAATGAATACAAAATTGATTTTCATTGTTCAACAAGCATTTATTGCTTAATTTTCGATATAGATATTTACTACCATCACCACCCAAGAATGTGAGCTCTTTAAGAGACAGGTACTATTTAATTATTTGGTCTTTTTATCTCAACACCTAGCACAGTGCCAGGCATAAAACAGGAGCATAATATATGCTTGTTGATGGAAGAAAATTGTTCTTTATATGTACAAGGTGACGTACTTCTTTCCATATACTTACTAGGGTATAAATGTTTCCAATCTCAGCCTTTCTGAGAAAATTTGCACTTTGTCTCTATCCTTTTTATGTAACTAATATTTAGGCAAGAAAGAAGGAGGGGATGAAGGAAAAAACTTACTGTCTCTATGACCTTATGCAAAATGTTTACTCTCCATGGGCCTTAATTTTCTTAATTGTAAAACAAAGTAGTTGGACTATGAGGACCATTCTAACCCTAAATTTATGATTTATGAATTTCCGAAGGAGGACAAAGGGAATCAATGAAAGATAGAGGAAAGAAGGAAAAAATAAATGAGGAAAGGAAGAAAAGGAGGAAGGAAGTGAAAGAGGGAAAGAGGGAAAAGGAAGAAAAGAATGATATCCATATGTTGTGGTGATGTGAAAGGATAAAGAAAATACTATGCCATGATCAAGCTAAAGAGCTCAAGGAAAATAGAACCAGAGAACTAAAGAAGAGATGTTCAGTGGAGATTAGAGGAGTATATTCCAAAAGCCAAAGGGCAATCAGAAGTAAGAATATAGTGGGTTAATGACTGCCTCATACCAAATATCCACCCAGTATAATATCCATTTATGATACTAATGTGCTAGCAATAACATCTAATCTAGGCTGTGGTCTGAACATTAGGGACCTCATCTTTGCTGTACCATATTAGCTTTTCATACCTTATGGGTACTCAGTATTTTTACATATCTATTGCTCTAAAGAATGGCATAGTGGACTTAACACTGAGAAGGATGGATGATAGAGAGAAACAACTAAAATTAGGGAAGCTAGTTACAAGATTGCAATAATAACACAAAGTAGTAATTCAGACATTAATAAGAGAAATGAAAAGATGGGTATGAGTTATATTGCAGAAACAAAATTGAATGAGTTTGGCAACTTTCTCAATATGAATCAAAGAAGAATCAAAAATTTCTCCAAGAGATAACTTGTTACTATGTGGATGATGGGTAGACATGGGATTCAGAGTCAGAGGAACTGAATTTGAATTCCAACTTTGCTGCTTAGTACTTGGAATGCCACAGAATACTTGAACTCTCTTGACTTCTGTTTTCAAAATGAGACATTTAAATTCTAAAGTCTCTTCTGACTTTAAATCTATGATAATGTGATTCAAACCTGGCTGAAAGCTCTAGAAGTATCAAAGAATAATAAGCAAGGATTTGGGAAGACAATGAATTTAGTTTTTGATTTGTGTTTCAGGTAACATCAAAGTAGAGATCATCTAAAAAGTAGCTGAAAATATAGTTCTTTTTTATAATAGCTTTTTGTTTTCCAAAATACATTTACCCTTGTGTGCCATATTTTTCTCCCTCTTTCCCCATTCACTCCCCTCCCCTAGACAATAAGTAATTCAATATAGGTTAAACATGTGCAATTCTTCTAAACATATTGAAAACATAATTCTTCAGATAATTTTCAGATTAAAATTAGAACTATTTCTAATCATATGAAAGATGCTCTAAATCACTATTGATCAGAGAAATGCAAATTAAAACAACTCTGAGACAACCACTACACACCTCTGATTGGCTAAGATGACAGGAAAAGATAATGATGAATGTTGGAGGGGATGTGAGAAAACTGGAACAATGATGCGTTGTTGGTGGAACTGTGAACGGATGCAACCATTCTAAACAGCAATTTGGAACTATGCTCAAAAAGTTATCGAACTGTGTATACCATTTGATCCAGCAGTGTTTCTATTGGGCTTATATCCAAAAGAGATATTAAAGGAGGGAAAGGGTACCACATTACAAAAATGTTTGTGGGAGCCCTTTTTGTAGTGATAGGAAACTGGAAACTGAATGGATGCCCATCAATTGGAGAATGGCTTAATAAATTATGGTATATGAATGTTATGGAATATTTCTGTAAGAAACGACCAGCAGGATGATTTCAGAGAGGCCTGGAGAGACTTATACGAACTGATGCAAAGTGAAATGAGCAGAACCAGGAGATCATTATACAAGGCAACAACAAGACTATACAATCATCAATTGTGATAGACATGGCTCTCTTCTACAATGAGATAATTCAAACCAGTTCCACTTGTTCAGTGATGAAGAGAACCATCTACATCCAGAGAGAGAACTGTGGGAACCGAGTGTGGACAACAACATAGCATTTTCAATCTTTTTATTGTTTTTTGCTTACATGTTTTTTGTCTCTCTTTTTTTAACTGTTTTGATTTGATTTTTCTTGTGTGGCATTATATATATATATATATATATATATATATATATATATATATGCATATATTGTATTTAACATATATTTATACCATGTTTAACATGTATTGAACTACTTGCCATCTAGGGGAAGGAGTGGGGGAAGAGGAGGAAAATTGGACCACAAGGTTTTACAAGGGCTAATGTAGAAGAATTGTCCATGCATATGTTTTTTTGGGGGGGAAAAGTTTTAATAAGGAAAAAAAAAGAAAATATAGTTCTTGTATTCACAAGAGAAGTCAGGGATGGAGAGACAGATTAGGTTTTCATCTGAATATAGGAAATATTTGAAGTTTTAGGGACAGTTGACTTTGCTAATTAAGAAACTATAAAAAGAAAAAAAGAGAAAATGAAGGATGGAGTGTTTAGGGGATGGGAAGAGGAAGAGGAGTCATCAAAAGAGATAACAATGGCTATTAGAACCTTATAATCACCATATCTGGATTTATCCTAAATAGTCAGTGATAATTGACCATTACTGCCTAAAAAATTTTATAACTTTCAGCTCTAAATTCATGACCATGTGATTCAAACATATCCTGCTTGTCTAAGTTTTCTAATGGAGATTGCATGTAATAAACTGTTGAGTCTCTTCCATCTATCCATCCATCCTTATAGAGTTGATTCTTCCTCATTCTCCAATTCCTACTCAGCAGTTGGATGAAGGATAACTTGGGTATAGAATATTCATAGTAGAAGAAATCACTCCCATAACCATATGAACAAGTAAATCCAGGATTTCAGGCCACAATTTCCAATATCCTGCTCAAACAACATTTAGTAAACACCTATTGTTTGTAGAACTTTATCCTAGATGTTGTAGAGAGACAGAAAATTCAGATTATACAGAGTACTATCTTGTTATTGTAGGATACATATTCTAGTAGAGGGATAACTATAATTCACAGTATTATATAATAAAAATATCAGAGAACATATTTGCCTAAATTCATATTTAAGCTTGATATCAGATAAAGCTTCCTAACAGTTTTTAAAGCTTGTCAAAGAGGAATGGACTTGCTCAGGAGATAATGAGTACCTTTTTATTAGCGTTCTCAAAAAAAAAAAACAGATAACTGCTTATTAATTGTGATTAAGTGTGTTGTTATTAAATAAACAAACAACAAGCATTTTATTAAGGATCTACTGTGTGCTTGCCATCTAGGGGAGGGGGTAGAGGGTGGGAGGGAAAAATCAGAACAGAAGTGAGTGCAAGGGATAATGTTGTAAAAAAATTACCCTGGCATGGATTCTGTCAATAAAAAGTTACTATAATAATAAAAAAAAATTCACACTGGTATATCTATTCTCTGTCACCAAATTACAATGGAATGTCACTTATTAAACTTTTGGATTATTCAACCAAATACACAGATGTTTAAAAGTGAAAAAAAAAAAAAAAGATCTACTGTGCCATCAGCTGATCCATCTTGCCCGTGTGATTCTGGGGAAGCCACTTTCTCTTTAAGTGTTCTAGGCAATCCTTTACTAGTATAAGTTGCAAACAAATTATGAACTGAATTACTAAGTAGAATTTCCTCTTTGAAAAGTTCCATATATCAGTGGCATCTCAGAATATGTCCCTATTCCTATTTTGTGTTAGGTACTGTAGCAAGAATGGGTTCAGATATGAGTTATACTATATGATCTCTAAAGGTCCTTGTTAGATTTTATTATTCTGTATCCTAAACTATTTTCTATTGAATATTTGTCCACCAAAGTATAACCACTAAATAGAGAATTATACTTAAAATTGTTTGCCAATTATAGTTTAAGGGCTCATAATGCCATTCATATTATAGTATATGTTCCTTTATAAATGGAGTCTTTATTCTAATCTCTGTTTATAATTCTCTGAAGAAGCAGCTTGGTTTTATTTTGGCTAATAGGAAGAAATGATGGCAGCTAATGATGCAATGAGACTGCTAGGACTGAAGTCAGGAAGACCTTAGTTCAAATTCTTCCTTAAACACTTATTAGATGTTAGACAGATTAGACCCTGTCATTTAACCTCTGTCTGACTCAGTTTCCTCATCCGTAAAAGGGGGGGAGGATTAATACATCACTTAAATCCAAGGGTTTTTACGAAGGATAAAATGAGATACTGTTTTGTAATGTGCATTGCAAAATTTAAGGGACTATATAAATGCTGCTGCTGCTGGCTCTCTTCCTTTTTTTTTCTTTTTTTTTTTTTAATCACTGAATCACCTTAATTGGTTGCAGTTAATTAAGCATTTTATGTATTGTGGAATGCTTTTAAACTTATTTTCTCTTTTTTAGGGAGTATGTAATTTAATTAAACAAATATTTATTATATTATAAGCATTTAGATAAAATATAAATGTGATATTTAGATAAATCTACTTTGATTGGAATCCAGAACGTGACAGTTCTCATGTGGGGTGGATATTGGATGGGATTGTGTCATTGTGTGGGAGGGAGGTCTTGGATGTATTTAGAAAAGAAAGCATCCAGACCCATCCTGTTGAACTATTTCCAAGAATTGAATTATTGCCAGATTATATCTGTCACCCAGATCTCTGTTTTGTTTTGTATTTTTTCACATTATAAGAAGACTCTGATTACTTGTTCAAAACCTATATAGCCTGTTTACCTTATGATATTTACAATTTTCCCTTTATTTCTTCAGAATTACATTGACAGACCTATCTGTAATAATTTTTGAATGTGTAGTTTTCACAATTGTATTTTTAAGTCCTACATTTTTTGTTAACTTCAGGTTTAAAATAGCTTCCTAATAGATCTTCTTCACTCCATTTCTAGTCCCTCCTTTGTAAGCAATCTTTCTTATATATAATTTTTATCATTAAAACCTTGCTGAAGAACCTACAATAATTCTCAATAGCTTACTGTATTAAATGTAAATCTTTCTTTTTGAATTTAAATCCATTTCATAATGCTAGCCCTATTTTATTTCTTTTATATTTTTTAATGAAATTTCTTGGGGCTGCTAGAAGAGTGGATAGAACACTGACCCTGAAACCCAGTTCAAATTTGGCCTCACACATTTAACACTTACTAGCTATGTGACTTTGGGCAAGTCATTAACCTCATTTGCCTCACTAAAATCAATAAATGAATGGATAAATTAATAGATAAATGAATGAATGGAATGGAGCTAATCATCTCTTCATATTCATATCAAGTAAATTCCTATCTTTTTGCCTTTTTTTCCTTCTGGTTTCCTTCATCTGAGCTGCTTTCCTTCCTGTGGTCTTCTTATCTAAATTCTGCTTGCATTTTAGCCGAAGTCACATGTCTTCCAGAAAGGCATCTCTCTCTACTCTATCCCACCTTCAGACTTCCCATACTAACTCCTATAATAAATACAACCTAGAGCACACCATTTCTCAGTTAATTACAGACTTATAGTTCAGTCATGGCCAATTCTTCATGATCCCATTTGAGATTTTCTTGGCAGAGATATTGGAATTGCCTTTTCCTTTTCCATCTTTTTTTTTTACAGATGAGGAAACTGAGGCAAACAGGGATAAGTAACTTACCTAAGATCACACTTCTAGTAAGTGTTTGAGACAAGACTTGAGCTCCAGAAGACTCAGCTTCCTGACTTCAGACCCAGACTTCAAGTTGAAAAATGTCAGCCATGATTCCTTTCCTCACATGGCTTTCATTTGACCTTCAATTCTGTCCTCATATGCCTGGGGAGTAGGTTTCAGGTGGAGGTGTAGGAATAAGAAGCATAACATGTGGCTGTATAAATAAAGTACAAAATAGTATTTTCAAAAGGATAAAAAAGAAAGCTACACAGAATTAGCCCAGGAAAGTTTGAGGGTAGAAATTACTTATTTACTTGTAGGACTCAGCCAAGAAATCTTGGAATGGGTCCTGTTTAAGCTGAACCAATGAACCTGAGAAGTGTAGATGAAGAAACTATTCCAAGAGGGGAGGCAGAATTACATAATGATATGGTGGGATATGGCATGTTGAGTTTGGGGAACAATTAATAGTTATCTTCAGCTGGGACAAAAAAAAAATGAGTAAAATCTGGTGATGTGGAAAAAGTGAGAAAGGTAAATTGGAACAAAATTCTTAAAGAGTCAGGAGAAAGATGCTATATTTTCCCCAAGCAGAAATATGGAAGCTATGGAAAAACAGAAAGGATACAGCTTTGGAATCAGGAAATGTGATAAGATGCTGGCTCTATTAGTACCTTATGAGAAGCTACCATTTCATAGAATTGGTTAATGAAAAGTTGAGAATGGATATGGAGACAACAAGTGTAGATTACTCTTTCTTAGGAGTTTGAAGTTGAGGAAAGACATAAAAATAGTTCAATAGCCAAAGAGAATATTGAAATTAAGGGAGTTTGTTGTTGTTGTTGTTTTCAAGGTTAAAGGAGACCTGAGCATGACCGTAGTAGAAAAGGATCAAGTAGATAGGGGAACATTGAAGATAACATGGGAGAAGAAAGGAGATGGCAAGGAGAATGATGATTAATGGTGTAAGCTTCTTTAAGAAGCTTAAGACATAGGAGGTAGAGAAAACAGAATGGCAAGCTTACTTCTCTTCTGAGAATAGATGAAAGGAAAAAAAGAAGATATAACTATCTTTATTGCTTATTATTTATTCTTAAGAAGATCTAGAAACTTAGAATACAATGTTCTTGAACCTAATCTAAAAATGTCTATTATAGTATTAGTATTTCAGATGTGGCTTTTGCTCAAGAGAGCTCCAATATGATAGTCAAAATTATTCCTATTTGTGTTCTGAAATTTAAAATTTAGCACCAACAAATGCAATATTATGCTAATACATACTTTGAAAATGATTATCAAATGCTAACACTGCCTAGAAAATTAATATTCACAAAGGATTCTGGGAAATTTAAAGCTCTGAATATTTTTGAAGCCTTTTCAGATGGCCTTTGCAGCATTCTTCTATCTGGGATTCTTTTTTTTTTTTAAATCTCTTTTATTTCCTTGACTATCCAGAAAGAACTGAATATAATAATTAAAAATTTTAAAAAGGTTAGGAAAACTCTGGAGCACAAAATAGCATCACTTTCTCACTTACTCATTCTCTCTTCTTTCAATCCCTTTGAAACAGTAGCTGTTCAATATTGTTAATAAGTGCATTATTCTAATGAGAGATTAGTCTAGTGGTTTTTCTGGAGGTAAAGATATGCCATCATAGGACTTCTCAACCTTTCCCTCCCACCATTCTATACCTCAAGAAGACCTATTACTATAGAGCAATTATGCATAAAGGAAAATTTAGAGGCATTATAGAGAGTGACTTCTACCACTTGATTCATATGTCAAGAATCCAAGTGATGCATTTAACATGCATTTTAGTGCCAGGGACTATGCAAAGGATACAGAGACTTTTCTCCCTTTGTTGTAGTCTTTAATTTTTTTTCTTATTACTTATAAAGGCAATTTTAACATTCGTTTAAAAATTTTAAGTTCCAAATTTTCTCTCTCCTTAAGACAGTAAGTAGTTCCATATAGGTCATATATGAGCAATCAGAACAAAGAAATTTAAAACCAATCCCTGCTCTCAAGAAGTTCACATTCGAATGGGAGAGACATCACACATCACACACATCACACACATCACACAAAGAACTATATATTTATAAGAGATATTTAGGGTAAGTTAGAGGTAATCTTCTACTACAACACAGCTTTGTCTAAGTATTGTGTATTAAACTCTAGACTTAGAATAAGGAAAACTTTGATCTAGATCTTACCTTAGGCATTATCTGACTCTGTGACCCTGAACAAGATCCTTATTATCTTGCTAAAAATAGCATCCACTTCACAGGTTATATAGAGGATTGAGGATCAAAAGAAATAATTTATCCCCTTTGCAAACCATAAAGCACTCAGTAAATGTGAGCTGTTATTATTATTCACCAGGAAAGCTGAAGTTCCTTTAGAGCAATGGGAACTACTTGTATCTTTCTGCTCTTTTGTCTTCTCCCACCCTTACTTTCCTTTCTGTAGTGCTTCAATCAAGGGAACAACAGTGGATGATAAGGAAAAAATAGGATTCTATGTTAAATTCTTGAAGAAGTGGCTTTTAGTATTTGTTTCTTCACACCCCTTCATCACAACTAAGTGCTTTCTAAAATTGCTGACTATGGTAATGAGGACATCATTTTCAGCTTCTAATGTTCTTAAACTGAAATTTCTGGTACAATGCATAACATGGCTTACATCAGTGAAAGATTTATATCTTTATCTAAGGTTTATAGAAGATTAGATCTGTAAGGAATTTCAAAAGTTATTTAGTCGTGATTATAGAATCAACAAGTTGGAAGAGATTTCAAAGATCATCTCATCCAATTCATGAGAAAATAATCCCTCTTCTATGGCATCACTAACAAGCGGTCATACAGCTTCTGCTTGAGGACTTCCAATTAGTGGTAACCTATTCTGTTTTGGGCAATCTTAATAGTGATATAGCCCCCCCCCTTTATAATAAGCTGAAATTTGCTTTTCTCCAAATTCTATGTATTTATTGCTCTCTTGATCTAATTCCTTTTCCATAGGAGAACTCTTCAAACACTTGAAAATAAATGTTAATCACCCTCTTAATACTTTTTATTCATTAAAAATAAATCTTATAAACAAGATATATACTGTGTAAAGAGAGTCTCCTATTTTCTTATCCTATCACCCCTCAATTCTCTCAAAAGGTAGGTATTTTTATTAAAGATCTCTACTTCCTTAAAGTGATTAATTCCTCTGTGATGTGGTTTCAGAACTTCTTACTATTCTGGTTCTTTTTCTATGGCTATGTCCCAGTCTATTAAAGACTTTCCTAAAATGTGGTACCAGTAACTTACCTCAATGAGATAGGATTTGAATAGAGATCAAGAACGAAAGATCAAAGAAAGATCAAGAACGAAAGAAAAAACTCTTGTTTTGGATACTATGACCTCTCATCGCTTGTGAATATATAACCTCTCATCGCTTACACCTTTGTAGATACTATGACACCTTATCAACCAGTATTAAACTTGTTATACACTAGAATTATCTGCCACTATCCCCCAAGCTCCATAGGAATAGAAATATAGACACATTTGTTTCATGTAGTACTTCTGCCATAGATTATTTGATCTCATGTATAGTACTTGACACTAATCTCTGCTAAATTAAATATTAATGGATTTGTTGTTGTTGTTGTTTTGGCCTAGCAAGATCATTTTAGATTTTGATTCTGTCAGGCAGTATGCTAGCTGTTCATCCTAGCTTTAAGTCAATCATATATTTGATAAGCATGTTATATAACGTGTTTTTATCTAAATCACTGATACAAATGCTGGAGAGAAAAGGCTTAGGGACTCATTCCTTTTGAAAAAGCATACCTTTCTATTGGATGTTTTAGTTATGTTTAGTAACTTTCTACTGATTCTCAATGACACATTCCCTTGTTGAGTTTACTTTTTTTTTAAAGAATTCTGAGTGGTAACTTAATAAATAGAGAGTTGGCCTTGGAAACAGGAGCTGGGTTTGAATCCCACCTATTGTGGTCATGAGTTTGTTATTTCAATTCTCTAAGCCAATTTCTTCCCTATGAAATGAGGTTAATGATGCTTATAATACCTAATTAACAGAATTGTTATGAGAAACAGGTGAAATAATGCATATTAAGTGCTTATGAACATTTAAACTCTTTAATATTGTTTCTTCTTGATTATTGTTTTCTATGAATTATTGGTTTTCTCCCCTAATATTTTTTTCTGTGCCATAACTATTGCTAAAGCTGATAGTTGGCTTAACATATACAAGTGCAGTTTTTCTTTTCCTTTCTCTCTCTGTTTTTAATTTAAAGTCATCCTACTCTCTTAGCAAATATATTCTTTCAAGTCCTTGTTAGATGTACTTGAGCCCTGACCAAAAGTCCATCATATTTTTTTCAATTGGAAACTAAATTAGTAGTCCCAATTCTATTCCTCCCAGACAATCTTTTAAAGCAGTTATTGACTTTCCATATTAGCCTCTCTCTTTTGAAAACCATCAACACATGAAAATATTACTTCTTCAGTCTCTTGTTTTAGAATTTAAAATTCCTAGAATTTCTAAGTTAGGTATTGCCAAAGGAAAGATCCAAATTTACTAGTAGATTGTTAAATCTTCCTTGCTAATTTGTTCAGTTGATAAATTCTTGTCTGTTCTCTGATACAGACGAATAACTGTCCTCAGCTGTTATCTGAAGGAAAGTCTGTGGAAGAAATATACCACAAAACAGATATTTGATGCAGCTTACTTGAATCCCCCCCAACCTCTCCACGGTGCTTCCATACTATTATTTAATCCTCCCCTTTAACAGATAAGGATATTTAGGCTTGCTAAATTTAAATGGTTTGCCCAAGATCAAATAGGTAGTAATAGAGTCATAACTGGTCTTATGAGTCCCAGTTCAGAATTCTTTCCATTTTATTTCCATCACGATCCCCCAGTCCAACAATCTGTCAGAGAGTGGCAGCTTGTTGTGTTGAAAAGCATACTTATTTTTTTGAAAATGAGGAATGATGATAAACTTTTGGGATTGCATATAGGAAAGTTATCACTCCAAATTCCAACTAAGTCTAAAATAAAGCTCTAATTAAAAACCACACATCACCAGTAGACATTCCTCCCATGGTCATTTGACTTACATGTAATACTGATTGATCTTTTCTTTTTTTTTTTTCAGTTTTTTTTTTCATTTAATAGCCTTTTATTTACAGAATATATACATAGGTACCTTTACAGCATTAACAATTGCCAAACCTCTTGTTCCAATTTTTCACCTTTTACCCCCCCCCACCCCCTCCCCTAGATGGCAGGATGAACAGTAGATGTTAAATATATTAAAATATAAATTAGATACACTGATTGATCTTTTCAATGTCCTTTTAATGAATATGTTTTTCTAATTATCTGATTTTCATCTATTGATTTTGTAATTATTCAACTATGGCTTATTATTTAGATCTGTTTTATTTAAAAATTCTTGAATTGACATTATTCATCTTTCTTGACTTAAAATAAGTCAAGTGGGGTAACTAGGTGGTGCAGTGGATAGAGCAGTCCTGAACTCAGAAGTACCTGAGTTCAAATATGACCTTAGACACTTAACACTTCCTAGCTGTGTGACCCTGGGCAAGTCACTTAACTCCAATTGTCTCAGCAAAAAATAAAATAAAATAAAACAAATAAAGTAATAAAAAAATAAAATTTTAAAAAATATATGTTATACAATTAAGAAACTCTAAGTCGAGGTGATTAATTGCTTATTGTTATCTATAGTTGAGATTTCAGTAGGATTGAACAATAACATGGTAGGAAGACCATTAGAGGAACAGTTAGGATGTCTAAGTGTCCCCCACACTGGTAACTTGAAAAATTCACATATACTATGTTTTCCCTAAAAAGCAGCATACATTAAATTAAATTAAATGTCTCCAATTTTTTTTAATGTAAGAGCAGAGTTTGCAAAATAACAGCATGCTAAGTTATAGTAAACAGTATTTGAATAATATCCAAAATATAATTAACTCAGTATAGCAGCCTAATTATTGTAGGCTTTCCCCTTACCATTCCCAAACTGGGTTAACATTTCTCATTCTGTCTGTTAAGGCTATCATTTGTCTGTCAGTTGATGGCTAGTATGTTTCTTCTTCAGCTTCCATAGCCAAGATTTGTCATTATACTGTGGAGGATTCTTAAGGCTGATAAATTTGTTAGTTTTTACAATATTGTTGTCATTGTAAAAATTATTTCCCCGGTTGCTTCTTAATCTGACTTTACATCTGTTCATATAAATTTGCCTGAGATATTATAAAGACATTCCTCTTATCATTTCTTATGGTGCAATAATATTCTCTTATATTCCTATGCCATAATTTGTCTAGCAAAATGATAGGTACACCTTTTGTTTCAATTTCTTTGTGTTTACTGTGGAGTTTTTAAAAATGCAATTTTACTTTTAGTTCCAAAATTACTTCTTATCTCCTTTAATGGAAGACTGGAATTTGGAACATTAGATTCTGGTTCTGGTTTTGTCTTTACCAGCTCTATGACCTGGACAAAACCTCTGGGTGTCATCTTCCCTATGTATAAAACGAGGAAGTTGGATTAGACAGCATTTAAGGTCCCTTTCAGCTGTAAGAGCTTTAAAATTACATTCTCTCTCTCTCTCTCTCTCTCTCTCTCTCTCTCTCTCTCTCTCCCTCTCTGTTTTTGATACACCTCATTACTTTCTAAAATAGCAATTCTTCAACTATAATTTCATTTCTTTCAAAGAACTTTTGTCTAGTATTCTACACACCTCAGTTTCTCCATATTTTTACTGCATTTGGAGGTGAGGGCAGGAAAAAAAATTAATGAAAATGTGCCTGGAATATAGTAGGTATTTAAATATAGGACTTTGCATTTCAAAGAAATTTGCCAGAGTCACAATAAGCTTGAAGTGAATGAACTCTTCCTTGTGATATTAATATTATGGGATTCCTTCCTGAGAGGACATTCTTTTAAATAGCCATCACCATCTCTATACCTCATCTGAAATACTTATGTGCTGTGTTGTATCACAAATGCTATTGGACTACTCTCTTTCTCCTCCCTCTTTACCATATGGTTTTTCAGGTCCTGTTGCCCACATTTGCCCTTCATTTTCTGTGGGAATGGGTGGAAGAGAATTAGACTTCTTGAGAGTTCAATCACCAAATACTTACTTACATTTTCATTGTTCCAGAAATTTAACAATGTAATGATGACAAAATTAAATAGTCTCTGCTTTCAAGAAGGTCACATTAATTGAGTATAGGAATGGGGCAAGGTATTGATTGAGAGGAACAAAAAGAAGCTTTCACCTCTTTTCCACCTATTTTGCACCTATGGTAGAATTGTTCTCCATTTTATAATTCCATTAAATATATTCAGTTATTTTCTATTTCTTCTGGGTTGAATTTTCAAAAGGATAATATTAATTATTCATTATTATTTGAATATTATTCATCATGCACTGTTGTTAATGTATAAATTATTGATTATGCTATTATGATTATTAATATGCAAAAAGAAAAACCACTATAAAATTAATTTTGCCACTTGTAATTTTTTAGTGCTCTTCAATCATTAATTGGTTAATTTTTACAATATAGAAGTAGGCTTGCAAGGAATTTTAGGCACTAAATATGGAGAGAATATAGTATACAGAGTACTTCAGTCCTAAAGCTCTTAGGGAGAATTGAATATTTCCACCGTAGAGTTGATCATTTCCTGTCCTGTATTCAGTTCTTTTGGTTGTACCCTGTGTAATCAGACAAAGAGGAAAACTTTGATTTATAGAAAATAGTGAAAGACTGCCAAAATTCTATCAAAATTATCCAAGAAGGTAAGTCTGGCTGAGCCTTGACTTGTTGGACTATAGTCCAAGAATAAACTGGAATGTGCCAAAAGCATACTTATAATATTTCTATTTAAGAAAAGAATATTATGCTAACCACCCTTGCAGCAACCAAATATCAATTAAAGGAACTATATTTGAATACAGGATTTTCTCTCCCTGCAACATTTTTGATAAAGATATCTTAGACAGTCACAAAAATGTATTCATTATCCTTGATTCCATTTATAAAAGGTGTGGTTATTTGCTTTATTATTTAATGCAACACATTCAAGAAATACTTTTTAAATTCCTACTCTATATTTAACTAAATGGAGGATCTGAAAGCATTATTTTAGGGGATTTAGGGTAGATGGGTTTTAATCCTGCCTCTAACATATAACTTTGTTGCTCTGAGTAACAAAGTTATATGTCAGAGACAGGATTAAAACCCATCTTCCCTAATTGAGTGTCAATGTCCTCAACTCTAAAATGGGGGAAAACTTTGCTTGTACCATCTTTCTTACAAGTTGTTAAGAAGATCGGATGAAATGATATACATAAAGCATTGTATAAATTTTAAAGGGTTACATAAGTAACAACTCTCATCATCATCATCATATGTAATATCATCATGAGGATCCCTTTATTAATTTTTTAAAGCAATCAAGATAGAAACTGCTCCAGGACAAATCCTGTCTTATTATTATCTTTCTTTTTTCCCCCAAATTATCTATTATTTCTTAATATTGTTTTCTACAGAATATTGCACAAGTGAATGAAATCATAGCTTTTCATAGTCGAATAAAAGGATATAATCTTATTTGTTGGCTCCCTGAAAGCATCCTTAGGACAATTCTAGAAGCAGACAAGACAACTTGGATAATATACACCTCATCTTGTTTCCATGTTGATTTCATTTTTTCCATTAAGGGCTCCATATTTATAAAACTTTTCTTTCTACAGAATTTAGAGATTATGAGTATGTGGGAGGATGGTGGCATCTATTAGAAATATTGCTTTTAAGTTTTTGTTTTGTTTTGTTTTTATAAATCAAAGTTAAATCTGGGTCCTTGTGATCAACAGTGAGGTTTGTGATAATAGTCCAATTTCAATATAGTTCATTGGCTGAGTTCTTCAGTATATTTCAGGATAGTTTGGGGATTTGTTGTCTGTCAATTCATGAATGTTAATGTGTTTCTGATGTACAATCCTAGTCATCAGGTCATGTCTACCTGGGTATTCAGTGGATGTCAAAATATTATTACTTTTATTATTGAGAGTTTAAGTAATATACAGTCCCTTGCATCTTGTGACTGATACTTCTATAAATAGATGCAAAGAATATGTAAAGTGGTACCTCCTAAGGAAATAAGTGATAAATAAGGAAAGTGATGTACAGGATGCAGGGAGAAAGAATCCTTCATTATTGACTATATGGGGAGAAGAGCAAGCTTTCTGGGGGAGACAACATTTCGACCTTAAAAGAAATTGTGAATAAAAGTATTGGAACAGAACAGTATAGAATGTGTACAGATGTTGACAAGTAGTAAATTATGAATGGAGCACAAACTATGTGGAGAGGAATAATATGAGTAAAACAAGAAAAGTTGAGTGGTAACTGTTGGGGCCCTTAAATGCCATGGCAAGGAAATTAAAGCTCATTCAGCAAATACTAAGGGCTTATGAAATGTTTATCAGGATGGTGGTGTCATAATTAGATGTATGCAAAAAAAAGATCCTAGTAAGGTAGGATAATATGGAAGAGGAGTGAATTAATGAACAAAAGAAAAAAAAAACATTTAAGTGTTGGATTTGTTAAAAGCATTATGCTTAGTGCTGGGTATACAAATAGAAAAGTCAGTCTCTGCTTTCAAAAAACTTTCTGGAAGACCAGTTAGCAGCCTGACATATTAGATTAGATCGGTAATATTGCTATTCATCAGAAAACACACTGCTTTCTACCTTATGTGAACCAGAAGTTGCTTTATAAACTTTTTAAAAATTAACCAGATTCTTTGCTAGTAAAATGCAATGTTTTTCAAAAATTTTCCCTGAATAATGTAGAAAAGTCACCTCTCACTTGTTAGCATTAACATAGGGAAGGAAAGACATAGTAATACAATAGGGATTATAACACAAAATGTACATTAGTTTGGTTTTGGAATACAAACGCAGAAATGTGAACCATTCTCTCCCATATGGAGACTCTCTACTAATGTAGCTCTACATTCAGTATTCTGGACCTCATATGCTGATGAGGGTAGAAGCATTAGATTCATGTAGTATAATTAATTAAACAATCAGAAATTATTTAAATACCTTGTAGCTAATACTGTGGTGGCTTCTGAGAAACATCTTCTTTGAGAGATAGGAAAAAATGATTGAACTATCATTCTATATTTCTTCAATATCAATATTAGAATCTACCACAATGTTTGGAATAAGGTAGAAAACAACCCCTGCCTTCTTGGAGTTTTTAATCTAATTGGAGAGAAAAGTCACATATTGTTCCATCATATCCTCCATTGCTGAAATGCTCTCTCTTCTCAACTACATCTCTTTGAATTTTTTTTTATATCTTTTCCTAAATGAGGCTTTTAAAAAAATAGTCAATTCTTAGTATTTTTACCCCAAAATACTTTATATTCACCTGTTTGTGTTTATATTATCTTTCCACTAAGAAAATGTAAGCTTCTTGAAGGCAGAGTATTTTTGCACCTAGTATTGTGCCTAGCACATAAATGCTTAATAAATGCTGATTGAATTGATCCACATTATAAGCAATAAGCCATAATCAAGCAATTTCTAAGATATTTGGTACAAAACTGCAAGTAGTAGAGAAGAGTTCAAAGGAGTTCTAGAGATCAGGAGAAGCTGATATGTTTTACTGGATAGTAGATTTAGATATGAAAAATACCATTAAGGATGTCAACTCCATCTCTTTCATTCTATAGAGGAGAAAAGAAAAATAAAGACACAGTTGGGTCAAGTTTTTTTTTTTTTTTAATTTCAGAACACACAAATAATAATTGTCTGATCCAAGTACCCTGTTTCCAAATCTAGTAGTTTTTGTACTGTATCATGGAAAACATAGAAGTTGAAAGATGTATAGAATTTGGATATTGATTGGGGAGAAAGGAGACAATTCCAGGTGAGGAGAATGAACATTTTATTTGATGGGTTTGTTTTTTAACTAATTGCACCTATCTATATGCAGAACATTATATTCAATAGGGGAAGACACATAGTTTAGATAAGATACAGTTTCTACCCTTATTTGTTTTGCTTTTTTTGGCTACATGGATAACATACAAATATATCTTGTTTTAGTTCATATTATTTTTCTAATAACAGGTTACATGCAAAGATAGTTTTCAACATTCACCCTTGCAAAACCTTGTGTTCTATATATTTTTTTCCTCCCTCTCCACTCCTCCCTTTCCTAGACAGCAAATAACGCAATATAGGTTAAAACTAGGCAATTCTTCTAATCTTATTTCCACATTTATCATGCTGCACAATAAAACTCAAATCAAAAAGGGAAAAAATTAAGAAGAAAAAAAAAGCAAGCAAGCAAACAACAACAAAGGTGAAAATACTATATTATGATCTACATTAAGTCCCTTATAGTCCTTTCGCTGTATGCAGATGGCTCATGGAGATTACTTAATAAGTAACGATATGCAGAAAGGATTTAAAAAGGAGGCTTTGGTAGAATAAAAAAATCAGGAGTGGGTGAATCATTTGGCCAGATTACTGATAGTGAAGGTGTAATTCTTTTTGCATTTATATATTTTTATTAATAGCATTTTATTTCCATTATACTTACAAAGATAGCTTTCAACATTCACCTTGCAAAACCCCGTGTTCCTTTTTTTCCCCTCCCTCTCTTCTCCCCACTCCATTCCCTAACCAGCAAGCCCAACATGTGTAATATTTCTATACATATTTCCACAATTGTTTTGCTGCATAAGAAAAATCAGATTAGAAAGGGGAAAAAAGAGAAAGAAAACAAAAAAGCAGGCAAACAACAACAAAAAAAAGTGAAAATACTATATTATGATCCACATTTCAGTCCTTTTTCTGGATGTAGATGGCTCTCTCCATCATGTCTATTAGAATTGATCTGAATCATCTCATTGTTGTAAAAGAGCCATGTCCATCAAAACTGATCATCACATATGAAGAAGTATTTTTTAAAAATAATTTCTTTTCATGAACATTTTTTCTCATCTAATAAAAGGCAGCTAGAATGTAAGGAAACAAGCTGAAGGCCAAAACAGCTGGATCTGGGGTTTAGTGATCTTCCACTAATTTACTGCATGTGAATTAAAGAATTAATTTAGCCTTTTGAGGTCTCAGTGTGCTGGAGACATTTTGAATCAGTTGGAAATGCAGTCTTTCAACTTTAGGATTCCATTCTATTCTAACTTACAATGTAGAACAATCCAAACAGATTCAAGTTTGAAACACCATTCTGTGATTCCTATCTTTTGCACTCTTAATAATTCCAACCAGACACTGTTTATCTAGGCAAATTGTTTCCTGCCCTTTAGTCATTGTTTTTTCAAATGAGTCATATGTTAAGCTACTCCTTGACATTCTAAGGTAGTTCAATTTGATGACGTGTGCAACAAAGTCAAATATTTTCTGAAGGTATGTAAGAAGTTAAATTGGATTAGAGATTGAGATACTGATTGTTCAGTAATTCAATTCATCCAACAAGCCTTTATTTTAAAATTTCAATTCTGGGCATAATAAAACAAAAATAAAATAGTCCTGCCTTTTGGGATCTTACATTCTACTGCTGCATGCTATGGACATTTGTTTCTAATAAATCACATTCTGCTTCATGAGAAAGGAAAAAAAAATCTGTCTTGGCAAATTAAGATTCTCCTGCCATTAGCTGATAAAACTTCCCCACCTTGGCTATAAAATCAATCATCTAATTTGGTTGTGGCTACTCATTATATATTTATATATCTGAAGATTAGGATTTCTTCCCAAGTTTTCCGGAACTATATTCAGAATAATTTATGTCTCAGTTTAGAATAGACACCAATAGGAATCAGATGAAATAGGTACAAAAAGACACTGTTCTACAAAGTGGCCATACCCTGCCTTAATTTCTGTTGAAGAAAACTCGTTCTGAATAAGAAAAAAAAAAAAGTGTGTAGCAAAAAGCAAACAAAGGAGTTGTTCAGTTTTCCACATGCGATTGGTAACGATTCAAAACAGATTATATTTTTTCTAAGGCCTTAGAAAAATTCAGCATTCATTTGTTTCCAAATGTGTGACCATATGGCTTCTGTGATGATTATGTTAGTGTGTGTCAGTCCTTTGCTGAAAAAAAAAAAAAAAAACCACCCTTACAATGAACATATGATAAATTCAACTTTCTATTGTTCATAATAATAGATAATTGAATTTCCATACTCTCATTTTTACCAAAGGTGTCAGCCTTCTCCTCTCCCAAATATACTGTCAGAGCTACCAGTATAAAACTGCAGTAAGGAAACTGACATTTGAATTTTGTCTGCTATCCTTGTACCCATACTCACTCCACTCCCACTAAGGAGAGATCAAAGAAATACTCATCAGATAGAAGGCTGAAGGGAGCAGCATGAACCATAATTGGAAGATGAAAACTTGGTCATATTGTAATTCACGAGATCCTATTAATTATGGGCAAACAGAACCTAAGCTTCGGGATTGTCAAAACAGCATTTTCTCTTGAAGTAGGTAAGGTCCAAAATGGGATTGAAGACTGCTAATAAAGTACTGTGCATGCAGTCAAGAACACCTAGGCTCAAATATCACCTCAAACATTTACTAATTAGCTGTTAACACTGGACAAGTCATTTAACCAGTCTTAACTTCAGTTTCTTTTTCTGTAAATGTGTAATATTAGTATCTATAGCACTTACTTCCAGGGGCTGTATCAAATGAAGTAATGAATTCTCTTTGCAAATCTTAAAGTACAATAAAAAATATCAATTATTATCATAATTGCTTTATTGTTGTTGTTTGTTATTATTTTCACAACTGTGTCATGCTTCCCAGAAATGGACCAAGTAAAACAATGTTAAAATACTTATAAGAATAAACTCATACTTTATGTGCTTCCCATTTACAAGCCATTTTAAATTGAACTAAAGACCAATGCAGGGAAATTTCTAACAGAAGAACTGACCAGAATAAAGTCTACCCATTTTCCCCTAGTTACTAAAGAAAATGAGCCCCACCTCACATTGTTTTTGTCTTTAAGGTCTCTTCTAAAAGGAAATCTGTCCAAAGGCACAACAGCCTATCTTGTCTTGAATCCTGGCTTAGGTCCAGAAGCAACATAGAGGGGTTCATTTTAGGCCAAAAGGTTAAAAGGATCAGGTGTGTCTTTGACAACTTCCTCCTTTACCTCACAGCCCCCAACTCTTAGTTTCCTTATTCCTCATTCCAACTATGCTCCTAATTTAAAGGAAAATTCCTATAAAAGAAAATCACGGATCATGCGTCATCTTATTTTCAACATTTTACTTTGGCATAATGCTAATTGTATAGTTCAGTACCCCTCTTGCCTATCCCCTCCCACTCCCTCCTATGACTTTTTTCTCCCCTCCCACAATGCTTCTTTCTCTTTCTGCTTCTATTTCTGTCCCTACCCATTACTTTCCCTGACCTCTTCACTGTCTTTATTCTATTTTGCTCTTCTGAGGTAGCATATTTGTATGTGTGAATATGTACAAGAAAGAGAGACAGAAAGAGAGATAGAGAGGAGAAAGAGATACAAAAAGAGAGACAGTGACACAGAAAAAAGGACAGGGAAGGAGAGAGAGAAAGAGAGGGGAGGGGAAAGAGATAGAGAGACAGAGACAGAGGGGGGGGGGGGGGGGGGGGGGGGGGGGAGGGGGGGGGAGAGGGAGAGAGTAGAAGGGAAGCGTTGAGGAAAGGAGGCAAAAAAATCTGTGAAAGGGATAACTAAGAACATGTGATAACATGTATTGTGCTGACGTATTTTTGCAATAGTTCTCTATTGTTAAGAATAATTTCATAAATATTGTCTTCTTTGGTCCTCATAACAATTCTATGAAGGAGAAGCATATACTAAACATTTACAACAAGCATTTACTAAGTGCTTATTATGTTCCAAGTACTGTGCTAAGCACCAAGGGATACAGAGAAAGGGGAGGAAAAAAAAAACCCTGCCCTTAAGGAGCTTAAACTAATAGAGAAAACTTGGAAATTATCATGTTATAAATAACACATAAATAATTATTATTTATATATATTTTTTGCAGATTAAAATGACTTGTCAAAATTTACACTGCTAGTAAGAAGGTAAAGCTTAGGTGGCCTGATTGCTAATCCAGTGACTTTTTTTTTTTTTTACTAAACCACACTGTTGAAGTTTATGTATGTTTTTGTGTTTGCCTCTCAGGATGTTGATTATTTAAAAGCTATATTCTCAGAGTTATACTTAATAATGGAAAGTTCTCTGGGTTTGGAGTCAGAAGACATATTTGAAATTTTGTTTTGTGTCTTATTACTTATATCTTACATAAGTTACTTAACCTTCAGATTCTCAGTTTCCTCTTCTGTAAAAATGAACAATTTTATCTAGAATCAATCTCTAAGGTCTCTTTTTGCTGAAAATCCTACTTTCCGTTGAACCCTTTTTGGGCTAAGGATGACTAAACATTTAATTTAGATGGGACTATATTTTTATCATTATTATTTGTCCACTACTTTAAGGAATCAATCAGTAAGAATATGTAAAACTCCTAGGTGTCAAGCATGACACCTTGCTAGGTGCAGGTATGAGGGGAGGAGAGGGGGAGAGGGAGAGAAAGAGGGAAATACAGGGGAAGGGGGGGGAGGGGGGGGGGGGAGAGAGAGAGAGAGAGAGAGAGAGAGAGAGAGAGAGAGAGAGAGAGAGAGAGAATGAATGAATTTGATTTTGATTACTGGTTCCAAAACTGGAGGAGAGGAGGAAAGAAGGAAAAGATACTGAAAATAAAGTTCATCAGGATAAAAAGGAGATGACTAGAGAGTAGGAAGTAAAGTGAAACATGTTTGAGACCTTTTCCAAAAACGTAGTTTGTGAGAGGTAGTCACCTAGCAGGACACCTGAGGCCCAGGGAAGAGTTTTTGAAATTTTATAATTATAGATTTAGATCTTTGAAGGAATTTTAGCGGCTGTATAATCCAAGTACTTTATTTTAGATATGAAGAAACGGGTCCAAAGTTACACAGGTAGTAAGAGACTGAACAAGAATAGGAACTCCGAATCTCTAATCCTAAACTCAGAGCAGCTAGAGAGGTAGAAAGAGGTGGTCCTGAAGAGACATCAGATCAATCTGCACATGTGTTTTAAGAGAGGCCTAGAATGTCATTTCTGTTTTAGATAAAGTACCTGAATTTTAAACAATCTTCCAAAGAAATTGTTTGGTTATTCAAAGAAGCAATTGCAGTGGTGAGAAATGTAGGACAGATGGGAAAGGGTGCCCACAGGGAAAGAGCCTGTGAGGATTTGTATATATCAAATGAGGGATTTTGGTTTTATGGCCCTGAAATTACATCATTTTGGCTGTTACCTCTCCCATAGATATAGTCATCTTTCCGGATGGTAGAAAAGGTATCACAAGAAATATTAAATCAGTAAATATCCTTTGGTCTCTTTTCTATGGAAATCATCCTCTTACCCCTAGTAATATTCCTGTGTTTAAAGATTATGAAAACAATCACAGACTAAGAAAATAAGTATGTAGGAAAAGTGTTTGCAATGACATTTTTCCAGATTAAAATGATTTTGCTACAGTGAATGGTACTGGTCTTTAGGTTATCCATGAACTCATTCTATTACAAATTCATCTATTTTTCTCTTTAGGCTTTTGTTACAGTCCATCAATCTATTACTTAACATTTATCAAGTTCAACATGGGACAGGTACTCTTCCAGGTGCTTAGTATACAAAGATAAAGTTGAAACAGTCTCTAACCTTAAGGAGCTTATATTCATTGCTCATTTATTTAGTCTCTGAAACTCTTCCATCGACTCCTTTAAATTTGCAGTGTCTGAAATTGACTCTGTTTTCTCCAGATCCATCTTAAATATTGGAATAAACAACACACATGCACACACATGAATAGGAAGAGCTGTCCACTAGTTTTCAGACCTGATTTTTCAGACACTATTAATTAGAAAGGAGGGTATTTGTTCTCCATGCCATTGGTATTCCTGAGCAATTACCCCAAATCTAAGAATCATCCTACTGAATAATTCTTTGGTATGTTTCACATATACTTTCACTTTCTCTTCACCATCTGATGCCCACTTAGTCTTCAAAGTCTATGTCATGTCATTATCTTTTATAATGAATTTCCTGACCTTTCCATTCTAAAAAGACCTCTCCCTCTTCTCAACTTGTATTAACCTTGACTCATACCACTCATCTGGTAATTATCATTTATTGCCTCATCATTTTTGTCCTCTTTTGTAGTGTCTATTATTTTTTTTCCAACTAGGCTGTGATGATAGATGATGATGATGATGATAACATCTAACATTTATATAGCACTTTCAAGTTTGCAAAATTCTTTAAGTTTATTCTCTCAGTTTATTCTATTTAGCAGCTAAATGATACAATAGATATAGTGCTGAACTTCGAAGTCAAGAAGACCTTAATTTCAATTCTATCTTAGATGTTAGTTGTGTGACCCAGGGCTAGTCCCCCAATCCTCTCATCCTGAGAGTAATAATAGCATCTATCTCACAAGGTTGAGTTCAGGTACCATCTTTTGCCTCTCCCAGTACTTAGTATACTGCCTGCCACATAGACGCTTAAATTTTGATTGATTATTATGAAGATCAAACAAGATAATGTCTACAAATATTTTTCAAACCTTAAAATAATATAAATGCCAGCTATTATTATTGCTGCTGTTATCATTATTAATCTTCATATTTTTAATTTCTTCATTTTTCTGATGAAGAAACTGAGGTTGGGAGCAGTTAAATGACTAAACTAGAGATACACAGTTAGTAGCTATCTGCGTCACAATTTAAACTCAGATCTTTCTGACCCCACATCTAATGCTCTGTCCACCATGCCATCCAGTTTCAAGGTGTTAAGCTGGGTATGAGCTTCACAAGTGCAAAGTCTTATTCCCTTGGTCATCCCCAATGCACTAGGAGGTACTCCCTAAGTACTCCACAATTCATCACAGTTTTCCTTGTTTGGGGGTTTACTTATACTTGTTGCTACAACTCCAGATGCTTGTATTCTCATTTGAAAGCCATGTGTTTGAGCAGCTGACCCTGCAGTCAGTGTTGCTACTCTGCATGCCAGCTCTGACTCGATCACTCAGGGGCCAGCTGCTACTGCTACATACGCTTGAAATGTTGTTAGATCTTTTCCAGCTCTAATTTCTTTGATGTGGTAATACCACCGAGGTTACTACTAAGCACTTCATGTGATAACCCTTCTCTTCTTTCCTCCAGTCCTGTTGAGATCATCCTCTTAGCTGTAGGTTGGATGTCTGTTATCCCTCCACTATACTCCTTCCCACCCATTTGACCTTGGTGACCTTGATATGGAAGCAACTAGTCTAATATTACCTGCTTCAAGCACTCTAGAGAATCATCTGAAATCATAAATTCAATCTTTGTGTTTTATATTAGAAGCAAAAAAAAATCCCATATTTTTATTTCATCTTTGCTGAACAGTCTATAAAAAGTTCCCAAATTCTACATACATGCTTCTTCACTGCAAAATGTGATTCTGATCGATGCATCTGAATGTGGGTACCAATTAGTGAAGGTTGCAGCCCATCTATGGCTGTTCAGTTTTTGTTCATGTTTTCCCATAGCTCCTCCATAAAGAAGCTGCCTAATGTATAGAAGATTACTTTATAGGTCTTCTTTATATTCTGTGTCTAAAGGTGGAGTTCTAGCTATTAAATCCCTCCTATTCCACCATGATCAGCTCATCTATTTCAGTTTTCCTTATGCCCTTTATTGCTTGTGGTTCATCACTGAAAATATGCTATAGGTTGCTTACTTACGTTCACTATATATTTTTCTATTGCCTTTTGGTTTACAGAAATCTTGATTTCTCAGAGTGCTTCAAGATTTGTAATCATTGCAAAAGCATTGTGAGAAGAATGTTTAAGTTGAAAAGGAAATAGTTTGGCATCATTAAAAATCTGGTACAATTTTCTAAACACAGACCAGCTTACTCTCTTCTCTTTTCATTTTATTCAATTCTGGATCCAGTTCATTGTTCATTTATAATCCCATAATCAAATATAGATACTCATGGACTACTTGTATTAATTTGTCATCCAACCACATGTAATAACTTGAATAAGATGCATTTTCCATCCATTTAGCTTGAAAAGGGAACAGATATATTTAACAAACAAACCTGTATACATGCATCCTTACCATCACACAGGTGACCATAAGTTCTGGAGAATATAAGATGCCATTTTTTGCATTAATTTTGTTTTACTCTGTAGTGCAAAAGAGAAGCCTTAAAAGTTTTCTTCCACAACCTGTGGTACATGAAGGTAATGAAATATTATTGTTCTATAAAAAATGATGAACAAGCTGATTATAGAAAGGCCTAGAAAGACTTACATGAACTGATGCTGAGTGAAACAAACAGAACCAGAAATACTGCGATAATCAACTGTGAAAGATTTAGTTCTTCTCAGTGGTTCAGTGATCCAAAGCAATGTCAATAGACTTTGGACAGAAAAAGCCATCTGTGTCCAGAAAAAGATCTAAAAAAAAATTAAAAAGAATGAAAAAGAAAAAAAAGTTCTCTTCGAAAAAGGAATCTTTCATGCATGTATGAAGATCATACAAGATTCCTTGATAAATGCAGCACTGAACTAACTCTGTTAAGTGCTCCACTGATTACTTTTTTTTATTAAAATTATATTAAAGGAAGGTCCTCTCTTTCTTCTTCTCAACTTCCTTTCCAATCTCAATTATTGAGAAATCAGGAAAAACAAAATCCCTGTTACAAACATGTTTTTAAAAAATTCCTGCACTGACCATGTGAGAAAAAAGTCTTACTCTGCTGCCCGAGTCCATCATTTATCAGGATGTAGGCATCATATTTCATCATGAATCTTCTGTGATTGTGGTTGGTTATTATGTGGGTCCAAGTTTCCAAGTCTTTTAAAATTGTCTTTAAAATATTTTGTTGTCATAGTGTTGTGTTTCTTCTCACCTCATTCTGTATAAATTTACTTGAGCCTTTCTGGTTTTTACTGAAAGCAGCCACTTCTTCATCTCTAACAGCAATACAGTATTCCATCACATTTGTATACCATATGAATTACCATTAGCTCTTACTCAATTGATGATTAAACATTAGCAATGAATTAGCTGGAGAGGCAAAAGGAGCCCAAGCTAATCTGCTATTGTCATGGAAAATGTCATATGTAGAAATCCTTTGGAGCACATTCCTATTTGCAGCGGACATGCTTATTGTATCAAACTGTCTAACATTACATTGATCTTCACTGACGTTCATAATCACCTAGAAAAGATCAGACTAACAATTCATTCAGGAAAGTACAGACACAGGACTCATAGCAAAGCCTTTTATAGGAAAACTCCATTATAAATTGTCTCACTATATACTACAGGTTTATTTATAGTAGGAGTCCTGTACCATTTATGTACAGTAAAGAACAATTTATCTTTCTCACAATAACACAGAGAGCTGAAAATAAGTTGTCATAATGAGGTTCTGCTCTATTTTAAAGTGTCATTTTCCCCAAACAATTCCAATTGCTTTCTTCAAGCAGAACTTGAGACAGCCTAGAAAAATATATTTGTTGCTTATTTCAAAACATGTCTTCATTTGAAGTTAATTAGAACCTGTAGGAGGAAAAACATCTTAATAAATAATAATAAAATAAAAAAATACTCTAGTGATTTCCATCTAAGTAGTTTCCATGGAAATGGCCTCCATGTCACAAGATCTTTTGTGACAAAAAAAATCTACTTTTTGTGCAGTTTGAAAGAGTTTTTTATACCTCTTCTAAAAGAGGATGCTCACCAACTAAATTTGAAAAAGATTGGAGCAAGTATTTTAAATTTACTAAGCAAATTTCAATTTGGCCATCTCAAGAAGTATTTCCATCAGAGACTTTTTTTTTAATATTTAGCCTGGACAGCCTTTGAACATAGTGTACTCTCCAAAGAAGGTCATCCATGTCAACGTTCAAATAAGTTACCCCAGTTTTATAAGCATCAGCAAATTCCTTTTCAAGTAATACCACACCACATTTGATATAAAAAATCTATATGATTTTTCTGTAGAATCAAACCCCAAATGTTTCCCAGTGATAGCATTTACAATTTAGATGTAGATATAGTCACTGGCCATTTCCTCTCCTTCTTGGCACTCTTGTGAACTTTTGTTTACAATACAGCACAGACAGACTGGTGCCATGGCATGTGTTCTGAGCCTGGCCAGCATCAGTCATAACAGAGCTAATAACTAATGCGTAAATGTATTCTTTCAGTTCACTTAGAAGAATGGGTTATTCATTCAGAACTTTAAGAATGGTCAACTACTTTTAGTT
Source organism: Sarcophilus harrisii (assembly GCF_902635505.1). Lineage (NCBI taxonomy): Eukaryota > Metazoa > Chordata > Mammalia > Dasyuromorphia > Dasyuridae > Sarcophilus > Sarcophilus harrisii. Next base: position 149,020,763 of record NC_045426.1, on the reverse strand, counting down.
ATAATCAGACTATGACAATTACTTTTTTAATGTTCTTAAAAATAAATAAAACTAATGCATATCTCTGTGCATTAATTATACATACCCTGTCTCTTTGAAAGGGGTAATTTTCTTGGTTTATTAAAAGAGATCATCTCCTCAATTAAGTAAGCATTTCAAAGTTAAAGAATACTAAAATTACCTTTCTTTGATAAACTAAAAGACTGAGCTTTCATACTGCTGATTCACATCATAGTCTTATGATGTGGGGAAAATGATGAAATCACTTTGTTTTTCATAAGGGAAAACTGAAGTAACAAGATGTAGTGTTGTATCCAATGCTATTTAACCAAAGCTAGAATTGTAGATATTCCTAATTTTAGACCATCTACACCTATACTAGATTATTAGAGGTAGTATATCAGAGGGGTTAGAGGGTAGTCCTTGGTATCAGGAAGATCTGGTTACAAATCTTGTCTGATAAGACTTGCTATGGGCATGTTTTTTAATGTTTCAGTGCCCTGAGAAGCTGTAAATTATAGATAAATTATTACTCTCCATTAATACAGGGAGTTCCTACTTATGAAATCCTACTTATGAAATTACTTAATCAAGCACTGACTTGTTTTCTATGTCCCGGGCAACTGAGAATACAAAGAATAAAACAATGCCTATTCATCAAGGAGCTGATGTTCTAATAGGAGAAGCAATTAGTATATATATGAGTATATGGGCATCCAGGCAGCACAATGGATAAAGTGCCAGATCTGGAAGAAGGAAGATTCATCTTCCTACTTCAAATCTAGTATCAGACATTAGCTTTATGACTCTAAACAAACCACTTAATCTTGTTTGCCTCAGTTTCCCCATCTGTAAAATTATCTGGAGAAAGAAATGGCAAATCACTTCAGAATCTTTGCCAAAAAAAAAAAAAAACTCCAATGGTATCACAAAGATTATAATGACTCAAGAACTAAAGAAGGGAAAGGGGCCTGTATATGCAGAAATGTTTGTGGCAGCCTTCTTTGTAGTGGCCAGAAACTGGAAACGGAATGGATGCCCATCAATTGGAGAATGGCTGAATAAATTGTGGTATATGAATGTGATGGAATATAACTGTTCTGTAAGAAATGACCAACAGGATGACTTCAGAAAGGCCTGGAGAGACTTACATGAACTGATGTTGAGTGAAATGAGCAGGACCAGGAGATCTTTATATACTTCAACAACACTATATGATGATCAATTCTGATGGATGTGGCCCTCTTCAACAATGAGATGAAACAAATCAGCTCCAATAGAGCAGTAATGAATTGAAGCAGCTACACCCAGCGAAAGAACTCAGGGAAATGAATGTGAACCACTACATAGAATTCCCAATCCTTCTATTTTTGTCCATCTGCATTTTTAATTTCCTTCACAGGCTAACTGTTCACATTTCAAAGTCCGATTCTTTTTGTGCAGCAAAATAACTATATGGACATGTATACATATATTGTATTTAACATATACTTTAACATATTTAACATGTATTGGTCTACCTGCCATCTGGGGGAGTGGGTGGGGGAGGAAGGAGGGGAAAAATTGGAACAAAAGGTTTTGCAACTGTCAATGCTGAAAAATTACCCATGCATATGTTTTGTAAATAAAAAGATATAATAAAAAAATAATGACTCAAGAACAACAAAGCTTGGAAGAGTTTCCTCAGCAACTTAGAAAAATTTACATGTCTAGATTATAGAAATTGTATATGGATTGGAGATGGGACTTGAATTCAGGTTTTTCTAACTTCCTGATCTACCTTGATAGAGAGAGTTGCTTAATTGGAACTTCCTACATGATAGGCCCAATTTGTTTTGTTTTGTTTTGTTTTCATCTCTTTCCAAAGCCAGCATTTCACATATTTTGGAGCATTGCCTTCCAGAATCATCTCCTCATCCTTTGGAACTCTCACTGTCCTTAAATAATCCACATCAGCCATAGAAGCCATAAGAGAATTCAGGAATCCATTGACCTACATGGCAAAAATGTTATATGAATAAAAGCTGGCATGTGAAGTTGTTTTAGTGTAAATTATTTGCAGGTGCTTGAGATTCCATACTAAAAGGTTTGTGAATGTGCTTAGCCAGATGAAGCATACTATCACATCGCTGAGGCCCTAAAATAGCATGCCTGATCTTCATTGATACCCATTTAGGAAAAAAAAATGGCAACCAGTGGTACTTTTATGAATCATTTTAGTGTGTTCTGAATGAGGAAGCTGTTACCCTCAGTGAGATTTTTACCTTTTCTAGGTGGCGTAGAAATTCTACTCTGAATGCCATGTTTTGGAATGATATTGGTGCTGTAGATAGTACCTGCTTGAGGGTAACCAGGACAGTGAGAGATCTCAGGACCAAAAAAAAAAAAACCCAAATAAATCACTCCTGTTTTAAAACTGAATAGTCTTAGAGAAATAGCACAGTGAAATGAACAGAAATCAAACAACTTGGAATCCCACAGTATTCTTAGAGAGAGCTGTTCGCAAATTCAGAATGACTGTGGTTCAGTTGTGGTTGGGTTGTAACACCCAACCACTCTATGCCCCCAAGATGATTTGTATTTAAAAAGAAAATGACCACAATTTTATTATTAGGCCTGCCCTATGGCTTCATCTCATCAGTGGAAGGAAGGGGCTCTTAATCTTTGTGCTTATATGTGTTTGTGTATATGCATGGGTGTGCATGCACACACCCATGTGCCAATGTCCCCTTTGGCAGACTTGTGAAGCCTGTGGATGGACCTCTTCTCAGAATAATATCTTTATGTGCTTAAAATAAGACATTGACAGTAAGAATAGTTTACATTTATATTACCCTATAAGATTTGAAAAGCATTTTGCAAATATCATCCTCACAACAACCCTGAGAGCTAAGTGCTATTCTTATCAGTATATTTTACAGATGGGGAAACTGAGGCACACAGCATTTATTTGACAGCTCTAGTAAGTGTACAAAGTAGCCCTATGCTCTAGGACCGATCAAGAATTTCTAAGAAAATCTGTTAAATTGAAATATGGTTTTTAAAACATTGTGAAAAACAAACAAAAAAACCTAACATATGTCAACTTAAGAACTCCTAGCAGAGAACTCCTTGATGAAGAAAGCCCTTCCACCAATGCAGATCAGCAGTTTGCCTAAAACTTCTGAATTACTGAGTTACTCAGTGTGCTGAGGTTAAGTAATGGACCTGTGGTTTGCTCAATGAATATATGTAAGAATAGAAGTTTGAACTCGAATCTTCCTGACACTAGGCTATGTCTCTCTCCATTATACCAGATTTTTTCTTAGTGTTTTAATAGTGATCTTATTACTTCAACACCTTTTGTTCAGAGTGTTTAAATGGCCCTGTAAGTATTATTATTTTAAATAAAAAAAAGAATTCCCATATGGTTAGGAACTAATAGGATAACCTACATCTGATAAGCAGAGAACTCTGGCATAAAGAGGTGAAATGGAATCCCAAGATGCCTGTTGTGAACCAATATAAGAACCACAAATACCTCCTAAATTCACTATATCCAATGTCAGCTTTCACTTGTCTTCCTCTGTCCAGTATTTCTCAGTGCTGAACTGAAGCTGTGAGGCTGTGTAATATACCTCAAACTAGAAAGTCAAGATATGCCAGCTTCTACTTCCCTTTTCCTAAACCCAATTCCAGATTTCTATTCTCATTTTTTTTTAGAGTGAAGTGCATAAAGGCAAACTGTGAGTGAGTTTTGTTCCCTGACAAAACTAATTTAGTTGGCATCTGCGATACTGGAAAATTCATATCACTGATTATTTACTCACCAGGCACACAGAGAAAGGGGGCTTTCAGTTTACAGAACTTCAGCTTTCCTTCATTGTCCTGCTAAGATTTTAATTTCAACAATTATAATAACAACATGTGAGATTTATTTTTGTTCTCTTTAAGCCACCCAGTAATTATGACAGATGTATGTAGAATAAGTACTTATGAATGTATATGTTGTACATGTGTGTATATATATGCATATATTTAGGCATATATTAAAATATCTCATGTATATTCACATTTATTATGTTCATTGACCCATGTGATTATCTTATAAGTTAGTGGGACAGAGAGTACAGAATATCCTGAAAATTAGAGGGTAAGCATACTGCCTTTTCTCTCCAAAGTGAAATGATCCATCCATCCAAGTACTAACAAAAGTGAATTCATCTTTCACAGATGCTCTTTTTCCTTGAAACTTTTGATGATTTTATTTGCAAATAATGAAACTTTTTTTGTTTTGTTTTTTTCCTTTTTGTATGAGCACTGCCTCATTTCCCCCTCCATTATCAGATGGTTTATACTTGACATAATCACTTTTTTCCCCTTGGTTCCTTGATGTCTACACACTAACAAATTTATAGAGTGAAATATTGATTTCTGTTAACAATATGTACTTTATTTGATATACTTCACTTGGCAAATATGTAAGCACCATTTCTAAACTGAGACATGCAAATAAGAACTGAATTTTGAAAGATGGAATGGTATAAGAGAGTACTCAGTTCTTGCCTGAAATGATTTTGTTTCTTCACCTTTGCTTCTTGGTATTGTTGGCTTCTTTCCAGACTCAACCCAAGTACCACCTTTGTTCTAGAATTCTTGTTGTTGAATCATTTCAATAATGTCTGACCCCATTTGGAGTTTTCTTAACAGTGTTAATTTGCCATTTCTTTCTCCAGCTCAAGGATGAGGAAACTGAAGCAAACAGGATTGAGTTACTTGCAGGATCACACAGTTAATAACTATCCAAAGCCAGATTTGAACTCAGATATTCCTAGCTCTAGGTCTGGAACTATATCGCCTAGCTGCCCATATATACTTTTTATGTATGTCTAAGTACTCAGAGCCTTTCCCTCTAAATTTCTTTTTTGTCTCTTTTTTAGATATTTGCTTTATATTTAAATATGTCTATAATGTTTCCCCATCTGAGGATGAATTCCTTGAGGACAGCAAGTGTTTTCCATTTTTATTTGTATCCTTAACATAGCTAATAATACTTAAGAAATTTTTATCTATTGTCTGATTATATGTAGTCTGATGAGCAGGGTTAAAGTTCAAGTATTAATACTTGCTTACTACATGACTTTGCGTAAGTCATCTCTACTTAGAAGGAAAGAAATAAACATTAATTAAGCACTTTCAATGGGTCAGATACTATTCTAAGCAATTTGCAAATATTATCTCATTTGATCTTCACTTCAGCTCTGGGAGGTATATCTTAATATTCATATCCCAATTTTACAATTGAGGAAATTGAGGCAGATAGTTAAATGACATATAGAATTATCCATTTAGTATTAAGTTAATAGTAAATATTAGGCTCCAAAGGAAAGAAGAAAGAGAAAGAGCTGCAAATAAAAAAAAAAAATTCTGCTTAATATGTGGAAAGTTCTCCTAAACAAAGTTGTACAAAATCAATGTTCTGCTTTGAGAAATTGGGAGAGAGAGAATTTTCTTCACACGTGAAATCACACATCTGGTTCAAATAACCAAAAAAGAAAAGAAGAGAAAAGAAAGTTTTTTATCAACCTATTTCAGTGGTTATGATGATCAATTTAAATAATATGTGTAAAGTCCTTTGTAAACCAGATAAACACATATAGATGTGAGTTGTTAGTATGTTTTTACACTACAGTCTAGCAATACTTTTCAATGCTTGGGCTCCCTGTTGTGTTTATCAAATCGCTTTGAGCTGAAGCAATTAGAAGGCAGAAAATTCCCTTTCTAAAGTTGTCAGATCATTCCAGATTCATGTCTGTAGGGCAGCAAAAGCCAGTCTAAACACTGAAATGGAAAAGGTAACATTCAAATAGTAAGACTTTATATACCCAGTCAGAATGACCTCCCGTCAAGGTTATTATATGTTGCCAGAGAAACTCATTTTTGTTTTTTTGTTTTTTTGTTTTTTTGTTTTTTTTTGCTTTATTGCCATATTTTTCTATAAGCAAATTTACTCTTGGTCAATGCTACATGTTCTACTTATTTTTTCCCCTATCATATATGTGTAAAGAAGTCTATGGCAGCTGTATTTGAAACTGGCTTCTTCTATTTATAAGAGTTCTTTGGGGCAAAGAATGTAAGTTCAGAATTTTAACCCTTTTTTATGAGTATGAATATGTACTCAGCTGTTTTTGATCCAAGTTCTAGCAAACTATATTGATGTGTTTTATGCAGAAGAATCATAAAACTCACATTCATTCTTGTCAGTAGAACTGGTCTGTCTTGAGAAAATGAGATTCAAACCTGATTTTCTAGACTCCAGTGATCTCATGGATACAACTACTCCTGTTCCTTCTGTAGTAAAGACATAGAACAGCTAGATGACATATGTATTGTTACCTTTCACTTATATAAAAGTTCTCACTTCTGACTTTTTTTGGAAAAAAATTATTTTTATTATGAACTTCTCAAACATAACAAATTGACATTTTTTTTTTTTTTTTGCTGAGTCAATTGGGGCTAAGTGACTTGCCCAGGATCACACGTTTAGGAAGTGTTAAGTATCTAAGAATAGATTTGAACTCAGGTCCTCCTGACTTCAGAGCTCTATCCACTGTGCCACTTAGTTGCCCCACAAATTAATACTTAAGAATACAAAGAGCAAAAAAGAATGCATATGAAACTGCAAATTATTATCTGGTTTGTTTTCTTTTAAATATGTATATATATTTAATTTAACATAATAGAAATAAGAGTGTCATGCTTGTTAGTGTCCCCTTATGAATTTCTTTTTGCTCTTTTAGGTTTATTTTTAATCGTTCAATGGACCGCTTTTCTTGTTTTTTCTTCCTTTTTTGTAACATTATCATTACTTCTTTTTTCTCCAGTGAACCCCCCCTCCAAAAAAATGTTTTCACTTTTGTAGTAATGCAAAATAAAGTTATATGTTTTGGATAGGATCATGTCTAAAAATTCTGTTCTTTTAGTCCATCACTTCTTTTTTAAAAGTAGGGACCACATTTCATAATCAGTCTTTCAAAGTCACAATTGGTCATTACATTGATCATAGTTTCTGAAAAGTTTTTCTCTATAGTATTGTACTAATTGTATCAATAGTTCTCCTAGTGTTCATTTCATTCTGCATCAGTTCATAGACATTTTCCTAGGTTTTCCCAATCTGTTAGGTTTCTCATTGTGAAATAATTTTCCTGTACATTCATATAACATAATTTATAACATAATTTGCATTTCTCCAACCTTCCTTTACAACCCTGTTGTAGTCTTCTTATGAATTTTATTTTAATCCCTTATTAATTATCTTGTGGATATTCTCTGAGACTTTTCAAAATTATTTTTGGTGGGTTTTTTCTTTGTTTGTTTCTCCAGATTTGTGATTTAATTAATATAAAGAATTCCCAATGAAAAAAAAAACTTTCTCTGCAAATGATTTGTGATTGTGATACTAAGCGTGGTTTTCTATTAAGGACTGAAATATTAATTTAGAGATAGAAGGTATCTTAAAGAACATTTATTCCCTCCCCATTTTTACAAATAAGTAAAATAAGGCTTCAAGTGTTTCAGTAATTTATCCAACGTGGGAGACCTGAAATTCTAAGTCAGCTTCTTTGATTTTACATCTGGTGCTTTTTCCATTACAGAAATTACCTTCCAGAAACTAGAAATTTTCACTAATTGGCTACTTCTTAAAAAAAAAAAAAAAAAAAAAAAAAAAAACTTTGCTTCCAAAAGTTTATATTCTAAGTTTTCTTGACTTTTAGAACTCATAATCTTAAATCTGAACTCTTAAATCTTTCTTCTAACAAAAACGAACTTCATCTTTTTTTTGAGAAAAGGCTATGGATTTTCCTTATTTCTTTGTCTTCCACTCTTAGGCATAGAAGCATCGGTGAACATATTCTGTTATAGTTGTCCTTGCTTCCTAAATGTTGTAATAATCATCATAATAATAATATACTCTACTTTCTTAATTGTTCTTCCTGGAACTCTTAGGTCAAATGCCATTTCCTGTATGAGACTTTTTCCGGATTCTGAAGTTACTCATGTTCTTCTCCCCATGTCCATCTTCCTCTCTGCTTCTCCAACCTACTTTGCATTTAATTTGCATTTGAGGGGCAGCAGAGAGCTGACGTGTAGATTTGCTTCTGACATATAATAGCCCCTAGCTTTGATACTCTGGACAAGTCACTTAATTAAACTTTCTGTTCTCTAAGATTCTATGTTAAAAACAAAATGCTGACTTGCATTCAAAAAAGGAATATCCTCAGAGTTTTCTAAATCAGTGAAATCACAAGTCCAGTTCCTATATTCTGTATTTATATACCTGTCTATGTTCTGTTTCCCTAGAATGGAATGTAAACTTCTTGAGGACAGGGACTGTTTCATTTTTGGTTTTAATCATTAACAGTATACATTTCCCCATAACCACATAACTAGAAAATGGTGAAATTAAGACACAAGCCCAGATTTCCTGACTCCACACTATTCCACATTACCTTCCTATTATAATGTCATACTTGCCTTTCTAAGGAAACAAATACCCCTATGTTCTCAATAAAGTCAAAAGTGCAGTTCAATGTGACTCTTCCCCCCCCCCGAAATATTTTTTTGTTGGTGTTCTAAAACCTTTAGTGTTTTTTTTTAAAAAACTTTATTATATTTTCATTTAAATGTTGCTCAAAATGTGATGATCTGGCTAACAAGGTACTTGTCCTTTAAAGAGTCATTTCTAAGAACTCTGTGTATCTAAGTAGAAGTATTTAGTCTCTGAATCTTACAACTATATTGAAGGTTCATGTATCAACTGCCTAAACAACTAAGAGTTGAATTCTTATTTAGTGAGCTCATTTAATTATTTCCCTTTTTTTTCTTTTAAGATTTAGTTTATATGATTACCTATCATATTATTTATTTCTAGGATTTTGTTGTCCTATTTTTGCTTGCATGGGGACAAGTTCAAATATTTCTACCTCTGTCAAACCTTAAGCATAGGCTTCCTTTGGAATTAATAGCAATGACCAAGATCCTGCCACTACTTCTTGGCAATTTAGCCTCATTTCATAAACAAGATGTCACAAGTTTGCTCTCTATACTCACTAAGCTTATTGTGTAGTTGAAGAAATGTGTATAGAAATATAAATATCAATAAAAAGAGGCATCAGTTAAGTGCCAATTGAGTAGAACACATAATTAAAAAGTCCCAAATTCCTCATTAAAAAGATTAATGAGTTAATGTCCCATCCTATTACTCTGATTTTGACTCAATTAAAGGAATAAATAGTTATGAAACTAAAATGACATCATGCTTAATTTCCTAAGTAACTGGGGACAGAAATAAAAGTAGAATATCCTTTAAAGTCAGAGGATCCCAACTCTTCAGATCTTCTTAAAGTCCTAAGAAAACTAATGGAGAGGATATTTTAAGGAAGCAAAGTGGCATAGTAAAGTCAGGATTTCCTTAATTTAAATCCTTCCTCAATCAGTTACTAGTGAGGTGAACCTGGGCAAATCATTTAACTGCTGTCTGCCTCAGATTTTTCATCTGTAAAATGGAGGTAATAGCAGCATCTACCTCCCAGAGTTACGTGAATCAAATGAAATGTTTGCACAGTACTTTGCAAACATTAAAGCACTATGTGTTAGCTATCAGTAATAATATTAATATTAGTAAGTCAGACATTATAATGATAATTTAAATTTCTAAAAGCAGTTTGGTGACACAGTCTGTAAAATATAAGCTTGGAGTCAGGAAGACTTGAATTCAGATCAATCCTCAGGCATTTAATACCTGTGTGCCACTAGGAAAGTTACTTAACCCTGTTAACCTCAATTTTCTCATCTGTAAAATGAGCGGAGAAAGAAAGTAAGGTGGAGCAAACCACTCTAGCATTTTTGCTAAGAAAACTCCAAATGCGGACACAAAGAGTTGGATACGATTAAAATGACTCAATGGCAACGACAGAAAGTTGCTAAGTGCTTAGGAAATTTGAGATTGTTGACCTTGGGTCAACAACAGTAGTTTAATCAAACATATTGTTTGATTGTTGATTTATCCTGTTTTACCTCTCAGAAATGCATGAAAATACCAAAGAATCAGTCTCTAAACATTAAAATGTCATGGCAATAGATGGCAGAAAATATTTTTTTTCAGGAGGGCCTTGTTGGGAAACCTTCAGACCATGTAAATTCATTAAGATGAACTGAATTTTGAAAATCTATCTTTATTCATTTTGAAAGAACAATAATGCCAATAACATTCTTGTTGAATCTCATAAAAAGGGAACAAAACCAGGTTTATACTTAACTATCCTTATGTATTGAGAGAAAGCAAAATTCCAATGTACAAGAGGGATTTCTCCTATTTTGTTTAACTGTTAAGGGTCCTTTTTGTTCTGCTGGCATTGGAGTAAAAGATTCTAGACTAATAGTAAAGAAATCCTATCATCATGTTTATATTATATATATAATCTTTTGTTTTATCAGCTAGGCAGGGTCATAAGTCATTTTGTGTTATATTACTATTATCCAAAAACAATGCAAATTAAAAAAAAACTAGAGAAACTATTTCTATGTCAATAATATTATTTTGTGAAATATATTACCAATCAAGCATTTACTATATGCCAGGCATTGCATTAGACCCTGAAACAATATAGATGGAAAGGAAACAATCCTTGCTTTCTAGAACCTTTTATCATGGAAGCATAAAATCTCATGAATGATCAGGGAAAAATATGGAGAAGAAAAAGTAACCTGGACAAAAGAGTTGTCATCATGTTAAATGTATCATCAATGAGAGCAAGAAACATAATATTAAATAAAGACCAGATGATTTAGAAATATAGAAGAATAGCTTAAGGGGGTAGTAAGATCAGGTGAGTAGGGTTCTTTTTGAAGGAGGGATTAGAGGGTTTTTTTTTCCTTTGGAAGATTGCTTATGCATGGGCAAGCTTCTAGAGAGATGCTTAAGAAAGAAGCAAGATTTTGGGAAAGTAGAAAATGCTAGAGTAGAAGAGTAGTAGTATCTTTTTTTCTTTATTAAAGCTTTTAATTTTTCAAAACATATGCATGGATAATTCTTCAACATTAACCCTTGCAAAACTTTGTGTTCCAATTTTCCTGCTTTCCCCATTCCCTTCCCTAGATGGCAAGTAGTCCAATATATTTTAAATATAGTAGAACTATGTTAAATCCAACATATGCATACATAGTTATACAATTATCTTGCTGCACAAGAAAAATCAAATCAAACCAGAAAAAATGAGAAGGAAAATAAAATGCAAGCAAACAACAACAACAAAAAAAAAGGAGTGAAAATGTTATATTGTGAATCACTCTCAGTTCATGCAGTCCTCTCTATAGGTGTAGATGGCTCTCTTTATCACAAGACCATTGGAACTGATCTAAATCATATCATTGTTGAAGAGAGACATGTCCATTAGAATTGATTATTGTATAATCTTGTTGTTGCCATGTACAATGATCTCCTGGTTCTGCTCATTTCACTTAGCATCAGTTCATATAAGTCTCTTCAGGCCTCTCTACAATCATCCTGCTTATCAGGATGATTTTTTTTTTAATTAAAGCTTTTTAGTTTTTTTAATTTTTAAATTTTTTAATTAATTTTTAAAAATTAAAGCTTTTTATTTACAAACATATGCATGGGTAATTTTTCCAACATTGATCCTTGTAAAACCTTTTGTTGCAAATTTTCCCCTTCTTCCCCACACCATCTGGCAGGTAGTCCAATATATGTTAAATATGTTGAAATACATGTAAGTCCAATATATGTATACATATTTATACAGTTATCTGGTTGCACAAGAAAAATCAGATCAAGAAGGAAGAAAAAGAAAAACTGAGAAAAAGAAAACAAAATGCACTGCTTATCATTTCTTACAGAACAATAATATTCCATAACATTCATATACAATAATTTATTCAGCCATTCTCTAATTGATGGGCATCCACTCAGCCATTTTCTTGCCACTAGAGTAGCATTATCTTATGAAAAAATAGAAGGTTGATTTTACTAACTGAGACATATAACTCAAATGCATCTACTACTGAAGTAATAATTTGGAAAGAATGAAAATAAATATAATGTGTCAAGAGGTTACTTAGTTTCATATATGAAAGACATCAATTTTAATTCACTATAAAATTTTCACCTGGAAATAGTGGTTGTTTGTAAAGCCAGATTTTCAGGTGAACTAAAATTGTAGACATACATGCATACCTATATAGATATATTGACATATAAGTATCAATATATCTAAAGCTCTATCTATCTATTCTAATACTACTATTTCAGTGATTTATTTGAAAATTCAAAGAAATAACTACAAATGCTTGGCCATATTTTATCTGCTCTTTGTTGCCAAGTGCTAAGTTCTGGCAGCAGCCATTTATTTCTAAGTGGTGAACTTCCAGGAGGGAACATATTTTATTTGCCTTAGTCTGCCATAGGATTTGGCTAATTCTTGCTATTTGTTTGATGTTTATATTGACATAGTGCCTTTGCCCTGAGGAGCTCCAGGTGCTTTGCAGATTTAGTCAGCAGCACTCATCCTAGCTATTAGAGCTAAACAGAATGCAGAGACTTGGTCTAAATCATCTCATTGTTCATGTCATGGATCACTTTGGGAGTCTGATAAAGCCCATGAACCCCTTTTCAGAATAATGTTTTAAAATGAATAAAATAAAGTATTTAGTTAGGATTGCAAAATTGATATATTTGATATATTGATTTGAGATATGTATGTGTTTCTATCCATTTTTTTGGAGTATTTGAAAACTATTCACTGAATCCTCACTTAGGAAATTATGCCCTAAAATCGCCATATCCTTTTCCAGTGGCTGTTTGCCTACAGAAATACATAAATGAACATGCCCAACCCCTTCAAATCATGAGGCTAGACTTCAGCATTGGTTGGCATTACTGCAAATGTCCTATTAATTTTGCAATTAGATTCCTTTAGAAGGCTTCCTCACAATTTCTACTATTTTCTGGCTCCTAGCATTGTCTCATTGATGAGCCAATTGGTATCCTTTCCTACTTGGTGACAGCTGACCTTTCTTTCTTTTTTTTCCCAATAGCATTTTTCTTTTTTTCAATTACATGTAAAGATAGATTTTTAATATTCATTTTTTGTAAGATTTTGCATTCCAATTTTTTTCTCCTTCCTTTCTTTACCATTCTCCTCTCCAAGACAGCAGGCAATCTGATATAGATTAAAGATGTGTAATTCTTCTAAACATATTTCCATATTTATCATGCTCTGGAAAAAAATCAAAGGGGAAAAAACATAAGAAAAAAAACCAAGTGAAAAACAATAACATCAACAAAAAAGTTAAAATCTTATGCATTGTTCAATTTCCATAGTTCTCTCTCTGGTTTTGGATGACACTTTTCATCACAAGTCTATTGGAATTGCCTTGAATCACCTCATTATTGAAAAGAGCCAAATCATGATGCCCTTTTTCTTAATATTGAAAAAGGTCAATAGGGTCAGTCAGATGGGTATTTCAAATCTGTTCCTCCTAGCTAAAACCAAAAATATTGCAAATCTACTTTTGGAAATCTCTTTAGCTAATTATTATCCTCAGAATCATATCAGAGATTGCCTCTGAGTCAAGAATACTTGGGTTCAAGTTGCACTTGTGAGATATATAGGTTAAAGGACTCTGGTCAAATCATTTAAAGTCTTGGCTCCCTAAGCAGCTCTCTAAGTTGCAGACCAGCAGCTCTTGATGAAGAGTTACCTCACTGAGAGCTATGAACATCACTGAAATCACTCATACTCTCCTCCCCTGACTTCATAGTTAATAATGTAACAGTAGAAATCCTGTGAAGTCAGATAAAAATTAACTACTAATTCCTTAATAGTAATGAAAAGTTTATTTTTATCTAGTTTGTGAAACCCTATATAGAAAGAACCCATTTGGTTTTTTGTTTTTTTGGCAAATAAACTGTAGTATTTTGTCATTTCCTTCTCCAGCTCATTTTACAGATGAAGAAACTGAGGCAAACTGGATTAAAGGGCTTGCCCAGGTCCACCCAGGCAGTAAGAGTCTGATTAAATCTCAGGAAGAGGAGTCTTTTTGACTTCAAGCCTGGCACTCTGCCTGCTACACCACCTAGCTGTCTGAAAACTTAAAGCACTACAAAATGTTTGTGGCAGCCCTTTTTGTAGTGGCTCAAAACTGGAAAATGAATGGATGCCCATTAACTGGAGAATGGTTGGGTAAATTGTGGTATATGAATGTTATAAAATATTATTGTTCTGTAAGAAATGACCAGCAGGATGAATACAGAGAGGCTTGGAGAGACTTACATGAACTGATGTTGAGTGAAATGAGCAGAACCAGGAGATCATGAAGTGTATACTTCAACAACAATACTATATAAGGATGTATCCTGATGGAAGTGGATATCTTCAACAAAGGGAAAATCTAATTCAATTCCAATTGATCAATGATGGACAGAATCAGCTACACCTTGAGTATACTGGGAAATGAATGTGGACTACTTGCATTTTTGTTTTTCTTCCCAGGTTATTTTTACCTTTTGAATCCAATTTTTCTTGTGCAACAGGAGAACTGTACAGATCTGCATACATATATTGTATCTAGGATATACTTTAACATGCTTAACATGTATAAGACTGACTGCCATCTAGGGGAGGGGATGGAGAGAGGGAAGGGAAAAGTTGGAACAGAAGTGAATGCAAGGGACAATGTTGTAAAAATTACACATGCATATGTTCTGTCAATAAAAAGCTATAATTAAAAAAACTTAAAGCACTAGATAAAGATTAAAAATTGCTTATTATCATTATTGTTAGTAGTGGCATTATATCCCCAATACCTTATTGGTATTATATCCCCAATATCTTGGAAGATGGATAAATTGAATAGGCAATAGGCTTATGTTATTCTTTGAAATTGTCTCCCAAGTATTTATTATTGTTGTTATATTGTAGTGACATGAAAAGAGTTTATAATGGCTAAGAAAAACAGCCCAAAGTAGATGGAGGGGAGATTTTATTTGTTTACATTTCCATTTTCTAGCCCTATGATTCAGGGCAAGTCACCTCAACATTTCCAAGTTCCATATTCCTTCTGAATTAGGAAGCATATTTAACTTTACCTTAACTATGTCATAGGACAGAAGTTGCAATCCCTGAAAGACCCATAATAAAGAACAAATGAGATACAGAGATATGAAACCATATTGTAAATTGTTAAATCCTATGGAAATGTAAGAAAGGATGATGGACTTTATGATTTGAGTATTATGATTTTCAATAATGAGTCAGTTACTGATATGAACCTAGATATTATTGATCAGTTGATATTCCAACATTTACTACAGATGTGATACCTTCTCACCCAATTAAAAAATTCCATTGATCAAAAAGCAGTGAAAAAAGAGAATGTGTTACTTTACTTCAGAAATAGAATTTCATATTTCTAGAATAATTTTTACTTTCTTCATTCTTATGTGTTGCTTCTAAGTTGGTTAAGTGATGGCATCTTCCCTGAGTTTTTCTTCTTTGTTTCCCACTGAAATTCATTGGGGTTTTTTGTGTTGGGGTTTTTTTTTTATGAGGATTTGAATTTAAAATAGTTTAATCTGTTTATTTATGGTAGGGAACAGCTTTATTTCAAGAGAAGCAGGGATGTGTTTATTCTAATATCTTCCTGCATTTGAAAAAGAAAATTAAAACGTTTCAGTAATTCAAAATTTCTATCACTTTCATTAAATAAGAAAGAAGCGGTAAGTTAATTTTAAAAGAAAGAGGTAAAAATTCTTTGTTTTGATCTTTGTACTCTGAGAGTTGCTGAGAATTATTGTGACAAAAATATGCTCTAGTTAAAAATTCAATAACCCACTCATTATTTGTATCAGTTTCTTCCCAGAATATGTGGACCAGCATTTTTTTCATAGTCACTTTATATATTTTATATTTTATTCGGAGTAATTTATAAACCCTTAAAGGTCAGAGAAATTTGTATATCCCCTCCTCTGAATAATACCTCTAATTTTCATTAATGTAACATTCATATTCAATCATATTGACAAAGTTCTAGGGATAATCTTGTGGGCCATTTTGTAGAATTATAAATGCTCCAGTGATATTCTTCCAGTCAACCAATACAAATAATTGGCTCTTAGCAAAGACATGTATTTACTAAGAAGATGTAGTAAAAAGCATTGGTTACAAAACATCTCTCTCATAATCTCTGGTGCATGATCCCATAAATGTAGCTCATCTCTGTAGGGAGTGTGCACAAAGTATTATGGCAGGTCAGCCCACCTATGAAGAAGAGGTGTGATCTAAGAAACTCACAATTTTGTGAAACAATGATATACAATACAATACAATATTGTATTCAATTTGTGAAACATTGTGAGACAATTTACAATACAATACAATACAATACAATAAGAAACTCACAATTGTTTCACAATTGTTTCACAAACTCACATAGCCTTGATCTAAGAAACTCACAATGAGCTGGAGAAGGAAATGGCCAACTCCAATGTCTTTGTCAAGAAAATCCAAATGAGGTCACAGAAAGTTAGACATAATTAAAACAATTCAACAACACAAAACAACTATGGTTTTCAAATTGCCACTTTAAAAAACAGCAACAACAACAAAAATCAAATTTCATCTATTTGCCTATGTCAATGAGTAAGAAAAGATATTAAAGTGATCTTTGACCAATTTTTTTGTTTCCATGTCCCTTTTCATATGCAAACTACTCAAAGCATGTTTCCTAGGTCTGGAATGATCCACTCACGTTTTAAAAGAGCTCACCCTTCCTGCTTTTTGTCCCAGTCACTTGTTCATCATATCCTGCAAATTATCCAAAATTAAAAAGAAGCACACTCTTATATAAAATGTTATTATTGCTGTTCTTCTGTATTGGAATACTTAGATAAAGGGTCAAATAGGCAAGTAAATGATGGGGTGGACTTTACTTCAGTTTTCTGTGAAATAGGTAATGAACTCCGTCTTGAACATGTTGAACCAGAGATATTTATGGAACATTCAGTTCAAAATGTCTAATAGTAGTGAAAGTAAGGAAAAAAGCCAATGGCAATATTCAAATCAGGATGTGTTGCATGAACATATTATAGTTATTATTAATAGTATTAATATTATTATTTTCATTGTGATTACCATTATTACTCTCATAGTACTAGATGGGGTTATGACAAAATGGCATTGTGACAAATCACTATCTTGTTGTTCTTTTAAGTTTATTACTCTAAACATCATTATATGGGTGGGTAAAATGACTTTTATATTTGAATAAAAATATTAACCATAGAATCCCTCTTCTTTTCCCTTCTGAGCTTCTCTTGGTGATCTCAGATTTAATTACATCTTTCTGCTGATGCTTCTCAAACCTATCCATCCTGCTCTTAACTTTCTGCAGACCTCCAATCTTTCATTCTCAAGTAACTTTCAGATATCTTGATATTTTGAACAGATATCTTAGATGAAATATGTCTAAAACAAATTCTCTTCTCCAAATTCTATTACTATAGAGGGCAGCACCATACTGCCATTCCCTCCCTTAAGATTCATAATCTTAGAGTCATACTGAATTCCTCACTATCTGTCACCTTCCATTTCCAATATGTTATGCATATCAGCGGATTTCACCTGGGCAATATCACTCCTATGTGATCCATCTCTTCTCTTTTCTGACACTACTACCACTCCAGAGCAAGCCTTCATCACCTCATGTCTAGATTACTACAGTAGACTGCTGGTGACTCTGTCTGCCTCAAAGTTTCTCTATACTCCATTCAATCCTTCAATTTTCCTCTAAAAGTGATTTTCCTAAAATGCAAATACAACCATCATCATCATCATCACACACACACACCCCACTCAGTAAACTCTAATGACTCCCTATTGCCTTTAAGATCAAATACAAAAAAGTCTAGCATTTAAATCCATCCTGACGTTGTATTCTTACATTTATAACCTTCATAAATTTACATTTTTGTGATATATGAAGGTAATGGAATATTATTATTCTATAAAAAATGATGAATAAACTGATTTTAGAAAGATCTGGAAAGATTTACATCAACTGATGCTGAGCAAAACAAGCAGAACCAGGAATACATTGTGCATAATAACATCCAAGAATATGCGATGACCAACAATGAAAGTTCTTCTCAGTGGTTCAGTGATCTAAAACAATCCCAATAAACTTTGAATAGAAAATGCCATCTGCACCCAGAAAAAGAATAAGGAGACTGAATGTAAATCAACACATGCTATGTTTACTTCTTTTTTCTGTTTTTTTAAATCTCTCCCGTGATTTTTTTTGCTCTGATTTTTCTCTCCCAACATTATTCATATTAAAAATAAAATAATTTTAAAACATATTTAAAATAAACATTAAAATTAATTAAAAATTATTTTAACTATTATTAAGTATTGGTGTTATTAATATTAACCATTAAATAAAATTATTAAAAATTCAAATAATTTAAATAAAAATAAATTGTTTTAAATTATTTAAAATAAAATTAAATATTTATTAAAATACAATTTAAATTTTAATTAAATTTAATTTTTAAAATTTTAAAAATAAATACATTTACATTTTCTTACATCATTAAATGACACTGGACTCCTGGCTATTCCATGAAGAAGACACTCCATTTCTTGGCTCCAAGAATTTTCTTTGGCTGTCTCCTGTTCTTCATTCTGTTTACTGATCTCCCATTCTTACTTTAACTTTTAACAAAAATCTCATCTTTTCTTGAATGCCCCCATCCTCAGCCTTTCCTAAATTTTGTGCCTTCCCTCTATTAATCATTTCCTATTTATCCTCTATATAATACATTTTGTTTACATTTGTTTACATGTTGTCTCCCTCATGAGATTGAAAGTTCCTTAAAGGAGCTTTTCTCTCTTGTCTATTTTTGTATCCTCAGTGCAGCGAAATGGCATGGAGCTCCAGGTCTGGGGTCAGGTAGACTCATTTTCCTGAGTTCAAATGTGGCTTTAGACACTTACCAGCTGTGTGACCCTTGATAGGTCATTTAACCTGGATGCCGCAGTTTCCTCATCTGTCAAATGAGCTAAAGAAAAAAATGACTAATCACGCCAGTATTTTTGTCAAGAAAAGCCCAAAAGGGATCATGAAGAATCATACACAACTGAAAATAGCTGAACAACAACAACGTAGCACAGTGACTGGAAAATATTAGACACTTAGTAAATGTTTATTGATTGACCAAATGTAAGCTTATTCTCTATAAGGTCATCACAAGCATAGTCGGAATAACTCTGATAGCTATCTAGACAGCAGCAGTGATATGTACTTTATCCTATTCCCATATAATTTTGATCTCTTCTACATCTTTGTTTTGATGTCTTATATTTCAGGTAGCTTGAAGATTATGCATATATGATATGGCAACATACAGGGAAGGGCTGGAGTCAACTTGAATTGAGTATACTAAATTTTCTCTGTAAGCATTTACTCCCTTTTTACAATCTACTTGTCAACCCTGACAGGTTTGTGCTTAAATCTGTAGACTTGAATCTTGAAGATGAGCTCATGTGGATGGAGTCCCTGGAGAGACTTTTTGATTCCAATTTATATCATAGCTATATCACAGGTTAAACTACTCTTGGTTATTTTAGACAAATCCAGTAGGAGTATATGTGATCAGTTTTGCCTGTTTTATAATGAAACACTTACAGTTTGCCTGGTCCAGAAGTACTTTTATAAGGGTATTTTAAAAATCTATTTATCATATGCTCTGAAAATGTCTGTATATTGTATTCTTCCTTTCCTAGAAAGTGTTAATCTTGTTTCAGGTGTGTTAGAGTTATGGGCCCTGTTAATATCATACAGGTTTTTGTCAGGAGCCTTTCCAGATCTCTCCTGGTACATTTTTCAGTGTCCAAAGTTCACATTAAAATTGGTATTTCAAATGATATCACATTGTTTGCATCCTCAATGGGTAGAGGAGAATCTAGAAAGAATTTAGAACTTTTAAAAATGAATGTTAAAGTAAATAAAAACTTAAAATAATTTTCATAGTATAATAAAATGTTTTGACTTTATCTAAATTAAATGTGCTTAGATTATTAATAAAATTATGCCCATTACTTGTATAAGGATGAAAAGAATCATAAGACAAAATTTTAAATCACAAAAGTCACTTTGACAAAATTTGAAATTAAATTTCATTTTCAGGTTAAAAAAAAAAAGATGGTCATTGCATAGGTGTTCATTGCTTTAAATACATTCTCATTCACCTTTGATATCAGGGTTCCAATATATCTCATTTTCAGGCACAGTTTTTTTCTCTGAAATTCTTATCCTATGGATGTGGCTCTCTTCAACAATGAGATGATTCAAACCAGTTCCAATTGTTCAGTGATGAGGAGAGCCATACACATTCAGAGAGAGGACCATGGGAACTGAGTATGGACTACAACATAGCATTTTCATTTTTTCTCTTGTTTGCTTGCATTTTGTTTTCTTTCTCAGGTATTTTTTCCCTTCTTGATCTGATTTTTCTTGTGCAGCAAGATAACTGTATAAATATGTATACATATATATATATATACATATAATGGATTTAACATATATTTTAACATATTTAATATGTATTAGTCTATCTGCCATCTAGGGGATGGGGTAGGAGGAAGGAAGGGAAAGTTTAGAACAGAAGGTTTTGCAAGGGTCAATGTTGAAAAATTACCCATGCATGTTTTGTAAATAAAAAATGTTTTTAAAATAATTTTTAAAAAAAGAAATTCTTATCCTGGTTATGTCTTACCTAAAGGTGACAAAAGTGTTTATATGCCAATGTGATCTCCAAGATTCAAGCACAAAATCTTCAGTGTTTACCTTTCCTTAGTTCATATTAAGAATTTTATCCTGAATGAATCTAGATTACAATTTGATTTCACCGGGAAAAGATTCCACAAAATAAAAGGGATGTTTAGTGTGTTTATAATTATTTTTGTGGTTCTTCTTATTATAATTGTTGTCTGTAGGCTGGAAGATGCCAAAGTTGTCATGGTCTTATTTACACAAACTAAGTGAACAAAGATGAAAATCAGTAGTTTTTTTAAAGGAATTTATTTTTATTGTAGTAAGTCTATTTATTTTTAATACACATTGCTTAATGAATCATGTTGGGAGAGAAAAATAAAAGCAAAAGGGAAAAACCATGGGAGAAATGAAAAAAAAAACAAAACAGAAAAATCATGTGTTGATTTACATTCAGTCTCCTTAAATTTTTTTCTGGATACAGATGACATTTTCTGTCCAAAGTCTATTGGGAATGCTTTGGATCACTGAACTACTGAGAAGAACCAAGTTTTTCATAGTTGATCACTGCATATTCTTGCTGTTATTGAATACAACACATTCCTGGTTCTGCTTGTTTTGCTCAGCATCAGTTCATATACATCTTTCCAGACCTTTCTATAATCGGCCTGTTTATCATTTTTATAGAACAAATATATATTCCATTACCTTCATGTACCATAGCTTGTTCCCAGTTGTCCTCAACTGCTGGGCATTCACTCCTTTTCCAATTCTTTGCTGTCACAAAAAGAGCTGCTACAAACATTTTTGCACATGTGGGTCCTTTTCGCTCCTTTGTGATTTACTTGGGAAACAGACCCACTATAGCATTTCTGAGTCAAAAGATATGCGGTTTTATACTCCTTTGGACATAGTTCCAGATTGCTCTCCTGAATGATTGGATCATTTCACAACTCCAACAATGCATTATTGCCCCAGTTTTCCCACATCCTCTCCAACATTTATCATTATCTTTTTCTGTCATCTTAGCCAACTTAAAAGGCATGAGGTAGTACCTCAGAGTTGTTTTTAATTTGCATTTCTCTAATCAATTGTGATTAAGAGCATTTTTTTCATATAGCTATAAATGGCTTTAATTTCATCATCTGAAAATTGTTCATATCTTATGATCATTTATCAATTGGACAATGACTTGATTCTTATAAATTTGACACAGTTCCTTACATATTTTAGAAATGAGACCTTTATCAGAAATACTGTCTGTAAAAGATTTTTTCCCAATTTTGTACTTCCCTTTTTAATCTTGCCTCTGTTGGTTTTGTTTCTGCAAATCTTTTTAATTTAATGTAATCAAAGTTAACCATTTTGCCTTTCATAATGTTCTCTAGTTCTTTGGTCATAAATCTCCCTTCTTCAAAAATATTTTAGGTAAATTATCCCTTGTTCTCCTAGTTTATTTATGGCATTATACTTTATATCCACACCATGTATCCATTTTGACCTTATTTTGGTATGAGGTATGAGATGTAGGTCTATGCTGATTTCTGACACATTATTTTCCACTTTTCCCAGCGATTTTTGTCAAATAGTAAGTTCTTATTCTAGAAGCTGGAGTCTGAGGATTAATCAAATATCAGATTGCTATAGGCCTTGATTATTGTGTCATGTATATCTAATCTATTCCACCGATCCACCATTCTATTTCTTAGCCAATACCAAATATTTTTGATTACTGCTGCTTTATAATATAGTTTTAGATCTGTTACTGCTAAGCCACCATCCTTTGTATTTTTTTTTCATTAATTCCCTTGATAGTCTTGACCTTTTGTTCTTCCAGGTAAATTTTGTTATTATTTTTTCTAGTTCTGTGAAATAATGTTTTGAGAACTTGGCACTGAACCGGTAGACCAATTTAGGCAGAAGAAAATTAGTAGTTTTATTGGATAATTTCAGCTATGAAACTGAGAGATGTGGCAGTCAAGAAAATGATTCTTACTTCTTTTTTAAAGATATGACAGCCACTATCAGGGTACCTATCATTGATTCTCTATGGAGAAAGTAGGGGTACAGTATTTATTAGAACAGAGATATATGACTTTCTTTCCCTTATTGCCTTTCTTGAAGAGTTTTCTTGGATTTCCAATTTAAGGCACTATTTGCAATGCTTAGAATGGATTTATTTTTTTTTTCTTTGCAGCATGGAGCTTTTAAATGAATGACTAATTCTGTTATTGTGATTGTTTTTTTGCATTGTAAAAAATATAGTAAGGAAAAAATGGTAATCACTAAAGGAATAAGCACCCAGAGTTTTACTTTAAAAAAATTAAATTAAATGACAATGTATTTTTCCTGTCTTTGAGGTAAACATGAGGGCGGGAATAATGGGAAAAGACATTCCCAACATGCTATAATTGTTAGCAAAGGGAAAAATATTTTTAGTTAGATCTTTTAAAGTCCCCTTACCACCTTTTTAAAATACGTAATATTTGATTTTTTTCCAATTATATGTAAAGACACTTTATTACATTTAATTACAAGTAAAACATTCATTTTTGTGTTCCAAATTTTTCTCCTTTCTTCCCTTCTCTTCCCTCTCCCCAGGACAGCAAGCGATCATTGGATCATTGTATTGCTGAAAAGAGTTAAATCTACCATAGTTGACACCCTCCCTTTTCTTCCTTTTCTTCCTTCTTGCTTTCCTATATAGTAAGACAGATTTCTACATCCAGCTGAATTATATTATTGCCTCTGAGTTCCAATTAGAGTAGGTTCCATGCGCTCCCCTCCCTGCTTTCCTCATTTCCCCCTCCACTCTGAAAGTCTCTTGTAGGTCTCTTTTATGTCACATAATTCATTCCATTTTACCTTTACCTTTCTCCTTCTCTCAGGCATTCTTCTTTCTCCTCTCTTAATTTTATTACTTTAGATAATCATATTATCATGTTCAACTCACACTTCTGTTTTCTGTATCTGTGTTTGACTGATTCTTGATGTCTCATACTGTCATCATCTTCTAGTTGTCTAATTCAAAGTTTTAAGAAATTATTTTCTTCTGTTAACTTCTGTACCTCCTTTTCCATTTTGCCAATTCTATTTTTTAAAGCAGCTGTTTTCTTCGGTCAATTTTAGTACTTCCTTGTCCAAGCTCTTGATTCTTTTTTTTTTTCATAATTCTCCCATATGTCTCATTTCTTCTCCTAATTTTTCTTCAACCTCTTTTAATTTTTTATCTCTTTCAAGAGAACCTTTTGAATTTAAGATCAATTCATATCCCTCTTTGAGGCTTCATATGTAGACATTTTCTAATTACTATCTTCCTCTGTATCTGTGCTCTGATCTTCCTTTGACCATAGTAGCTTTCTATTGTCAGGGCTCTTTTTGATTTTTTTGCTAATTTTAAAAAGCTGAGTTATTCTCTTGAAGTCCCAGGGGCACTGTTCTTGTACTGGAATCCAGGGCTTTCCATACTGGGGTCTCAGATGATTAAGACCTCACCACTATTCTGGGATACCCCAGATTACTTGTACCTGTTATACAGGAGTCCCGGGGCTGGCAATTTGCCTTCCACTCTGGGGCTGGAGCGCATGCTGGGCCACTAGCCTGCTAAGCCAGGACCAAAGAATCTTGGTTGCTGATCTGTGCTTTGGCTAAGAGACTTCCACTGGCATACCTAGATACCATCTGCACTCAACTGCACTTCCCTTTCACCCAAGAAAGATAGATCTTTCTTAAACTCTTTCTAAGTTATATTAAGTTGGAAACTTTATTCACTCCATCTTTTTGTGGGTTTGGACACTTAACAATCTGTTTAGACACTTAATTTAACAGTGTTCTGACTAGGAAAAGCTCAAGCAACTTCAAGCAAAGCAATGGCTTTTCTCTACTTTCTCTCTTATTATCTTTTTTCTAAGTTTTACTTTCTGCTTTCTGTGTAAATCTCTTAATTTTGTGAGAGACAGCATGGCACAATGGAAAGCATGATAGATTTGGAATTAAGGAGCCAGAGCATCTGGCTCAAACCCAGTTCTGCCCCTTTGCAACTCTGTGATATTAGACAGGCCATTTAGCCTCCATGGCCCTTGATGTTCTTATCTATAAAATAACATTGGACTACTTGACCTGTAAGGTCTCTTATGTCTATAAATCTATGAACCTATGATCTCAAGTAATAAAGAACAGAAGTAGCAATGAGTAAAAAGAAATCCAGAATCTACTATTTTAATATGTCTAGATAAATCTCAGAAAATACAACACCGTGATAAGTTTAATAAACTGATGGCTTCATTTTTCCAATAGTTCCTTCTTTCCTTTTCTGTAAAACATTGTACTAAAATTAATAAAAGAGTCAGTGTGTTTGGATTCTATCTGCTTTTCCTGATAAGTAACTTAAGTGTCTACTCCCAGAAGAGAACTAAAAAGCTACAAAATAAATAATCAATCTTTGAGTAGCAGAGATTTAAAAATGTAGCTATGATAACCACTTTTAAAAGGGAATAATTCCATGTATTCATTTTCAATTTTCTTCCTTAAGAAATATCCCCCCCAAATATTCCTCTTTTTAAAAAAAATTTAAAAATTTTACTTAATTCAGGAAACATTTATTAAATGCCCACTCTGTATCAGACATTGTTGATTAAGTTTTGACTTTTCATCAAACATGTATTATGGTATATATGCTGTCTGAGAGGATACATTGAATATGATTTCCTGTTTGGACTATTTTTAACATTTTTTCTTATTGTTACATTATCTCTGGGAAATTCACACAATTCTTTCATCAGCTACCTTTGGTTTTCTTCCTGTTTATTATAATATTTACTTACTTTGCTTCCTTTTGTCATTTTACTCATTTACATTTTATTGACATTTACTCATTTATTTCTATTTTAAGGATTATTTCTCTTAGTTTATCTTCTTCAACCCGGGTTTTTCTTAACTCTTTTTCTCTTTATATGTTGTTACATTATCTTTTTTCTTGTATTCTCTGTCACTTTCATTCATTCTTTGACCTTTCTCTCCTGATATGTAAACCTCTGAGCTTGAGATATAAACTTCTTCAAGTCCAAAGAGTAATGGCATTTTATATGAAAGTGTCTAAAGACATAAGCTAATAATTGAGAAGCACTGTGTGTATAAATATATATATATATATATATATATACAAACCTATGCACACATATATATGTATGTATATGACTAGAATTTCTGAAATAGTAACTGATTCAGCAGGTTCTGGAAAGACTGCAGCAGATATTTGAGAAGGGACATAACTAATTCAGATAGCATTATAGTCTTAGTCCCACAGTTAATTGATAGTGGGAAAATCTGCAAGTTAATGTTTTAAGTAGGTTACTGGATTCTTCCAAACTGACCATAATAAGTAAGAACAGGCCATCCTGTGGCTTCAGACATCTATCTCTATTGTGATTTGAACATAATCCTTTTGGAACAGATTTCTAATTTGTTATTCCCCCCTTTGCCTGCCTTGTTCTTTATGCAGCCATAAAGATTTTTCTACACAGACTAACATAGCCAATTTTTTTTCCTTCTCATATTGGCTTGAATCAAGTCCAGAACCAGCTCTTGGCAATTGGGTCCTCTGAGCTGTTCTCAAAAATAGATATCAAGACAGCAACTCTCAATGTCAGACTTAAAGCTGAACATCTCTAACAGAATTTTTATATGTGCTCTTCCATGTCTCTGTCCAAAGACATAGAGAGCAATTGGCTGTAAATTCAAAGGAACTGCAGTCTTTGATAATGTTTCCCTTCATCTTCCAATGTCAGTAGGAGGAGTTTCAATCCAGCCCTGTAATCCCCAAGCTTCTTTTGTCCTAAAATGAAGCTGGCTTAACTAACATTTGTCTAGCTGTGTAAGTCACAAAGCTAAATGCTAGGGATGTAAAGTATCAAAAAAAATGTATTTCACTGGGAAAGAAATGCATAAGCAGACAAATAAAAACAAGATAATTTGAGGAGGAAGAGAGAGCACATATTTGGGATAAGAAAAAAGATCCCTTAGAAAGTCTGACTTGAGTGTTATAGGAAGCTTGGGATTCTGAGACAGGAAAAATGAGGAAGACAGTCCATTCAAGGCAAGAGGGACAGTCAATGCAAAAGGATGATGAAGTGCACAAGACACAGAACTTTCATCACTGACATCCTTATCACTGTGTACAGTTTTCTCTGTGGTACAGTGTTCAAGGTAGTAATGTCATTTCCATATTTCCATACATATCTTGAATATGCTTCAATATTTACTTTCCATCAGACAATATTTGTAGAACAAAAATATAATCATTTCCTGCTCATATGCTTAGTGTTCAGGATTGTATGTTTAAATTTCCAAGACATCCATTGGTTTTATAATTGAGAATACAAGAAATAGCTGAATATTTCCAGGGCCCAACCTATTTCTTCTGTCCAAGGCTTAATGTCATAGCTGTATGACTCAAAGATAGATTAACCTAAAAACCCTGTGGATATTTTGTTTTGTTTGTTTCACACTCATTACTTGGGTATTTTTTTGGTGGTGCATTAATATGAATGTTTAAATAGGAAGGTCCTATCCAAGAAGCATTTCATAAAGTGATGGGTGAGCTAAGCATGCCTGACATTGTGCCTTGGGAATTTTCCTACAATGAAATGGTCTGGCTTAACCAGCTTGCGGGTGGGCAGACTTCCATTCAGACAGATGGGAATGTGGATGAACAGCCAGGAGACACATGGATGTGTGGCCACTGAGGCAAGCACCCAGCTAGAAAAGTCATAGCAGCTGTCCCTACTAATCTCAGCTGTCTGTATGAAAGGGCATCTGTCCTTGCTAACCTCATCAACTAGATTATTTACTTATTTGTAAAGTTAACTGTTTTCCTAAATAATTTGAAGGAAATCTGGCATTATTCTATAATATGAAAACTCAAGGCAACCTCTACATATGATATGTAGAGAGTTAAGCCTTGGAGTCATGATGTCCCACATTAAAATTCTGCTTTTTGACATGTTCTGGCTCTGAGATCCCAAACAAGTTACTTAACTTGTTGATGTCCAACAGAATTCTCTAAGACTGTAAGTAACAAATGAATTGCATATCTGCATTGTTTGAAGGAATTCCACGCTCTGAAAAGGGAAGGAATTTAAGACAAGGAGACCAATTTAGAAAGCTTGTTTGTTGGTACATGACAGTAATCATGTAGATTGTAATAGGTGTTGTGGCTTTGTGAGTGGTAAGAAAATATGAGAAAAGTGTGAAAATAGAAATAAGATTTAACAGCCTGGGATGAGTGAAAGTGAGAAATCAGAAACGACACTAGGATGTTGACCTTAGGTAACTAGAAGAGAGTGATTGCCCTTGATAGTAGGAAAATTCAGAACAGAGGAAAGATTGGGGAAAAGATAATGAGTTTCAATTTGTCTGTGTGGTTTAGATGCCTGTAGAATATGCAGTTTGAATCGCCCAGTTGTCATTTGGTATTTTGGGGATGAACCTCATGAGATGGTTACTATTTAGAAATTTTGGAAGTCATCTACATTATCTATGATGATTGAACTTTTAGAAGATAATGAGGATCAACAAATGGAATAGTATATTGTCTTCAAGAGATGGATGACTCAAGACTGAGTTTGGGGAAAGTTGACTGACTTGGAAATAGAAACAGCAAAAGAGGCTGAGGAATGGTTAATGTGGTGGGAGGAAGAGAGAGCATTGTCATAAAAATCCAGAGAGGTATTTCGGGTCCTACAGAGAGTTCAAGAAGCTTAAGGATTGAGGAAACGTCTGATATACATTTGGCATTTAAGTGATCACTGGTAACTTGAACAAACAAATATCAGTTGAATGATGAAACTAGCTTAAAGTCTTTAGAAAAGTAAGAACAGAGAAAGTTGAAGGTCATAAAGATGGCTTTCTCCATGATAGTTTTCAGAGATGGGAGTATCTATTGAAGATTTTTAGTTTAGGAATTGAG
Source organism: Sarcophilus harrisii (assembly GCF_902635505.1). Classification (NCBI taxonomy): domain Eukaryota; kingdom Metazoa; phylum Chordata; class Mammalia; order Dasyuromorphia; family Dasyuridae; genus Sarcophilus; species Sarcophilus harrisii. The sequence continues at coordinate 148,991,968 of NC_045426.1, read as the reverse complement.
AATCAATGAAACGATCCCCAAAGCAACCATATCATTTTAGTATTCTCTTCCAGCAACTTCTACATTAACTGAAACTTGTGTTAAGCTTTAAAAAAAAATTAGCAGACACAATGGCTTTTTAACATGCACCCATAATACTTGATACATGTGAACTCTTTTCCTTTATTGAAGTGACTAATTCCCTTCAGCCTTGGCCAACACCTGAGTACAGGGCAATTTGTTTCAGTGTCACTCAATGACGCAAGCACTCATGGGCATTAATTCAAGTTGAGCAGCTGGCTATTAATTGGAGAAAACTCCTCTCTCCTTCCCTCTCTCCTTCCTCCTCCTTCTCCCTAACTCTCTCTGTCTCTCTCTGTGTGTCACTCTGTGTCTCTTTCTCTTCTTCTTTCTCTGTGTCTCTCCATCTCTCTCTGACTGTTTCTCTGTCACTGTCTCTTTCTCTCTCTCTCTCTCTCTCTCTCTCTCTCTCTCTCTCTCTCTCTCTCTCTCTCTCTCTCTCTCTCTCACACACACACACACACACACACACATACACACACACACACACACACACACACACCCCTCCATCACAGCATGATCTGATTCAGCAGATCTTTTTCACTTTCCTCCTTTCTATGATGCCAAAAGAACAAATGTAAATAACTCTTACTTAGTACTGCCTGTCATGGATTATAAATTAGCTGGCGGCAATAGAAGGACTGGTTGCATGAAAGGTTTCTGGACTGCTCTTCTCTATTGATTTTCATTTCTAGAAAAGGCATGGAGGTTTCTTTGTTAAGCTCCTAATTAAGCCCAGTGGAAGGCAATATTCTAGTTTGTCTTTGTTCCCGAAGCACAGCATTCCGGGTCTACTGCACTCAAGGCGTTGGCCCTACATGAATGGCTGGTGACGATGGCAATGTGCTTCTGTATCTTGATCCACTGCTGTTGTATTTTAAACAGAACCCCAGGACATGTTTGTTCAATTAGTCTTTTATAAACATAGAATGTGTGTGTAGCACCTGTGGGGGGAAGGGGGAAGAATGCCAAGAAATCTGACAGATGCCCTTTTTTAATATTTAAAATAGGAATTTAGTTTGCAGAAGTTACATATAAAAAGTTGGAGGAAATTTCCCATATAGTTAAATTTGGTGCAAAAAAAAAAAAGACATATTAAACCTTTGTAAGATTTAATGCTGAAACTGGTTAATCTCATGGTCTTTGTTACTAATGAAAATATGCTAATCATTTTAGTATTGTTACTGTTGTTTGAATATTTAATTTTTCTCAATGGTGAGGATCACCTTGCATTCCTCATTTGAGGATTTTTCTCAAAGGTCCTTCCTTAGAGAGACAGGTGCATAGTATAATATATGATGTCTCATTAGAGGTTAAAAAACAAGGAGAAGGGAGTTAGAAAATTATAGATTTAGAGCTGGATTTAGATTTAGAGTCTGCTCACAAAGATTGGCAGGGAAAAAGGAGAAGAAAGATATAAAGCCATAGCTAGAAAGAAAGTAGGATCTTTTAAAGGGTTTTTTTTTCTTCTTAAGAAGTGGGAGACAGATCCATTTTAAGGCAGCAGAGATAATAATGATTAGGGAGAGGGGTGATGATAATAAGGAAGATTTGCTGGAAAAGACAAGAGGAGATGGGATCAAAAGTAGTTGTATAGGGGACTATGTTTCTTTATAGGATTTTTATTTCTAGAGCTGGGCAAATGTTTATTTGCTGAGTTCCTAATTAAGCAAGAAGAAGGCAATATTCTGGTCTGTCCTTTTTAAAAGAATTGTTGATATAAGAGACAAAGTCAAAATTTGTGTACATGGTCATTTACCCTGTCTATAAAATACAGCAAGAACAAAGTGCCAAAATGGCATTCTATATACAATATGGATATCTTTTTAATGAAAACTTTTTTTTTCCTTGTCTGGATTGTTGACCAAATACAAGTTTGAGATTGAACTCCTACAAAGTAAATATGTATGTATTCTCTATATCTCAGGAGCAAGAGAATAAAGAAAATAATTTTTCAAAGGGAGGCAATTAATGTTTATTATATGTAGATGCAAGCAAATTTTATCTTCATTGGAGAGAGTTGGGAAAGGGAAGCTATTTGTATATATTGTTTTTTTTTTTTTTTCTGAGGCAATTGGGGTTAAGTGATTTGCCCAGGGTCACACAGCTAGGAAGAGTTAAATGTCTGAGACCGGATTTTAACTCAGGTCCTCCTTACTTCAGGGTTGGTGCTCTATCCACTGTGTCATCTAGTTGTATATTCTTTAACTTATGAATTGGAGAGAGGCTGATCTTTAAATTTCCTTTTATCCTTATTAATATGTTTTAAGAGAATAGCCATGTCCCTAGCATGTGTTAGCTATGTAAATTGAGTAAGTCACTTAATTTCTAAGTGACTCATATCCTATAAATTATACACTGTGACTTATAAACAAGTTGCTGATATGTATTGCAAAGGGAGTTTCTTTACATCTGCAACCCCCATCTCTAAAGCCTATCCATCTATTTTAACATTACTATGCTAAAATCTTCAGAAAATCTATGCTTTGATTTCCATTAATTCCTTAGATATCCATTTTGAAGGGAGTACCATTTACCTGCCCATTTTGGGGGGCCCTTCCCTTATTTTCAATTTTGCCAGAATTGAAGTGGATTTGAGCATTCCAAAGAGAAGCACAGTATGAAGGAAATAACATATCTCCAAAAGAAAACAAAATTCCAACCAACCCCAACTTGAGACTGGAGTCTGAATGAGTTTCAGCTGCAACTCAAGAAGCTGTCTTCAATTTGTTCTTCTCAAAAGTGTCAAAATATAGAACTCCAAGGCTAATGAAAAGGCCTCTGAAGCAAAATATATTAAACAGTAAATGGGATGTTATTCACAGAGGTTGGGAACAAATCTCCCACAGTGTTTAAAGATGCTAATTGATCATTTTTCTCACATTTTTATTCTCAGATGCAGTATGATAAAGTGGATAGAACTCTTATGTTCAAGATCCTGCCTATGATATATGTAGGTTATCTGATCAGGGTCCAGCCTCAACATCTTAGTGTCCTAAGTAGTTCAGTCAGTCAAAAGGCATCTGTTAAATGTTTGTTATGTGCAAGATTCTGAGAATACAGACAAAAAAGGAGAGAGGGGGGAAAAGGAAGGGAGAAAGGAAGGAAGGAAGGAATAAATAGTGAGAGGGAAGAAGGGAAGGAGAGAAAAGGGAGAAAGGGAAGAATGAAGAGAGAGAAAGAGAGGAAGAGAAAAAGGGAGGGAGAGAGAGAGGAAGGGGGAAGGAGAAATGAAAGGAGGAGGGGAGGAGAGAAAGCTTCCTTATTTATTATTGATTTGCATCAGAGGAGGCAATTTCCATACCCACACAAATGAAATCACAGTGCTGTTTTAAGAAAAGAAAGGATTTATCATCTACAGCACTGTTAAATGGGTCAGGATGTCACTGGATCTCAAATCTGCCACTTTCTTTGTGTGTCCAGGAAATAGAGAATGAGCTAGGATCAGATGATAAAATAAAAAGAAGCTAGAATTTGGGGGATGTATATACACACACACACACACACATAAGTGTGTGTGTGTGTGTGTGTGTGTGTGTGTGTGTGTGTGTGATTACCATTAAGCACACAGAACAAATCATTGTGTGGGTGCTTATTGTTCCAGGGTTTACAAAGGGTTACATTTTCTTCAGATTGGGGGGAAATGGCTCCCAATTCATTGTACCAACTTAATGGGCAGTTTGGCTCCAACAGAAACAGCCTGATTTAGACAAAACATGTTGGTTGTTGAAAGTTAAGAGACCTCAGAATAATTTTTCTCCTTCCATTTAATTTTTTAGGACTTAAGAAATCCCCTTCTTTTTTTTTCTCTTAAGAAAATCATGTTTCTTTGCTGCTGTCAAACCTCAGCATGGAGTATGAACCTCACATGTTTAGACAGCAGCACCATGTTAGACATTGACAAAAAAGGAAGAGAAGGAGGGGGGAGTGGTAGATGTCAGAATACTACTGAGTGCCTGCACAGACTGAAACACAATTCTCTATACTGCTCCAAGCCAAATATGTAAGGAATGCTACAGGGTAAATGTAGACTGACTTAACCAGTCAAATCCTTTTTTAAAATGAACCGTCCTGCGTAACTGACAGCCTTTGAAAATTTGAATGAGGGCTGGGGGATGGGGAAAGCAGGGAAAGAGCCCATGACTGGACTTAGAGCGTTGGCAGATTTAGGTCAGCTTTGTCTTTACCTAGTATTTTTTTTCTTTTGGATTTAAGGGAGAAGCAGGATACGTAGAGTGACTTGTATAATTCCCTGGGACCCAAGTACTTTTATTTAATGGGAAAAAGTATTTCATGGAAAACTTTACCCACGTTCTGTCTAGACATATATTTTTCTGAGGAGGGAAACACAAAAGAACTTTGGCTTTTTCATCATATTCAAGGAAATAGCTTTTAAAAAAAATTTGTGGAGAACTAATTTTATTTTCTGGAAGCACCCAATTGGCAAATCTTAGTAATTTAATTCTTTCCTTAAATGTAAGGATGTCTACTTTAGTTCCTTAAGTGATCAAGAGGAGACAAATACCTTTGCAAGTGTCCAGGAAACTGGATTGTAGTTAGTCATGAAATTATATAAAAAGGGATGCAATTCCCTAAGAGGATGACAGCTAATTGGCATATCCTGTGTATGGGCCATGCAACATTAAACTGACTGTATTTCAACTCAGGCTTGAACTTAACTGTGTAGTGGTACATGACATAGAAAGAATTTACTTTATAAGCCCTTTCTTATCCCAGGAAAAGATTTCATATCCTTTGCCGGAGAAGATGCTGAGTTTGAGACATTCTTTTCCATCAACTTGGTAAATGATTACAATGAATACACCCCCTTAATAAATAGGCAAGGCCAATTTTAAGTGTTATGAGAATGTTGGAGATGCAGACCGGTTCCCCATAGAAGTGACTAGCACTTGGATTGACTCAGGCGATATTATCTGCCAACTAATCAGACAAATTTTCCCTAAATTCTCTTAGCACTTTTCTTTTCTTTTTTTTTTTTTATTTAATAGCCTTATATTTACAGGTTATATGTATGGGTAACTTTACAGCATTAACAATTGCCAAACCTCTTGTTCCAATTTTTCACCTCTTACCCCCCCACCCCCTCCCCTAGATGGCAGGATGACCAGTAGATGTTAAATACATTAAAATATAAATTAGATACACAATAAGTATTCATGACCAAAACGTAATTTTGCTGTACAAAAAGAATCAGACTTTGAAATATTGTACAATTAGCTTGTGAAGGAAATCAAAAATGCAGGTGGGCATAAATATAGGGATTGGGAATTCAATGTAATGGTTTTTAGTCTTAGCACTTTTCTTTATCCCTCTCTTATGAGATTTATTATATTTGGATACAAAGGATATTATAATTATTTAGTATTTGTCTTATCCATATCCTATGCTCTTTAGAGTGTCAAATCTGCAAGATCAGAAAGTGTGCCTCATTCATCTTTATTCCCTTTCTGCTTGTAGTAGGGGCTTAATAAATATATGTTGAATTGAATTGAAATTACTTAGTGCCTTCTTACTCTTTATCACATGCAATATTCCACCTGCCTGATGTGATATTTAATAAATACTTGTTAATTAGTTAATTGTTATTCGAGTATGGGGAGGAAAAAAATCAACAAAGAAACCAAGGATAGATTTATCCTCTGGTTTGAAATATTTATTACCTGAAAAAGTTAGGAAACTTTTAGAAAATATAATTTCCTTAATTTTTCCCATATCCTGTAAAAATATAGATATATTCAAGATACCACTAGTCTATGAATGTGGGAAGGGTGAAAGTGTGGGATGCCAAATGACTATGTAATAGTTAGAGGAAAACTTAGGTTTTCAACCTCTAGAGGAGGCACCTAATATATAACCAACCTCCATCCCTAGGCTGTGAAACAGCTTTCTAGCAGTGTGATTCTAGCTACCAATTTGACTAATTCTTTTGGAAGTCTTTATTTTAACTAGACAAGGAATTTGTAAGAAATGCTGTTTATCTGGTGCAAGAACTCAAATGAATTTCCTACAACCTCCAGAAAAAGTTATTAATAACAACACTAAAATAATTCTTATTCAATTTGAACAGCTAAATGAATGAGTCATCATTTTAAATTTTTTCCCTATAATTTGAAGTTTTATTAAAGTATTTTTTTAAATGGGCAATCAACCTTGGGTCTTCCATAATTCCCAGTTTTCCCAACTAAAAATAACCTTTCCTAGAATATGTTTCATTTCAAATCTTCCTAGAATATGTTTCATTTCACCACCTCTTCTCTTATCTCATTCTACCTTATATGATACTTATTTGTGATATATATTTATCCCCTATCTCTTGGTAACTTGAGAACTTTTTAAGGGAGGGGATTGAGTTTCATCTTTGTTTAGCTGGCACTTAGCACAATACTTTTCTTTGTTTTTTTTTAGTACTTAGTCTAGGCATATTTGTTGAATTGAACTGTGGATATATAAATAACATCATTATGAAATAAGGAAAAATTGTGAGTCATAAAAATCCAAATTGTCAAAGTTGATTAGCATCACAGATGCTCAGCAGAGTCTAAACAATATATTTCTTCTTCATGACGTCTAAATAGTACTGTATTTGGAGTCAAAGGACCTGAGATTCATTCTCAGTTCTGTTACTTGCTGTGGGTTTAATTTTGTCAAATCACTTTACTTCTCTGGGTCATGGTTTCTTCATTTTGTTAAAAATGAATTGGTTTAGATGATTTCTAGGCTTTACAAGGCCTATCTTGGCATTGTTTTCATTTATCAAGATCTTTCTATGCAAAATAAAATTTCACTCAGTAATAATTGAAGTACAAGAGGGAGGCTGCTATTGGAAATTCTGAATTTTTACTGACTGACCAATTGTAAGCAGTTAGGGCAAAAATTTTTAGTTAGTGGGTGAGATTTACAATGGTTCCTGTTTTTCCCTTCAATGCTATTCTCTAAGTTTTTTTTTTCTTAAGGTATCTACTTTTGTTCAGTCATTTTTTGTGTGTTTGACTCTTTGTAACCCATTTTTGGGGTTTTCTTGGCAAAGATATTGGAGTGATTGGCCATTTCCTTCTCAAGCTCAATTTACAAATGAGGAACTGAGGGAAATAGGGTTAAGCAACTCTCCCAAGGTCAGACAGCCAAGTGTCTGAGGCCAGATTTGATCTCACAAAGATGTGTTTTCCTAATCCCAAGCCCAGTGTTCCATTCACTATATCACATAGATGCCTAACGTGCCAGTACTCTTATGCTATCTTATGGTTTTTTGGTTATTCTTACTTCAAGGTCTCCTTTCCTTTGTCAACATCTCATGCTCTAAGCCAGTGGTGTCAGACTCAAATAGAAATAGTAGATACCAATCATACTTTAAGTTCCTGTGGGTTGCATTGTATTTTTTATTTATTTTGTTAAATATTTCCCAATTACATTTTATTCTGGTTCTTCTAGGCTTAGGAGTGTTGCATCCAGGGTTTAGAATTTTTGTTGCAAACTATAAGCAATGGACCACTTACCCTTGAGTTAAGAATGTTTTTTAAGAATCTTGTGAGCTATATAAAATCAGGCAGCAGCAAGATTCAATCCATGACTTATAGTTTGTGATTCCTGTTCTAGACTGTTCATCGCAACCTTTTTCTATGAAAACTTGTCTGTCCTCTGTCCACTAGAACCATGTTCACTGGTGAGTATTAGCAAGTTAATCTGATAGATTTATTTATGCTAATGTATTCAAAGGATACTAATGGTTTACTCTGCTATTCCTTCCAGATAGTAAATATGTATTTTTATTGAACACCCTAACCAAAAGGAATCATTTTATTGATGGTAATTCTAGAGACCGTCTAGAATGGGGTGATGGAACATGTTGTGGGAAGGCAGTCAAATCATATCTCATAGACAGTTGAGCATTTTGATTTTGCTTCAGATCAGTTGAGTTCAAATGCAATTACATCTTCTTCATGAAATGTTTTTTGACACCTAATGATCTATTTGTCTCTCCTCTGAAGTTCACCCATATTCCCACACCTTAACTTTCCACCTGTTTCCTCTCCTAATCCTACCCAAGCACTGATTCTGGCTGAAGGCAGAAAGTGACTATGTCAGGATAGTAAACATAAATTCATTGAAACACTTGCTTAAGGTTAATTGTTGAAATTTCTCCCCCAGTCCCACATTTTGCTATTTTATCAGCATGTATAGCTTTTTGTCTTGGTGTCATGAAGTATGAAGATGGCGAGGATAAAAATGAAATATACATCCTTCTTAGAGGTGTGTCCATGACTCTTAATAGCATAAACCCTGAAGGATCAAATTCTTCTGACTAGTTTGTTCACCCTTGTTTCATTCATTTGTTAAATGTGAGAATTGGGCTAGATTATCTCTAGGGTCTCCTGTAGTTTTAACATTTTGCAGTTCTATGAGAAAAAATAATATGATACAACAAATTGTGATGTCACTATAACCAAGAAATGAAAATACTGAGAAATTTTTAAAATTTTTTATTGGGCACCTAGACTAGATGATTTCTAAAGTCTTTTTTGTATTTCTGATGTACAAATCTCTATAAATAATGACATGCCATATAAAGATGAGAATTTATTTTTTAAAAGGAATACTAAAAGGATTTTCCATTATATCTCCATCTTCTGGTTCTGTAATCAAATCCTAACTCAAAATTTTGTTAGTTAGCTATGCAACACTGAGCTAATCCCTTATTTTCCCTCAACCTCAGATTTTTTCTATACAGTGAGATAAAATAATTTTTTCCACCTCTTTCACAGACTTGTTAAGTGAATGGCTATATGGAAAGCATGTTATAATTGCAAAAGGTTAGAAGGATATTAATCAGTATTATTATTGGTTCCTGCATATAAAAGATCCTGAGTCACTCTGGGATGTTAGAGGCTTGCCAGATTGGGGAGTGGATAGAGGAATTCTTTTTTGACTAGTAATGATATATGTAAATACTTTTTGCTTGCATGGGATACTTAATATTTTATATATCAAGTATTTGCCATATTTCTCTAAATATGACCCATATCTAGACTGAAACAAAGCTAGAGACATACCATAAAGAAGGAAATGTTTGGGGAAAGATGATGAGTAAGTAGGTAGGAATCAACACTGTTCATTTAAAATAATAATTGGTAGAGTACTCAGTCATAGTCAATAGAATTGTTTTGTTTAGCACTTTTCATTTCAGTAAAGTAATACTTTTTTAACTTTTACATTACTTAAACCCACTTACCTCTAAAAAAAACTTTTTATGGAACTAGTTTGGATTTACAGAAAGTATGACCTTTTTTACTTTTAGCTTATCAAAAAGTCCAGCAGGATAAGGGGAATGAAGCAAGTAAATATGGTAGATTGGAATGAAAGTAGAAGGGTCATAATTAGAACTGAAGCAATTTCTTACTAAATATTGGCCATAGTGCCTAAGTATACTGCAGTCAGCATCTTAGAGAGAGCAGTTCACAGAAAATTCAGCTTATCTGTACATTTCTATAGAACCAATTTCAATGATGTATAGGAACTAAGCATCTTTTGAAAGAAAAATTGTCAATTTAAAGTGAGGTAAGTAAGAAAAATTTGAAGCTTTATCAATGTTTCTTCAAAATTCATTAGCTCAATTTGAAGGTACCTAAAAAAAGGTAGAAAGTGTTAAATATAATTTTTAAAAAAGATTGACCTGAGAAATGTGAATAGAAATAGACATTTCTGTCTGTTGTTCAGTTGTTTCAAGTTGTATCTTCATGATCCCATTTGGAATTTTTTTGTCAAAGATACTGGAGTAGTTTTCCATTTCCTTCTCTAGCTTATTTTACAGATGAAAAAACTGAGGCAGACAAGGTTAAGTGATTTGCCTAGAGTTACAAATACAGAGTTGAACTTGGGAATATACGTCTTCCTGACTCCAACCCTGGCACTCTCTTAACTTTACTTAGTTTCCCTAGACATATATGTTTATAGGTTACAAATCTAAATCTACATACAAGTGTACTTCATCTTCTATCCTCCAGGACAACAGTGGGAAGTAAATTAATATGAGTTTGGGTGCCTCTTAGTCTTGTTTTCTTTTATGTTATTAGAATAGTATTTTTGTTGTTTTCTTGATTTTACCTTTCTTGTTCCATATCTGCTTTTATAGTGTCTTCTCATATTTCTCTGAGTTCCGTCTATTTGATGTTTTTTGAGGTTCAATAATACTTCCTTGCATTCAGTACCCCAGTTGAGTTTGTATAGACAGTTTATACCTTTGGTTTTTCTGGTTCTCTTGGATCTTCTTTTCTTCTCCCTTCTTTTTGTTTTCTTTTCAATAAGTTTGGGGAGTGTAGGCGCCCTCTAGCAACTCCCCACCTAGATTTTCTTTCTAATTCTAAAGTTCATGCATATGATATCTGGGTAACCTTAGAAATAGCTTTTCCGTATGTAAACACATAACACACACACACACACACACACACACACACACACACACACACTTTTGAATTACATCCTGCCTGAAGTATGTTTGTTTATTTTAATGAATATTTATTGAGTACCTGCTACTATTCACAAGACACTTGGGATTTTAGTCTTAATATGATCGATCACGTTGGAGAAGCTTACTTGGAAAATTTGTCTCAAGGAAGGGAGATTCAAGTTTCTATGAATCACCTCTGATCCTTCTTTGCTCCCCTCCTATCCCTTCTCTCTCTCTCTGTGATTCTGTCTCTCTCTGTGTGTCTCTCTGTCTCTCTCTCTGTCTCATCCTTTCTTTTCCTCTCCAATCATGTATGTTATTTTAATGTGACAAATAATGTAGATTAAATTTTCATAACCCTTGTTCTTTAAAAAAAAATGTAGTTGACTGTAATTTCATTGTCATCCAATACAGTTTGCCCCAGACTTTAAAATCTGCCTGGGGCACTGAGAGGTTCACATAACCATTATTTGTCAAGTTCAAAGCTCCCTCTCTACAAACTATGCCATGTTCTCTGTCAGCCCAAGTTTTAATTTTTTTTTAAAAAGTATTTTCCCAGTGATTTGTATCGATTTTCCCCCTACAGTAAAATGTTAAAATAGTAAGGCCAATAATTGGGCCTCTCCTCCATTGATATTCTTTCATTTATTCTTATAACATTTCTTTTGGGTAGCCGTACAATACTTTGACTTCATTAACATCTTGACAAATTGTTGGCAAATCAACAAAAGAAATATTTTTTTAAGATCTATTATTGGAATGAATAACCTATATGTTACTTTGTAGCTTGAAAACTGCCAAAACTTGTTCTAATGTAACTAGCACTTGAGAAATAACTTGCTGGGGTGGACTTGTTTTATTTTTTCTAGAAAGATTGTGTTTTCTCAGGATGTGGAGCCTATTTTCTGGCTGTGTTAGTGACGTACCTTCCAAATTCCTTGCCTTCCAAATGCTTTGAGTGCCAGGCCCATTGCTTTTGTAAGAGGCCTTTGCTCTTTTGAATTTTATTGTTTAACATCCCCTAAAGTGTCCCTGCTTCCTAGACACACCTTGGCTGCCTTCCTATTGCCTTTGCCCATAAGTTGCACCCATTCCAACTATTCAGGAACAAGATGTTAGTGCATGACTTTGAAATAAATGCTAAGGTGTTACCACTAGGTAATATGGCATCCCTAAGAGATAATTATTCTGTTTCATATAAGGCCTTCAAAGTTCTGGTAGTGCAGCAGCAGAAAACTGAGGAGAGACAGAATGAGGAGAAAATAGAAAACAGAGATATCATTAAGAAATGATGTTGGAGAGAGTTCTGTCCTTAGAAGTTTTTCAGTTCTTGGTGGCTGCATCTTGTAAAAGAATAGGCCTAATACATCTGCATTATATCCAGTGTTCTTCCCTGTCACAAGCAGGAAGACAGCTCTAGGTTATAACTGCAAAGATATCTAACCACAACTCTTTTCTTGTTTTCCTTCGCCAAGACCTTCTTTGTGTCATAGACCAATTTTGACATTTTGGTGAAGCCAGTGGACCCATTCTCAGAATAATGTTTTTAAATGAATAAAATAAAATACAAAGGAAGCCAATTATGTTGAAATGAGTTACTTTTCTTTATTAATCAACAAGTATTCATTAAATATCCACTAAACGGCAAATACTTTGACTGGAGATAATAATTCCTACTCTCAAGTGATGTACATTGAACACTGTAGGTCTTTCTTAATTGATTATGATGAATGTTTTCATGACTTGGTAAGAAGATTTCTATATTCATTTGCATATGGTAGTATCCTAAGCACTATTTTAAAATCTACTGCTCTTTCATTTTAATTGGTCATTTCTTCATTTCAGTAGGAAATATTTTTGTGTAAACTATAAAATAGAAGCAGAAGAGTCTATATAATGATGACATGATATTATGCCATATGTGCTCACTCCATTTTAGGCAGAGTTTAAAACCAAGTTATAAGTTAGTGTAGAAATAATAACCCTTAAAAAACACCATATAATGGGGCATAATCTAGCAAGATGCCAGTCAGCAGTTCTATCAATAATTTTCTCATCTGAACTCTCTATATGATAAATATAACTTAATAATTTCTAGGTTTACCTATCACTAAATATCTCCCTATTTCCAAACATACAAATTATATACTGTTATTAAGAGGTGGCAAAGGCCTTGGGGTCATGAGACTGGGTTTAAAACTCACTTTCAACATTTTAATATACCATATGTGATCAGGGATGGTATACTAACTATTCAGGGCTCCCATTACCATATCTATAAAATGGGGATGAGAAAATTTGCAGTATATGGTATAGGTGTATTGTAAAAAAAAAAAAAACCACATTGAAACCTTAAAGTGTTATGACAGATCAAGTATTGTTCTTACAGAAGCAGACCACATTTGTATTAAGAGATATAAAACATTGCTAATGAAAAATAAAACACTTACTGATTTTATTATTATAGATTTTCTGAAATAAAGGAATCTGGCATATAAAACATGACTTTTATAACTTCTAGTAAACATAAGCATTTAACTTTAGATCACCTAAGTGGAAGAGGAAAAAAAAAAACTATCGATTTTTTTTTCAAGAAAATTACTTTTCATAATAGGTAGAATGAAAGTTTTCATGTATCAATATTGTTACAAGAGAAGCTGCTGAATGTTAACTTACTGAGTTCTAAAAGATCAGAAGAATGACTTGCAAAGATGTAGATGTTTTCAATTATCCTGTCTTAATTAAACTTGACTAATAACTTTTAAGACAGTGGGAAACAATTTCTAATTTACTTCAGTCATGTGCATCTCCTGGTCATCCCATTTAGGGTTTTCTTGTCAAAGATACTGGAGTAGTTTACCATTTCCTTCTCTAACTCGTTTTGAGGATGAGGAAGCTGAGGCAAACAGCCCAGAGTCACACAGCTAGTAAGTGTTTAAGGCTGGATTTGAACTCAGGAAAATGAGCCTTTTTGATTCTAGACCCAGGCCTCTGTCCACTGTATCATCTCCTAATCTCCTAAGGAAACAATCTATTTTTCCATTATCAGATTAATGGGTCTTTATCCAACTAGCATCTTTTATTACTTATGTGTGTGTACATATATAAATATATATATGTATATATATATATAGTATTTATACATGCACATATATGTATATGAGGTTCCACATTTATTATCTACCTTTTAAAGGCTTCTTTTTGGATCTGCCTAATGACATCTTTTTCTCATATACAGTCTCCTTTTCCAGATGCTACAATCATAGTGGAGTTTTTGCAATTGTTAGATTGCAGCATGTGCTGAAATGTCACATCCTTTTTGTACGTGGGAATAAATGACTTTAAATAGTATTTTACCCCATTTTATTATCCTGTGATTTTATTAGTGTAAGGAAATTCCTAATGTGAAAACTCTCTCCAATGATGTAATTCAAACATTTATCTGCTATCAGTTATAGCAATTTATCACTGAGGCTCTTATAGAGTTACCTTGAGTCATTTAGAACTTGTGACTTGCCCATAGTCACACAGTTAATATATATTAGAAATAGCATTTGAACCTAGGTCTTCTTGGCTCCAGGATCACCTCTGCATCCACTATATTATATTAACTTTAATTGTGTTCATTGTATATGTTTGAAATAGTTATGTGTGTGTGTGTACACCTACACACACACACATACAATCCCACATATATACATATATGTAGTGACTTGCCCATAGTCACACAGATAGTAAATATCTAGGGCTAGATATAAACTCAAGAAAATCAGTCTTCTTGACTCTAGGCCCAGCACTCTGTGCCTTGTACCACCTAGCTGCCTAGAGAAGTAAAATTTATAACAAAGAATATTTTTAAAAGATTTCTCTTTAAATTTAGAAATAGTGATGATACCTTTTTATACTTATTTTTGAGCCAAACTTTATCATTATAACCATAAAATTATAAACATTATAACAGTATTTAGTTCAAATTGTTCTAATATTATTCTTTTTATGGTCATTGTTGTATATTCATTGTATATAATTTCCTTGCTCTCCTTACATCCTTTTGCATCAATTTCATATGTCTTCATCATGTAGTATATCATAACTCCCCTATAGCATTTTACATGCAATACCAAGGAGTTATGTATAATTCCCTTGTATGGCACAGTGCTAGATGAATAGTAACTCAGACATTTAAGTACATTCTTCCCCTCCTTGTTATTTTTAGCTATGGGGCTCATTAGGATATAATAATTATATATATATATATATACATATATATATATATAGTCTAGAGAGAATTCAATTGTTATTATAAATCACCTTCTTTGGTCTTTTTTTTTCCTGTTTATAATGTTTAACCATTGCAGAACCACTGACTACAGTTAGTTCTTCACCAAGGTTGGTCTATATTGAAGTCCAACACTAGTTTCTCAGGGAGCCAAGTGCTTATTCTTCTTTCATTATTTTACATCAGCTTTGTTTCCATTAGTTGCAATATTTTTGAGACTAGAGACTGTCTTTTGCCTATTTTTACTTGCCCAGCACTTAGTATAATTCCTGGCACATAGTAGGTACTTGATCAATTGAAATGCTAAATTTCAGTTAGAGGTTAGTGAAAATAAAGATGTATTTTTTATATCCAGATTCCCAGAAATCTTTCATGGATCCCTTGCATGTCCCCATAGCGACTACTTCTTATGTCATTCATCTACAATTTGGGGCTCTTGTGGTGTTTTTAATGCAAGTCATTCTTTCCCTCAAAATAGAAAACATGTTCACTCCTCTCAAACTCTATGTTTATCTCCTGCTTCCTGCTTCCTGAACTATCCATGAATCAGTCTTATTACCAATAGTCAATCCAGTTACTATACGGTGTCCAAAAATTTCTCACCAAAATTTCTGATGCTGCTAATTCTGGCATTGCTGTGCTTTGCAAGACAAGGCTAAATTCATATTCCTCATCTTTTACAGCACAATAAAATTTCATTATATCTACATAACTTATCTTCTTTAGCCATTCCCTAAAAATATTTTAAAACCCAGACAAAAATAAGGGACCTCTCTAATCACAAACATCATGTTTCCCCTTACAGATTCAATGACTTTATTTGTACTAACATAAAATGAACTATGTTTGAAAGATTAAAGGACTCTGTTCTAAACTAGGACTCATCAAGCTACAGTAGAGGGTCATATCTAGCCAACAGTTTATTGATGTTGTTGTTGTTTGTTTCATTTTAAAATATAATTAAGCCGTATTTAAAATTTAAAACCTGGAAGTACAAAAATGGCTGAATTTGTCCCCTAGCAAGAGTTGGTCATCCCACAACTTATCACTTTTGTTCTAAATTAATAACACACAGCTTTGAGTCTCAGAATATGAAGCTCTAAATATGTTGTGTGGTCTGAATACCATATCAAGGCACCAAATTTGTCACAGCATCAGGGTAGGATCTAAAGATAGAAGAAAACCTTGAAAAGACTAATATGGCAATTCAGTAAATATGTCTTAAGTACCTGCTCTGTGGAAGGTACTGTACTCACTGCTGGCCATGCAAAATTAAATTAAACCCTTTGAAAACCTTATAATCTAGCTAGCAATACTTTAGTATTTTTATTAATACCTTCTTCAGCATCATAGATAAGTCTGCCATAAAGTTTAGAGAATTTGCTGATTTGATAGAAACTTTACTCTGGCTTGTGACTCAGATTATTAATCCAACATAGATAGAAGCCTGTCCTTTTCTAGTCAGAGAAGTTTAAACAGTGTAGCCTTTCATTTGCTTTTTAGCATAGTGAAGTGACTTGCCTAGATCCTGAGCATTTGGAATTTTGATACTGATGGTCCCTGTTGTGTGCCAGATTAGTGAGTAACAAGCTCTTACATTTGAATAAGAATAACAAATAAGAACCAACAGAGCATAAGAGAAAAAAAATGAGTTGACACAATCAATCAATATTTCTTAAATATCTATTATGTTCCAGACATTTATTAGGCACATACTGTGTGCCAAGAACCATGATAAGTCCTTGAGATACAAAGAAAGACAAAAGTCAGTCTCTGAACTAAAAAAGATCACAAACTAATAAGGAAAGACATAATGGGTGAAATCATTGGCCCATCCAACAAGACATTACTCTCTCATAGCAACACAAGAGTAGGTATGGCCCTTCCTCAGATAGCAGTCATAAGTAGTTTGTTATGTCACCAAACATCCCAGAGTCTATTTATAACCCATTTTACATGCATAGGTATTTATAAAGTCATAACATTCAGCTAATACTTTCTGTCTTTCTGGATTGTTCCAGACTTTTGAAATTTTTTGTTTTGTTTTGTTTTGTTTTGTTTTTCTCTCAGTAATAAGAATTCCTGTCCTAAACTCTGACTTGTTTTATGTTATTCCCACTCTATAGATCATACAAATGAATTCAAGGGCTATTTTCTATAATTATAAAATGACATGTTATTAGTTTAAAACACATTCTTTCAGCTTTGTCCCCCACAGTTCATTTTATGGAAAGAATTATATAAATCTGCATTTCATGCAAGTCATTTGACCTTTCAGTGCCCATTCTTAAAGGCAGCTCTTTAAGAATGCAGGGAGGCATCTAGGTAGTTCAGTGGCTAGATCTAACCCTGAAGTCAGGAAGGCCTGATTTCAGATACTTACTTGCTGTATGACCCTGGGCAAATCACTTAACACCAAATGACAGGAAGGAAGGAAGGAAGGAAGGAAGGAAGGAAGGAAGGAAGGAAGGAAGGAAGGAAGGAAGGAATAAAAAAGAGAAAGAGAGATAAAAGAAGAAAAGAAAAGCTTGAAGAATTAAATTTGAAGGACAATTATGTCAGCAGTGTTTGAGTTTTCTCATTAGAAGTTCCCTAATCCTGATAAAATCATAAATCCATTCCCACCTTCCAAACCCAAAAGATCAAGGTAAAAAACCATCACTGTAACAAAAACTTTTTGTAGATTTGTTTGACCAGTCAGTTATAAAATAAAAACGAGAGACCTAAGCCAGCAATTGAACTCAAAAAGAATAAATTCTATTTACCAGTGTCATATTGCTGCTCATGAACAAATGTTGTATCAGAAAAAGAGAACTCTTGAAGAGTTTGTGGGGTTTCTTTTTTTACCCATCCAATGAATGACATGTTTGTTGTAGACAGTTGGTGAAATCAGGTATACCTAGGTTCTTTTTCTATATTATTTCTTCAATTTCTGAAATTACATGAAATAGTCTAAAAGAGCTATTGCCCCCATTATATTATATTGTGTTATGTAGTTATATTGTTTATATGATATATATTATATATTATATAGTGACCTAGATTCCATTTTTCATTTTAACAGATTACTAAGTTGCAGTGCCAGCTAAGTGGTGAAGTAGGAGAAGATTCATTTTCCTGAGGTCAAATCTGGCTTTAGACACTAGCTTTGTGTAGGCAGATACCTTAAAACTTAGTTTGCCTCAGTTTCTTCATCTGTAACATGAACTGGAGAAGAAAATAATAAACAGTTCCAATTTCTTTGCCAAGAAAACCCCAAATGAGATCATGAAGAGTCAGACACGGCTGAAGAACAACAAATTCACAATGCCATCTAGTAGAATCTTGTACTATTTAGCCATTAGTAATCATACACACACACATACACACACACACACACACACACACACACACACACACATGCAGAAATCCTACTTGACTTTGAAGTCACTAAGTCAGTTGTTTGATAGCAGAAATATTGCCCTGGGAAATATTGGCACTGGGAAACACATTATCTTACTCTAGTACTTGCTTTAATGCTATCCTCATGGTCCATGTTCTAAGGAAGACTGAACTCTAATGAGAACCTGTCAAGGCTTGTAGCAATTCTCTTGCTTTGGACAAAATCTGATATGGATCTGAACTAATATTGAGTATTATGCTAAAATTGGTCCTGTAGTAGCAGGGCATATAGTTTTTTATGGACTTTTAGGGAAGGTAGATAGAATGCTCTTTAGCATTATACAGTAATAGTATTGACATATTTGTAAAAGGACTTATTTAAATGCCAGACATTAAAACTGATTATACTTCACAGGCAGAAATAACAATTAGTTTAGGCTGAAGCAAAAATGTTTAAGCTCTTGAAGTAAAAGTCACTGTCTAGAAAGAAGGCTGGAGATGAAAAAACTTTCTAAATATATTTGGCTATATCTCTTCAATATTTTGACACATTTAGGTAGGATGCCCTCAAACTTGTCATACCTCATTAAGTCAGATCCATTGGAGAAAAGTCTGAGATAGCTCAGTTTAAAAAAAAGAAGAAAGAAAGAAATATGTATCATAGAATATTTTAAAAGAATTTTGATTTCATGTCTTTACAACTTGTGCTAGATAGCTCAACCAAGGCCAATACTGGTGTCTTTCATCTGTGCAAACAGTTAATGCTCCATCATCATTAGGACATAAGCTTCAATAAAATGGTATTGTGGCTATTCCTCCTATCAATTTATTTATATTATACAACTATAACTATTTTTGTCAGCTATTCAGAATGTTTCATCTCCCTCTAAATTCTAAGAAATTATGAAATTATGACTTCTTGCCTATGATGTAGATATAGCTAAATAGCTATATCTTAATATATCTTAATAGATTCTCTATTAAATCCACACAATGCAAGTATCATCTTCTTTGGGTTTGATCATGTACTTCATTCTCTGATTCTGAAAGGATTTCTAATTTCTCTTAAAATAACAGTGATAATCCTAGTCACGGGATTTCTAGATTCCAAGTGGCCTCTCAGTCATGACCTTTATCTTCTGCTACCCTCCTTATTTTCCTTTCTAAGTGAATCTATTCCCATTTTTCTCTGACCCACAAATGTCCTTTTCTCTTCCCCTCTTTCATCAAACCATATCCCTGCCATGAAAAATTGATCAAATATTCCTGTCTTCCTACATCATTTACACACCATCTCTTCATTCCTCCAACTTTCTCCTTACTTGATAGCAACACTTTCTTGTGTAATATAGTTTACTTTCATAATTTATGTTTTGAATTCTTTGTACATAAAACTTCCACACTTAAGTATAAGCTCGCTGAAATATGAAGTTCAATTTTAAACTGTTAACTAGATCCCTATTATAAGTACAGGAAATTGGGCTAGATCCTAGGAATACTAAAACACAACAGAACAGTTCTTGGCATCAAGGAGTTTCCATTCCACTGGAAAATGTAGCTTTCCTTATTCAGTGATTACTTCAGTTGCCTTTATATAAGTGCTATTGGTTTGTAATGAAAAGGATTCAAGGATTTAGCAGGTGGATACTTAATAAAGGTTATTTTGGGAGGAAAACTGTAATTTTCATTTGTAACACAGAAGGCAGAAAAGATGCTAGAGTATATCCAAGGAGGGAATACACCATTTATTCCCTTAAGTAGATGTGGATTGTTGTGGCAGCTAAGTATCTTGATCTTGATTTTAAAACAAATTAGAAATAGATGACTCACAAATGGGTGACTCAATGAAATTATAGACAAATCTTTTGCCATAGTGTCTGATGTTAATTAAATGTCTGAAACAACTGAAGCAGGACTGGGGAAATTGGTGTGTGATTCTGAGACAAGGCCACCACAGGGCCTCCTTCCTGATTTAGATTCCTCAGTTTTTTGAGCATAGAATAATTGTGAAGGAGGAATAGAGATTGCTTCCTAAAAAAGGGCCTGGCAAATGAAAAAGCTTTATAGAGATGCACTATGACTACCAAGTAAGTTAAGGAAAATCTGTTTGCTGTTTGTTGATTTTGGTTTTTCACTCTTTAAAAGATGAGATAATTTGTCTTTTACTAAGTGGTCTTTGAAAATTTAAACGAAATGCGTTTTTTGTTTTTTTCTTTTTAAAAAGAAATTCAAACTTCAAAAACATGACCAGGAACAAATATTTTCATATCCAAAGTATAAGAGGAAGAGAGAATTCTTTCTGAAAACCTCAATTCTCTGTTGCATGCACTTGCATGAAATATTTTAAATGACTCAGAAGCCTCAAGTAACCACCTAAGGAGAAAACAAGTCATTTAAAACTACCTAAAATGTCCCCATAATCATCCCCAAATCCATGGAAATATAATGAACATGCTATATTGAAAAGCAATCTTTGGGAAATTAAAATGTCTAACGATACCTCCCAGATGATTTGTTGCTATTGTTGTTGATAAGACATGCAATATGATCTTTATAGGGAGTTCCATTTGGATGAGGATACTAGCAAAATAAAATAAAAGGAAGAAAAGAAGGAAGGAAGGTAATGAGGGAGGAAGGGAGGAAAGGAGAAAGGGAGAGAAGGAAGAAGAGAGCGAGAAGGGAGGGAGGGAGGAAGAAAGGAAGAAAGGAAGGAAGGAAGAAAGGAAGGAAGGAAGGAAGGAAGGAAGGAAGGAAGGAAGGAAGGAAGGACTGACGCACACCTGACAAAGCAATATCATACATACTCTTGGAGATTTGCCTGATAATTCTAAAAGGTCAGGTTTCTTATTTAGTATTACCAGATATTAGGGTGTGCCAAAAACCGATCCCAGGTTTAGGTTGGGGAGCAGAAAACATTTCTGGAAAATTCCCAGGAAGTAGAAGCATTTCTGGATAGTTAAAATTGTTTTGATACCTGGATAAATTAGTTCCCAACCCTCCCCCCCCTAATAAATTCACTCTGGCTTTTTAAATATTGATGGATTTTTTTTTCTTTCATTGTCCAAGTGCTGTGATCTTATCTTTGTAGAAAACTCTGCAGGGGGAAACTAGTGAAAACATGATAACAAAAATTTAAAAATATGATAAACCCAATAAAGCAATGTGATAGTTTTAGAGAGTTGAAAATTTGCAAATGAGAACAACATGAGAATATACTCTTGATGGAGTCTTGATCTTGATGGTCTTGATGGAAATGAGGAGATCTAAAGTTAAAAGGAAAAGCTTTCAAATCTTTAAAGATCTGTCAGTATTTGAGATTCCTGAGTCACCATATAAAATCCATATCAATCTTATCAAAGACATCAGTTTTTTGGAATAACAACAACAAAAACCATTATAAATAAATCAGATTTCCCCATATTTATCTAAGATGAAAGATAGACTGGGGATAAGAAGAGAAAGAGAGACAGAAAGATAGGGAAACAGAGGCATAGAAAGAGAGAAAGAAAGAGACAGAGAGACAGAGAGAGACAGAGAGAGACAGAGAGAGAGAGAGAGAGAGAGAGAGAGAGAGAGAGAGAGAGAGAGAGAGAGAGGATCTCTCCCTAGCCTAGGTGAAGGAGAGGGAGAAGAAGAGGGAGAGGGAGGAAAGGAGGGAGGAAAAGAGAATATGAAAAAAGACAAACAAAGAAATGATTCCCTAGCTAAAAATAGGGATTGGACTTGTAATTTCATTAACTTAGTAAACTTTCAGGTGAGGAAGATCCCTTTGCTATTGCAGAATAGCACTTTTTTTGCTCCTTAAACTTTTAGAGGGTTGCCTAAATCAGTACAAGGTTGAAAGACTTGCCTGGGGTCACAAAACCCATGCATGTCATAGGTGGGACACGAACCCTGGCTTGAGACATGCTTCTTATCAACTACAATGACCATAGTTGCAGTTGTTTGGGGGTTTTTTGTCTTGTTTGTTTGTCTTTTTGTTTTTTACTATGATACACAGTTTTAAATAATGTCTAGTCAGAATCTTATCATAAGAGAAGTAAGCATCAAATGGGCTTTCTCAGTCAGTTTTCTACCTTCTCATCATCCTCAGCTGTCCCTGAGAAACACCTACATTAGCATTTTATGTATCAGAATATTAAAAACAATTTTTGATGGTGATAATGTTGGTAGTGATGGTGTTGGTAGTTATAAGATTTCTTCTTATTTAATATCATAATTGCTGACATGGAAGTGCTTTTGAGTATCTCCTATTGCAACTATTCTCTGGTCTTCCATATGAATCCAAATCTGCTTTGTCATATTATTTGCTGATATTTATCTCAAGATGATTGATTCTAGGTGTTCAGCTGCATAGTTCATCTCATGAAATGGGAAAGCAGTCTACAAGTTTTGTTGTTGTTGTTGTTTTAAGTCCCAAGCACTTTGATAACCAGTCAGTAAGCATGAAGTACTCAGTGTCCAACACTGTGCTATTAAGCACTTGGGCCCTCTGACATGGTAGAAATTATGAACTGATAGATTTTTATTTGCAGCAACCAGGTATCTTAGTAGATAGAGAACTGGACCTGTTTTCAGGAGGAGGTAACCTCAATCATATACTTAATACCTGTGTTACCCTGGACATGTCACTTAACCTTGTTTGCCCCAATTTCCTCATCTGGTAAAATGAAGAAGGAAATGGAAACACACCAGTATATTTGTCAAGAAAACCCCAAATGTAGTTGTAACCAATCAGACATGACTGAAAAATGATTGACTAAAGAGTTTTATTTGATAATGCTTAAATTAATGCCTTTTTAAAGGAGTAGCTTATTATTTCTAAACTTGATTCTGGTAGTTTTAAGTAAATTAAATATAGCCATACACTATCTTTTCAGGTTTTGAGGGTACGCTGAATACTCCCCTCTCCAAGTATAGCTGAGGTCTTCAACCAGACTCCCTTCTGAAACATTTGGACTAGATAATATCTGAGATCCCTACTAGGTCAAAATATGGTGATTTAAGCACAGGGGACCAATTAATTACTACCCATAAAATTCTTTTGTAATGAGCAAAGCAATGGGAGAGAGATAGAAGATCTCAGAAGATACCTTAAGAGTGTCACTCAGATCCACTCTCACCCTGACTTGACTCAACTCAGTGTTTTATTTGTAAAAAAAAAAAAAAAAAAAAAAAAAAAAAAGCTGTGCTAGATAAAACTGTTCAGAAATGCAATTAGTTTATTGGGAGTTTCTGGATTCTCTTTCATTGGATATCTTTAAGAAAAAGCTAGTTGACTACTTGTTAAGGATGTTGTAGAAATCATTCTCAGTCAAGTGGTAAACTGGCTATGAGTATATGTGTTTGTGTTTTAAATCCACACCTGTGTATAAATAGTGTCATTATTCTGCACATAAACATGTGCATTATATTTTTGAGTTTGTTAAAACTTCTCAATTACATTTAATCTGGTTCAGGCCAATCTTAGAAGTGTTATTGGCCATGTAGGGTCATGGTCATCTATTTGACATCCCTGACATAGGTTAACTCTTGCTGAGAAAATCGCCTTTACCAATACACACCTGCAATGATTGTACAATTGTTGGTCTTAGAGAATCTCTGGTACATAAGAAGATAGTGGGTTGTGCTGAATTACTTATGTGTCAGAGACACTTTTGAAACAAGATCTTCCTGGCTCAAGGTCAAGTCTGATTTTCTGTCCTTTGAGCCAATTTGTACCTGTGTGTGTGTGTGTGCACATGCTCACACACGTGTATGTATATGCACACATGCATGTATTTAATAACTCCCCTATTGGATATCTAACTATCTTTTGAGGTTAGGCTTCTATAGAACAAAGCTTCTGAAACTGTGGGTTATGACTCCACATGAGATCATATAACTAAATGTGGAGGTTGTGAAAAATTTGGCAATAGTAAAAGGTATCAAATATTTTGCCAAGATTTAATTTTGTACATAAAAATAAACAAGCACATCCATCTCATTGATATGCAAATTTACTTTCATCTTTAATACATGGTAAAATTATATATATATATCAAAGAATTATTTTAAAATAAATTTATTTATGATTTACTATCAGTAAATGATTGATTTGTATAAAATATCAATCATTTACTGATAGTAAACTTATTTTATATACCTATTCACTCTGGGTTGCATAAAAATTTGGGAGTAAAAAGGAACATGACTGGAAAAAGTTTAAGAAACCCTGCTATAGAACAATCAATATACTTCATCTGAAGTGTTAGAAAACTATCAGTAATATTAGGATGGAAAAAGTAGATACATGACAAAAGAACTTTTCCTATTCAGTCAATTAAGCAAGCAAAAATAAACATTTATTGAGTGCCTACTATTTGCTGGACATTATATTAAGAGGTGGGGTTACAAAAAAAAAAGTCAAAAGGAGCTTATAATCCAGTGGGGAAGACACCATATAAACAAGAAGCATATGAAGAGGATAAATAGAAAATAATTAACAAAGGGAAGACACTGAAATTAAGGGGTTGATAAAGACTTGTTAAAGGTAGGATTTCAGTTGGGACTTAAAAGTTAGGGAAGTCAGCAAACAGAAGAGATGAGGAAGAACATTCCAAGAATTGGGGACAGAAGGAAAAAGAATTCTTAAAATCAGTAGAGGGAGTGTCTTGATGGAATAGCAAGGAGGCCAATGTCACTAGACAGAAGAGAACATATCAGAGAATAAGGAGGAAGACTAGAAAGGTAGGAGGGGACTAGGTTATGAAGAGTCTTGAATGCTAAATAGAACATTTTGTATTTGATCCTAAAGTCCATAGGAAGACATTGGAGTTGGTGGGGGGGGGGGAGGGGAGGTGTTGAGGTGACTGAGAGGATGACATGGTCAGACCTGTGCTCAAGGAAAATCACTTTGGTGACTGAATGAAAGATAGATTGGAGTGGGGAGAGACTAGAGGTAGGCAGACCCATGAGCAGGCTATTGCAATAGTCTGAGAATGAGGTGATGAGAGACTGCATGAGGGTACTGACAGTGTCACAGGAGATAAAAGGATATATTCAAGAAATGTACAAAGTTGAAATCTGCAGACCTTGGCAACAGCTTGGATATGGGAATATAGTTGGATATAATAAGGAGTCAATGATAACATTGTATTTGTAAGCCTAACATACTGGCAGTTGCTTTGTACAATAATAGGGAAGGGTGAAGCAGGAGAGTGTATAGGAGAGATAATGAGTTTTGTTTTGGACATATGAGTTCTAAATGTTTACTGGACATCTAGTTTGGATGTCTTTCTGAAAGGCAGTTAGAGATGCATGATTGAAGTCTAGATTGGTTTAGAGACTAAGGTATCACAAGTAGATTTTAGAATAATTAGCATGGAGTTGATCATTAAATCAGTGTGAACTGATAAGGTCATCAAGTGAAGTAGTATAAAATGAGAAAAGAATATCACTTTACATAGCATTATAAGGATTTATTTTTATTTTTATAAAGTAACCTGATGGGAGGAATACAATTTGAGTTAACTTCCATTCTGTAACTTTGCAATGAAGACTTAATTTATTTTTATTATGGAATTAACTTAAGGTACTCTTATTTCAAAACTGATCTTGTCTTTTTTGGAGTGTTTAGCTGAGCTTTGGACTTGCCCATCCCTGGAGAAACATTAAGTGTTAGACCTGGGATAAAGTCAAAGCATACTGGTCAGTGATTGCTGGCTGAATGACTTAACCAAGATATTTCAGGGCTATATTTTATTACAGCTCTCCTGGATACTATGCCAGCAGTCACCTATTCTTTCCACAAATTTCATTTGACCCATCTGTCAATGCATTTAATCCTGTACATGTAGAATAGTATTATTTGGGGAATATCAACAGGACCCAATCAATCAAATGGAAGTAAATAGGAGACAAGGAGTACTTTAATAGAGAAAGCAAGGGAGATTATCTCACAGGCCAAATTAGGGGTTTGAGTGTTACATATACCACCAGAATGAATATGAAAAATATTAATTCTATGTATTTATCTCACAATCACAGCTATCAATATAATTCAGGAAAGGATTTGCAATATTTCTATTTATAATCTGAAATATTTAATGGTCAGAGGAGCTAACTTTCCTAAGGGTTTTGAAAGTCCCCAGGAAACCTATCTTTTATAGGCTGACCACAAAATATGGTTTCAGATAACATTATATGAGGCTAAACAGTGCCTATGAGGAACAGTCTTAAGTCGTAGACAATATGAGAAAGAAAGGGAAAAGATGTGGGAGGGAAAGGAGGAGTAGAAAAAGAAAAGAGGGAGGAGGTGATGAAATTGTAGTAGGGAGTAGCTAAGAGTCAAAAAGATTTATTGCATTATATGCACTTCATAGGTTAACTACCCCTGATTTAGGGGAGAAACTTGCATTTTAGACTAATTAAATTGTAAGCTAATATGTATGTATGCAATATATCCATTTCTTTCCTTGCATATAATTTTAAATGTATAGAAACACACATACATCCAAACCAAAGACAGATTGGTCTAGTGAATAGAGAGCCTGTTTTATGGTGAAAATTTGGATCAAAATCTACCACTGACACAAATTAGTTGGGTGACCTCAAAACCTCACAGTGCCCTTAGACAACACATAAACTACAAGTTCTTGAACATTTGTTAACCTACAGTTATAGTTTTATCACAAGAGTAGCCTACACCAATGAAATTAAATAATCCATTACAAATTTCTCCATTTCTCTGTGTCTGCCTTTCTCTTTTTCTGTTTCTCTCTCCCTTTGTACACACACACACACACACACACACACACACACGACCAAAAGTCCCTTCTATAAAATTTGCAACAAGTGTCTAAAAACTTCTACTTAAAGATTTCCAGGACAGAGGGACCCATTTTCTCTGTAGATGGCCCATTCCACTTTGGGGCAAATCATTTTACAGATAATTCCTTAGCTACACATTTAAGTCTGTCAGATGGTATATTGATAGCCAAAAGGACTTAATCATCTTCCAGAAGTAGCTAGTTTTGGCCAGGGAATGGGTTCAATCTGGAGGACTGTCAGTTACTGGTTAGTGCTACATTCTTAGATGATACTAGGTTTCTATTTGTGTAAAACTCAGAGAAAGTGTTGCAATACTGTTGCTATCAAATGTGTCAGTCTACGTCTACAATTGAAAACTAATATGAATCTGAGGTGTGGATTTCTAGAAGAATAAAGGACATTTCAGCACTGGATTATGCTTAACATAATAGAGCATTTGTGTGACTCATTTTGACTTTGATTCATATGCATAGCTTTGAAATAGAAATCAGAATAAATATCCTTGTTTTAACTTAATTTTTATCTCACCTTTGCATGATTAATTAGAGTTCAGGGATATATATCTAAATGGCATTCATTCAATTGTCTAACTTGTAATTTAATTCTGCATGTTTTCTCTAAGTACAGAAATTAATTCTCAAATATGTTTTACCCAAACTTGATTTGGATCAAATTAGCTCTTTAATTTGGGAGGCTTTCTCATGATGGTATTTAATGTTTCAGGAACTGAATTACATAAATGTGAGTTGTGTGTCTACCTCCCTGTTCTCCTTGAAACCTCCTTGCTATTTACTCAGTGTTTTCTAAGTCCATGGGTGTCAGCACTCATTGGGTGCAGGGCATTAAAAATCCCACATGCATTACTAAAAGGACTTTTCTTTTCTTTTTTATATAATAGCTTTTTATTTTCAAAATAAATGCAAAGATAGCTTTCAATATTAACCTTTGTAAAACCTTATGTTCTAAATTTCTCTTTCTTCCTTTTCTCCCCCCAAGACAGCAAGTGATCCAATATATGTTAAACATGTGCAATTCTTCTATGCATATTTCTACATTTATAATGCTGTATGAGAAAAATAAAATCAAAAAAGGAAAAATGAGAAAGAAAGAAAAAGCAAGCAAACTACAATAAAAAGGTGCAAATACTATTTTGGATTCCACATTTAGTCCCCACAATCCTCTCTCTGGATGCAGATGGCTCTATCACAAGCCTATTGGAATTGGTTTGAATCATATCATTGTTGAAAAGAGCCAAGTCCATCAGAGTTGATAATCACATAACCTTGTTGTTGTTGAGTACAATGTTCTCTTGGTTCTACTCCCTTAACTTAGCATCAATTCATCTAAGTCTCTTCAGGCCTTTCTGAAATCATTCTGCTGGCCATTTATTATAGAACAATAATATTCCATAACATTTTACCATAACTTATTCAGTCAATCCTCAACTAATGGGTATCCACTCGATTTCTAGTTCCTTGCCATTACAAAAAGGACTCTACAAACATTTTGCACAGGTGGGTCTTTTTCCCATTTTTATGATCTCTTTGGGATACAGACTCAGTAGAAACACTGCTGGATCAAAAGGTATTCACAGTTTAATAGTCCTTTGGGCATACTTACAAATTACTCTTCAGAATGGTTGGATCAGTTCACAAATGCACCAACAATGTATAGTGTCCCAATCTTTTTTCACATCCCCTTTCACGTCATTAGCTTTTCCTGTCATCTTAGATAATTTGAAAGGTATGTCTCAGAGTTGTCTTAAGTTACATTTCTCTGTGATTTAGAGCATTTTTTCTTATGATTAGAAATGGTTTTAATTTCTTTGAGACTTATTTTCTAAGCATTGTGTACAAAATTAAACATAATTTTCAGGCTCATTTCTTCCTATGATGGGAATGAATGATGTTCCCTTCTCCAACAGAAATTCACTTATTCTCTCATTATTCTCATTGTAATGTAATATAAATTAGCAATCACAACATTGTTGTTGCTGTTTGTCCTTCATTCTCAGAGATGACCATGACGTCAGGAAGATGATGCCATGACATGCAAGTGAATTGGGTTTAAGTGAGGGAGGACTATGCTAAGTCACCAGTTTCAATTTCTGCTCCAGAACCATCTGAGTCCAGTGGTATGATATTGATCAGGATGGCTAGAGATGTCCTGGATACAGTAGTGAAGCATATGAAGGAACATGTAAATCCTGCACTCAGCATGACATTTGAATAGATTGTCACTGCAATTCTTATGGTCAGATCTTTTGAATTCTCTGAGCTTTCTCTTCAATGATTAGTTATACTACCTATCATATCTAACTTCAGGCACAACATTTGATTGGGGGGTGGTGCTGTTCTCTTTTGAAAAAAGAAAAAAGCCTTAATCTAAGACTGCCAGATCTGCTTCTTGAATTCTGTTTCCCCAAGGCATTGGCTCTAAAGTTTGCCAGGCAACTTCCAGGCAGGAAGTAAGAATACATATTTCCTTTCATCAGTTCTTCCTGGTTCAGGGTTGGATTCTCTAGATTAAACCCTGTTTTATAGTCATCATCTAGCACATTTCTTCAAATCATCATGTTTGCAAATTAGACCAAAACCAGATACTAGCCATTTGTCCCATAATGATCAAACAGCTTTGGAGTTCAGAGTTCCCCAGTGTTTTATCCACAGATTTAAAAAAAAAAATTTCAGTGATTTATTAAATAAAAAAGTACAGAGACAGTATATATATCCTAGAGGGAAAATTTTTGTCTAGGGTGCCCTTCTCATCTGAAAATGAACTATGAGCCTTTTCTTTTACAAAGTGTAGGATGATCTACTAACATTTAAAAAGGTGCTATTGTAATCTGAATGGAATATCTTTATACCACCATGTCTCTTACTGCCTCTGTAATTTGGTTTTTATGATCTGTAAATTTCCTATAGTCAGAAGGTACACCCTTAGGCATAAGAAAGATGGCAGGACAGTGAATAGACATATACATAGATGCATTGACAGACAGAAAAATAGTACCGACAAATCAATCTTAACAACTTACATGGTATTCAGAATTACTCTCACAGATATGCTTTCCTACTCATTCCCATTTCTTTGACTTTTCTCATATTCTTCCACTTCTAAAACCCTCTAGTCATCCTTCAACATCTAGTGTCAATCTCATCCCACTTTCCTAATCATTTCAGCCCTCCTTCATCATTGATTCTTTTGAATTCTCCAAAGACTTAAAAAGAATTAAAAATCTTGTAACCATTACATAGAAGTACATAATTGCTTTGTTTTGGTTCCTATTTTTTCTTGTGAGTTAGACTTTTTCTACCAGTTAGAATATAAGATCATTGAATATAGGTATCACATCTTTTGAGCTTATAGTAAGTGCATAATAAATACTTGACAATAGAATTCTTTATTTCATAAGTCACCTCCAAGATATTTTATAGGATAGACTAAAACCAAATTTCAAACAGCAGCAGTACATAAGAAATATTTCACTCTTCTACTTTTGTTCACATTTAAGGAATATGTAGAAATGCCATTTTGATTTTCAAAGACCAAATCAGTGCTTTTCGATGAAAACCAATACACATTTACCAATGTTGATGAGAATAATTAATCACTGAAGTAGAGTCATGTAAAAATAGGTAAATTATAATTCAACCTGTAGATATTATTGGATTAACTGTTACTTGATTATCATATGCACATACATTTTTATTTCTTCCCTTTTATACTTCATTGACATAAAATATAGATCAGATTAATTTAATTTTTACGACTGATAATCTATTCTGGTCAATATACATACATGTGTATATATATGCACCAATGTAAATTAGCTGGCATGGAAAATCTTTTCATGCATGCATACATATATACATGCATATATAGATTGGCCAGGATAGATTATCATTCATTAAAAAAAAAAATAAAAATTAGTCTAGTCAGTAGGAAACAAGGGACTTTTAATGTCAGTGGGGAACAAGAGGTATGATTTTATTACTAAAAAGCTTAGTGTTTAATTTAGAGTCTGAGGAGAAAATTATTCCCATCACATATTTATTAATGTTCTTGGCTTTATACTTTTGCCCCAAACTCTGATGCTGTGAAATAATCTTGGAAACAAAATTTTCATGGACTATTCCAAATGACTACTGTAAGATATATTACTTTGACAGTGCTTAGAAAGAAATGATCATTACTTTTGTATTAAAGTTGGCAGAGTGAGGAAAAATCCTCTGAAACCCTCCCAAATTCCCTACCACACAACTAGGAAACTCCCTCAGAATTGATCTAGGAACAGTGAAGCAATATAACAACTCTGCAGCAAAAGTCTGGTTCATAGGGGTAGGAGAAGATTGGGAGTAATAGCAGCAGTCTTATAGCAGGGAGTCTTCAGTAGGACCCTGAGCCTGTAGCAATCCATCATCATTGAGGCTCTGCCCTCTTGCAAGTCAGCAGCCCCCTAGGTAAATTAGAAGTCTGTGAAGAGCAGGAAGGTCCTATTTCAGAAAACTCCCAGTACAAACCAGTAACAAGGCATTGACCCACAGAAGACCAGTTGTGAAGCCCTGCCCCAGATCTCTGTCCACCATAGAAATCTTGTTTCTATAGCAACACAGTAGCAGAGACCCACTCCTGGAGCAAGGTAGCAGTTTAACCCCATACCTAAGAGGAAGAACCAAAGCCTAGCAAAAGCTAGCAAAAAGACCCAAAGCCCCAGCACAAAAGGTTGATACAGTATTGAACCAGAGCCCAATTTTACAGAAAAACATCAAGTCACAAAAAAAGGCAGAAAAGTGAGTAAAAAACAAACAAAACTTGACTATGAAAAGTTACTATGTGATAAAAAGGATCAAGGCATAAACATAGAAAAAATCAATAGTGTTAAAATGACTACATATAAAACTCCAAAAAAAATTGTAACTTGGTCTCAGATTCAAAAAGAATTCCTAGAAGAGTTTTAAAAGACTATTAAAAGCAAGTTTGAGAAGTAGAAGAAAAATTGGTAAAAGAAATGAGTGTAATGAAAAAAGAGTCAACAGCATGGGAAAAGATACATGAAAAAGTATGTATTGAAGAAAATAACTCCCTAAATATAGAACTGGCAAAATGGAATAGAAAGTACAGAAACTCATTAAAGAAAATAATTCCTTAAAAGTTAGAATTGAACAAGTAGAAACTAATGATTCTATGAGACATAAAGATATGATAAAAACAAAATTAAAAATGGAAAACAAAAGAAAATGTGAAATTCCTCATGGGAAAAAAGTGATCTAGAAAATAGATTCAAGAAAGATAACATAAGAATTATTGTACTATCAAAAAGTCATGATAGGAAAAAAAATCCTGGACAACATCTTTCAATAAATTATCAGAGAAAACTGTCCTGATGTATTAGAGTCAGAGAATAAAACAGAACTCGACAGAACCCATCAATCACTGATAGAAATCTTAAAATGAAAACTCTCAGAACATTATAACCAAATTCCAGAGCCTATAGATGAAGAAGAAAGTATTTCAGGCAGCCAAAAAAAAATCAAATATCATGCAACATATAGAAGAATGGATTAAAAACCAGAATCCTACAACATGTTTTTGTTTTTTGTTTTTTGTTTTTAATAAAGAAACACATTTGAAGTAGAGAAATGCACACAGGATAAAAGTAAACTCGAGCAGAATGTATTATGTTTCAGCTGAAGCAAAGAAGGCAGGGGAAGCAATCATTATTTCAGACAAAGCAAAAACAAAAATAAATCTAATTAAAATAGATGAAAAAGGAAACTATATCTTGCTAAAAGTCACTAAAGACAATGAAATCATATCACTATTTAACTATATGTACCAAATGATATAGCATCTAAATATATGAAGAAGTTGAATGAATTATAGGAAGAGATAAACAATAAACTATATTAGTAGGGAACATCAAATTTTCCTTCTCTGAATTAGATAAATTTAACTAAAAAAGAAACAAGAAATTAAGGGGATGAATAAAATTCTGGAAAACTTAGGTATGAAAAACATCTAATGAAAGCTGAATGGGAATAGAAAGGAATATGTCTTTTTTAGCAGTACATGGCACCTACTAAAAATTGACCCACATTAGGATGTAAAAACCTTATAATCAAATGCAGAAAAGCAGAAATAGCAAATACATCCTTTTCAGATCATAATTCAATAAAAATTACACTCAATAATAGACAGTGGAAAGAGAGATTAAAAATTAAATAATCCTAAAAACAAGTAGGTCAAAGAATAAATCATAAAAATTATTGATAACTTCATTAAAGAATATGATCACAATGAAACAACACACCAAAATTTATAGGATGCAGACAAAGCATTACTTAGGGGGAAATTTATATCTCTAATTCTTTACATTAATAAAATAGAGGAAAAGTAGATCAATGAACTGGGCATGCAATTAAAAAAAAAGAAAGCTAGAAACAGAAGAAATCAAAAAATCCTCAATTAAACACCAAGTTTAATATCCTGGAAATTAAAGGAGAAAATAATAAAATTGAAAGTAAGATAATTGTTGGACAAATAAACAAAATTATAAACCGGTCTTATGGAGAAACAACTAATAAAAAAGATAAATCATTGGTTAATTCGAATTTAAAAGAAGAAACCAATAGCTGAAGTACAAACAATGAAAGGGAAATCAAGACAATTATTAGGAGCTATTTTGCCCAATTATATACAAATAAATTTTACAATCTAAATGAAATAATGAATATCTATAAAAACAATTTCCAGGTTAACAAAAGAAGTAAAACACTTAAATAACCCAACTCTATTGAAAGAAATTAAAGAAGCCATTGATGAAATTCCTAAGGAAAAATCCCCATAGACTGGTGGATTCACAAGTAAATAGTACCCAACATTTAAAGAACAATTAATCCCAGTATTATATGAAGTATTTAAAAACTAACTAATGCATTATTGGTGCAGTTCTAAACTGATTCAACCATTCTGGAAAACCATTTGAAACAATGCCCCAAGAGCTATAAAACTGTACATACCCTTTGATCCACCTAAGTCTAAGTCTATATCCCCAAAACATCCAAAAAAGGGGGGAATAAATCTCTTTGTACAAAAATGTTTATAGCATCTCTTTTTTAGGTGGCTAAAAATTGGAAATCAAAGGAATGTCTATAAATTAGGAAATTATTAAACAAGCTGTGCTTTATGGTTGTAATGGAATGTTATTGTTCTATAAAGAATGACAAGCAGGATGATTTCAGAAGAAAACCTGGAAAGACTTACATGAACTGATACATAGTAAAGTGAACAAAACCAGGAGATCATTGTACACAGCAGCAGTAATATTGTTTAATGAAAAACTGTGAATAACTTAGCTTTTCTCAGCAATACAATGATCCAAGACAACCCCAAAGGACTAATGATGAAGTATACTATCCACCTCCAGAGAAAGAAGGTTGATTGAATACAGTCAGAAACATTCTTTTTCACTTTCTTTTTTTTTTAAATTTGTTTTCTTGTGCATAATGACAAAAGGAAATATTTTACATAATTACACATGTATAAACATATATCTGATTGCTTACCATTTCGGAAAGAAAGGATAGAATTTGGAACTCAAAATTTAATTTTTTTAAATTAAAATATTTTTTAAAAATTTTAGTGACAAATAGGAAAAGGAATAAAGGAGAAGGCAGAGGATTAGTGATTTCAAGCCTTCTCTCCCACTTGATTTCTCTCTAGTTTAGCTTTCTGCTTGATTTTAATCAGTCTTCCTGTTCAAAAGAGTTCCTTGTAAAAAAATAATTTTGAAGAAGTACCTGCCATGGATTTTACCATGTGGTGCAAGGTGTCAGCATTTGTGTGAAACTGAATATGGCCTAATCTCTTTCCCAAAGCATTGGAAGAAGTATCCCAGTCATTTGATATGTTTTTAAAATTCAAAATACTTTTACTTCAGCTATACTATTAATAGCATGAAAATTCATGAATTTCTCAGTCCAGTATTAGATCTCTGATGTTACATACATTTAAGAGATACATAATGAGAAAATATGGTTACCTTCCCTGACATCAGTTTTGAAAAATTGGAGCCTTCATCAAACTGCTTAATTATTCTCAATAACTTGGTTGGACTTCTTCAGATAATTTGTACTCTAAATAATCTAATTGTTATAGTTCTTGAAGGCTTTGCTGTTAAATCAACCCAAATTCCATCCAAGACTAGCTATATACGTTCAAAGAGGCTATTACTTGAAGGTTGATCACCAGATGATGAATTTCTTTGGCCATGCAACCTCATGAAAACTATATACTAAGGGATACAGAGATTGTGGGAATTGGGAGTCATCTTATTTATAATTTTTCCTTCCTTCATCACATTCAGCCTAGAACTCTCCATTGCACTTCTGAATTTGATTTCATTGTTATAGGGAAGTTTCAGTAAGGAAATTCCCTTCTCTTATAGGTTATCCCCTTATTCTTTGCCTTATAGTCTTAGAAAATTGCTTGCATCACTGAGAGTTAAAGGGATCACCTATGCAATATATGTTACAGGTGGGGTTTGAATCCAAATCTCTAACACTAGTCCTCTATTCACCAAATTATTCTTTTTATATATGTATGTATTTTTATTGCCTGAGAGTTTATGAGCTAAACTCTGACACTAACCAATTGTGGACAGTTGCCTAGTCATCCTAGAATCGATATCCTCATCTGTAAAATGAGTGAGTTGTAAAAGACAGTCTCAAAGTTCATTTCTAGCTTCAGGGTTGTATGAGTCTTTCATTTTTGTGATGTGCTTCATCCATTGCAGTAGTATAAAAATGGAGCACCATTTAGAATTTAGAAGGTATACTTCTTGAAGGGACTCTCATTTTTGTTTTTACCTTCTCCCATACCTTGCACAGTTCATTTTGTATAGTAAGCATTTAATACATTTTTATAGAATTGATAGTATTCTTTCCAACTAGGACTTCTGAGAATATTACCATGACTGATCAGTATACAGCAGATCTATATTTTCCCTTTAGATAAGGGGTTTGACCATTTTTGTGTCATGGACCCCTTTGACAGTGGTGAAATGTATAGACTCCTCAAAATAATTTTAATACATAAAAGAAAATACATAGGATTATGATGGGAAACAATCAAAATACAGCTATCAAAATGTTTTTAAAAACATTTACGAGCTCCAATTAAGAACCTCCTGTTCTTGAATAATTACCAAAAAAAAAAAAATAGACTATCCAAAGAATTGTTTCTTGGAGACTCTAAATTGCATTAATGTCATTCTTGATAACATTTGCATTTAATTGGACTTTATTCCTTTTCAGTGTCTGTGATTTTGAAATATTTAATAGCCTTGCTTAATCTCTTGGTCTAGTTATAATTGAAAATATTGAGATTAACTTAGATATAATAAAGGGATTAAAAAATATCATGTAATCACTGTTATGTTACCATATTTCAGTGGTAACTTTTTAAGAAAAATTGGGGGTGAGAGGTTGGGAAAAGAATCTTTTTTTTATTTAAGTGTAAAATGGTATATCAGATGCATGAGAGACAAAGTTATTGATTTTTGCATGGCTAATACTTTGTCACTAAGCTTCATCACGTTCTCCTTAACAATATTTATAGACCTAAATGCTCAAGTACAATTGAAATAATTAAGAATATAGACATGTCTAACTAACTAATAAAAAATATGTACAGTGCAAACAAAATCTGAGTTCTCTTATTTGACATTATTTTCTCCACCTAATTAAACTTTACATAACCTACTTTCTTTCCAAAAATAGAAATAACTTTTTTGATTTGTCCTTGATACTGTATCATGCTTGGCTGTATGGCCACATTGCTTTTCTTTGATAAGTTTTTATTGGAGCAGATGCCTTTATCTGTATTTTAACAATAGCCTAAATTTTTGTAGCATGTTTCAAGTGATGTAAATACTATCCCCGGCCCTTACCATGATCTGTCCAAAAAATACTATACTGCCTGTATGCTAGTATGCTCAACTTGCTATTCTTTTCAAATGTACAATACAATTATGATATACATTTATTTTTTCTTCCCTTCTCCCTCACCTTAGAAATGACTGTAATTGGATACAAATGGGCACATGTATATAAAATTATTCTATATATACTTCTACTAATCAGTTCTTTTTTCTGGATGCAGATGATGTCTTCTTATATCCTTTATAATTAATTTAAGTATTTATAATAGTCAAAATAACTTCACTCAAAATTGTTCTTAATATTGCTGTCACTGTATACAGTGTTCTCTTGATTCTGCTCATTTCACTCTTCATTATCTCATTATTTAGACTTGTAAGGAATATTCAAGTTTTCAGATGTATTTTTCTATTTCTTGGCAACATATTACTGAAGCTGTTTTTCAGAGATAATGATATTATTTGAAGACCTATAAAGATGGATATTACACAAATTTGCTAACCTGTTTTAGAGATTTAATCTTCTATCTAACAGTTAATGATGAGCTACAGATAATTATACTTATCTGATATGCTTTCAAAAGCCATGCCATTAAGATTAGATAGGTGCATTAAGATTTTCTGAGGTTAAGAAACTCTTCTACCTTATGTTAATGCACCAAGGCAACAATCTTGGGCCTGCAACTGGTTTTATAAGAGAAGGGAGGAGAAGAACATGTGTTTAAATAGTATTTAGTATGTCCCAGTCACTCTGCTAAGTACTCTTTACAAATAATATCTCATTTGATCTTCACAACAACCCCACAATTCAGGGCATAATATTATCCCTACTTTACTGTTGAGAAAACTGGGGCAAACAGACGTATGTGACATCCCAGAATCATACAGCTATTAAGTGTTTTTAGGCCAGATTTTACCTCAGCTCTTGTCAACTCCAGGTCCAGCCCTCTATCCACTATCCACTGGATGCCTCAATACAATCTTATAGGCTATGTCTTTAATTTAACATCCTATGAGATGGCAATCAAAGCATTATTCAGTTAAACCCAACTATAATCAAAGACATCTTTAAACAAAAGTCTGACAACAATTCTCATTGGTGTAAAATGCCTTTAAACTGATATTCTGTGATCCTATTATTATACTGGCATTAAAAGCTGGAAGATTCTATAGAGAAACTCTTATCTAACCTCCTCATTTTATTTTAGTGATTTTTTATACTAGAGATACGGATGAGAAAAACATGGCTTTCCTGGTCACAATGAGAAACAGATAAACAAAACAAACTAGTATAATGACCATGTGTGATAACTATATGCAACTTCCAGTACCCATCATCCTTACCTCTCTAATGAGAAGAGAGAAATTTGTTTTGACATCTTTCCCCTAGTAGAAGCAATATTGATTATGCAGCCTTTAAACTGAGTTTAGCTGCTCTTTAGGGTTTGCTTCATTCTTCATATTATTGTAGTCATATGTGTTGTTTTCCTGGACTTATTTCATTTGCTCTGCTTCAGTTTTTTTTTTTAAAGTTTTATTATTCCCTTCTAGGTTTGTATCACATTCAGTTTTCCTTAATATCCATCTCAAGAGTCTCCCAACCCACTTATCTTCCACTGAACCTGCTCTAATAGCAAAGAAAAACATTTAAGAAAAACCAGCTAACAGAGTGACATTCCTGCCTTTTAGTGTTGTTTTTGTTTTTATTGTTTTATTGCATATAGTCTTTGACTGATTTTGCTTGCTTCAATATGAATCGTTCATACAGGTTTTCCCATCTTTCTCTGAATTCCTTATATTTGCTCTTTTATACAAAATGATATTCCATTGCATTCATATACCAGTTTGCTCAATCAATTCTCAGCTAATAGACAATTATTTTCTTTCTAATTTTTGGCTGGCACAAAAAAGTAGTGCTGAAAATATTTTGGTGTATTTAGAACCGTCCATTCTTTCTTTGACCTTCAATACTCTTGGTGCCAATACTCTTAACAGAATTAGGAGGTTAAATGATTAACCTATTTTATTTAACTTCAGATGGTAATGTTCCTTCCAGTATACAATGCTTCCTTATATGCTGATTCTCTCTTGGCTCTACAGCGTGTCACTCTCTCATGTGAAGAAATGAAATTAGTCTTGAGCCAGCTGCATATAAACCATGGATATTGACTCACATCACCTCATGTAGTCCCTAAGAAATTTGCAGATTTATTTTTTTCCCTAATATTTCCCAAAAACCCAAGTTAAAGGACAATATATATAATTCCCAGGTTTTTACTTTTCTTTTTCCTTAAAAAAAGAGAACTTAATGTTTTCCATTTTCTGAAAAAAAGTCTTCATGCTTTCAATGAACTCTTGAGAAAAATACCAAAATTTTCACAATAACATTTCAAGATTTCAACAATGTACATCAGCAGATACTTTAGATTTTATTTTAATACATCTAACTTTCCAGACTACTCAACTGATTTATTTCTTATCTAGATTGCTTTCTATCCTTTCATCCACAAGTGATCCTTAGACTAAGTGCTAATAATTGATCTTTCAAAGAAAGAAGTTAAAGTTGTGTATGTAAAAATCCCTGAAATGTATTCAAAAATCTCCTCTTGTCAGTAGAAGGAACATTTTCCCTCAGTCTTTCACTCTTGCCTTTGAAAGAATAATTCCATTTACCATTTATATATTTTCCAAGTGCTCTTTCTCACTCTCTCTCTGTCTCTCTTTCTTTCTCTATGTGTTTTTGTCTCTCTCTCTCTGTCTTTGCCTCTATTTTTCTCACTCTCTCCCTTTGCTTCTCCTTCTCCCTCTCCCTCTCCTTCTCCTTCTCCCTCTCCCTCTCCTTCTCTCTCCTTTTTCTCTTTGCTAGCCTCGCCTCTCCTTGATAGTAATTTGATCTATTTCTGCCTCTAATTGTTTTCCATTTGTTCTAAAGTTACCTAAATGATTCTTGCTTTCTCAAGATAGACATCTTTTCTTCCTTAACAGTTTTCCAGAAAGCTAAAAGCTTACTCTTGTACTTGTGTTTCAGTGATTTGCTTGCAGCTGGTGATGAGTTGGAAGAAATTGTGTATTAGTCCTGGGTGAAGCTTTAACTCTCCCTGGGATATTGTGACAACTACTTCTTAAATCACTTGAGATTTATAAACTAACTTGAGTTTGTTGTTGTTTTGTTTTGTTTTTTGAGGAAAGGTTGGATTATTATCCAATCTAAAAATAGTTATTTTGCTCAGTGTCTGATAAGGTTGTTGAAGGGAGTACTCACTTCAGTGAGCTCACAGAAAAGATCACATCTCTTGGAAGAGCTTCCTAATCTTTCTATAAGTCACATCTATGACTTTTCATTTTCAAAATTCATAGCACTCTTCTTCGGAGTTTGTATATGTGTGATGACATAGACCAACCAAAAGATCATTGAAAAAGTATGTTGTAGAATTAGTAGTAATTGGTAATTAATTCCCTTTGGTCAGTTTTATGTTATGTAATTGTGTTTGTTTCCAAATTGTCTGTTTATGTTCCTTCCCTTGGTACTTTGATCTATGTCTACACCAAACTAAATACTTTATAAAAAATGAGAAAGGGCAAATTTTTGAATAATTGCATCATATAGATTGAGTTTCCTTCTTGAAATTTTAAACTGCATTCATTAATTTTTTGTTGTTGTTGTTCAATCATCATATAGTTAGCTCCCATGTTGCTTTCCTACCACAATATCTCCCAGTTATTCCTTGCCTCTCTTTATCATTTCCGGTCTGCTTATGTATTGTCCAGATTGTCTTTGAGCACCCCCTGCTGTTTGCTGTTATAATTTTTTTCTCCAAGTTGCTGATAATCACATAAGACCTAAAATGACTTCATGACAGGAAAATGCCTTAACCCCAAAATGCATCATTTTACTTACAGATTTATTGCAACAAATGAATAAATAATATTAGGGCATAGGGGCAAACTTTAAATTCTTCAACTAAAAGTCATAGCTTTAGTAGTATTTATTGGTTTTATCATAAAAAGGTAGTTGCATTACTTTAATGGAAGAACATTTTAAAATCCTAAAAAATTCATCACAATTTTATGTCTTGTTTTTTCAACAAGATTATAAGTTTATGGACTATGGCCAATTCTTATTTATCTTTATATTCCCCACAGTCTCTCTCACAGTGAGTTGTAAAATGTAGGTAGGTACACTGTCAATATATTTTAAAATTCTATTAAAATTTTTAGAAGTATTTGTTCACTTTGTATTGCTATTATACAACTACAAATTAAATCAAATATAATTTATAGTTCTTCAAACAAAGGTTAGATGACCAGTTGTAAGTATATTTTGTGGAGAGAATTGGGTTTATTTGCCTTTTTTGTTTTGTTTTTTAGTGTAGGTTGAATTCAGTAGCCATTGGTGTCAGCTGTTCAATTTTATGATTCTATGATTGTGGAGAGCATACCTGCAGTGACTGAAAATATATTATTTTGTGGTCATATCAGTCATGATTTTTTTGTCACATCACACATTTTTTGTGATAGTGTGGTTTTTCCTGAATTCTAATACAAAGAAAACTGCCTATTTTTAATGCAGAAGTTATTAACTTGAGGTATGTGACTATTATTTTCAAAAAGTATTTTCACAAGTATTTCAATACAGTTGGATTATTTGTTTATACAGGTATTTTAATTTATACAGAGTAGAGGTTCATAAGCTTCACTAGACTGCCAAAGGGGTTGATGACACCAAATAGGTTAAGAACCTAACTTCACTGGGATCTGGCCATTATTCAAAATAAGGCTCACAAATTACCAAAAACAAAACAAAACAAAAACAAAAACAAAACCCAAAATACTACAAACTCAGAAAAAAGTAAAGCTCCACACTAGTTTCCTGACTTTTTAACGTGCTAATTTAGACACTAAAAAATCTTTTCCTTCTCTGTCCATGCTAATTTCTTTGACATTCACATCAAAAATGGTGCTGCATACCCTTATATTAATACTCTGTAAAAGACCAATCAAAGATGGGTGTAAAGAAGAATAATTTCCTCCTCTTTTTAGCACTCTATGCTAATAATGCTATTTGAACATATTCCAGGAAGACTGTTGGTGCCAGAGCCAATTCAGAATTAGACAGGTGGATGTTTTCTGCCACTGTTAATATCACCACTAAAATCTCCCCCCAGGTTCTTCCAGCTGTGTTGAACCTGCAGTTTATTCTGGCTACCTTCTACATATCATCTTGGTATAGAAGTTTCCACTAGATTTCTATATGGTTGAAGGATTTTTTGGAATGTGAGAAATAAATAGAGCTAGTAGTAATAGAATTGGGAATCATGGGAATGAGACCATAAAGGAAGGGAATAAATGCCTATTCTTTTTCCACCACCCCCTCCCCCATCAACATTGAGACCTAATACCATTCAGGTGTGTCTTTTGTTAGCAATCCTTTATCTGAAAAGACACAATCTTAATTTCATTTTCAAAGTAATTTTAACAAATAGATTTGCATAGAAGAGAGAAAATGTACAGCATATATTTGTGTACCTTTATACATATATGTCTGTATATATGTATACATATAGATAGATATGTTTAGGTTATAACTTTTTTTCCAATTTAAATGATAAAATAATATGTTATATATATCATTTATCTCTAGTGCTCAAAAATCAGTGAGTTTGCCAATAGAAGGAACTCCAAGAAGGCAAATTACCCCAACTAATGCACATTTGTGTCATGTCTATAACTTTCATTCTTTTAGAAGCACTGAGAAGTTAATTGAATTCTTCACAATTACATAACATAGTAAGTGATGATAGCAGTGGTTATAAGAGTGATGGGTCCCAACATGGCTGTGGAGCCATAGGACCTGGGTTCCAAACATTGAAATTTCTTGTGTAACATTGGGAGAGCCACTTAACTTTCCTGGGCCTCAATTTCCTTATTACTTAAATAATGGAATTGGATTAAATAATCTCCAACTCTTGAGTTTTGCTCTAATAGTAATTTTCTACTTGATCTTTAAGTATCAAAATTCTTTGTGGTGAGTTATATTAAAAAAGAAATTATTTATTCTTTATTTCTTAGTCCTTTATTTTTCTTAAAATTATCATTACCATATTTTGTTAAGGATGATGTTTAGAAAAGAATTCAAGTTTGTGTATTACTTCAGGCTTGTTTCTCCTCCCATAGTTCTGAAAACCAAGGAAAAACAATATAATGATTTCATAAGATTAAGCTGCAAAGTTTCAAGTTGTTTGAACTTAAAAACAACTCTATGAACATACAAATAAGGTACATACCATTCTAGCCAAAATAATTTCTTTATAAAAAGCCTAATAGCTTAGTACTTAAGAATTTAACTATAATTTTCATCTAATTATTAATGTAATAAAAAGCAGTATTGTTTAGTGAACAGGGAACCAGGAATATTTGAGATAAATAAAGTCTTGCCTCTAACACATCTTCACAATGTGACCCTTACTTAGTAAGTGTCTTCAATCTTCTCAATTTCAGCATATTAAAATAACCTTTTTAGGAGGGTTACCTCACCTAGAAATTCTCCACAATAATGAAAATCACAGATCTGATCCCTATTGTTAACTCTTATCTCATTAACATAAAAATTGTGTTTGACTGTAGCACTTCCATTTTTAAGTGTGTCCTTGATGATCCTATGAGATATGGTGGTACACTCCTGAGGGATGACCAAACTCATTGATTTCAGTTCGTTCCTTGGAATAATTTTTCTTTTTGCTTGAAAGCACTAGTTTTTAAAACTCTAATCACAGCTTCAACTGTAATTTCCTTAGAAGTATTTAAGGATGACAGATCTGTTGAACTTTTGCCACAGCCTGTGCATAAAATTAGGCTTTCTAAGGTTTGAATAACTTAATTTCTTGAAAGTTTGCCATTACAATTCAACCTGAGTAGTATTTCTTCTCCTTCACCTGAATGATACCCCAAACTCAGGGTGTTCCATAGCTGACTACTATTTTAGTTACTTTTTTAGACAAATTATACTATCATAAGACTACAAAGATATGCACGGTAGGCTTTCCACAAAATCCAAAGACCCGAATTCCAATTTGAGCCCTGACAATTATTAGTAATATAATTAAGTCACTTCTCTCTGCAACTCAATTTTCTACTGTCATTTTTGTTTTATTGTCTTTAACTATCCAAGAACAATAAACATTATTTGAATTATTTAAGTCTGACTTTATCATATAAAAAGTGTTTTATGTTATGTTCATATAGTACATGTGTCTGTTTTAGCAGATATACTCTCAGATATTTTATACTATCTAGTTTTTTTAAGAGGTTTAAAACTATATTGAATATTATTGTTAACATAGTATAGTTTTCCTATTTTTCTATTTTGTTTAAATCTATTTTAATTTTAACTTGGCTAATATCATAATTTCTTCCCTTGTTCTTTTTACATAAAAAATTCTAACCTTACCCTTATTTTAATCTTTGTTTGTATCTCTCATTTTTATTGTTTCCTGAAAGCAATGTATTGTTGAATTCAAATTTTTAATCTGTCATCCATTTTATTTTTATGGGTAAATTCATTCCATTATTATTTTAAGTTATGATTACTTCTGTATTTTCCCTCACTATCCTCATTCTTTTTGTCTTACTTATTGCTACCCTACTCTTCTATTCCTTAACTTATCCATCCGTCTAAAATTTCTTCCCTTTTTCTTTCCTTCCCATCCTATCCCCTTATCCTCTTATTTATGTCTGAAATTAAGAGACTTTTGTACTCTTCTAGACACACACACACACACACACACACACACGTTTTTC
Organism: Sarcophilus harrisii; assembly: GCF_902635505.1. NCBI lineage: Eukaryota > Metazoa > Chordata > Mammalia > Dasyuromorphia > Dasyuridae > Sarcophilus > Sarcophilus harrisii. The sequence continues at coordinate 148,947,238 of NC_045426.1, read as the reverse complement.
CCTCTTTAATCAATTGCCAATTAGAGTAAGGTTTTAGTACTATCTGCTTCTTCTGTTACTGTTTTTCCCCCTACTAAATTCTTCTGCATCTGTTTTTTTTTTCCTTTTATGTCTCAGTTGTTTGAGATCATTAATTCTTTGTGTCTCCCCACAAAGTTTTTTCCCCATAATCATTTATCCTATTCAGCTCAGCCCAAGCCTTTCTTTCAAACTACCCAAATAATGATAATTCATAATAATATAATATTTTCACACATGAGAAGTAAACAATTTGATTTTATTGAATCCCTTATAATTTGTCTTTAATGCTTATATTTTATTTCTCCTGGATGTTATATGTTATATGTTCCCTTAAGTTCTCCTGTTTTTGTCACAAATATCTGAAAGTCTTTCAGTTAGTTAAATGTCCTTTTTTTTTCATTCAGGATAATACTTAAGTATGCTGGATGAATTACCCTTGGTTTTAACTCCAACTATTTTGCTTTATAAAATACAGTATTGCAAGATCTATGGTTCTGCAATATAGTAACTGCTAAGTCTTAGATAATCTTTATTGTAGCTTTATATTATTTAAGTTTGTTATTGTTTTTTATTGCTTCCAATAATTTCTCCTTAACCAGGGAGCTTTGAAACTTGGTTATGATATTCCTGTATGTTTTTCTCCTGAGGTCTCTTTTATGTGATGAACAATGAATTTTCTTTTCTATTTCTCTTTTACCTTCTTGTTCTAGAACTTCAGGGCAATTTTCCTTGATAATTTCTTGTATTATTATACCAAGATTCTTTTTTTAATCATACTTTTCAGGTATTCTAACTAGTCTTATATTATTTCTCTTCGATCTGTTCTTCATACTAAGTCAATTGTTTTTCTGATTAAATGGTCCTCTCTTATTTTTTTCTATCTTTTAATTTTGTTTTATTATTTCTTGTTTGGTTGGTTTTTTTGGGGGGAACCTCCCTAGCTTCCTTTTAATGAAGTCTATATTTCAAGGAATTATTTTCTTCTTTAAATATTTGATTTTCTGTTTCAAGTTGGTTGGCTTTTTTTTCATAATTTTCTTGATTTTTTAAAAAATTACTGATCTTTTTTTCTTCTTTTTTCTTCAATTTGCTTATTTTGATTTTTAAAGTTCTTTTTGCATTCTTCCAAGAACTGTTTGTCTGCTTGGGACCATTGAATTTCTTATTGAAAATGGAGTGCCTTTTTCAGCTCCACTATCTTCATTTGAATAAATCTTCTCTGTCCACATAGTAATTATTATGGTTGGACATTTCCTCCTAAAAATATAAATGCTTCATGCATTTGCATGTCATCCTTGCAAGGACAATATTAATCTTCTCTGTATCATTCCAATTTTAGTATATGTGCTGCTAAAATGAGCACCAGATATGATTAAACTTGTTCCATGGACTCTTTGGGACTCTGGTAAAGGCTACAAACAGACCTTTTATCAAAATAAAGGTTTTAAATGCATAAAGTGAAATATTTGAGATTACAAAGAAAACAAGTTTTATTGAAATACAGGAATAGACTATTTTCTTGAAAGTTCATGGGCTTAAGAACACTAAATTAAAATTGATTTGTGTTGTCTGGCATAAAAAAAAATTATCTGTGTGCCTCAGTTTCTGTAGCAGAGAATAATACTTTTAGTATTCTTTGGAAAATATTTTAAATAGAGAGACAATGTAGAAAAGTACCTTTATAAGACAAAAGACTTTCTATTCCACTAACTGAATTCAACCTATTATCCCGATCTGTATTCAACTGACATCCAAATTGAACAAAATTCTCCTTAATATTTTTTTTTACTTTTTCTCGATGTTAATAAGGTGACATTGTTTTGGGTAAATTCTTATTGTTATTTATATCTCAGTATATGGGTAATATTGCCTGAAATAAGACTGATTACAAGAAGTTTCTTAAAATTATATAGAAATATGTTCTTTCTACTTGTGGTAGTTGAATTCAGGGACAAGGTATGTTTAAATGAAAATTGAGTATTTAGCAGGTAAGGAAATTTGGTCTCTTTCTAATGGATTATTCTTTTAAAGCACTTTTTTTTTAATCAGAGAGAATTTTTGATGATGACACTATTTTATTTTTTAAATTCCAATTGACATCCTTTGATTTTTCCACATGAACTTGGTTTGATCATTAGTCTGATGTTTCAGTAACAAGAGATCATCATATATACATATATATTTGCAGTCTAGAAGGACCAGGCATATCAAGTAACAAGAAAACTTTTTTTATTATATTTTCTTTCTTGTGTCTTTGCTTGTGTCTATGCAAATCCTCTTTAAATACAAAGAATTACAAATAGATAATTGTAATTTTACTCTGAAATAAAAAGTTTCATCTTACTATTCTTCGCCTTATGGTCAAATAAATAAATAAATCATCTGCACTAATGGACACAGCTTAGTCTTTCAAGGTATACTCTAATTGTGTCCTCCTAGTGTTTCAGGTGGTTTTTTGGATTTTTAGGAAGTTTGGATATTCTCTCCATCTTTTCCTCTCAGGGATTTTGAAGGTCTGAATTGTGATTATTTCTATTTGAATAGATTGCTATAAACTATTGGCAATTATAAATGATTCTTTCTAATAATTAGAGGTGCTCACATAGAAAGAGATGTTATATAATGCTAATCAATACCAAAGATAAGAAAGGGGAAAACTCCAAATATCTCATTTGATCTTTCTTCTTTTTTTTTGTATTTTTCCTACAGCCAATATAGGATGGGGATTAGACCTATGATTTCACTGTTATAACAAATTCTTTAAGGAAATTCCTTCAGTTGATGTAGGTTAACAATTTCTATTTAATATATATTCTTACAAAGCTGATTACAACATAGAGAAGTTAAATGATTTAGCCTTTGCCATACAAATTATATGCATCAGGAGGAAGCATTTGAACTCAAGTCTTCCTGATGCCATGCCAATTTAGATTTTTTAAGGACCCTTTTAAGTCTTAAATCTAGGTTGGCATATCTAATTTGTATGTTTACTTAGGACATCAACTTTACCCTGACAGATGGTCAAAGTCTGAAAATCTAACCCAATTTTAGCTAATAGTTAATGTTGAGATAAATAATTCATTATCGCATTAACATGGCAGTCCCTCCAAAGTTTACCAGCTGTTCAGCTGAAAAAACTATTTCAGTACATGTCTAACACACAATTATATTTGCAGCTTTAGTTCAAGGGCTTGTGACAACTGATATTCTTTTTCCCCTACTGTTGTTGTTCTTATTGCTCACCAGGTAGCAACACTTACATCATTATAGTATCTCACTGTGTCCCATTACATTTACAGCTTCACACTGCAGACATAGTCCCCCATTATGGAAACATTTCTCTCATCATAACTGGGTCTATAAGTGTCAGGGCTTAGTTTATTTTCCACCCTTTCTCCCATATGTTTATGCCTAACCATTTAATTTTTGACAGCACTGTTTGTTAAGATTATGAAGATGTGATTGAGTCACTGCTTAAAGAACAATGTGTTTTTTACTTGTCTTCATGAGAATCAGTATCCCCCTTTCTGGGTAATATATTCTTATGAAATAGATTAAACATTACACTAGTGTGTTTTCAAAAATAAACATGGATTCTGTCTACCCTCCCACTCTACTGGATCCTAAAATACCCTGCTATATTAATCTGTAGCTGTCCCTTGTGTCTTAGCCCTTAGTAATTTGCCTACTCATTAAAGATGCTTATAAAACATTCCAATTATACATTTAAATCACTAAAGCATCTACCATTTGGTCCCTTGCATGTGGATTTGCTCTTTTGTTAGAGAAAGAAATCATTTGCCCTCTATTTATAGCTTAAAGAGACTGGTTATTTAATCATTGTTTTAGCTTCAGAATAAGGGAAGGTAAAAAAGAATGAGCTCTTACTACTTTCCAATATTACTTTAATTTTTCAAATGTTGCACAGAAGTCTACCTACTTTCAGAAAAGGATTATCATTCTTTTCAAATGTCTTGTTCTTCTGCAAGTATATTTTATTTGAACCCTTTTACCAGATTTGAGGTAGGTGGGTAAAATATATTTGTATCTGCAGATAGATGTGTGTGTACACATGCACATAGACACATGCATGCATGTGTGTACATGCACACATGCAACATTTTTAGCAGAAAATAAATGCTTTAGAAATAAGTCGCTGAATGGTTAGGGAAACAGCCTGTGGTTCATAAATACATTATATTTTCAGATCCATCAATTCCTATTACAAAAAGATGTCTTGGGAGATTTTGAAGAATGCTTGCATTTCCATTGTCATACCTGACAGTAAGCTCTAGGCAATAAGATAGTCAAGCTGACACCAAAGGGAAAAAATCACACCATTTTGTCTGATTCCATCTGTCTGGATTTACAGTTTTTAGGGAATGTGGGTGGATGGTGAGAGTCCCTGGTTTTGCTGAAACTGAAACCATTAAGATATATAGATTGATGGGAGTGGGCTGAGCGGGAAAGGTCAACTGAGGCCAATTTTTTGAATAAGAAGGAGAGTTTAAAATGTTTACTAATAAATTATCATTTTAAGAGAGTGTGATTAGAATGAATTAGAGGGATGCACTTAGTGTGAAGCAAGGAAATAGAGCAAGTAAGGTACAGAAAAAATTATTGAACTTCTCATCTCTACATACTACCAGATGGAGGTCCACCTGACTCTAGGCAATTTCAAATCTCAACACCACTGTGTGGGATGATCCATTCCCGGAATATACTGAGCAGCATATACACACAATAATATTCAACATACCATAATCAGTCGATCAATCCACAAATATGTATTAAGTACATTTTAGGAGCCAGTCACTATGTTAACTAGGGATACAAATACAAAAGTTAGTCATTGCCTTGAAAGTTTATGTTCTGATGGGGAAAATCAGTTCACATATTAATAGATATGTACAAATGGACATAGATATATGCAAAAATAGATTCATTGTTAACTTGGCAAGGACAAACTAGCAGTTAATTGGAAGGGAAAAAAACCAAGGAAGTGATGGTTTTACTTGAACTGAATTCTGAAGAAAATCAGAGATTCCAAGAAGCTTAAGTCGGATGAGAGAACACTCTACATATAGGGGCAGCTAGGGAAAGGGCATGCTATTGAGAGATGGTCTTAATGTTTGAGTAACAGGAAGAAATCTAATATGACTGTGGATAGTGTATTTATGGCTAGAAAAGCAGGTTGAAATCAGATTGTGAAAAGCTTTAAAAGGCAAACAGTATTTTATACGTGGTTCTAGAGATAACAAAATCATTGGGGTTTATTGAGTAGGAGGTTCATCTGCACTTAAGGTAAATCACTTGATTTTTATATGGAGAATGGATAGGAATGGCAAGAGTCTTGAGGCATGGAGACCTATTTGGAGACTGTAGCCAGGAGTTCAGGTAAAGGGTGATGGAAACCTAATTAAGTATGCAAAATCATGCATAAATATGCATACATATTTATGGATGTGTTCAATGCTCAGAAATAACATTTTCCTAAGTGATACAGAGTGATGACTGGGGTTACAATTTGGGAATCCTTCATTTAATTCAACAACTCCTTTCAATAAGGATCTATTAAGTGCATTATATGCCAGTTACTGTTTTAGCTGCTGGGATAAAACTGAACAGTTTCTCCCCACATACAGCTTAGATCTTAATAGAAGAAGCATCATGTTTAATGTAAAGAAAATACAAAAGTAGTATAAATGAATTAACCTAATATATGACAGGTGTAGGTGATTTTTTTTCTTTTCAGAGGCTCATTAAGATATACAAGGTAATATTAAAATCTATAAATTCTGTCATTGACCACTCAAGGGAATTTGTGAATTTTTTAACCAACTAGTCAGTTTATAGTCTGTGATTAATTGTGGAGGTGTCTCAGGGTTGGTGATCTCATTGAGTGTCACTTGTGAAGGAGTGAGAAAAGCTTCTAGAATTTGACTATGACTTCTTTTGATGAGTAGCTAGATTGTGCAGTGACCTGGAATCATGAAGTTTTTTTTTTCTTTTTTTCTTTTTTTTTTTTTTAGTCATGACTGAACATGGTTGGGATTTGCCCAAAGATCCTGATATGGCTTGCTATTTCCTTTTCTACCTCATTTTATACTTGAGGAAACTGAGGCAAACAGGATAAAATCACTTGCCCAAAGTTACATAACTAAGAGTATCTGAGGCTGGATTTGCACTTAGGAAGATGATTTTTCCCAACTCCAAGCCCAGCATTCTATAGCTTAAAATTCTTTAGCCATGAGACCTCTGTTAAAGAAAGCTTAGGCATTGCCCAGCCTGCCTAAGTGGGAACTTTTCTGATACTTATATCTTCCTATCATCAGAATGCTTACTTTTACATTGTAAGGTAGCATTTTTGGGTAGCTATCAGGTAGCCTCCCAAACTAATCTGAACTTGATTTGGGAATCTTTTGCAGCCTTAAAAGTGACTGAGGAAGTGAATGGCCTTCCCTAAGGAGTCACTAGAGAAATTACATCTTTAATTATATATAGAAACTAAATACACTCTGAGTATAACTGACTGCTAAATCTGAAGGTCTACAAGGATTTTTTAAAAGAAAAGAGATAGCAGAATACATAGAAAGAACTTTAATAAAAATGAGCTGACTCTTTTTTTTTATTCATACATCTTTTATCAACAGCAAATAAGAGTTCATCTTCTAGTATCTTTTTCTTATGCCTGCCAAAAGATAGTGAATACCAAATTTTATTGCTTTGTGTACTCTGTTCTGTATATTCTAAGGACCTAACAAATAAAGAAGTCATCATATAATAATGCTATAGTCTTTAGCTACAAAAGAAGAGGTCTCATGAGACTCACCTAGTAATACTTGCATTTAAATGGTGACATAAAAAGGTACTCCAAAATACTGGAGTTGTTCATCTTTTAAGGTGCTAAGAATTACTTGAATTTTAAGTAGTCCTTATTCAAATTGAAAACAGTAAAAAAAAAAACAAACTTAAGGAAATATAGCATGGTAGAAATAATATTTATAGACACCAAAGATCTGGGTTGAACTTGATTCAATAGGCATTCATTAAATATTTAGAGTTTGAAAAGCAGTGTACTGGAAACCATGAGTGTATTGGAGATGGGAATGGGAAAGAAACTCCTCAAGGAGGTTATACTCTTCTGAAACAGTTCCTAGCAGTGGGAACTTGAATGAACTCCTTAAACTTTAAAATGGGATCATTCTTGCTCTTCCTATTCCACAGGATATATACATACATACATGCATACATACAGAGATGATAGATGACTGTTATGTATATACAATACATATGTGTTATACATGTGTTTGTGTATAAATATATGTGTATGCATGTGTGTATATATATATATACATATGCCCATAGTATATGTGTATTTTTACAGTATAAAACTCTTGATAAAATACTTGATAAAGTATTCACCAAAAATGAGAAAGAATCATTCTTTGGTAATACTGTGTCTGCAGCTGAGAACAATATGTGTGCTCAGTTCTCTTATGCTTGAATTTATTAAAACATAGAATAGATTTGTTAAAATATTTTAGCTTCATTGATATTGGACTACTTCTAGCTTTAGTATTTAAACTCTAATTTTAAAAAAATGATATATTGTGTATTCAATATGCTGTAACAATAAAAGAGATGGATTCACGGTTAGAGCCCAAGTTCATATATCAGCTGTTTAATGCTGATTGGTGTAGTGGTAAGAAGCTCATTTGACTTTGCCTCAGTTTCCTTACCTGTAAGCACAAGGACATTGGATTCAATGATCTCTAAAAAACTGTCCTTTGTATAATACTGCTGATTATACACTGTATCTTTGGAATACCATGACATCCTCCATTGAGTTAACAAGTACTGAGTCTGCACTTATATTGTGCCAGATATTCTGGCAAATTATTGCTGAAGATACAAAAAAAAGAAGAACAATAAATAAACAAAACAATAATAAATATTAATAATAATAGTAGACAAATAAAAGGAAAAAACAAACAAGAAACCAATCCCTACCCTGAGGAAAGTTACATTCAAAATCATTTAAACACTTTCTTCAAGAATTTATATATTGTGGATGATATGGAAATTTCTCAAAATGTATTTTTAGCTGTTATCACTCATTAAATTTATCATGATCAGTTTATTAGATTACAAGGTCTGTGAGGGCAGATAATTCCTAGCTATGTATGTATGATCCAAAGGTCAAGGTACTCAATAGATAGCCACTGGATTGAATCAACTGCAAATTGAAATTTTTATTTTATACAAAACTTTAAATATTTAGTTTAATTTTAAAAGAATATCAGTATTTTAACTGCTGGATACATTTCTACATACTTAAATTGGTTTAGAATAGTTTAATTCCATCAAAGAAGAAGTTAATAATATTGAAAAAAAATAATCTACAGTTGAATTAAATGTTTCAACTAAATAGTTGGGTTAAATATATGGACAGACATTTATAAATATATAGTAATACATACACATATATGGGTGTATATATATATATATATATATATATATATATATATTCAATCTAATGCTTACTTTTAGAATAGGTATTTTGGAAGAGAGAAAGGAAAGAAAATGTATCAGATTTATAAGAGTAACTAATTTCTTGTTTGGTGTAGAAAAGTGCCTATAAGTACAGAAATACTTGAGAAATTCTATTTGGATTCTAGTTATAATCAAGTACATTCCTATGATATATGTTATTTTTATTGTTTCATTACCTTAATAGAAATAACAGAAATTTTATTAAGCACATAATTTAAAATTTTAGAGCTCTTCTTTTATAGCTGGGAAGACCCATTATTACTACCAGTTAAATGAGAAAAAAGCTATTTACTTGTTTAAAAAAAAAAATTCCCTTGCAAATTAGCAAATTCATTAGTTTGGTATTACAAGAAATCTGATCCCATCTGTATGGTTATCCCTTTCAAAAGAATTTTCCCATTTCTTGTGGCTATTGTCAATGTTGTTCCCAAAATTCTCACAAGTATCTACCTAACTGTCAGGCCTTACTCTATTTCTTTTAAAATTGTATGGGTACCAAAAGAGTAAGTAGACTATGTTAATGAAATTATAAAGGTTGCAAAGCTTCTAAAAAATTCAACCTTACAATATATGTAGTTTACATTTTTAGACTTTTTGATATATTAAATAGAAATGCTATCTTTTCAGACTATTAGCTAAGAAGATTAGTTCATGACAAAAATTATTTGCTTACACTTAGAAGGATTTTCCCACTCATTTTGTTCAAAGATTGCCCCCAATAAAGCTTAGGAAAGTGCACTAGATGCCATTCACTAGAATGTATGCATAATTCAGAATTATTTGAGGCAGCTAGGTGACATAGTGCATAGAGTGCCAGGCCTGGGGTCAGGAAAAGTCATTTTCCTTAGTTAAAATTTTACCTCAGACATGTCTAGCTGTGTGATCTTGGATATGTCACTTAATGCTATTTGATTCCGTTTCTCATCTGTAAAATGAATTGGAGAAGAAAATAGCAAACCACTCCAGTATCTCTGCCAAGAAAACTCCAATTGGGTCACAAAGAGTCAAACATGACTGAAAACCATTTAACAAAAAATATATACTACCCTCTCAGTTCCAGAGGCTAATTAGTTAATCTATCCGGGTTTTTTTTTTTTTTTTTCAGATGAAGTAATGATATGTCTCTGGGTTTCTCTATTATTTCATTGTCATTTTCCTGGTGCAAAATGTGGGCAGTACTGTGAATACCAAGTTAGGTCCCTGTTGACCTCAGGATCAGCAAAAGTCCTTAGTCTTTAGAGGGAGAAGTATAGGAGGTGGACGAATCTCCACAAGGCTTACCACCAACCTCCTCTCTCCTCATCGTCCTCCTCCAAAGTGACTCTGGCTTGTCTTACTCCACCTCTTAATCCCTCCTACAATTATCTGTATACACCAAAAGATCGAGCCAGCACAGAATAGTGAGAAGGGCCATTTTCCAAGCATATGCTAATAGAGTTTTGTCCAATAAGTAATTAGCCTTAAGTGCTCAATTGTCTGATTCCAGTGCACCTATTCAGGGTTTCAGCCCTTTACACAGTACTTTCAGAATCCTTCACTTCCCTATGTTGTCCATATTGTTTTCCTCTTATTTGCCATTTCTATTTTTCTTTTTTACTTCTTCTCTCCAGCACTTTCTAGTCCTATGTATATCTTTAGGTACTAACAGAATTTGACATCCTCTTCTCTATCACTAAAATAAAAGCATCAAGGGGCGAGGCAAATTTCATAATGTATGAGGATATATTTATGTTATTTGAACTAACTTTGAATGTTAGGAGCCAAACTTTGGTTGATTACAAACCAACTGAAAAATCATCTTGAATTATAATATTTCAAAAAATAGGTGGATTAGGGGAGTGCGTAAAGTATTCCACTCAGCTGTAGAATCATAGCACTATTAGGGTTCAGAAAGGGGAAAATGTTGGTTTGTGCTCCCACCCAGTGCCTTCTCTAATAGAATAGGAAAGCGCCATAAATCACTTTAAAAAAACTACCATGAATACTTATTTAAGACAGAAAATCAAAGTATATTACAAGGGAAGATTAAACAATGGAATAGTTCCCAATCCCCTAGGCAAAAGTGGGTACAGTATATCATAGACTCACACACTAATAAAGAAAGGAGTAGTCCCCTAGAAAACTCATACTCCAGAGATGAAAAAGATTTTAGCCATTTTGCTATATTACTTGTATCATTACTAAAAGATTCTTCCATTCAGAATTATCCTTTCCACAGATCTTTACTCTGAAGCTACGTTATCATAGCCATCCTCTGCTAAAGCTCCAATCTCTACCATTATACTTGACTTTTGTAGCCAATATCTTCTGTTATTCTTTTCTCTAGTGGTAATATACCAAATGATACGTTTTGTTCCTGAACTACTTCTTTGTTATTTTCTTGTTACTCTATGCACCTTAGTCACTGCCCACTATGATTCTGTTCACCCTACCCTGAATAAATGTTGCCTTGGGGAGGTGTTCCAGACACAGGTTACATGCCCTGGGCTCAATACATCTTCATCCTCAGAATTAAATACCCCTTACAGCCTCTGCAGTACTAGAAGAGAAAAGAGGTATTCCAGCAACTAGAAACTTTATCCCTCCTAATAGAAGGTTCCCTAACATTAGTCCTAGCAGGTCAGTTTCTTTTCCTTCTTTGAAACCTCATGATTCCAATTAAGTCAGAGAATGAGCTTACAGACACACAGACACCTCTTTCCATTATTCCTCTCAATTGTGCTTCCTTCAGAGGAAGCCTCGGACTCCATTTATTTGATGAGCATGGGCATTCATTAAAACAACCAATAATGGAGTCTTATTGAATAGCAACTGTTTATTTTGCACTAGAGATTTCCTTGGTTATGATTTTTAAACCTCCCCTGGTAACCCTCCTTAGCCTTCAGGAGAATATTTAAAGTGAACTATTTTCATATATCTCTTCTACTTAGATTGCAGTTAATTAAAGAACTATTCTAACATTAACAGAGACACAGGGTTGTATCAATGGATCAAAACAAAAGAATGGCACTGGAGAACACAGGAGTTGAGAGTGTTGGAAAGAGTAGGTAGAGCTTTAGATGTTAAAACAGAAATTGAACAAAACTGATAAGCTCTCTCTTGTGTCTTTCTCTGTCTTTGTGTGTGTGTGTGTGTGTGTGTGTCTGTCTCTCTCTTTCACACACACACACACACACACACACACACACAGCTACCAGAAAGGTTAATCCATCCTTCCCTTTTTATGATTCATCACCATTGGAAAAAAAACAGATGTTTCTACATCTGCTTCCCTCCCACTTACCCTTAAATTTTACATACCAGCTGAACTATCAATCCTAATGTATCCAAAAATATCCCATCTTGGCAATACATTCTTTTTTGTATTCCAGTGCATCCTAATTTCCTAAAACTAGTTTTCTAGAATGTTTCACAAGTAATTTGAAAGGTTGGAATGGAATTCTTTTTCTCTGCCTTTCATGATTATATTTCATTGTAACATCCATTTCTTATCTGGTTCTCATTTGCTTCATGTATAAACTAATTTTTAAGTTCTCTTCTAGCTCCATATTAACAATTTGCCTTTTTGTGGAAATAAATCCAGGTGATTCTCACAGAAGTAAATATCTTGATATTAACAGACTATTTTCCATGTGCACAATGATGCCACCATTAGCACTTTTATTGCAAAAGTACTTTGTAGACTACATTAAAAAGGAAATGGTGTTTCCACTGGTGATGCTCTCAGATCATGTCTAAATAGCATATTTAGTTTGTACTGTATTTGAGAATTAAATTTCATTTTTCAAATATTGCAGAATACATATTTCTTTAATTCCTCAGCTTGTATTAGCTGAATGATTTAAATGTTTTATATATAAATAAAATATATAGCAAAGCAAAACAAAGGAATTATAATGGATTTTAAAATACTCTTTTTCATTGATCTTCCAGTATTAAATTTGTTTGCTTATGCTGGAAACTTTTCAAGATGTCCACCTACCCAATGAGCAAGAAATTGCCAAAAGGAAGTTATGGAAGGAAGATGGGACAAACCAAAAGGCATATCCTATATCAGTAGTTGTCAAATCATAGTCTAAGAATTTCCTCCTCCTTTTAGAGGGTCATGATATCAAGAACATTTTCATAATAATATAAAGAAACTTTTATTTCGGATACAATAAATGTTGCTAGATATAACTCATATAAATAAAAACTCTTTGGATTCTTCAATATTTCTTTAAGAGTATAAAATATATCATCAGCTAGATGGTGCACCAATACTGAATTCAGGAGGACCTAAGTTCAAATTCGGACTTGGACATTCAACACTTCCTAGCTGTATCACCCTGGGCAAGTCACTTATCTCCAATTGCCTCCAAAGCAAAAAAAAAAAAAAAAAAAGTAAAAAAGTACCCAAAACCAAAAAGTTTGAGAATAGCTGGTCAAGGCTAGAAGTGATTTTAGAGTTTGAAGTAACCTTAGAAGTCATTTAACTTAAACCTTCTTATTTTAAAGAAGAGGAAATCGGTGTCTTGAGAAGTTGTCACATATCCCAAATCATATGAGTAGAGCTCAGATTCAGATGTAGGCTCTATAATGCCAAATCCAGCAGTCTGTGTTATGCCAGAGCTCGTATGAACTTTTTCATTGTTATAGTTTTTCCTTCCTTCTTTATCCGTATACAAACCAAAGGCTTTGTCAGCCACTATATGTAAACAAATAAAATCCCTTTTCTCTTAGTTCTGGCATGAGGAAAGAATCATAACCTGATGATAGACAATATTAATCAAGCACTTGTTTTCTAGGTCCTCTAAAAAACACAGCTGCACTTAAGCATCATTAGGGGGGAAAAAAACCCAAACGTGTTTATCATCTCCATTCTCTTGGTACTTCTTGGGAAAGGAAGTCCATGTGAGATCACTTGATAGAGTAGGAATAAGGCATTGCTATCAAACACAATTGGAAAACTAGACTATCCTGGAAATTGTGCCTGCCCCTGCTGGCTTACTATCAGCCAGAGGCTTTTGAGACTTCACTAGGAACCTGTATCCATGATATTAGAGAAAAACTCACTGGATGGCATGGAGGGTGAGATTATTCTATGTAAAAATAAATGCATTTATTTTAAAAAAAATTGCATCTCCATGCTATGTACGTGCAATGCCCAAGGCAACCACAGACTTGGCCAACTAGTCCTATTTTGATATTTGATTAAATAATTCTTAATATTTTGACTGTTTTGTGGTGTGGAAAGCTATACAAATAGATATCCAATGTGAACTCTCAAGATTATAAAAAATGAAATTATCATTAGATTATTAAATTCTATAATTAGATTACCTGAGGTGGTGGAATTTTCTTATTGTTTCCCCATGATTCCTTATTCCATGTCTGTTTCACAGCAGCTGCTTAATAAATGTTGACTAACTACTCACCTCTAAGTGTTCTAAATATTAGATATTTCATAATTGCTGTGAAATGACATTATTACTTTTAGATCTTTGGGGGTTTTCATACTGTGTCCTTTATCAGATATCATAGTATCCCCCAGGGAGATTGTAAAGAATCATTAATCTGAGAGAAACAACATCCATATAGTAAGATTCTACTGCAAAGTTGCAGATTTAGATGTGGTGCTTTGTCAAACAACAAAAGGTCTTTCTCATTAATAAAATTATCTTTAATTCACATTTTTCCATTTCTTTTTTCTTTTCTTTTTTTTGTTGGTAGAAGCAACCAAGGAAACCCTATTCCTTCTGATAGTGTCACATAGAATGGTGAGGCAGTGAAGGGGAGGGCAAATGGAGGAATCAAGGAATATGGTTTCCTAGGCAACAGTCCTTTGAGAAACCCATAAGTGGCACATGTTATAGATTTGTCAACTAAATTATATTCATGAATCTATATGAGTTGAATTTCAACAGTGTGGTATTTTTGCTGTTCCCAAAACCAAGCTAAATAATCTCCCCTCCCCTCTCAAAAAGAAAACAAAACAGAATAATCCTTTGCATAATGGTGAATGTAATTGAAGGGAACAGTAAGGAGTTCATCATATTATGTAAATCTTACATAAAGAGATGAGGAAAGAGATTAAAGAAGGTTTACTTCAATGTAGGTACCATGACATAGTGGTGTGAACTGAAAATTTAAAGAGAGCTGGATTCTCACGGAATCCGAGAGAACCAAGCAGCTGACAGAGCAAGTTATCTGAATTTGATATGAATTGACGTCAGAGCACTGGGAATGCCCAAGGCATTTCTGTATTCAGGCTCCCTGTGCATTCTTTTGAAAATAATGAGGACGTTTGTGCGTTAATCATTTTCTGACAGCTTAGGCTCTGGTTTTCTGCAAAATGAAAGTGTATGTGTATAAATGTGTGTCTTTTCTTCTTTCTTCAACTTAAAAAAATCTTTTCATTTTGCTCTAAAAGTAATTCTTTGGAATATTGCAAATAGCTTTAGACAATCCATTACTGTGGCTGGATATTTATTTTGCAAAGTACTAAACTATGACTGGACAAATGTGCCAGGAACAATAGCTTTGTTATTGTCTGGAGGTGAACAACTATCAAAGGAAGACAATATCTTTAAGATATCGCCTTATTGATACTTCTAGGTGTTAATTTCCTAGACTTGTTTTTTTTTTTTTCCCCATTCTTTTTCCAAAATATGAATAGTGTCAGCCATCATTAACCATGACTCTCCTCTAAAACCTCAACACAATCATGCAGTGAAAATAGAGATGGGATGACTGATATTTGTCCCAAATTAAACTTATTACTGATTCATTTGTTAGATTTTAGACTTAGCCTATCAGTATAATACCTCTCTACTATTCAATTAAAAGTCTTTTAAATTTTTTTTATTGTTTTCTCAATATACCATGATATCATTAAAACTTGCTGATTTATTCGAGCTGAGGAAATAAATTCTAATCTAGCTCTGTTGTTTCTTACCTGTGTGACCTTGGACAAGCCCCTTGACATCTCCAAGTCTCAGTTTACTATAAATAAAAATTGAGAGGATTAGAAATCTAAATTCCCTCCCTGTTTTAAATCTATGATCCTATGAAGCTAGTGGCACATGGGAATACATTGACAGAGGTTATTCTAGCATGAAACAGCAACAAGAGTTTGACATTTTCTTTATTACTCTTAAAATAAAAAAATCAGATTTTCTCCAGATTTGTGGTAAGGACAGATATTGCATAGAGGAGGTTTTTGTTGTCCTCTGATACCATGGTGTCTTGATGATGGGTGACTGATGAGTCCACAGATGAGTTCCATTTCTTTGATGATACATTTGAAGAATCAAAGAATCATCAAGTGTCAAATTTATCAAAAATAGCATAACTCGATGAAGGATTGATGTCCTGGCATAATGGGCAATTGCCTTGGTTTTTCATTGTTTGTAAGGTATAAGACCGAGAACAGAATGAATGAGACATACTAATTGTATCAGTTTATCTGTTTTGGTTAGAAATATCAGAACAGAATCCTGTGTTTATAGCTGTAAGGGACTTCAGAGATCAGGTTTCCAATCAACTCAAGTGGGGAAACTAAGGCCCAGAAATGTTAAATGACTTGCCTTATGTCTCAGAGGTAATAAATGGCAGGTAGAGGTAGAATTTTTACCCAGATCCTCTGATTCCAAATCCATCTCTCTTTCCATTGTATCACAAGCATGCTTGCATGTATGCATGCATATATATATATATATATAATATATATATGCATGCTACCTTTGTGACTACCTCCTTAGAATTCTTTGAACATGCTGGCAGGAAGGTTTACTAAGATCTCCAAAAATAGATAACATTATATAGTCTGTAGCTTCCACAGACAAAAATCATTTTTTCTGAGTCAGGTCAAGCTAAACCTAGAAACAGTTGATGAATGGTTAGCTTTAGCTTTCCAGGTCCCATTATGTATTGGACATAGAAAATAATCATTGTGAAACTAGATCCTGTATTGCATCTTGGCAAATTAGCTGCAATTCAAAAGCCTCAGGTGTAAAAGAAAATAGATTAAGCTAGAAAAGCAATTTGGCTCTGGGTGCAGATGAGACCCATCAACGTGATCTCAGATTAAGTTTGCCAGACAGTGACACCTAAGGAGCCCTCCAGGTCCTAGGGTAATCTCAGATCTAAACGGGTATAGATAGATTCTCTTTGAATAGAAATATATTTTCAGATCTAAGTTGAATTTTATAGAATTTCTGTAAAAAACAAAAACAAAAAGCTCTGAAGTCTTAGAAATGACCCAGACTCTAGAAGTACATGAAGCCTGTTTGATAAAGCATGTTTAATGGTTCTAGTGTTACCATAGATGTACACAAGAAAGGTGCTATTCCTATAATAAAGTGGAAGCCCACAACCCAGGGATTTTATAATTGTATAATAAACGTTAGAAAAGGGACCAAATATTAATTAAACAGTGATTTGCTAATAATGATTTAAAATCAATATTTACTTTCTCGGCATCCTTAAGACTAATTTTTTGATACAGAAAGTTAACTATTTTCAAAAATAACAATCATCACTTCCAAAAAGGCCATTGATCTTTAAAAAAAATAAATTTCTGGCTGTTTAAGTATTCAGAATAGAAATCTTGACTAAACAAATCCATATATTTTGATGTCAGACAAAGGAGATCACAAAGGAATACATTTGAAGTGACCCTTTATAAAGCATTATATAAGATATGGTTTTGAAAAATTATTATTAATTTTACCATTAAGAAAGCCATTTGATCTAGTAAAAACACAAATTAAGGAATTAATACAGAACAATATTCTCCCCCCATGGCCTCTCCCAGTTCTGCCTGAAACTGTGCCACTTCTTACTTTCCTTTCTTTTGAATATAGTTCCAGCAAATGTTCACACTGTTCTAAGTTGCTGAATTCACGTGACATCACTTCTCATACATCTTTCCATATTTCCATAAGAGGTTTATTTCTATCATGTCATGAAACCATAATATTTGATTACATTATGACATAATTCATTGTCATTCTCTACTTGTTGAACATATAGGTGACCTCTTATGTTTTTAATATTATGATTAAATGACAATGAATAATTTTGCATGAAAATATCTTTATTTTTATCATGGTTTGGGGATGAAATCCTAGCAATAGAATCATTAATTCAAAATGTGTAATCAGTTATACAACACTTATTGCAAATGGCAATTTTGCTCTCCAAAATGGTTTTTTAACAGTATAGAGCCACTAATTACTTCCGGTTAACTAAATCCAATTATTCCCCCATCCCACCACGCCCCCCACCTTTTTTTGCTATCCTTAAACTCTTTTACTTGACAATTTTGAGTCTCTTTATCCTCTTGAAAAACAGTATTCATCAGAGTTCTCTTAGATAAGTATTCTCAGAGATGATACAGAATTACTGAATTCCAGAGTAGGCAGGAATTTTAAAGGTCATTGGATTTCACCTATGTTCTGCTTCAACTTTTCTGCCTGTTGTTTCCTTGTTTCTTATTAGTTCCTCATATTTTTTTTTCAATTTTTAAAAGATCTCAATGTATATTGCCCCCAGAAGTTTATTTTTTTGCTGTCTTTTCTGCTCTCTCTCTTCTCTTCCTTAGAAATTTCATTCACATCCTTTCTTACACATGGATCCATCCAGGTCACTTTGCTCAGATACCTGCAGTAGCTTTTCCCTTGCCTAAAATATAAAGTTAATGTTACTTGGCCTGCCATTTTAGGCCCTCCATCGCTGATACTTTCCTGACTTCCCAATTTCATCTCATATAATCCCTTTTACTTTGACCATCTAATCACACTCACCTGTATTCTACCATGAATATGGCTTGTTTTCTACTCCTTTGCAGTTCCTTACACTTGGAATGTCTTGCATCCCTCTCTTTGCATTTCAAAGACCTACTCCTACTGTAAAATGAGCTCAATTATCACCCTACCACTGAACTTTCCTTTCATGTTCCTAGATCAGGAAGACCTATACCTTCCACTACACTTCTCATATATTATCATGTATTGCAGTTGTCTATGAGTTTGAGTCTTATTCTACCACAAGTCTAAGAATTCTATTAAGACAGGGCCTATATCTTATTTAAACTTCGTGTTTTCCTTGATGAGTACCATAGTACATACATGGACACTTAATATGTGTTGAGGACATAGGCTTTTGAATACAAAAACAAACAAAAAAAATACACTTGATGGGAAAATATAATCCCCCCACTAATATGCAATTGGGCAGCAGAGGGGAGAGTAAAAAAAAGTCAGAGAGAGGAATTTTTAAATCAGACACATTCAGACTTCAAAGCATCTGGGTAGGTGAATTTCCTGAAGAACAAGTCAAGTAGAAGGGTTCTTAACCCAAGAACCAAAGACTTTAAAATATACCTATGTGTCCACATGTATATACACACATTTATACACATGTACATGCCTGTGTATGTGTGCATATGTATGTATATTCTATAGCATTGTCCCTTGAGTGAGGAAACTCTGACTACAAATCCAGCCTCATTCACTTGACATTTTCTACTGGGCACTTTACTCCAATTCCCTCATCAAAAATAAAAAATACAATTTAAAAATCTGATCATTTCAATGTGATTATGTTACTTTGTAAATTTGAGCATTTTAAAAGATTCTTTGGAAAAGGAACTTGTAAGTTTCATCAGACTGCTAAAAAAAAAAGTCCCTGGCACAAAAAACTAAGAACCCCTGAAATAGTAGGAGAAAGGGCTCTAGATATGTTATTTTTAAAGTGTATCGGCAATCAGTGAGTGTTTAAAATATTGTAGGCTTTGCACATAGTAAGTACTTAAAATATTTATTGAATCAATTAAGAAATCATGCCCCCATTTTTTTTTTAAATCAAAAGAGCATAGTGTCATAGGAAATAAAATTTTAATATAAAGAGAATGGTTAGTGATGTCAGATGGAAGCTGAGAGTTCCAGAAGAGACCTCAGGGGTTTGGCCAAGAGGAGGTCATCATCAAACTTGGAGTTGTAAGCAGTATTTAAAAAAATAAAATAAAATTTAGAAAAAAAACTTTTGGAGATCATTTATTTTAACTCGCATTCATTTTGTAAGTGAGGGAAATGAATCATTGAGATTGAATTGGTTTCCTCATAGTTACACACTTGTTATTGTTTAATCACTTCAATCATGACTGATCCTTCTTTAGCCCTTTGGGGGTTTTCTTGGCAAAGACAATGGAGTAATTTTCCATTTCTTTTTCGAATGAATGTTAAGTTAAATGACTTGTTCTGGGTCACACAGCTGGAACATGTCTGAGGTCAGATTTGAACTCAAATCTTCCTAACTCTAGACTTAGTACTCTATCCACTGAGCTACTGTATCCTAGGTTACACACTTAGCAAATGACAAAGCCAGGTTTCTTGTTTATATGTGACATGGAGGTTTGACAAAAAAAGTTTTCCCTGTAAAACCCTGTAAGGAGTGTAGTACAGGTATTTTTTTTCCATTTTACAGATAAAGAAATTGTGGCTCTCAGTGTTGCAGTGGCTTGCCCAACTATATATGGCTTGTCAGATAAAGAATCAAATCCACCTTGTAACTTTTAGTATAATGGCTTGGTATTCCATATTTTGAAGTTTGGGACTATTTTTATTTATTTTTAAAAATTTTAATGATCTCCATGCCTTCATATAGGGAAATGGCAGTGAGGAAACTTTCTTCCTCCCAATCCAATTCTATCTGCTTAGGAAGTTTAACTCCTAAAAAGTTGAATGGGGCACTAAGGCATTAGTGCAAATTACTGATTTGCCTAAGATCAAAACACCTAGGTCATGGCAGAGGCAATTTTTGAATCCCATTCTTTTTGCCTTACAAATATGAAACACCACTGCCATAATGGAGCTTATGGATTCTATAGTGAAAGACAAGTCCAACATTTATGTGAATATACAAAAAGTATCTACTCTTTACAGATATTCAATGCATACTTTTATTAAAAGGATCTTTGTCACCCTGAGGGAACAGTGTTATAGAATGTTATACAATAAAATATGGTATATCGTATTGAAAATGGGAAGTTAAAACATCTGCAAAACTATCCTCATTTAATATTGTAACTCTTTTTGGTGAATTCTGATTTTCAAATACCATTGCGCAGTATGTATGGGTCTTTTTACAAATAGTAAATCTAAAAACAAAACAAACAAACAAAAACACTATCCACCCACTCTAGACCTAGTTTCCTTTGAGAAAGACATTGCTTTATTCATACCAATAAATTGTTTCAATGTGTGTAGGGGGAATCTTAACACACACACACACACACACACACACACACACACACACAAGTCTGGTATAACTAGGTGATGGTTTTTCTTACATATGCCTTTGGTTACTGCTAACAACTTGAGACAAGAATAAAGAAAACTCTTTAGCAACCCTAATTAGGGAAGTGAACAAGAAGTTTGAATTCACACTTTTCCAGAAGCTTATTCTTTGGGACAACTTCAAATTCACATAATTTTAAATTGGAAGACTTCTCAGTGGTCAAGCAATCCAATTCTCATTTTGAATAAAAATTCCTTAAACAACATCCTAGACAAATGAGAAACAACTCCAATTTTCTAATAATATCCTTTGCAGAAAGTTTTTGGTTTTGAAGATTTCTATCTACATTGAATAAATAGGGGTGTATCTATATATGTATATATGTGTATATATCCATTTATTCAATTGTTTTGGGACATGGCAGGTAATAAATTTATTTTTCAAAATTAAAATGTTTCATTTCATAACTGTTAACTAACCTGATTAAAAGACAGCCTGTCTGTTCTGTGATATTGATTTACAATCCATTATACTAAAATGTCAGTGGTTTTGCTTTGTCTGGAAGTAGATTTGTTGGAATTTGTGGAAATTTTTAACTTCCTCTCAAAATACAGTATGTTAAACTAAACTAAGTGGGTTCAAGGAGAAGCCCTTCAGATACCTTCATTAATAAAACAAGAATGCTATGGAGTTTGAATCTTTTGTTTCTATTCTTGTTGAATGCTTCTAAAGTTCTAGAAAATATTTTGTTCTCTTGAGAGATTCTAATTCTTTAAAATCTTCAACAGGCAATGAGTTCATTTACTGAGGAATAAAAGAAACAAGCATTTATTAAACACTTATTATGTGTCAGGAACTATGCCAAGCATTTTGAAAATATTATCTCAGTTGATCCTTACAATTCTGGGAGATAGATGTGTGTTATTTCCCTCATTTTACAGTTGAGAGACCTGCGGCAGAGGTTAGTGACTTTCTCAGGGTCACAGAGTTAAGTGTCTGGAACCAATGCTGCCTCTAAAACTTATCCACTGTCTTATGTTGAATTAGTCAATTAACCTTCCTAGGCTTCAGTTTCCCCATCTCTAAAATGATGGAGTTGATCTCTTAGGGATTTTTGAGGTTCCTTCCTACTTTAGTTTTATGGTCCTATATAGCAAAGCCTTATGCAATGCATTCTGCTTTGTACTGAAATTGAAAAAACAAAGTTACTGCCCTAGTTTTTGTTGTTGTTGTTGTTCATTCAAACTAAATATAAATGATTATTTTTTTTGAGAAAATTATCTTTTTCATAAAGGTTAAACACAACCCAGCACAACAATTAACACAAAGTTTATGAATTGGTAGTGTTAAAAAAATGAACAAATTATATGTGGCAGCAATCAGTGATGGAACATTTTTAAGAAGATACCATATATGATGAAAATGGACAGATGTGCCCATCACTTTGTCCTCACTTTGAAGATTGGTTCCAAATGACTGACCAATTAAATCAACTCATATCCTTGTTTTATCCATCATTGACTGTTAGTTTGTAAAAGAAGGCTTTCTAGGATGGATCTCCTCTTATAACCAAGATAATTTGCAGTCTTCAATTTGAAAGCCTTCTTTATCAAATTGATCATCTTTTTTTGTAGGCTTTCTACTGTCAGTAATCAATGCCTATGTTGTGTGCTTATTCCCCAAGGGACCTGAATTTTCTACCACAAGGTACAAATAAAGTTTGTGATTTTTTTTTTTCCTAAGGAAAACTGCATTTACTAACCATGAATACTGCTATCCTTATCTCACAGCAGTCATGCAAAATTTCATCATTTTTGCCAGTCAGTCATTAAAATTAAGCAGCTGGTAGAAATGTACATCTCAATATTGCCACTGGAATTTTTTTCAATAGCAGTATTAATATTCTCATGCTAATTTTCTGTAGGTGGTTTTCTGCAGCTGTCTTAAAATGCTCCCTGTAATACATGAATAGATTTTCAACTCTCACGTTGGATCATTGTGTAATTGCTGTGTTCCCCCTAGCTAGTGACTGCAGATTGATATCCCAATTGTTCCTTTTCATGTGTCACTATTCCCTCTGAATATTTTCCTATAAATTGTTGAATCGTATTATAATGCCAGTTACCTTCTAAATGGATGTATTGTTACAGATATTTCCTTATGTCATTAGGAAGCACAGTTTGCAAGCAAGTTTCTTCTCTTTAAAAAATGCAAAATGCTTGTTGGGAAGCAAATATATTTCCTGTTTGGTTCCTTGCTAAATTAGGGCTATATTCAGTAAAGCATTTCTCCCAGGTGCTGTGATGCATTATGCCAAGAAATTGGTATGGAAGGGGGAAGGGTGCCGGCAGGCAGATGTATATTTGGACACCTGCTAAGAGCTTTCTACAGCATGGAAACCAATTTTTTTCTCTAAATGAATGTGATCCCAAGTGAGCATTGCTTCATGAGAGACTTTTGTTGCTATTAAACTTGACAGGCAAAAAAAAAAGATTTTATCTTGGAAGAACACTTATATTAAGTTGCCATAGTTGAAGTAACAGGAATATGGGCAATAGGAGCACATTATTTAGAAACTACTGAAGTTAAGGTCTTCATGGAAATACCAATGTTTATGTTATATTAATGATAGATTTTTTATTCTTCATCAGGCCCCAATTTCTTTTCATAACTTTTAATACTAAAATCTGGGATATATTATATCTTAAATCTCTAGAATATTAAATTCACATCATTGCTCAGCTCAAGAGCTATGAAAGGCTTTGTTGATCATGTATGGTTGTTGGTGTCCCTTCTTTCCTCTAATTATGTTAAATATAGGTATCTAGGTAAATGTATTCTTCTAGCATAATTTAGTAGGCAACGTGGTGGTACAGTGAATAGCATTATGATCCTGAGCAAGTCATTTAACTTTGGTTGGCTCAATTTCCTCATCCTCATCCATAAAATGAATTGGAAAAGGAAATGGCAAATCACTTCTTTGCCAAGAAATCTTTACATGGGGTCATGAAGAGTCAGACATGATGCAGAACAACAGCAAAGTATAATTTAAGCTACTTATGGATGAGGAAAGTTTTTTTTTCTTTACATGCCTAGTGCCTTGCATATATAAGTACTTAATGAATGTTTATTGAATGAATTCATGAACAAATGTTTCTAAAAAGATGGGTAATAACTTTATAGGGTAATTCAGTTCCTGGATTTCTTTGGGTTAAATGCATTATTACCTACACCAGAAACTATGATCTAAAGTATATGTAGCTTAATCAATAATATTCTATTACCTTCACACACCAAGAACTATTTCCTAAGCCATCTTCCAGTCAATGGAATCACCACTTGTTTGTTCTTTTAGTTTACCACAGAAAGGGTTATTAAGGAAACTTTAATAAGTATCAAGTTTTTCTTTTGGTTTTTAATTTCTTCAAGCTATATTTTCAGTAAAGAGATAACTGGGTCAAAATGGAAAGAAAAAATGGATTACTTCCCCTTCCCTCTACCTATCCAACTCCATTATTTTTTCCGTCTGTCTCTCTTACTTTTTACTGTGTCTTAACACTAAAGGGTATAACAATATATTTCCCATACACAAGGCACATCCTTTAAAATTTATCCTCCTGTCTCTTGGGTTTGTTTTTTCCCTACATTGAAATTACATATTTCACTCAATATTCAGCTTATGTCAAATTATTCTTTTTTGTCTGGTCATTTTAAGCACTGTCCAACTATGAAAAAATAAAAATAGTCAACAAGAATTTGGGCATAGAAAACTTTATAATTAACTTTGGATAAAATCTACCCTTCTGTGAAATGCTAGCCTTTAAAGTAAAACTCATGTGGATTGCTTTTGTTCTTCAAAAGAGATATTTTAAGTCAGGTATCTTTTGACAGTAATGAATGAATAAAGAATCTTGAGCTTGAGTGCCTACAGTCAAGTCTTATGAATGGCATCCTGATACTCATGTGACCTGTCACAACAATTCATCAATTGCTATTTTGAAAGAGAAATTAAAAGGCAAGGTGATCTAAAGGTCACACACATGCATTTGCTGAGGATGAATGACACACATCAGATGATGCTGAAAGCTAAAGCAACTTTTCTGGTACATTGTTTTGAAACGTTGTCATCCTGTGAAGCTGAGGTGTTTCATCTAAGGAAATGATTTCCAATATGGGGAAATGTTAGATATGACACACTTGATTCAGAATTATTATTGACTGTGCCACCTTTTGCTATCTACTCTTAAGTTCTATCTTTTTTCATCTATTCAACATATACTATACATAAAAGAAATAAAAGGCATGATGATGCTTTTAGAAATATCTGAATCAATGTAACAACCCCAATTTTCCAAGGAGCTATAAAGTCATTTCAGGTCTAGAGGAGTAGAAATTGCAAATAGCACAATATACTTTTTTCCCAATGAAGCTTGTTGTGTAGATAGAAGTCAAAAAGCAAAAGTAAGTTAACTATTCTTTACTTAATATGCCATACAACTCTTAGCTGTATTCCCATAATGCTAAGAGCTGGAAGGGACCTTAGAAATCCAGCCCACTCATTTCACAGACATAAAAACTGAGGTTCTAGCTAGAGGTAGGACCAGCATCTAGGTCTCCTGGCTTTGATTCTGCTTTTTCTGTTATAACATGTTACCCTCCTTTTTAATCTTTCCTTGGGGCCAAAATCTGTCCCAGATTGAAGCAGCTACATGACAAAGTTGATAGAGTGCTAGACAAGGAATGAGAATAGTCATAGTGCTATTTCCTATCTCTCAGAGAGGAGGTTGTATTAGAAATAGGAATGTAAGCTATCAATGTTAGAAAAACAGTCAATAGTCAGCAGTCAATAAACATTCTGTGCCAGGCAGTGTGCTAAGTGTTGGGAATTTGATACCAAAAGAAAAAAAAAACAGTTTTTGCCTTAAAGGAATTTATAATCTAATGGGGGGAGATGATACACAAAAGAAAGCTGAAAACCAAAGGAATTGGGAAATAAGGGAGACTGAGTTTACCAGGTGGAAAATGAGAAGATGCTAGTCTTATTCCCCCTCCTCAAACAAAAGATAAGGAATCACTATTTTCTTTCTTTCTTTCCTCCTTTCCTCCTTCTTTTCTTTCCTCCTTTCTTTGTTTCTTTTCTCCTTACTTTTTTGTTTGTTTCTTTGCTTCTTTCCCTTTTTCTATTTTCCCCCTTTCTTTTTTATCTTTCCTTCATTTCTCCTTTCCTTCCTTCCTTCCTCCCTTCTTCCCTCCCTCCATCCCTCTCTCCTTCCTTCCCTTTTCCTTCCTTCCTACCTAGTTATCTACCTATCTACCTTCCTTCCCACTTTCCTTCTTTTTTCCCTCCCTCTTTCCTTCCTTCTCTCAAACTTCATTTCTTTGGTCAAGACCATAGACTTCATTGTTCTATGTACCTGTGTAGAGCTGTCTTGTGACTTATGGTTAATCTTAGACAATTGCCTGGGGCACAGAGAGGTTAAGTGCTTTGCCTGCAGCCAAGCTGTCAATATTTGTTAGAAGCAGGGTTTCCTGATGCAGAGGTCAGGTTTGTATCCATTATGTCATGTTGCTTCTTGTCTGGCTTGGACTTAAGAGCTTAAAAGTTATTTGTTGAATTAAAGTGTGTGTATGAACAAGAAAAAGGTACATGTGTTGATGGAATAATGAAAATCCTTGTAGTATTAAATATAAACAAGAATCTATAGATTGAATTGTGGATTGAAAAGTCATGAGCAACAGCAATTAATAGGGACTGAATTTAATATCATCCACCTATGTCTCCTGCCCTGGCCCATTTATTCCCCAAACATCCTTTTGCCTGTTCTCTTCACTTTTCCTTTTTTTAAAACCTTTTTTATCTTTACCTTTTGTCTTTTCTTTTTTTCCTCTTCTTTTTTTATTTTTCCAACTCATTTCTACCTTATTGTTCTTAGATGTGAAACCTCTAATGTAATCTGGTTTGGAGCCAGAGTACCTAGGTCATCTTTCATTTTTGATACCAACTAGTGACCTTGGATTACTAATTTAGCCTCCCTAAACCTTTCCTTGTTGGTGAAACAAATGTGGGTTGGACTGGATTAATGGGCTTCCAACTTTTTTGTTCTCAGAACCCCTTTATATGCTTAAAAATTATTGAAGACTACAAAGAGCTTCTGTTTACATAATTTTTTTCTATTGATATTTACTTCATTAAAGCCAAAAGTAACAAATTTTAAAAATATTTGTTCATTTAAAATTAGAGTAATAAACTCATTACGTTATTAGCACAAATGAAATTTTAATGAAAAATTTTTATGAAAGATAAATATTTTGGAACACAAGGTTTTGCAAGTGTAAATGTTGAAAACTATCATTGTATGTATTTTGAAAAAAAAAGTTATTAAAAACAAAAAAAAGAAAAATAATTTTTGAGACAAAAAAAAGTGGGGTAAATATTACACAGAATATTACACATATAAAGAACCTCAGTGGACATCTAGTCTAATCCAT
This sequence comes from Sarcophilus harrisii, assembly GCF_902635505.1. NCBI lineage: Eukaryota > Metazoa > Chordata > Mammalia > Dasyuromorphia > Dasyuridae > Sarcophilus > Sarcophilus harrisii. The sequence continues at coordinate 148,919,890 of NC_045426.1, read as the reverse complement.
TCTCAAAAGAAATCTCTCTGATAATATACTTATTAGAGAATTAGTTATCCAGCCAGTTGAAGCCCTCCAGTGAGGGGGGGACCCAGGATGCATCCCTTTCCACCTGAAACAGCACAACTTCTACCCATTACTTATTGTTTTGCTTTTGGGGGCCAAAGAGAACAGTTTTAATTCTTCCTTATGATGATCCTTCAAATACACGAATCTCTTGTTTCCTTGCCCTATTGATGGTCTATCAGAGCCAAATCAAAGCTGTACTACTCACCTCATACATCTGTACTTCTAACCATGTGCTTCTGGAGATAACCAGAGAAAATCACCCAACAGGGACAACAAGTACTGCTACAAATTGTCACCCAGTTTCTATTGGGCTCTCACTGTTGTAAAATAATACTCTTAGTCCTCCCTGATTGTGTAATCCATTTGTTACAGTAATTGTCTTAGATCTTCTTCTTTCTTCTTGATTCCTCACTCTTTATCACTCCCTTCATATTTATGCAGTTGCTAAATTTTGTCTTTTCTATGTACTATCTCTTGGTCTCCATGCAGAAAGCCTCTGCCCCAATTACTGTCATCATTTTTTTTTTCCTGGATCATTACATTAACTTCCTTTTCATTCTCCTTGCCTTTGACCTTAAAATGTCTAGTGCACCCTTTATCTTCCTAAAGTGTAGGTTTGATTGTATTGTCCCATGCTCCAACTCATTCAATGAACTCCTGTAGCTCTCTTTTGACTGTAGGATGAAATATATAATCTCCAGTTTAGGACTATTTTCAAATAATAGGACTTGTTAATACAGTAGCCAAGATCCCCATTAAAGTGCCACATGAAATATGAGTTATTCTCTGCAATTTAAAGATAAAGAAACTGACTCAAAAAGATCAAACAGTTTTGTTTAAAGTCACAGATCTTGTAAACATTAGAGAAGAAAGTGATTTGAATTCAGATCTCAGCTGACTTCAGGTCCAATGTTCTTTGTTAATCTATGCTGCTTCTCAGGAATAATAAGATACTTTGTTATCATAAGATTAAAAATAAACTTGGGTCATAAACACATTAGGACTGGATCCAGAGGACCTGGTTTACTTTTCATTTTAGTCACTTACTAGATGGCTTTGGATAACCTAGTGTTAAGTTGTTTCCAACTAAAAGAAACAATCACAAACTTTAACTCTTTGTGTTCCATGAAGTTGAGAAGACTCTAAAGGTTAAATTGTTTGTTACTGTAATTACCTTTAGACTTATTTGCCCCTAGTCCCTTGAACTGTGGGGCTGGGAAAGGGAACAGTCCCAGGGGTAGGTATTGTACTGGGAAGAATGGAAGGTCTTATTATGCTCAAAGAAACTCGTAGAATTATTTGAAGGCTCTTTGTGTTGCTTTGAAATGTTCAGTACTATGCCAATTAATATTTCATCTACCAGGTTTTTATGTTCCATAAAATGGAAAAGATTTTTTAAAAAGTCATTTCTAAGTTCCCTTTCCCTCTATTCTATACAATATATCCCTATTAGATGCTTTCTCTGAATCCTCTTATTTTAACCATTTCCTTGAGCGCTACAAAGTGATTTCTGTGAAAGTGAAGTCATAATCTTAGCAAACCCTTTCAAAGTTGGCACTCCAGTCCACCACCCTTCCTCCATGGTCTGTGTGAAAAGATTTGCATTTCACCACTGATATTTATAAATATTCATGCTGAGTGATTTAAGTCCATCTTCTGCTGACATCTTAAGCAGTTTTTTTTTTTTTAATTTTCTCCTTATGCCATGAAGTATTTTGACTTGAATTTGATCTCTTTCCCTGTATGGCAATCTGGTCTAATCCTATGATGTAATTAAATTGTTTTCCTACTCTAGAGAAGTAAAATAAGTACTGAATGTTTAAAACATAATCTTTCAAACTCTCTGCCTTATGCATTTTCTGTGGAAAGAGGGATATTAAAGTGTAACCAAAATGGAAAAAAGAATCAGGTTTCCATTCTTGATTGTGAGAAACACTAAGATGATAATAAGATCTACAACTCATATTCATACTATGCTTTTTGTTTTATAAAACACTTTATTCACAACAATCTCATGACCTATAGGAATAATAATAATAATAAATGTTGTTGTTCAGTTGTGTTCAGTTCAGTCAGTTTACTGTTCAGCAGTTTCCACAGCTCCATTTGGGGTTTTCTTGGCAAAAATACTAGGGTATTTTGCAATTTCCTTCTCCAGCTCATTTTACACCTTGGTGAATTAAGGTCAACAATATTAAGTGATTTGCAGAGGGTTTCACAGCTAGTAAGTATCTGAATCTGAATTTGAACTCAGGTCCTTTTGACTCCAGGTTCAGTGCTCTACCCACTGTACCATCTATCTGGCCATTAAGTGCTTTCTAAATTTTACACTGTTATAGAACCACTAACTACAATTATCTGTTATTGTTGTTATTATATTGAAAGCTTTCAGAACTCAGATCAGCTACCAGGAGTTAAAAGGAGGTCTATTTCCCTTATAGATGTAATAGACTATAGGAGAAGGATGAATCATATTGTAGTTCATAGCTAATGTGTTGATTTATTTAGTACTTTTGCTTAATTGTTCTTTGTTTCTATGATGGAAAGGGATAGAGTCATTAGGAAGTGACTATGGTATTTGTTAATGTTTTGTTGTTGTTGTTTTGGAAAACATCAATAGACTATTAAAAACAACAATTTAGTTTCAAATCCTCACTTTGATATTTACTGTCTTTGAGTGTAAGAGAAGCAGCAAGGAGTACTAGTGCTGTATGCAGAGTTAAAAAACCTGTGTTCAAACCATTCTTCTGATACACATAGATTATGTGACTTTTGGAGTACTTACTTGATCCATCTGAGCTTTAGATTCCATATAGGTGAAATAAAAATTGCTAAGGACTTTTCAAAGAATGACATTGCTTTACATATTTTTGCAAATGTCTTTAATATCTGGCTTAATTAAAGATGGCTTTAACCTCATATTTGCTTTTGTATTCATTTTGTTGCAATATGTTGTTTTGGTTAAAGTATGTAGAGAAAATCTAGACATACAAAGATATGCAGTTGGAAATAGGAGGAATAGTTAAATAGACAAATAATATTTTACTATCATTGTAAAAAGTTTTGAACTGGGGAACCTCAAAGGATTCATGAACTATAATTTGAGAACTAAGCTAAATGATCTCAAAATTCCTTTTTGGCTGTAATTCTGTGCATTCCCAAGTGACCATCCTAAAGCTCGAATTTGTGTCTTTTATAAAGGAAACCACAATAATAGTTTGTATCAGTAAAGTAGTTATTTGTTCAAAATAAACAAATCCCATTATACAAATTCTGGGAACTGCTATTCATGGTGGCATATATAATAATTGTATCCCTTACAATTAATTTTACTACATGATAATTGAGACCATTTCAGGATTTAACTCACTGAATAGTGAATATCTTTTCTTTTCCCTCCCAAGTTTAATAAGTCATTTGTCCACAGCATGAGCTAAAATGATAAGACTGCCCTCTATAAGTTGAAGAAGAGACTGCATCTCAGAAGAAATAAAACATTTTGTAGTTTGGAAAAATAAATGTTGGTATTCTGCCATCAAGATTACTCATTAAAAGGAGAGATTTTTTTAAGGAAAAGATCAGTCAAAAATAATGGATTTTTTCTTTGAAAAATTCCTGTCGACTTCTAAAAAGAAAGATTAGCCTAGTGAAAGATGGGAGGTTCCTGCCCCTGTCCCTGAGGTTGCTTTTACTTCTGAAATAATGTGAGGTAGGAAAAAGTCTCAGCTGTCATGGAGGTTTGCCCTGAGAGGAACACATATAAAGTCAAGAGTTTGACAACCCCCATCCCCAGCCAAGAAGGATTGCTTTTATGTTCTCAATCCCTTGTTGCTGTTGTGATTTCAGTCTTGTTTGACTCCATTTGGGATTTTCTTGATAAAGATACTGGAGTGGTTTGCCATTTTCTTTTTCAGTTCATGAAAAAGGAAACTGAGACAAAACAGGGGTAAGTGGCTTGTCCAGTGTCACATAGCTGACAAATGTCTGAGGAGAGATTTGAACTCAGATCCTTCTGACTTGACAGGGCTCTTGGATGCTCATACAGGTTTGTTTGCCTAGGACCTGACAAGGGAATCAGAGTTTCTAATGTTGCCAGCATGTTTTCTCTTTTTGCTTCTGAACACCAGCCAGCCTCTGACTTTTGTAGCAAGATCCTTGATACTCTAAATGGCTTTATAAACTAGTCCCATCTTGCAGCTGATCATTCCACATTGTTTGACTTCACCTATCAAAGCACAGCTTCCTTAAGGAATGGAGTAAGAGGTTTTTTGGTTAGGAAATAACCTTTTTTACTAACTCATTTTGAATCAAAGAGAATTTTGCAAATTTCCATACTCTTAATATTTAGTCCTCAAACTATTTAATGTTGAAATTTCCCCTCCTCCATCTCTTTACCAAGCATTGATTCTATCCTTTATGAAGAGAATCTGGGAATATTTCAGCAATTAAGATACAGTTAATTTCTATTCCTCTTATTCCAAGATGTATCCATTCATTTGTATTCTATTCCTACCATAAATATTTAGGCATTTATAATTCATTTATGTTGATGTCCACTTCTGTAGAATTATATTTCTCTATGTTTATTGTTGTTTATGTGTATATTTGAGTTGATATAAGAAAAATACCACCTTATATTTGCATAGTAATTTATGATTCCCTGGGTGCTTAAATTCAGTATCTTCTCCTTTAGCTCTTACAACCATTTTGTAAGGACAAGTAGGACTGTCTTCTTCATGTTACAAATGAGGGACCTGATGCCCAAGAAGGTTGATGTAAGTTAGTTAAGGTCATACTAATATTATATTACAGAAATGGTAGCAAACCCTAATCTCCTTAAGCCAAATTCAGTGTTCTATGTTAGCATGCAGACTCCTAAAGAAAATTGATTTCTTCCCTGCCTCCTGCAGGCTTGCCAACCAGCACTTCATATCTATTTGTTGGAAATGTTGTAGAGAGGATCCATGCTTTAAGTCAAGGCTGATTCTATTCCCTTCTTGCAAGCAGTTAAGAAGAATCTAATCTATGCAAAGCATTGAAGATAACAAATACAAAATCAAAAACCATTCCTGCCCTCATGGAGCTTCTGTTTAATTGGGAAGACCTCTGAGGTCTGTTGAACTCTAGAATTCTTTGAGTCTAGAAATAGATGAATGAATGAATGAATGAAAAAATATTTATTAAACACTTACTATATGTTAATCACATGGCGCTGGAATTACAAGTACAAGCAAGAAAGACAATCTCTGCTTTCAAGAAATTTACATTCTAATAGAGGAATATAATACATATAGGGAAGAAATATTTTGGACAGGAAGATCAGAAAGAACAATTATTGCAATCTTACAGCAAGTTATTATCACACTGTTCAGAAAGGGTCATGTTGATTTAATTATCCTTCTCAAACCTGGGGGGAGAGAGGGGATAAGAATACCTGCAGCAATAGGGCATGATACTGCAGTATGGTTTTACTAAAAGAAACTATGTTAGATGATGATGATAATGATAATGATTCCTCAGAGAGCCCATTGTTTATCTAATAGTTTTCTTGTGAGAATAAAGGAGAAAGTAAAGCTGCCTTCTGCTTGTAGCCATATGGCCAAACTGAGGCAAAGCAAAATCTAACAACTTTCCAAACTTTAGCTCTGGAAGAAGTGAAGTGAGAATATAGGTCTTCTGCCATGTGCTACCATAATGGAAGACACTAGTATTTGTTCAATCAGTGCTTGCTGGATTTTCTGCTGACATTATGGAATAAGGACTGAAGACAAACTTTCTAGCAGCAATACCATCTCTGCCAAAAAAGAAAATAAATCCGATTCCCTTTTAAAATATAAAAAATAGTCACTTCTAACTCTCTAAGCTCTGTGCTCTCTGGGTTTTTTTGTACTCTAGCATCCTTTCACCTTAGTGGGGCAATGAGATGCAGCCATATGTGTAATGTACTATTTTGTCTTAGCTCAGTTCTTTTTGCAAGTAATTGTTCCTGTTTCAGATTTTAATGTAACCTTTCCCTCTTTGTTTTTTGTCTTTTTCTTTTAGGTAAGTACTTTTCGTGTTCCTCTTCCTTAATGCTGAAGGGAAAAAAATCCATCTGCCTGTGATATAGCAAGTGCTTATTTTAGAAAGTAAAAATGAGAAGGTAAAAGGAATGAACTACATGACCCTGGTAAGATTCCCAGATAATGTTCTAACCCATTCCCCCATCTTGTTTTCGTGACGACAGGGACCACTGTTACAGGAAGAGAGACTGGGGATTTTGTTGTTATGAGAGGAAAGAGCAGATTATAGCAAATGTTCATGAAATATTCATCTGCACCTGCTTATTGGCTAGATGAACAGCCCGCAGTACAGAGCCTGCTCTTCAGTCCCAGACTGGAAATTAATCACCTAAATGCTGTTTCTTCATCCTCCTCTCCTTTCAAAAAGGCCCAATCAGAAACAGATGTGAGCATTACTGAGGTGCTTTTATTTTGTTTTTGAAAATGATTTAGAAATTTTAAAAATGGAAATTCCCCGCCCTCCTTTAATTTTCTTCTGTGTAGATTTGAAACTATCCACTTGAGCAATTCAGTGGCACAATGATCATGAATAAATGTGTGCTGTGTATTGCATACAGAAGAATTCTTTAAGGATTTTGCAAACAAGCAAAAGGGCAATAAGAGAGAATGACTATTCAACCCAATTCAACTAGCCTCAAGTTTGTATATAGCTAGCATCTCTTACTTTGCACAAGATTCTCTACTTCTGAATATTTGGGGAGGGGGGGAATGACCACAAGGGCATTTTTAATATTAATAGTAGTGATGTTTTTTATTACCTAAGAGCACTTTTTAGGGTATATACAGGAATATGCTTATGTCATCTCCTAAGGGCCATTTGTTAAATTTTCAATGCAAGCAATTTGCACATTGAAAATTAGCAAATTAAAAATCAGAGCCTAATTTATTGTTTTGTTGGTCATCAAGACTTAAAGAAGTGATGGAGAAAATATTAATAATATAAATTAAATTTATAATTGTATTTTGCATACATTTTACTAAGACCTGGTTGTTAGACATTTTCTAGCATATTGCTATTGATATACACTGTGCATATCTGTTGGTTTCATGTATTTTATAATCAGGATAGGAAGGTATGGAAAGACTGCAGTGGGAAGTGGAGGAATATTCAGATTGATGATATGACAAATTCATTGGGACAGTGGAGACTCTGCTGTGTTAAAGGGTTAAATAAGCATGACAAATATGTTACGTAAATTCCTATTTGTATACTCATAATGCTGTCATTTTAAAACACACTCTAATTTAATGTGAGGTTAAGTAATATAAATAAATATTTTTTTAATATTCATGATGACACAAGGCGGGGTTCAAGAGTTTTTGAAGTTTTTTTCAAGTACCATGCTGAACTCATTTTTTAGCTTTTTATTTTCAAAATATATGCATAGATAGTTTTCAATATCCATCCTTGCAAAACTTTGTGTTCCAAATTTTTCTTCTTCCCTTCCCCCACCTCCTCTTTTAGACAACAAGTAATCCAATATGTTAAACATTGCAATTTATCATTCTGCACAAGATGAATCAGATCAAAAAGAAAAAAGTTAGAAAGAAAACAAAAAGTAAGCAAACAATAACAAAGGTGAAAATTCTATTTTGTGATCCACATTCAGTTCTCACAATTCTCTCTCTGGGTGCAGATGGCTCTCTCCATCATAAGTATATTGGAATTAGCCTGAACCATCTTATTGTTGAAGAGAGCCATGTCCATAAGAATTGATCATCATACTGAACTCATTGTGTATTAACTCAATATGTTCCTTTCATTGAGATAGCCTTCTTCTGCTTCTTCCTAATAAAATTCTGACCTCACTTATGGACATCATTAAGTCCTCTACTCAGCTACCCCAGTCCCTAATCATATTTCAAACTTTTGACTGTCTAATGTTGCCTACATATCTTAGTTCTATCTCTTTAGGTAAAATGTGAGCTTCTTGAGGACAGGGATCACACTATTTATTTAATTTTTTTTCCTAACACATATACCCAGGACCTCAAAAAATATAGCTTTATTAGGTGGAAAAGAAAGTAATCATAAGACAGAACTATGATACTCTAGTCACAATTAACTGGCTTCAGGTCCTTTCTCCTGTGACTGAAGATTCCATTGCCTAGGAAAAGTTCAGGAGCCAGGTTCTTTCCACATCTAGCCCTGGTTCATTCCTGGGAGTTATGCCAAAGTTTTTAGTCATTGATGGTAAGCTAATGAATGGGGATGCTGACCTTCACAAATGAGTAAATGTTTAAACCATGGCAAACATGGAATATTTTAGGTTTGTGGAAAATAATTATCCAATTAAGAATTTGTGGAGGATAAGAAAGAAGTTTCCGGGGGGGGGGGGGATATATAGACTCATTAATGGCCACTAGTTAATTAAAAAGTTAATCAATTTAGTGTCCTGTTGCCACAGTAAAGTGAATCCTCGGGCTACTTTCTAGTAATGTAAGTCCTATTTTATTTCCCATGGAAGGTACTAAATTAAAATTGCAGTTTTGTCACAACACTTATGTAATTTGAAACAAATCATATATCCTTTTAAAGCGTTAGTTTTCTCCTATATAAAATGAATGGTCGAGATTAATATTGATGTGATTTAGGAGGGCAATTCCGATTCCAAATGGCATGTTTGGGATTTAGCTCCAAATGATGAGATTGTAGGCACTGAATGTTGGAGTTTGGTCACGTGAAAAATTCACAGTGGTCCTTCTCTTTGGCAAATGGTAGGTTTATTTGGAAGGTTACAGCCAAAATGAAAACATAAAATAGACACCAGGAATAGTAAATATGAAATTGAGCTGGCAGAGTATATAGTTAGCAAGAAAAGACATTTTAACAATTAATGATGGAAACAAGTTCCCTAATGGAACTCACAATTAACTAGGAGAAAGGGAACACCCCATGAAGTTGGAGTATGCCCTTAGCTGATAGACTAAATCTATAGAGGAGTTTATCACCTAAAAGAATTGGTTAGCTATATGAAGTAGAAAGAGTAGAGGTTGGTAAAGGATGAGAGATACCACCTGACATGAGGGAGAGGTAAGGAGAAAGACACCATGAGGCAGATTGCAGTGGCAGGGTAACCCAAAGGAGTTCAGCAAAGATGGCATGAGCCATGGACAGATTTATAGGGGAAATTTAATCTTAGGGGTTTGACATAACTCTGGTTTCTGACCAGCCATGGCAAGGCAGGGAGGGCTGCCCATAACCTCCACAGAGAGTGGGATTATGAGGTTAAACGGATCCCCCATCAGTGGCCTTTCCTGCTTGCTGAAGGGGATAATTCCATCAATACTCAGAATCAGTATAGTTCTAGGTCTCTCTCACAATAAACATATTTTAACACATATCATTTATATATGAGGGCAGGAATAAATGGATTCAAGTCTCATTCCTGACACCTCCCAGGTGTGTGACCTTGGGCACATCGTTTAATCTCTCAAATGCTGTAGACAAACTCCATGATTAAAAATGGCAGAGAAGATGCTGACTTGCATTGGTAGAGAAAGTTTCCTTGGTTAGCAGTATCCTATATCAGTAAAATCGTGGATCCAGTCTCCAACCTTATTTTTTTTACACATAGAATTCCTGAAAATTTTCAGCATATTCTTCAGAGACCTTTAAAAATTCCAAATACATTGTAGGCACTGAATCAATGACTTAATAAAACCTCTTTTGGCTTAAACTTGCAAGTTGAGCTGCTAATTTGGCCCAGCTAGCACAGAACAATTTCCTGGCCAAATCTTCCTCTAAACTAATTGAACTGAGGTAAAGCATATGACAAGGGAGCAATGGAAAATAAAAACAAAGGGAATCATTATCTTTGTTTTCTGGGACTCTTTTGAGGTCAGAGATGAATCTCTGATCACCTGAATTTAGAAGGTGAAGGGGGAAGCTTAATTAATGTATAATTCAATGGGAGGGGGAGAATGATACCCTTGAGTAAGTCCACAGGAACATTCAAAATTAATTTCCCAAGACATGTTGGCACATATAATGAATTTTAATAATAAGGAGCTATTGCTTTGTTTCATTGGCAAGAAAGTGTACCTGAGATGCCATAGAAGGAGCACTGGGCTTGAAAATCAGAATTTGAATCACAGCTCTACCACTTCCTAATATTGTGACTATTGTAACTTCTCTGGCCCTCAGTTTCTTCATCTGTAAAATAAGGTAGTTAGACTAGATGGCATCTGATGTACTTATAATTCTAGAATTATGTTTCAGCCAAATTAATTGACTAACTGAAGTACAGAATAATTCAAAGATAAAACACTAATAATTTTTTTTGAGGGAGATAGATTAGGAGAGGAAGGCATCCTGAAAAATGTGTCATCATTTAATTCATAAAATGAGGTTAGGGGAGTGAAATTTTCAAACTGTTCATTGGATTGCTTTATGGAACTGATCCTTTCAATACAAATACTTGAAACACTTTGATTATCGATACAGGTAGAACAGTGGTGGCTTATTAATATAGGCAGAACAAAAGTAGAATGTGATCTTTAAGAGTCAAAGTTATAAGACTATCTTGGGTATTTCATATGTCTTGGAATTTTTAAATTGGAAGGGATTTGGAGGTAGACAAATCCAAGTTGTTATTTAGTGCTGTGTTTTTCTCTATATCATTCCTGAGAGAGTGCTGGACAGCTCCATATTTATTGGAATTTCCTTCTTAAATCTGTTTCGATGTTAAATTCTATATAGTTGCTATAGTTCCTCTCTCTAGAGAAGATACCATTATTCTTTCATGTCTTAGGTTCATAATTTCAGCATGGTCCCTTATGCTTCATTCTTCCACATAAAACTTAACCAATCATTTGCCACATCTCGCCATTTGTTCAACTTTTGTCCCATTTCATTCCTTAGTTCAGGTCCTCATCACCTCTCATATAAATTATTGCAATAGCTGCCACATTGATCTTCTTGTATAAGCTTCTCAGCACTCTAGTTAATTCTAAATACTGCTGCTAAATACTAAATACTGAAAAGTGATTTTCCTCAAGTATATAACAATAAGATTCCCTTACTGATCCAACTCAAATGATTCCCAATTGTTTTTAAGGTAATATATAAACTTTTGTTTGGTTTTTAAAGCCCTGTATAACCTGGCTCAAACTTATCTTTTCTACATTGTTCACCCTCCTACAATTTGTGATCCAGTCAAAGTGGCCTTCTCTTTAATACTCACATATGACACTCTATTCTGTCTCCTCTCCTTTGCACTGGTTATTATTCCCATTTGGAATGGCCATCTCTTAATATCTACCTCCTAGAGTCCTTCTCTTCCTCTTAAAATATATACATCAGGCAACATCTTCTGCATGGTCTTTCCTGATCTTCCTAACTATTAATACCTTCTCTACAAAACTGTCTTGTCTTTAGCTATTTTCCATATATTTGTGTTTAATTATGTTTCTATAGCATGCATTTCAGAAAGGAACAGATGAATTTATTATATAGTAGTAAGAGACATGCTTCATTATCAGTCACAATTCAAAGTTGCACATATTTTAAATGTATTTTTTATCACTTCCATTAGAATATAATCTCTTTGTAAGTGAAGATCATCTAATTTGTTGTATTTATATTCTAAGTACCTAACATACTTAGTATATTACCTAACAGCTCCTGGCAAGTAATAGACGCTAATAAATATTTGATAGATAGGTGGAGGGTTAGATTAATGGATGGAAAACAACTGTTTTTTTTTTTTGTTAGTGTAATGAAGCCCCTATAATAAATCCACACGTCATTGACCTGAATATCTCTGAATGATACATAATTGGAAAGGACTTTCATGCTCATTTAGTAGGACCCACTCATATTAAAGATGAAAGACCTGATACTTTGGAACACTAAGTTATTTGTCCAAGGACAAATAGATGATAAGTGGCAGAATGGAAATAAGAACCCAGGTATTCTGATTACAAGATGAAGAAATTAGGGACCATATTTGTTTTGTTTTTAGTTTTACTAAAGCTGACCTTATTTAAAGGACTAATTTTCTTAAGTCTTAATTAAAGTTTTCCTCCACAATGCTACTTACTCCACCTGTTGAGAAAAAGAAAGAGACAGAGACAGAGAGAAATAGACAGACAGAAACAAAGAGACAAAAAACAGAAACAGAGAGGAGGGAGGGAGAGAACACAATCTCATGTTTCTCTCTCTGACTATAATAAAATTTTACAAACATGACTTAGAATTTCACGTATAAGGACTGATCTTATTTCTTTAATAATAGTTGTAAAATTAAAACAGTCTTTAAAAATAAGGATGAAATAGTCTACATTTATTATGCTGTCCCTGAATGAAACCGTTCAAGTTTAGATCTCACAATATGCCTCTCCTTGAGGAATAAATAAGAGGCAAAAATGTTGCTCTTTTTTCTAGATACTTCATTACATTTATGTTACAAGTTGTATACAGTTGTCCTAATAGAGAAGGGAGAGGAGGAAGAAAGAGAGAGAAAGGAAAGGAGAGGAGAATCTTATTTTCTCTCTATTTCTGTCTCTGTCTGTCCTTCTCTGTCTCTGTGCCAGTCTCTGTCTTTGTCATCATTTTCTTCTCCTGCTTCCCCACTCCACCTTTCTCTTTCCCCTCTTCTCTCTACCTTTCTCCTCTTCTCTACCTTTCCCTACCCCACACACTCTTTGTCCTCCTCTTTCTTATGAGGTCTCCTGATTTTCACACCTGGGATGAAAAAAAAAACCTTATAAATTAATTGGATCAATTCTTTCATTTAAGTTGGAAGTGAAAGAACCCACACATATAAGTAATATATGAATATATACAATTAGAACAAGAACTAGAGCCAGGCTTTTTGTAATTTCTTTCTTTCATTGCACTCAAGATTGTTCTTTTTAAAATATAAAATTTTTTCCTCTAAATTGGTTAGTACTATAGTTGATATTCTTTCCCCTATGATGTAACCACCTAAATATAAAAGTGAGACTATCAAAGGACTGACAAATGCAAAGAAAGCTTCTTTGCAAATTTGTCAGAAAAGGCAAAGGATATTTATAATCCTTAGAAAATCAATAAAATATCACATATTTTAAATTAAGTCCTATGTATTTCATGCCATTGACAAACCTCCATAATAATTAAATATTTTAAAAATATTTTATAATTTATTTGTATTTATTTCCCACACTCTACACACAAGATGAATTGTAGTACATATGACATTACTAAGAAACAACAAGATTAGGAGGATGTATCTCCTTTCTCCTAAAGAAATTATATGTGCAAAAATAAGCATTTTCCCAAAGATCCATAGTGGGCTCTGATTAATTCCTTTGGAAACTAGTTTGACTACATTTTTTTTTCTTATTGAAAATTTTTAGACTTTGTCTATATTTTTGTTGTTGCTCATTGATTTTCAGTTATATCTAGGACTTCATGACTCCATTTAGGGTTTTCTTGGCAAAGATATTAAAGTAGTTTGCCATTTCCTTCTCCAACTCCTTTTCTAGGAGAGGAAACTGAGACAAACAGGGTAAAGTGACATTCCCAGTTACCTAGATAGTGAGGCTGATCTTGAACTCAGAAAGGTAGAGCTTTCCCAACTCCAGGACTGGCACTTTATCCCCTGAACTATCTAACTGCCCTATTTGTCTATATAGGGCCACAAATTAAAGAGTGGGAGTAAATCAATCTGCTTACTTAATTGACTGTAACCAGGTGCTACACTCAAAACTTGCCTCATTTGATAAAAAGATACTTTTTCTCCTCAAGATCCACAGAAGACCTGAAACAAGTTAATCTTATGGGGATTTCTGTTAAATTAGGATACTTTAACACAACCCAAAGAAACACATCTTTTTTAAACTGTTTTCCTTCAATTATCTTTTCTTTCCAATGCAAGTTTTATTTACTCGGTGTCAAAACAGAACAGAGTCATAGAGTTAGAACTTCCTGAGAGCTTAGAGATAATTTAGGCCATTAATTCTCAAACTTTTTCATCCCAAGACCTGCCTAATTGAGAACTCTTAGAACTAATTGAGAAATAATTGAGGATACCCTACCCAAAGAACTTTTGCTTATGTAAGTCATATCCAGTGGAACTGTGAAGGTCAGATGAGATAATGAATGTAAAGCACTTTGAAAACTTTAAAGTGCTATAGAAATAGTTATTATTATTATTATTAGTTTCCAGTAACTGTCTAACCCTGATTTTGTCTTCCATACCTGAAATGTACATGTTTATATTGATAACTTCACAAATAGTCTTTCACCAGCTAGTTAGAGCTGGCTCCAGTACATACCTGGTTACGTCTATCCATATTTACAACTTTAAAATTAAAGCATTTTAGTATTATTTGGGGATGTCAGGGATCTCCGTAAAGAGTCTCAGGGACCTCAATGGGTATATCCAATCAAGGTCTTGATATTGAATCTAAGACAGTTTTCATATCATTCCTTCTTAAATAAGCTCCTTGATCTTGTCTTGTGATGACTGGGTTGCTCAAAGCACTTGCTGGACAGCAAAGAAAAAAAATTATCCATAAAACAATAAGCATTTACTAAGCACCTACCTACAGAGGCCAGGCACTCGATTATGGCTGGGATTGGACATACAAACAGTGAGGAAGCAAGGTTTCTCAGTGAAAAGGCTATACCATTTAGAATTTATGTCCTGCCATAGACACTTACTAGCTGTGCCTGCGTGAATGGAGTGGGTTAGGGATGTCTATGCAAGCACAGAGAACAATGCAGTTGAGAAGAGACAATCTGGCACAGGGTACACAGGTCAGTGCCACAGATTAGAGGAGCAAATTGAACCTCCAAAGAGATCATAATAATAAGATTAGGGACTGAGATTGTCTTGGAGAAGAATTTTTATCGCCAGGGTAGTTAGCTCCTCCCTTGCCCATTGGTATCTGAGTAAATTCTGGTCCTGAAGTAGAAGGGAAGCCCTGGTATATATCTTTTTCTATTCAAACTGAATTCTCAGTGAATTATATTCTTCCCAATATTTTAGCATTTCCTAGTAATAAGTAAGACTCCCTGAAGGGAAGATATATTTATCATTAATATTTGAATCTACTGACGACAGTGGTTTATGTTCCAGTGTGACCAAAACAACTAATTGATCGGTAATAATCTCCACCCTCATGGAAAAATAACTCTTTGATTTGTTACCATAATCACTGCAACTCTCAAAGTAATGAATTATTGCTGTAATAACTCCATAAGTGGAATTTAATGTTTTAAATGCAAAAGTACCTCTGCCTCTGCTCATATTCCCCAAACATGACTTATGGGGAGTGGCTGAGGCACTGGGAAAGTTAAAGCCCAGAGCACTTAGAAGTGAAAAATTGAAAAAGCAAAGTTAAATATGAAAACTGCCTATTCCATGTTAAGGAAAAAAATATATATCTTATAGATATAACAAATACTTTTTAAGGAGTTTATTTATTTTAACAGAGCTAGAAGTTAAATGTTTTATGGTAAATAATATATACAGTGCTTTAAAATTTATACTGGGATTCCTTTAAAATTTTACTCAATATATTTATGTATCTGTCCCAGAATGTTTTGTTAATTTTTGATAAATTTTAATTTGATAAATTTTAGATGAATTTGTTTTTTTTTATTGGAAACCATCTTATAATGTTGGCTTTTGATTTCTGTTTGTAGATATAGAGATAAGTGATATAAATTATGGATATAGGTGATATAGATGATAGATAAAATTGTGAATTTCCTGGTCTAAATAAAAGATTCCAAATTTGAAAAACATTTTAAGATTTGAGGTAATTTTCAATATTTTACTTGTTTATTGACAAAGTAAATTGGAAATTTGTTTGAGAACAATTTTATAGCAAACTTTTGTAAGTGACCTGAGCTGGAGAAGAACACACCACAGCAATAGCACAGGATTGCATTAGATGTTTCTACAGCAAGGGATACATCTATTTTTTCCCTTTTCATCTTTTACCTGTAAGATCCACTTATCAAAGGGGACTGCCCTCTGATTTTGTAAATGTTATAGAAGGGAATTAACCTCTTTGATTTTTGTCAAGTGCCATCTATTTTTGTATTTTTTCCTTTCACATTGTCTCCCTTTATAAGTTCTAAGAAACCCTTGATGAGCTGTTTGTTTGGGGTCTAAAAGAGATGGCCAAATGACCAGCTTTTTAATTTAATAACCTGTTGACCTGGTTAATAAGATGATTAAATTGCACCCTTTCCTCCCCTCTAAAAAAAGGGGTGGGGGAGGAAAGCTGGGAATAAATAAAAAATAAGCTTAGAATTGGAAGGGCCCACAAAGGTCATGTAGCCCAACCCCTATCCAAAGTTATGAATCCTTAACACTATTGACTCTCCTCTTAAATAAACCCCTTGAAATAAGAAATTCATTTCTGTTGCTATTGGTGCTGCTGCTGTTACTGCTGTTGCTGCTGTTGCAGCCACTGTTCTTTCTCCTCTTCATCCTTGTTTTCCAAATCTTCCTCTTCTTCATCCTTCTCCTTCTCTTCCTCCTCTTGATTCTTAGAATAATTTTCAAGAAGAACATGAACCATAAAGGGCTATCCCATTTATGATTCAGTACCTTCCTTCTTTAGGACCAATGAAAACTTAAAAGGTAGATGTCATGCTGTCCTCTCAGGCATAGGTGGCATCCTAAAGCTATTGGAAGGATCTGTCATCCTTTGTTAAGTATGGTTTGGGCATCAATTAAACTGTTCCAGAAAATGAAAATTGTGAAAATGATGGGAGAGAAGGGGAGGTAACATAGGGGGAGAATAGGACAGAAGTGGTAGAGGGGGAAATGAGAATCAATATTTAATATTGAAAATGTTTAAAAGTAAGTACTTTCAGGAAGCACTAATCATTTTACCTTTGAATATTTTTTCATGGAAAAAATTCAGTGATTTACTGAAATAATAATAGCTAACACATATATCATTTTAAAGTTTGCAAAGAACTTTACATATATTATTTAATCCTCAAAATTCCCTGAGAAGTAATTGCTATTATCATCTATATTTTACAAATGAAGAAACCAAGACTGAAAGGTTAAATGACTCCTCTAGGATCAAATAGTTAAGAAATGTATGACACAAAATTTGAACTTGGGAACTCTGAGTTTAACGATGCTTTTTTTCTAATTAGGATTCCCCTTTTTCCTCAAAACAAGCAAAATCACGGGATTGGATTAGGACACTATGCTTTCTTCTTTTAGTTTTTTATCCCTCACCTCTCTCTATTTTTCCTCTCTTTTTTTCTGAGATTTTTCTCATCCAATATATCCTTTCATATGTATATTATTATAATATATATTTATATATTATATATAGATGTATGTATTGTGTCTCAAAGTATTTAGTGAAGAAGCTTAAAACTTCATTTAAGCTTTATTAAAGCTTAAAATTTCTCTAAGTCTTTTGGGGCATCCCATAAACATGCCTTGTGTAAACACACACAAACACAAACACACATACACACACACACACACACACAAATACATCATTATCAAATACACAGATAAGCGTCAATGTCCAGTGTACACCTGTATTTCAAGAAAACTATTGATTTTTTCATCTACACAGTATACATATATGTGTATACTTGTGTGTATATGTTTGTCTACCTATAATATAACAATCCAAGCATCCTTTGCAAAGTCAATAGATGTATGCATTTACATATATAAACACATTATAGAAAGATAACTATAGATATAGATACACATATATACAAACACATACAATTTTGGATATTTAGTAAAAAAAAAACAAAAAAAACAAACAAAAAAAAAAAACATGTATCCTGCAGAACTTTGATAGATTTGTAGTTTCATCATTATGAGTGATCCTTCCACTTATGCAGGTTACAACTCCTCTACACATTTTCTTGGCCTAGATATATCATTCCATTATCCTTCATGGAGTGTAGTTACTATGTTGTAAGTGACTGAACTTATGACTTGATTCAAGTTCCTTTCTTCTAATCATACATTTTCTCTCTCTTTTTTGTTATATCACCCATTTCCTTTATTTTTTTTTATCAATAGTATTTTATTTTCCCTAATACATGTAAAGAGAGTTTACTTCATTCAATTTTATAAAACTTTGTGTTCTAAAATTTTCTCCCTCTTTCCCTTACCCTCCCCGCTTCCCAACACTGCAGTCTGATATGAGCTTGCTTGAAATTTGATTAAATGACTTTATATGAAAACTGTTGCAAAGTGAAGTAACAGTAGTTTCATTCAGTGATCAGTTGTGAAGGACATAGCAGAGGACTCATAATGAAAAATACTAGCCACCTCCAGAAAAAAAAAAATGACAAGAGTCTGGATATAGATCAGAGCATATTTTTTTCCACTTTTTTTTTTCAAATATCTGTGTCATTGTCATCTTCTTCTTCTCCTTCTCCTTCTCCTTCTCCTTCTTCTTCTTCTTCTCCCTCCTTCTTCTTCTTCTCCCTCCTTCTTCTTCTCCCTCCTCCTTCTTCTCCCTCCTCCTTCCTCTCCCTCCTTCTTCTCCCTCCTTCTTCTTCCTTCTTCTTCTTCTTTTTTGCTGCAGCAATTGGGATTAAGTAACCCTTGCCCAGGGTTACACAGCTAGAAAGTGTTAAGTGTATGAGACCAAATTTGAACTCAGGTCCTCCTGATTTCAGAGTTGGTGCTCTATCCACTGCACCACCTAGCCACCCCTATCTCTGTTTTCTTTCACAATATAACTAATATGGAAATGTTTTTTCTTCACTACACATGCATATATCAAATTTCTCGCCTTCTCAGTGAAAGAGGAAGGGGTTGGGAGAGTCGCAAAAATTTGAAACTCAAAAGTAAGAGAAAATTTTAAGATTGTTTTAACATATATATTTTTTTTAAATGAAAGAAGAAAAAATGCTTTCTCATGACTGCCTAAAGTAGAATATAATCATATTATCTAACATCCCCATTTTACAGTTGAGGAAACAGAATTTCAAGGATATGCCCCATCACATAGATGCCAAGTATCAGAAACAAGGTTTGAATCTATTTTTCATGTGCCCAAGTCTAAAGCATTTCCCTTTTTTCTATAATATCTGCTTCAAGTTTTCCATTGCTCTTTGAGTCACAGCCTTCTGAGATGATAGTATCCCACAGGCAACTATTATTGGGAGACTATGGAGATTAAAAAGAGGAACTCTTGTAGTAATGAAAAGCTAGAGATCACTGAAAACATCACTGTTCTTTGTCTCAAGTGAGATGCAGCTCATTATCTGCATTCTATTCAATTCTGGGCCCAGTCCACTACCCAAAAGCAGCATTTGTAAAATGTATGTAAGTATATGGGAATGTGTATAGATGTGTATAGAGAGTTGTTTGATGGAACACTGAATAGAATTCTGGGCTTGGAATCAGGGAGTCTCATCTTTCTGATTTCATCTGGCCTCAGATATTTACTAGCTGTGTGACCTACGCAAGAACTGAAGAAGAAAATAGCAAATCACTCCAGTATCTTTTCCAAGAAAACCCCAAATGGGGTCACAAAGAGCCATACATGACTGAAACAAAATGTGTATGTGTGTGTATCTAGCTAACTAGCTATCTACTTACCTGCTTCTATCTCTACCTCCCTATTAAGACCAGAAAATTACATGAGCAGCTTGTTCAGTTAGTTTATTCATGTGTGTATATTTAGATATGTTTCGTGTTCCAAAAGTCTTAGTACAGTGACAAGCCACTAAATATTTCTTATATATAGATAGATAGATAGAGATATTTCAACTACTGTGACATTTAGCCAAATTGTTGATTAATTTTCATGAACTAATATTTTCTCTTCTCTTTTTGTTTTTAAATTTTTTATTATATTTGGCTCGTAATGTAGGAGAACAAGGAGTGGTATGTTTCAAATTGAAGGTGTTAAAAAAAGATATAAATAAAATTATTTTAAAGGAATTTGGATTTGAGGAGCCTTTTTAGTGTTCTGAAACTTGATGCCATTAATACAATTATGTATGTGGTTGTAGAAAAAGATATAAATATGTAGTGTACCATTTTTCAGAAGCAAAGATTTTTCTTTTTAAAAATATCAAAAATAGATACTGGTGATTAGAATTAGTTTGGTTATATATTTGTGTGCTTTTATTCATGACACTTTCTCTTTCAATAAAATCAAGGGTTTCTTTAAAATTGATTGATAACAAGGTTTATATAATACCGATTATGACATTTGATATTTCCTTGGAAGTCAGTAGCACTGAATACCATTCTTTATCACCTTTGTTTTCTTTAATCATTGAAGATGGATAGTTTTGTCAGGCAGAAATGACTTTTATTTTCATACCTCTTTCTTTGTGATTCATGTATTTTTTACATCACTATTTTTAAAGAATGGTGCATAACCATCAACCTGTGAAATCCATTGGTGGTGAGTATTCAGAGCCAGAACAAGGCTGACTGAATAACTCACATGCCCATTAGCCCGACACATTGTCCAAATGTTTGGTTCAAAAGTTAGAGTGAGATGGCCGGTGTTTGGGGTTGGAATCAATCAATCAATTGGGTTTTTTTTGCACATATGTCAAACAGCTGGTTTGACTGAATCAATTATGGTCTGGTGCCATGCAGACTCAGTCTTAAAGTGCCTTTTAAAAATCATTTGGGCTGAATCTTCACAATTGCAGCCAAATTGAAATAGGACCAAAACATTTAGTAGGTCTAGTCAGCACAGGGTCACTTTAATGACACACAAGTACTGGAACATGATGTCTAGATCTATGCCAAACAGACAAGTCATGGCAAATCAAACTGACCATATGTTTCAGCCTCATCTGATTTAACTTCACCCATGGTGACATAGCCCTTTATGTTAATAACTGAAAGGAGGTTCTTCTTTCACTTCTATATTTCAAATATCAGGAAAGACAAACAACTTGTGTTTTTTTAAGGGATTAGTTCTCAGCAAAGAGGCATAAATGTCTGTCAGTTTGTGAGTTAAATCTGTTCTAGTTAATAAATTTAAAATATGGTCCCCTTAGCAAGGTACTGTGGGTGAATTTATTATATATACACATATAAAATAAAAGTATTATATAAATATATATAATGAATATACTTTACATACAGCTATTTCTGTATAGATATGTACATATATAGCTATATATAAAATAAAATTATATACTATATATAATAAATTCATTTTATATATAGGTATTTGTATATAGATTCTATATAAAATATGTATATATAATTAATTTGTTTATGTACAGATATATCTAGAGATTTATATAAACATATACATTGTAACTATGGATTTTTATGTATAGATACCAATTCACTTATGATACATTGCTAAGAAAACACTCTCTTTCTCTCTCTCTCTCTCCCCCTCTCTCTCTCTTTCTCGTGCAAGAACACATGGCTAGAAAGTATCAAGTGTCTGAGACTCGATTTGAACTTAAGTCCTCCTGATCTGAATGCTGGTACTTTATCTGCTACACCATCTAACTGCCCCTAAGAGGACTTACATTTTAAATGTACTAATTGCATCAATTCCCAAAGACAAAAAGTAAAAAGGACAGATATAAAAGCAGTTCATCAGAATAAGTCATCATGTGTGTGTCAAATGAGTTTGATGTACATATAATATTTTACACCTGAAGTCCCTCATCTTTAAATCCATATTTATTTGAAAAGGTTTGAGATTACCATTCACTCTGATCAAAGGAAAGAAACACACACACACACACACACACATATATATATATATATATATATATATATATATATATATATATAAACATGTATACACACACATATATATGTAATATATATTATATATTGTATATATATGTATATATAATGTACATATATATAATATATATAGTAGAGGCATTTAAACTCTCAATGTTCCAAGCAGTTATGATTATAAATTTTAGATGACCAATGATATGGATCAGACCGTTCCTATCCTGAAAATTCTCTTTATGGAGTTAACCATAATAATCATATGTGTGTATGTATGCATATATGCATATGATATAAAACTACACATAGTGAAACCTTTCCAGTATTTGAGCTGCTAAAGGAGCTGGAGGTGAGCAACTAAGTGGCCCAGTGAGCAGAGTACCAGGCCTGGAATCAGGAAGCCCTGAGTCCAAATTCAGCCTTAGACATTAGCTGTATGACTCTGGACAAGTTATTTAACTGTTTGCCTCAATTTCCTCATCTGTCAAATGAGCTGGAGAAGGTAATGGCTAATCATTCTAATATCTTTGCCAAGAAAATCCCACATGGATCATAGAGTTGGACATGACTGAAAATGACAATCAATACAATGGAAGCAGATCTATTGGAGAATAGTAATAACATATTTAATCTGTAAGTATGTTAAGGCTGAGTGTCCCAGAGTTGTTATAGCCAAAATGATCATGGATACGCTGTTGGATATATGGCACATGATAGTTTGTCAAAAAACTTTTTTTAAACAACTGCTATTTGCGAGACAATGTGCTAAATACTGGCAATCAAACAAAAGGCAAAAGATTGATAAATATCGTACAGTTTGAAAATAAAGTAAAATCACTCATTAAGCATGGAATTATAAAGGCAAAGGAGATATTATAAGTCCTTTAGGAAAATTTGTGATAGGAGAAAATATTTTGGAGCTAAGAAATATCACCAATAGTAACTAACTGCAGGAGAACACTGAATCCAATACGGAGATTTTTGACAGCTAGAGTTAAGACTGGTTATATTGCTCTCATAGCCTAATAAAAGAAGCCATTTTAGATCGTTGATGTCAAACTCAGATAGAAGCAGAAACCTCTAAGCCATTCATAAGGATCCCTGCCGACTGCATATTGAGTTAGAAAATACCATCTTTTTTTATATTTTTGTTATATATATATTAATATATATGTACATATTAATATATATTACATATAATATAAAACTATATATATTTAATCTGGTTCAGGCAGCATTCAGTATTTTAACCATTTGTTTGTTTGACACCAGTATTCTAGACCATCTAAAGAAAAAGTCGTTTTTTCCTGGCAGTGACATCTAATGGAGATTTATCATGAATTTGTTGATCAAGGTCACTGAGTATCATATTAGACTGTTTTAAACTATAGTTTTGTAGAAGACACAAACATAATATGGATGTACACATGCACTAATGATCTTCCATGAAAACACGTAAAAATGCCCTTAGTGAGGACATTTGCAAAAGAAGCTGAGATATAGTCATCTGATTGGGGAATTTCAATTTTTGATGATTTAACTTAATATAGAAAGCCTCGAGGGAAATAGATATTTAACATATTCATTAAAAGGAGTCCTACAGTATCAGATTTCCCAAATAGGCATTTTTACACTGCTGTATTGCAATCAATTCATGGTTAAATTCTGAGTGCCTATACTGTTGATTAAAAAGGGATCTCTTTGCTTGAAATAGCATGCATAAAAGAAAAGCTGACATTTTCTTTTGAAAACTTAGAAGTCAGACTTGCCTCTTACCCAGTAGGTTACAAGAGTACCTGTAAGGAAGGCCATATAGCTTGTACTGAGGTACAGAAAGTTTAAACCTTTTGGCCAGCATCATGTAGTGTCTGAGTCAGGATTAGAACATGGGTTTCCTGATCCCAAAACTTTGAATATGATCAGGCACCTTGGATGAAACCCTAGAGTTTCATCCCCTTTCATATGGAAGAGACAATATATCTAAAAAGCTTCAATGGATCCATGACTTCTTTGCTATATATATTTCATCAAGTGGTACAGATTGCAATTTCTCCATACCTCATTTTATTGGGCAAAGCCATTCAAATTCTCAGGATCTCAGTTTTCTAATCTGTAAAATTAGAGGGTTAGACAATATGGTCTGTACAATATGTTTAAAGCTCTAAATTCTTTAATCTAATTCTTATCCATATTTTTTCCATAAATTCTCTGTGGAAGAGAGATTTTGTTATTTTGTGGTGGTTCTATCATGTATGATTTTCCATGGCCCCATTTTGGCAAAGATCCGGGAGAGTTTGTCATTTTTCTTCTACAGTTCATTTTACAGATGAAAACCTAAAGCACACAGGGTAAAGGAATTTGCTCGGGTTAATAAATGTCTAAAAATAGATTTACATTCACGAAAATGAATCCTGATTCTAAGGCCAGTGCTCTATCTACATAGCTGTCCTGTGGAAGATTTACTAAGGTATTTACCTTGGAAGCTTTCCTATGATATTTTTGTTTTGCTTTGTTTTGCTATTTCACTAAGACTTACATAATACCTATGGTATCTATCCATTATCTCTACCTTTCTCTTTGTGATTAACACACCTCTTTATCCAATCATACTTGTCTCTACTCTTACCTTGGAAGAATCCTGAAGCCTGCTTGCTCTCAGGCTACATCATTCAATTGCCTTTTGAGTCACTTATCCTGAAATAGCAATGTTCTGTTATTTGTAGCCATAGAGCATAGCTAAGAAAGTATTGGTTTTAGAAAGATGTGGCATTACTGCATTGAGCACATCCTTGATCACTGAATAGATTGTACTGTTTTGTAAAAGTGAACCAGCCTGATCTCCCTATCTTGTTCACCTCTGCTCCTACTCCACTGTCTATTTGTGACATTTACCCAACATAAATGTGCTAATAGATAAAATCAGTGGGGTTGTGTTCACAGATCCCATCTTGAAAAGACTTTTCAATGTATAAAATGCATAAAAGTTATTGTGGGATTGTAAACCTAAGTAGAATAACTTGGTTTTGCAATTATGGAGATCTGTGCCTTTATATTTACTCTACTAGAAGTCACACTATAAATTATGGAGGTCTCAAAACATGTTCTTTTTTTTGTTTTCTCATGACTAAATCATGAATTTTAATAGTTTAATACTTTAATGGTTTACCCTTCTTTAATCCATACCTCTTTTTTTTCCTTCTTCCCTCCCTCCCTCCCTTCCTACCTTCCTTTTTTCCTTCCTTCTTTACTCCCTCCATCCTTTCATTCATTCCTCCCTCCTTCTGTTTCTCCCTCCCTTCCTCTCTCCCTCCCTCTCTCTTTTCCTTCCTTTTTTGCTTCCTTCCTTCTTTCCTTCTATCCTTCCCTCTTTTTCCCCTTCCTTCTTGCCTTCCACTACATAGAATAGTGGATATAATGATGAAATTCCATTTAGGTAGACATGAATACTAATTCTGCTTCAGACTTTATGTGTTCCTGAACTAATTATTTAACTTCTTTGTGCCTCACTTTCCACATTTTTAAAATGGAGAGTTTGGACTCAGGAGCATGTAAACTCTACTTCCCAATCTCATGTTCTTTCTTTCAAAATGGCCAGATTTCTTTTTCTGTATGCCTTTCTTTTTGTAAATGACAAATTGAGCATAAAAAGAATTGAATTTCTAAATCTTACAACTTAATAAGTTGATTATTGTTTCAATACTACTACCCAGGATTATAAGAACATAAAATCATAGTTTTTGAACTAGAAAGACTCCTAGAAGCTACTGAATATAACCTCCTAATTTTACAGAGGTGGAAAGTGAAGTTAAACCACTTATTTGAAGTCATATAGCTAGCTACTAAGTATTTGAGGCAGAATTTGAACCCAAATCTTACTACAAATGTATTATCCATTATGCTATATTGTCTCTTCAACAATTTTTATAAACATAAGGGATGATATAAATGTCATTTGACTACCTGATCAAGTAAGTCAAGGTTAACTTCATCCTATCAATAGTCTGTTGATATATTGTCTTCGGAAGATTACATCTTCCCAAAATACTTTTCATAAACTACTCTAAATTATTTAGAATTCTAAAAGTATATCATTCAATTCAAAAGTTCCTCATTCCATCTTGACTTTCTTTTCTTTGTCAGATCACTTTTTTCTTTTTGTACATGATTAGACTCAGGGACAGTAATTCTAACATTCATAATGAATTCAGTTCAGTCCATATAGAATTTACATCTCAAGGATGGAGATAGACAATGAAAATCATTAATTCTGGCCCATTGATTAGAAATGTAAAATTACTCTTTGACTTTATTATGTTATGATGATAAATAAGTTATATAGATATGTTTCTTTTTGACTCAAGCAACATGAGGAAATGGCCACAAAAAGAATAATCATTTCAATCCAGTTTTCCAGATAAACCTTTGGCAAAATCATGACTATTCATGTTCATACTCTTTGAATCTGCTAAAATTATAATGTCATTCTATAACTCTCTAATGAAGGCTTAAAAATACCAAATTCAGAAGTTAATGAAATTCAAGGATTAATTTGCATATATAATAGAAGAGATATATGTAGACACACCAAGATAGTATTGACAAGGAAACTGGATTAGTGTTGATAGAAATAAGTTGTGGTCTTCTGATTTCAGTAATGATAACTGACATTGTTTAACACTTTTTAAAGTTTACATGTAATAATAATTGCAAACATCTGTAAGTTTTACAAATTGTTTTACAATCATTATTGTGTTTTATCCTCACAAAAATCCTAGCAACTAGGTGTACTATTATTAACCTCTTTTAACAGATGAAGAAGCTCATGCTAAGAAAGCTTGAATGCCTTATGCAGTTACACAACAAATAAATGATTGAGAAGTCATGGAATTCACACATTGGAAATACCTTTTGACCCTATGGTTGTTGCTCTAATTGAATAACCCCCCCAGAAGCCCCTTTTTAATCAGTGTTCTCCAGTACAACTCATGTACTCCTTCCTTTCCAGAATGGACTCTGTACTTTTTCTACCAGGTCCCACCTCCCTCCCAACTTATTAGCTTCCCTTTAAATGTTGGTCTTTCCAATTAGAATGTAAGCTTCTTGAGGTCAAGGACTGTCATTCTTTCTGCTTGTATCTATAACTCTAGGATTTAGAATAGTGCATGACACATAGTAAACACTTAATAAGTGATAATTGACTGTTAGACTAATTAATATCAACCCAAGAGCATTAAATGTAGGTCATACTTGAGGTTATTAATAAAAAAAAATATCCCTAACAGAATGGGGGGGGGAAGCCTGAAATCTTAGACATTGAGGTATTTCTAATATTTTTCTTTTTTAAAATGTTGATGTATTTTGTTTTTTACATGGAAACATTTTCAGACATATACTTCCTCTAATTTCTAGCAAGCTTCCTTAGATAAAAGAATGAAAAGAAAGAAGAAGAAAGAGAAAGAGAGGGAGTGAGGAAGGAAGGAAGGAAAGAAGGGAAGGAGGAAGGGAAGAAAGTAGGGAAAAAGGAAGGGAGGGAGGCAAACAGAGAGGAAGGAAGGAAGTTTAGTCCTAATAAAGGAGGAGAGCAATAAGATAACATACATAAGATACATAATGTATAGCTATAATATACAGTAATAGAATAAGAAGTAAAAGTATAATGTTATGTGATGCCTAAGGAGGAAATTGTTTGCAATCTCAAAAGACTTCCTGAAGAAGGCACAATTTCAATTGTGCTTGTTGGGAAGAGGAGAGACTTGATTTAACGGGAGGAATGGGGACATACAGACCATTTTAGGAACATGAGGAAGGCACTGAAAAGGACAGCATAGGGGGCAAGTGTGGGAGGAAACATTTACCTAGTTTAATTGAAGTAGAGTGTGGAAGTGGTTATAGGAATGTAGGTGAGAAAAATATTGGGCCTTATATGAAGTGCCTTAAATGCTAATCCCCTCCCCCCAAAAAAGGAGTTTTTACTGAACTTGTGAGGTCCTTGGAGATTTAGAAAAATTATATGACTGGATTACTACATAAAGAATATAAATCTAGCAATAATATAAAAAATGAATTAGAGGTAACAAGATTGATTTGGAGGCAAAAGACCAAGAAATCACCTGAACTTTTTTACAACTTCAAAAAAAAAAAAAAAAGAAGAAGAAGAAGAAGAATAAAAGAGGGCAAGCATGAAAAAGATTGCACTGTACTCTTGGACCCAGGAGTGTTACTACTGGGTCTGCATCCCAAAGAGATCTTAAATAAGAGAAAAGGACCCACATGTGCCAAAATGTTTGTGGCAGCCCTTTTTGTAGTGGCAAGAAACTGGAAACTGAGTGGATGCCCATCAGTTGGAGAATGGCTGAATAAGTTATGGTATTGTGAAATATTATTGTTCTATAAGAAATGATCAGCAGGATGATTTCAGAGAGGCCTGGAGAAACCTACATGAACTGGTGCTATGTGAAATGAGCAGAACCCGGAGATCATTGCACACGGCAACAAGATTATATGATGATTAATTCTGATGGACATGGCTCTTTTCAGCAATGAGATAATTGAGGCCAGTTCCAATGATCTTGTGATGAAGACAACCATCTACATTCAAAGAAAGGATGGTGGGAACTGAGTATGGATCATAAGATAACATTTTCACTCTTTTTGTTGTTGTTTGCTTGCATTTTATTTACTTTCTCATTTTTTTTCTTTTTGATCTGATTTTTCTTGTGCAGCCAGGATAACTATAAATATGTATGCATATATTGGATTTAATATATTTTTTTCACGTTTAACATATATTGTATTACTTGCCATCTAGGGGCAAGGGTGGGAGGAAGGGAGAAAAAAATTGGAACACAAAGTTTTGCAAGGGTCAAGGTTGAAAATTATCCATGCATATGTTTTGAAAATTAAAAGCTTTAATAAATTTTTAAAAGGTTGTAAAGAGACTTGGACAATGTCTGGTGACTGAGGGTATGTGTAGTAAGAGAGAAAAAAGAACCAAAGATAACATAAATGTTTGGATGAGTGGGTGACTTGGTTGATGGATGAAACCACTGACAAAAATCCTGAAATCACAAGAAAGAATAGCTTTGGAGAAGATCTAATAATCATAACATGAAGGGTTTTGAACAATAGATAATATCAAAGTCTAAGAGAACAATTAGACTATGATATTAGGAAAGGAGAGAGGGGATATTCATACTTTCCTCCTCAACTTTCCATATAACAAGTCAGAATATATATGTGTGTGTGTGTATATATATATATATATATATATGTGTGTGTGTGTGTGTGTGTGTGTGTATATTCATGTATATATGCATATATGTGCATATATATGCATACATGTCTACATATAAATATAAACACATATATCCTTATATACATAAAATTATATATTATATATAGTTTATTGGTAGATTATGTTTTTATATCATCTTCATTTCTTATTATGACTCCCCTTCCTCATACAAACTGGCCATTCTTTTTTATTAAAAAATAAAGAGGGAAAAAAATAGCAAAGCAAAATTTAGCAAAATAACTATAAATAAAGAGATTATAAACTTTTCACCCCAACATCATTAATAATAGCAACAACATCAGTAACACAGATTACCCTGCCTTCTCTCTCTGTCTCTCTCTCTCTGTCTCTCTCTCTCTCTCTCTCTCTCTCTCTCTCTTCTCTCTCTCTCTCTATATATATATATATATATATATATATATATATATTTTATTGATTTTCCCATATTTCAAAAATTAAAACAACTGAACTCATGCTTTTAATGGACTTAATACATGAGGTTCAGGAGCTCTGCCACTTATGTAAATTTTAAAAATGTGAAAATATGCTACATTTGGCATAGATTCTTGTCAGCTTTTTGGACATAATGTTTACTGTTATCTGCTTTTTGATGCCAGTTGGAAGCCAACTATATGAGTCTTGCTCATAACTCAAAGAACAAATACAAATCTATTTTGAGTAAAAATTTTGGTATAATTTGAAGAGGTTTATAGGGATCCACACCAAAGTAATCTTATTAGAGTAGCTAATGATTCTGGAATATCAAAAGAACAATATATCTTTGGTCACTAAAAATGTGGTATGCATAGGGCTGAGAGTCCCTAAATCTAGACTTAAGTCCTCCATCTAACAGGTACTCACTTATTGTGTGATGCTGGAATCAAGCTTCCAAGGTACCAGGCAACTCTAACCCTCAAAATGGCAGAACAATTATTGATGTTATTGCTAGAGGAAGCTTCCTTACCTGGAGTTTCCTATACCAATGAAAATGAAAATCATGAGTGTAGACCCTCTCCACAAATGTCTATGCCATACAGCTTAAGACTTGAATGTATATTTTCTAATACTCTCCAATTATTTCATATGTGTAAATTTTGTTTCTTGGAATGATAACAGTTCACATTTCTAAAGTGCTTAAATTTAATAATGTACTTTCCTTGCAGAAACCTTGTGAAATGGGTAATTATCCTTATAAAGCTGAAGAAATCAAAGTTCAGAAACTTAAGAGACTTGTCCATTGACTTATAATTAATAAGAAGTAGGATCAGAAACTGAATCCAAAACTTGTCACTCTTAAGTCTGATATTCTTCGCATAATTTGCCTTTGGGTTAACGAGTAGTCTCAGAACAGGATAGCACTTCTGGCTTTTCTTTCTTTGTTGCAAACTGCTAAATTCTTTGAAAGTATTAATAACATTGTATTAATATTTTTAAAAGCTAGAAAACTGCAAAAATAGATCAAAGGACTTGTTACTTCTGGTTAATTTCATTCAGTTAGAGAATATTAAGGGCAGCTTGATAGTACACTAGGTAGTATGCTGGTCTAAAGTCAGAGAGTCAATCTGATCTCAGATACTTATTAATTGTGTGATCCTGGTCAAATCACTTAACCCTATTTTGTTTTTCCACTGTTCTCATCTGTCAAATGAGCTAGAGAAGAAATGGTATAACTTACCAGTATCTTTGCCAAAGAAAACCCCAAATGGGGTCATGAAGAATCAGACATACTGAATAACAACAACCACAAAAAATATAAAGCAAATAAATCTTTTATGTAGGTTAAGAATCTTGTTCTTGACCTGGTTAACACAGGTTTCCCTAAACCTTCCCTAAAAATTAGACATGCACTAGATCAGATCTTCTTAAAAATTTTTCCATTTATGACTCCTTTTAGCCCAAGAAATTTTAACACAATTTTGGGTATATGTATACAAATGAAGGCATACAAAATGAAACATTTGCTGATAATAAATCATAATTCTGTAATCTCCATGTTAAATTACACAACTCCATTTAGGTAGCAACCCACAGTTTCAGAAGTTTTAGAGGAAAATGATCTTTTAGAAAGATCAGCTGTAGAAGTAGATAGAATAAGCAACCTATCCAATTTTTTAAAAACTTAACACATTTACAAGTTTACTCTTTATAAATGCTCTCATTATTATGAAGATATTTCTTGAAACTAATCCTTTCATGTCATAACTTAAATATGCTTTTGTTTGCTTATTCTCCAGTGAATAAGAATAACTCCTTTTGTTTGAGGATAAAATAAAGAAAAAGCATAAAATATCCCCAAATCACATTACTAAATTCCTTTCCAGGTTCTTCTCTAAGATAAATATTCTTTTTTTTTCTTTTTTAAATAGTACTTTTTTCCAAATACATGCAAACATAGTTTTCAACATTAACATAACCTTTGCCAAACTTTGTGTTCTGATTTTTTCTTCCTCTCTCCCATCCTCCCCCCTCTCGAAGACAGCAAGCAATCCAATATAGGTTAAAAATGTGCAGTTCAAAACATACTTCCATATTCATCATGCTATGTAAGAAAATAAGATCTAATGGGAAAAAAACAGGAAAAAAAACAAGCAAATAAGCAATAACAACAACAAAAAGGATGAAAATACTATGATTTGATTTTATTCCATTTCCATAATTCTCTCTGAATAAGGATGGTACTTTTCATAAGATAAATAATTTTTATGTTTTAACAGACAGATTTCCATCTTTCCTTTGACAACTTTATAAATGTTTCTTTATAGTTACAGAACCTAGAACTATATGACACATAGTAAATATTTTAAATAGTAAAAAGATTACATTTGGAACCTTACACTTACTCCTATGACTTTGAACCAGTCATTGATCCTTCTGGGCCTCAGATTTCTTATCTGTAAAAATGAGATATTGGAACTAGTTCCCAGTGTCAGGATTGCTTTTAAGTTGAAGAACTAAAAGAGTGATTCATTATTAATATACTACCCATACACTTACTAATCATGTGACCATAAACAAGACACTTCATTTCTGATTGCCTCATTTTACCTTCTGGTAAAATTGGAAAGCATCTACTTTGCAAGAGGATTTTAGAGGCCAAAGATAATTTGTGTAAAGCACAAATTATCCTTTAAACCTTAAAGTGATATATAAATTTATGTTAAATTCATACTCATACTTAACCAATGATTCTACAACTTGCTTGTTTGTTTACCTTTCAATCTATCAATCAACAAGCAGATATTAAGTATGTACTAATTTCCAGACACATATAAGGGATGGGGGCAAGGGGGGATACAAAGTTGAAATCAAATTGTCTTTTTGTTAAAGATTCTTATATTCAATTGGCAGTGATAATGAATACCTACACACTTACACATGTATACTAGCTAGTATATGTATATGAGGTCAACAGACTTAAGTGACTTGATCAGGCTCACACAACTAGTAAATAACTGACGTTAGACTTAAACTCAGGTTTCTTTACTCCAGGCCCAGCACTTTATCTGCTACACCACTTATCTATCCCCATCTTGAGGATTGGGACTGTTGTTTGCTTTTCTTTATAGCTTCACTGCTTAGACCAGTGTCTGGCATCTAGTAAATACTTAATAAATGATTTTTTGTCTGCTGACTGACTGAACACTGTAATAGGTTAATTTTCATTGCTCACTTAATTATATTGTGCAAAGAATGGCAAAGAGCATTAAACTATCCTCTGGGAGCTTATAATTTAAGACTTTATTGGCAAAGAATAGAGGAAAGCTTCTTAAATTGTGTGGTCATGTTACTGAATGTGGAGATTGCAAAAAATAAAAATAAAAAAAAATTGGCAACGGTAAAAGGTATCAAATATTCTGCCAAGATTTAATTCTTTATGTAAAAATAAGCAAGTACATCCATCTCATTATTATGCATTTACTTTCATCTTTAATAAATAGCAAAATCATGGGTATATCAAGGAATTCTTATGAAATAAAATTAGTTGTGTTTGATTTGTGTACCTAGTTTATATACCTATATACTAGGGATCACATAAAAATTTCTCTGGTGAATAGGGGTCATCAATGGAAAAAGTTTAAGAAGCCCTGGCGTTGAGCACTGGACCTTAGTGATAGGAAGATCTGAGTTCCAATCCTCCCTTAGATATTAACTTTGTGATTTTGTGTAAACCCTTTAACTTGTTTCAGTTTCAGTTTCTTCATCAGGAAAATGGTGATAATTATTGATAATATTTCTTACCTAATAGGGATATGTAAATACATAATACATATATGTATATATACATATATTTATTTGTATGTGTATACACATACATATAGGCATATTCTACATATATGCATACGCTACTGTTCTCTTATACTCTGCTCTTATTGTATGCTGTGCTATA
The DNA here is from genome assembly GCF_902635505.1 of Sarcophilus harrisii. Lineage (NCBI taxonomy): Eukaryota > Metazoa > Chordata > Mammalia > Dasyuromorphia > Dasyuridae > Sarcophilus > Sarcophilus harrisii. The sequence continues at coordinate 148,886,398 of NC_045426.1, read as the reverse complement.
GTAGACTAGATTTTTTGTTATTCTTTAGTAATGGTCTAACTTTTCATGACCCTACAGGGTTTTCTGGGCAAAAATACCATAATGGTTTTTCATTTCTTTTTCTAGCTCATTATATTGAGGAGGAAATTGAAACAAACAGGGCTAAATGACTAGTCCAGAGTCATACAGCTTTAAAGTGTTTGAAACTCAATTGAACTCAGTTTGATGAGTCTTCCTGGCTCTAAGCCAAGTGCTCTTTCCACTGTTTCACCATGCTACTTTATACTATACTATACTACTAAATATTTATAATGGAATAACAGACAAACCCTCTTGGCTGGACTCCAGACTAATAGTTTGTAGATGGCTTGACCTTTCCCTTTTCACACAAAGATCATAATAGCTTATAAGTCAAAATTCACAGAGACTTATTGCTTATATGTGTTTTTCCAAGTCCAAAAATGAGAATGTTATGTTCTTTATTTACCTCATATCAATCTAAAACTTGCTTAATTAATAATAACAGCTCACATTTTTACAGAGATTTCATTTGGTCCTCAAAACAATTCTTTGATACGCAGGTGCTATTATTATTCTAAGTTTACTCATGAGGAAATAAACTGACATGTTAAGTGACATGCCCAGAATCTTATGGGGATATTGCAGTAGACAAAAACTTGAAGTGAGGAGGATATGAATTTGAATTCTGCCTCACAGTTCTAAGATGTGTTACCTCAAGTCAGTCAATCTCTCAGTCTCAATATTCCTATCTGTAAATGGACACAATGATAGCATCTACCTCACAGGTTTGTTGTTCACAAGCTTTAAAGTACCATATAAATGCTAGATATTATTATTAAATTTTATATTTTAAAAAAACCTTATCTTTATTGAGGTTTAGCTTGACAACCTAAAAGTTTTCACAATAGGGGCATGCCCTATCTGAATTTACAAGAACATTGTTGATGCGATTCCCTTTTGGTTCCACAACTAAGTCTTCTCTTCCTTAAGGCAAATTGCTATCTATTTAAAGTACACAAAAGATAATGAGCTCACCAAAGTTTCCTCTCCATCCAGAAGCTTACCACTTTAATTCAATCTTTCAAAAAAAGATAAGATGCCAAAAGTATTCAAAGTTTGGAAAATTCATGTGACTTATTTTCACTTTGAAGTGACTATTTCTACTGGGACATGATTAAAATCTCCTACAGAGAGATAATAGCAACTAGTTCTGATTTGGAGCTTAAGCCGGCATCAAAAAGACATGCTGTATGTAGTAGTAATACAGTTTGTTTATTTTCCTTGTGCTTGGGTTGAGACAATCTGCCTATTTGCAGATAAGTCTATTTCTGAAAATTGACCAAAAGCCACCTACACAAAAATTCTGTTCCCAAAAGCTGAATATATAGCCTTGAACAAATCCCTTTCCTCCTCTGAGACTCAGTTTCTTTCTCTGTCAAATGAAGTTCACCTCTACCATCCCTTCCCCACTTCATCACTAAATCTCTGTTATGATCAGAGAGGATTTGAATCTCATTTTAGCAGGAGAGCCCAATAGACACTAGTGAAAGGCAAACTGCTAAAAGAAAAAAATATAAATAAGGCTAGTTATTTATCATTAAAGGTAGAACCTAATGAAAAGATTCCCTTATTTAAAAGCTTAACCTCACCTCCTATTGGCAAGTAATCAAGGTTGTTCACAACATCCAAATTCCATTTACAGATAATTTACTGGTATTTATTCAATGACACTCTGAGTTTTCTATAAATGTCTTCAAATTATGTGTTACCTACATTTGGGATTATTTGATCAGGTTTAAGAGGAAAATCCCTTCTATTCACTTGAGAGTAACCATTTCTTTGGTTTTCAAATGAACTGCAATAGCATTTAATTGTTAATGCATACTAGGTTTATTATTAGTTGAATCCTATCAGAAAACTCAACCAAGATCTAAATATACAAAGTGGAGAAATTGGGTCTTTTATTTCATTAGAATGTAAACTGACAAACTTAATAACCCATGAAATGTCAATCTGCATTTATTAAATGTTTACAATATGCCATAAATTATGCTAAAGAACTGGAGTAAAAATCAAAGGGAAAAGACAGGCCCTCAACTTGGTGGAGAATAGAGAGGACTTTGCCTGAGCTTTTCCTGGCTTCCTCAAGATCAACATCAAATCAGGCCTCTGAATGGATTTTGGAGTGACAGAACCCACAAGTATTGGGAGCATAACAAATTTCCAGCAGAAGATATCTTGGAAGGACTTTAGAAAAAGTTTGCCTCAATTGGGCAGGAAGGGACTTGGAAGATGGGGAAGCCCTGTGAGTCAGGCTAGTGGGAGGTTCTTACCCAAAATACAGCAGGATTCGCTCCTCTGTCCTGGTTCAGACACTGGTAGATCAACAAACTAACTGTGAGACCTTCAAAGTAATTTAAGAAGGCCAGCCCCTGAACCCCAGCATAACAGGTCAGACTTGGCCAGGCTTACCCAACACTAGGAGAAAGCCTGCAGCACCCACCCCAGGGCATATAAAAGGAAGCTCGGAAAATCTTCCCTAGGAACAGTCTTCAATCTTTTCAAAAATGAGAAAAAAATCAAAAACATCTCTGAGCATAGATAGCTATTATGGAGACAGAGAATAATAGACATCACACCCTGAGGACATTAAGGCAAAATGCCAGATGAAGCCTCAAAGCAGGATATGAGTTGCTCTCTAATCAAAAAGCTCTCTTGGAAGATTTTTTAAAAGATCTTTAAAAAGAGTTAGAAGAAAAATGTGGAAAGGAAATAAAATCTTTGCAGGAGATTTTGGGAAAAGAAACACAGAAAATGTCTGAAGAAAACAACTCCTTAAAAAATACATTTGACAAAATGGAAAAAGAAAATAACTCCTTGAAAAACAGAATTGGTGAAATGGAAAAAAGAGAACAACTCCTTTAAAAAGTAGAATTGATGAAATGGAAAAATACAATTCCCTACCTTCAAGGTACTTATAGTCTAATGAGGAAGATATCATGTAAACAGTTTAAAGTGTTAGGCATAAAGAAAATATATTTGTTATTTAGTCATTTCAATTGTGTCTGACTCTTCATGACCTTTGGGATTTTCTCATCAAAGATAATGAAGTGGTTTTCCATTTCCTTCTTCAGCTCATTTTACAGATGAGGAAACAGGCAAACAAGGGAAAGTGATTTGACTTGGGTCATCTAGCTAATATATATCTGATATAGGATTTGAACTCAGGTCTTCTTGATTCCAGTCCCAGGTTTCTATTTACTGTACCAAGTAATTGCCCAAACACACCAAAGAAAAACAATCTGAAAAAGAATGCAATTAACATCTTAGAGGGTTTGGAGAGGAAAGAATAGGTAAGAACATTTTGGATTAAATGGAATTTGAGCTGATTTTTGAAAGAATTCTAGGAAACTCAGTGGTGTAGGTAAGAAGGTACAGCATTCCAGATATTGAGGACAATGAGCAGAAAAAGCATGGAGATAGGAGAGGGAAGTTACAGAAGATAGTATAGACCAATGCTTGCTAGATGCAGTGTATGAAACAGATAGTAAAAGTAAAAAGTAGACACTTTGTGAAGAGCTTTGCATATCAAACAAAGGAGTTGATGTTTGATCCTAGATCCTAAATCCTAGAATATGGATGAACAAAGGAATCTGACAGTGATCAGACAAAAGGGAGGAAAACCAGTAGAGAGAAATGTCCCCAAACCTAAAAAGCAGAAAGTATCCAGTGTCAGTACTGCACAGAAACAAAGAAGTTAAGGAATGAAGACTAACATTATACATACTCTCCCTCCCTCCTTTCCTTCTCTCTCTCTCCCTTTCTCTCTCCCTCCCCCCTCTCCTCTCCCTCTTCCTTATCATCTTTTTTTTTTTTCTTATTTCTCCTTTGCTTTTTATTTGCTTAGCCACAATGTCTGCACATAAAGATGCTTAGTTATGGGAATTACAGGGAGAATGATTTTCTTTATGAAGCTCTAGGGAAGTGATATCTGGACTTTTTGAATGTACATGGAATATCCTGTTCACCACCAACTCTCAGAAGCCCTTATTTTATTCAAAATTCAGCTAAAATGTAACATTTTATGTGCAGCCTTTTCTACTTGTTGGTAGTGCCCTAACTCTTTCCTCTCCCTCCAAAAAATTATCCTGCTTTATTTTGAATATAATATTTATGACTACTCTTCAAGATAGAATATAAATCCTTTCAAGTGAAGAACTGTTCTATTTTTTGTTTTCATGTCCACAGTGTTTAGCATGGAACTTGGCACAAGAGTTGACACTTAACAAATACTTGTTTATTGAGATTATTGGTTGATTCAGGCAATAACTGGTAAAGGCATGGTAGGGTTGTCAAACTATATTGGTGAGGATAGGAAATAACCCCTTTTTCTATTGGTTGATCTCTATCTGCATCTTCTCTAGCTCCTTACTTTGAAGATCAGTCCTAGAAAAGTCCTAGAAAGTTCTAGCCCTTTGAAAGTCCTAGAAAGAGGTCTGAAATCTAAGGCAAACTGTCATTTTTGGATCTTTGCCTGAATGCTTTGTGAGTAATTGGAAGATTCATCTTCTTTTAGATATAGGCATAAATAGCTTATAGATGAGAGTGAGGACTTGCAGTGGGTCCATTACACTCATGTATCACCCCAAAGCTTAGTATTTTCTGAGAGATAGAACTTGGATTTAGGTGGGAAATAAAAAAAACCTCTTCCCTATGATGAGTATGAAAATGTAAAATGTTAATATACATATTGACCATGAGCAAAATTATTCACTAATAGAAAATATCTGCAAAGGAGGAAATGTATATATCAAATCAAAACATGCTTGGGCTTACTGGATGCTATCATTATGACGATCATATTTTTATTTTCGGAATAAAAATGAATGTTTGGAGTCATTTGGTTCAATATAAACAATGGGGCAGAATGTTTGAAATGAGCTTTGTCAGTAGATCTTGGATATAAAGTCATTGAACTCAACCTGCCCTACCCACCCAATACCCAACTTCCACTTTGATGCTAAAACAGTCTTCTGTGCACTAGTCAAGCTGATCTTATTTTGGTACTCTGTGGTATTCTCTTCATACTAAATAATAAAGTCAAGAGGCAGCTAGATGGTGCAGTGGATAGAGCAACAGCCCTGAAGTCAGCAGGCTCTGAGTTCAAATTTGGTCTCAGACACTTATCACTTCCAAGCTGTGTGACTCTGGGCAAGTTACTTAACCCCAACTGCCTCAGAAAAAAAAAAGAATAAAGTTAAGTGGGATTTTGGAAGCATTGTTCACAGTAAGGCTAGTAGAGATGATAGAATTTCATCTGAGCTATTTAGAATACTAAAACGCTATGCTCAATATGTCAGCACATTTGAAAAATTCATCAGTGGACCCTGGACTGGAAAAAAAATATTGTTTTACATCCCAATTCAAATCCTACAGAAATGTTCAAATTATTGATGAGTTACACTCATTTCACCTGCCAACAGAGTCATGATTAAGATTCTGAAAGCTCAGTTTGAGCAATATGTGAACCAAAAATTATCAAAAGAGCAGACTGGTTTTTGAAGAGGCAAAGAAACTAAAGACCAAACTCAGAATCACTAGTTTATTGAGAAAGCAAGGGAGTTTCAGGAAACACACATACAAACACACACACACACACATATACACACACACACACACACACACACACACACATCAACTTCTGCTTCATTGACTATACAAAAACCTTTGATTGGGTGGACTACAACAAAATGTGACAAATTCTCAAAGAAATGGAATATCAACTCATCATTTCTCTCTTGAGGAACCTGCCAAGGATCAAGAAGCAACAATTAAAACTAAACATAAAACAACTGACTGGTTTAAGACTGGACAAGGGCTATGACAAGGCAGTATTTTGTCACCTGATTTAACTTAGATGCATAGTACATCATGCAAAATGCCAGGCTGGACAAATCAAAAATTAAGGTTGCTGAGCGAAATATCAATAATCTCAGGTGATATCACTCTGATGGCAGAAAGCAAAGAGGAATTAAGAAGCCTCTTGGTGAGGGTAAAAGAAAAGTATCAAAGCTGATTTAAAGCTTAACATTAAAAAAAAAACTAAAAACTAAAATCTTGGCAACTGGTCACCATCATTTCTTGGCAAATAGAGAGAAGAAATGGAAGCAGTATCAGATTTTACACCTTTGGGCTCAAAGATCATAGCAGATGGCTACTGAATCTATGAAATAATAAAAAAAATGCTTGCCTCTTAGAAGGAAAGCTATGAGAAATTTAGACAACATAATAAAAAGCAGACATAGCTTTACTGATAAAGGTCTATATAGTTAAAGCTATGGTTTTTCCATAGCTTGGTATGGCTTTGAGAGTTGAATTATAAAGAAAGCTGAATCACAGAATCAAAATATTTAAATTGCAGTACTTTTGAAAATGACTTTTTTGATTCCCTTGGATAGCAAGGAGATCAAATCAGTCGGTACTTAAAGAAATTAATTCAGTCTGTTCACCAAAAGGTCAAATACACAAGCCAAAGCTTAAATATTTTGGCCCCATGAGAAGATGTGACTTGATGGAAGAGGACTTTATGTTGGGAAAGACTGAAGGCAAAGGAAAGGAGGATAACAGAGGATGAGATTAGCCTCATGGAAACATTTAACATAAACTTGGATAGAGTTTGAGAGACAGGGCCTTTGGTGCGCCATGTCTATGGGGTCACAAAGAGCCAAACTGAACTGAATCACTGAACAGCAACAATCAAAGGATCTTTGTTAAGGAAATATTGTTTTCTTTTATAATACTGTTCTTACAAGTCTCTAGCCACCCTAATTTTCAAACCCAGCTCAAGAATCACTTTTTTCTAGGAAGTTTCCTCTGATTCCCATAGCTGTTTTTTTTCTCAGTTCTTGTCCACAATTTGATTTATTTCACCATCACCAGAAATGCTTAACTTTAGTAACTCATAACTCTTCTAAAGAGATAAGACATATTAGCTATCAGTAGATACTCTCAAAACAGTAGTAGCATATAATTTGGGCTAAATAAATGCTCTGTAAATGCATGGTAGAAAGTTAAAGATGAATTTTTTGTACCTGGGGGATAGTACCACACATAGTACCTGGAGGAGTAGAGAAAATTCACCTCAACCCAACTGGTGGCTATTTCTTTTCTCCTATTTTCTATTATTTACTGTCCTATTCTTGTTAACTGGGTGCTAAGCCCTGTTGTTTCTAGGTGTTTAAAATCAGCATCTCTTAGGGCATCACTACCACCTCCTCACTCTAGTTATATAGATCTGGATAAAGAAATAATCTAATTAATTAATAGGGAAATGAGAACTCCAGACAAAATATACAACAAGTTTTATCCAAGATGCCATATTCGTTACTTTTTAATAAGTAACTTCAATTTATAACTCCTCTAATTTTTGTTTATAATAGTACAAAACATTTGGTTCTTTGTAAACTAACTTTCAAGTTACTTTAATTTATTCTACTTGCTCCCACTCCTGAATGTTCTCTATGTTGAATGTTGGCGATAGTTTCATCTTGGCAGACAGAATAAGTTCTTGGTGGGATAGATGTGTGGGAAGTGAAGCAGAGGTTTCAGAGTAGCTATATGGCTGTTGTTGGGTTTTTTTACCCTAAGATCATTGTGTTAAAATCATTTGTTTTCTAATCCATACTTTCTAGAACAAAATAATATCTTTGTTAGTATTAGAATTGTTTAGAGAGAGCTTCGGAATTTAGGAGAGAAAAGTGAGTCTCCTAGATTTTAATCATGCTCTGCTAGGTTTTAATATTGATTCTGTTATCAGTGTGACTATGAAAATCTGTTAAATTTTCTGCATCTCAGCTTCCCCATCAGAGAAAGTTGGGCTAGTAGGCTATTTAAGATCCCTTTGAGTCCTCAAATGTAGTGACCTGAGAATAACATCTCATAACATAATAAGTCATTTTCATTTTTTTCTTATATTTTACCATCTTCAAATTCTGTCTTCTCTACACACGATAAAACTAATGAAAAAAATAAAGTGGTTTTCTAAAGGCTACTGTTGGCATGCATAACTGGCAAGCAAATGATTTAATAAATATGTCATGTAAATTTATTTAAATAACAGATCTGATATATTTTTTTTAAAGCCTGAAGGGATGAATTAATTTTGTCAAAGTGGTTAAACTAAATTAGAATAATAAATTAAAACATTGCCCCAAAGTGGAAACCTGCTTACTGCAAAGAGTGGTAGATTTGGATCCATTTTCTCCTGGTTCTTTTTCTTTCTTTCTTTCTTTTTATTGTAGTAATTTTATTTATTTTTAATATACATTGCTTTATGAATCATGTTGGGAGAGAAAAATCAGAACAAAAGGAAAATCAATGGAAGAAATTAAAAAACAGAAAAAAGAAATGAACACAGCATGTGTTGATTTACATTCAGTCCCCTCAATTCTTTTTCTGGATGCAGATGACATTTTCTGTCCAAAATCTATTGGAATTGTTTTGGATCACTAAAACACTGAAAAGAACCAAGATTTTCATAGTTGATCATTACATATTCTTGCTGCTATTGTATACAATGTACCCCTGGTTCTGCTTGTTTCACTCAACATCAGTTCATGTAAATCTTTTCAGGTCTTTCTAAAATCAGCTTACTCATCATTTTTTAAAGAAAAATAATGTTCCATTACCTCCTAGTTCTCTTTCTATCTCTCTGCCTGCTTCTTCTCTATCTCCTTTGCTGGCTCTTCATTCATGTCATGTCTATATGGGAATCATATAGGATTTTTATCATGGGTCCTATTTCCTATCCCCTCTTTGCTACTTTATTTGGGAAACTTATCAGCTCCCATGGATTTAATTATCATCTTTTAGTTGATAATTCTCAAATCTTCCTATCCCACCCTATCCTAAGTAGTCTTTTAACCTCCTTTCTCCAAATGCATTTTAAATATTTCTAACTCAATGTCCAGTAGACATAAACTCAATAGATGTAAAACTGAATTCATTATCTATCTCCTTAATTCTTCAGACATCTCTATTACTGGTAAGGATACCTCTCCGTCCCCCAGCCTCATAACCTTTGAATCATTCTGTATTTCTCACTATCACTCATTCCTCTCTCCCATTTCCCATATCCAATCTGTTGCCAATAGCTATTGATTTTACTTTTGGAACATCTCTCCAACCTACTTTCTTCTTTCCCTTGATACTCATCACCTCTCACCTGGCTTACTACAATATTCTACTGGTAGATCTATCTGCTTCAAGTCTCTGCCCACTTCAATCCATCCTCCATTCAGCCACCAAAGTGATTTTCCTAAAGTAAAGGCCCTTATCCTTCCCTCCCTACTCAATTACTCCAATGATTCCCTATCAAATAAAATTTCTGGCATTCAAACTCTTTCCTAACCTAGTCTCTACCCCCATCTTGCTTTTCTTGCACCTTCCTCCACATCCCTATCCACCCCTCTCTCATGTAGAGACACCAGTTTCCTGGCAGTTGCACAAATAAAACATTCCATCTCTTGGATCCAGAAATTTTCTCTGGTTGTCCCCTATGCCTGAGATGCTTGCTCTTCTTATCTCTACCTTCTGGCGTGGTTCTTTTACAGGAAACTTTTCCCAACTTCTCTTAATTCTAGTATGATCCCTCCATTATTTTCAACTTATCCTCTACATAGCTTGTCTGTATATATTTGTTTGCTTGTTATTTTTTCCATTGATTGTGAACTTGTTGAAGGCTAGAATTGTCTTTTGTCCTTCTTTGTATCTCCAATGTTTAGTAGTGTGCCTTGTACATGGTAGGCACTTACAAATGCTTATCAATTGATTAAATAAATTGAATGTGTTACACTGGACAGTTAACTCAGGGCCTGTTTACCTATTTTTAAAATGATGGGATTGGACTAAGTCTTCTCCAAAATCCCTTCTGATTACAAATTTATGATCCTCTAACTTGCCAGCCTGCAAATAAACACTGCTTATTATATTCTATTATGTATTTTCTAAGAATATACATACATATATGTATATATTGTGTATTATATACATATGTGTGTGTATTGTGGTTGTTGTTGAAATGTCTCAATCTTATCCAATGCTTTGTGATCTGATTTGGAATTTCTGAACAAAATACTGAAGTGCTTTGTCATTTCCTTCCCCATCTCATTTTATATACAAGGAAACTGAGACAAACAGGTTTAAGTGACTTGCCCAAGGTCATATGGCTAGTGAGTATTTGAGGCTAGATATGAACTCAGGAAAATGAGTCTTGTTGACTTCAGGCCCTGTTCCACTCTAACCACTATAGGTATGTGTGTGTTTGTGTATACATTCTGAATGTGTTTTTGTGTATTTTCCTCCTCATTGGGGAATATCTTATACTCTAGAACAAAGGTTTTTGCTTCTTTACTTAAGATACATGAACTTGTATACATGAACACATACATACACACAGACTGATTTCAGTATAATTAGTTTCCTTTATAGTCCTTTATTTATAATCCGATATGTTGCACATTTTAAAAAATTATTTTAAGAAGAAGTCCATTGGCTTTACCAGATTGTGAAAAGGGCCCAGTTCAGACAAAAATGCTAAGAACTCCTATACTAAGGGTCAATACTTCTAACAACACATTTATTTTTAATTTATTCTTTTAAGGTATGTGACTGTCACCAATTAAAACATAGGGCATTAATTAAGCAAATAGTTCAGACTTCCAGCACTTGATGGCAGCTTGGTACATACTCCCTGGGTATTATTTGCCCAGAGGACAGGAGTTAGGGAAATTGAGATTAAACCAGCTATTTTCCTAAACACCTGTATGACACCCAGTCACTTTTCTGAGACTCATATTTCTTGTAACATTAAGGCAATTAATCAGTGGCTTCAAACTCAAATAGAATTGGAAATTACTGAAATGCACATAAGAACATTTAGGAAGTTCAGTGGATAGAGTGGTGGGCTTGAAGTCAGGAAGACTCAACCTTCTGAGTTCAAATATGACCATAGCCACTTACTAGATGATTCTAGGGTCACTTACTAGTTTGACCCTAGACAAGTCACTTAACCCCGTTTGCCTCAGTTTTCTGAAGGAAATAGCAAACCACTCCATATCTTTGCCCAAAAAAATCCATAATAGGGTCACAAAGAGTTAGACATGATGGAACAATAGCAAAACTGTACATAAAGATTTCTACAATGACATATTGACTGTAAGAACCAAAAATTGTCATTATCTATGTTCTATTGAATTTTTATTTATTTTCTTAATTTCTCAATTATATTTTAATCTGCTTCTGCTGGATTTAAGAGTATTGCTGGCTGGCTGGCTGTTTTCTTAGGCTACATGATCTCTAACATCCTCTTCTAACTCTAAATTTATGGTTCTAAGACTTTTTTCCTAGAATGCATGAAAATTATACCAGTTCGATTTTCACTAATAGAGAGATTGCCCTTTCTCATTTCAGTGTCCAGGGGCTTTCTGGGAATTCTAGTATTGCAAACATATCCCTCTCCCAGTCCAACTGCTTACTGTGAATGCTGTGAAGATACAGATTATCTCTATTATATGTAGGAGCAAAAGTAAATCAACTACTAAACAAATTAGCTTTTTGTCTCTTTGCATCTTGTTCTAAACAAGATGTAGTACCATTCAGAATTTTTTTTCTAATAAAAAATAGAAACAAGAAACACTTAAAGATGCTTGACTGAATATCTCTCTTCATGTCTTTTCTTCCTCCCGATAATTCTTATTGGTCAACTAGGTAATGCAGTGGGTAAAGCACTGGGTCCAAAGTCAGGAAGATCTGAATTCAAAACCAGCCTTACATACTTGCTAGCTATATGACTGACCTCAGCCTTATCAATGGCAAAAGGGAGATAATCATACCTACCTCCCAAGGTTGTTATGAGGATCAACTGGAGATAATATTTATAAAGCACTTAGCACAGTGCCTAGAATATTATAGACTCTTAATAATTGCTTGTTTCTCTCCTTTTTAAAAAAATTTCCTTCTGTCATTCCTTCTCTCTTTCCAGTTTCCCTCTAATAAATTATTTTGATGGGATTTTGATGATAATAATAAATATATTTTGATGATTTAAAACCTGGGACAGGAATTTCAGTTAGCAGTATATAAAATCACTCAAAAATATCCTTTATTTTATAAGAACTCTGAATCTAGCAATTTTACATCATGTCTGGTCTAAACATTGCACCTATTTTCTTTTTTAAAATAATATTCCCTCTATTATATGTAAGAAATATATTTTTTTTTATTTTAAGGTTTGAGTTCCAAATCTCTTCCCTACTTTTTCCCTCTCTGAGATGGTAGGCAATCCAATTTAGATTATATATGAGTACAATCATAGCAAACATTTTCACATTAGTCATTGTATATAAGAAGACTCAAAAAAAAGACAGTGAAAAATAATATTTCAGTCTATATTCAGACACCATCACTTATTTCTCTGGAAGCTGATAGAATTTTTAGTCATGAATTTGGGATTATCTTGCATTTTCACCCATTTTCTATCCTGAGTCACCCTGTTGCCTTTAAGAGCCAATTGAGATATGAGATATCTTTTGATATGAGAATGCATAGTGGATTATGAGAATATCCTACTCCAATTCCAACTTGCATTGATGGGGTTAGTTTCTAGGGGGACATTAATTACTCATCTTTTCTGTATTCTAGAAGTAATTCTGAAGAATTTAGAATTGATTACTACATAAGTCTCTACTAAAGTTTAGCTTGCCGTTGATTATCAGCTAGCAGCCTCAATTAGATTTTTAGAATAAATATTAAACAGACATAGTAAAGAAAGTTGTTACAGAAATGATCCCTCTTACCCCTAAACCAGGTGGCCATTTTGCCCTTTAATGCACAGGGTTTCTGGGAAAAGTGGCTGCAAATTTAAAGTAAAATAATAATCAAACATATGTATAGAGAGTATACATGGGAAAAGTAAATCACAGCTCTTTATTATTGGGATTCCTTTTTTCATTTGACAGATTCATCATGAAGTTTTTCTTATGTATGAAACTCTCTGCTGGGATTTAAGGATTGGTGTTTTTGTACTGTCTATAGTCACCACTTCTCTCCATCACAAGGGTTCACAATCCCTGGAGTTGCAACCATCCTAAACTCATATTTTTCAGAGTGCTTTCTTCTCAGTATCTTAGCTGGAGTTCTATTACTAAGCTGTTCTGATACTAGAATGCATAATTCTGATATGGCTTGCTGTGTTACACAAAAGTCCAGAAGTGTATCTGATTTTCTCAGCCAGTCATAAAATATTTCCTGTGTGACAACGTCTGTATTTAAAGATAAGTTCTTTATTCCTCTTGAATTTATTGTGGACTTATTTATATTTAGCTTATACCTTTGATACATTTAATAAAAAATTCTGAATCTTATCATTTCATTCATTTAAATGTCATAGAAACTCTCTTCCTTACATATTTTTGAAAATTTGCTGAACAGAAAATAATTGTAAACACCAAAATACTTTTCTCAATTTTGACATGTCCAATACTCAATGAATGCCAAAAATGTAAACCATTAATATATTTTGGCATATTTGTATATTTCTACTTGCCCCAAAGTATAAAATTAAATTAAAAGGTCAAATTTAAAGGAGATTGTTACTGAGGGATAAGTTTCCAAAAATAGGAAAAATGATTTATAATCTCTCAGAGATTTGTTAAATACTTAGGAGAGGAAGCAGTGATCATTAAAAGTCAGCATGGATTCATCAAGAACAATGCATGTCAAACTAATTAACCTAATTTCCTTTGTTAACAGTTACTAGACTGGTAAATCAGGGGAATGTGAGAGAGTAGATCATGATAATAATGGATATATATACATATAAATTTTTGTAATGATTTGTGAATATGTAATGTGTACTATGTAATTTGATCTTTACAACACCATGATGATTCACTAGTATCTTCATTAAACAAATAAGGAAACTGAGGTTCAGAGAGATTAAAGTATTGCCTTAGTTAACAAGTGATGGGATTAAAACCTAACTCCAAGACAGTTTTGTTTTTTTTTTTTTGCTAAATCACATTATCTCAAAAAGATAGTATATTTGGATTTTAATCTGGATTTCAGCAAAACATTTGGTGAACTCTCTTATGATATTCTTATAGAAAAGGTAGAAAGATGTGAACTGGATTTTTGTGTGGCTGGGTAGAGTCAGATAACTCTGAGATCATTGAGAGAGGTATGACTGTTTTTTTTCTTTCTTTATATTCCAAATTACTTAGCATGGTGCTTAGAATATTGTAGGTGCTTAAAAAATACTATTTGACTGATTGAGTGATTGGACTCAAACTAATTTGAGTTCACCCTAGAGAAAGGATTTTATGGGCATTCCACAATACTTTGACATTGATTCTGATCTTTTTAACACTTTTATCAGAGATTTGAATGAAGACAAAGATAACTAATGAATCAAAACTGGGACACATTGCTAATGTGTTAGGTGAGAGGGTAGGAATTAGGAAGATCTAAATGCTAAAGAGATGGGCTGGCATGATAAGAGAACATTTATTATAGATAAATATTAAGTCCTGCTTTGGATTAAAAAAATCAACAATACAAAAACAGAATGCTAGAGATATGGCTATGTAATTCATGTGAAGCATATTAGGTGGAAAAAATTAAAGGATTTGCAAGATACTAGTATTATGACATGATAGTCAAAAATACTAATATGTTCTCATGTTGTAGAAATAGAAAAAGAATGTCTGAGAAAAGGCAAGTTAATAGCTTCCTTATTGGAAACTGTTCTAATCAGACTATATTCTGAGTCCACTTCTGGGCACCATAGTTTAGGAAAAACATTGATAAATTGGAGAATGTTCACAGAAGGAAGACCAGGACAGTGTGTATTCCTAAACAAATTATATGAATATTTTTTGAAGGAATATAGAATTAATAGCTGCAGAGAAAAAAAAAAAAAAAGGACTTGGGTTGGAGTTTTTTCCTCCTATTTTTTCCCAGTGTGTATCTGTCATTACACACATTACACACATTACACACATTATAACATTCAGCTTATACCACAATTGATAAAGACCTACCCTTTCACAGTATGGCAAAGTCCTTGAACATAAATATTCCATCTCAGTTCTTCATCTATAAAATGTCAATAATATCTCCCATAATACCTTTTTTTAAGGTTATTGTTGAAACTCAATGAAGATAATGGGTATATACATATTGTGAACTTTGAAGCACTATTATTATTATATTAATATGAACTATATAAATATATAATATTATCAGTTATTTTTATTTGATTATTAGACATTTAATTTCTTATGAGAGGACTTGAGCAGCTGTGTCAAAATGTCAGGATGAAAGACTCATTGCTTGGGATGTTATGTTAGATGTTGGATGACTATGCCATTATACACAGCAGTGATTTATGAAAGAAGGCTCCTGTTTGAACAGCCAGCAAATACTCAAATGCTTAGACTTATAATTTTTGACCAGAAAATTGGAAAACTACCTGTAATTATTTCCATGTGTTTGTTTCATCATTCTGAATGTCTATAATGGGTTTGAAAAGTAATTTAGCTTTCTGAAAATGTACCACTGACTTGATCATTTCCCTTCTAGCAGAGGTATGCTTGATGCTTAGATAAATGCCCCCGATTAACCAAGGGCTGCTAAATTTAGTTGGTGTTCTTTTAGAGACAAGACAAAAATGGATTAAAGGCTCACTGTCTACTCAAAAACAGAACTGAGAGGGAGGGAAGGCTTTTGTGAAGCCAGGCACTTTCGACTTTATCTGCTCAGCCAATAATTGGTTGAAGCTTGACTCTGAGTAGGAAAAAAAAAAAAAAAAAGCAATGAGCTTCCTGTATCCATAAGGAAAAAAGCAAACTAATGCATCTAGGCACTGAGAGAAAGCTGAATTGGCTTTCTGAGCAAAAGAACACTAATCCACCTGTGAGCAGCACAGCTAGAGAGAAGTCCATAATCTGGCATCCTATTTCCAGATTTTCCAGGAAATGTTACTCTTTGCCTATTAATTAGTTGTGTGGTGGGTTTTTTTTTTTTTAATTTTTTTGTGTTTGGATAAAATGAGTTTACCATCTAGCTCTGAGCACCTGACTCTGGAGAAGGTGGCCAGATTCCGGAGTGCTTACATTCATGGATCACCTTATGCTATCAACAAGCCAATTGATATTAAGCAGCAGAGGAGACGGTAATGTGTTTTCCTTTATTATAATTATTTATCAGAGAAATCTTGTGCTGTTGACACCCCCCCCCCTCATTCCTTCTGTTTCCCAGTGCTAAAATCTGCTAATTTGGGGCTTGTGATAAGTGATAGTTTTATAGTTCTGAAGAGAAATATTGGAAAAATTCTTTCCTTTTAGCTCAAGAGAAAACTGGACTAATTAAGAAAAAGATGAAATCTTAGTCATTTTCCAAAGCAATGGTTCCCTGAAGCTTCTGCATTTGAGTGAGCTGTGGTTCCTAGGACTTTAGAGATCCACTAGCATCACTCTGAGATAAAGATTTTTAAGGGGCATCATGAAGCAATGGTATTCATAATTAGGTTTTAATTCTAGCTGCCCAGCTATTAGGTAATATGTCATACTTTACAGTGTTGTTTCAGGAACATATAGACTCTATAGAACTATTCATTTTCACATTGCTGATGCTGTGTTTGAATGGATGGGAAAGTGTTAAGTATTTTCCTACAAAACTGTCATTTCTGGATTAATGTTGCAGGCATCTGTTCTCTACAGTTCTGCTTCTATCTACTACCTTCCTGAATGTCTGTTTAATAAAATGAAGACTTGCAAAGTTGGGGACTAGATTTTGGTTACTTGAAAGGCACAGACTTAGTTTATAGTCAAAAAATGAATTTTCCTCACTTATTCTCAAATTTTTTTCTGAATGGTTTTAATACGGAAATCTTTATTTGATCATGGACTTCAATAGTTGCTTACTTTTAATAATGATTTTAATTTAAGATGTCAGAATTTTAGAATGGATTATTTTTCCTAATATTTATAGAACACTAGATTCTGCTTCAGATTCTTATTAACTGTGAGACCCTGGAAAATGCACCTAACCTTTTTTAAACTCATTTTCTCATCTGTAAAATGAGGGGACTGACTTGGTGGCTTTCAAAGTTCCACTCAGCTTTAAATCTGTGATTTCATGATGCGTTGACTTTCTTAAGACCTTAGGAACTGTCATGGCCATTTGGAAATCAACTCCTTCAGTCTCCTCTTTTTCACAGATTTTTTTGGGAAAAACTAGTACCTTATTTCCTTGATCCTTCTTTTGCATACATATGACAGTTAAATATATGTGCTCCAACATAGCATTTTCACTGTTATTGTTTGCTTGCATTTTTTTTCCTTTTCAACTTTCTTTCTAGATCTGATTTTTCTTGTGCAGCAAGATAACTATATAAATATGTATACATATATTGGATTTAACATATATTTTAACATATTTAACATGTAGTGGACTACCTGCCATCTATGGGAGAGCATGAGGGGAAGGAGGGAAAAATTTGAAAGAGAAGGTTTTGCAAGGGTCAATGTTGAAAAAATTACCCATGCATATGTTTTGTAAATAAAAAGCTATAATAAAATAAAATAAAAAATAAAAATATGTGCTATATTGCACATGTTACATTATTCAATAGAGCAACCATATCCAAGCAGCTGATTATGGCCAAAGTTTGTTTTCCAATTTGCAGAAATTACTGTGAAAATGGCTTTCTGATTTCATAGAGAAAGGTTGATCATTTAAGATGAAACCACTAATGCTTTAAAAGTTTGTTTTGTTTTCTTTTGTTCCTTTTGGAAGAAGGACGTTTATTCCATTTTTGCTCCACACTGAGATTTTTTTTTCCATCTTAAAACAGTTAGGAAATAACTATGTTAATATGAAGCAGCTAAGGACTACTAGCAGTACAGACAAATAATAAAAAGAAAACTATACCACTAGCAGTCTTGCTGTGGTAGAGTCACAATCTTCCAAATTCCTATTGGCTTCTACAATCCGGCAACAATGTGTTATTTTACAAATTCATATGCAATGAGCTTTCCACAATATTACATGTCACCCAGCACTATTTTTTTGTATTTTGAGCAAGGAAAGTAGCCATGTAAGTTTTTTTGTGTTCTCAGATATGACAAAGCTGTCCTCAAATCTGGGTACAACAAGAAAAGTACTGAAGTACTTTTCAAGTACTGAAAAAAGTCAGAGATTCAGATATTGTCCATGCTAAAGAGATTTTGGAATTTTAAAGTATATAAGATTCTCATGTCTTTTCAAATTATATATTGCTTTAGTAACAGTCCACTCTGAATTTGACTCTAAAATAAAAAGAAAGAAAGAAAAGAACCATCACGGAGAAATTTTTTTTAATTGCCCAATTAGGATTAAATAATAATAAATAATCACTACAAATATTCTTAAAAATGTAGTTTTTGTGTAGTGAAATGATGCATTTGAAATAATCTGCTGAAAAAACACTTCATTTGATATGAGACTGCTTGAAAATTCTAATGAGAATTACAAATTCTAAAATTCTAATTCTAGTGAGCTTGGAAGTTCACTGATTTCTACCCAGCAAGCAATGGTTACTTTTCAGGATGTTTATTGGGACTCTTAAGATATATCAGAAATCATGTGTCAAAGTATATTTTTGCAACATTATGCTTATCCATAAAGGGAATTGCCTTTCTAATTGTAATCAGGATGAAAATTACTTGGAAAAAACTACTTGTTGATTTTTTTTTACCCTCCTCAGTGAAGAGGAAAGTTGAGAGGATTCAGAGAATTGACCTGTTACCCTAAAACCTGTATGGAGGCTAGAGATGCAAATCCCATTTATAAATGCAAAATATAGCTCAGCTTAAATCCTAGTGTATTCTTAAACAAGAATGACTCATTAATGGAATAATGTGAACAAGTTGCTAATGTTTCTCTCTGAACACAGGGGAAGTACCTTCTAAATTGAAGATTCAGAGGCATGTTATATTCAAATGGCTATAACACAGCCATTTATTTGAACTGAATACTTGATTCAAGAGCTTCACTGACATTATTATTATCCAAACAGTTAGCATAACTAAATCTTCAGCTGAATTGAATGCTGATGAGTAAGAGGACAGCCTCACCATCTGTGATTCTGAAAATAATAGTCAAGACTGTATCTTTAAATCAATCAACTTCAGTTATCCTTTTAAGTTTTTTTAATTGCTTCCACAAATTCCAAAACTCTACTTTCATGCTTTTCCCAGAAAGAGATGGCTTTTCAGAGTAGGAGTGGGTTGTAGAGAAGAGTTATAGACTTAAACATACGTAAACCTAGGGAGACATGAGTTTGAACTCTTACTAGTTGGACAAATCTTAAATGTTGTGATCTTTAAGTTTTTTCTTCATTTCATAGAAGAAGAAATTTTAAAACCATGGGTACAAAACAAGGTTTTTCTGAGGAAATACTTTGTAAATGTTAAAGCACCATATTCATGTGAGTCTTTATTATAGCCAGATACACTATTTGAATGGGAGGGGGGGAGGGGAGAGAAAGTAAAATGTTTTTAAATGAATTATATTTAGACTGTACAAGCAGGGTTTAGACTGTATAAGCAGGACCTGAATACAATGCTTTTTGGAATATAGTATATATGATACATTCTAGCATAAGAATAAATACTACCTCCACAGAATCCTGCAGGCAATCATATGACACAGTGCAAAGAGTATTACACTTGGAGTCAGACAGATATGAGTTCAAATTTAGCATTAGACACCTATGAGATATTTAACATTGGGCAAGTTATTTAATTGCTCTGTTCTTCAATTTCCTCATCTGTAAAATGAATAATAGAACTTATTTCCAGAGTTGTTGTAGGGATCAAATGAAGTAATATTTGTAAAGGATTTTGCAAGCTTGTGCCATATTCAGTCATATTAGTTGTATTTGACTCTTTGTGATCCCATTTAGAGATTTTTTATTTGTTGGGGCTTTTTTTTTTTTTTACAAGGCAACTAGGATTAAATGACTTGCCCAGGATCACACAGCTAAAGAGTGTTAAGCATGTGAGGCTATATTTGGGAATACGTGTCCTCCTGGATCCAGAGCCAGTACTCTATCCACTACGCCATCTAGCTGCTCCACTTTTGGTGTTTTCTTAGCAAAGATACTGGAGAGGTTGGTCATTTCCTTCTCCTGCTCATTTTACAGATGAGGAACTGAGGCAAACAGGGTTAAGTGACATGCCCAGGGTCATGCAGCTGGTACATGTCTGAAACTAGATTTGATCTCAGGGAGATAAGTCTTCCTGATTTTCAGCACGGTGCTCTATCCACTGAGCCATCTATCTGCCCAAAAGTATTTTATACCTTGTAGTTAGCATTATTAACAATATGGAATCTGGGGGAAAATCTTTCTTTCTGTTCATAGCATAGATTCAACTACATCTATAACCTATTTATTATAACCTATTAACCTATGATGACAGAAATGTTACCTCTCCCTATAGAATATACGTATCTTGAAAGAATTTGTGTCTTTGTATCCCCAGCTTCTAGCACAATACCTGAAACATCATAAGTGCTTAAAATGCCTTTTGATTGATTGATTATCATGCTAGATTAGACAGTGAAGACAGACAAAAAAGAAACAGTCTTTGAGCTCAAGAAGCTTAAAGCTTAAATTATACTAGGGGCAGGAATTAGAACAGAAGAATATGCATATGGTATCATAAGAGTCAGAGAAGTATTTGAACATAGATTCCTGTACTCAAAATTTAATGTTCTTTTTATTGCACCACCTGTTTATACACAGTAAATAAATGTATACAAAGAAGTAAATGCAAAGTAATTTGAATAAGAAGAAAGAAAAGTGACAAATAGAACAATCAAAAAAGATACCTGAACTGAGGATAGAGATGAGGAGAAAGTAGATCAGAGTAGCCTTTCTGTTAATAGAACAGGAATTTCAAACACTAGGGACCACGAGCAGGATCATGACCAAGCCAGCAAATTAGAACCCGGTAGACATCTTCATATTGTCATATACATAATGCATGACCTACTTTCTACCTCCATCATTCCAATAATGCCTTTTTCATCACAGAACCAACTAACTCCAAATGAGATATCATAAGAACATAAAGTGTAAGAATTGGAAAGGGACCTTGAATATTGCCTAATTAAACCTCTCCTTTTATACTATAGGTGATGATTGTGATATCACTCTTTGTATTTATTCCCTATGTACCCCCAGTTAAGGATAAGAGATCAGTTGGAGATTGCAAAATTTGAAATTAAGATGCTGATTCTGTTACTCAGAGAACTTTCTCTTTGAGGAAAAGTGTACAACATCTATTTAGATTCCTGCCCAATCATCAAGCTATTCATTTTCCCAAATGGTATCCATAGAAATGATTCGTTAGTAATGACAGTGGCGGGATCTAAGAAATGGCTTGTGATTCATAGATTAGTGGTTCCTCAGTGTCCATAAAAATAGATTCAATCAATGAGTCTGAACATATTGATGGCTGGCATTGCCTCATGGTATGATAAATTAACAGAAAAGCACTTTATGTTCTATGAGGGAGAAAGACTATTAAAGATGGTATAGGGCTAATTACAACTTCGTTGTGGGGAAATGATTAATTCTTTCCTAGTCAAATATGATAGTCATTTCCTTAAACCTTTTTTTTTTTTTCAATTTCTACTCCAGAGAAAGAAAAATGTGGTTATTAGAGAGAATATGTTAAATAGAGCTCCACTAATTGGTAGTTTATCCTTTAAGGGAGTATGTCTGTCTGAGCTTGAAGTTTTTACTTTTGTACCATCTAAGGAAAATAGCATGTTTATAAATAATTAGTAGTGTTGAAGTTACACTCATAAAAGCTATTTTGAAGCACCATAGAATCATTATTTATATATTATACACTAATTAGTAATTTTATCTTTTGATTAATCAAATCCTCTAAGGAACTATACTAAGTAAAAAATTTTCTTAACTTACTTCTATTGTATGTGATAAGAAATACAAATTTATATGCATATGCATTTAATTGTAGCTCTTTTGAAATAATTTGTAACAATTTGTTTTTCTAATTCAGTATACTCTATCCCAGTTGTTTTCAGTAGGCAGAAATTCTTTCAAAGAAAGATTATTTGTTTATAGTCAGTAGTGCCATCTTCTCAAGATTTTCTTTTGAAAGAGCAGGAATAAATGGTTTCTTTCTTAACTAACTCCAAACTAAACAGTAAGTATTATTTTCTTTTAGGGGAATGAGATGGAGAAATAAATAGGTAGATTTTTTTATGTGTGGTAGAAACTCATAAATTATAAGAGGATACATTATCAGCTTGGTTTAGACAAATTTTCATGGGATTTTAACCAAATTCTGTTTCTGTGTGTGTGTTTGTCATATCTTAATGCAACATAAATACCAAATAGCCAAGTGTAGTACCAGAAAATTGCAGGGTAAAGAAAGGCATAACCTTTCAAGTGAGGCTCTCTGTGTTCAGGAAACAGAGCTTCCCAAGCTTCTTTAGTTCTACTCAGAAAAGACTAATGATTATTTCTCATTTTGAATTGAGCAAGAACTAATCTTTTTGTGACTTATGTTTATAGTAGTTGCTGTGACCAAATTACATGAAGGTTAGACTTAAAGGAATGGATCATTTCAGTTCTCAGAAAGGATTGAAATGAATGGTTCAAATCTCACAAGTTTTGCTACAGAAAGCACAACTAAACACATCACAGTGGATGCTGAGAACATTCCAATGTTTTCTATCAGTTCAATTAATGGAGGTAATCATGGTTAGTAGATAGAGAAAGGTGGTCTTACATCCAGGAAGCCTTCAGTTCAACTTCTAGCTGTAAGACATACATACATATATGTCTACACATACACACATACACACACAGACACATATATATATAATGATTTTGCGGCTTTGGTTCACATTTTAGTGCTCTAGACAATTTCTTAAGACTATAAACTTCAGAGAAGATGCTGATCTGCATTGGTAGAGACAGTTTCCTCATGGAGGAATTTTTTATATGGATAAAATCTCAGGTCTAATCCCTATCTGTAAAAACTTTGTGGATTTCATAGGCCTCACATATAAATGGCTGCATTTTTTCACATTTTAGATGTTTTGACATCATGTAAACATCAACTTAGGTTATAAATAAATTTTCCAAGAAATAATCAGAGGCCATCTTTTAGTGAAAAAGAAAAATACTATTTTATATGTTGTAATTTATCTTTGATCTGGGAGAAATTCTCCAAAATTTGTTTTTAAATCTATAATTAAATATAATTCAATCCTGATTAGTGTAAATAGTGTATCCCTTGAAATAGTGGCATTATTTGAATTCATAATGAATGTTTTCATTGAGCTGAAACCAATTACCATATTTTATATAATCGTAGCTTCCAAAAGTATATACTTGAATACATGTCACCACTTCAGGGAAGTCATTATTCACACTTGACACTTGTTGGGACTTAGCTGTATGATTTGTTTTAATAGCTAAATTTTGGATAGCATAAACCTGGCTATATATACGTAGCACATTATTCAATGTACAGGATATAGAAACTAATGCAGGCCTACAACACTATGATTCCAAATAGAGTAATGACTTTCATATAGAGAGAGTTACTGACATTCTGACTGTGAACACTACATTCATGACTAATACGATCACACCAAGCTATTTGACAGTCAATAAAATGGTACATGAGGTTCATAGATGGGGGCTTTGCCCTCAATTTTTTTCATATTTGTTTCGAAATATTTGCTTTTGTCATCTTAAAGGGAGCTATTCTATTAATCCATCATTAAGCATTCATTAATCTCTTAAAATGTTCTTCTCAGTGCATCAGTTCAACAAAAGCCTTTTGAGTGTCTACTTAAGGGTCCAACACTACAATGAATTTAATACCATTTCACTTGTCATATTGAAAAAATAAAATCCACAGTGCAAGTGTTTTGTATCCAATTTCTGATGTTCTTTAAAGATGTTTTTGTCATATCTACCAGCTGTTTTACGTGAATTAACTATAGAGATAAGCCCACAAATATTTACTGAGTATATGCAATGATGTAACAAAAAAGAAAAGATTTAATAATGATGATGAGATAAGGTAAAACACATTAAAGCTTATATAACCATAGCAGTACCAAATCTAAAACTATATTATAAGGCAGCAGTCATCAAAAACATTTGGTACTGGCTAAGAAACAGAGTGGTGGATCAGTGGAATAGATTAGATACACATGACACAATAATCAAAGCTTACAGCAATCTAGTATTTAATAAATTCCCAAACTCCAGCTTCTGGAATAAGAACTTACTATTTGACAAAATTATTGGAAAACTGGAAAGTAATATGTCAGAAAATCAGCATAGACCTGCATGTCACACCCCATACCAAATAAGGTCAAAGTGTGGGCATAAAGGATTATACCATAAACAAATTAGAAGAACATTTATTTATCAGATCTTTGGAGAAAGAAGAAATTTATGGCTAAACAAGAACTAGAGAACATTATGAAAGGCAAAATGAATAACTTTGATTACCTTAAATTAAAAAGGGTTTGACAAACAAACCAATAGGAACAAGAATAAAAAGAAAGTACAAAGCTAAGAAAAGATCTTTACAGAAAGTATTTGTGATAAAGGTCTCATTTTTTTTTTAATTTTAATAGCCTTTTATTTACAGGTTATATGTATGGGTAACTTTACAGCATTGACAATTGCCAAATGTCTTTTTCCAATTTTTCCCCTCCTTCCCTCCACCCCCTCCCCCAGATGGCAAGATGACCATTAGATGTTAAATATATTAAAATATAAATTAGACACACAATAAGTATACATGATCAAACTGTTATTTTGCTATACAAAAAGAATCGGACTCTGAAATATTGTACAATTAGCCTGTGAAGGAAATCAAAAATGCAGGTGGGCAAAAATATAGGGATTGGGAATTCAATGTAATGGTTCTTAGTCACCTCCCAGAGTTCTTTCGCTGGGCGTAGCTGGTTCAGTTCATTACTGCTCCATTGGAACTGATTTGGTTCATCTCATTGCTGAGGATGGCCAGGTCCATCAGAATTGGTCATCATATAGTGTTGTTGTTGAAGTATATAATGATCTCCTGGCCCTGCTTGTTTCACTCAGCATCAGTTCATGTAAGTCTCTCCAGGCCTTTCTGAAATCATCCTGCTGGTCATTTCTGACAACAAAAATATTCCATAATATTCATGTAAAATGTCTCATTTCTAAAATATATAAAGAACTGTGTCACATTTATAAGAATACAAGTCATTCCTCAATTGATTAATGGTCAAAAGATATGAACAATTTCAGATGATGAAATGAAAACCATTTATAATTATATGAAAAAATGCTCTGTTGCTATTGATTAGAGAAATGCAAATTAAAACAACTCTGAGGTACTACCTCATACCTTTCAGGTTGGCTAAGATGACAGGAAAAGATAATGAGAAATGTTGGAGAAGAGGTGGGAAAACTGGTACATTAATGCATTGTTTGTAGAGCTGTGAAGTGAACCATTCTGAAGAACAATCTGGAACTATGCCCAAAAGTGTATAAAACTGTGCATAGCCTTTCCCCAGCAGTGCCATTACTAGGTCTGTATCCCAAAGAAATCTTAAAGGAAGCAAAAGGACCCACATGTACAAAAATATTTGTATCATCTCTTTTTGTGGTAAAAAAAGAATTGGAAAAGTAGTGGATATCCATCAATTGGGGAATGGCTGAACAAGCTGTGATACATGAAGGTAATGGAATATTATTGTTCTATAAAAATGATGAATAAGCTGATTACAGAAAGGCCTGGGAAGATTTATATGAACTGATGCTGAGTGAAACAAGCAGAACCAGAAATACATTGTCCACAAAAACAGCAAGAATGTGTAATGACTAACTATGAAAGACTTGATTCTTCTCAATGGTTCAATGATTTGAAGCAGTCCCAATAAACTTTGGACAGAAAATGCCATCTGCACCAGAAAAAGATCTAAGGAGACTGAAGGTAAATCAACAGATGCTATGTTAACTTCTTTTTTTCTGTTTTCTGTGTTTATTGAGAGAAAAGAGATCCTTTTAAATTCAATTAATCAGGGTAGACTTAATAAGGAAGATAAGATTTCAATTCCATCTTGAAATGTGTACTCTTGTTAGGTAGGATAAAGGTGACATTCCAGAAAATGAAATGGCATCAATAAAAGTGTGGCAACAAACAAGTATGTGACATTTTTAGGGAAAAGTAAGTTGACAAATTTGACTGAAGTCTTGGGGAGCTGATGTTGAGGAGTGATGAAACATAAATCTGGATTTGTAGATTGATGTCTGATTGTGGAGTTTTGCAATTTTTAAATTTTATTCTTTATTCTATAGAAAGCACAACTGTCACAACGTATTAGAAAGAGTAATCTGGCAACTCAAGAGAAGGATAGAGTAAGGGAGACCATTTAGGAAGCTATGCTTCCAGGCAACTTTAGGTATAAATATGCATGGACCTTTCATGTTAAAAAGGACCCTTTGACACTTGAGTTGTATTTGTATGTTTTGCTGATTTTATAATAGAACATTTCTGTTTTCAAGTCATTGATTAAATTATTACATGATATAGGCCAAGGTCAGAACATTAGAGACCATCATCTAGCTATTGACCCATTAATGACTGCACTTACTTTGGTTCAACCAGTTCTAAATATACATGTATTCTTATCTAATAATAATTATGGTTAATAACTACATTGTACCTAAGGTTTATAGTTTACAAAGCATTTTACATACATATTGCATCATTTAATCCTTATAATAGTCAGGATGCTATTATCATCCACATTTTACAGATAAGGAAACTAAGGCTGACAGAACTTAGCGGATTTGCCCAAGGTTCCATAGTAACACATCAAGCAAGATGTGAACCTGGCTGAGGTACAGCATTGTTTCTACTACAACCTTTACTTGCCTCTATTTCTACCTTGTCTATATGAACAGAGTGAAAGATAGCTAAAATCTAGGCAAACTGTCTATGGCATTTCTCTGATGTTTTGCTTTGATTTTTGTTGTTATTATTCAGTTTTATTGTGTCCTACTTTTCATGACTCTGTGGTCCTTAGCATGCCAGGCCCTTCTGTAATTTGACAGGGGGGCAGAATGGCAAGGGTTGGGGGGACAACAGAGGGAATGGGGGTGTTTCATAGCCCTGTCAAAAAAGGAAATGAGATTAGTATAATATAACTTTTTCTTGGTGAAGCTATAGCAAATTTTCATGATCATTGCTTATCTTTCAGAATCTTAAAAAGCCAACCTATTAATAATATGTTATTGAATGTAGACAGGAAGTATTTCATTATTGCCTTTTATCCTTAATGCCCAAGACAATGCCTGTCACATAAAAAGTACTAACTAAATGCTTGTTTATTGAATGCCAAAAATCGGCCTCTAGCTCCTCCTATGTCAGGATCACTGATAGGAGCTCTGTCCTTGTATTGAGTAGTTCCTTCAGAACCTCTGGATCTGCTTTGCCCAAGGTAATGAAGTACACCTTACTGAAGGCAACTTAATGCTTTCTTAAAAGGTTTAAGCTCCCTGTCAACCATTTAATTTCATTCCAATAATTCTTAAGAATTTAAGGAGGAAAAAAAATTCCCTAAGTTTTCCATATAAGAAAACAAAACAAAACCAATGAAGCTGATTTTTCTCCTTTCTCTCTATTATTGATGGGCTATGGCCCTAATCCTACTCTTCATCTCACCCACCACATAGCTTTAAAATGCCATTTTGGTATTGGTCTTGTACCTGAAATTCATTATCAACTGAACTCTACACATTCTGAGTTTCAGTGTTTCTAGACCGTATTTGCATAGGATGGTACCCTTGCTTTATAGTCAGGCTCCATATGCTGTCATCTCACATATATGCTCTTTAAAATCATAGTCAGTGGGTTTCTCCTTTCCAGTATTCTTAAGACAGATTCCCTTTTCTTCTTCATTAAAATTTCTTTTGTTTGAATTTTTAGGATTTAATTCTATAGAGCTTCCCATCTAGGCTGACTTGAGCAGTAAAAATTTTTTTCTGAATGTCTTAAAAATTTCTCTCACAAAATAGTATGAATATCAGATCATGCTGCCTCTCTTTTCTTCTTTCACAAATTCTAATAGAGTCATCACTTCTTCCTCAATTTCTCATAACTTCTGAATTAACAATGGTTCCCCATTGACCAGAGTCAGATCCAAAGTAACATTTCTCTTCATTGCTTCCTCTACCTTTTGATAGATGGAGATGTCATTGATACAAGTCAGGGAATTATTCATTACTCTCTTTTCAACAGAAAGCAAAAGTGGCCATAGAAATCCAGATAGCTGAAGTCTCTTATCACTAATGACATCATGCCTTGGTGTCAGGCCGCTTATTTGTTTCCTGAACCATTAAGTTTCAAGACTTTAAAATAATTAAAGACATCTACTTTTCCTTCAAGGAGAAAAAAAAAGAGGTTTGTATTAGCTCAGTCCTGAATTTGGAGATTTGGGGTTTTTTGTTGTTTTGTTTTGTTTTGGTTTTTTTGTAGATGTAATTAAAAATTGGTGTCCTCTGTGTTCTGCATCATTGCATTTTTGGCTTCAGTGAAATAAGGACCCATTTTTTGATATGGGTGGAGGAAAAAAATTTCTATTTTTCTAATCCATTACTAAAACTTGAAAACATTAGTCATAAAAATCACAGAGCTAATTTACTTCTGAACTGGTTCAGTGCCTGGCTGTTTGTGAACACCACATTGGGCTCTTTCTCCTCAACTAAAAAACAAATAGATAAAAAGCACTAAAGTGCTCTCCTTAATCACTGTCATCAGAATATAAGGAATCACAAAATTAACTTATATGTTAGTAACTTTACATACAAACACATACACATACACACACACACACACACACACACACACAGAAACCCTTAATCCTCTCAGCAAAATCAGATTCTCCTTCTTTTTCCTGTTTACTTTATAGAACAAAATAATTTCCTAGGAACTGCTTTTGCTATAAAAGTTATTCAAAGAGTGCTTGTCACTTTTTCTACCCATACTGTTGCATGCTTTGGTGTTGAATTTTGGGAGGGGGAGATACATTGGAGCTAACTTGCAGGAGCCAATTGTTAAATTCTCAGTTTGAGCATTTATATCTCAGAAATTGACAAATTATAAATCAGAACTTGGTTTATTATTTTGTTGATTGTATAGACTTAATATAGTGATGGGAAAATGTTAGTAAAGCAAATTAAACTCTAAATTGTGTCCTGAGTATTTGGCGGGGGGGGGGGGGGGGGGGGGGGGGGGGGGCAACTGTCGAACAGCAAACTGTTACCTTATGATAAGGCTTCAAATAGAAGTATAAAACAATACAAAGTTGCTCTGAAAGGATGTAAAGTTCATGTAAAAGAGAACAAGGAAGGGCTTGTGAAGTCTTTTGAAACAAATGGTAGAATATATATATGGTCTGTTCTTGTCCTTTCTCAAAGAGAAACAAAATGACATGTTAGACTGAAGTTAAATATATTAGATCAGAACAATACAAGCTCACAATGCTCTGCTAAAGGCCGGGCAAATATGAACATTTGAAGTGACTTCTCTAACTTTGTACATCTCACATTTCTTCTGAGACACATTAATTCTGCTTCACTCCTGGAATGAAGCCCTCCGATGAGGACATGCCATTCTGGGCAATCCTATACCAGTGTCTTACATGTCATGCAATCAATGCTTTTTTATTATCATTTTTTAATATACATTAATTTATAAATCATGTTGGGAGAGAAAAATCAGAAAAAAAGGGAAAATCAATTGGAAAGATTAAAAAAAAACAGAAAAAGAAAACTGAATCTAGAATGGGCTATTTACATTCAATCTCTTTAGTTCTTTTTCTAGAGACAGATGACATTTTCTGTCCAAAGTCTATTGGGATTACTTTGGATCACTGAACCACTGAGGAGAACCAAGTCTTTCCTAGTTGATCATTGCATGTTCTTGCTATAGTTGTGTACAATCTGTTCTTGGTTCTGCTTGTTCACTCAGCATCAGTTCATATAAATCTTTCCAGGCCTTTCTAATGTCAGTTTGTTCATCATTTTTATAGAACAATAATATTATCTTCAATTATCTTCGAAAACCACAACTTGTTCAACCATTTCCCAATTGATGGGTATCTGCTCATTTTCAAATTCTTTTCTGCCATAAAAAGAGCTGCTACAAACATTTTTGCACATATGATCCTTTTCCCTCTTTTATGATATCCTTGGGATATAGACCCATTAATGGCACTGCTGGGTCAAAGAATATGCAAAGTTTTATAGATCTTTGGGCATAGTTCCAGATTGTTCTCCAGAATAGTTTGATCATTTCACAATTCCACCAACAATACATTAGTGTCCCATTTTCCCACATCCCCTCTAACATGTATCATTATCTTTTACTGTCATTTTAGTCTATCTGAGAGGTATGAAATGGTACCTCAGAGTTGTTTTAATTTGTATTTCTCTAATCAATAGTGATAGAGCATTTTTTCATGTAACTATAAATGACTTTCCTTTCATCATCTGAAATTGTTCATATCTTTTGACCATTTATCAATTGAGGAATGACTTGTATTCTTATAAATTTGACACTGTTCTTTATATATCTTCGAAATGAAACCTTTTTCAGAAAAACTGGCTGTAAAGATTTTTTCTCAGCTTTGTATTTCCCTTTTAATCTTGTTTTCATCGGTTTTGTTTGTGCAAAATCTTTTTAATTTAATGTCATCAAAATTGTCCATTTTGCCTTTCATAATGTTCTCTAGTTCATCTTTGGTCATAAATTCCTTCCTTCTCCAAAGATCTGATAGGTAAATTATCCCTTGTTCTCCTAATTTGTTTATGGTATCATCATTTATGCCTAAATCATGTACTTATTTTGATCTTATTTTGGTATGGGTTGTGAGCTGTAAGTCCATGTTGAGTTGCTGACAAATTATTTTTCAGTTTTCCCAGCAATTTTTGTCAAATAATGAATTTCTTATTTCAGAAGCTGCAGTTTAGGGGTTTATCAAATACTAGATTACTATAGGTTTTATTAATGTCATATGATCTAATCTATTCCTCATCTACCAGCCTATTTCTTAGCCAGTACCAAATGCTTTTGATGACTTTATAATATAGTTTTAGGTTTGGTACTGCTAATCTACCATTCTTTGTATTTTTTTCATTAATTCCCTTGATATTTTTTACCTTTTATTCTTTCAGATGAATTTTATAATTATTTTTTCTACTTTTATAAAATAATTTTTTGGCTATTTGATTGGTATGGCACTGAATTGTCATTTTTTTAGCTTGACCTATTCATAAGTAGCTGATATTTTTCCATTTGTTTAGATCTGATTTATTTGTGTGAGAATTGTTTTGTAAAGGAACTTTTGATCATTTTGACTATTTTTAGTGTATTTGAAAAAGTAGAGGTCACATCTTTTCCTCTGGAATTCATATAATTTCAGGGTTTGTCTTGGCAAGTAAATCCCAAGTATTTTATTTTGTCTACAGTAATTTTAAATGGAATTTCTCTTTCTATCTCTTGCTGATGGGCTTTGTCAATAATATGTAGAAATGTTGATGATTTGTGTGCTTTTGTTTTGTATTCTGCAACTTTGCTAGGGATGTTAATTGTTTCCAACAGGTTTTTGGATTTTCTAGGATTCTCTAAGTATATTATCATCTTCCAAGAGTGATAGTTTCATTACCTCATTACCTGTTCTAATTCCTTTAACTTCTTTTTCTTTTCTTATTGCTAAAGCCAACATTTCTAGTACAATGTTGAATAACAGGAGTGATAAAATGGTTTAGTTAAGTCCTAGAATTTATTTTTTGATTTTGCTTTGCTTTCAAGACTCGCAAAAGATCTTTTCAGTAATTAAAGAGTTCTCAAAATCCTTTTAACATTAAAGGATTATAATATAAATCCTTTGGGTAGATACACAATTTTTTGCAAAATTGATAATTGATCTTCCCTCAGTTAAAAATACAAACACCACAGACTGTGCTGTTATTTCTGAACATTGTATGCTGCGATCAGATGTAATATGTGTATCCTCTGGTACTACAGTTACCATGGTGATTTATCATGTATATAGCAAGAACATTATGAATACTAACAGATTTGCACATTTTGTAACTTTCTTTCTTTGCTGACTTCCTGCTTGCATTCCAACCTTTCTACCCTTCTTATTTCTTGTCTGTCTTCTTTCTGTCTTTCCTTCCTGAATCAATATCCTTTATTTCCTTCTTTCCTCTCTTCTTCTTCCATTTGTTTTCTTCTTTCCTGCCTTCTTTCCTCCCTTTCTTGTCTTCATTCTTTCTTCTTATTCACTTGCTCTTTGTCTTCCTCCTTTTTCTCCTCCTCCTTTTCCTCCTTCTTCTCCTATCTCTTTTTCTGTCTCTTTTTGTCTTCATAGCTCTGTCTCTCTCTGCTCATCCTTTTGTCTCTGCCTCTCTTTCTACCTCCTTCTTTCTCTTTCTGTGTGTCTCTGTCTCTTTCTCTATCTTTCTCTAACACACACACACTCTCTCTTTTTTCTCTCTCTCTGTCTCTGTTTCTCTCTGTGTCTCTTTTTTTTCTCTCTCTCTTTCTTGGTGTGTGTGTGTGTGTGTGTGTGTGTGTGTGTGTGTGTGTGTGTGTGTTTTTCTGTCTCTGTATCTGTCTGTCCCTATATGTCTGTCTGTGTTTGTTTCTGTGTCTGTCTCTTTGTGCCTCTCTGTCTTTCTGTGTGTCTC
This sequence comes from Sarcophilus harrisii, assembly GCF_902635505.1. Taxonomy (NCBI): domain Eukaryota; kingdom Metazoa; phylum Chordata; class Mammalia; order Dasyuromorphia; family Dasyuridae; genus Sarcophilus; species Sarcophilus harrisii. The sequence continues at coordinate 148,853,538 of NC_045426.1, read as the reverse complement.
TGTCTCTCTCCCTCTCCCTCCTCCCTGTCTCCTCATTCCTCCTCCCCAGTTCTTTCTTTGACATATAAACATAAATGAATAGAAAAAAAAATATTGTGTCTCTTTATCATGTTCTTTTCATATTATTTTAACAAAAGAACTTTTAATCATTTTGACTACTTTTAGTGTATTTGAAAAAGTAGAGGTCACATCCTTTCCTCTGGAAGAAAGCTATTATTTAGTCAGTAAAGTCTTCTTGGTGCAGCATGATGCAGGGAAAAATATTGGTTTTAGAATGAGAATGAATGATTGGATTTAAATTCCAAGTCTTCTATCTAAAGTGAGGAGACTGAACTAGCTGATTTCTATGTTCCCTCCAGCTTTTAGTCTATGATTATTTCCCTCTTACACTCCCCCCAAAAAAAGTCTTTAATGTTAAGCCTCTGTCCAGGACCTGAATCCTCCAACTGTTTCTAGTGTTGTCATGGGGTAGCAAGTTATCAGTGCCCTTGGATTTGTAGTCTGTGGTCATGACAAAGCTATAAATCCTAATGTTCACAGAACACACATATCCTTGCATCTCGGCTCTGTAATCTTGATCTGTATATGTCATTCTCTTCTTTTAGAGATTTCATTGAGTTTGGAAACTTTCAATATTTGGGCTGGCACATTTAATTCAATTCCACAAAACATTAATTAACTGTCTCATGCAAAGTATTGTGCCAGGTGCAGGATTTTGTTCATTTATTTCAGTTGTGTTTAGCTCTTTGTGACTGGGTTTTTTTTTAGCCAAGATATTACAGTGGTTTGTACATTTTAAAAATGAAGAAACTGAGGCAAATAGGTTAAGCAATTTTCCAAAGATCATACAGCTATTAAGGGTCTGAGGCTGGATTTGAACTCAGGTTTTCCTGACTTTAAATCCAGATCTCTATCTACTATACCACCTAGCTATTCAAGTACTAGGAAGGCAACAATTAAATAAGTTCTTCCATCAAGGATTTGTGCTCTAGTGGTGCCGCACAATATATATACAAATAAAGAAAAGTGATGAAGAAGAGCCCCTCAGTTTGAGAATGAGGCAATCAGGAAATGTCCCCTGGAAAATATGATGGATATGGTGACTGGGTAATGAGGAAGAGAGAAGAATCAAATGGATGCTGGTGATCCTGGGGCGGGGGAGGGGGGGAAGGGGAGGGGAGGAATATTGGCATAGAGGCAGATTTAGAAATATGGCTTTCCATATGAAAAGATGTTCCAAGTCATTATTAATCAGAGAAATGCAAATTAAGACAACTCTGAGATACCACTACACACCTGTCAGATTGTCTAGAATGACAGGGAAAGATGATATGGAATGTTGAAGGGGATGTGGGAAAACTGGGACACTGATACATTGTTGGTGAAATTGTGAACACATCCAGCCATTCTGGAGAGCGATTTGGAACTATGCTCAAAAAGTTATCAAACTGTGCATACCCTTTGATCCAGCAGTGTTACTACTGTGCTTATATCCCAAAGAGATTTTAAAGCAGAGAAAGGGACTGTATGTGCAAGAATGTTTGTGGCAGCCCTCTTTATAGTAGCCAGAAATTGGAAACTGAGTGGATGCCCATCAGTTGGAGAATGGCTGAATAAATTGTGGTGTATGAAGATTACGGAATATTATTGTTCTGTAAGAAATGACCAGCAGGATGATTTCAGAAAGGCCTGGAGAGACTTACATGAACTGATACTGAGTGAAATAAGCAGGACCAGAAGATCATTATATACTTCAACAAAAATACTATATGATGATCAATTCTGATGGACGTGGCCCTCTTCAACAATGAGATGAACAAAATCATTTCCAATAGAGCAGTAATGAACTGAACCAGCTATACCCAGTGAAAGAACTCTGGAGATGACCACTACATAGAATTCCCAATCCCTCTATTTTTGTCCACCTGCATTTTTGATTTCCTTCACAAGCTAATTGTACGCTATTTCAAAGTCTGATTCTTTTTGCACAGCAAAATAATTTTGGGGGCATGTATACATATATTATATTTAACTAATACTTTAAAATATTTAACATGTATTGGTCAACCTGCCTCCTCCACTTGGGGGAAAGGGTGGGGGGAAGAAGGGGAAAAGTTGGAACAAAAGGTTTTGCAATTGTCAATGCTGAAAAATTACCCATGCATATATCTTGTAAATAAAAAGCTATAATTAAAAAAGAAAGAAAGAAATATGGCTTTCTCCAGTAGACATTGAATCACTGCCCACTATTTCCAGTGATGGTCAATTTTTCTGTCATGTTCTCCAGCATAGTTTGCCAGTAGGAAGAACATTGTCAAGTATGACTCTCTCATTGTAACTCAGCAACTTCTCCTTTAAGACTTGTTCCATTCCATGTTTCACACAATCTAGATCCTCAGGTTGATGATTTTTCATCCTCATGGTTATGCTCTCTCTTTTCTCAGAATTATGACCTAGCTCATATTTTGTGTGTCTGTCTCATTATCTCTCCCTTACAATTCTTGCTCTCATATTTGGGAACATCAAACATACACACTGATGGAGAGAACCATATTCCTATGATGAGAAGTAAGATACTGTTAAAAGGAGAGTTTGGGAAGAGTCCAGAGAGAGCAATAGAAAAGGGAGAAAATAGGACTAAAGAACAATTGAGCTATATGGAGACAAGAGAGATCATGGGGAGAAATAACAAGGGAAGAAGCATTGGGATTAGGTGAACAGAAAGTGCTTATGTGCTCCCAGAGCAATGAGAGACTTTGTGCCCCAAAAAGGGAGAATATGATTATTGAATTTTTAATAAAAGTGGTCTTTAGCATTTCTGAAACATCTTTTATTTGATAATTCCAATTATCTAGCATTGCTAGAAAGAGTCTAAGAAAAACAGAACAAGGGAACTTCTAAATAGATTTTTTTTTTGTCTTCCAATCATTTCAGCCATGCCCAACTATTTAAGACCCATCCTATTTGGAACTTTCTTGGCAAAGATACTGGAGTGATGTGATATTTCCTTCTTTAATTCATTTTACAGATTGGAGAAGAGCTGCTAATTAATGCAGTGGATAGAGCACTGGGCCCAGAGACAAGAAGATTTACGTTCAAATCCTATCTCAGACACTAGCCATCAGTTCTTGGACAAGTTACTTAACCCTTTGCATCTGTTTCCTCATTTTTAAAATAAATAGGGAAGGAAATGGAAAACTATTCCAGTATCTTTGCCAAGAAAACCCTAAATAGGGTCACAAAATCAGACATGACTGAAATGACTGAATAACAACAAAGTAATAGAAGAAACTATATTTCAAACTCTAAAGTCATTAGTCAAAAATTAACCCTGATGTAATTAACTTAGTACATTAAACCAGTGGGATTACTTAATACTTCCCCTAAATATCATTAGAATAGGTCCCCCCCAATAGTTAAAAGATAAAGGCCACAAACAATACCCTGAAATTTACAAGCAATAGCTTGGCTAAGTTTTTTTTTTTTAAATTAATTAATTTTTAGCAAACATTGCTTTAAGACTCATGTTGGGAGAGAAAAATCAGAGCAAAACAGAAAAATCTATGGGAGAATTAAAAAACAGAAAAAAGAAGTGAATATAGCATTTGTTGATTTATATTCAGTCTCCTTAGTTTTTTTTTTTTTTTTCTGGACGCAAATGGCATTTTCTGTCCAAAATCTATTGGGATTGCTTTAGATCATTGAACCACTGAGAAGGAACAGAAATTTCATAGTTGATTATTGTATATTCTTGCTGTTTTTGTGTACAATGTGTTCCTGGTTCTGCTTGTTTCACTCAGCCACAGTTCATGTAAATCTTTCTAGGCCTTTCTAACATCAGCTTGTCCATTTAATTTTTTATAGGACAATAATATTGCATTATCTTCATGTACTGCAACTTATTCGACCATTCCCCAATTGATGGGCATCTATTCCTTTTCCAATTCTTTGCAACCATAAAAAGAGCTACTACAAATATTTTTGCACATGTGGATCCATTTCTCTCCTTAATGATTTCTTTGGGATACACTAATGGCACTGCTGGGTCAAAGAATATGCACAGTTTTATAGACCTCTGGACACAGTTCTAAATTACTCTCCAGAATGGTTGGATCATTTCACAACTCCACCAACAATGCATTAGTTTCCCAATTTTTCCACATTCCCCCCAATATTTATCATTATCTTTTCCTGTCAATATAGCCAATCTGAGAGGTGTGAAGTGGTACCTCAAAGTTGTTTTAATTTGCATTTCTTTAATCAATAGTGATTTAGAGCATTTTTTTCATATAACTATACATGACTTTAATTTCATCATCTAAAAATTGTCTTTTCATATTCTTTAACCATTTATCATAATTTAATTTCCAGTAAGGTAAAACTAAGGATACCCATATAATTTTGTTGTTCAGTCATTCATTTGTGTCCAACTCTTTGTGACACAAGGGGCCACAGGTTACACTAAACCCTTCTGTTCTTCACCAATGTGTTGAATACTTTTCAACCTCAGTGGTTCATCTTTCAGTGTTATATCTTTTAGCATTTTAATACTGTCAATGGGGCTTTCTTGGCAAAGATACTGGAGTGATTTGCCATTTCCTTCTCTACTTCCCTACTGAATCACTTTTTTGTCAGAACTCTCTGCTGTGGCTGTTTTGAATAGCCTTTCCCAATGTAGTTCACAGTTCCATTAAGAAACTGAAGCTCCTCTGACAAAACAAGGCAATGATCCAGGAGGAGTCACTATACTCTTTGATATGCCTCTTCCAATCATGCTCCTGATTAAATAAATGGTTAATCCAGATGACTACATAAAACCCATCCATCAAAAGGACATACAAGGCATTTTGATAAGGACCAAGCCTGAGGAACATCATTATCATAAAACAGATCAAATGAGTAGTCCAGACCCATGTTCAATCCATAGTTATTGAGTCACCAACATTTGTAGTCCTATAACAGGCCATGAAAAAAGATTATATGCGAAGTCCATTCAATTTTTTTTTTTATAAGCTAACCCTTAATGTTGTCCCAGGCAGTAAATTAGCTCTTTGCCATGAAATATATCTAATTTCAAAGCGTAGGAGTATGTATAATTGAAGTTCAAGTTTAGATGTAGTTAGAATCAAGGCTTTATTTCTCAAAGTAGCAATCAGTTTGTGCTAGCTTGTTCCTGGATTTGATTTATTTTCAAACCTCAGCACCACTTTCACCTCAGTGGTAGGTATTATTGTGCAAACCTCTGAATGGAATATCAATCATTTACCAAAAAAAAGTCAGTCCTTGTTTCTGAATATTTTATTGGTAAAATTAGTTTATGTAGATTCTCAGATAATCAAATTAGAACTATACAGCAGAATTACATTCCTTTTTCCCCTCAACTTTGCATGAATTTGAAATAAAAGCCAAGTCAAATACTCATTAGCCATGGTTATTGGATCTTAAAACTTAAATAACAAATGGCTTATAGAAAGTAAATATTAAAAACCAGCTACTGATGAACAGATGCTGAAAGCTAGATAGGAGAACATCTGTACTTTATTATGTTCACATTGATAAATATTAAATAGAAAAAAATGTGTAATTAACCTTAAACTGTACCAGAAACCAACAAGATAGGAAACTCAAAGCAGAGGCTTACAACTGAAGGTTTATTCACTGCCTATAGAGCTAAATAATTTCAAGATTATCCAGAAGCAAAGAGAAAGGCCCAGTGAAAACAATTTGTCATTTTCCCAGGAAGAATAGCTGCATGAATCTCGCATTGGGATTCAGGCAGTGAAAATTAGCTGTACAATTTAGTTTTCCCTGATTTCTTTCTCCTGATTTGCTTCAGTTGGTGCAGAAGTGTTAAAAATGGCTTAAAAAATCCTCTTGAATATCCAGTTGGAAATATCTTGTTTTACTTCTCTAGATAGAGATGATTTTGATGGCATTTTCTTTGAATAATTTTGAAGATATATTCAGCAGTAGGTAGAGACATTATTTTCTCTGGTGCTGGGTATTCATTACAACTTTTTCAAAAGGTATTTGATGATCTTCTTAATGTATATGTCTATCATTGACTCTAAAGGTCCAAACTTTTCCTTTCACTAGTCAGGAAATGGTTTTGTTGTATTTTTTAAAAATTATCTTATCAATGTATGGACTTTATTAGTATATTCTCTATAGATTTATATTTCACTGTAATCCAGTGAAGAAACTTGGGACACTGTGTGATTTTACTCTGGAAAATAGGAACATGCAGTCAACTTAAGCTCACCATCTCTAGTACATGGAAATGTTTAAAAGCATCTGCTATGTTGAATGTTTTCATTTAGAACACAGATCAAATCCTATTACAAATGAATTAGGGGCCTGATCATATTAGTTTGTCATACTAAATTCTGCTACCAAATGATATTCAAATAAGTATGTCAACAGCTGATGCCTGAAAATCTTTTACTTATTACAGAAGCTTTTTTAAAAATTTGTAGCACAACATAGCATTTGCACTCTTTCTTTTATTGTTTGCTTGCATTTTTGTTTTCCTTCCCAGGTTATTTTTTTAATAGCGTTTTATTTACAAGTTGTATGCAAGGGTAATTTTAATGCATTGACAATTGCCAAACCTTTTGTTCCACTTTTCCCCCCTCCTTCCCCCCATTCCCTTCCCCTGATGGCAGGTTGACCAATACATATTAAATATGTTAAAGAATAAATTAAATACAATATAAGTATACATGTCTTAATTATTTTGCTGTATAGAAAGAATCAGACTTTGAAATAGTGTACTATTAGCCTGTAAAGCAAATCAAAAATGCAGGTGGACAAAAATAGAGGGATTGGGAATTCTATGTAGTGGTCATCTCCCAGAATTCTTTCACTGGGTATAGCTGGTTCAGTTCATTACTGCTCTATTGGAACTGATTTGATTCATCTCATTGTTGAAGAGGGCCACATCCATCAGAATTAATCATCATATAGTATTGTTGTTGAAGTATATGATGATCTCCTGGTTCTGCTCATTTCACTCAGCATCAATTCATATAAGTCTCTCCAAGCCTTTCTGAAATCATCCTGCTGGTTATTTCTTACTGAACAATAATATTCCATAATATTCATATATCATAATTTTCTCAGCCAGTCTCCAATTGATGGGCATCCACTCGGTTTCCAGTTTCTGGCCACTACAAAGAGGGCTGCCACAAACATTCATGCACATACAGGTCCCTTTCCCTTCTTTAATATCTCTTTGGGATATAAGCCCAGTAGTAACACTGCTGGATCAAAGGGTATGCACAGTTTGATAACTTTTTGAGCATAGTTCCAAACTGCTCTCCAGAATGGCTGGATATATTCACAATTCCACCAACAATGTATTAGTGTCCCTGTTTTCCCACATCCCCTCCAACATTCCACATTATCTTTCCCTGTCATTCTAGACAATCTGACAGGTATGTAGTGGTATCTCAGAGTTGTCTTAATTTGCATTTATCTCCCAAGGTTATTTTTTACCTTCTTTCTAAATCCAAATTTTCTTATGCAGGAAGATAACTGTATAAATATGTATACATATATTGTATTTAACATGTACTTTAACATATTTAACATGTATGGGACTACCTGCCATCTATGGGAGGGAGTAAAGGGAAGGAGGGCAAAAGTTGGAACAGAAGTTTTTGCAAGGGGCAATGTTGAAAAATTACCCATAAATATGTTTTGTCAATAAAAAGCTATAATAAAAAATAGCTACTATTTAGTATGATGGTTCTCAAACTTCTGTTCTCAGCCTCTTCATACTATTAAAAAAATTATTGAGGATCTGTCCAAATAAATAAATAAAAATGTATAGCAGAATTTTTGTGCTTAGACTTAATATAAATTCAGTTTTCTAAGATAATCCATGGTCTAAAGACAATGATGACTAAACAACTGGTATATTCATTTTTTAAAATTACAATTTCCAGAAAACGTAATGAGAATTTGCTGCTTTTCTCATGATAACTTAATAATCTGAATGTGCTTGCACAGTGTAAAATGTGTATTATCAAAATATTATACCCCCAAACTCCAGCTTCTGGAATAAGAACTCAATATTTGACAAAAATTGGTGAGGAAACTGGAAAATAATATGTCAGAAACTTAACATAGACTTACATCTCAACACCCCATATCAAAATAAGATCAAAATGGATACATGATTTGGGCATAAAGGATGATATCATAAACAATTTAAGAGGGCAAGGGATAATTTACCTATCAGATCTTTGGAGAAGGGAGGAATTTATTACCAAAGAACTAGAGAACATTAAGAAAGGCAAAATGGGCAACTTTGATTACATTAAATTAAAAAAAGATTTTGCACAAACAAAATCAATAGACATAAGATTAAAATGGCAATACAAAGCTATGTAAAAATCTTTACAGCCAGTGTTTATGATAAAGGTCTCATTTCTAAATAAAGAATTGTGTCAAATTTACTAGAATACAAGTCATTCTCCAGTCAAAGAATATGAACAGACCATTTCCAGATGACAAAATTAAAGTCATATATAATTATATGAAAAAAATTCTCTAAATCACTATTGATTAGAAAAATGCAAATTAAAACAACTCTGAGCTACCACTTCACACCTCTCAGATTGGCTAAGATGACAGGAAAAGATAATGATAAATGTTGGAGGTGGCGGGGGGGGGGGGGGGGGGTAAGAGGTGAAAAATTGGAACAAGAGGTTTGGCAATTGTTAATGCTGTAAAGTTACCCATGCATGTATCTTGTAAATAAAAGGCTATTAAATAAAAAAACAAAAAGATAAATGTTGGAGGGGATGTGGGAAAACTAGAACACTAAAAAATGGTTGCTGGAATTGAGAAATGATCCAACCATTCTGGAGAACAATCTGGAACTAAGCCCAAAGGTCTATAAAACTGTACATATCTTTTGACCCAGCAGTGCCATTACTGGGTCTGTATTCCCTCATAAAAGAGGGAAAAGGACCCACGTGTGCAAAAATGTTTGTAACATCTCCTTTTGTGGTAGCAAAGAATTGGAAAATGAATAAAATGTCCATCAATTGGGGAATAGCTGAACAAGTTGTGTAAATGAAGAATGGAATGGAATATTATTGTTCTATTTTAAAAAATGATGATGAACAAGCTGACTTTAGAAAGATTTATGTGAACTGATGCTAAGTGAAACAAGTAGAAGCAAAAACACATTGTAAACAATAATAACAAGAATGTGTGATGATCTGCTATGGTTGACTTGGTTCTCCTCAGTGGTTTAGTGACTCAAAGCCAACCTAATAGACTTTGGGTACAAAATGCCATCTGCACGCAGAAAAAGAACTAAGGAGACTGAATATAAATCAACATATGATATGTTCACTTCTTTTTTCCTTTTTTTTTTATCTCTCCCTTGGTTTTTCCCTTTTGCTCTGACTTTTATCTCCTAACATAATTCATGTATTAAAAATAAATTAATTAAAAGGAAAAAGGAAAAATAAAAATATTGGGATGTTGTATGACTTTGAATAAATCACTTAAGCTCTTCAGGAAGTATCATAAGAAGGAAACAAGCTTTTATTAATTGCTTACTATGTGTAAGGCACTTTGATAAGTGCTTTTCAAAGATTGTTTTAGTTGATGCTCATAACAACCTTGGGAGGTGGGGGCTTATATTATTACCATTTTATAAGTTGATTGGACAGTTAAGTGACTTATCCAGAGTCACACAACTAGTAAGTATCTGAGGTCAGATATGAATTCAAGTCTTTCTAAGTATAGACCCAGCATTCTAACCACTGCCCCACGTAGGCTTCATTGTCTACATAAAATGAAATCAATCAGCACTGTACTAGAGCAGTGTGCTAGATATTTGGAAGATATTACAGTTAAAAATGATATGTTTCTACATTTATGTACTTTGTAATTGGTAGATAGAAAAGACACAAATCTATTTGTATCCTCTTCTATGTTTTTTGGTTTTCTTCAGTACCCTTCAAAAAATGTTTTATTGATGCTCTTTTTGTGGCATGTTTAGTGGACAGTAGTCCACTAAATTTAATACATATAAACTTATTCCAGAAACAATGTAACAAAAGCCTAATTTTTTTATATAATGTTCTTTTTTGTTCTTTGCCTATCGGAATGTTTATTTTTGCTGATAATTGTAAAGTTCACAGTAATTATATATATACATATATACATATATATATGTATATATATATATATGACAGCTATTAACACAAAATTCTAAGACAAGGTCATAAGAGAAAGCTATTGTCTGTCAGGAGTATCATGGAAGGCTATTTGGAAGAGATGGCATGAGAATTTGGGTTCTTCACCCTGGGTTTGAGATTCAAAAGGCAATTGGAAAAAAGATGGGAGTTCATTCCAGGAAAAGGGAAAATTGGCCAGCAGATGGCATATATCATAAGGCTATAAGAAAAACAAGTATATACTTGAATATTTCATATTTCTTTAGCTTATGAACTAGTGTTTGAAAATCTTCCTGTGAAAGCTGGGGAGAAAGCTTCTCTTTGTTGCCAGCTGTTTTTACAATTCAAGGAATGGCAAAATACTATGAACAAGCTGGCTCTGCAGAGTACTTGGCGTACTCTCACAGGGAATACTTTGATAAGGTCAGTTCTAGCTTGTGACTGACAGTAGATGACGGAAATTGTTGCCTCAGGACATAAAACAGCTGTAAAAAATACAGTTCTCCTAGGAGAAAAAAACAAATAGAAAAGGTTCAAAGAAAAAAACTTGTAACTGAATTGTTTTGCCTTTTAATTGTCAAAGAGTGAGGCCACTTAGCTGAGTAAAGATCTACTACTTAGTATAACCCCTTAAAGCCTAAACATTGTATGATGGAAGAAGAAAGGGAATTATGATGGAAATTTTCCAATTCATGCTTTTATTAATTGAATCATCTAGTTGAATTCTTATCTTCTAACCTCTGTGATCCCTTCTCTTTCATTACACAATAGCAACAGATTCTTTGCATCATTTACACTTGGAAAACTCATAGGCAAAAATATTAACAAAATGAAACCCAGTGAATTCTATTATGCAACATGGTATAGTAGAAATAACTTTTGTTTGCTAAGAGACCTAGAATCTTTCTAGCTCTAGCTCTGCTCTTGAATTGTGGAAGTGTTGTTATGTAAAATCCATATATTAACTATCTATTATAAAGGAGAGAGGACTGGATTGAGAGACAGGGAGACTAAGGTTTTAAATCCTCCATGAAACTTAAGTTCATTTGTTACAATGCCATTTGAAATCTGTGAGGGTTTTACCAAGTCACTTTATCTCTCTTGGTTTCTGGGACCTTATCTGTAAAAATAAAGGGATAGACCTAATTATCTCAGTTGTCTTTTGTGCCTTTTTTTTCAACTGTATCCATAATTTCAAACATATAGAGAATTTTGCAAAAATTTCCTCCACCAATGCAGATGACAGTGAAATTTATAACCTTAACCCACATGTGCAAAAATGTTTGTAGCAGTCCTTTTTGTAGTAGCAAGGAACTGGAAACTGAGTGGAATGTCTGAATAAGTTATGGTATATGAAGATAATGGAATATTATTGTTCTGTAAGAAATTATCAGCAGGATGATTTCAGAGAGGCCTGGAGAGACTTACATGAACTGATGCTGTGAAGTGAGAACAAAGAGAACATTGTACATAGCAACAAGATTATGTGATGATCAACTCAATGGACTTGGCTCTTTTCAACAATGAGGTGATTCAGGCCAATTCCAATAGACTTGTGTTAGAGAGAGCCATCTACATCTAGAAGAAGGATTGTGGGGACTGAATGTGGCTCACAACATGGTATTTTTACCTTTTTATTGTTTACTTGTCTTTTTTTTCTTTCTAATTTTTTTTCATTTTTGATCTGATTTTTCTTCTGCAACATGATAAATTGGAAATATGTATAGAAGATTTGCACGTTTCACTTATATTGTATTACTTGCTATCTAGGGGAGTTTTCACTTGTATTACTTGCTATCTAGGGGAGGGGGTGGGAGGTAAGAAGAGAGAAAACATTGGGGCACAAGATTTTGCAAGGGTGAATATTGAAAACTACCTTTGTATATATTTTGAAAATAACAAGCTATTATTTAAAAAAAGAAAAAGAAAGAAATTTATAGTCTTAGAGTATTGCTGGAGTCATTTAAAAGATTGTGATTGTCTAGAGCTACTCACCCAGAGTCACACATCCCTTATATCAAACATGATCCATTGTACCACGGGTAGGTTTCCTGGTCCTCTTAAAAGCATTAAAATTAGCTACTAGTCCTGTATTAACAAATGCTTGATGGGTCTTCCTATTTACATTAGCATTTCAAATGAAGCATATCTACAACTCAGTGTCTCTTTTTCAAAATGTCTTTCCTTCTTATTTCTCAGTCCCTCAGATTCTCTTTTTTTCTCCAGATAGTAATTTAAAAAAAAAAAAAAAGAAGACATCCTTTTTACAATGTTGTTCTGCCTCCTTTCTTTTATAGAAATAAAAACATTGTTGAATTGCTAGGTTTAGGATCTTAGTACCTCATTCCTAAAGTGACCTTATAACTGACTCCTGCCTTCACTCTCTCACTCTTTGAAAGCCATATTTCTAAAATACTATAATACTGGATAAATATTTCTTTAAAAACCTCATTGATCATATCCTCACTGACTGTAGAAGAAAGTCCAGATTTCTTAATTTGGTACTTAAACCTACCATCTGATCCCACCTTACCAGCCACATTTCCCATCATTCCTATGAACTCTCCAATAACAACAAAACAAACACAAACAACAAAAACAACAACAAAAACTCTGAGTTTCTACCCTGAAATTACAATGTACATATTTTATATATTTTTGTATATGGCCATGTTGTTTCTCTAATAGAATATAAATTCTTTAAGACCAAATGGGCTCTGATTTCATGACTGAATTGCTTATTTTTTTCTATACTTGGCTTGTGTTTTTCTGTATCTTTTTGCTCATGAAATTTCCTGTAACAAAAATCTTCTCTTTTTGCCACCTGTTCATTTTCTCCTATGTATACTTCAAATCCCAGTTCAAGATCTGCTTACATCTCAAGCCTTTCCAAACTAGTGCAGGTCTTTTCTTTCCTCAGAATTCCTAGAAATTAATCCATATACTAACCATTCAGTCCTTTAACCCTGTATTCTCTTTTTTACTTTTGCCTTGTGGTGTCATTGAACTATGTTGTTGTTATTAGCTTTTTATGTACAAATTTCGTCATCTCAGAACAAATTATAAGTTCCTTGATAGTCCTTATATCCAGATGGGGTCCAGAACATCAAATGCCTTGCCAATCAAATGCCTAATATATATTGGTTGATTTGATTTTAATGAAAGGAAAGATAATTCATGAAATTTTAAAGACCTTTTCCAAATGTGTTTGATTTTGCTCCCACTTTACTTCCACACATCATTATAGCATTAAACCCACACTTAAATAGTAATTTGCTGGGCAGCTGCTTGTGTGTTTTGATTCAGGTATGGTTGTACCAGGAAGTTATGGGAATTATTCTATGAAGAGTCAAACCACAGATTCTAGGAAAAAATCTCATGATGCCAGAACACAGAGCAAAAGTAGACTGCCCCAATATAGAAACAAACAAACAAAAATGAAGTTTAAGAAAAGTCAAAATACAAATCCTAATTGCCTTCTAGGGCATTCTAAGCTTATCAGTTTTATTTTATCTTTTTTAGACAATCAGGGTTAAATGACTTGTCCAGAGTCATACACCTAATGAGTGTTTGAGGCCACATTTGAACTCAGGTCCTCTTGGCTCCAGGGCTAATGCACCATCACCTGTACCATTAAATTTTAAAATATTTTTAATGATTATATTTTATCACCTATATTTCCCAATGTGTGTTTCTCTCTCCCCACCTTTCCTTCTCAATGAGAAATCGCTTACAACAAAGAAAAAAAAAAAAGGAGGAGGAAGGAACAGTTCAGCCAAGACTAATCAACATATTGAAAAAAAAGCATATTATATGTGTTGTCCAGTACCCATAGCCATTCACTTTTGCAAAAAATTAGAAGATGATCAGAAGTGATGACGTGAGTTCATTTCTCTTTGGAGTTAAACAATGGGTTTTTTTTTTTTTTGTTTGCTTTATTTTGTTTTTGTTTTGCATTTAAACATCACAAGAAAAACAAAATAAAATAACAACAACCAACACACACACACACACGCAAAAAAAAAAAAGCCCAGGTTTTTCTATATGCAAAGTAGAATATAAAGAGAATTTTGCATGAAACCATAAATCTCTATTAAATACTTATAGTTTGCTTTTTAAAAAAGAAAAAGTATATCAGTTCAGTCACTTTCTAAACTATCCAGCTTGTCTGTATTTCCCTTTGGTTTACCTTGTTTTCTTCCATGCATTTTGTTTTACATGTTTTAAGAACTTCTTTTCTTTCTTTCCTTCTTTTTGACAACTTGATCTCTATGCCTCCCTTCTGAAATGGCTATCCCACATTGCTAACATTGATAAAAAAGCAAAATCTTTCTCAAAAAACTCAAATTAATACATTGACCTTGAATGAAAATGTCTGTCCCATTCTGCACTGTTAGTCCATTTTCACTCTGTCAAGACATGGATAGCATGTAACATCAATCCTGTGGAATTGTGAGTTGCCACTGAAGTGATAATAATTCTGAAGTCTTTCAAAACCATATGAATTTATATAATTTTTGTAATTGTATAAGTTGTTCTTATGGTTACTTCTCCATCAATTGATACAGGTCTCTCTAGGTTTCATCAGAATTATTCCTTATATTATTTCTTATGATGTCATTGTGATTTTGAATCATTTAGTTTCAATTGTTTTATTGTTCTTGTTCTTTTCATGTATCTTGTTCCACTCATTGTGTATGCTACTCTGTTTCTGTTTACTTCCCTTTATGAGTTCATATGTCTAGCCATGCTTCTCTGAATTTATCATATTCATTGTTTTATCACAGTAATATTCTGTTACATTCATGAACCATAATTTATTTAGCTATTCTCCAACCAAATGGACATCTCTTTCTTTCTCCTATTTCTTTGCTACTATAAATATTTTGATGTATAAGGGATGTTTCTTTTTTCATTGACCTGTAAATTTTCACTAGCCCATTTTCTTCAGTTTTCTTTTTCTGCATAAAAATAATCTTTGTCTAGATTGTTGATTATTATTAACTTGTGATATGTTTAATTAGCCTTTCTCTATGAATTAATATTTTTCTCATGCTGTCTAGACCAAAAAGCCCATTGAAAAAATAGTGGTGAAATGAATCTCCGAACAAGGAGATCGTTATACATGGCAACACCAAGATTATGTGATGATCAATTCTGATAGATGTGGCTCTCTTCTACAATAAGATGATTCAGACCAGTTCAAATTGTTTAGTGATGAAGAGAGCCAATTACACCCAGCGAGAGGACTGTGGGAACTGTTTGGTTCACAACATAGCATTTTCACTCTTTTTGTAATTATTTGCTTGCATTTTATTTTGCTTCTCATCTTTTTTTCTGATTTGATTTTTCTTATGCGAAAAGATAATTGCATAAATGTATATATTGGATTTAACATGTATTCCTACCATGTTTAACATATATTAGACTACTTGCCAAATAGAGAAGGGAATGGGGGAAGGGGGTAGAAATTGGAACACAAATTTTTGCAAGGGTCCACACAAATATTTTGAAAAATAAAAAGCTTTAATAAAGAAAAAAAAATAGTGCATCTTTTCTTCCACGTCTTCAGTGTTAAAATAGTCGGGACCATTTTGGGGTCATAAAGAGAAACAGATAGGATTATGTAAGCTTGATTAGGGCAGAAGAGGGGGAATAGATTGCTACATGGTATAGACAGATGATTTAGATGATTCTGAGTCCACTATATTTTAAATTTTAAAATTTAGACTATTCTCCCCTCCCTTCTGAGAATTTGGCTTAGAAAATTAATTTCATTATCTTTTTTGTTTTACTGTAGCTCAAAAACATGAGGCCATTCCATCCTGCAATATATGTGTGTGTGTGTGTATTTGCATATACTTATATATGTACATGTTGCTTCCTCTTTGCATATACTTCTATGTGTATGTGTTGTTTCCTCTAATAAAATGTAAATTTCTTAAGACCAAAGGATCTCTAGTCTCATGACTAAATTGTTTCATTTTGGTGTCTATATCTTCAGTGCATAAGAGATGATTAGTAAATATTTACTAGTAGAAGAATTGACAATTTCTGACCTGTATTTTAAGAATAATGATTAGAAAGAAAAAGAAAAACATCCTGAGTTTCATCTAGAACAATACAACTGCACATTGCTCTGGAGTCAAACAAACCATTGGTTCAAATGCGGGCTTCACAGCTGAAAAACTATGTGACCTTGAAACAGTGCCTTAACTTTCCTGAGCCTGAGTTTCCTCATCCATGAAATGGGAAAAATAACTGTTTTCTTGTGTACCTGGATCTGGTCTCTGAGAAGTTCAAATGAAATAAAGAATGATAAAAGTACTTCTAGATCCTCTATGGATACAAAGCATTATCTTTATGGGACTTCTGGTATTCTTGACCTTGATTTAACATTTTTCTGACCAACTAACATGGGCCTGTTTGGCAGAGCCTAACTCATCACCTATGTTTCTAATCTTGATTCTTGTTTGCTTTTTCTGCCTTGTTCTGGGTTCTGTTTTCTTTGTTTCTAATGCCAATCCCTTAGCCTATATTCCCCCCTTTTTTGTTTGTTCATTTGTTTTTGTTTTTTTCTGCTAATAAATAGCAACCTGGACTTGTTAATCATACACTAGTGGTTTAGTAGGAAGGATTCAAGCCCCTACATTTAATAAAAGGATATAAGAGTCAACTTCAATAAATACAATATTATTCTTATGAGATTTTGTAAGGCCCACTTTATTCCAAATACATGGTTTGGAGGGAGAAATAGTATATTGCTATGTGTGTTTTCTGAACATACTTCCAAAAGCAGGTTTGTTAATAGTCTAATAAAAAAAAATCAGTAGAAACCTTGAAAACATTTGAAATAATTTATTTAAAATTACCTTAGGAGCCAAGGAAAACAGGAAATATATAATTTCAGGATTGATTATGGTTAAGTATGCCATTGCCAGTAAAATGAAATATGTTAAACCTCAAATATGCTAAAACTCAATGCATCACCCCCTCATTATACTCAAATTGACTAATGATTTCTGCTGGTTCACTGGGGTTTAAAAATAGATTTTTAAAAAAATGTCTTTTGTTTTCATAACTAGATTTCCTCTTTTATTTTCCCTTCTCTCTTCATAGAGCATCATCCCTTACAATATTTTTAAGTGGAAGAGAAAAGAAAGGAATTGGTACATTCATTAAAAAAATGTAACATGCAATATTGTATACCATTTGTCACATCTGTGGCTCCTAACACCCTACTGAAAAACTAGTGAAGACCATTTCTCATAACTCTTCTTTGGAAGAAGTTCTTTTTAATTCTCCAGTATTTGGTTTTGATTATTTTATGGTGGTGGTTGTTTTCATTGACATTATTGTGGTTATTGTGTATAATTTTTCTGACTCTGCTTACTTCACTTTGCATCAATTCATATAAGTTTCCCTGGGCTTCTCTGCAATAATCACATCTCATTTTTGTAGAATAATATTATTCCATTGTGTTCATGTACCACAACTTGTTTTAGCTTTTAATCAGTGAGTCTGGTTCACTCTTTTCTTTAAATCATACTTTATTTTGCCCCAATAACATTTAAAAACAATTTTAACATATTTTTTAAGTTCTAGCTTTACTTCCCTCACCACCTCATAAAATAAAGATTTTATGTGTGTATTCATATATGACATTTCTTTGTTAATCATTTGGAGCAAGAAAACTCCACAAAAAAGGAAAGAAAGTGAAAAACAATATATTTCAATATGTGTCTAGATATCAGTTCTTTCTCTAGAGGAGGATAAAATCTTTTCAACTTGCATCCTTTGAGATTTTTTTATATCATTATATTGCTAAAAATAGCTAAGTCTTTCACAGCTGATCATTGTATAGTATTTGCTGTTGCTAGTTGCTAGTTGAAATGTTCTTCTGGTTCTACTTACTTCACTTTGTATCAGTTCATCTAAGTCTTTCCATGTTTTTTTCTGATGTTATCCTACTCATCATTTATTATATCACAAAAATATTTCATCATAATCATGTACTACAACTTGTTTCACCATTCCCTAATTGATGGACATCCCTGCTATTTTTTGACTGATCTTTTGAGTGGATAAAGATACTTTGTAATAAAGTCATTGGAAAGGGAATGAATGTTGAACCTTGCATTCTTTCTTATTTTTACATTCAGCTTTAGCCTCACAATTGTGCCTTCTAGTATGCATCCAAAGATGCATAGCCTTTGGTTGTTTTCTTGATTATCAGTTAATCTAATTAATAATTTATTACCTGAGGGAAAAAGGAAGGTGGTTAATAGTATTTTGAATAAAAGGGCTTTGGCAAAGAAAGTGTGGTAAAATTACATTCCTAAAATAGGCAATTCCTCCTTCAGAGAGAAGACTTGACAATGTCTATTATCATTTAAAAATGAAACAAAACATATTGGGATATCTCACATTGGTTTTTGCTCATTCACTAAGAGTTCACTCAGACAAGAAAAGCTTTAATTTGCCATGAGAATGGATATATCAAGTCAAGCAAGGGATTCATGGCTCTTCACCTGGATCAGGAATGTATTAGTTCTTACAGTAGTGGGATAAAATACTTAAAAGAGAAAAACTGGAATCAACAAAACATTTCCTACCTTTCTTGCCTTGTAATTGCTCAATATATTAGTTAAATATATTGTTGAAACATGGAAATACCAGTAAAAAGTTACTTTTTTTTTTTTGCTTTATTGCTTAAACAAGAGTTAATCATTAATATTTTTCCATGGACTGATAACTCAGGACAACAAGCTATGCAGTTGTGCTCCCTGACTCTGGGTAGTTGCTAAGTGAGATGAAGTAGAGAAGAGCATGGAACAGTGGAAAGAATGTTGGCTAGGCTACCAGGGGATGTGAGTTCAAATGGCAATCCTGCAGCTAACTTTATGATCTAGGACAAATTACTGAACTTTCCTGGGAAGCAGTATAGTATGATTCAAACAAAGGATGCTGTATTTGGAGGGTCTGTATCCTGATTCCGCTGTTTGAAAATTTGGGGACCTCAAATAAATCATTTAACAAATCCCTCTGGGGCTTTGTTTTTCATGTGTAAAAAGATGAGGTTGGACTGGATAGTTGGTCTATCAAGGCCATTCTAGCTCTAAATCTATGATCTTGAGCATGTGAGATTCTAACTTAGGAAAAGAAAATAGTTAAGTCTTACAAAGGCTATTTTTAATAGTTATTTATTTATGGTTTAAAAAAAGTATTTTATTTTGAATGTTCTTCTTTTTAAATTTTGAGCACCAAATTCTTGCCATCCCACCTCTTCACCCATTGAGAAGGAAAATTGTACCAATTATACATGTGAAATAATTCAAAACACATTTCCATATACACCTTATTGCAAAAAAAAAAAAAAAAGATAAAAAAAGAAAGAAAGTTAAAGAGTTATACTTCAAGCTGCATTCAGATTTCATCATTTCTCTCCTTAGAGGTGGATAGCATTTTTCAAGATGAGTCTTTTGAAATGATCTTGGATCACAACTGATTCCAACATTGCTGGTCCTATATACAATGATTTCCCAGTTCTTCTCACTTCTCTTTGCATCAGTTCATGTTGGTCTTCCCTATATTTTCTGAACCACCCCCCAACATTTCTTATAGCACAATAATATCCCATCATAATCATATGATACAACTTGTTCATTCTCCAACTGATGAGCATCCCTTCAATTCCCAATTCTTTATCACCATTATAATTACTATAATTATTTCTGTCTATATAGGCCCTTTTCTTTTGATAATTTTAGAGTATAGACCTATTAGTGGTATTGCTATTTCAAAGAACATATACAATGTTATATATAGCCCTTTAGATATAGTTACAAATTGTTCTCTACAATGATTGGATTAGTTTGTAATTTCACCAACCGTTTGTTAGTATATTTGTCCTTCAATTCATCTACCAATTATCATCTCTGACAGGTATGATTGTCCCTCAGAGGTTTTATTTTTTTTTCATTTGCATTTCTCTAATTAAGAGATTTAGAGCATTTTTAATATGATTATAGATAACTTTGATATCTTCTTCTGAAAAATTGACCATTTATCAATTTGGAAATGAATCTGTTTTATAAATTTGAATCGGTTCCTTATATATTTGAAAAATGAGGTCTTTGCCAGAGGAATTTAATGTAAAATTTTTATATTACTTCATTGTAACTTTTATTTTATTTTTTAAATTTTATTTTTATTATAGCTTTTTACATACAAAACATATGCATGGGTAATTTTTCAACATTGATCCTTGCAAAACCTTCTGTTCCAACTTTTCCCCTCCACCCCCCCATCCCCTCCCCTAGATGGCAGGTAGTCCCATACATGTTAAATATGTTAAAGTATATCTTAAATACAATATATGTATACATATTTATACAGTTGTCTTGCTGCACAAGAAAGATCAGATTTAGAAAGAATCTAAGGAGAAAAAAACAAAAATGCAAGCAATTAGTAACAGAGTGAAAAAAATTATGTTGTGTTCCATACTCACTTCCCAGTGTTCTTTCTCTGAGTGTTGCTGGTTCTATTCATTATAAATCAATTGGAACTGATTTGGATCCTCTCATTGGATCCACGTCCATCAGAATTGATCATCGTGTAGTATTATTGTCGAAGTGTATAATGATCTCCTGGTTCTGCTCATTTCACTTAGCATCAGTTCATGTATGTCTCTCCCACACCTCTCTGTATTCATCCTGCTGATCATTTCTTATAGAACAATAATATTCCATAACATTCATATACCATAATTTACTCAGACAATCTCCAATTGATAGGCAACCCTTCAATTTCCAGTTTCTTGCCATTATAAAAAGGGTTGCCACAAACATCTTGGCACATACAAGTCCCTTTCCCTTCTTTAATATCTCTTTGGGATATAAGCCCAGTAGTAACACTGCTGGATCAAAGGGTATGCACAGTTTGATAACTTTTTGAATATAGTTCCAAATTGCTCTCCAGAACGGTTGGATCCATTCACAACTCCACCAACAATGCATCAGTGTCCCAGTTTTCCTGTGGTAACTTTTAGAAAAATGTAGTTTCTCTGATTATCCTTTAATTATCTTATTTTTTACCTTTTGCTTTATCTAAATTCATGATTAGTACCTTTGCCTTTTTTACCTAAACTGAACATAAAAGATTCTACTACAGCCCTTTAGTTGAACTTTGTAAGTGATGTTCTATTTCAAGTGTTCTTCTTTTAAGCAATATGTCATTGTTTTCTGGTTTCTAATCCATTCTGCTTTGCATTCCTATTTTATAGATGCACTCAGCCTCTTCACATTTATAGTTATGATTATCAACTGTGTATTTCCCATAATCCTATTTTCTTTTTTTCTTTATACTTCTTTATGTTATTTCAATTTATCAAATAAAACAAGCATTTCTCTAACATAATAAAAATATGATTTCACATGAAACTACAAATCTATTATGCACAACTTGCTATTCCTCTTAAATATATATTAAAATTATCAAATAAATTTCTTTTTTTTTCTTTCCCTTCCCCCTGCTTTGCAAATGGCTACTATGAGAAACAAATATATGTGTGTAAAATTATCCCATACAAACTTCTGTTTGTCAGTTCTTTCTCTGCACATGTGCAGATAGTGTTTTTCTTCGTATGTCCTTTATAGTTAGTTTGGATATTTATAACATGCAAAATAACTTATGCAATCAATATCATTCCTAAAACAATATTGCTGTTACTATATACAATGTTCCCTTGGTTCTGCTCATTTTAATCTCACCTGATTTTCTTTTGTTTATTCTTCTCTCTCTCTCCTCAAAAGTCTGTTTTGCTTCTGACTATTGCTACCTTAATCCCTTTTAATTGTTCTCCCATTTACAATACACCTCTATATCTCTTATCCTCTTTTCTTACTATTTCTCTAGTGAGTCAAATAGATGTCAGTACCCAATTGAGTACACACACATACACACCCACACATACACATACACACACACACTCACGAACTCATAAACTTGAGTTTTTCTGATTCCAAGCCTGAAACTTTATCTGCTATACAACCTAGTTGACATTTTATCTACGTAAGGCTCCCTAATAATGATAAAGTTCTTAAGAGTTACAAGCATCATGTTCCTAAATAAAAATGTAAATAGTTTAAAGTTTCTTATGATTTCTCTATCATATTTACCACTCTATGCTTCTCTTGAGTATTGTGTTTGCATGTCAGATTTTCTATTCATCTCTGATCTTTTCATTGGAATACTAGGAAATCTTCTACTTGATTAATTTTTTTTTTTCTCCTGGGGGATTATACTTAATTTTGCTATTTCTTGGATGTAATCCTTTTATTGACTCTGCTGCTCCAAATTTTGATTTGAAATATTATTTTAAAGTCAGGGAATGTTGAGAGAGCTTTGCTACCTATACTTTACCATCTTGGCTCCCTGCAAAGACTATTCATAACATTTTCATTTCCCTTTACAAATGAATCTTTCATATTTGGATCTTACCAGTATGTGTTCTGGGAATGGTATTGTGAATGTTTGAGTACAGACTGGAATGGAAAAATCTTTTAATACTGTTTGACTCTCCAAAATCTTTTCCTTTTAATTTGAAGTCTTTGTTATTGCATTTCAAGCAGTAGTCAGTGCGTCAGCAAAAAAAAAAGATAAGCGTCAGCCTTCAGAGTGCTTGGGTTGTGTATAACATATGGTGACATTTTGTAATTGAGAGAAAAATGTACTCTTTGATGTGAATTATCTGTTATTTTGTTACTTTTTAGAAGGTACCAGAATCATCACATTCTGGAGTTCACCACTGTAATAACTGTACTTGTATCCTTTTGTGGATATAATATCCCTCTCAAAAAGTGAGGTTTCTCCATTCCATGTTTCACTAGTTTTCCTTTTGTAGCTATTGCAATGCAAGGATTTGGATTCTAGGAAACAGACTAGAAGAGATTTCCAGCATACATGAAGCAATCTGCAGTAATTCCAATACTGGAAAAGGTCAACACCCTCTATGTAATTATCCCTTTACCAGTGCGAATCACAACTGTTTCACACCTTACTAGAGGATTCCATGATTACTTATGGCTAAAAAATTTCATCACCTGATGATCAAATTTCTGATGATAGATCATTGTTGACTATACCCAAGTTGCTTCTTGGACATTTGTCGATCACCTTCCATTCACATGGTATATAGGAGCAACTCGATGATGGCCCATTGGTATAGAGCTCTGTATCTGAGTTAAAACATAGGCTCAGATGTTGCTAGTTGTGTAATCTTGAGTCAGTCACTTCTTTCTACCTCAAATTATATTAAACTGAGATAATAATAATATCTACCTTATAGGGGATTTTAAAATTAGATAATATTATAAAGCACTTCTCAAAACTTAAACCATATAGGTGTGTATTTGAATGCACTCTTTTGTTTTACAAACTGTCTTCCCATTAGAATGTGAGCTCTTTGAGGACAGGAATTGCATTTCCAACTTTTTTTGTGTAGGTCCCAGTCACTGTGGTTTGGGAACACAATAGGCCCTTAATAAATAACAGTTGATAAAGATAATCATAGAAGACCTTTCAGCTGGGTAGAACTTTTATGAGATTGGGCTGTAGTGGCAAGAATTTGCTATCTCAGGATTGCTCCTATGCTACAGTGTGGATATCATAGAAGTTCATTATTTTTAAAGATTTGATATTTCATAATGATGAAGCACTATGAATAATTTTTAAGTTAAAATGTCAAAACTTTAAAATATGTGAATTTGTTTTTTTATTTAGTAATTGTCTAGAGGGCATTATGTGATAAACTGAATAGAGTCCTATGCCTGGAGTCAGAAAGACTTCTTGAATTCAAATCTAATTTCATATACTAACTGGACAAGTCACTTAACACTGCCTCAGTTTCCTTGTTTATAAAATGGGCTGGAGAAGTAAATGGCAAATCCCTATGATATCTTTGCCAAAACATGAATGAAATGACTGTACAAACTATAAAGATACTATCTTTGCAGACATATCTCTTCCTAGATTTTAACTGTTAATATTTCACTGGAATGGAGGAATGAATAATATATTAAGTGCTTTCTGTGTACCTGGCACTATACTAAGCAGAGGGAATATAAACACAAAAGTGAGATAGTTCCTGTTCTCAGAAATCTTACATTCTAATGGAAGAAATAACACATACAGGGGAGTAATAACCAGAAAGAGAATTTTCATCTGACGAGTTAGAATAGAATCATACAAAATTGATTGTTAGCTCCTTGCAGGATTCAAATATGATGACAACAATATGACAAGATGCTTAAATAGGCCTTGGTTTCCTGGTGTTAAAATGAGATGTAAAGCATATTCTAGGGCCAACTAGTTATAGGAATTTAGGTGAATTTGCATTCAGTTATCAATCAGGCCATTATAGAAGGGAGAAATTACAAAGCTGAATATCTAAAATTCAACCAGAATGGTGGGGTGTAGTCTCTAGAAGTCTTTATCTGATATATTAGTAATACAGGAGAGAGAAGAGGAACTGCAATAAAAAACTATGCAATTATAATTTAATATTATACATATTCGGAATCTTCCCAAGCTATAGTTATAACATTGGCAACAATAATGACATAATTCTGATTAGTAGTGATATAATGAAAAAGGGCCAGTTGGGAAGTCATGAAGATTTGAGTTCAATCAGTTTTAAGACTATAAATTGCAAATAAGTGCAGAGCTGCATTGATAGAGGGACTTTCCTCCCCTGCAAGTTCTTGATAGAAACCATCAGTACAGTCCCTATCCTCATCCTACAAATATAGCATTTTACTGTTTGAAAGGACTTTTTTGTCGACTGTGTCCTTTGAATATTACAGTAATCCTGTGATGTAGGTAGAGCAGGCATGATTAAACCTGATTTCCAAGTGTGGCCAAGGTTATACAGTTAGAGATTTCATAACAGGGCACATTAATTTGTAATGTGCCATTTGGAGCAGAGTATACAGTCCTCTTGGAATGTCCATTCTAAATATACATTTAGTGACATTTTTGCAATCTACCTTTCTTTTAGAAATAGAGTATAAATCTTTTTTTTAATTAAAACTTTTTATTTTTCAAAACATATGCATTGACAATTCTTCAACATTAGCCCTTGCAAAACCTTGTGTTCCAATTTCCCTTCCATGCCCTCCCCTAGATGGCAAGTAGTCCAATATACATTAAACATGATAGAAATATATGTTAAATCCAACACATGTATACATATTTATATAATTATTGTAATGCACAAGGAAGCAAACAACAACAAAAAAGAGTGAAAATGCTGTGTTGTGAACCACACTCAGTTCCCACAGTCCTCTCTCTGAGTGTAGTTGGTTTTCTTTATCACAAGACCATTGGAACTGGCCTGAATCATCTCATTGTTGAAGAGAGCCGTGTCCATCAGAATTGCTCATTGTATAATCTTCTTGTTGCCGTGTATAATGATTGATGGTGTATAAATCTTAAAGAAATAATCCAAGTATTACTGGATATATTTTAATTCATATTTTAAATAAACTAATTCTTGCTGTCACTGCTCTTACCTAAAATAAAATATGCTTATGCAGTGTGATTACAAATTAATCAAACAAATTTTCACATATGTAGCTCATGAAGTCAGTTTCAACATTTTATAGTAACACCTCCAATTTCAGGTTACCATGGCACAGTCCCCTCTGCATGTTTTCTCTGCCTGAAAAGCATCCAAAAAATCCTTTTAACCTCCATGTGGTTGGCCAAAAAACACCCACTTGTGAGCAGTCATCATTTTGGCTGAACAACCCTGTCTCTTGCTCAGTGGAGTCACTTTCCAATTAACAGGGAATTCATTCTGCTTATGGCTCTGTTGGTCTGTCTGGAAGATAGATGTGCCTACAGAAAAGTAAATAAATAAAACCATACCAATCCCTGGCTTTTCCCCCCAGGGAGGCACTATTTCTGTTGCCAGGCAGTGATGACAAACAGCTCCTGAGCTGTTCACTCGTCCTTTTTTTGTTGTCAGTTTCAATCAATGACAGCAGGAAGAGCGCCACTGTGACCACGACTACTTGTGAAGGGCATCATTAGACAGAATGTGATAGACTAGCAAGATGTATCTCACAGGGCAGTGTTGGATCCCTCACTATTAATTAATATTCCATCTTTTCCAACAGAGGAGAAAAAACTCTTAGAATGAATTTTCCCCTAGTTTTTTAAGCACAAAACTTTTCAGGAATGGAAAAATGAAAAAGAATTCAGATATTTAAACAGGAGGAAAGAGAGGGAAGAGAGAAGAAGAAAAGAGGGGGGCAAGGAAAGAGGGGAGAAGAGGGAAAAGAAATAAGGGAAGGAAGGAGAAAAGAGAGGAAAGGGAAAAGAAGAAAGAAAGGTAAGGAGAGAAAGAAGGAAAGGAGTAGGCGAGAGTGAGAAAAGAAAAAAGAGGAGGAAGAGGAAGAGAAAGAACATATGTATACAAGTAGGTACATGATAAGGAGGAAGAATTCAATAGGCTATAGAGTCTGATATCCCACACTCATTCATTTATCTTACCATCTTTTGCTCCCTCTGCTCTGTCAGTTTTAGCTTCTTTGTCATCTTAGACACATGCTATTCTTATTCCCACCTTTCTGAACCTTTGATTATGTTATTCCCTTACTGGAATGCCTTTTTCTGTTCTATTCGATTTATTCAAATTTTAATCATCCTTCTAGACCCCCTAATTTCTAGCCAAACCAGGAGTTCTTAAAATGAGGTCTGCAGAAACACACACACACACACACACACACACACACACACGGTCCATAAGTAGATTTCAGGTAGTCTGTGATCTATTTTAATGTTGATAATAATATTTCAGTATAATTGACTTCCTTTATAATCCTAATTATTTTATTTTGTATACTGAAAAATATTTTGTTAATAGTATTTTATTTTTCACATTACATGTAAAGATAATTTTCAATATCCATTTTATAAGATTTTCATAAGATTTTGTGTTTCAAATTTGTTCCCTCCTTCCCTCTTTAAGACTAAGAAATCTGATGAAGCATATTTCCATATTAGAGATATTATAAAAGAATAAAAAAGGGGAAACCACCAATAAAAGGTGAAAATAATGTGTTTTGAGCTACATTCAGATTCTGCAGTTCTTTGTATGTGGATAGTATTTTCCATCATGATTCTTTTGAAACTGTCTTGCATTTTTGTATTGCTGATGATAAGTCAATTATAGTTGATCATTATTGAATAGTGTAACTGTTACTATGTACTGTGTTCTCCTGATTCTGCTCACTTCACTCAGCATCAATTCATGTAAGTCTTTCCAGATTTGAAAAAATACTGAGTGTTTTTAGGTTTTTCTAGATTGCTGAAAGTAGCCCTGACCCAGTCAAAGATTCCCTTAAGCAATCCCAGAGTACATTATTATCTCAGCTTGTTAATTGGAACACATCACTGATTTTGGCAATTAATCCTATACATCTGTCATTATTGTTTAATCTTTCATAAATGCATGGCATAATTCCCCAAAGAGACTAAGTACTTCTTGAAGTAGCTTTTCTAGACCCCTCCCTCAGCACCTAAGATAGTATTTTACATACCTCCTAAAATCATATAATTAGAGCCTGAAGAGATCTTAAAGGCCATCAATTATAACTTCATTTTCCAAATAAAGAAACTGAGGCAAGCATCACTGAAGTGATTTTCCTGGGATCACACAGTTAGTAGCTAATGAGATATAATTTGAACCCAGGACTTAAAAGTACAGGATTCTATGTACCACACATACTGAAGTATTTAGGTTGAATCTTGGAATATAGTCTTAACTTTTCTAATTCATTATAGCAAATGTTTCTGTTGTTGCTGTTATTATTAATAATATACTATGGAAGACGTCAGACAGGTAGTGGTGCCATAGTGCGTACAGTGCCAGGAGTCAGGAAGACTGTTCTTCCTGAGTTCAAATATGGCCTCAGACACTAGGAAAGTTCTTTAACCCTTTTCCCCTCAGTTTCCTCACCTGTAAAATGAGCTGGAGAAAGATATAGCAAACCACTCTAGTATCTTGGCCAAGAAAACCCCAAATGGTGTCATGAAGAGTTGGACTTAACTAAAATATGACTGAACAAGAAAACAACAAGAAAAAAATTAAAAGATGTTGTCCTTCACAAATGGTTTTGTGCATTAACAATCCACACTCACATGAAATTTCTATAAATTACCAGGGATAAAACTATTATCACCTCCTCTATTAGGCTACCACATTGATTTTCAAAGCTTGCTCAAAGCAGCCTTTTTTGTGTACAATTTATTTTGTGCTATTTCTAAGTTTTGTATTATTTATTAAACGGTTAATTAGTCAATTAATGAGGAAATTAGTAACTATGGGATGAAACAACAATTACACAATTATTTTCTCTTGGTTTTGTCCTGTATAATTCAGATTATATCTGCACCATTATGCTTTTTTATTTTCAGAGCCCATTCCTTGTATATAATCAAGTGCATAGTCAAGATGTGTATGAATTATTATATGTTCTGCTGTGCAATTAATAGTAATGGTCATCATCATCATATTTATTGAGCCAAAGAGATTAGAATTGACAGACCCTTCTGGCTCTGAAGCCTACTTTAAGCAAAGAGGAATGATACCCACGAATTGTTAGTACTGAGATTATGTCTACCATCATCTGCTGGGCAATGGGGGCAAATTATTCCCACTATGTGTGGTGATTGGCCAGTTTCTTGTGGAACATAGTAGTGATAATGAAGATGGATGACCAATCTGCAGAAGGTTTTAAGGTCCCATCCATTTTTAAGCCTGCAAATGCCTCACCAGTGATACATGGCTTATACTCCATTCCATTCTCAGTCTATTCTTTGTCTGTCATTAGAGAGAGATAAAAAAAAATCGATGGGTCATTATGGCAGCCATAAAGAATCCATATTTTATTACCTCTAAGAAAAGTAATCCAGAACTCCAAAGGTGGAAAGTAAAATGAACTTTGATGAGCAGTAATAAAAATCTAAGATCTAAAAATGTAAGCTCATAAGGAGTAATAGTAAATAAAAGTGAACATATGCCTACAAGTGCTCGCTCTCTCTCTCTCTCTCTCTCTCTCTCTGTGTGTGTGTGTGTGTGTGTGTGTCTCTGTCTCTCTTAAATTTGAAAGGTCTTCAATGGTAATCTATGTCAACTTATACTTAAACAGGAATGAACTGTGTAACTTTCTCAATAAGTTACAGTCATTCAGCCTTCTCTTGAATGTCTGTTTAAGTAAGGGGAGCATCCAAAATCAGTCTCTCTTAAAGCAATCCTTTCCTGCAGCTTTGGGGGAGTTTTTCTTCCACTATGGTTAAATCTGCATCTTTTCTTCATTGTTCTTAGTTCTACCCTCTGGGGGTCAAGGTGAACAAATGTCACCCCTCTAAAACATGACAGCCTTTCATGTCTGAAAATCTTGCCCCATGATATGTAATTGATAGAACTGAATGCGTTTATCCTGGAAAAAGAGAAGCACACTAGCACTGGCTGCCAATGCAAGGACCACGTTGATGGGCACACATCCAGGGGATTCGTGCCTGTTCTCATGACTGTGTTGAGAATCTTGATGTCATGAGGGTACCAGATCTCCCATATTCACATAGAGAAAGAAGTCAGTCTAATCCTGAGCCTGTGACCAGATCCTTTGACACTCAAGGGAGTATTCATCCAGCAAGGTGACGGGATTAGGTCACTGGACAGGGTTAGTTTCCCAACAGCTGAAGAAGTGATATCTTTGGCATCCTTTAATCTTACAAGTCTATTTAACTAAAAGCTCAGACCAGCAAGACATAATGTGAGCATCCTGAATAACCTCATAAAATAGAAATGATGAGGTATGTGGAAGAAATTAATAGTCATTGTGTGGGAGGAAAAAGATATCTTTTTACTGTTTCTTTTGTTGTCTGCCTTCAGATGAACAGGAAGGTGTCCCTTTAGTTGACTTTACTGGCACTTTGTGTCTGTATAAGTCTGAATTAGGTGATCTGGTACTCTCATATCATCAAAATGCTCAGAGAAGTCATAAGAACAGACATGAATCTATTGGAAGTGTGCCCATCAACATGGACCACATAATGTCAGCAACCACATTGCTAATAAGCCTTCTCTCTTTTTTTCCAGGATAAACATGTTCAGTTCCAACAATTAATCCTCACTGATAAGAAGGACCTAAAGACTATCTCCTGCCTCCCTCCCTTTAGACTTTGACGTGTTTGGCCTTTTCTTTCTTCATTTCCATTCTAAATGTAGGGAGTGGAGTTTCTGATCTGATTCAAAAGTATGAGCCACAAGGAACCTGGAAACCAGGAATTCTGGGTGACATATTGCAGTCATCCAGTAATAGTCCCTTAAAAAGTATCGATCTGGAACTCCAGTATAGCAGAAGCTGGTAGTACCAGTTTTGTACTTAAATTAGTTGGGACTGAATTTATTTAGGAATTCATCTAAGCCATAAATTTAATCCTCTATGATCCCTTAACCCTACCACCAAGGTTGTTTAGGAACCATTGTATTCCTGAAGTATTGGAGGAAATGACTATATGTTGTTTTTGCTATAGGTTTGAAGTAAATATCTTTTTATTAAAAAAAAACAGAAAAAAGAATTTACTCATCATAATGTAGGAATTTCAGACTTCTTGTTATATTGATTGCTCTCTTTTAGATGCATTCCAGTTAATTAATACCCTCTGAAAATGTGTCAGAACTGAGCATAGTGTATAGATATAGACTTAGTCAGAGTCATAACTTGAAATTCCAATAACACCTGGGACAAATTTAGTTGCCAAAAGAAAATTTATGATTTCAGAATCCCTTGGTTCCATCAAAATTGAACTCAAGTTGTCTTCTCCATGAAGTCATTCCTGATCCCACCAGGTACTAATGTCTCATATCAATTTTGCATATATATATATATATATATATATATATATATATATATATCCAAGAGAGAGCTAGGTTTTGCCTCAAAAAAGATATGCTTCAAATCCTACCTCAGAGACTTATTAGCCCATTTGATATTAAGAAAGTTCTCTAGCTTTTCCTGGCCTCAGTGTCCTATCTACAAAATGGGGATAATAATAACATCTAGTACTTAACAATGTTGTTGGGAAAATCAAATGGGATATGATATATGACATACTTTGTAAACCTTAAAGTGCCCTAGCACCACTCATCATTGAGTGAACAAATGAACATTTTATCCATAATCAAATTTATTACCCTTATGATGACAGACTGATGTCATTGTCACTTGTTTGTTGGTTTTTAATCTATCCTAGAAATAAAATATTGGGATAGGGATGGGATCCACAGGGTGAACTCCAGACACTCCCTTTATCAATGTGGCAGCTTCCTCTTTATGACACTTAGTTTTAGAGGTTCTCAAGGGAACACTAAGAAATTAAGTAGTTTGCCTAGGCCATTCACTAATAGGACTTGAATATGAGTCTTCCTGGCTTTGGGGCCAGCTTCCCAAAGCCATGCCATGGTTGCCTCTTTAATAATAATACTTTTTAAAATATGTAAAGAAAAATTCTTATTTTAATTAGGAAAGAGGGCATGCCTGAAATAAGTATTTTATATTGTGAGTCCTTATTATTTCTAAAATATTCAGAATTATAGAGAGACATCTGGTGGACAAATTGAGTTTCTCACTCAAAAAAGAACATTTAGGTTAAAGAAAACAGTTTCTGATACAAAGTATGAATGTACATATATAATATAAATATATGTTTATATATTTAAATGTTCACAAATTTTAAATATTTTCATGAAATGAATTCTTTGTTTGAAATGGTTTATTTTTAATTCTCAAATAAAATTAATATCACAGAACAAAAATTAGTCACCAACAAATAAAAATCACTTCATCAGCATGAATTTAGTGTGCAATCAGCCATACTTCTATGTCATAGACTGTGCTAGATGCTGAGAATAAAAAGGCAAAAAGAAAAGGGATGGGGTGGTGTATTAGAGAAGCAGCACAGAATAATATATGACTGCTCTACTTGGATGACCTAGGATAAAATCATAATATATGACTGTTCTAATTGAATGATCTATGATAAAAGCATGAGCTGTAAAAAAAAAAAAATGAGGACAGATTTTTGGAATCTAAGTAACCACCTATTCTGTCTATTTGCAAAATGGACCCAATTAGATTAATACTGCTTTGGGCTTTTGTTGATTCCAGCCACTTTAAAACTGTATCTTTGTTAAGTTGGATTTTGGTTTTGTTTCTTTATATTTGTTTAATTTACCTTTCCCTATAATTGATTTATTTTTATTGTGTTGAAAATCTAGAGTCTCTTATAAAGTATTCTGGTAAAGGAAAAGCACATAGGATCAAAGCATACAATTGTAGATTACAAATTCTCTAAGTATCTAGTTGCTATTATTTTGATTTTAGGTAGAAAATCATGCTAAATTGTCACACTGGTTATAATATGTATATACATGTGTGTGTGTGTGTGTGTGTATCCTCTCTAGATTAATTTACCTAATAAACATATATGTGTGTGTTTGATCATACATATGTATTAAGCAACTTAGTTTAGTTAATAGAACATTCACCTGAGAATTATAAAAATAAATTTACTCTTTATACAGACCATCAGTTTATTAAGATACTATTAATTCTGAGATCAACCAATCAAAATATTTATCAAGCACTATTTAACAAGCATGAGGAACTGCCTTCAAGGAACTTACATTTCAACAAAAGTAACAAGCGCAAACATAAACAAATACTAAATATTATTTTTGTTGATCCCATGGGCCACATTGTCCATGGGATTTTCTTGACAAAGATCCAAGAGTGACTTGCCATTTCTTTCTCCAGTGGATTGAGACAGAGGTTAAGTGACTTGCCCAGTATCACACAGCAAATAAATATCTGAGACTAGATTTTTAACTTGGAGCTTTCTAGCCCAATGTTCTATCCACTAAACCATCTAGATGCTTATACTAAACATATTCAAAATAAATATAATGTCATTTTCATGCAGCACACATGAGCAGAAACATCTGTAGGAAGGTAGAAACAGTTAGAAAGGGAATCACAAAAAGCCTTAAGAGTTTTCCTTTTATTCCAGAATCAATAGTGAGCCATTGTAGCTTATTGAGCAGGGGAGAGACATAAAGTTAGACTTCTGTTTTAAAAGAGGATAACTTTGGCAGCTATATGAAGGATAGATTGGAGAAGACAGAGACTTGAACCAAAGAGACTAATTAGAATGCTGTAGTAAGCGCAGGAGAAAGATCATGAAGCTTTAAACTAGAGTAATGGTCAAGTCAAAAAGAAAGATAAATACAGAAAGGGAAGAATGAAAGAGATATTATGAAGGTAGAATGACAAAACTTGGCATTAATTAAATAGCTCGTGATGGCATTGGTCTTCTTTGAGAATGAAGGCTGAACAATAATAACAATGAAATTGGAGGTGGGGAAGAAATGAGGAGAACCAAAGATATCTATTATACTGCAAATCTGGATGAATGGGGATTCTGGCTCTCTGTGCATTGATAAAGGTCAGAATAAAGGGTTGATTTGGTAGCAAAGACTTTTATCTTTTACTTTACTTTTTTAACCTTATTTTTTTTCTTATACAATCTCCTATCTCTAAAGTATATCCTCACTATTTTGAATAATCCACATCAATGGAAGGAAGCAATGGCATATATAATATACAATACAAAGCTTCCATTTAGCGCTAGTTCGTACTATTGAGCCAACATCTGTTTGTGAATATACCCAGTGTTTAGGGAAATTAATGATCGTTCCAACAAAATGATTCAGTTGTTCAATTTTCCAATTGTTTCTATTTTTTTTCTTACTGTGTTCTACCCAGACCTGACAAGTCAAGTCATTTTACCTGAGTCTCAGTTTCCTCATCTGTAAAATGAAGTGATTAGGCTAGATCAAAGCTTCTTAAATTGTGGGTCACATCCTCATATGGGATTATGTAATTGTGGAGGTCACAAAAATTTTGTCAACATTAAAAGGTATCAAAGATTCTGCCAAGATTCAATTCTTTATGTAAAAATAAGCAGGCATATATCCATAAAATTATATCTATACTGAAGAATTTTTTAAAATTATTTTTTCGGATTTATTATTCATAAATGTTTGACTTGTATACATGTAGATATGGGGGGGGGAGGGGGAGAGAGAGAGAGAGACAGAGAGAGACAGAGACAGAGACAGACACATACCAGAATGTTGTAAAATTTCTTGGGCAAAAAGGGGTCATGAGTAGAAAATGTTTAAGAAACCCTGGACTAGATATCCTTTAAAGTCACTTCCAGCTCTGGAACTAAGATCCTATGAGTGCCTCCTTTTTCTTCACAAGATCTTAAAAATAAACAGAATCACTTACTAGCAAAGAAACTCTTAGTCAAAAATGTAACTAGAATGCTAAGAACATGCCACACACTAAGCTTATTAATGGGGTGCTGCTGGGAGTTAGAGACATAATTAATCATTTTGGCTTAAAAATTCCAACTTTGTGGTGGGTGGGATGGAGGGAGGGAGGAGAATAAACTAGATGTGCTTCATGTGCCTTCCAGAGACTTTATCTCTTACCTTTTTATATGCTTTACTAAGAACTTAAAGCAAGCTTATTATGAATAATCTACTCAGTCACTGCCAGTGTGATTCCTGCTTTATTCTATTTTTATTGGAGACTAAAAATCACAGTACTTGTTAATGATACAAATGTAGTAACTTTATTTTTCTTTCTTTTCTTTTCAGGTAAGTTTGGAAATATTTTCTTTCTTTGCCTACAGAAAAGAGGTATGAATATTATAATTTTCACTTTTATTTGAACTACTTCAGATGGTGGACTTGAAATGTCCAGAGGCTTTCTTTTTTGAACAGTGTTCGGAAACTGCTTCAGGATGTAAACTATTGAATGGAAAATCTTAAGTATGTGATCTTACAAAGCAGTGAATGCTGTCCCATTCTTTGTGACCCTATCATCCATAGAACACCAGGCCTTCATTCCTCTGCTATCTCCCAAAATCTGACGAAGCGTCTGTTCTTTGCTTCCATGAAACCATCTATCCATCTCATCCTCTGACATCCCATCTTAAATTTGCTTCAATCTTTCCCCAACATCATGATCCTTTGATCTTTTCCAATAAGTCCCATCTTCTCATATGTAACCTAAGTATTTAAGATTTAGCTTCAGTATTTGAACTTTCAATGAATAGCCCAACTTAATTGATTGATCTGATCTTCTTACTGTCCAAGGGTCTCTCAAAAGTTTTCTCCAGGCCAGCCATCCCCAGAGAACCATCTCTAAACCTAGAAATTGTCAGAAGACGTGATGATCTCTTTTGGTAGAAGAAATTTCTTACCTGTAACTCCCTACCCAGATGATATCACGTATCTGTTTAAAAAAATAAATAAATAAAGATGTATTATAGCTGAAGTTTAAACAGAACTAATGGTGGAAAAAGAAAAAAAAATCAGCAAATTCAGGGTCCTATTTGCACACACTTTAAATAGCATAATCATTAGAAATGGCGATTGTACATACATACAGAGAGAGAGAGAGAGGAGGGAGAGAGACAGAAAGAAAAAAAGAGAACTGGAACAGAAAAGAGCAGGCTAAAGACAGGAGAATCAGGAATCAAACCTCAAAGTGAGGGAAATTACTTTCAAGCAAGGACACAAGTGCTAGAGCCTTGCCCCTATTGAAGAGGAGACCTGCTTTATTGTGTGGAAATCTCAGTATTTATACCAAAGGCCATGCAATTAGCTGGAGCCCTCACAAAGAAAGGGAACAGCAACAACAGGACAAGTTTGATTCATAACAAGGCTTCGTGAGGAAAACAATTCTGGCATTTTGTTGTCTCTGAGACTATCCAGAAGGTGAATGCAAAGGATTGTTGTTACACCAAGCTCAGGGCAAATACACACACACACACACACACACACACACACACACACACACATACACACATGTACATGTGTACATATACATTATTTGTATGTTTGTATAATATATGTTATGTAAATTACTAATAGCTCTGTATTTTGTGTATATGTATGCATATATATAAATATATTTAATATATATATCACAATATCTTCAGTAGCATACAGGCTTTTTCTTCTGTTAAAACAAAATATAAGAGGAAAAAATCTTTTCCCACTCTTTTGAATGAATAAAAAGTAAACCTTTTATCATTTTCAAGTAATTTGTGTTCTGAATCAGAAATGGCTTCTTATACTTATGAGCCTGACAACTACATCACAATAAAACTATAGCTCCTTAAATATATTTTAGAAACAAAAAATTGGGGAATAATAGTAATGTACACTTTGGCTTTAATGTTTTGCCACTAGAGGGCACAAGTGTATATTTTAGAGATTGTCTCAGAGTCCCAAAGTTCTGAAAAAGTGACCTCAAGAGGAATTTTATAATCTTAGTATACATGATTGGTCTGAAGTTCAGTCATGCAAATCCGATGACCTCATCAGCCACAAGAACTTGAAGTGGTTAGCCCACAGCCTTGATGGAATTAAAGGCATATGGATGTTCTCTACTATAGATGCACGCAGCCCATTTTCCACAGCACTGATGTACGCATGGGGATTTTTTTCCTTCTTAAATCCATTCACAAACCCTTTATTAATGAATGAATCAAGGTTCTTTTGTACTGGTTTTTCTTCTAAATTTTAATTGACTTATTAGTATTAAGTTCAAATGAATGATTACTCATTTTATTAGATTTCGTGGGATTTAAAAATAGGATGATGCTATAATGTACTTGAATTTATTTTTAATATCTGTGTATCTGTATATAATCTAATTAAAGGGTTTTTAAGTAGGAAAAACTCTTAAGGACTGACAACCAATCTTCAGGTCATTGCTCAACTATGAGAAATAGACAAAATTTGGTAGCTTATATGAAAATGATAATATTTTGTGCATGGGGAAATCCATTTTCACTGCTATATTGATTGTATAATGTATAAATGGATACTGAGAACCATCCCTTGAGCTTGGTGAATTCCTGGTGATGGAATAATTCTTGACCTTGTCAGGGAAAGTCTTTGCTGTTGGGGGACATAGATTTACTGAGAAAAAAGGTTGACTGGGGAGGTAAAGGAGAGGTGGGGATACAGAAGAAAGGTAACTGAGGGGGGTAGCTAGCTGTTACTGAAAAAAGATCTAAGCTATTTAACTTACACTGACCCCATGAACCCCATCTTTCCCTCTCCTCCTCACTGTCACCTGTTCCCCGTATCTATGGCTACCACTTACTATGATATAAACAAACTGCTGACTGATACTACTAGTTTAACTGAGAACCAAATACTTATAAAGTGACTATTAAGTTTTGGCCAGGATCTTAACCTCTATAATTCAGTTTTCTTTCTAAATATCCTAACTTCAGAATGCTTATTTTGGAAATTTCTTTAAGATGACAACTAGCTAGATAAATAAATAGATAGGTATACCAGTGTACATACATTTGCAGGCAGCTAGCTGGCCTGAAGTTAAAGAAGATTCATCTTCCTGAGTTGAAATCTGGCCTCAGACACGTAATAGTTATGTGACCCTGGCAAGTCACTTAACCCTGTTTGCCCTGGTCTCTTATCTACAAGATGACCTGGGGAAGGAAACCACTCCAGGTTCTCTACCAAGAAAACCTTAAGTGGGATCCTGAAGAAACAGACATAACTG
This sequence comes from Sarcophilus harrisii, assembly GCF_902635505.1. Classification (NCBI taxonomy): domain Eukaryota; kingdom Metazoa; phylum Chordata; class Mammalia; order Dasyuromorphia; family Dasyuridae; genus Sarcophilus; species Sarcophilus harrisii. Next base: position 148,815,590 of record NC_045426.1, on the reverse strand, counting down.
AAAAATGACAACAACAAAATATGTGCATTCACATCTATACACATATATATATATGCACATATATGTATGTGTTTATACAAATTGCTTTATAAACCATAAAGTGATATATGAATGCCAGTTGTTCTTAAATTGCCTTTTAATTTTAATTTTAACATTATTTCACTTGTCTGAGTCTATAAGCATAATTTGGTATGACTGACTCTATCTCCCTAGTAAGAACATAATCAATAGTGCTCACTTGGGGGCTGACTGAACTTACTTTTAGTTATCTGTCAATCATGAAAAATTTATTAAATACTTATTATGTGCTAGATACTGTGCTAAGTGCTGGGGATACCAAAAAAGGCCAAAAAAAAAAATTAGTCCCTGATCTCAAGTTCAGCATTTGTCTTATACTTTTTAATACAGAAATTTTTCTATTTCTCATTATTAATAATTTAAATATTACATGATTCAAAGCTTCAAATTTTGTCAGGAAAAAAATCCATTTTCTTGCTTCCATATAATTAGGCACTTGAGAAATATTTATGAATTTCACTTATCTCCCACACTACCTCCTTCAATAATTAAAGCTATTTATTTCATTGTCTGAGATTTTGCCAACATTTCTATTTAATTGATAGTCTTAAGGAATTGATTGACTCCATGAATTGGCAACTAATCAATCACAACAGTCAAAAGAACCTAGTTTGATGGAATTGTTTTAAAGGCTTTTTGGTTAAATGTTTTGAATTAACCATCTGTTTAGAAATTTTTTTTACTAAAGACAAATACTCTGTTACAGATACATGTGATGGTCTAATGCAATGTTGATGTTCACGAGCCCTTTCCTTTTAGCAAATTAACTTATCCATGTGTTCACATCTTCAAATGAGAAATAAAAATTGATTCATAGGAAATTATCTAATATATATTCAATTCCCAGAGCTATCAGAAAACTTTCAAAAGTAGATATAAGAGAGTTAAGTGGTAGGTATTGATTCTTATCTCTAGGTACAAAAACTAAAGCACCGTGGATTTGCTTAGTCATAGATCAAAAAGAAGGAGCAGGTCTTGGTTTGTTACTTATATTGTCAATGTGGTCTAGTGGATAAAGCCCTTGACCTGGAGTCAGGAATACTTGAGTTCAAATCTGCCTTCAGACATTTACTAGCTATGTCAGGTGAGTCACCTAACTTCTGTCTACTTCAGTTTCTTCATCTTTATAATGCTAACAGTACCTATTTCACAGGGTTATTGTGAGGATCAGATGAAATAATTGTAAAGTATTTAGCATAGTGTCTGGCACATAGTAGATACTATGTGTTAGCTATTATTGTTGTTTGTGTTATTATTATTATTATTATTATTATTTATTATATCTCATTGATGGTATGAGCCCTGCCTTACCAATGAAGATTCCAACTAATACTTTCTCCAGTGCTTTCTGATCCTATGTAAATTTAATCTATGTCCTTCCATAAATTCTCCATAAAGAATCTATCTATTGAAAACAGTGAAGGAATCTTTTCTTGAGATCCTAATATTTCAGAGAAATCAATTATTCATCTGTTTGTTCATCATTATCACTGCACAACTAATCTATTTCATTTTCTACATGCCCTCAATGAGTTTTTTTATTATTTCCTCAAAAGTTATTGATGTTGTTGGATTTCAGCTTACATTCTGGTTCTGAATCTTAAAACTGTGACCCTTCACAACCCTTTGGAAATCAATTATTTATAAAAATGAAGCATTGAACTAATTGCCCTGTCTGATTATAGCATTTCCCTTTTTAGGCAACCCCAAATCTTCTGTTTGGTTTGGCTTTTAAAAACCCTTGGCTTTTTTTTTTTTTTTTTTTTTTTTTTTTTTTGCCAATCTTCTTATACTCTACTTCCACCCATGTAGTCAGCAATAAAGTGATACTGACCTCCTTCCTCCTCCTCAAGTACTGTCTTCCAACTCTTGGTATTTTCACTGACTGCCCCAATGCTTGGAACTCTCTCCCCACATATCTCCACTTCCTATTCTTTCTGGTTTCCTTAAAATCTGAACTAAAATTCTTCCTTTAGCCAAAAGTCCTTTCCAGTCCCTCTAAGGGGGAGGCCTTTAAGATTCTAGAGCCTTCCTCTGTGCTTATCTCCAGTTTATCCTGTGTATTTCTTATTTGTACATTGTTATTTACATGAATCTCCCACCCACTTCATCCAATTCCCCTTCACCTTTTTGAGAACAGGGATTATGTTTTGTCTTTCTTTCTATCCTCCCTTCTTAGCATACTGCTTGACACATAGTAAGTGATTAACAAAATGCTTGATGAGTTGACTTGATAACATGCCTCTGAGGGCCTTTCCAAGTTTATAACATTCTTCCTGTGATCCTACTTATCCTATGTTCTTCATCATTGTTTCTTTCTTAGAGGATACCTTATATTCTTATTTTCCACCCATTCTGGTCTTCCCCATGTTCTCCAGAAACTCATCCTGCAAGATCACATCAACCTTGAAATGTATACTTCCTCAGTCCCCATGCTCTTGGGACCCCTCCCTCCCTCTGATTGGAGAAGTTGGAGGATGGATCTCTGGTGAGGGGAACTCTGCCTAGATCTTCCTTTTAAGGAGTGACCCAGAGCACCTCATCTCATCATTTCCCATATGGCTCACTCCTCTGGATTTCATCATGCTCTTGTACTGTGCTAAGGAAAGAAGGCTGGATTAAGAATCTAAGAATCTAGGTTCAAATTTTGACTCTACCTGTGACTTAATTTCTTTAAGTTTTAGTTTCATTCTCTATAAAGGAAAGGGGTTGGAAAAGTTAATTTCTGAAGTCACTAGAAATCTATAATTCTATTATGCAGAATATTGAGATACAAAAGGATATATCTTAATATGGAAGAATTTAGATGAATAAATAATTGCAATATTCATTAGTCTAGGGCTAGCATAGTATAAGCCAGATGCTATGAGAGTTTTAATGGGAGAAGAGATTAATTTTCAGTTTAGAGCATCAGAGAAGGCTTCATAGAAGTTATAGTACCTGATCAGAGCCTTCAGGGTGGAGAAGGGATTTCAACAGATAAAAAGTATCAGGAATATAGTCTGAGAATAGGAAGTAGCTTAAACATAAGCAGAGATGTTGGAAAAAGAACAAGCAAGTACTTGAGTCTGGCTGGAATAGTGGAATACGTGAAAGAGAGCTGGGTGAGATAAGATAGGATAATCAGGCTGTCACCAGAGTGTTTAATGTTCTTGTATGCCAGACTAAGGCATTTACTCTTCATCCACTAAGCAATGGAAAGGACAGTTTGGAAAGATTTTGAACAAAGGGCATCCTGAGCCAATCATACTCGGTATTTTAACTGTATCTACATTTAATTTCACTGGTATCTGCATTTCACTGGAAGGCATTTCTCACTGGAAAGGCCTTCCTATTTTTAACTCTTCATTTTCCTTTTCTTAGAAGAACTATGAAATAATAATATAAGTGGCGCTTTATGTAGAAAGAAAAATAAGAGTTTAAGTTTTTCAGAACTTGAAATATTATCTAATATTTTAATGACTTAGATGAAGACTTCCCATATATGACACTCTTTTCAGATTTACAAACAACAAAAAGCTGAGGATAGCCAACATAAAAGATTCAAAAAACATCTTGAGAGGCTAGAAAAGTGGGCTGAATCAAATAAGAGGATATTTAATAGTGATGAATGGAAAACCCAAAAAATGAACTTTACAAGATAGGGGAAATATCTATGTACAGATCATACCTGGAGTATTGAACGCAATACTATCTAATAATCAAATGAACTGGAGAAGGAAATGGCAAACCATACCCAGTATTTTGCCAAGAAAAGCCCAGTGGAGCTATAAAGAATTGAACACAACTGAAAATGACTGAACAACAATGATATTCTAATAACTAACATTTGCATAGTGCTTTAAGGTTTGCAAAGTACTTTATATATATTATCTCTTTTGATTTTAACACAATGGGGTGAGGGAGTGGCATTATTACCCCTATTTCCCAGTTGAGGAAACTGAGGCAGATAAAGGTTAAGTAACTTGTCCAGGACCACTAGGACGTATTTGAGGCCAGATGTCTCCAGATGTATTTTATCCACTACACCAGTTAATTGCTTCTAGATTCCAGGCATTGATAAACTAGATTTCATGGCATTGAACAACCATAGGAATTCGGCCAGAGTGATGAAGAATTGACCAGAAATTATATGAAGGAAATGATCATGTTTACTCAAGGAGAGAAAAGATTTGGAGGATAGAAGTGGGGAGGATAGTTGGGGGGAGGAGAAGAAGAAAGGCGGAAAAATAAGGTCACTATCTTCATATATTTGAACTGCTACTATATAAAAGAGGGATTGGACTCATTCTGCTCAAATCCAACAAGAAGTTCTGCGATCACTGGTTAGCACTTCCATAGGAACAAGTTTAAACTTGAAGTAAGAAAAATAATTTGAACAATTAGATTTGATTTTTTTAGATATGAATGGGTTGTCTTGGCAGCTAATAGATTCTCCCTTGATGGAGGTATTTTTTATTGAAGTCTGGATGAGCATTTATTGGAGGTGATTGTTATTCAGGTGCCAAATGACTTCTGAAGTCTCTTTCAGGTCAGATAACATCAGTTTTTTGTTTTTGTTTTGTTTTTGATGGAAACTTTAGGAAGGGTCTTGATGTGACCATTTTATTCATTTGTCTGATAGTACATTTGTTGAAGACCATGTTCAGTCATTTTCATCTATATCTTACCACTGCACTAGATTGCTTCTGAAGGAGAAAGTGAAGCTGGTGACAAGTAAATACAATTTACTTGCATGTCATGGCAACTTCTCCCTGGTGTCATGGTCCTCTTCAAGAAGGAAGGGCAAACAAACACACTGGGGACCCAACTGGAATTGGTCAATTGGCAACAAAGCTGTTTCTTTTTTTTTCTTTCTTTCCCTTTCTTTTTTTCCTTTTCTTTCTTTCTTTCTTTCATTCTTTTCCTTCCTCCCTCCCTCCTTCCTTCCTTCCTCCTTTCCTTCCTTCTTCCCTCTCTCCTTCCCTCCCTCCCTCTCTCCTTCCCTCCTTCCCTTTTCCTCTCCCTCCCTTCCTTCTTTCTTTCCTTCCTTCTTTTCTTCCTTCCTTCCTTCCTTCCTTCTTTTTCTTTCCTTCCTTCTTTCCTTCTCTTTCTTTGTTCTTTTCCTTCTTTTCCCTTTCTTGACAGAGTTTATCATACCCTTATTATATATGAGTGCTCTGCACAAGATAATTTTTGATCCATGAAACCTCACAAGATATCTTGGGGTTTGTGGGATAAATTTATTTCTTATGAACCATGCCTTACTCCAAATCACTCTGGGTCTCATTAGTTAGTGCATAATCAATCCCAGGTCAAGAAAAACTTGGTCATCGTTTGGGGTTTGATTGGTTCCAAGTAAAGCACTTTTTTTCTGTTTTGGCCAGAAACTCAAGGATCTTCCCTTCTCAGATTGATTTTTTTTTTTTTTTTGACTAGGTAAAAAGACCATTTTCTGCCATATATCTTAGCAAACTGATTAGGGATTGCCTCAATCAAATAAAGACCTGTTAAAGACTTTAACTTTTAAAAGGTCAGTGTCCCACTGCATCCAAAGCCTTTGCCAGTCACCCTGATCTATATCTGATGTATAACAATCCAGATGGCTCTGAAAGAAGAAGTGAGAATAATGACTTTTTGCACACCCCTCCATCACTCCAATCCAATTCACTTTCATGGCATAGCATCACCCTAATGTCATGATCCTCTTCAAGAAAAAGGACAAACAACTACAACAAATGCATCTGTTAAACCTAGAGCCCTAGGTTTTAAGAATATCTTGAAAGACCAAGCTGAGTGGATTGATTCAGTGCTTTTTGTACCCTCATCATGAGACAAAGGAAACAGCAATTAGTGAAATGAAAATTTCTACTTCAAAGTAAAATAATTATATTTTTGTATCAATTGACACACTTGTTTGTCTTTTGATAAAACTATTTATATATAGGATGGAAAATAAAGGGAGAGGATAATAAGTAATGTAAAATTTGGCTTTTTAGACTAAATACAGTTTTCACCCTCAAGGAAAAAAATTCTATTTTTCCTATGATTTTATGATCTGTAATCAGGAATGTATTAAAATATGGAGCAGTGTAGCATTCAAAGAGTTATTCATTCACAACATCTATGATCCCCACTTCTAGTATCAGCTCAGCAGAAAAAACTACTGACTTCCTTTCAGCCTGGAGAACTCTTTATAGTGGTGAGGAGGCTTCCCTTCAGCCTATCCCCTGGCACTGACCTTTAATTTCTTTTCGCGGTCTGTGACTAGACTGACTCCTTCACCTGGGCAGTGACTCTGCCTGTGGCTACAGGAGATACAGGGAGCTGGGAGTCTTCATCAGTGTCTGCTTATACAGACTCTAAGTTTCCTCAGATTCTCAATTTAATATTGTAGAATCATATGTTATATCTTTGTCCAAGCTCAGCACATTTCCATTTGAATGTGAATGCAAAGATTTCTTGGGTGATTACTACTTAAAACCAAATCAAAAAAAAAAAAAAAAAAAAAAAGGAAACCTGTTAAATAGACATTTAAGCTAAAAATTAACACATATCCTTACATGGTTCTTCTCTCTGAGATGTTTCTATAATACATCTTGTTCTACTGAATTTGAAATTCTATTTTATTCCTAGTATGACCTGGGATCCCCAGGCATCTATTTAACATTGACCAAGATTCACATGTGAGATCCTCCAGAACAAACTCATTGTACCCTGAAGTTCTGACTTCTTCTCTGTGACTCTCTGGAATTATCTCCTTCACTGAATTCCCAAACTGGCGTCAGGAGTGTTTGATAATCGTTTTCATGAGTTCTTCAATTTCCAGAAGACTATAATTAGGTTTCTCCTGCTGCCCTTGACAGGTGATCACCATTCAGTAAGAAGGAAGAATGTTTCAGCTTTGACTTTTACAGTCTACCCTCAGATACAGCAGGATAAAGTGCTCATGAAAAGGGCTCTGGTCCATTTATTAGAGAAGAGGCATTTATTTCCCTGTGGTAGTCACTTTATCTGATATGAAACTAGAGATACCCCCCAGAAATGCCCATTCCTCATTGACCAATCTTATGTATTTCTCCAACATTAATAACCTCAGGATATGGTAGGTCAGTGATCAGTGACTATAAAAATTGATAGTATAATCCAAAATCATGTCTTTATACTTGAAAGATAAGAAATGTGATCTGGAAACTAGGAAGTTTTATGTTCAAATTCTACCTCTGACACATACTTTCTGTGTAATCTCTCTCTGCTATCAGTAGCACAACTCTATAAAGACTACAGGATGCAGAGAGTGTGCCAACCTGCATTGATCTAGGGATTTTCCTCACCTGAGAGTTCTCCATACCAGAGAAATCACAAGTCCTGTTCCTATCCCCTATGATCACTCAATCAATCAATAAACATATTTAAGCACCTATTCTGTGCCAGGCACTAACGGTTAGGTATGCCAAATATATATATATCAATCCCTGCTTTCAAGGCACTTACAATCTAATGGGGCAGGGCAGCAGGTTAACAAATTTAGACAAAGCAAACTATATGCAGAATAAACAGAAAATACTTAACTGAGGGAAAGCATTTAATATGTGTGTGACCCATCATGTGATTACATTTGTAATTGCTTCACAGAATGCAAACTTAGTATACTTAAAATCAAGAAACGTGAAAGCACAAAATATAAAAAGGCAATTTTTCATCACTGTCCATCATCAGTATCTCTTTTCCTGCGAATTCCTGTGAATTCCATTTGTCCTATACATGGTCTTGCATTTTTAGAATCGCTGCTATCCCTGATATAGAAAGGTAGCTAGATGGCACAGTGGATAGAGTGTCAGCCTGGAATTAGGAAGACTTTGTGAGTTTAATCTGGCCTGTGACACTTACTGAGTGACCCTGGGCAGGTAACTTAGTCTTGTTTGCCTCAGTTTCCTCATCTGTAAAATGAGCTGGAGAAGGAAATAGTAAATCATTCTAGTAAAAGAAAACCTCAAAAAGGTCACAAAAAGATGCACACACCTGCAGTGACCAAATAGGAACTACTGTAGAAGCAAACACTTTTGCAAGCAATTCATCCGTCCCTGAAGCAGAAAACAATTGTAATATAATATTATATATTACATATATAAAATATAACATGTGTAATATATTATAATTACATCTAGATACTTTTATGCACTCAGAGGAATTTCTTTAAAACAGTCAAACCCTATTTGGATGATAAGATCAGGGAGCTGGAGCTAGAAAAGACCACAGAGACCATATAGTTAGTCAATCTCTCTTGTTTTACTGAAACTGAGAACCAGAGAAATAAAATGACTCATCCCAAATTACACAGGGAATAAGCAATAAGAGGTGGGATTGGTTCCCAGGTCCTCTGAGTCTAGAGCAAATATTTGCTCTACTCATGTTACTATAATTCTTCATTGCCAAAGGAAACTCCAAATTAGTGATATAGTAAATAAGAGTTCCTTGATTATTTTTAAAACATCATTAGTGAGTTCATATTCTGGAAACTAAGAATTATAGTACAGTTTTGATTTTTCCCATTTTATTAGGCTTAATGATGCCTCCTATTTGAATGGTGCTTTGTGATTTTAAAAGTTTTCAAATTCATTATCTCTTTCACACTGTTTAAGATGGAATATTCTCATTTCTTAAATGTCAACATTCTTCCACTGATGTTATTTGATTTGAATCACTGAATACTATGATCTCAGAGGAATCAAAACTACAGTTGTCCCAAAGGGCAATGAAAAGGCACATGGTAGGGGTCAAGAGACAAAAGCATATTACCAGGGAAAGCTAGACCATGAAAAATAACCCAAGATATATGGTTAAGAATATATATGACTAGAAAATCAGATGAGGTGAACAGTTTTTTTTTTTTTTAAATGAGAAGCAATTGAGGCAGCTAGATGATGCAGTTGATAGAACACCATTCCTGAAGTCAGAAGGACCAGAGTTCAAATCCAGTTTCAGACATTTGATGCTTTTTAACTGTGTGACCCTGGGCAAGTCACTGTTAAGTGACTTGGTTACCCAATTGCCTCAACAAAAAAGAAAGAAAGAAGGAGGGCAAGGGCAAGGGCAAGGGCAAGGGCAAGGAAAAGGAAAAGGAAAAGGAAAAGGAAAAGGAAAAGGAAAAGGAAAAGGAAAAGGAAAAGGAAAAGGAAAAGGAAAAGGAAAAGGAAAAGGGAAAGGAAAGGAATAGATACACATCCAGAAAATTATTTTGGTACCTCCTCCTCTATTTCACCCCCTCCTAACCAAGTGCAGTAAATTTGACTAGTATCACACAGAAACAGGATTTGAACTTCTCAGATCCGTTGTTCTTTTCTCTCATTATTTGTTGCTTCCCAATTGAGGATGCTGAAGTGACTTTTTCTTCCCTCCTTTTCTCTACTAGAAAACACATCATTCCAAAACATATTCTGATAAAGAATCAATGGTGATCTGTTGCATCAGCTATATAAAAAATGGATACTTTTTCATATATTTCAAAGCCCTTCAACAACTACAGTGTCTCCTGGTCTGCATAATTTATTTCCCATTGCTTTCCAATAGGAGCCAACACAAACACTCCCTTTCAAGGCAAACTCTTTTTTTTTCTTCTTCTCCCAGCTTGCCTCTTTCCAGTGCTCTTTAATACCTCCATGATTTCACTCATTCTTGTCTATATTCTATCAATATAAGTCTTCCACTCCTTTCAAGCTTAAATCAAAATTTCTCTCTTTCCAGTGCTCACCTCGACTTCTAGTTGCAGAACATCAAGAGAGAAGTGTGGCTAAAGAGATTCCCACTCATCGGGATCTCTGAGCACTTACCCTCAAGCTGTCAAATTCAGCAACCCCCCAACCATCCAAACTTGAACTCTACATTACTCCAATCAGCGCACCTATAATTCTGTATCTGCACCCTGAGTATGTCTAAGTTTTTCTTGGAAGTGATTTCATCTGACTTCACCTCTACTCAGTAGAAAGAAATAAAATTCTATATTATCTTTCTCTGTCTCTTGTTTCTTGTTTCCCCATTTCTCTCTCCTCCTGTACATCCATCTCTCCCCATCTCTTTTTTCTCTTCTCCCCATCTTTACCTCTCCAGCCCAAGTAAATAGTTAATAAATGATGGACCCAGAACATACCCCAGGATAAACCATATTGTAGAAATAGCATTGGAAGGACTGAAAGGGAAATATACCCCCCTCCTTAGGGTACAGAGGCAGTAGATTTCTCTCTATATCACCCTGTCTTTTGCTTACATGTCTGAAAATATGTTGTGGCAAATATTTCCCTGCCCCTTTTCTATTTATATGGAGGAATACCAAACATGGTCATGGAAAAAAAACTTTTTGGCACCAAAGGTTAATGCATGAAATGCTTTGGATTTGTTTAGAGATTTTTTTTTGGTAATATGTTTTTTGTTTTGGTGTTTGTTATTGCTTTTGTTAGGGTTTTTTTTTTTTTTTTAATTTTTATTTTTGTGTGTGCTTTTTTTTTTTCCTTCTCCCTAGAGAAACTTTTGGCTTCCCTGCCTGGTAATTCCATCACTTCTTGGTTATTTGTTAAAATATTTCTGAAAGGCCCTAAGGGGCCATGTGTGCACTTCTTTGGTAGGGAGTCAGCATTCCTAATAACATGTGCTACTATTAAGGCTGTGAAATGTTTTCCCTTTAAACAACCTGTTTTTGGGAACTCATAAATTGTTGGAAAATAAATGGAAATTTTCTAAATTTAGTCAGCACAGGATTGGTTAAAAAAACGTTTGAAAAGAAATCTGTCAGTTATTTTTAGTTAATTTTTTCCTTTCAATTTTTTTTACATTTTATGTTCCTATAAACCAGGTTCAAATTAGGACATAATATAAATATATGTACCTTCTTTCCATCTTCATTGTTGTGATCTGCTCAGATTAATTAAGAGGATCAGCTTAGAAATAATTATTTTAAAATATAATTTACTACTCTGTTTCAAGGTAATCAGATTTTAACACGTAAGAAAAGACTATCAGTATTTCTGGTGATACTGACCTAAATTACACATAGTGAATAGTAACTTTTTCCTCCAGTGCTCACATTTTCAAATACAGAAAATAAGTGACAGAATTCATTAGTAATTGATTATAAAAAAAAAAAATTGAAAACCATTTTCACCTTTGAGGTAGTAAAAGTTTTTCATAGCAAAGGCCCTTTACAAAATTCAACTCCATTCAAACCAAACTTTTATTAAAGGTCCCTATCCTGCTCTAAAGTCAGGGTTTGAAGAGGAGAAAAATGGAAACATCCCCTGCCTTCAAGAAGCTTGCATTCTATAAGAAAAAAATGAATATATGGTTCCGTGGGATTGCTTTGTTTCAAAATGAATCAATGACATTATAAAGTGATGTTTTGATTTGCACGTAGGGATTTAAGTGAGACAAACCTCACTCCTCCAGAATCATCTGACATTTACTGGTCAGTGCAAACAGCAAACTAGTAAATGAAAAAGTAAAAGAAAAAAACTAGATTTGAATCCAGACTTTTCAAGACCCGCTGTTCTAAAAAAAATATGCTTTATTCTTAGGGTTTATTGACAGTCTAAAAAGGCACATTTATACTCTAGGTGGCGCCATAATGCATATATCACTGGACCTGAAATCACAGACTGTTCAAATACAGCCTCAGACACTTAGTAGCTATGGGAACCTGTACAAGTTGCTTGCCTCAGATTTTTTATCTGTAAAATGGGGCCAATAAAAGCACCCAAATCCCAGGTTGCTGTTAGAATCAAATAAGATAATAATTTTAAAGCGCTTAGCACAGTGTGTGATGTCTAATTGATTAACACTTATTAAGCACCAGAGCCATATAATGTCTTTCTCAATCATTTTTCAGTGGTTTCTGATTCTTTGTGATACTACTTAGAGTTTTCTTAGCAGAGATACTTGAGTTGTTTGCCATTTTCTTCTCCAACAATATGTAATATTAGCTATTTGTTGTACATATACTGCCCTTTACTTACTGATCTTTTGCCAAATTAAAAAAAAAAAATCCACAGGGTTTTGATTGTTATTGTTACTGTTTGATTAAGGAATAATCCTGTATGCTCAGGGATTTATGGATTATTCTTCAATCAGGATAATGTTGATATTTCTGGTTTTCTTTTATTTTACAAGCAACAACCATCATTTTAGGAGAGGAAAAGGAAGAATTAAGCAAAAAGAAATATTAAATCAGTCAGTCAATAAAAAATAAAGGGAACAATTAAACAAAAAGACCAATAGTAAATTGGTCATTAGCTCTGTGCTAAGAGCTGGGAATGCAAATAGAGGGAAAATACAGATCGACCCTCAAGGAACTTAAAATCTAAATGGAGAAGACAGGCAAACAAATATGTACAAACTATAAACAAGGTAGATAGGAAATTGTGCTATGACTTAAAGGTCATAAGGCAGCTAGGTGGCGCCATAGTGCGCACAGTGCCATATGAGTCAGGAAGATATTCAAATCTGAGTTCACTCACTAGCTAGTTGTGTGATCCTGGACAAGTCACTTTAACCACTTTTTCCCCTGTTTCCTCAGCCATAAAATTAGCTGGAGAAGGAAATAGCCAACCACTCCAGTATCTTTGCCAAGAAAACATCAAATAAGATCATGAAGAGTTAGATACAATTAAACAACTAAATGAAACTACAAAATAGATTATTCCATTTAAAAACTAGTTCCTTTTCTTTTGTCTCACGATCAGAAAAATGGAGAGAGGATGGGGGAGTGGGGGATTTGCTGGAAAATAATTTATTTATTTGACTTAAATCCTGAGACTTACATAAATCAAAGAGGGATATTTTAGAAGTTCAAAACCACAAATCTAGTTTGGATACTTAAAAGATACTATTGCACCTCAGTGGAAATTTAAGGAGGGAAGGTAGTATATAAACACACAAATCCTGAATTTGTTTTTTAGTTTCATCACTGCTCTTATCCAACCAAATCCACAACCTCTTTGGGTTTTTAGAAACTTGGATGTGCATCCCTTCTAAGTAGGCCTGAATTGAGTTCTAAAATAAATAAATAAACCTTGTATTTTGCAAATGTACTTAGTAGAAATATACACTTATCTATTGACTGGGGTTTAGTTGTGAATAGCTCTCAGATAGCACTGGAAATGCTTGGGACAGTAAAGGAAAAAAAATGGGACAATTAGGTGGTATAGTAAGTAGAGCATCAGTCCCCGAGTCAGGAGGATCTGGATTCAAATTCAGCCTCAGACATTTGACATTTATTAACTGTGTAACTGAGCAAGTCACTTGGTCCCAATTGCCTTGTCCAAAAAAAAAATATATAACTATATAAACATAATAAATCTATATAAAAATGATAAATATAAATAGATATATATAAAATAATAAATATTTATGTATAAATATGTAAAAATAATAAATATATATGTATAATACTAAAGGAAATGTTTTGCAGTTGATCATGGGCATTAGTATAATGAAAACTCTCATTTTACAAATCAGTCACCTGAATTGGTAACACTATGCTTACTATTTACTATCCAACCAGAATCCAATAGGGCTGTTTGGTGTATAATAGGTCATTCATTAGCTTGCCTTGGAGTCAGGAAGGCTTGGTTTTCTAGATCTTGCTCTGGAATTCATGGACAGTTCATTCAATTTCAATTCCTGTGAATTCCATACTCATGTCATGATACTCATGTTGTGTTATTGTGAAGCTGAAATGAGGTAATGTATTACAAAGTCCTTTGCACCTTTTAAATAGTTATATATTTTTATTTTTATGTTTTTACATATATCAATGTTAATTTTTTAAAAAATAGTTTTTATTTTATTTTTATTTTTCAATGTCATTTACTTTCAGTAAAGCTTCTCACAATGGAAGCTCTTTTGAGAGGGGGTTTGTCTAATTATTTTTTAATTATGTATTGCTAGATTGTACTCACATGTAGACTAGGTTCAACTTCTGATTATCAGTCATGCACCACTATCGACCATAATTTCATAATAAGACATTATCCTCAAACCCATCTTTCTGCTATTTTGGTTTCCTGAGGCAATATATTTCATCATAACCAACCCCTCCAGGGTCACCCTTTTTGTCCCCTGAAGTTCTGCTAAATAAAAAACTTTCCTGCTTTAAGAGTCCAGAGACCTGGTTCTTAGGAAATTTTGTGTAGGCTGTTTGGAAACTCTGCCCTACCCTGCTCCACCCTCCACTCATTTTTCCTTTATGAGATTAAATTTCCAAACTTATTCTTTCTGCTTTCTTTCTTTTTTTTTTTTTTTTTTTTTTTTTTTTGTATGGGATTTTTCTGTTAGGTAAATCCTAGATGAGGCCCTTCTTATCTGTGTACCTTGGGCAGGGCTTAAAAATTGCACTCTTTGGGTACTGCTGCCCTTTAGCAGTTGTGAACTTTCATTGCCACACCCATGACTCTCTCCTTATCACAGAATAAATATCTGCATGCAACAAAAAGTAGACATTTCTGGCATTTAATGATATTTATATACTATAAGAAAGTGTCTCTCATTAGACTGTCCTCCTAGAGCTGACTCTCCTTTTAGATCCCAGAAATCATATTTGTATCCCCCAATGTACAGTGTCAGTCATTTAGTAAGAGCTTAATACATGGCCCTTGATTGATTGGTCACTTTGTGACAGCAGTTGATTTGGATCCAAAGTCCCATAAAATTTAAAAAGTAGAGCATAGACCCTATTTATCAAACTTCACTATACAAAAAAAAAAAAGTCAGAATATGTTTTACATATTTAGGAGAGATTTGGACCTTCCCTATTATAAATTATAAATTACTTCTCCCTAGTTTCTTAAATTTGGTTTGAATTTCGGGGGGAGGGGGGAGGAAATTTTGTCCTTGTATACAGAATAATTCATTCTATCCATTCAACCCTTTGTTTATTAAAAATCCCTCAGCAAAAAAAAAAAAAAAAAAAGAAGCTTTAGAAGTTAACAGTTTGAAGTAATCAAAATATTTATACTTCTTATCCTTTGTAACTTTTGGTACCCAAAAACTTAAAATTAGTTGATTAGAACCCCCGTGAAGGCAAAAACTATGGCCTGGAAAAACCTTTTTTTTTTTTTTTTTTTTTTTAACAATATTTTTCCAGTTGTTTAAATTCTCATGAATCTGTAATGATCCAGTCTGTCCCTGAAAAAAAATATTGCAATATTTATATTTGAAATCAAGGCTTAGCTTTCCTTATGAGTAATCTCATGGTAAATAGCTTATTTCTATGACGTTGTTGAGCCCTGGCATCTTGAAAGAGATTATGTGTAACAGAATGAAGGAGATGGGACTGGGGGAGAAGGGGATTAAATAATTAGAAAAATGCATAATGATAATTGAGAAAAGTTCAGTTCTTTTACCCAGTTTCTCATTAGGAGAATATTGGCTAAGTTCCTATTTCCTTTCCATAATTCCATTTTAGTAACTATTCTGTGATCTTGCTTAGCAGTTCACCAGGTCTGCTTTCTAGAAGTCATTTGAAAGAAGTAACATATTTGGCAATGGTAATAAGAGCTACTCAGCCTTTTTTCCTCTGAACTCTGTGTTCCTTTTTTGAGAAATGAAGAAACACCTTCTTTCTGGCCATGTCTTCCTTCTGGGTCCTAGTCTCATGTTTTGTAGGTTGTGGTTAACCATTCACATTTTAATCAGTATTAAAACTTTTTTTAAAATGTTTAATACATAGTCTTAGAGACCAAGGTAACTAGTTATTATTCAAAATGCTTGACATTCAAAAACTTGGCATATGGAATGAAGCAGTTCTGGGTCACCAAGCCTAGCTATTGTTTCATATAAATGCAATCAAAATTGGGATCAGTGATAAAGAACTATTTAATAATGTAAAAAAAAAATAGCTGAAATGTTGTCAGTTTGCTAAAATGCTGTATTCAAACATTAATTGTACTTTTTTGTACAAGTTTTAAGAAATCAGTTAAGTCACTATCAGAGAAGGTGGAGTTGGGCAAATTACTCCAAATGCTATATAACTTGCATAAATAATCTTTTTATCATGATTAAGTTGTATTTTTATGGGAAATATCACAGTATTTGTTAGAAATATTTTGCTTTAAATAACTATATGGACATGAATACATATATTGTATTTAACTTATGCTTTAACATGTTTAACATGTATTGGTCAACCTGCCATCTGGGGGAGAGAATGGGGGAAAGGAAGGGAAAAATTGGAACAAAGGGTTTTGCAATTGTCAATGCTGAAAAATTACCCATGCATATATCTTGTAAATAGAAAGCTATGATAATAAAAAAAGAAATGTTTTGCTTTTCTAAAATATTAAGCCTATGATATTGTCCAGTCCTTTTAAAATATATTTTTGTTATATCCTATTGTTTTTAAGTATCTTCTTAATACCTTAAAAATAAATTATTTCCCTATTGAAAAAAAAAATGTTCTTACTTAGGGCTTGTTTTCCCAAGAAAATGAAATTATAATCACAGTATAAGAACATTTTTTTTTACTTCTTGCATTAGTGAAATGAGGTATAATCTTCATTTTTAGATGTTTCATCAGCTATCAAATAGTTTTTTTGTGTATATATTAAGGAAACAGGATTGATAGTGGTTGCTGTTGTGGGTATGTTGGCCCTCTAATGGAATACCTTTCAGTTACCATTTACAAATTGTTAAAATTGGGATCTTATAATTTGAGAGAAAAGGAAGTAGTCCATCTTTGGCAGACCAGGACTTCTTTTTGCATCTTTTTTTTTTTTTTTTCCTTTTTCAGTACTCTTACAGTAGTACACCAGAACTTTCCTGCTCCTGATTTCATGCTGTTTTGCTTCCAAATGAATGTTGTTTGGTTCAGTGGAAAGAGCACTGAACACAGACACAGCTAATGGAGCTGGGTTAAATTCTGTTTCTGCCATTTATTGTCTATATAAGCATGGACAAGTAACTTAACCTTGATGGGTCTCATTCTTTCATCTACAAAATGAGAGACTTAGACTAGATAATTTCTCAGATCCTTTGTAATATTATGGGAGATATCAAACGATAAACTAATTCACATGATATTATCATCATGGATGTGTTATTTTTCCCAGAGATGCTTGTTTTTTACTGGCAGAAATAGGTTAATATCTAAATACTAATCTTATTTTTACCTAGATAGTTAATATCTAATACAAAGGAATGAAGTGATAATAGTGAAATTTCATATATTATTATGGAGGATGTGAGAGAAGACTTTCACTTCCTTCTCCTTCCTCCCCAAGCACTCTAGCCTATCAGATATATGATCTACTCTGCCACTATTTGAAGCCAACCCATGGCTAAGAGGTAAAAGGAAAAAGGAGAAAAATTTGTGAGAAGGTAAAATTTCTTAATGGGGGAAAAAGAGTGACATAATATGGGTGGAAAAAAAAAAACAGGTGCTTTTAAGAAATAAACAATAGGTGATTGTGACTTTAGTTACTAAAGAAATTAGGGGACGTGTTAGGGAGCAGAGGAAACTATTTTAATTAGGTAGATGAGTGTTCACTACCTTTGAGCTTACCTAATTGCAGATTTACTACAGTCCAGAGAAGGGTAAATGACTTTTCTGCATTCCAGCCTACTCTAATCTTATCCAAGAGAAGTGGAGCTATTTCTTAGTTTACAATTGAGGTCACTAGCAGGATGGTATTTGAACAGGGGGTTGATGGAATGATGTTGTGCTGCTAACATGAGCTGTCACACTATGAAATCCCCAGGGTAAACAAGCACCTTAGCGATTTTATTGGGTTTCTGGGTTCCTGCCTGCACTGTCTCTTAAAATGTTCCTACCCCAAATTAACTTGTACTTAATAAAAATAGGGAGAAGTTATGTTTGCTTTTACTAGTCACATAATTTGAAAAGCATTTCAATTTGAAATTTGAAAAAAAGATTCTCTGAAAGGGTTCCCCAAAAGTTTAAAGATACCAGGGAATAAGAAATGGATCTTAGTTATCCAAGACAATCATTATAACATCCTCAGAGAGGATGCTTGCTTGAGGAAAAAGTCTGAAAGTGAGCTGTCTGTTTGCACTTTCATATTGACTTTTCCAGTAGCTAAAGAAGCTACTAGTATTTCTAGTAAATCAGTAAATCTTTTTTTTTTTTTAAATGTGGTGAATAACTATATAAACCAACTCTAAGGCTGACCCATAGGAAGGTGATATTGTATGAAATTCAAGATTCACACTGGATTTACAAGTTCAAGTTCAACTGACTATGCCTTTGACCTCTTGGGTTTTTTGTTCTGCTTTTCAGTTAGACTCTGACTTTGTTCTTTAATCAGTATTATATTAAAAAAACAAATTTGCAAGGCAATGTTTCCCACATTGACAATAAGATAAGGGGTTTGGATGAAGCAAGCCCTATTGCAAAGGACAAGCATCATGCAGCAGGAAATCCTGGTTATCCCTTCCAGCCTTTGAGCAAAGCTGAGCAGGCTACCTCTCTGGCAGCTCAGCCTGTCATGCAGAGGAAATTCCCTTACTCAGTTACAAGTACTTCAAGCGGGACACAGGGGCCCCTCGCCAACCACAGGGTTGGGCACCATCTGCGAGTGACCATTTCTCCGACCTGTTTTGGAACTATCTCTACAAATGGCTTTTGTTTCGGATCCCCTTGGAGCCTCAATCCCCCGTCTGTCTCCACGATCCAAAATGAGATTGTGTTTCTCCAAATCCTACAGGTACTTTTATTCCCTGTTGTAACTGGGAGATTTTCCCTGGCCAGCTTGCAGCTGTTGGGTCTTTGCAGATGGCCTTTGGCATGTTGAAAAGAAGAAATGCTTTAACTCATATAGCATTTGCCAAAATGTTTTTATGTATGTGGAATATAAGATCATAAAATTCAGTCTTTGAGATAGTCTTGATTATGTTAGAATAGGCTGGTAAATGTCAGTGATTTTAATGGTAAGCTTAATGAAAATGAAAATTTTGAACTTAAAAAAAATCACATTGTTCTTCCGGAAATAAAAGAACTTATCAAGCCTGGTATAACATAAATTGGCAGTGTCTGTTTTAAATAAACCTTTAAAGGAAAGGGAAGATATTTCAATCCCTCAGGGACTGAGAAAGTATGTTTTAAAGTTGTCCAGGACTTCTCCAATAGGAGGGATCAAAGTTTTTTCATAAACTGGCTTATGATTGACAGTGACAATTTATAAAACACGATTTCAAAGTAGTAGTTTAATCTTCCACTCCCAGAAGAATTCTAAAGATACTATAAAAAAGCTTTGCTTCCATTGACATTTCTTCTGGACAAAGTGAAAAATAATCAAACAGTAATTTCATTAACAGGTTTAACAGCTATCTTAAACTAAACCATTAGATAAAGAAGAAACTCCTGGAAACAGCTCTACTTTTTGTCTCTGCTGGGTGGACTGAGCATTAAGAATGAAAGTACTGATATATAACGTCATTTGGGTTTCTGGTTGGGTAGTCACAACCCATAGACAAATTAGGGTTATTAGAATAATGTATGCCATTTGGAAAATAATTTAGGAATAGGGTAACTCCATCTTGAAAAGTTGCAATACTTGTTAAGATTGTAATTCCTGACTAGAAAGCAACATTTCCTAAATTTTGTCAACAATAAATATCTTTGAGCACTATGAAACTGATTAGGAGTTGACTATATCTTTGGCTTCATCTTAGGAATATCTTGTACATTACATTGTTACTTTTGATTATAAATTGTGTTCTTCACTGTTATAATTTTAGAAAACTAAACATCAAAGTGGAAGGATGTGATTTGCTTATTATATGTTATATAAATGAAATTTGATTTTTTTTCTTATTTTCAAAAACAAAGAAGAATATACAATACATTTTACCTTTATGCTTTAAAATAAACAAAATGTTAAATAGCTCATTTTCTTAATATCTGTTTTCTTTGTAGTGGATATAATATTGATACTTAAAAATTTGGTGTACTTTGAAGGTTCATTTATTAGACTTGAAATTTAATTCAATTCCACAAGGATTTATTGTATTCCTGTTATTTTCCCAGCAAGGTGATAAGATTGATACCTAGTATTTGAAAAGCTGTGTGCTTAGAACATGTCATCTAAAATCCGAAATAGTCACTATGTGATGAATAACTCTGCCTTTCACCACCATATTAAAGATAGTCTAACATAAATTGGTTTCTGTTCTTGCCAGGACAAAATGACTTTCTAATGGGGGAGGGGGCTTAGTAACTCTCTCAGGCCATTAGGATTCCATTTATATCTTTTCGGCTACTGTGCCCAGCCGACTGAAAAAAACAAGGTCATTGGGTACTTTAGATCCATAGGAGTCATAGTATTTAGAACTGGAATAAAACCTTTGTGAATCTCCAGTTGAATACCCTAATTTTACAGAAAGAAACTGAGACCTATAGAAGTATTATGAAATATCACATAAATGTCTTCTATTAAGTTACTAAGAACTGTATAAATCTAACTGCTGATGGCAGTGTGCCAGAACTCAGAATGGAAAAGATTAAGGATCAACATCTTTTGGTTATTTCCTCAACATCATTTATTTATTCATTCAATATTTATTCAGCATCTATTTTATATATGACTGGAGATACAAAGACAAAAATTAAATAGTCCCTGCCCTCAAAGAGCTTATATTCCTTTGGGTGGTAGGGGGGGGTCATGTACATCAGTAAGCACACATAAAATAAATACAAGATGAAAAAGGATGAGCTTAGGACAATAAATATTCCCATTCTCCAATACCATGGAGAAATCAGGAAGGCTTCATTTGTAAGGTGTCCCTTGAGCAGTTTTAAAAGACAAAAAAAAAAAAAGAATTCACAAGGAAGAGCAAGGCATCCTTCTGTTGAGGAAAAGGAAGATAGTCTTTACAAAGAAAGAGATATAGGAGGTAGACTTCCATGCTAAATAAAGTGTCGTGTTAGAAATAGTAAAGATTGGGGCAGCTAGGTGGCTCACTGGATAGAGCACCAACCCTGAAGTCAGGAGGACCTGAGTTCAAATTTGGTCTCAGACACTCAATACTTCCTAGCTGGGTGACCCTGGGCAAGTCACTTAACCCCAATTGCCTCAGCAAAAAAAAAAAAAAAAAAGAGAGAGAGAGAGAGAGAGAGAGAAGAAGTAATATAAAATAAGGCAGAAAAGGTGGATTAGTTATCAAATATGCAAATGACACAAAGCTTTGAGAAGTAGATAGTACATGGAATGACAGAATCAAGATCCAAGAAGGGTAAAACAATGACTTAATTCACTAACATGAAAGCTAAATTTAAATACTTATACTTAAAGTAATCTAAAATTTAAATATTAAATCCTTCAAAACTTATTTATATTTAAATGCTTCAATGCTTTAATTCTTATTAAGTATAAGTACACCTCCCAACAATGCAATTTGGACTGATCATCTATAATGATGATGAAAAATGATAAATGAAAAGAAACATCACTTAAAGTTTTGCAAAGTGCTTTACATATGTTGTCATTCAATGCCCATAAAACCTTGGAAGGTAAATGCTGGTATTATCCCCATTTTACAAATGAGGAAACTGAGGCAGGCATAAGTGACTTGTCCAAGTCACTCAGCTAGTAAGTGTCTGAGGCCTCATTTGAACTCCTGACTCTATCCATGAGTCTGTAAGTTTCTTATACTAGTAAATAGTTATAGTTGCAATGAATTTATCACCCATCACCAGGCCTCTATTCAAAACCTTTTCAGGTTAGTATGATCTATCAGATTTGAGGAGGAAAACTCAGAATTTTAAGGGTAGAAAAGGATTTTTAAAATCAATTAGTACTTAGTAGACCTTACAGATATGCTTATACCTTTCCCTTTTCCTCTTCCCTACTTCTATGTACTGATTCCTTTTTCAGTTGAGGAAAATGAAGAAACAAAGAAGATAAATCCTGTTAGCCAGTTAATGATGAGTTAATCTAGAATCCTGGTTTCCTGATGCCTAATCTAATGTTCATCTTTACCATGTTGCCTCCCTTAGTGAATAATGATTTTGAACAGGTAGGATCACAGGAGGATCACAGCCCCTTGAGAAGCCAGAAATCAAAGTTTAGATTAATACTTTAAAAGATGGAAAGCCACTGAATTTTTTTTTTTTTTTGCAAAGGATTAATTCAATGGCCTCCATGGCAAGAAAAGAGCTAAGTTTTGTCTGCATTGCTTATATTCTCATATACTTATATACTGTATATACTTATATCTCTTATATACTGTCTAACACAAAGCAATTCCTCCTGCCACCATCATAAAAAACAATGAGAAAGAAACACTACCATTCACAATAGGAATTTGATCACGTCTTGAAGAATACAAAATATAGAAGAAATGGAAAATGCTTTATTTTTGTGAAAAATGATTATGATGTGGAACTAAAAATTGTGTGCAGTGTACTGAAAAAACAAATCTGATATATGGCCATGAAATTCAGGGTATCAAGTTGAGGTATCTACTACAGTTACTTAAAGAGACTCCATCTTGGGAGATACTGGCATCCCATTTCCATAATAATATGACTCCTTTTAAGATAATGAATGGAACTCAATGGAAAGATTTTTATCTTCTATGTAGGCTATGTTTTTAGCATCTTTGTAAAAGGATGCTTATAGGGCTAAGAACTGAGAGTCTGTATGATTGAGTGGAAACAATAGTGGATTCTCAGAAAACTCTGGACACAAAACCTTGAATAAGCCTCTGAACTTTTCTGAAGATGAGTTTGCTCATCTACAATCTGAAAAAAATAATCCCTGTCCCACCCCAACAAGTCTTTTGTGAGAATAAAATATTTCTTTCCATGTCTATTCTTAGAGAATTGTCTAAAACTCTGAGGAGTTAAATGTTTTGCCCAGAATTATATTATAGCATATATTTTCTATTTGCACTTTAACAAGTAAATGTGGAATGTAGTCCTTTTGAGGTCAGGAACTATTTTCATCATGTTTTTGCATGTCCTGGCATGATGCCTGGCACAGAAATAAA
This sequence comes from Sarcophilus harrisii, assembly GCF_902635505.1. Classification (NCBI taxonomy): domain Eukaryota; kingdom Metazoa; phylum Chordata; class Mammalia; order Dasyuromorphia; family Dasyuridae; genus Sarcophilus; species Sarcophilus harrisii. Next base: position 148,792,541 of record NC_045426.1, on the reverse strand, counting down.
TTGAATTTATCCAAGTTGCAATATGGAAATGAGTTATCATTATTTTATGAATCTATATGTTACCAGTACTTAATAAATATTAATTGAACTTATGTTTATTACATTGGCAACAGCACAAAGTTGGCTTTTTCACATTTTCCGCCAAGGCATCCTGATCCCACAGCCAAGAAATTCAGGCTACATACAGAGCAGTATGGTAAAATTTGTCTGTTAGCAATGTTATCATGAACTTTAAAGTTGTTAAGAAACAAATCTGTTCCCCCTATGTATAGTGCATCAAAGAGTGAGCTAAAAGGAAAACAGTTGAGCATTCCAATATTTATAGGAAGCCAGTCATGATTAGAAATTATGGAAGAAAAAAAGATCTTTGCCAGAACTGAGAAAGTAACTACTTAGTAATTCATTTCTGTTTAACTGCAATGATTTAGGACAATATTTCCAAGAAAATTAAGAAATGGCAAGGTGACCACATTTGTCTGACAAATTTTTACTACAATAAGATAGAATTTGGCCCAAGTCAAGAAGATCTGGATTCAAGTACTGCCTATTATCTTCATGAGCTGTATAATCTGGTCTACTCTCTGAGCTCTCCATGTAACACTTTAACATGGTAAGTTGTCAAATAGGTGCAGATCTGCAATGAAATCAAAGGTGCAGACCAAAATCCAAATTATTCAACGAAGTATATTGGGGGTCTAAGTGATGCAGTAGATGGAGGGCTGGATCTGAACCCAAGAAGACTCATTTTCCAGAATTCAAATTTCATCTCACATACTTGCTGTGTGACCTTAGAAAAATTCTAACCCTGTTTACCTCAATTTCCTCAGCTGTCAAATGTGCTAGAGAAGGAATTAGCAAAACATTCAAGTATCTTTGTGAAGAAATGGGGTCACAAAGAGTCAGACACAACTGAAAAATGAGTGGACAACAATAAATATTGAGGTGGGGAAGGGAAGAGAAAGAAGAGATAGTGAGAGAGCAATTGGGTCAACCTAATTGTTTTCAAAAGCTAATTTGATATAAAAGCTTGGTTGAGATATCAAATATAAAATGAACCTTGGAAAAATGAAACAATACTCAAAAAGTACATATTATCTTTTATCTAACATGAAAGAAAAGATTGATTTAAAAAAAAGTCTTTAATATAAACCACAACAAAATCTATTTCTAAGAAAGCAATGAAAATCTAGAAAGAAGTGTTCTGTCAATTGCATTGCTCTAACCTGATCTCCTTATTCTCCATGAGCTACTATTTGGCCTTTCACCTCTACAGGAAAAAAAACTGTTAGTGCGGTTATTTTTGCCAATTTTTTTTTTTTTTTTTTTTTTTTTTTGCCTCTTGTCCTATATAGATAGGTGCAAAATGCTCTGATGTAAAGAGAGATTGGTTCCAATCTGTTTAGTCCTAATTATTCTCTCATAGCAATGACATGTTACAGTTGCCTTCTCACTGAAGTACAAGAATGCTGGCTTACTAACTCAGAAAAAAAAAAAAAAAATCCTCCATTTTGTTTCCTCACTTAGAATGTAAATTCCTTGAGAGGCTACTTTATTTTAATTTGATATTCACAAAGACTATCATAATGCCTGCAACATTGCTTACTGAACAAGCTCTTTTTTAATTGAAACCTTAAGAAATGTCTATAACTGAAATTAATGTGTTAAAAAGCTATTACTAATAAGAGTTAAGTTGTAAAGAACTATATTTTTTACTTTCTTCATAAAATTGCTTTCCTTTGAATAACAATTTTAAAATGTATTATGTGACCATGAGCAGCTAACTCCCTTAAATTACAGTCTTTCTTTACCTGCAAATGGAGTTGCAAAGGACTTTATTTTTTACTTATTCACATAAATGTTTTCTTTTTAATATCAGTTTTGAAATTCCAACTCTCAACCTTCAGGTGACCTTTGTGCTGGACTCTTAAAACTTGTCCCTAATCTATTCCCCTTGGGAAGTACTTCCCCAACCTCCTACTTGGCCAACATAATTCAAAATCTTTATGTCCTGCTTCCCACAACAAAATCCCTCAGAGTACTGTTTAGGATCTTCTTTCAAACTGGCAGGGAGGTGGGGAGAGGGGGAGGAGAAAAGGTATTTTAAGCTAAATTTTACCCTCCTTAGTAACATTTTTTAGAAGGGGGGTGAGGGGGAATCATGTTACTAATTATTAATAACTTTCAAAGATTCCATCTTTGGGGGGAGGAAGAAAAAAAGTAATTAAAACTTATGCTTTATTACCAAAGATAGGCTCACCTTTGGAGGGGACTAACCAAAATACTAAAGAAAGTAGGGAAAAAAAAAAAAGACTGATTGCGAATTGACTGTAGCCTGTACCATTTGGATCAAGTTAAACCTAAAGCATTCAAAAGGCAAACATCCTAAGGACATTGAATGCTTTAACTAAGTTCCAAAGAGTGAAATTAGAAGTAATGAAGTGAAACTAAGAAAAACAGAATTTGGCCATAGTAATAGAGATAGGCTCCCTAGTCCAAGTAAGAACACCTGTGGACATTATGAAAACACTCATTCAACTATATCTGATAGCAATGACTTTTATTACTGGGATTCTATCATGTTTATGACATATCTTCCTCTCCACTACTCTGTATGATACAAATCTGATATTTTCCTTTCCTGGTTCTGTTTTCAAGACTGTCTAGTAAGAAACAAGCACAGCCCCAGACAGACAGATACACACACACACACACACACACACACACACACATATATATATAGTTTGAGTTTAATGCTGTTCAGTGTCAGGAGCTAATTTTAAAAGGTCCAATAAAATTAGTCATATTTGAAATGTGGAAACCTGGGGAAATCAGTTAATATCTTCCTACTTCATTCTCCTCAATTGTAAAGTGAAGTTAATAGTAACACCTACCTCACAGAACTTGTGTGGATCAACTGAGATTTTTTTTTAGATAGATAGATAGATAAATAGATATAAAAATGCTTAGTGCAGTGCCCTATGCATAATTGATATTTAAAAAAATTTTTTTTTATTTACTCTTCTCTATGATTGGAGATGAGACACTCTAGACATAGAGATCTTGTAAGAGTAGAGTAGAAATATCAATTATTTACACTGAATTGGATATATCAAATGAGGGAAAGGAGTTAAGGATGTCACCAAAGTTTGATTTTTCTCACTCTGGATTCTTCAGAGTTTAAAACTATCCATGATTTGTAGGAACATATTATTACTAGAATAGTACCAGAGTGAGCTTTGGTCTCTGGGACGACTGACATAATTAAAAACACTATAGTTTTTCTAATGCAATCTACCCTTTTTCTTCCCCCTATTCAATTCTGGGCTCAGCTCATTATTTTTTCTATAGGTTTTGTCCATGATTTCATACGGATACACCAACTTAATAGAGTTCCCATTTAAAAGTATATCATAATTAATGGCATTATGTATATAATAGGCATTCTCCCTCCACTTGTGGATAGTTACCCTTTGAAAGTAGTGGTTGTTCTCCCTAAGGAGGCTTTATAATGTTCTGGAGCTTGATGTGTTCAGAATAATGTGATCCACAAAAAGCAGAATCAATCGTCAGAGTAAATCAGCTAAGTAATAGGACAAGGATCTCATCCATAGAGAAACCACAGTTATGTCAATATTTATTGACTAATAAATGTGATTGTTGTGATATCAGCATTTTCTGCCTCCTCCTCCTTTGTTTTGTTGTCATTGCAGAAAAATGGGGAGCAGGGTGGTTTACATAGGGGACTGAGGGCCATTTTGCATTTTTCCTTTGTTTCATGTTCCTGGGACCAAAGAATTCATCATCAAGTAGTCAGCGGGCTGTATTTAGCTTCTCTGTGTTTTGGCTGGCACAGTCAGCCACCAGGACTATTTCAAAGTCTTTTCAGATTTTTATAACCTGCCAGGACTTGTCCCCTACTGGTCTAGCCTTTTCGGGTGCTGGAATAGAAGTCATTCCCATAGTGGTGATGAGTGGTGCTAAATCTAGTCTCCCTTGTGAGAAGCAGCATGAGGTAAAGGGAAAGACACTGGCCTGGAAATCAGGAGGCTTTGGTCCTAGTCCTGTCTCTGTGACTAACTGGTTGCGTATATATCTGTTGCATGTCTCATCTGAAGAATGAAAGGGAAACCATGAAATCATTTCTAGGCTCCCTCCAGCCTTCACATCTAGGACTTTATTATGCTCATGTGAATGAATTTGCAAAGTGATTGGCTGAGTGGCTAAAGGAGTTTGCCTTGGGTGCCAAGAAATAGAGAAAAATGAACTGGCCTTTACAGAAATTGATCTCTTTATCAATGTTGAACTCATTTGCATAGCATTTCAAATCACTAAGTTAATGGGCCTTGTGTTTTATCACATACCCACGGACCTTTCTGAGAGCTTAAATCACAGAAGCAATCAATAGAGGTTTAAGTGAATCCCAGAGCACATCTTGGACTTGTATGTCCCCTGAAAACATAAAGAATGTGGATCACAAGGCAGCTAGTGGTGCAGTGGATAGAGCTCCAGCCCGGAAGTCAGGAAGACCTGAGTTCAAATCTACCTCAGACACTTAACATTTCCTAACTGTGTGATCCTGGGCAAGTTACTTAATCCCAATTGCCTCAAAACAAAACAAAACAAAACAAAAAAAAAAAAAAAAAAAAAAAAGAATGTGAATCACCATTACACATGGCAATAACAAGATTGTGTGATGATCAATTCTGATGGACTTGGCTCTTTTCAACAATGAAAGCCATCTACACCCAAAGGGAGGACTGTGGGAATTGAGGGTGAATCACAACATAGCATTTTCACTCTTTTTGTTGTAGTTTGCTTGAATTTTATTTTCTTTCTCTTTTTTTTTTTTTTTTTTTTTTTTTTAGTTTTTGATCTGATTATTCTTGTGCAGCAAGGTCATTGTATAAACATGTATGCCTATATTGGATTTAATATATATTTTTACCATGTTTAACATTTTAAAAAAATAAATTTTTAAAATTTTTAAAAAGAATGTGGATCACAGAAGATTAGAGTAAATTAAAATGAAGAGTCAAGAAGTTTGGGAATAAAAATCAGCAACAGCGTTACATTGTAAAAGGTTTTATTTGTTTTTGGTGCCACAAATTTGTTAACAACTGCCTCCAAAATTGTCTTTGTGAATGTATACAAACCTAAAAAATTAAAAAAAACTAATCCTACAGATGAGGAAAAAAAACATGCATGCAAAGTAACATTAGCCAAACTAAGCCTTTTGTGATACAAATTATGGATTGTAGTTGTTCAATCCTTTTCAATTGTGCCCAACTCTTCATAACTCCATTGAGGTTTTCTTGGCAAAAATACTGGAGTGGTTTACCATTTCCTTCTCCAGCTTATTTTACAAATGAGGAAACTGAGGCAAAAAGAATTAAGTGACTTGCCCAGGGTCATACAGCTAGAAAGTACCTGAGGCTACCTTTGAACTCAGTCTCCCTGACTCTGGGCTCCATCTTGATGGATCCATTCTATCCACTGAATCACCTAGCTACCCATAGATGTATCTAATTATGGGTTCAGTGGACATAAATATTTCTAAACCTTGTTATTTGATCACTGCAGTTGTTAAATTATTTCTTTTACTCTTATTTTCAATTCAGTACAACAAATATTTGTTAAATGCCTTCTGTAGACGTTGGCAGTGTGATAGGTGTTGGTAATACAACTAATAATAACCGACTGTGTATATTACTTCTTGATTTGCAAAGTGCTTTACATGTATTCTTTAACTTAATCCTCATAATAAATCTGTGAGGTAAGTGCTATTACTTATAGCTTATATATATATATATATGTATATATACATATAGCACTTATAGCTAATATATAGCACCTATATATATATAGACATAGATATATATAGGTATATAATAACACCTACCTATATATACAGAGAGAGAGAAGAGCACACTTTCTATATTTTTATATATAGATCCACAGATATATGTGTGTATGTCTGTCTTTATAAATATACACACATATACAGGTTCTTATATTTATATACATAGATCCCCATATAAATATGTTCTCATATATATTTACATATATATATGCTTCTTTTTATATATGTGTATTCCTTAAATATATTTATATATAAATCTCTCTCTGTATGTATATGTGTGTGTATAAAATATCCTTAATCTATATATAGGTTAAGGTCATCCATATAGCATAGGAAAGAACTTTTCCTTGACAGGGGGGTAGATAAAATATACTCAATTTTTAAAACTTTTTTTCCAACTTTCTTTGGCTAATAGCAGTGTTAATAGTAACTGGACAAAATGGAGATTGGCTAAATGCAGTTAACAGCATGATCAAGAGTTAGCACTTTTTACTACATTTTTACACTTTAAATACCCACCCCGTTATTCTTAAATTTAGGGTCCTCGTAACCTCCTGCTGTTTTCTAAACAAGATACTTTATTTCCATAATTCTGGGAATTTTCCTTGTCCCTTGAGCCTGCAAAAGAGAGTCTTCTCTCTACTCATCTCCATCTTTTGACTTTTCTGATTTCCTTCAAATCCCAGCTAAAATCCCACCTTCTGTATGTACATGAAGCCTTTCCCAAATCCTCTTAATTTTAGTAATTTCCTTCTGTTGATGATGTCTAGTTTATACTGATGTATCTCATTTCTAGATGAGTGCTTACATATTTTCTTCCCCCATTAAACTGTAATCTCCTTGAGATAGGAACTATTTTTTGCCTTTGTTTTTTGGATCTTTAGTGCTTAACACATTGCCTGGCATATAGTAAGTGCTGAATAAATATTTATTGACTAGCCCTGGATATTGTGTAATTAATTTGATGTCATCAAACCTTTTCCCAGAGAGCAGGTAAAGGGATATTCTGGAAATATATTTTTTATTCCTTTTTGAAAAGTACAATGAGAAAAGCAGAGATTGGTATCAATATATATTTATTCATGATATTTTCTGTGATTTAGGCACAAGATTACCAGAAATATTTTTATTTATCAAATTTTTTAATAAATTCTAACATTTCTAACACAGAGAGAGAAATATCCAAATTGTTGATCTCCCTCAGATATCTAGCACAAGACAGTTTGAGAGGTAACATTTACAGCAGTTTTAAACTAGGAAAAGGTTACAATATGCTCAAATACAGTTTGGCAGTTAGGTGACTCAATAAATTGAATACTGAATTTAGAAACAGGAAAACCTAAGTTACAATCCAGTCTGAGACTTTACTAGCTGTGAAACCTTCAAGTCACTTATATGGATAATAGTAACACCCACCTCCTGTGTTCAATGAGTTAAATGAGATAACATGTAAAGTGTTTTGCCAACCATAAAGTCATTTATATATTTAAATACCAGCTACTATTTCAATGAACATTTTACTTGCACTTAATAGAAGTGAATCACCTAAACCAATTCAGTTTCTGTTCTAACCATCTAATAATCAAAGGAAACTTCCCATGATTAATATCTTGATTTTCTTTGAATGGGAAAGCGGTGCTGAACTTGGGTGGCTTCTGATGGTCATCTCATCAGAGAACGAGAAAAGTTAGAATCTTAACTAAACTAGAGGTATATCTTGTTCAAAATGTGATTAATTATTTAGTCATTTCAATTCCGACCAGCCTTTCATGAACCCATTTGGGATTTTCTTGGCAAAGATACTAGAGTGGTTCGACATTGCTTTTTCTAGTTTATTTTACAGATGAGGAAACTAAAGGAAACACGGTTAAGTGACTTGTCCAAGCTGATACAGCTAGTGAGTATTTGAGTCTGGATTTGAACTCAAGTCCTCCTGTTTCTAGGCCTGACACTGCATCACCTAGCTGTCCAAATTTGTTTAAAATTTGGATCTTAATCCATTTTCCCAGGGGGCTCTGTATGTCTTGGCCTTTTGCACACTCTCCTAATGGAAAAAGCCTTAAAAAGACTTTAGGCACAAGAAATTATTTCATAATATTTTGAATTGAAATTTTTTTAAAAAGCTGTTTAACATGTTTGTAGGCTGGGAAATCAATACAGTTGTGTTTTACTTTAGAAATCAGTCATTCATTTAGCTTCCAGCTCAGATCCAAACAATGGGATTTATTCATTCTGTTGATGTGTGAACAAAATAGTCATGCAAAATAAGATAATAATACCTTTCTGTGTATGATGCAAGGCATTATATTTACACAGAATTTTCACTTAGAGTTCCATTTATTCTATGCAGTATTCCAGGTACTGAGGCAAAGGTGATTTTGTTTTCCCCATTTCACAAATGAAGAACCTGAACTGTAATTGCCCAATTCCTAATTGGTAAGGTCTAGAACCAAAACTAGAACCCGAAATCAGCTCATCTGGATTAGACTGCTGGTCTAGTGCTCTGACCTGTGTCATGGTACGGTGGAAAAAATACATTCTTTTTTTCAGAACTCAAACATTTGTTTGAGTTCACAATCCTGACCTTGGTAAAACTAAAAGATACATTCCTCTGATTACTAATTTATATCAGTTCCATAGAAGGTGGCAAAAAAGATGTATTCCCTCCATACTTGCTTCAGTTGTTGGTTAGAATAATTCACTGAAAAAGTGAAATCTGTTGTTTAGAATGTTTCACTTAGCAATCACTTCTTTCTTTTCTTTCTTTTTCTTTGTTTCTTCTTCTCTTTCTTCTCCTCCTCTTCCTTCTTTGTAGTCCTAAGTGCAATGAGGGAATGTGGTCCAAAAGAATAGTCTTAATTTGATGAAGTGTCAAGAAGGAAAAAGTAAATAATGACTAGGATTTGAGAGTCTTTTTAAAGACTTAATTTTTATGTTGGCTCCAGCAAGTATTTTTCATTTGTTTCAAATTTTAAAGTTTTACTTTGAAAGTTTAAAGTTTTACTGATGCCTTTTGATTTTATCAAAATGATTAGTTGCTTGAGTGGGTTATGCTGGATTTGGAGTCAGGAACACCAAAGTTTGCATGTGTCTCCAGACATATTTACTAGCCATGTGACCCTGGGCCAGTCACTCACTCTTTGCCTGCCTCAGTTTTCTCAGTCTATAAGATGGGCATAATAATAGCACATACAGTCCAGAGTTGTTGTAAAGATCAAATGAAATGAATCTGTAAAGTGCTTTGCAAACTTTAAAGTCCAAATAATATTAGGTGATGATGTTGTTATTGTTATTATTCTTCTCTGCTAAGGAGTACTATCATTTGATATATATTAGGCCTCTGGTATATCACATAAACAAGTTAACACTAGTTCATCTTATACCATGCCAAAATATCATCATTAATCCCTAGTTGCTGCTGGAAGAATTTAATGAATGTCTCTGTGAAAAGAAATATGTATGGAAGTTTTCAGGTGTCAGTTACTACTTAGACACCTTCCTTATTTCCACGATACCTGATTGACCAGAAAGGGAATCATATCAGGTCAAAATTGATTTATTTTATTGATGTTTAAGTGTGATATACAGCATCAAAAGAAGGCAGCTGGGTGGCTCAGTAGATAAAGCACTGGGTCTGGAATAAGAAAGTGGTTCTGTTGTTTTTCAGTCAAGTCCAACTCTTTGTGAGCTCATTTGAGATTTTTTTGACAAAAATAGTGAGTGCAATGATTTGTCATTTCCTTCTCTAGTTCATTTTACAGATGAGGAAATGGAAGCAAATAGGATTAAGAGACTTGTCCAGGGTCACACAGCCAATATGAGTTTGAGGGTGCAATTTGACTCAGGTCTTCTTGACAGGCACTGAATAAAGTGTCAGGTTTGAAATCAGGAAGATTCATTTTTCTGAATTCAAATCTGGTCTCTAATATTCCAACACTCAGACACTTAGCTGCTATTTGATTTTGGACAAATCATTTAGCCCTTGTTTACTTTAACCTACAAGAGATGGAAATGGCTAACCACTCTAATACTTTGCCAAGAAACCCCCCTGGACAGTATTGTTATTCTATGGCCCATGGGGTCACAAAGAATTACACACAACTAAATGAATAATATCAGAATCATGTTAATTATAAAATCTGAGAAAGAACAAGATCTATAAGGATATTGTGAGTTGTTTGTTCAGAGAGTTGTTATAATGTCTAATTTATTCTACTTTCATCTCAGCCTCAGGAGGATATCCTCTGGATTTCACTTCCAAATCCTATGTAGTGTTTTCTTAGATCAGAGAACATAGACCCTGCTGAGAATCTGAATTTTTCTGTCTTAGAAGCAGCATGAATGTTTTCAGGCAATTAGGTTGGTTTTTAGATTCCTGGGGAAGTAATGCTTTATTTTAAACCAGTCATATGGAGAGTCAGTATAGTTCAGTGGCACAATAGATAAAGCATTTTGTATGAAATCAGCAAAATCTGAGTTCAAATTCAGCCTCAGATATTTACTAGTTGTGTGACCATGAGCAAGTCACTTAATCCTGTCTGCCTCACTTTCCTCATCTGTAAAATGAACTGGAGAAAAACATGGCAAACCACTCCAGTATCTTTGCTAAGAAAACTTTAAATGAAGTCAGGAACATTCCAACATGATTGAAAACAATTGAATAATAACAACAAATGGATAGCAGTAGACAGAGTGCTGGAATTGGAGTAAAGAAGAGCTGGAAATCATACTCTTGTCTCTGACTTACTCACTATGTGACAAATCATTTACACTCATTCTCTCTTTCTTTTTTCTCTTTTGTAAAAAAATACCATAATTCTGTATTTGCCACACATGATAGCTGTAAGATTCAAATAAAATAATATTTAGAGAATACAGTGAAACTTCAAAATGCTGTGCAAATGTCATTTGTTATTATTGTTGTCATCATTTTTTCCCTCCATAATGAATTCAACAGGGAAGAATCAACTCTTCATGTAATCAGGTATCTCTTTTAGCCACTGCCAGTTGCTTAGTCCATTAATCTTTTCCTCAGACAGAGCTATTAATAAGAAACAAAATTACCTGACTTCCTTTTTTTTTGGTGAGTGTCCCCTATGTGTTCTCAGGCATTAATATTGTCAAGGACTAAAATGCCCCAAAGGCAGAAAGGGAGAAGAAATAGGAAATCTGAATTATCAGCCAAGTAGATAGTCATCCTCAAACAGTTGATTCTATCTTGACAGAATTTCTTGTTGAGAAAGAGATTACCTTTAGAGAATAGCTTAGCCAGTAAAAGAAATAATGTAGCTCATAATAAATAATAGCAAAATATCATTGGTTCAGTATTTGGAGCACAGGGCCTGGAGTCAGGAAGACCTGAGTTCACATGCAACCTCAAATACTTATTACCTAGGTGAGCCTGGTCAAGTCACTTAACCTCTCCTTAATCCACGGAAGAAGGAAATGGCACTCCACTCCAATATTTTCCAAAACCACACAGACAGTACTTTCCATGGGGTTCCAAAGAGCCAGACACAACTGAGCAACAATGATTATATTTTAGGGAATAACAATGAATAAAGGAATTAATATTTTCTTTAAAAAGATTTGTGGGACAAGTAGGTCTATATCCCAAAGACATCCCCCCAAAAAGTGAAAAGACCTATTTGGACAAAAAATATTTATAGAAGCTCATTTTGTGGTTAAGAATTGGAAATCGAAGGGATGCCCATCAATTGGGGAATGGCTGAACAAATTGTTATATATGATTGTATTGTGCTATAAGAAATGACTATCAGGATGGTTTCAGAAAAACCTGGAAAGACTTATATGAACTGATATATCCTGAAATGAACAGAATTAGGACAATGTTGTACATAGTAAGAGCAATATTGTTTAATTAAGAACTGTGAATGACTATTCTCAGCAACACAAAGATCTAAGACAATCCCAAGGAACTCTTGATGAAGTATACTATCAGAGAAAAAACTGGTGCTGATTGAATACAGACTGAAGCATGTTATTTTTCACTTTCTTTCCTTTTTTCTTTTCTTTGAATCTTCTCATACAAAATGACCAATATGGAAATGTTTTACATAATTGCACATGCATAAACTACTTATTATTGCTTACTGTCTGAAGGAGAAAAGAAGGATGAAGGGAAGGATAGAACTTGGACTCCAAACTTTAAATAAAAATGTTTTTAAAAAGATTTGTCCAAATAAAGGAAGTTGTTTTATTTTTTTTTAGTCCATCAATAGGTATTTATTGAAAACCTGTTGTGTTATCAGCACTGTGCTAAAATTTTAGATTATAAAAAAAGAAGTCCCTGATCACCTAGAATTCATAATTTTAGTGGATAAGGAAGAAAAAAATAAATATGAACCTCTTAGAATATTGTATCAGACAGACTAGCCTCAAGCTTTGAGGTCTTTGGCTTTCTATATGGAAATTTTACAAATAAGTTATAAATGGTTTGCTTTGCATGAAGTCAAGTAGAAAATTGAACTTTCATCTGTTGAGGATAGTATCCATTCATTCCAGTTCTCAACTCCATGGAGACCACTTAAACTTCTTTAGTCTCATTAATATACTCTTAAGTAAGACTCAAAAATTATTGAGAAGCCCAGGGGGACTCATCTTCCTCTTCCAAAAGTGTATCCAATAGGGCAATATTCCAACATTATATTTTGACAAAAGTAAAATTTCTAACCACCAAGAGAATTATTTGGAAACATCCTGAAAAGCCCACAGTGAATCTCTACTTGGATATTTGCCAAAAGCAATTTATGGATAAAGATTTAGGAAAGTAATATTAACTCAGGAATGGGGAATTTTTAAAAAAACACTTCAGAATAAGATTGATTAAGTAGGGTATAATAATATACTGTTAAATATAAGGGTAAGTCAATTATTGACTAAATACTCATTTTTTATTTTTTATTATTTCTTTTTGTCACTATATTTATTCACTTATTTGATTATTCACTCATTCATTTGTTCATTTGTTCATTACTTATGCTTCCAAATATGGTGCTAGGACTTGGGGATACAAAGACAAAACTAAAACTGCCCTTATTCTCTTAAGATTATATTCTATTGGTGGAAAATAAGCACATGGGAATAAACATATAAAATATATGAAAAGCACATGCAGAATAATTTGGAGAGTTGGAATGGCAGAATAGATTCTAAAAAATGGAAATCTTAGTGTACTAAAAGGTATTTAATCTGATAATGAAGTTCCATGGTATTTAGCCAAGGCAAAATAGTTACAAGATCTAGGTCAAAATTTTTCCAAACTTCTACATATTACTTCTGAGCCCTATAATGGAGGATCCTCAATAAGCTAGCCTGTTTTTCTCATCTTATCTTCTAATATTTCTCTTCACACATGATGCTCCAGTCAAACTGAGCTACTTCCCATGTGAGATATGTACCTCATAACTTTTCCAGATCCTCACCCTGCTTTCTTTCTTTCTAGCTACTTCACCCAAAAATTTTCTTTCCTCTGAACTTCCAATATATTTTGAACCTCTTTTATTGCATTTTTATTCTACCTTATGTTGTAATTATTTGTGTACAGGAAAAGTACTGATTCTGAAGCAAAAAACAAAACAAAAAAAAAAAAAAAAAAGAAGAAAAACTTGGGTTCAAATGTTGCCTCTGATAATTACTACCTCTGTGGTCTTGGAAGCAAATTATATAAGTTCTTTGGAAATAGTTGAGAATTAAATATTGGTATTATAATTTCTGAAAAAAAAAGAAACCTACTTTTCTGTTAACATTTATTTTTCTAGGATTTGAAGTCAAAATTGTAGTCTTAAATTTATTTATTTTTAAGTCAGAAATCCCATTTAGGGAATTAGTTTCCTAACCTATAACTCAAGAGGAGTTTGGATGAGACCACTTAAGTCTTTTCTTTACTGTTCTAAATCTCTGAATTTTTAACCTTGTAATCTCCCAGAGTAGATTGCAAGCTCCATGAAGGCAGTAAGGTGAAAATATTATTCTTTTCTATATTTCCCAAAATACTTAGCACAATGTTTTTTCCAAACTGGTGCCCAATAAATATTTGTTGCTCCTAAAAAAAGTTATGAGTATCTTAGAAAGGCTGAAAATAATAGTAAAATGATGTTTTTCAGTTAATACTTTAGAATCATTGAAATATAGGTTGGACTTTATTGATGATTGTGTTATTTTTCGTGTTGTTTCATTTATTCTCAGGCACCTTACCAGTAAATTTTATTAACAAAAAGATAAGTCCATTCTTTTTTCTTTTTTTCTTTTTTTCTTTTTTTTTGGCTTCTTATTGCTAGTCTAAAGTCTGAAATATTTGCTTCAAAGTCATTGCAAGAGAAGATCTCAATTCAAAGGAAGTGTTTGTATTATAAATTCTTTTTTTAAAATTCCTTTAAAAAAGCAACAAAACAAAACCCCAAAACAAATGCAATCCAGAACCTCTATGTAAGTCAGTAGTTTAAGTATATATAGCTTTTTTTGGCCAAAAACATAATTGAAAACCTTAAATTTAACCATTTAGCTTTCAACTTACAATTCAAAGAAACTGAATTGGGTGTCATGAATAGAATGCTGGAATTGAGATCAGGATGACTCAGTTGTGAAGCTCAAATGAAATAATACATGTAGAATAGTACAATTATAAACTTGAATTCACTTTACGAATATCAAGTGCTAGTACTATTTTCTTACTTGGACTGCAAATTCTGTATTAAAAGATACCAGTGCTGCAATGCTTTTTTGTGTACACAAGCTTCTTTTCTCATGGTTACATTTGTATGGGGATTAAAATAAAATAAGAAAGAGGCAGTTCCTTATTACATGGAAGATTTGCAATACATTGAATTGAGAACTGGAAGATTCACCATCCTGCTAACCACCAGAGTCACCATGGAGTTCCTAGTTCTTTTCTCTGGGCCTCTGAGTTTCCTCATCAGTTAAAAAAAAAAAAAATCTGAGAGTAGTAAAATGCATGATGGCCATAGAAACCATTTTCTGATCCCAGAAAATCTGAATTCTATGTGACTTTGTATAAGTCACTCATTCTCTTTGCACTCAATTGCATCTTTTGTAAAATGGAATTGGATGGACTGGATAATGTTTAAGTTCTTTTCCAGGTAGAAATATATGATACTGTTAACAGATGGCTTCTTAAGTCCTTTTTGGTACACCTGTCTATATCTGTCTCTGTCTCTCTGTCTATCTCTGTCTCCATCTCTTTCTGTCTTTGCCCCTCTCTCTGCTTCTGTCTCTATCTCTGTTTCTCTTTGTATATATGTGTGTATGTGTGTCTATGTACACTTATGTATATATAAATATTAAAACATTATATATGTATGCATATGTATATATACATATATAATTATATGTGTGTGTTTGTATTGCATGTGTAAGCAATGATTTGAAGAAACTAGACTTACCTGTTATGGCCAGAATTTGAAACAAGATGCTAAGTCAGTGAAATTGACAGAGAAATTTCACTCTATTTAGCATGGTGCTTAACAGTTCTCTAGTTCAGTACAAGTTCTTAGTACTTACTATAGTTCTACAAGATTCACACCTTTGATAAGAGACTATGTAAGCTCGAACAAACTCAGCCAGAATCAGTACTAGAAGACAGAGACCATAGTGGTGGGCCTCCTGCCTCCCCCACAGAAACCAAGACACATTCAGGAGGACCTCACAAAGCTGGCAGAAGCAGAGAAGACAAAGGACTGGCGGCAGGAGCTTAAACTCTCAGAACCAAGGAGAGGGATAGGCCTCTAAGAAAGCTAACCGGACCCCGGGAAGGATACAGGACTTTGAAAGAGACAATAAAGGATTTTGACCTTAATCCCTGGCTGCACTTGTGGTAATTACTGAAATGAAACAAAGGCTGCCTCCAGAGGCCCCCAAGAAATCTGCTCCCAGAGAAGATTACATTTTAGAGAGAAGATTACACTTAGCTGTCTTGATAGTTAAAAATAAAGCTTTCTACACCCAAATACATCTCACCCACTGCCTAAAATACCAAGAATTAGTCATTCTTTTGCCTTAAATACTCTTTTAAAGTATATATTTCCACAAACCTTTAGGTCAGTAATACCTAAAAAATGAATTCATTTAATCAAAATACTCTCCTCCAAAACTCCTATCCAAAACTCCTGTTGTGAGATTTGAAATTAAATCAGAATCTGTACTGAAGAATGGGGCACTGGAAAGAACAGTAGTGCTACAGTGACCAACTACGTAGGACAGTTAGACAAAAAATTGCCTAATGTGCCTGTTATAGTAGGATAGCTTGTTTGCTGTTGCTTGTCCTTTGTTCTCAGGGAGGACCAATGACATTAGGAGGGTGATGTCTTGACTTGCAAGTGGTTTGGATTTAAATGAGTCAGGGCTGTGCAAAGTCATCAGTCTAATTCTCTTCTCTAGGGTCATCTGAGTCCAATGGCAAGACATAGATCAGGATGTCTTGAGATGAATCCAAATTCAATAGATATTGGTCTTTTTAAGCTAAGATTGATTCCTAAAGTAGATTTCTCATTGCTTTGGGTTTGTAACATATGGCAATCATTTAAGCTGTTACATAGGCTTAGATAGTGAGGTTTAGTCAAGAAGCCAGTTTCTAGTTTCCTCGACTTAGGCACATCAGTTTTGTTAGAACATTCTTTTTTCCTCCCTGAACAATACACCATTCGGTATATACCATGGTAGTAACATTTGACATGAACTTGAGGTTCATGGATAAAAGGCACTTTGTAATAACTGCTGGTCCAGAGCTACTACTTTAATGTTAAAATTGCTTTTATAATTAGAGATATAAATGAGGAAAGAGAGAAAAAATAAAATAGTGCAAGAGCTGTCTGAAATAGTAAATCAAGGATTGTAGTTATTTACAGCAGATAGAAGAAAGGCATTTTTCATCTCAAGAACAAGGAGGCTACTAACTATCAACATGAAAAAATGAACAAGACAACTGCAGTTGGACAGATAAGAGGCGCCATATGCTCTAGAGGCTGGTGTTTATCACAGATAGAGTTTACAGTGAAACATTTTATGTGGATTTTCCATAGGACAGAGTAGAATAAAGAGAGATATTTTCAATATTAGCCAAATGGCACAAAAAGTGAAATACAAAGTAAATTCTTATCAAGATTTTGGTTCTAATGAAGTATCCTATAAAATAAAGATTTGTAATGCCTATTCATATTTGGGCTTCTCACTATTATTCTAATAAGAAATTAAATTTTTCTTTTTACCAAGAGAGATTTAATGTAAATAGGAAACATTTAAGCATTCTGAATTAACTCATTATCAAAACCCTACCCCCTTCAAAAAAAAAAAAAAAACCTTCAAAGAACATTGGAACTAGAAGGCACCTTAAAGACCATCTACTCCTGTCTTCTCATTTTATAAATTAGAAACATGAGAATCACAGAAGTAAACTGACTTGCTTGAGGAGAGAGAAACAATTAGTAAATGTTCTCAGACTAGACTTGAACTTAAATTTCTGAATTCCAAGGCCACATCTTTTCTTTTTCTCCCCATTGTACCATCATGCTTCAAAAAGATAGAAGTTAGACAAATCACAATCAGTTGAGCAAATAAATCTGATCTTTTTTAAATAAAAAAAAATTAATAATAGTTTTTAATGTTCAAAATACATGCCAAGATACTTTTTCAACAACCCTTGCAAAGTCTTGGGGTCCAAGTTTTTCTCCCTCTGTCCTCCTTTTCCCTCCCCCCTAGACAGCAAGAAATCCAATATATGTTAAACATGTGCAATTTTTCTCTATATATATTTTCATATTTATCATGCTACACAAAAAGAATTAGATTAAAAACCAAAAAAATGAGAAAGAAAACAAAATGCAAGTAAACAACAACAAAAGAGATATAAATACTATGTTATAAGCCACATTCAGTCTCCATAGTTCTGGATGCAGATGACTCTGTCCATAACAAATCTATTGGAATTAGCCTAGATCACCTCGCTATTGAAATAAACCAATTCCATCATAGGTGATCATCACATAATCTTCTTGCTGCTGTATACATGTTCTCTTGGTTCTACTCACTTCATTTAACATCAGTTCATGTAAGTCTCTCCAGGACTTTCTGAAATTATTCTTCCGCTCTCTTTTTAATAGACATTTGCAAGTCTTCTATAGATAGATATACTTTGTAGATTCATGGCTAGGGAAGCAACTAAAGGAGATAGACAATGTGTTTGTTTGTGTGTGTGTGTGTGTGTGTGTGTACGTATTTGGTTTTTCTTATTTACATAGTATATACTTTTGAGGCTATTTGTAGTCTACATTGAGACTGACTGATTTCTAGATCCCTAGACCTCAGGAACAGGTCAGGGGAAATGATAGTGAACAAAGATTAAGGACTAGGAACAAAATACACTTAAGCTCCTTCAGGGCAAGAACTGTTTCCTTTTGTTCTTCTGGCCCTATGCTTACAGGATAGCACCTGGAACAAAGTAGATGCTTTAACATTTATTATTGAATTGAATAGGGTTCCACTTGATTCATAGAAATGTATTATGAAGTAGTTGAGCTTTTCTTGTGGTTTCTAAAGTGGCCTTTAAGAAATTGTGACATGTAATTATAACATGTCTGAGACCCTCACAATTGCTGCAGTATTGCTGGGCAACAACTGAGCAATTGTAGGGAAAACAAATAACAAAAGATAAGATAAAATCACTCAGGAATTGAAAATGTTTCCTGTTGCTAACAGTTTATAAATCAGTGATGTTAAAAATGCTGTTGGGATTAGGAAAATACATTTTGCATTAATAACTGGAGCAGTAGTGTGAGAGATTTGTAGTAGTTTAAAATCTCTGTATTATGTTGGTGAACTTTAAAATTTTTAGTTTAGTAGCTTGACTGCCAAATAGGGAGGTGGCCTAGAAATGCCAATTGATACTCAGTGATATTTCTGTCCTTAACACCTTCCCTGGTAACCTAGAAACCAATCATACAGCTTCTAGGACGTCCCCAAATAGCCTCCTAATCACTTCACTTTGATGTCATATCTGCTTTTGTTATCTAAGATTCAAAATACCCTTCCTTGCTCAGTTCAAAGAAGTTTTCTATCTGAAATAAGATGTGCAGCAGTTTAAGAGCTAATAAAATCCAACTGTTCAAAAGTGTTCTACAAAATATTTTAGATTCTTATTTCCTTTGGATTTTGATAAGGGAAAGAAATAGGACACCATTGTGGGGCAATGATTGATGGAAGAGCTTGCCTTAATGGCTGGAACATATGAGTTCAAGTCTTAAATGTAATACATAGTGTCTATGTAAAGGCAGGGAAATCATGTAACTTTTCCATGCTCTAGACAATTGTCTAAAATTAGATACTTTAGTGGAGAGAGCACTGGCCCTAGAGTCAGGAGGACCTGAATTCAAATCCAGCCTCAGATACTTAATACTTATGACCTGGGGCAAGTCACTTAATCCCAGTTGCCTCACAAAAACAAAGAAATTCAACTTGAGAGAAGGTGCCAACCTACATGGTAAAGCTTGGTTTCCTGTATCAGTCCTCCTTGAAATGAATTTAGTGCATCATTCTTTTATTTTAATATTTTATTTTTTCCCAATTACCTGCAAAAACAATTTTGAACATTTAAAAAAAAAAAGCTTTGAATTCCAAAATCTATTCCTCCTTCCTTCTTTCTCCCCTTCCCACCATGATAAGCAAACTGATATAGGATATATGTATGCAATCACACACAATATTTTCATATTAGTCATTTTATGGAGGAGGACTAAAACAAAAAAAAAAATGTGAAAGAAGAAAGGGAGGGAAGGAAGGGAAAGAAGAAAAGGAAGAGAGAAAGGAAAAAGGAGAGGGAAGTAAGGAAAAGAAAGAAGGAAGGAAGTGAGAAAAACAGTTTTTGATCCAGAGATCAAGGTATCTCAGATGGTCTTTGGACATGATCCAGTCTAATTTCGTTATTTTATAGTTATGGAAGTATAGTTATTTCCACAAGGTTGCACAGTGAGTTAGTAGCAGAGTTGGAAAAGTAATTCAAGTTCTTTGATGAATGTCTTTTCTATGTACTTTTAACCTTTCCTGTTTTTTACAAATACATCCTGGTCGCTTTCAGTACAGTTCCTAATCAGATGTTGCATCTGACACCAAAATGGTTGGATTTATGAATTCCCTTGACCTGGACTCTTATTTTTGAATACATGCACAAAACCTTAGTGAAAGGCATTAAACTGGTGATAGTGTGGAATGATCACTTTCAGCCAGTTAAATATAAACTTTCTCCAGCCCTAATTACGCTTCTTTTTGAAATAGCTCTTTGTTCATTTCATATAAACAAATTTATGAATTTCAGCAATGACACGCCCCCCCCCCCCCAACTTTAAGCCCGCAAAATCCTGTCACTCTAGTCTATGGTAAATACTAGGTGTGGGTATTAACTCCCCCAGAATAATGGACAGGAAATAATGTGATTACTTTCAGTTAAATTCAAGATGCTAATCTTGAAGTTTAGAGGACAAAGAGAAAAAGAAATGTTATTTTCCTTGATTGTCTAGACTTGCATATAAGATTGAGTGTTTCTTGGCATGAGGGTTGGAAAACCCAAATACAAATTCTGACTGGACAGGCTTCAAGATCACTGGGAAGTCTCACCCTCTTTTGGCCATTGTTTCCTCATCTGTAAAATGGGAATATGAGGCCTTTCTTATCTTCTAGGCTTTTGGGCACCAATGGGATAATTATGTAAAACATGATATAAATGACTTGTTCTTATCTAATGTCTGCTAGTGGTGTTTTCAACTATTCTAGTAGGACTTTTTATCCATTCTGTACACAAATATACTAAGAAAAACAAGCCTTTACCATCTAGTTACTTCCAGAAACCAAACACATGATTTATTTTTGTTGGATTTTGATGGTTTTTCAAAATGTCTATTTTGACAGACTGTTAAAGGTTCTTAGAAATGTTTTTCCACAGAGCTTCACTGCCTGCATACATTTTTTTTTTTAAGAAATTAAATCCCAAGAGACCTTTTTAAGTTTAGCCTTTCAACTTTGGGGCAAGATTTAGTATGAATCTTCTATGTTTCAAGTACTTGGAAAGATCTATGACTGTTTTTATTTCATCAATATTGGTAATCCTTCCCCTGATAAAAATGACAGGTCCCTTCTCATTTGGTTAAATATTTTCATGTCTTTGTAATCAAAATAAATCCATCATCTTGTGACCAATTTTCCAGTGGTGAGACTTTCTCTGAATTTAGTCAGGCTCATGTTTAGACTATTCACATATAAAATTGATCTCTCCATATTCTTTTCAGGTTTGATAAAAGTCAGTCAATTATCCAACATTTATTAAATGCTTACCATATGCCAACCATTAAATTAGGTGCTGGAAATAAATAATAATAGTTATGATGATAACAATAATAACTACTAGTATTTATATAGTGTTTTAAGGTTTTGCAATGTATTTTGTAAATATTATGTCATATTATCCTCACATTTCTGAGAGATAGGTGCTGAGAGGAAGTCCCTGTTTTATAAATGAGAAAATTAAGACAGAGGTCTTATCCATAACCATATTACTACTAAGTATTTGGGACTGGATTTGAACTTGGGAGAGCCAGCATTCTATCTATTGCACTAATTACTTCTTCCTCGAGGAGTTTCTATGTCCTCTTAAGAGGAAAAGAAAAAATAAATTGGAGAACTACTTGTCTGTGTAGTGATGTAATCTATCAAAACCTTTACTCCACTGGTCTAACCTTCAAGAATCAGAGTGACTTCCCTAAAGGTAGGTCACAGTGGATAAGGGTTTTAATCAACCATGAAATTTTAATGGCCTCAGTCTAAATTCAGTCATGTTCACCATAATCCAGAGTGAATGACAGATTCCATTTCAATGATAGAGAAAACAAATCTCTGAGAATCTGTATTTCAAATCAGAGGCAACCAAGGGACAGATATATCCTTAGCCACATGGAGAATTTATTTAGAATCATTAAGGCAAATGAAAATCAAGACTTTTAGTGAAGGAAATGGAAAGAAAGAAAAAATAGTTTCAGTGACTACTTTTCTGTGTATTGTAATAGAATTTCGTTCTTATATATAGATTGAAGTAGATAAAGATGCTATATTATAGCACCAAATGATAAGATCGATATAATCACTGATATTTGGGTTTGGTCATGTGAAAAATTCACAATGGCTAATCTCTTTGGCAAAAATAGGCTTATTTAGGAGAAATTACAGACAAAATGAGAAGATACAATAGACACCAGGCGTGGTAAATATGAGAGTTGGGGGAGCATATAGTTAGCAAATAAAGGGGGTTTAATAATCCTTAGTGGAACCAGAAGAAAAGAAATAATCCATGAGATGGGAGTATAATACTGACTGGCACCCTAAATCATAAAAGGGATTTACTACCCTAAAAGAGTTAGTTATAAGAAGGAGAAAGATACTATGAAATATAGTGGAAGGGTAAGGGGAAAGACAACACAAGACAAAATTTAACTTCAGGAGTTTGACATTACTTGGATTTCTGACTAGACACAGCAAGATGGGGCTACCCATAACTTCCATAAAAGGTGGGAGTATAAGGTAAATTGATACCTGTCAGGTCTGTCCTTCCCAGGTTGCCTCAAAGAATAATTTTATCAGGTCTTCAGTCTCTCTCTGCCAACTCCACCTAGTTACTCAGAAGCTCATCAAAGGTACCTTTAAGTACATGAAATTTAGTAATTCTCTCATAGAGTATAACTTTGAAAAGAATATGTCTTTTGAAACATGGAATTGTGATGTGATAGAGGATTATTGGTACCAAGTTGGAAGCTGAGAAGTCTAGACTCAAATCTCTGATGTGGTTAATCTCCTCAAATATAAAGCAATAATAACTAACTCATAGACTAATAACTAGCTTATAGACTATATGCTTCCTGTACATTAATAATGTATCATAGTTAAAAAGCAATTTCCTCATAGCAGTCCTGAAAAATCAAAGTGCTTATATACTTACTCTTATTTTGAATATGGCAAAACTCAGCATCATTAAGGTTATATGCTTTGGACATGGTCACATATCCAGTAATTACACTGATAATGATGGCACCAACATGTATATACCATTATAAAGTACTCAAAATTCTATACATTATCTCATTTGATTTTCAGTGACTCTATGAGGTAGGTGTAACTATAATCCTTATAATAAAGGTCCAGGAGAAAAGATTCTCGCCACCAAAGTTTGCTGCATTGTCAAATAGTTCAGGATCCGAAATGAATATATATATATATATATATTTTTTATCAGTGGAAAGTATATTTTAAAAGTTAGATTACTGTTAATTTTGCTGCTTTACCCAAGTCACAGGATCTTGCTTCTGACTTAAAGTTGAAATATTTTTAATATGTTGTCTCCTCCAAAGGAAATAGGTCCTCAATAATGAGGGATATCTAGTTTTTTTTTTTTTTTTTTTTAATTTGTAGCACTTAACATAGTGCTTTATACATAGGAAGTACCTAATGAATTATTTTTCATTTATTCATAAAGAGTCATAAATAAATGATAATTAATAAGAATAAATATTCGCTCAATCATAGATGAGGAATGTAAAGATAAGACTCAGTAATCTACCTAGAATCACACAATTTAAGTCAGAATTTGAAGTCAGGTTTTTCTGACCTCAACTCAATTGGTGTCTTCACTATACCCTAAATATAAACACAGAAATCTTAACTCCAAGGCCATTGCTATACTGAGTATTTTAAATATATAAATATCTGAATGCTTTTTAATATAACTACCAAGTACTGATCAATTAAAAGGTGAATTTAAGTATACCTTTCAAGAGAGTTTACTACACAAATATGATCAAACATGTCTCCATGGGGCAGAAGGTATAAGAATAAGGAGATATAATAGAGAAAGTCCTAGGCCTGGACCTCAGGTATATGAAGTTCAAGGCTCCATATAATCTACCCTGAGCAAGTCACTTAATCTCTGTCTACCTCAGTTTTCTCAACTAAAAAGTGAGGACAATAATAATAGTATCTGTCTCTCAATATTGTTGTGAAGGTCAAATGATATAATTTTTGTGAACTGATTAGCACATAATAAGTCCTTGATAAATGTATGTTCCTTTCCTCCCCTAGTCATGTAGTAGGGAATATAGTTAAATTACAAGTCATAAAAGTTATTTTTAAAAAAAATAAAAATTTGCCTTGAAAGAATGGGAAAAAAAAAAAAAACTTTATTCAGAGCTTCATGTTTTTTCCTCTTACATAATTTCTTCTAATATATATTTATGTAACCATAAAGTGAAACAAGAAAAAAATCAATAGGCCAAATGTCCCTAAATGTCAGATTGTTTCCAATTGCTAGTGAAAGATCATAGAATTTAAAGGTGGAAAGGATCTTAGAAATATAGATTAAAACACCCTTTTTACAGGCAAAGAAACTGAGGATCAAAGAGTTTAAGTGCCTTGTTTGAGATTTCTTTGGTGAAATCACAAATCCAAGATTTGAACTTGAATAAACAATATCAATTTTGATTTGGGTTTTTGTTTGTTTGTTTTTTGATCAGTTTACCCCTGTGTACATCAGGGAGCTTGGTGTATCCATATCCTGAATTTTGCTTTATTTTTATTTTTTCAGGAAATGTTTCCAAATACATTTTCTTGATGCTTTTTGTTTTCATACCACAATTCTTTTTCATCATCTTCAAAATTGAACTTTCCTCTGGGATAAAAAAAAAATCAAATAAAAACATTAAATATAGAAACCTTGCCTGATAACACATAATAGACATTCTGTTCCCAACAGTCCTCCATTTCCCTATATTAGAAGGAAGTGTATTTCATCCCCTCTTTTCTAGACTCTTTATTTATTTTTCCACAATTCAGAATTCAATTTCCTCATGATTATTTATATTATTTCAGTCATTTAATATATTGTCCTCCTGGTTCCACTTATTTTGCTGTGCATTATTTTTACAAATTTCCCCATGTTTTGGGGAATTCTTCATATTTATAAATTCTTACTATACAATAATATTCTACTTCATTCATGTAATATTTTTAAAATTTTATTTTATGTTTGCCCTTCCCTAATCAATGGGCATCAGCTTTGTTTCTTTCTTTATCTATCACTTAGAGTTTTTGCCATGATTATTTGAGTATGTATTAGATCTTTACTTCTGTCTTCATCTTTCTTGGTATAAATAATTAGTTGTGGAATTGCTGACTCAAAGAGTATGAACCATTAAGTCCCTTTTCTTACCTAATGTTAAATTAATATCCAGAATGATGATGTCTTTCCATTTTCAATAGGATATGAATAACTCTGTCTTCTCACAGTCCTTTCAACATTGACTGTTTCTGTATTTTTTCATCTTTGATGATGTTTGGAAATTTTTTTTTAATGCCCAGTGACATATTAGACAATTTTATATTATTAAAACAGCCCTTGGAAAAGATTGGAGGAGAAACTGAAGGAAGTATACTTTTAGAATTCAGATAACTATGTAAAACACAACACTTGTAAAGGGGGAAAAAAGGAAAAGCAAAAAGCCATGTTAAAGCAACCCTTTTGTATTCATTAATGGTATTAGAGAGGAAAATATAATCTGTTTTCTATTTGTGAATTTCCTCTGAGAATTGTTTTCCATGAACCATCATGGCCTTTCTAGTTTGTCCTTTTCCAGATCGTTTGAATCTGAGTGACCTCTCTCTCTCTCTCTCTCTCTCTCTCAAGGACAGCTGGAGGGAATAGGGTACTTCCTTTAGAACTCATGGCTACTGATTCCAAACAGCAGCAGAATACTACTTTCAGAGCTTAAATTAGCTTTCTTTAGTATCATATCTCAAAGCCTGAGGCTGCAGCATTGATTACCTTGAAGTGTTTTATTTGATTACTTTACACTTTCATTGATTTTCTCACTAATGTGACTGGAGTAGGGATTTTTTCTTTTCCTCATTTGTCTTCAGAAAGGCGACCTGGGCTGGCAGCACCTCATAGACCATGTGTCCTAATTCTAAACCATCCCTCATGGCCATCATATGAACAAGCAGCTGGTATAAATGAGGGACCAGTCATTCCTACCAATTGTTGGCCAACTGTCATATGTAAGAGCAAGCCAGCCTAATGGAAGCAGCAACCTATTACAGGGGGTCATAAGAAGCAGCCTGTGTCATCCACATATCACCACTACCACTGTCCCTCAGTCACCACCATTTCCCCTCAGAATCTAACAAAGAACACCCAAACCCCGGAGTACAAGAGCCTTGGAAATAATAGTTCGTCCAGCCTAATAGTTCTAGGCAATTCCTGTGGGGGTGTAGCCTTGCAACTATTACTGCAGGTGCTACAACTACAGAAACTGAAAACCCATAAAAGAAAGTTCTTGCCACTAGAGTACTTGATACCAATCAAGTTGATCTACATCAGAAATTGATGTGATTTTCCCATATGATTTGCAGCTGAAATCTTCCCAGAATACCTTATTTTTTCTATTTATATCCCCAGCATTTAACAGCATGCTTCATATATAGTAAGCATTTATTAAATTCTTTGTTAATTATTCACATATTAATGTTTATAATAACTGTCCAATCCAGAATTTAAGAAAACATATTCATAATCATAACCAATGTTTATTTGGCACTTACCATTTGCCAAGTGTTGTGCTAAATGCTTTACAAATGCAATCTCATTTTATAAAGATTCAGTTGTAGAAATAATCGTTTTACCTATCTAATGTTTTTTTAAGAATTTGTGTTTTTTTGGGAAATGAAAACAAGGTCCATTTACTATAGTTGAATGAGACCAGAGTCCTTAGACTTGAGCCACAATATAAAAATCAATTTGTATTTACTTAAAATTTGAGTTGCCTTTTCTAGGATTGGATATGTAAATAGTTTGAATTGAGTTATATATATTGGGCAAAGAATATTTAAATAGTTCCTTCTTTATTTTTTGCTGAGGAAATTAGAGTTAAGTGAATTGCCCAGGGTCACACAGCCAAGAAATATGAAGTATCTGAGGCCAAATTTGAACTCCGGTCCTCCTGACTTCAGGGCTTGTACTCTATTCACCACGCCAACTAGCTACCCCAATAGTTCCTTCTTCTAACTATTATATAATCATGTTGACTGTAGATTATTTCTGTTCCCTGTCTTCTAAAAAAAAATACCATATTTCTATTTTATCTCCTATTTTTGAAATTGAATTAATATATCATTTTACTATTTCCTCATAGATGGAAAAATTTAAAAATTTAAGTGAGTTTTAATTTCTTAAATAAAATTTGGTAAATTAAAAATATAAGGTTATATCATTTGATCCTCACAGCTACTTTGCAGATTAAGTGCTATTATTATCCCCATTTTATAGATAAGAAAATTGAGGCAAACAGAGGTAAAGTAACTTGCCCAAAGTCATACAGATAGGAGGTATCTGAAGCAAGCAGAAAACATTTCAAACCACAATTAAAATTTTGTTTTAATGTCAGAGAGTTTTAAGATATTATCACCCTGAGTGTTCTTGACTTTTATGCAATATGTCAATTTTCATACCTACACTGATGTTTTACATTGTTCATCCCCCACATTACAGAGAGGTTGTATGTCAGCCAAGATGTTGTATTGCCATCCAGTTTTTTGGTATTCCCCAAATATCACTCACTCTTTTTCAAACACACACACACACACACACACACACACACGCAAAACTCTCATACACATGGAAAGGTATTTGCTCCTTCCCTAAGAGAGGGCTTTTAGTAATGATTTAAATTAAATCTCATTAAATTAAAACATTTCCCTCTTTATTCTTTCATTGGTTCTTTCACCATAATTTAATCCACATAAGAATTGATTATTTTAAGTTATATAGTTGGCCAGACACAGGCCAAATATTAGCTACCTATATTATAGCAAATAGGCTATATTTAGTGGCTCTGTTTCATATTCTAGGAAGAATGGCAAATTAGATCAACTTGGTCTTTTGTGCCTTCTGAACTCTTCCTAAAAGACTCTAAATTACCAACACAATCTTTTCCCACTGGGTGCTGCTTTCTCTCCTGGTGTCCATCCAGGAAATACCTCATATTCCAAAATTAGCCTCCTCTTATTTCCATTAAATCTCTCCAAATTTTATAAGATATATCAGTTTAATGTCAGGATGAAAACAATCTGACTACTTCTGCTTCTCTTTCCCTACTCACTGCTCTTACTAACAATCCCAGCCACCTATTATCCTATTTAATAGATGCCTAATGAATGTTTGTTGAATGAATCAGTTGAATGAATATATAAAGTAATATATAATTTAGTATCAAGGCTCCCTTCCTCCTGGGTGAGTATTTGTATTTTAAAAGAACAGCACACTTCTTCACTCCCACTATCTACTTGACTGATTGTATAGAAGTAAAAACTTTGAGCTGGGGGGTGGGGATAGTGAAGCAATAAAAGGTTTTTTCCACTTAGAAAACTGGATTCAGAACTCTCAGACTCAGGAAGAAAAAAGAGTTTGTCCTCTTAAAAAAGGATGGTTTATCAAATCAATAGGAAAGTATTGTTTTTAATTTATCTCTGTGACTGCCTTCGGAGGAAATCCAGTTTAAGTCTGTATTGTCTAAGGCTAAAAAACGATTATAAATTGGATTCCCTCTGAAGGGAGGCTTTTTCATAGAGTCACACAGATAGTATGTCAGAAGTTAACTTGTATCTACTTCCCACATTGACTTTTAACAATCAGGTTAATTTGTAATTAAGCTTACAGCTTTGAATATATATAATAAGAACCTTCAGGTCTTAAAAAAAAAAATGTACATTCTTGCTAATAGTCCATTAATGTTGTTATTTTCAATATAATAGAGATTGTATGTTCATTTCCATTTATGTAATTTGATTGCTGAGTAAGGGCTTAAGAATGTGTTTAGAGTACAAATGTGACCTTAAAAGTAAATTGTAAAACAAATATTTACCCTTTGAAATATCCTTAGATTATGTACTAGTTGGGAATATTGGTTTTAAAAATATAGGAGAAATCCCCTAATTTAATTAGAACATCTTGGGATTTGGCAAAACTGGAATCTGAGATTTTGTATTAAATAAATAAATCAAATAACAATAAAAAAAAAAAAAAAAAAAAAAAAAAAAAAAAAAAAAAAGAAAACCCCAGATAGAGGAGTCAGACATAACTGAAAAACAACTTGAGAGAGTGTCTGGTAATATGTGTCTTATTCTGAATCAGATTTAGATTTTGAACTTCAAGAATGAGAGGCACCATTTTTAAAATATTTTCCCCCAACTATGCTCAAAAAAAAAAAACAACCAAATTTTTTTTTACATTTATTTTTAAAATTTTTGAGATCTAGATTCTCTTCTTCATATTATCCACAATTAAGAAACCACATGTGAAGTTATGCAAAACATTTCTATAAATGTCAAGTTGTGAAAGAAAATATAGATCTCCCATCTTAATGAAAATAAAAACTATCAAGAAAAATTAAGCTTAACAAA
The DNA here is from genome assembly GCF_902635505.1 of Sarcophilus harrisii. Classification (NCBI taxonomy): domain Eukaryota; kingdom Metazoa; phylum Chordata; class Mammalia; order Dasyuromorphia; family Dasyuridae; genus Sarcophilus; species Sarcophilus harrisii. The sequence continues at coordinate 148,763,167 of NC_045426.1, read as the reverse complement.
AATAGAGAGAGAATGTTTCAATATACGTGCACATGCAAAAAGTTCCTTTTCTGGGTATGGATAGAATTTTTCATCATAAATCCTTTAGAGTAATCATGGATGATTTTATTACTGAGAATAGCAAAGTCATTCACAGCTGGTCATCCCAGAACATTGCTATTATTTTATATATAGTACATTTCACTTTGTTTGAGTTCATGGAGGATTTTCCAGGTGTTTGTTTGTTTGTTTGTTTTTCCTGAAAGCCTCCTGCTCATCATTGTATCTGGGATTTTCTTGGCAAAAATAATGAAATGGTTTGCCTTTTCCTTTTCCAGCTCATTTTAAGATGAAGATACAGAGGCAAATAGATGATGCTATCTAAAAGGCAAAGAAGAGGTGATTTTAAAAGGATACTATGGTATAGTAACAATAACATTGAATTTTGAAGCTTTAGGACTTGGTACAAATCCCAGTGGAGTTTACTTTAGGATCACCTGCCTTCTCTGAGACTGTTTCCGAATCTGTTAGATGGATGCACTAGATAACTTCTCAGGTTTCTTTCAGCTCTTATATTCTGTAGTTTAGTTAGAAGTGATGACAGGTTTGCACTGAGGCAGTTTAGATGGCTTTGGACATGCTTTAAAAAAAATGACTGGCCATGATTAAGGGTAAAGTCTGGCACTGTGAAACAGTTTTTCTTTGTAAAAAATGAATTGACTTATGTTAGGACCAGGATTCTAGTTCTGGCTTCATTGGCACTTTGCTCCAACACAAAGAAGAGAGAAGGGAAAAGTGGCAACATTATAATCTTTGTGCTAGGTACAGAGAGTGAAAATATATATATATATAACTATGTGAACCAGGGTGGAAAACGGATTTAATCCTGGAGATTTCAAGGTAAGAACATTACAACAATAGGCTCAGTACTAAAACTAGCTCTTGGAAAATGTGGCAAGTTATTTTGCTATTCTGGGTCTCTTGTTCTTCAATAGCCAACAACCACTCTTAGAGCTGATAAAAAAAATTCATCTAGTCTATCCTTTTATAATAAAGATGAAGAATACTAAACCTCACAGAGGTCAAGTTAGTCCACTTGACCAAGATCAGATAATTATTAAAAAAATTGAATACCAAACTTCTGAATTCAAGTCCCATATTCCTTCCTCTCCATGGTAAGGACATGGATTGAGAACAGAAAAGATTCATAAAAGATCAGCTATTGCAGAATATTATTCCAGCTATTAGAATATAATCATTCTAGTGAGAAGAAATTAATACTTCCAGAATGTGGAGTAAAGGATATCAAATTAAAAAAAAAAAAGTTAAATCACTTGTCCCAACTCACACAGGTAATCAATCAAAGTCAAAAACTGAACATAGGTCTTCTGATGCTAAATTCAAAAAGATTACCACAATGCCTCTCTAATCATGTACCTATGTTTTCTCAAAGGGATGTGATGGAGATCATAAACAATAATAAGAGGATACATATTAGTATTTAAAAAAAAAAAAAGCCCTGTAGGAGAAATCAATAATGTTTAATTAATCTGGCAAAAAAATGACACATAATGGGGGATTGGACATACCATTACTATCTCTCATACATAAAATTAACATTTAAAGTCTGTATAAATGATTTTTAACAATCTTTCTCAAAAAAAAAAGGATTTCTTTTAAATGTTGAATCACTTGCTTGGTCAATCCACTAGATTACTGCAATTATTAATTGGCTATTGAGAACCACCCCCCAGAATGCAGTGAAAGTAAAGTCAGCTTATTATATACATGTATGAAGTTATTTTGGAGGCAATTGGGAAAAATATTTAAGTGAACAAATACTTCCTTTTCCTGATTACTGTGACCTGAAAATTGTCTAACAATATAATAAGATGTTTCAAAATGCAATAATTCAAGTGGGTAAATTCACATGAGTATAAAGATGATTGATGTCAAATTCCTTCCCTCTTTCCTTCTCTTTCCCCTTCTCTCCTTTCCTTCCTTCCTCCCCTTTCTTCTCTCCTCTTCTTTTCTTTTCTCTTTTCTTTTTTCTTCTCTTCTCTTCTCTTCTCTTCTCTTCTCTTCTCTTCTCTTCTCTTCTCTTCTCTTCTCTTCTCTTCTCTTCTCTTCTATCTCTCTCTCTGTGTCTCTGTGTGTGTGTCTCTCTCTCTCTCTCTCTCTTCTTCTTTCAAGCACCAAAACTCTCTCTTAAAAAGCTTGTATTCTATTGAAGGAAAACATCTATATACCTTGCCCTCATAAGCACCCCCAAAACACTTTTAAAATGTTTTTAAAAATCATTTCTGAGGTGAGGTTGGCCACTAGCAGCAATGGGAACCAGAAAAGGCCTTACTGATGTAAGATGTCACTTGAGCTGAAATCTTAAAGAAAACTCAGATTCTAAGAGACAAAAGGGAGAATTCCTTTGAAAAGAGCATTTAATAGAGAAAAAGTTGAGAAGGAAAGATTCTTTAATGCTGGATATCTGAAAAATTAAGGTAAAATATCAGAGAAAGAGAAAACAGAAACAGAAAAGGAACATTTAGCCTTCCAAAAACCAAGAATACCTACTTCACATTTTTGCCTAGGAGCTGTGGAAAGAGTAGAATTTCACTTACGAAGGGAAAGTTGACTTCAATGAAATATTTCAGTCCTATGCCAGATTAGTTTAAATGCTGTCTCCTGAGGAAAATCAAAAGCTCTAGAATTACTTGTCTAGCTCACAGACAGGAAAGCTTTTTGGCCTTGCCTTATGTCACTTAGTGGGTCCCCTTGCCCTTTTGTTTCTCAGTTACGATGCTAGGCATATTCACTGCTCACTAATTATTTATGTTTCTTTTTTGTTAATTAATGGGAAAAGCATATTAAAAATAGGGCTTCTGGTTTTTATCCAGGATATTTACTCATAACAGCAACAGCTTTTAGAAAAACACAATGTTTGCTAATCACAGGACCATGAATTATATAAAGAACAGTTCATTGATCTAAATAGATGGAGCATTTTGTTTGTTTTTCTCACTGGAAGTTTCCTAACCTCCTCCCTATTACCTACCCCACTAGAAAAAAAAATGGTAGTAAATCTGATAATGACTATTACTTTTTATATATATATTTTAAAAATTACTAATGTCTTTGTTTCTGCATAACTTCCTTTTACTAGCATATCTCCCCCCACAACCTTTTCCAAGAGACATCCTTAAAATAAAATAAAAAAGGAAGAGAAAGAAAAAAATCTACAAAATTACTCAAATATCAGGTATTTCTGCTAGCATATGTAGTATTTCACATGCATAATTCTCTACTCTGCAAAGAAAGGAGCAAGGTATATATTCCTAATTCTTCTTTGGGACCCAACTTGGTCATTATAATTCAGTTCACTTGAGTACAATATCATTCCCCGCCTTGCCTCCCTTGCCAAAAAAAAAGGAAAAAAAAAAAAAGAAGAAAAAAAAGTATCTAGGGGACTTCACCATCAACTGCTTTCTGATGATTTTATAATCACTTTAAAAATTGGGGTCTGATTTTTATCCCTGGAAAAACTAAGTGGATTAAGAATACTTATTATTTAGGCTATCACAAACATTTGAACAAACTGAAGAATCAGATTCCCTACTTCAAACAGACACTGTAAATGGATAATGAGGAGGCCCTAACAGAAGTTGGCTAGTGGGTTAGATTGCTGTTGTGTCTTTAATGACCCTAAACTTCTCCCTAATGCAAAGACTCATCTTTTTATGCATCATATGTAGGGTTCTGTTATGAAATGTCTCAATCTTTGAGGAATTAAGTCTGAGAGTTACTTAAAAGGTAGTGAAAAAATTCATGGTGGGTGTGAGTAAGTTCTAATTCATTTGCAACTAAGAATTGTGCTAGGAAAAACAACCCCATGAGGGACGTGAATGACTGAAAAAGGAGAGCCAGTTATATCAAGATGGTGAGAGTTAACTGATAGATTTCACTGCTATCTACAAAATGTCAAGAGGACCAGAAGGACTTCAGAACATTGGATGTAGGATTTACACAGGAATATCTTTTTGCTGTCTCTTTGGTCTGTTCACAATAGGGAGGTCTTGGTCCCTTGAGGTATTCAAGTAGTCTGCTTAGTAAGATGGCAAATATGTTTTCCAAAGATTTTTAACAATGAGAGTTTAAATAAAAGAAAAATGATTTAATTTAATTAATAAGAAAATTTCAATATTTTCAAATATTTTGCTTCAAGCAGTCCAGGATTATTGTGCATATTTACTGACAGACAACTTACTATGTGGAGGGCTTTTACTTTAGTTTTGTTTCCCTATTATGGGTTCTAGCATGATTTCAGAGGAAGTTGAGTCAAAGATGCAGATGAAAATTGGCTTAAAGCAGTTTGCTTGACATAGCAGAATTTGAATTGGAATAGAAAACTCAGATATGGTTTTCTTTTGGTCCAGAAGAGGTAATTCAAATAATATAGACTTTTTTTTCACTCAACTCTCTTTTAGTCTAGAAAAAAGCACTGAATTGGTAAATCAATTCTCTTTCATATATATTAACATTAAAAACTAATAACAATTTCCAAAGTTGACTTAACAGAGAGGTTCCATGATCAACAACCCCATAGATGAAAGACAAAAGATATTATCCAAAGCAAAAGTAGGAATGTTAGTTGTCATTTGGACATATATTTTCATTCTGGATTTTTTCAGGCATAGAGTAGTTCACGTAAAAAAAGTAACATTTAAAAGCTGAAAGAAGAACTAGAAACTATGGAACAATCTCATATTATGGAAATCCATTATTATTTACAGACTTGAATATTGACTTTACTACTTATTAACAATGTAACATTGGGCAAATCATTTAGCCTCTCTCATGTAGTTTCTCTAGGACTCAATTTCCTGAGTAGTGCAGAGAGAAAAGAGAAGACACAAATCTATGTGGCTCTCCCCCAATTAGTACAACTTGGATGAAGAACCAAAAAAGAAGGTTTAGAAGCACTCCAGATATTCAGGAGAACCATAAGAGAGCAGTGTCATTAAAGCTTAGAAAGAAGAGAGTTTCAGGGGGAAAGAAGGTGACTGGCAATGTCAAAGGCTGCCCAGAGGCCAAGAAGCTGCCTAATACTGAAGAATTATAATGAACATTCTGGATCTTGAGAAAAGTAGAAATGGAAAATCATACACTTTCAGAAATGGCCATTGTATTGGATGGCTCTGCTTAAATGTTTTCTTTCATTACTAAGATAGATTTCATTAAAGATGGGTGTGCAGGTAAAAGGATATGACAATTTTATTAAAACAAAAGATAGAATATTTTTTAGAAGAACGTTTTAATTTCTATTGTCCTATGACAGGGAAGATAAATTCACTACTATCTCAACCTATTTCCTGCCCAAAACACATACATAATAGTAAGAGTCCCCAAGCCAGTCTGCATGAACTAGGTAACTGCTGGAGACTTTTATATTCTGTGATTATGATTTGAATATTATTTAGTTTTCTTCATTGCTTATACTATAATTCCTTGTTAGTACAGACAGTTCAGTTGGCCATATGTTATACTACTCAGCTTCTGCTCATGTTCTAAATATTACTTGCCACAGTTCAGTACATCAAAGCATCTGTGATGTCAGTGATGCTGATATATTATCCAGTAATGTTGTATGCAACTCATTCATGTCTTATTATCCTTATGTCAGGTAAATGAAATTCTTTGGAAACTAATCCTAAACCTTTCCTTTTCCAATCCTATTATAACCTAAGAAAACTATCCCTGATGACTAACCTTCTAGTGACAATCAATCTCTGTCAGGTCAGTTATGTGGGACCTTATACAGTCTCTCTCGCAAACTCCTGCACCAAGATAGGAGGATCTACCAGAACTTATGTTTCACTAGCAAGAATGATGGTTGATCCATAAGTCACAATGAAGCAGCAGAGTAGAGACTATAATAGAATTTTCATAATGCTCCTATATTTGGATAGTACTACATTTTAAAACATTCTAGCATACATTATCTACAAAACTGAAAAAAGAAAAGAAGACCGCTGAACCATTTTTAAAGCATATAAAAAGAAGCACAATTTTGAAAGTAATATGTTTATTATATATTATTTATCATAATTATATGTTCATTATATAATTTATTACATTCTATTTAATGTAAAATATATTCTATAGTTTATCATATATCTATTATAAAAGTATTTGGAGTTTGGAAGAAATTCATGGTCCTATATGCAATTTCCTTTTAGTAAATCTATTGTATGTAGAGAAATGCTCATAATTTTTTTTTGTTGTTGTTAAGGTCAGAATTTTTTTTAAAAGTTCAAAAACTCACTTTGTCTCCTCTGGGCTTCACACCAACTAGATGAAATAGATAGGACATCATTATTATATCCACTTGACAGATGAGGAAATTGAAATCCAGGGAAGTGAATGCTTTTACCAAGGTCACAGTGGAAACACAGTGGAAATAATGACAAAGCCAGGCTAGAACCTGGATCTCTTGCCTTCCAAGCTAGTCCTCTGTTTATTCTATTCCCATTATCCTCTTTCTTTCCCTAGGAATCCTGAAAGTAAGGAGGGTTGGGGGGAGTAGTAAGAAGCAAAAAAAATAAAAATAAAAAAAAAATTGATGCAATTGAAGAGGTCATTTTTGTTTTAAAATGCGCCTGACTAAAGCAAAAGGCGAAAATGTGTTACATTAACAGTGGGTTTCATTAAGTCAGCCCACACTGGGCCAAGTTCCAGCTCATTAATCTTCAGTTTCTCATTTCTCTGCCCACCTGACGTGATCTTCTTTGATAGAGTAAGCCTCAAGTGCACTTGTGACTTGTGCCTCAAGGCTTTTTTTTTAGCAGTTCATTTGCACTTCTTCCCCACACTTTCCTTTTGCTCTGCTCTAGGGGCTGCCTAGCTAATTATTGACCCAGTCAAGGCAGCACAAAGAGGACAGAGACAGCTAAAAATGGCACGTCCATAAGTTGGACACGTGAGGTAGTTTTAATTTTTAGAAGGCACATGTACACTAACAACTGAGTTAAGGGTCCATTTTTTTACTGTGTGGGCTTTTTTTTTTTTTTTTTTTTTTTTTGGTATTAACTATTTTCTTTTTTTTTTCCTCGAATTTTTTTTTTTTAATTAAAGCTTTTTATTTTTCAAAATAGTGGACAATTCTTCAACATTAGCCTTTGCAAAACCCTGTGTTCCAATTCCCCCTTCTCTCTTCCCCCACACCCGCCCCTAGATGGCAAATAGTCCAATATATGTTAAACATGGTAGAGATATATGTTAAATCCAATATATGTATACATATTTATACAACTATCATGCATCACAAGAAAAAAAAAAGAAGCAAAATAAAATGCAAACAAACAACAACAAAAAGAGTGAAAATGCTATATTGTGAACCACACTCAGTTCCCAAGGTCCTCTCTCTGGGTATAGATAGCTCTCTTCATCAGTGAACACTTGGAACTAGTTTGAATCATCTCATTGCTGAAAAGAGCTACGTCCATCAGAATTGATCATCATATAATCTTGTTGTTACTGTATATAATGATCTCCTGGTTCTGCTCATTTCACTTAGCATCAGTTCATGTAAGTCTCTCCAAGCCTCTCTAAAATTGCCTCTCTACACACATACATACATACATACAAGCCTCTCTAAAATTGTTGGTCATTTTTTAACAGAACAATAATATTCCATAACATTCATATACTATAATTTATTCAGCTATTCTCCAATTGATGGGCATCCATTCAATTTCCAGTTTCTAGCCACTATGAAAAGGGCTGCCACAAACATTTTTTGCACATTTAAGTCTCTTTCCCTTCTTTGATATTTCTTTGGGATATAAGGTGGGCATCTTTTTTGAAGAAAAATCCTAACTCTATTTGTCCAGAGAGAATTTTTATTTTGTTTCCTTTTTCTTTATTGACCTCTAAGGAAGGTAATTTGTTCCCTCATTTATTCATGAAGGTAGAGATAAGGGCACTGGACACAGAGTTCCAGTGGACAAAGGGTCCTGGCATACCAAGCGTAAGGGTGGCATATTTGGGACCTCTGCAAAGAGGGGGTCCCAGCTTGGTCCCTTTTATAGTGGGAGATTTAGCTAGAAGGGCCTGTGGGTGTAGCCCCAAGTTGGCTCAGTTCTGGGTGGGGCTGGGACAAGCCCTGATCTTCTATTGGAATTCAAAGGGACCAGGATTTATGAATCAAAAGGTCCTTGATTGATAATTACATCAACTAGAAGGTGTTGGGAATCAGAAAGAAAGGAATAAGTCAATTCTTAAAGGGACCACACCTGCATGAGAAGTGTAAGAGTTTGATTCTCCAAAAGCGCTATAAAGTAAGTCATGACAATAGTGCAAACAGTATATTAGGTGTCATATGCGTAGGATAGATAATAAGTGTTATAAAAGTTTAGAGATGAGACATATTGCTTCTTATTAGAGAAATCACAAAATTCTCCAGGAAAGAGATAGGATTTAAAATGGCTGTGGAAAGGTGAGGAGGATTTTTCAAATCAAGAAATAGGGTATGAGGATGATTTCAGAAAGGCCTAGGGAGACTTACATGAACTGATGCTGAGTGAAATGAACAGAACTAGGAGATCATTATATACTTCACCAACAATACTATATGATGATCAGTTCTGATGGATGTGGCCATCTTCAGCAATGAGATGAACCAAATCAGTTCCAATGGAGCAGTAATGAACTGAACCAGCTACACCCAGTGAAAGAACTCTGGGAGATGACTAAGAACCATTACATAGAATTCCCAATCCCTATATTTTTGTCCACCTGCATTTTTGATTTCCTTCACAGGTTAATAGTACACTATTTCAGAGTCCAATTCTTTTTGTACAGCAAAATAACTGTTTGGACATGTATACATATATTGTATTTAATTTATAATTTAACATATTTTAACATATTTAACATGTATTGGTCAACTTGCCATCTGGGGGAAGGGATGGGGAGAAGGAGGGGAAACATTGGAACAAAAGCTTTGGCAAGTGTTAATGCTACAAAGTTACCCATGTATATAACTTCTAAATAAAAAAGCTATTAAAAAAAAAAAAAAGAAAGAAATAGGGTATGGAGGAGAGGGGTAATAAGGGAATGTCAAAAGAAAGATTGGAGGCAAGTGAATGAAAAAAATTAGTTGGGAAAGTTCAAGGCACCTGTGACAAACTACAAATGCACCACTGTGAATTAAATGAAGGGTTTGTATAATGCAATACAAGAGGAAGCTGAAACAGTATATTGAGGTTAGATTGTAGAAGACCTTGAATTTCATTTTAAGCAATTAGATCTTCACAAAAGTGAAACGACCCTTCCTTCAAAGATCTTACATTTTCTTAGGGAAGACAGCATGTATGCTACACCATAAGTATGTATATATGTGTGTATATTCATATATACATACTAGATGTATGTGTGTATGTTTGTAAAAGGTTGAAACTAATAGAAGATATGTGTGTTGGCCTTTAAGGGGATGGGCATCTCATGAAGTAGCATGATAATCTCTGGTCCTGCCCATACTTGATCTGCTTTTGCCTGGAGATCTTATCTCACTGATATCTAAGAAAGAGTTTCTTTAAACTGGGATCCATAATCTTATTTAAAATTTGTTTTGAAAACTATTTTAGTATAATTGGTTTCCTTTGCAACACTATATACTTTGTGCATTTAAAAACATTATTTTGAGAAGAGATCCATATATTTCATGTACCTGTCAAAGAGATTTATGACAAAATAGTTAAGAACTCTTGATCTATGGTGGTTATATCTATGGTATTCTCTCCTTATCAGTTCTCCTGCTCATGAAAATCTCTGCCTGCTTTTTTATCTGATAACAGTATGCCTCCCCTGCTTATGGAACTTCCTGATGGAATCAGTGTCCACTCCTCCCTCTTTGTCTTTCCCCTCCTTCCTTATGCCTCAGCTGGGTGGAACTAGAGATATGTTTCCCATTTCTCTCTAGGGAGAAAAACCTCTTCCTGAATCTCAATCCATTGCTGACATTAATCAAACCAGATAAGAAATTGACCTGATTTCTTTTCTTCTTCTTTTTTTTTTTTTTAATGCAAAGGAAGGCTAAAAGATTCATAAATAATTATATAAAGGGTAAGCAATTGGGGGTGGAGATATCATTCATAAAGAAACAGCTGTCTCAGCTGCAAACAGAAAGGAAAATAATTAGCTTCTTCCCCTAAACTCTGTACTCTTCTCTAGCCAGGAAGAGCCCAACAAATAAATAATCCAGCAACTTCATGCAGATATAACCTTTGAGCTAACTTTCTTCCCTCTTTTAATAGAAAATGGGGAAGGAAGCAAATCTCCTTCCTGCTAAACTATAATCTCTCACAGTAAAATAGAAGAGGGATGGAGCATGGAAAGCATTGCTCCTCTGCTTTTGAATCCATTAATCTTCAGAGGGTCTTAGAAGAATGGAGCAGGAGAGCTTGCATTCAGAGATCAAGCATATCCCCACTTCCAATTGGAAAGATGAATGATCTTCAGACTTTTTTTTTTCTTAGAAGCCAATAAAACATTCTTAGAAAGTCTCAGAAAATTAAAAGTGTTATCCAACTGGAAAATTAGGGTATACTGTCTCTTTGAGTCCCCTATCTCCATAGCAGTGCTTGCAATGCAATTGTTTTCCATTGTTAAAATTTTAAGAAAAAAGCAGGCTATAAAGTTACATGTGGCACATGGGAAACTGGCCTATAAGTATAGTATTTGCTAAAAGTATTATATAGTCTATTTTCAAAAGCTTAGGGTAATAAGATTTTTACTTGGAAGAGAATCTAAGTTTATCTAATCCAATGTAATCATAATTGTAATCATTTTACAGATGAGGAAACTGGGGCCCAACAGATTAAAAATCTAGTCCCATCCTACTTTGTCCTCAGATTCTGTAGTGGTAGAGAAAAATAGGTCAGGGAGGAAAGACTCAGCTTGGAGCAATACAATGCTGTGAACAATTATTGAAAACCTTTTTATGGACTATGATCTTCTACTAGATGAAAAAGAAGTATCATCAGATATTTGGTCATGTTTCAGAACTGGAAGGAATCTTGAAAGTCATCTTATTCTAAAATCACTACATTTTAGAGCTGAGTAAAATGAATCCTGGAGAGATGAAATGACATTACTAGGGTTACAATCAAATGAAATTTAATGCTGTTATTTTTGCTTCTTATTAGTAATTCTAGTTCCCCCCCAAAAAATCTGGAAAAAAGATTATTTGGATTTCAGTTTTCTTGATTATACTTGGCCTCATGTACTTGCACACATAATAAAAATTGTGGAGACTTGTATTAATTTGACCCTGGCATTCAGCCCAAAGCTCCCATTGTCCCAGCATTTGATATCAAGGCATAAAAATGAAGGAAGCAAAGTGTTTCCTATTATAAAAATATAGATTCGTAAATTGCTTTGACAAATTCACAGATATAAGATATAGACATTATCCTATTTCTTCCTCTCTGAACCTTCTCCTCCTTTCAGGAAGGAAAAGTTTCTAGAAGTCTGCAAGGTTTTGTGCAGGTGCCCATGATGATACCTGGAAAGCTCTAACTGCTTATTATATTCTAGGCATGGTGCTGAATTTTGGAGATGTGAAAAAAGGTAAAAACATAGTCCTGCAACTCATATTCAAATGCAAGGAGAAAATATTTATGTCATTAGACACATAAAAGATATGTACAGAATTGGTAAGTTATATCTGACTCTTTGTGACCTCATTTGGGGTTTTCTTGACAAAGATATTGGAGTGGCTTGCCATATTCTTCTTCAGCTCATTTTACTGATGAGGAAACAAAAGGCAAACAGAATTAAGTGACTTACCCACAGTCACACAGTAAGTGTGTGAGTCATTTGAACTAAGAAAGATGAGTCTTTCTGATTCTAAGCCTAGCCTTCTCTATTCACTGCACCATCTAGCTACCCATGAATCTTTTACTGAAGAACTACTAATTACTGCTCTCCAAATTTCTGGCATTTATTATCTTAAATGACAATGTTTTTTCTCCAGAGAAAACTAGAGAGACTTTTATGAACTGAAATGGAGCAATATGAACAGAGCCTGGAGAACAATTTATACACTGATTAACAATATTAGAAAGAAAGCAATTTTGAAAGAATTTAAATGCTCAGCACTCTACCTGGGCCACCTGGCTATCCCTATCTACAAAAGTAGATGAAGGTGATCAGACAGATTGTCCCAGGGAAGCCTGGGGCTTCCTGAAGCAAATAGTATTTGAACTGAGTCTTAAGGGAAATTAGGAAACTAGGAGGTGAGGTAAAATAGCATTTCACACATAGAAGAAAGGCAGAAAAAAGGACATAGGGGCAAAAAATTGAGATTTTATGCAATGTCCTTGGTGATTCTGAAAGTTTAATATAGATCCTTTTTTTTTTTTATTTCTAATATTACCCTCTAACCCACCACTACTACTCTTACAAACTAATTCTTTTATAGCAAATAAGCAAAACATATCATGATGCTAGGGCATTTATGAGACTCTGTCCTATAACTATAGAGCATCTAAAAGAGTATGAAAGAGGACAAATTTAAAGCAGTTTTTGTCACTTCCTATATATATATTTCAAGCATTTCTTAGGGATTTGCTACACACCAAGTACTGTGCTAAGCTCTGGGGACACAAGAAAAAAGCAAAATTATTCCCTCACTTTAAGGAACTAACATACTAATGAGAGAGACAACTCATATAAATCAGATCATAAATGATAAATGCAGAGTAAATAGAAAGTAGTCTTAGAGGGGTTTATACTGCCATCTGGGAAAGCCTGGGGAGGATCTAGAAAACTTCTGTGGAGAAGGTGACCTTGGAGATCTTAAAGCCAGGGAAATTCAGAAGCAGAGACTAAGAGATGAGACATTTTAAATAAGAGGAATAGTTGCAAAGGCATCAAGATGGGAAATAGAGTCATGTGTGAAGAACTGCACAGAAGCCCATATTCCTGGATTAAAAGGTAGCTGCAAGGGAGAAAAAATATAAAATTGGAGATGTAGAAGCTTTCTTTATATTTGACCTTAAAGGTAAAAGAGAGCCAAAGGAATTTATTGAGTTGGAGGTTATGGTCAGGTGACCAGACTTATTCTTTAGGAAAAATTACTTTTTCAAATGAGTGGGAAGATGGCTTTGAAAGAGAAAAGACTAAGACAGGGACCAGTTAAAAGGTTATTGCTATAGTAGAGTTGAGAAGTGATAAAAGATTAGTGGCTAATAGTGGAGAAAAAGAAATATGTGAAAAAATATATATCATATGTCATATCATATTATACCTATTATATACATGTCCATAAATGTATATATGTGCATTGTCTATATAAAAGTACATAATCATGTCACAAAAGCAAAAGTATGATTATATATTAAATATATCCTTCAAATCTGACTTCATCCTTTCTTCTCATTCAGTTGTAAAAATTTTAACAAATTTCTTTTTATGAATTAATAGTTTTGTTATCAAATCATTAAATGAGCAAGTAGTTATTTGATGCTTCTTATTTGTCTGATTTTGAAAAAATATTTTGAAAAAAAAATTGACATTAAAAAATTTTAAAATGTCTACATTTTCATTAGATTTTCCATCATGAAAATGCTTCATTTTCTTCCTCATCATTATCTTCTCTTCTGGGACTGGCAAATGGAATCACATTCCAGAGATTTTAGACATTGAATAGTAATCATTAAAAGTAAATTCGGCAATGACATTTTAATTAGATCCCTACACAATCTGTTTTTCAAGATTTATATCTATAATTGGTCATTTCTAGAGCTTTTCTATTCAAAGGCTTTTTTTTTTTTGTAATCTTAGAGAAGTGATTCAGAATTCTCCTTTTCTTGAAATTCTTTTCATTCAGTATAAATGATACATTACCATAATATGTACAAAAAAATAGTGCTTAATAAATGTCAAGTATTCATTCATATTTGAGGACAAATACTTAGAACTGACCCCCTTAGCTCAGACACTAGTTGTGTGGCTCTAAAAAAGTTACTTTCCATGCCCTATTTTCCTCAGGTTTTATATGGATACAGTACAATGTGAAATCATATATAATATACAATATATATTACTTTACAAAACGCATATGCCTCATACTACAAAAGTTGTTGTGAGTTAAGAACTGTCTACGTCAGTTTCAGAAATGTGAATTATGGGTTAAGTAAATAATAAATTTCAGTTAACAATTATTATTATTCCTTCTTATAATTCCAAATAAGTATTTTTAATTTGTTGTTGTCGAGTCATTTCAATCCTGTCCAACTGTTCCTGACGTCACTTGGGGTTTTCTTGACAAAGATGCTTGGAGGAGTTGGCCATTTCTTTCTCCAGCTCATTTTACAGAAGAGGAAACCAAGGCACATAGGGTTAAGGGACTTGCCCAGGCTAACACTGCTAGTGTTTAAAGCCAGATTTGAACTGAGAAGAACAAAACTTTGTCCAGTATGCCAGTTATATGTCCCATACTTTTAATTTAAATCCATTTAAATAAAAATGTCAACAATTTTCTCCCCTTAAAAAATGGACCAAACTACAGAAAATCGAAAGGGTATCATTATCACTCTCTTATCTGCCTTCACCCCAGCTCACATATAAATATGTCTTTCAGCTAGTACTGTGCTGCTATAGAGTAGAATAGCATTCAAACAGGCATAAAGACCTGAAGCTGAGACTGATAGCTGGGGGTGGAACAGAGAAGAAGCTGCCAGGTACACACACTCACCTGGTATTTATAGGTGTGGACTTGTTTACTCCTTTATGTCCCCTGGCAAAAGTTTTGCTACATTGCTTTTAAAGTAGTGTGCCGTTTCTTTCTTTTTTTCTTTTTTTCTTTTTTTCTTTCTTTCTTTCTTTTTTTTTAAGCCCTATTGGAAGTGACTGACTTTTTTGAAAGGACCTCCACCCCAATCAGGGATGGAAAATCTCAATTTCCAATCCCTCTTCCCTAACCAAGGTTTGGAAAAATACATTGTTAGGACCCTCCTTGACTGAAGGCTGATGTTAGGGAACTCATATTTATGGCTTCTACCATCAGTAATTATTGGACATCATTTTAGATCAAATGCCTTTGTAATTTTTTCCAACAGAAATATGACATTATTCTCCTTTAAGTGTATAATAGAACTAAACATAACACACACAGCACTATGTACTCCAGCTATGGTGAAGGAGGTTTTCTAATTATACCATTACAAATGTATCCAGCATGGCATAAAGTAATCTCTGAGAAGCCATACTATGTCAGTTTAGTGATCACAGGCCAGCTCACCGAAAATTAGTCACATCTTCTTTAAATGTACTAGGTTGATATTCTATCCACACAAAAGGATAAATATAAAATTGTGGCAGTAGATTTATATAGATTCAATGCAAAGCCAACCATAACTCTGAAATATCCATAATTTTTTTCCTCTCATCTATGGAAAATTACCGTTCACCAAAGCAGAGTGGCAGCCTGTGAGCAAATGTCTTTTTCCTTTCCACAACTGAGGATTCTGGTGGTTTTTCAATCTGTAAAATTACCATTAAAGGTCAGAGATAAGTTTTTGCATGCATGATAAGTTCCATTTGCTTTAAAATTATAATAACAGGCTTGGAGAGCTTCAGTCTAGAGCCAAATCAAAATTCATGTATGCATACTTTTCAGCCCCAACCCTTTCTGATTGGGTTTACTTTCCTTTTTGGAGAGAAACAAAGAAGGATGGGAAGAGAAGGGGGAGAAAGAGATGGGGAGGAGGAAAAGAAGGGGAAAAGAAGAGGGGAAGAAAAGGAAAAGGAGGAGGTAGGGGGAAAGAGGGAGAGGGAGAGGGAGAGGAAGAGGAATGGAGGGAGAGGGACAGGGACAAGTTTAGGGAGAGGGAGAGAGAGAGGAATAGAAGAAAAGGGAGGGAGGGAAGGAAGGAGGAAGGAAGAAAGGGAGAAGGACAAGAAGAGGGAGAGTCAGAGGGAGGGAGGGAGAGGGAGGGAAGAGGGAGAGAAAGGAAGAGAAAAGGAAGTAGAGAGGAAGAGAAAGAAGAAGGCCATTTTTTCACCTGCTGTTTATTCTGTACATCTCTGCCTAGCTAGGGCTAACTAGGCCATACTTTTTCCTGACATTTTTTAGAAATAGCAAAAAATGACCATTTCCCTTAACAAATTTGCCAATAAAGTGCAGTGCTCTATTCATTCTCCTTCACATTTCATAGTCATTAAATCTGGCCCTTCAGGGTCACCTGGTTCAATCCCTTTATTTTTACAAATGAGGAAATAGGAGCCAACAAGTTAAATGACTTGCCTGAATGATTTCTGGCAAGTACCAGCACTGGAATCCATACCAATGCTCTTCTCATTTCTTTGTTATCTGGAAACTTATTAAACAGCTGTCAAAGCTTGAAGTGTCCAGCTGCCCCAAAAAGGCACTGTTTAAAACAGGAAACTCACCCAAGTTATGTGATGCTTTCCTTGTTCCCTAAAGCTGTCCTTGTGTAGGACAGCCATGAAAAGCTGTATAGATGCTCCTTCTTTTGAAGATCTCAGCTGCCTTAGGGTTTTTTGTTTTTTAACCTTAGAATCAAATGCCCCTAATGGTAGCCTGGGGACATCTCTTGCTTAAATAAGGCCAATTCTTCCCTTTCACTCTCGGGAAGATTTAGTGATCTACTAAGTCTCTTGGCCTAGTACATTCTATATGGCGGAATAGACTCATTAGAAGATAGATTAATCTGGTTTTGGTATTAAGTCACATTTAGGGATCATCTTTTGTGTGCCTAAACCCCTGTTGGACACAAAAGTAGTTACAGTTCATCTAGGCATATGAAAAGTTTGCCAGTTTAATTTTGGGATACATCCCTTTTTCTTACCACTTATCCAACATCAATTACTCCATTATGGGGATTTTCTAGAAGCAGGTACTTGATATAGAAATGGAAAAAGTGCTGAATTTAGATCTGAATTCAAATCTAGCCTCAGATACTTTGTGACTCTGAGCAAGTCATGTAACTTTTATGTGTCTCAGTTTCCTCAACTGTAAAATGGTGTTAACATTAGAATTACCATATAATATTGTTGTAAGGCTCAAATGAGATTACATCTGTAAAAGTAGTGAGCACATTGTATGACATATGGTAAGCACTTTTAAAATCCTTGTTTTTTTTCCCTTCCCTTCCCTTTCTAAAATATAAAGCTAGCTCAAATGTCAACCAAAATTCTTCTAACATCTTTGACCTTTTCTTAGGGGTTAAGAAGAGACATTCCAGGCTTCTAAATGTTCAGATTAAACATAGCTTGGTTTGAGGAATAATTGAATCAAATGTCATAACACTGGAAAAGAGAATCTCTGAAGGTATAACGACTAGTTTATGAACCAGTCTTTGCTCTCAGCTTTGAGAATGTCCAGCTGTTCAAGGAAAGTAATTGGAAAATCAAGCAAGTTTAAAAATAAAAAGAGATAATATTTTTATAGTATTTTTCTTTGTACAAGCAGTATGTTTCATGGCTGCTTGTTCAAAGGGGATAATCTGCTTCACCTCCTTCACATTCATATGCTCTATATATTATAGTTAATTGGGACTGGTGAATTAAAGTTTCCCAAGACCTAATCTGTTCCCTGATATTAAGACCTATTCAACTAAGCAGATTTTAAAATGCTTTAAATTAAGAAATGCCTTTGACTTAATAAATACTGATTATTGTTATGACAGAGAGTCAGTTTGGCATGAGAAAAAGGATCTTGGATTTCTAATCAGAAAAATGTGATTTCACATTGTGCCTCTGACACATACTAACTCACTTTTTTGTGCTTCACACAGTTCCCCAGGACTTACCTAGGCCATGTAGTCTGTTGGAAAGATCATGAGGCTCATAATCAGAGGACTTGAGCTCAAATAATACCTTAGATATTTGCTATGAGCTTGGTAATTTTCTCTAAGACTGTGACCCTCAACTAAAGGAGATGTATATACTTAATCAAGAGCTTTTATTAAGTGTCCTTTGTTTTGGAGGAAACCCAGAAATAATTTGTAGTCAAAAGAATATTTAGTCTATTGAGGGAAAACAAACAAACCTGAATCTGGAATTGCTTCTTAAAAGGAAGTATCTTTTGTGCTAACAGTCTCAGTTCTCAGCCTTTACCCATAAGCAGGGATACCTACAGCTTAACTGAACTAAAGCCATCACATGCCTTGCAACTGGTAAAACATCTGTTTATTCACAGTCTAGTTGCCAGGACAAATTTGAGAGTCATCAACAATAATTAATTTTCTTGATTCCTCCTCCCTCCATACAGAGATACCACAAACACTAATTCCATGACAGACATCATAAAATGGAATGATGTATGATGTAAGTGGCGTAAAAATAACAAGATATCCCCCTTGTTTCCAACCCATCAGTCTCTCCTCTCTGACTATGCTTACTTGAAAACAAAATGGCTTAATATGAGAGCTAAAGATACCTTTATGTACGTATATATAGGTATCTTTAGCTCTCATTATAAATTATTACTCCAGATATCCTGAATTATTTTCTTGCCATGTCCTATATCTGACTTCTTAATTCAATATTTTTAATCCTCTTCCTCATTGAGACACCAATATTCATACCATCAAGAACATCATAAATGACTGCTACTTAAAGAAAAGCCTTTAATGTTGATAAATTAACTGAGCTGGTTCCTTTAAAGATTAAAGGAAGCTATATAGAAACATAAATAAAATGGACATCATTCACTGAATTTCATAAACTTGATTGATTCACTTGATTGCAAGTACTTTTGTCTGTTTCACTTTGTCAATAAATTATACTCTTTAAAATATAAAAATATATAATTTGAATGGATTTCTATGTAATAACAGTAGTTTATATGTAATGCTTTGTGATTTGAAAAGTAGTATTCCTCATAACACTGTGAGGGAAATCACTGTAAGGGAACTCAAATATCATCATTTAATAATTACTAACATTGATATAGCATTTTGAAATTTGCAAAAAAAATTTCATAAATAGTATCTTATTTGATCTTCACAACAACAGAATGAGGTGAATAATAGAGGGATTGCTTTCTCATGTTATAGGGAGAAAACTTGAGATTTGAATGTAAAATTCCTTATTCTGATATAATGGAACACTGTATTTCAGAGTTTCTAAATATTTCAAATTGATTATTTTTTTTTCTAGTTCTTTTTAAAAATTATTATTAAAGTTTTTTTATTTTTAAAACAATGCACATGGATAATTTTTCAACATTGTTCCTTATATAGTTTTGTGTTCCAAATTTTCCCTTCCTTCCCTCCACCCCCTCACCTAGATGGCAAGTAATCCAATATATGTTATACATGTTAAATATATGTTAAATTCAATATATATATATACATGTATATATATATAAACATATTTGTACAATTATCTTGCTGCACAAGAAAAATCATATCAAAAAGGAAAGAAAATGAATAAGAAAACAAAATGCAAATAAACAACAACAAAAAGAGTGAGAATCCATACTTAGTTCCCACAGTCCATTCTCTGGGTATAGATGGCCCTCCTCATTTCAAGATCATTGGTACTGCATCAATCTGCTCATTGTTGGAATGAGTCACATTTATCAGAATTGATCATTGTATAATCTTTTTGCTGTGTACAATGATCTCCTGGTTCTGCTCATTTCACTTAGCATCAGTTCATGTAAGTCTCTCCAGGCCTCTCTGAAATCATCCCCTCCTGGTTGTTTCTTACAGAAAAATAATATTCCATAACATTCATATACCATAACTTATTCAGCCATTCTCCAGTTGATGGGCAGCCACTCAGTTTCCAGTTCCTTGCCACTACAAACAGGGCTGCCACAAACATTTTTGTACATGTGGGTCCCTTTCCCTCCTTTAAGATCTCTTTGGGATATAAGCCTAGTAAAAATATTGTTGGGTCAAAGAGTATGCAGTTTGATAAGAATTGATTACATTTACATCATTGCTTTTACTGTGTATAATGTTGCTAGTTCTGTTTACTTTATTTGCATCAGTTCATATAAGTCTTCTAGGATTTTTCTGAAACCATTGCTTTCATTATTTCTGACAGCACAATACTATTCCATCTTCTATATATCACAACATCTTTAGAGGTTTCCCAATTAATTGGCATCTTTTTCAATTTCCCATTCTTTTTCTACTTAAAAAAAGCTGCTATAAATATTTTTGCACAAATACATTTTTTCCCTTACTAAATGACACTCAACCAAAATATACTTGGAGGCACTACAGTCAGCATTATATTATTTAATTATGAAACTTAAGATGATAATAATCTACATTTTAACATATATCCCTTTCAGGAAAGGGAGTGTTCTCCTACTTCCAAAACAAAAGCAATAACTCCCAGATGATTGTTTTAGTAAAAAGGGTGGCTATTCTAATTGTTTTATAGCTCAAGAACCCTTCTAGTGGACTGGTAGTCAGATTAGAAGCATTTATTTACTAAGTGTAATATAGTAATATAGTACATATAGTAATATATGTCCAGAACTATGCTAAGTGATAGGGATATAAATATAAGCAAAAAAGAAAGACAGACTTTGTCCACTATGAGTTTACATTCTAATGGGAGAAATCAAAATACAGCAGTGAGCTAAAAAATGGAGGGAGGAGTAAAAAGGGACAGCCTCAAATTCTTAGAGTAAGAAGCACAGATGAAAGGGAAATGAAACATCACTGTGCTCTTCCCTAGTATACAAGCCCTAGAGAAGCACTCAGTAGTGGAAGGAGGGAATGGCTGGATTAGAAGGGCCCAGGTGCCAAAGGAAGCCCCAGAATAAGAAAACAGTTGGGTACTAGTGACAAAATCCACTGAATCATAATTCCCCTGTCAACCATTGCCTCAAGGTGATTATCTTAAATAAATGAAAATTTAATATAAAAATCAAAAAGAAAAACTACTGCAAGTATTGCTCATTGCTGTTTTTAGAAAAGGCCAGGTGGGTCTGGAATGGGGGAAAGCAGAAAGAGGATTACTAGTTTTATGTTCCTGAATACAAATTTCAGCTTTTCTCCAAGAAAAATAAAATTAAAGATATGTAATGCTCATTTCAATGCTTCATATATCAAACTACCTACATCTGCAAGATTTCCAGGAAAGTTAAATTACAAAAACAACAATAGCAACAAAAATATCAACTAAAACAGTACTCACTGTCCACAGTGCCATGTGGCTTCTCTATTTGTCAGGTTTTTCAGTTACCAATCAAGAATCTGAAAGCTCACAGAGATTGTGCCTTCCTTTCCTTTGCCCATATAGGTGGGACTGAAACAGAAGCATTGGATTCCAAGCCCAGTGCCTTTTATCATAGCAGTTCTTTGAAAATTAGGCATACATTGAATGGCCAAAAAGCCTTTTCCAGGTCTCTTATTTTGTCAGATACTTGTGTGTGTGTGTGTGTGTGTGTGTGTGTGTGTGTGCGCGTGCGCTCGTGTATATATAAAGGAGACACATATACAAAGGAGACATTTCTTCCCTCCACTACCAATTTTACTGAATTTGACATTTTAAGTCTTTAGGACCTAGCTCTTAGTATCTAGATATTGTATGAGAAAGAAAGAAGAAAAATTGAGACTTAATGGACATCATGAAGTCTGTGTACTTTAAGGAAAATTATTAGTTTAATAATGGAGACTCACAAAACACACGCCCACACACAGAAATCTCTAGTTCATTACAAATACTCAAAAGTTATTCCAGTGTCACAAAAAAAAGAATTAAAAAGTTTGTTATTCAAAACTTAAGTGCTATAAAAGTAAATCATATCTATATTAAAAAAATATTTTTAAAAATAGAGCATCAAGATGGAATAGCAAAAATGATATCTGTCCTAGATTTATTGCAGCCTTACAGGACATGAAGTCTCCCAGCTCCTGGCAGTGAGAACAAAAGAGAAGGAATTAAAGGATCTTAGATTTAGACCTGAAAGGGACTTTGAAGATCACTTAATTCAATCCTATCAATGAGGAACTCAAGACTCAGGGACATTAAATTACTTGCCTGGGGCAGCTAGGTAGCACAGTAGATCTAACACCAGCCCTGAAGTCAGGAGCATTTGAGTTCAAATCTGGACTCAGACACTTAACACCTCCTAGCTGTGTGACCCTGGACAAGTCACTTAACCCCAATTACCTCAGCAAAAAATAAACAAACAAAAAAATGCTTATCCAAGGTCACACAAGTGGCAGAGGAAAAATTTAAACCCATTTACTCAAACTGTAAAAAATTCTACTTGATCCTTGTTTCCTAGGATAGTAGCTTTCAAGGATGATGGAGGCCTCATCATACTCCTCTATGAACACTTCCTTTCATAAATATCTAAGAAAATTAGAAAGGGCTAAAGACAAATTTAAAAATATTGATTATAAATAATTGGAGGTAGTTGATGCCTTTTTCTTTGTCTTGTTGAGTAAGAGTAAGCCTAATTTGAACAGTCTTCAGGTTATTTTATTTAACATGTACAAATCTTGTTAAAGGAGGACTGTGACTTATGTAAAAGCCAATTTATATAGTTGCTCTACAGTTACACTAGTTCAGCAAGTATTTTATTCTGATAGATGGAGAATCTTTGCCACTCAAGTCTCTAATTTCCTGTTGGCTCAAGATTTCTAGGTGGTAAATGTATAATTTTATTGAACTTTTCTTTTACATTTACTTACACAATAGAATCTTTTTTTTTCCTGTATTCCATAGTATTAAAGGAAAGATTTTAAAAATGGGGGAACAAAGCAAAACTATTACAATTTCTTCTTTTCACGTCTATATTTTCTCATATTAGCCTCATGATAAAAGAATCAAGAATAGTTACATTACAAAAGGCTCCCCATTTGTTGTTGTTGTTATTGTTGTTGTTATTTGGGGGAGGAGAAAGAGATAAATTTTGCTATTGTTACTATTATATAAATATTTTAAAGTTAGCTGCATGTTTTTATAATAAAAATACTTCACTTGAATTATAGTCATATCAATTAAATTGATGGAATATCAAGTTTTTTCATACTGAGAATATTTTTGATTCATAAATATGATCATACAAACTTGAAATATAACAAATGTGCCTCTAAATACGTATTTAAAGGTTTATTTCAGCCATCTTATACGTACAAGCTTTTGGAGTGGGAGATGAGAAGGTATTTTTGCAGCTGATTAATTACTCTGTACTTTTTTAAAAGACCTTTACCATATTTCAAATTTTCAAAACAAAATGACTAATGTCTTTTTTAATTCTGTTAAAAATGTCTCTTAAATGTCATTGTCAATTAACATTTCTAAGTCTGAAGTGGTGAAGCAAAAGTCTAACTTGCAGCTACAACACAATGGGAATGTAAATGTGATGATCACATCACAATGGAATAATTGTCCTCTAGCTAATTGCATTTTTCTTTTAAAATGTTGAGAATGGATTAAAGTAACATTTAAATCATATTAAAAATTGTTGGTACTAAAATGAATCTGGGGAAAGATTAAACTATAATCTCCATATATTATTGTGCTTTAAACATTCCCAGCATTCCATCTTTCCTCATACTGTTCTTCCCTAGAATTCAGCCTGTGTCACTTATTACTATTGTGATATTTAACCTCTCTGGTACTGTGTGCTCATTTGTAAAACTGGAAGGCATTGGTGTATATGGTCTTTGAGAGCCCCTCTACCTCTACATCTATTATTCTATAGTTCTGTGAAGGCCTCTTCTCCTTTTTTCTCCCTTTGAATCCTGCCTACTTGCTGGCCTCCTCTTACATGCTTTGTGAAATCTTCTTCATTCAGCACATATCCCATAATGATCTGTCCATACTCTAGCTTTCTTTAACAGTTGTCTACATTATTTGCCACTTTTGTATGTGTTGTCATGTATTATCAGTTAACTTTTCATGGGTATATGTCATATTTTCCTAACTAGATTGTAAGACTTTGAAACAGAGATTAAATCTATTATTTTTTCAATTTCTGCTTTGTTTTTCTTCTTTGATCAGAAATTGTCAGTTCAAAGGTGTGGGGAGAACCTGGCTAAACAGGAAAAAAAAAAGTTGCCTAGGTTGATAACTGAATGCATCAAAACCTGGTTGTTTTAGAAACTTCTCTTGAGAACTGAGAAGTTAAACTACCCAAGCTTGAAAGGGTAAAGGTGAGGAGTAGGTGATATAATAAATACTGATTGAATGACTGACTCATCTTTGAAAATATCTATTCTAGACCTAAATTAATCGATGTTCATCTTTACCAGTGGATTGGAGGGAATAAAGAAGTAATTCCAAATTAGTTGCAGAGACTAGGGACAGAGAACATATTTACAAATGAGGAATTTTGCAAGAGGAATAACATATAGGATATCAGCAGAAATCAGCATCAGGCTAATGATGGAGGTGAGATTTGGGGAGAGGGTGGTCAGTCACAGGACAAGGGATAGTATTGGTGTTCATGTAATATACTGAAGAATACAATAAAGTCCCCAACTCCCTTTACACTTATAGTGCTATATTTTAGAGAGATATTTTAAATTCAAGATTCTTAAAAATGCAAAATGATCTCTTGCTATAAATAGTCATAAATTTAATATTTTTAATTATCTAAATTTTTATTGTTAAAATTTTAAATAACTATTAGGTTCCCCTATGGTCATATACACTTTCAAAGATGTGACTAGGATTGTCTTTTTTATTTCATAATATCTGATAATTGAGTAAGGAAGACACTGTCATGCTAGTGTTCCCACCTGTGAAAGTTTCCTTTACTTTATTTTTTCACATAATTCTGAGGATTATTAGCTTGACTTCCTAAAAAAGAGGGGGCAGGGGTCTTTGTTACAGACTCTTTATGACTGTCATACAGGAACCAATGTGAAGACCATGCAGTTACTTTTTATGACTGAGGGATATTGTTAGCTAGGTTTATCAGGCTGATCTTTTCTACCATTCTCTTTGCGATCTTGTTAAAGGAAGACAGTGAAATTGGACAGTTACAGATAAGTGTTCACTTTTCAAAACATTTATTATTTATTCTTAACATTCTTTTCTTTTAAAACTGAGTTCCAAGATTTCTCCCTCCTAACCCTTCTCACCCATTGAGAAGACAAGCAAAATAATATTGCTTATATATGTAAAATTATATGACACATTTCCACATTAGGTATATCACAAAAAAGCAAAAAAACAAAAGTTGTGAGAGAATTATACTTCAATATGTACTCAGAGTCCAAACAGTTCTCTGTCTGGATATGATTTTTTCATCATGAATCTTTTGGAATTGACTTAGGTCATACTGATCAGAGTAATCAAATATTTCACAGATGATCTTCATTGCAATATTACAGTAGTGTGTGCAATGATCTGGTTCTCTTCACTTCACTTTGCATCAGTTCATATTGGTTTTCCCATGTACTTTCTGAAACTACTTCACTCAACTCCCTCATATTTTATAACATAAGAGTGCACCATCACTAATCATATGTCACATCTTGATCAGCCGTTCTCCAATTACTGAACATCCTTTCTGTTTCTAATTCTTTGGCACCATTAAAAAAACTCTGCTATAAATGTTTTTATACATATAATGTCCCTTTCTTTTTACCTTCTTGCGAGCGCAGATGTAATAGTGGTATTGCTGAATCAAAGTATATGCTTTTTGGATATAATTACAAATTGTTGTCCAGAATAGTTGGACCAGTTCATTCTCTATCAAGAATTTATCAATGTGCCTATTTTCACTCATCCCTTTCAGCATTTGCTATTTCTAATAAGTGTGAGGTGGTACATCAGAATTGTTTTAAATGATAGAGCATTTTTCATATGACTTAGATAGCTTTGATTTCTTTTCATAGTCTTTGACCATTTATCAATTGGGAAATAGCTTTTATTTTTATAAATTTGACTTAGTTCCATATATATTTGAGTAATGAGGACCTTGTCAGAGTAATTTAATGTAAGAATTTTTGATATTGCTTTATTGCCTATGGAACCTTTTACAACATTTAGTTTCTCTTATTGCCTCTTTATTTGCTTTTGCTTTGTCTGAGTTCATTATTGTTTTTCCTGTCTTTTTACTTTGACTGAAGCATAATGGATTCTGCTCCAGTCTTTTTTTTTTTTTTAATTATTTGTGTGTCTTTCTGTTTCAAGTATGCCTCTTAGAAAGAACATATTGTTGCATCTGGTTTCTAATTCATTCTGCTATCCACTTCCATTTTATGTGTGAGTTCATCCCATTTACATTCATAGTTATGATTACAAACTGAATTTCCCTTCATCCTAGTTTCTTCTGTTTATTCTTTTCTCTTTCTTTTTGTCCTGTTCCTTTCAAAAATGCCTTTTGCTCTCTGCTCCCTTAATCTTCCCTCCTTTTTGTCATTTCTTCCCCCTAGCTATATCTCTTATCCACCCACCTATATCTGTATTGGGTAAGATAGATTTCTACACCCATCTGAGTGTTCATGTGTATGTGGTGTGGATAGTCTGAATGTGTGTGTGTACATATATATATATGTACACACACACATACACACACACACACACACACACAGTTTTTCCTAATTCCAATAAGGTTCAAGCATTACCTACCACCACCACTCCCTATTTTTCCTTGTTCATTTTTCTTATATGAGAAAAATTTCCCCATTCTGCCTCTCCCTTCCCTCTTCTTTCAGTGCATGCCTATATATATATATATATATATATATATATATATATATATAAAATCATTCCAACATAATCCACTCATATCCCTACTCCTTTGCCTGTGTAGTCTCCTTCTCTAATAATGATAAGTTTTTTTGGAGTTAGGTGTATCATCTTCCCATATAGAAATGTAAATAGTTTAATTTTGTTGAGTCTCTTATAATTACTTTTTTATGTTTCCTTTTTTTTTTTTTTTTAATACTTCTCTTGGGTCTTATCTTTGAAAGTCAAATTTTCTATTCAATATTTCTAATCTTTTCATCAGGAATTCTTAAAAACTCCCCTATTTCATTAAATATACATTCTCCCACCCTTGAAAGTATAATACTCAGTTTTGTTTCATTGGTAATTCTTGTTTATAATCTGAGCTTTTATGCTTTCTGGAATATTATATTCCAAGCCTTCTGCTTCTCCACTGTGGAAGCTGCTAAATCTTGTGTGATCCTGACTGTAGTTCCACAATATTTGAATTGTTTCTTTCTGGCTACTTACAATATTTTCTCCTTTTTTTGTGAGAGCTCTTGGGGAATCTGAGAAGATCATTGTATTATTTCAATTTCTATTTTATCCTCTGGATCTCAGATATCAACTTACTTTTTTTCTTGAAATTTGTTTTCTAGGCTCTTTTTAAAATCATGATTTTCAGATAATCCAATAATTCTTAAATTATCTTACATTAATTTATTTTGGAGTCAGTTTTTCTAATGTGATATTTCATATTTTTCTTTTTTTTCATTCTTTTGACTTTTTTGTTTCTTAATATCTCATGAAGTCATTAGCTTCCATTTGATTCTAATTTTTAAGAAATTACTTTTTTTCATTGTACTTTTGAATACTTTTTTTTCATTTGGCCAATTATGTTTTTTAAGAACTTCTTTGTTGAATTGTTGTCTCTCTTTTACCATTTGGTCTGTTCTCCTTTTAAAGAAGTTCCTTTCTTCAGTAGTGTGTGTGTGTGTGTGTGTGTGTGTGTGTATGTGTGTGTGTGTGTGTGTTTTACTAAAGTGTTAATTGTCTTTTATAATTTTCTCACATTACTCATTTCTTTTCCCAATTTACTACTCTTGCTTTAACTTTTGCAGAAATCTGGTTGGACTTGTTCTAATGAACATTTTGCCCCCTTTGAGGCTTTGCTTATAGCTGTTTTTACATTGTTGTCTTCTTCTGAGTTTATGTCTTGATATTCCCTGCCATCATAGAAGCTTTTTATATTGTTGTTGTTGTTTTTGTTAGCTCATTTTCCCAATCTATTTCTTGACTTTAACCTTTATGTTAAAGTTGGACTTTATTCACCTAGCTGTAGAGACACTATCCCAAGCTTCAGGTTTTTTCATGTTGTTGCTTTTAGATCTGGTTCTGGGGTCTGCAAGTGATTTGAACAATAGTGTAGTTACTGGTTTCCTGGCCAGTACTCTGATCTTTACCCAGGGCATTTCTCTCGGCCCTGGAACTGTGACTGGATTCTTACTCTCCTCCAGGCACAAATTCTAGTTCTTCTCTCTGCCTTGAAGCTGAGACCACAGTCCCTGTTCTCTTGTGACGAACTACAAGTAATCCTGGAACTGTAACCCACAACTGTATATTGGCAGTAGACTTACCAATAAGCATTAGCAGCACCCTCTTTTAGTTTCTGGAATGAGACTTATGAAACTACTATTATTGATATTGTCACTACTGCTATTCTGCTGCTGGAAGTGATGAGATTAGATTCAGGGAACCAAATGATGAGATTACAGTTCCTGTGGTCAGGGAGTTAAATAATGAGGTTAGTGGCAGGTTCAGGATTCAGGGAACCAAATGAAGAGGTTTGACTCCCCCAAACTCCCTTAGGATTGGTGCATTGTAGGGAATTTGGGGAACCCTCTTTCTGATGGTGCAGAGGTCCTTTGTAAAGGAATTTACGAACCCAAAAAGCTAGATTAATAAAAAGAAGTTCATTATTGGCATTGGGAAATCAGTCTTTGCTATGCATGAATAGAGAGGCTGAATTCCTTAGTGGCAAGGTCCTGACAGGAGAGTAAAGTAGTGGAGGAGTCCTGACAGAAAAATAAAGTTTCTAGTAGAGAGATCTCTACAGAGAGACATAAAGTCATTAAGGAAATAGGTAAGGATAAAGAGAGGGTAACGCTGAAAGAGAATATCATTCCAGCGGGCAGTTTTGCTGCTCTACCAGGGATGGCATATTAGCTCCTCTGCAAAGGAGTGAAAAATTGCCATTTTCATAAGGAAATCTGAGATATAAGTTTCAATCAAATGAGATTCCCTGTGCTATCATTGCCCCCAGGCCTAGATGAGACCACTTACTGGGAGTGGTTTTGAGCTAACAATAGGGGTAGAAAATCTTGGAAATGAATACTTCACCTAGTCCCACCAAGATAAACCACTTTATCTTGGTTCCTTGGGGTGGGTCTCACACAGGAGGATTCAAGGAGAATTTCTCCTTGAAGGAGTTTTTAGAGAGTTTCGGGGTCCTTTCATCAGTACTACTAATGCACTTTGGACCATCACCTACATTGGTACCATGGATCTCTCATATTGACCTTTTTAGTTGTATTAGGCTGAAAAAAATGTTACACTCTAACATTTTGTTGACTCTGCTACTCTAAAATTTGATTTGACTTAAGTTGCTTGGAGTAGAATATTAGGAAAGTTCAGTGGGATTGCTGGATGTATTCCATCATCTTAACTCCATCTCTCAAAGATATGTGTTCTTAGAAATATTTTCTCTCTAGGTGGTTAGAGGTATGTGCTATTTACAGATTTGTCAACCTGGCATACATAGACTGGAGTGATGATGACTTTTGGAGGAAATGAGTGATTCAGACTCCTTGGAATGGATGCTGCTACCCCTGGGGCCAAATGTTATATTTTTGTTTCCCAGGATTTCCATTGAATTTTAGAAGAAACACTGAAGTATTTGTGGTTTTCTTTTTCTTTTTCTTTTTTAACATATGCTATATATCTGTACTTAAATGCCCTATCCATTTCTACAAGTACAGACCAACTCCAGAAAAGTCATATTCTTTGCAACACTACCTTTTTGTTTTGTTTTTAAAAAGAAGCTTTGAGCTATGTTATGCATCATTTGTAAGTATGCTGTTTACAAAACACATTGGATTAGGCTCTGTGGGTATAAAACCAAAATTTTAAATAGTCCCTGTGTACAAGAAGAATTCTGCTACTCTTTCATTTGATCTTTTTAATTATATAGCTCAGACTACATAGGTTCCAATTCAAGAGCAATGGACAGTAGTTTGAATAATGGCAGTGGTACCTTTTGATTGTGGTATTCAGTCATTTCAGTTGTGTCTACCTCTTTGTGATTCCATTTGGGGTTTTCTTGATAGAGGTACTGGAGTGATTTGCCATTTTCTTCTCCAACTCATTTTATAAATGAGAAAACCAAAGCAAATAGATTAAGTGACTTGCCTAGGTTCACATAGTAAGTCTCTGAAGTAGAATTTGAATTGATGTTCTTAACTCCAGGCTCAAAGCACTATTCACTGTTTCTATCTGCAGGAATAGTATCTAATACTTATCAAAATGTACACACACACACACACACACACACACACACACACAGTTATTCCCATTTTACAGATGAGAAAACTGAGGTAAAGAATAATTAAATTTTTTGCCCAGGTTTATAGAGCTAAATAAGTATCTGAGGCAGGCTTGCTATTTATGTCTTCTTTACTCCAAATTTAGTTCTCTAAGCACTGGGTGACTAGCTGTCCAGTTGAAATGTATCAAAAGATTATTGGCTACATCAGTAAGTGAAGAATCCAGATCAACCTGATCAAAGAGCCAGGGTTTATGGGGTTTTTTCCCTTTTTTTTTTTTTTTTTTTTTTTGTTCCAGATTTATGATTTCAGTAGTGTAGGGAACTTGAGAGTG
Organism: Sarcophilus harrisii; assembly: GCF_902635505.1. Taxonomy (NCBI): domain Eukaryota; kingdom Metazoa; phylum Chordata; class Mammalia; order Dasyuromorphia; family Dasyuridae; genus Sarcophilus; species Sarcophilus harrisii. The sequence continues at coordinate 148,732,585 of NC_045426.1, read as the reverse complement.
AAGAAAATTTTATCCAGTGAATGAAGGAATGAAAAGGAAATGTTATCAAGCTTTCACTTTTGTGCCTGGCACTGCATTAAATGCTAGTGACATAAATTCAAAAGCAAGAAATCCCTTTCCCTTAAGAAGCTTACGTTTTAATGCAGAGACAACACATATAGAGAATGGTTGAGAGTTATGTCTAAAGATCAGCTGGTACACAAATCTATTGACGTACTGATGTGAAATAGGACCTCTAAGATTGCATGTTATTTCCTCCAATTAGATTAGTCTCACTCCAAAAACTAGAGACTATTGCTTTTAGTTCCACCTTCCATTTTTCTCCCTCCAGTATAGTTTTAGGTAAATTAACCTTTAATCAAATTGCTGACTGAATCTTGGCTACCTGGAAGATAAAGCTTAATGTTTTAGCCAGTTGTTTGATCATTTTTCTGTCATGCCTGAATCTGCGTAACTCCATTTGAGGTTTTCTTGACAGAGATATAGATTGTAGTTTGCCATTTCCTTCTCCAGCTCATTTTACACATGAGGAAACTGAGGCAAACAAGATTAAGTGACTTGCCCAGGATCACACACTTAGTAACTGTCTAAAGCTGGATTTGAATCCAAGATGAATCTTGCTGCCTCTAGGACAGATACTCTATCTACTATACCGCCTAGTATAAGCTAGTGCACTAAATTGGTTCACTTCTTGTTCTCCAAATATTCAAGTTTACTCTCTTCATGACTATCACACCTCCATAGTGTTCATTTGTTACTTGTAGTCTTTTTGGTATTATCCAGTGGAGAGTGCTGTACCTTCCAAAACTGAGAGAACAGTTTTAGTCACTCGGTCAAATCTTCTGCCTCTACCATTTCAATGTATTAAATTCTTTCACAATACAACACTAAAAATAATTGACAGTGTTCAAAGGAAAATTTTTTCTTTCAACTAAAGAGAAGCTTAGACATGAGGAGAATCTGAGTCATTGTGAGTAAGGAAGTGTGGATTTGAATGAAGTTCAAATTCTATGTGTTTGAATGGGAAACACTAAAAAAATTTTTTTTTCTATCCAGTTGTATGTAATAACCATTTGCTTTGAGAATAGAATATATTTTGCCATGGCCCGTGCAAGCTCACTTGTCATACCCTCTAATGAAGAAAAAATTAGCAAAACAATTGCTTTTTCTGACTCTTAAAACTAAATATGCCTTTAGAAATTCCTGCAGCAGCTTTAAAATAGACAGAGGGTTAACAACTGTACCTGTGATTTCACTGATAGAGGGAACTGTGTTGATAATGAAAGTCTCTCCCCCAATACACTTTGGCACCTTGTCTATCATTTGGAGAGGTGAATAGGACATTAAGAAACACTCAGCTAGTCTGGGTCAGAAGTGGGGTGGATGCCTCTTCCTGGTTTTGGAACTAACTTGTTATCTACAGTTTCATGTGGTCTCTCATAAAATGTGTGTCAGTGTGATATATGAATAATGCAGACAGATTAAGTTTTGCTAATAAAATGCAGATCAATAAATAGTCAGAGAGAGGAACTCTAAATTATTTTCTTGACTATCAAAATTCTTGGGCAACAAGGTAGGGAAGGGATAGAGTTGGGACTGGAGTCAGGAATAAGCATCTTTCTGAGTTCAGATCTGAGTTCAGGCACATACAAATTCTGTGACTAACTCCTTTTTGCTTCAGTTTCCTTAACTATAAAATGAGTTGGAAAAGGAAATAGTGAACTATTCTAACATTTCTGCCAAGAAAACCCCAAATGGGTTAATAGAGAATTAGATACAACTGAAAAATGACTTAAAAACAAAATCTAAATTCAACAGGTTTTCTTATTAATAATTCAGTGCATCCTTGGAATAAAGCTTTTTCCCCCTTCCTAGAACAGCACCACTTAATATATAAGATCTGATTAAATGTCATCTATTTATTTATGATCCATCTGCTTGGAGAGAATGGGAGATAGTGGATTGAGGAGGGGGAGGGAAAAAAAAGAACAGAATTGTTCTTGAGAAATAGAAGACTTGAACTATGAGGGGAAGGAAGTCCCTTTTCCTTCAGTCTCAGATTCTTATTGCACCTGGTGGTTCCCTATTAAAATTCAAATGTCTGTTAATATGGCAAGGATAGCCTATTATGTGATTAGCATTTGCTGGCCAGGAAATGAGACTCAGTTACAAACTTAAGCAACCTTTTCTTATTTAACATTAAAAAAAAAAAAAAATCCTTTGAAAATGTTAACTGCATGACTTAACTTTGTATCTACTCTCTCAGCATGGTGTTTAATCAGCATGAAACATCTGAAGGGCATAATTCCAGACAGGAAAGCAATGATCACCTTTTAAACTCTCTGTATTATGGGATCCACAAAGGATTTAGGTAGAAGTAAGATTAAATTCTACATATAAACAGGACGGATGACATCTCTATGTTTTTTGTTTTTTTTTCAAAAGTCATAATATAATAGGCTGACAAAATGAATTCTGTGATTTATCTTGAAGCATCAAAGACTGAGATATTAAATACTAATTTAGGAAATGACCCATTTAATTCCTTCTCCTTCCCACTCTCTTTCTTACAATCTCTTTTTCTTCCTCCCACTCCCATTCCTCCTGTCCTACGCCTCATTTACAGGTAAGGAAATTAAGGGCCCAAAAGAGATGAAGTGAAGGTTATTGTTTCCAAACAACAATTACTAGAACAGCTAGGTGGTGTGATGGATAAAGTGCTAGATCTGGAGTTAGTAAAACCCAAATTAAAATTTGACCTGAGATACTAGCTGTGTGACCTTGGATAAGTCTCTTAATCCCATTTGCCTTAATTTCCTCATCTGTAAAATGAGTTAGAGAAGGAAATGACAAACCATGTCTGTATTTTTGCCAAGAAAACTTCAAATGGAGTTATGGAGAGTTGGAAAAAACTTGAAAAACAACTGAACTTGGATTTATTTAATAAATATTCATTGAATTTAGTTATATTGCTAGTGTCACACAAGAAGCATCTGAACCAAGATTCAATCCTGCATTCTTTTATTATATATGTAATGCTTTCTTCTCCACTTCTTCGTACTCTTAGATTTGTCCCCCAAATCTCAGAGAACTTTTTAGGATATAACCTAGAAAATATTCTATGCTAGTTGAATTAGATAGTCCATTTGTGTTTCCAAACTTATTATTCCTCATATGTGACCCTCCATTTCCTATATCCATACTTTTGCACCGCTAGATCCCTTTGTTCTCCCTCCTCACCTCTGCCTCTTGGAATTGTTGATTTCCTTCAGTACACAATACAGGCTAGCTTTCTTCTATGTGAAATTTTTTCTAATTCCCCCTTATGTTAGTGTTTCACCCTCAAAAATAAATTTGTATCTATCTATCTATCTATCTATCTATCTATATATATATGTACACACTTAGCTATACATATATGCATATATACATGCATACATATATTTATGTATGTATAGAGAGATTGAAAATAAATATGATTTGGAAACCCTCAATTGAATGAATATAGAAAGGAGGAAGAAAGAATGAATGACTCCAAGCTTTTAAATATAGCTGCCTAGGAGGGTGTGGAGGTACTCAGTGTAAATAGAGAAGTTTGAAGAAGAGATGAGCTTAGGAAAGTAGATAATGAGTTTCATTTGACATACTGAATGTGATATTGCCATAAGACATATGACATCCAACAGACAGGTGATGATGTAGAATTAGAATTAGGAGAAAGATTATGGCTGGATCATTTTCATATTGGAATTATCTATGCATAGGTCATATCTGAAGTCTTGGGGGCAGATGAAAGAACCAAAGGAGAGAGTAGGGAGAGAGAGGTCTTGAACTATGCCCAAGCCAAAGATCCAAGATATTCATTGTGATCTAGCAAAAAGGAACAATCTGACAGGTAGGAAAAGAAACAGGGAGAGAAATATCACAGAATTCAAAAGAAGGGAGAAGAGGTATTCAGTAGTATCACATGCTACAGAGAAGTCAAGAAGAATGAGGATGCAGAAAAAGTCACTGGGGCACTGGGGCCCTGAGATTCCTGAAATGGCCCTTAACTTGTTAAGTACATTTTATTGTATACTGTTGTGCAAAATGTTCCAAAAGTCCTTTCCAAACAGCATTTATTTCACCTTATCATTTCTGATCCCTGGCAGAAATATGAGCTCTGGGTAAGCTGTCTTCAGAACCTTTTGCCAAAGAAGATAATTTGTAGCCAAATAATAAAATTTGTAGCTAACAATTTAAAAAAAAAAATCTGAATCGCAAATCATGTTAGCTTATGACACTTTAAAAGCAGCCAAAAAGGGGAGGGAGAGGGTATTGCCCATAGATATCAATAAAAATCCTTCTTTAAAAAAAAAAAAAAAAAGATCTTTTTTTTTTTTCCTGGGGGGTGGTGATAATAATTTGAATTTTTGTTATTATATCAGCCCTCTGGAAAAGTGTTGGAATGGTATGCCTATGAGCTCTATTGTATAGGTTAAAAGTCCCTCTCTTTCCCCCAGTGCTGGATAGCAATCTTCCATTATAGTGGTAATTAGTTCAGCCTTGGAGCACTTCAGCTTTGTAATATACCAGAAGTTAGGTTAGCTTTCTAGTTTAACTTTTTCTGTGGATTCCATATCCCCAGGCAGGCATTTTCTTGCTGCAGTGTTATGAAAAAAAAAAAAAAAAAAAAAAAAAAAAAAAAGACTGTAGTTGCCACAACCCTCTGTGACTTGCCAATAAGCAGCATGTGAGAGCCAAGATTTAAATTTAGGTTTCCTAGTTCACAATACCTTCCATTACTTATCACTACCAAATTGCAAGAATATCACTTCTCTTCTTTTGTTAGGGGATTTATTGTTGCAAGTGGATTTTGAAGAATAGGAAAGTTCTTGGACACAACTCTATTGTACAGAAAAGATGAGTTTTTGCAAGACATGACATGGATGGATCTCTACTATTGCAATTCACAAGGTGGCTTTAGGACAAAATTGGAACAGTGCACAGAAATGAAAGAATGTTAAGAGTTAAAAGGCACCTCAAGGATGATTTAGTTCAATCCCTTTTCTTTTGCTGATGAAGAAACTACTGAGACTTGTCAGATGACTTGTCCAGGGTCACCAAGCTAGTTAATGGTGATATACAATGTAAATAATGGAGATAGGTGAGTAATATGTATGATAGAAATGGATCATTCTTATACTAATAGTAATAGCTACCATTTATATGGTACCTATCATATTCTAGGCATTGTTTGCAGTTGTTTTAGTCCTTTTCAATTCTATCTGATTCTTTGTGATTCCCATTTTGGGATGTCTTGTCAGAAATACTAAAATAGTTTGCCATTTATTTCTCTGGTTCATTTTACAGATGAGGAAAGTGAGGCAAACTGAATTAAGTGACTTACCTAAGGTAATACAATCAATAAGTGTCTGAGCTTGGATTTTAGCTCAGGCCCTTCTGACTCTAGGACTCTCCCTACTGTGTCACCTAGCTGTCTAGATATTTTTTTGTTCATTCATTTCAGATGTGTCCACCTCTTTGTTATCTCATTTGGGATTTTCTTGGCAAAAATATTAGAGTGGTTTTCCTTTTCCTTTTCTAGTTTATTTTACAGATGAGGAAACTGAGTCAAACAGGCATAAATGACTTGTCCAGAATCACAGAGTTCATTTCACCACATTTGAAATCAGGTCTTCCTGACTGCACTATTTTGCTGCCCATTATTAAAGTGTCTCTTAACTTCTGCAATGGTACAATGTAAAGATTTCTGGATCTTGAAGCTGAGGGTCTAATCTCCAACACTTAGTCTGCTATTTATTTTAATCTGTATGACTTCTCTGATCTCAACTTGTTTATCTGTAAAGGAAGAAGACTGGGCAAGGTTATCTCCAAAGTTCTTTTCAATTCTAAATCTATGATGCTATGGTAATTTAACATGAAATTTAGATTAAAAAGAGATACTGACACCTTCTTTGAAGAATAAAATTTACTTCATTTTGACCAATTATGTCAAATTGAAAGTACTTTTGTGAATCTATTTCCTATCTCCAGTGAAGTAAAATATAGTTCTATGCTTATTCTTTATGTGTATAACATATTCTGTTTAACTAATGGCTCTTGGTAATTTTCATGATCATTTTTACAATTCATACTTCTCACTGACTGCTTCTGTCTTTTTATATTTACTTGAAACATTTCTGTATCTAAATATATGTTCTATGTTTTGAAAGTTCTATGTGGTACTAATAAATATGTATATTCTTTAGCAATCCCATTTAGAAGACATTAGAAGTCTCTTAGTTTTAGTTTCTCCAGCATTGTGTTCAATTCCATATATCCCTTTGTTTATCTTTCTTTTAGATACACCCAAAATTGACAAAGGGACATTAAAAACCTCTTTGCTGTTTTATTACTATTTAGTCTTTTATTAATTCAGTTACTTTTCTTTTATGTGTTTAAGTGCTAGGGAATTTGGAGTATATAAATTTAATATTGATATTGGTTTGTTGTCTATGGTTCCTTTCAACATAATGCAATTTCTTGTTTCTTTTTATATTGTAAATATTGGTTTTTGTTTTATCTGATATCATAATTGCAACTTCTGCTTTCTTGGATTCACCTGATGAATAGTACTTTTTTCTTTTCTTAAGCCTCATTTTTATTCTATGTGTCTTTTTTTTAAAGGTACTTTTATAAGCAACAGATTATAGACTTTTTCTTTGTTTTTAAATCCACTCTATTACTCTTTAATTTTATTGGATTGTTTAATCCATTCATGTTCGAAATCATGAGAATTTGATTTGGGTATCCCAAAAATTTTAGTGCAGTTTATTGTTCTAAGACCTTTGGGATATGCTATATATATATATATATATATTTTTTTTTTTCCATTTGTTCTTTTCCTCCACCCAAATTAGGTTTTTCCTCCACCTCCTTCTTCTGTAAAGACAGATTATGTCTCCCATTGACTGCTAAGAAAAAAATTACAAAAGATCCTACGATACAACCAGTCCATCATTATGAAAATGATACCTCAGTGAATTTGCAACCTCATCAAAGATAGTACTCTCTCCAATAATGCAAGTTCCATACTAATTATACCTTTTTATCCTGTAATGCTTTTTCCTATTATCTCCCATGGATCTTCCATAGATATGACCATCCAATCAGTAGAGCTTTTCCTCTAGCTCTTTTGACACTACATAATTGGCCTTCCTCTTTTTTTTTCTGTTGTTTGTGCTGCCTTTTTTACCCTTTCTTTTTGCAAGCCACCTTTGGCATTATGCTATAACTTACTTCTATCTACCATAGATCTTTTCATTGCTTTTTGGGTCACCTCCTTTGTTGATTCTTTGGAAATCATGGTATTTTATGACTTGAAACCATATAGGGTCACCAGGAAATGATTGCTATTAAAAAAAAAGAAGAAAAAAAGATGCTTTTCTATAGAAGCAAGTAGTATAGGATCATGGGAAATAATTTCCATTGCAGTGTAGGCCTGTATCCTTTCCTGTTCAGTTTCGTAGTCAGCTCACTGACCTCTGTGTTACCTGTGCAAAATATAATACATTTTTTATCTATTGTACCAGTCCAAGATTTCAGAACTAATTAACCAACTCTGTGTACTAACCTTTGAAAATTCATGTCATATTCTGGGCCCTCTTTTTGGATTCTTATGGATTTTTAACCCATTTACTTTTTCTTTTGTAGTTGACAAAACATTTCCTTTAAGTGACTGGATCATATTGAAGAAGGATTGTAATGTTCTGCAGCTCATTTTATCTGCAAATAGGAGCCTATGGAACTATCTGCAGGCATTTTATTTATACATAGATAAGTAAGGCATGTTCCCTACCCCCAGGGATCTGAAGAAAAAGACTAAAAAAGGATTTAAAGAAAGAAAAGAAAACACAAATCAGTCAAACTTCTGGAGGAGACCTAAATTGATTTGGATCTTACTAAATGTTTAGACCATAAAGCAGATAGGAGAGAACATTCTAAGCAGAAGAGGTTACAGGAGCACAGGTCCTGTGACGGGTTTTAAAATGATGTGTGCAGTAAGTAAAATGAAGAGAATAGCTTGACCAGAATAAAAGGATTGGGTAGGCAGGGTAGGGTGAAATAATTTCATCCACGTATTGTCTTCTTATTCTAACTACTAACATTTTTTCCTTATAATGCCTCCAAAAGAGATTTTTACCAGTAAAAAGAATACATTGTTTATTTAGTTTACGTAGTTCCCTATCCCACTTCTTTTTCTGAGGCTTTAAGGGAGTCAAATTAGGACCAAAAAAAAAACAAAACAAAAACAAAACAAACAAACAAAAAAACAGCTATATTCTTTCACCAAGCTGTTTCTTCTATTTCTGAAAATTTGTAATTTGCTAATGAATGCCAGCAATGTAGCAAACTTTTGATAGAGCAAAGAATAAGCCATTTATCCCTGGAGAGAAAGTTTATAGGCTATTTTATATGTATTAAAAAGCAAAAAAGAAGAATAAGGAAAGTACAACCCAAACAAATTCAAAGTATTTCATTGTTTCAAGCTCACCCCATCTGAGTTCAAGGGTCTTAAAGTATCTAAAGAAATCTAAATGAAAACTATATGTCAAGGTGGGATCTGAGATCAGGTTGAAGGTTAGTTTGATGTAATAAGTAGCCTCAGCCCTTGGCAAGGTGCCTTGGTACGTTAGTTTTCCAAGTTGTTGGGTGGGTCACAATTGCACTCCAACATCCTGTCTACAAATGCCCAGTTGACGTCAGACTGAAGCACCACCATACTCACTAATGTCATTTCAGGAATCAAAATGCGTAACCTTGTTTCACTTGATCATCTCCATACATTAAAATTTTAGTGTTGGTCCTTCCTAGAGAACATATCTTTTCTAATTTCTTTGTTCCCTATTTGAGAGGGTAGGTAGTCTAAGGCCTTTCTCCTTTAGAACCTTTTTGGATAGCATGAATCTGCCCCAACCTAAATCTAACCCTAATAAAAATTATTCCTGTCAGAGATAGGAGAGAAAAGCTTTCACAGATTAAAGGAATTTACTGAGGAACCCTTAAAATTAATGATAAAATGTAGAGTGCTCTCTGAATGGAAAGCTATGGAAGTTTGTTTTATTATAATCAAATAAGTAGATATTTGAAAACATTGAGATAGGATAGCAGTTCCAGGGCTCGTAACCACTTATCTAACATTAATTAATGTATTGGATTTTTTTTTTTTCATTTTAAGCATTCCAACACTTCCTAATGCATCAATACCAAAAAAAGATTCTCCTGAATCTTTAAAGAGTCTTCACACATCTACAAATGGCCAAAAATGGAGTGTATTTCATTAAATTATTTCAATTTGGAAACCTGCCAAGCTGGTTCCAACTTAGTTTCTGAAAAGACAACTTGGTCCTGGGTAGGAAATGGATGGCCAGTGCTTGAGGTCAATTAAAATAAATCAGACAAAAAGAAATTTTTATTATAAAGACTAAATCTTTTCCTTACTATCACAAACAACATGCCCACCCAGAAGAAAAAAGGATTTTATGTATTTCCAAAGGTCTGTGTAGCTACATTGCTGGTTTATTGTTGATCTCTGGCTGCTGCAGGTCTGCTAGCACTGTATCATTTCAGCAATCGACAAGCTCTGGGTTTTCTCCCCTCCTCTCTCTCATTTCCAGGCAGTTTTGAACTGCCTTCCTGCAGACGTCATAAAGCCCTTAAGGAATACTTTCTGCCTGGTGAGATTGAATGATAGTTCCCATTCACAAAGAATAGGAGGCAGGGTCTAAGCAGGGAGTAAAAAGGACACACTTTCTTTTCTTTTTTTTTTTCTTTTTTCTTTTTCTTTCTTTCTTTCTTTTTTTTTTTGGCAGGTAAAGCAGCTGGCAAGCCTCAAGTGCCTACATTTTTATTCCCCTACCGTTTTCTTTGCTCCTTGGGAGCCGACTAGTGCTAGTACTGAAGTGAAACTTCCCCAACAGCTCGCTGGCGTTAGTTTACCTCCAGACCTTTTATTCCTTCTTTACGTACAAAGGTGCTTCTGCAGTGTTGGCAATCTTGAAACCTGTTATTATAGCTTTGCAGCTTGCAAAAAGAGAGAAGGAGAGAAATTGAGAGTGAGAGAGAAAGCAAGAGAGAGAGGAGGGAGAAAGATCAAATAGTTCTTTCAGCTGCCTTGCTTCCCCTTGTGACCTAGATGAAGAATAGATTCAAAATTCAGTTCCTCCCCAGGGCCATACAAGAGTGAAAAGAAACTCTCACTTGGGAACAGCCTAGCACGGGAGTCACTTGACAGACAGAGAGAGACAGACAAACAAACAGAGAGAGAGAGAGAGAGAGAGAGAGAGAGAGAGAGAGAAAGAAATAGAGAGAGAGAGAAATAGAGAGAGAGAGAGAAATAGAGAATGAGAATGAATATGAATGTTACTACAATGCTTTGGTTCTCTTGATGAATCAACCTGGGAGCAGGAACTGTGGGCTTCAAGACCCTTGGATTTCTTCAGCAAGCCCAGTCCTCAAAATGGAATGTGTAAAGCCTTCTTGGTAGCAAGACCCCCTGAAACTGATGATTTTGGGAGCATTCTTTTCACGATGAGTATTATAATGAAGCCGAGATCCCGGTCTACTAGTTCCCTGAGGACTACAGAGACAATTGGGTAATGTGCTTTTCTCTCTTACTTATCTCCTTCTTCTCCTTCCAAGACTGAGATCTTAATGCTGAGTGATTATGCGAGATGCTCAAAGGAGTTAGATTTAATTTTAGTAGTCTGTATGGTAAAATAAAGCATAACAGGCTCCTTAATTCCCTCTGGTTACTGTCCAGTTCTGTGTGCTCTGTGCAAAGAGGTGTTCATTCTTTGTTTTTAGCCGCCCAGTGGTCCTAGAGGCGCCCTATGAAATGTGACATCTGATCATAATTTAAATTTGAGAGCAGAAAGGACACATGCAGATATATGTTGCCTGTAGGGAAAGTGAAGCTGATCATTTTCGCCGTCTGTTTCTGGTTATTTGTTCTCTCATCTTTATTCTTGCTGCCTAAGCACCCTAGATATTTGAGAAGTCTGCCATTATTTCTTTTTGCAAGACATTCATCCTAACAAATTTTGAAAGTAATATTTTGCTAGTATAAGTTACTTTAATAGTAACATTTTGTTAGTGCAAGTTACTCAGATAACATGATTAAAGAATGATCCTAATGACTAAACAAATGCATGATGATATAATATATAATTATGCTTTGATCAAACTTTATGCATTATTTGTATATCTAGCCCATGTTACATATATATGTATATGTTCTTAATATATTCCTTGTTTTTATATTATAAAAGATTTTAGTCATTTAACTGAAAATTTTCATCATAAAACAAAGTAGATTCATTTTGCATCCTAAATTATTATTGAGTCTTAACAATTACTTTTAGAATGCTTTTTATGTAAACTTGATAAAGCTTTCCATAACTGTATTTATTTAATTTCTCAGATTCTAGAACTAGAAGCAATTCCAAAGGACATCTAGCTCAACCCTTATCATTTTATAGATGAGGAATGCAGCCCCAGGACATTGTTTCTTGTCCAGAGTCATACAGGTAGTAAGAGTCAGAGATGAGTTTAAACCTAGGTTTTCTAATAGTCTTGTGTTCTTTCCAATCCTGTTAAATTTTTTTTAATGTTAACATGTTATTTTTTAAATGTATTTATTAAAAACTAAATATAAAATAAGAGAAAACAAAATTGAAAAATAGAGAAGAAAAATACAAAATAAAACATTGTCATGTGTCCAGCAGAACATCAAGGAGGATTCAAAATATGTAACAATAGATTTCCATTTCAAGAAAGCATATATAATGATAATTATTAAATTGGTTTGATTTGTAAAACAATAAGGAAGATAAAAACCTAGAATGGGAAAATAAGTGTCAATATAACCATTCAATATAACCATTTACATACCCCCCCCCAGTCCTTTTTATTCTCTACATGCGCGCGCGCGCGCGCACACACACACACACACACACACATGATAGGGATAAAAATTACTGTAAATTAGAATATTAACAGTTGTTTGATGGAGTTAATATGTGTCAGTATAAATGGCTAAGGACATATTGATACTATCTCTCTATCTGTCTGAAATCCTGGAATGGGAAAAACACCCCTTTTACCAATGCAGATCAACTTCTGGATTACTTAGTTGACTGTGGCACCAAGAACTTGTATAATTCTTTATGGTTACAGAGCAAAAATGTGTCAGAATCAATACTTGAACTCTTCCTGATTCTGAGACTAGATCTCTGACCATTATATCAGGGCATCTCACTCTCAGCTTTTATAAAGAATAAATAAAGAATTGTCTGTTTGCCCAGTGCATTTAACTCTTGTCTAAGGCACTCATTGAAACATTGCCTGGTCTTATTGATGTCCCTTATATGAGCTGAGTTTAATTCCACAAAAATTCCCAAATCAATTCTTTTCCAACATCTTCTCACTAAAATTCTTCTTGTAATTTATCTCACCTAGTGACAGTAATCTTTTATATTTTCATAATATTTTACTATTTTCAAAGCATTTTCAAGTGTTCTGAGTTATGTTCTGTACAGCAGAGGGCATTCAAGGATACATGAATACATGTATATGTCTTTATACTATATATATCATAATATAACAGCAGACTTGGAATTAAGGTCCTGTTATACTTATTTATTTTTCTTTAATTAAAAGATATTTTATTTGCTACTTATAAGTAGAAACCATTAGAGTCTATATTACATTGAAATTTAATAAGTATATTTAAATTCTATGTTTTGCATTTCACATCAAGGATCCAGGCTCAATTAAGGGGTAGAGTTTTTTTTTTTTTTTGACATTAACACAAGACTATTCTAGTATGAGCTTAAGAAAATCTCTACTTGCTAATTATTCTTACTGACTAGAGATTAGACATTGTTCTACTTTTAGCCAGACTATTTTGACTTGTTATAAATTGTATCTTAAAAAAGAGATTATAAGATATAAAATATGTTTGCTAGGTAGTCCAGTGGATAGAATGTTGGGACCTAAAGTGTGGAAGAACTATATTTAAATTCTGATCCAGATGTGTAACACTAGACAAGTTACTTAACCATTGTTTACTTAGATTTCTTCATCTGTAAAACAAGAATAATAAGTGAGCCTATCTCCCCAGGTTGTTGTGGAGGGTCAAATGAGTAATGTTTATAAAGCAGTTTACAAACATTAAAGCACTTATAAATGCTATTTATTATTACTATATCTTGATATTGAACAGGAAAAATAATATGGTTGAGGAAAATAGAAATAGTGATGAAAAATAGTCATGTAAAAGTTATGAAAAATAAACACCTGTTAAATAGGAAGAAACTTGTAAACAGGTTTGCTGTTGTCTAGTCATTTAAGTCATGTCTAACTTTTCATGATCCCATGATACTGGAATAGTTTGTTATTTCTTTTTCCAGCTTATTTTACAAATGAGGAAACTGAGGCAAAGAGGGTAAAGTGATTTGCCCAGTTAGTAAAATCAGAAGCAGGATTTGAATTCAAGCCTTCCTGACTTCAGAATAGGTGAACTATATCCACTGTACCACTTACCTGTCCTTATGAACATGAACAATACTCTAACTTCCAGGTACCTGTAGTAAAGTTGCCTAAATACAGAGAGATGAATTTGTCTCACTTTGGATTGCTTCTAAGAAAAATGGGTTTGGTATTTGCAGAATTCTGAGGTCAGAGTATTTATGGAGATTCTGTGTATGAGGAGTTTGGCTGCAGAATGGCTTTTTATAAAAACTTCAGATCCTCCTTTTCCCTATGGGGAAGAAATTGCAAGTCTTCCTGACCTTAATTGAGGAGGCCAAAGGGTTATTTTACCTAATTTGAGTTAATGGATGTATCTTTGATTTTCATTTATTTTCTGGATAATTTTCCCTTTGTACCCTCAAACATAACAAGCCTTCTGATTTAAAGCACCATTAGAATTGAGTTGTATGACATTTGTACTGCTTTAGATTAATTCAATGTACTAATTAATTCCATTGTACTAATAAGTACAAACATTTCTCAACCTAGAAACACTGAAAAGTTTTTTATTGGTTAAAAAGTATTGAATTTTTTGTACTTGCTCAGCATAAATTGAGAATTGTGTCAGTGACTATTTTCTAGGTCTGGTTAGGCTTGTGACTATGCTGTAATCTTTTATGATCATATTATTAGGGTGAATCTTATAATCATTATGTAAATGAATCCAGAATATGTATCTTTTGGTTGGTTGTTATAAATTTTGAAAGATAAACAAGATTATTTTGTCATTATTAGACCATCACTGAAAAATAGAGTGGTTTTGAGGACTCATGTTTGTTTTTCTCTTGTATTTTGAAAAGTGACTAGCATGATTCCCCCCCCCCCCCATTTTAAAAAATATTTTTACTTAATGTTTGAGTTCCAAAATCTGTTTCTCCCTCCATTTCACTCCCCATGCCCCCTTCCTAAAATGGTAAGCAATCAGATATAGGTTAAACATGTGCAATTATGTATGCTATTTCCATATTGGTCGTTTTGTACAAGAAGATTCAAATAAGAAAAAAAGAAAGAAAATTTAAAAAATTAGCATGCTTTAGTAGTGTGTATTTAATTAATATCAATTCTTCCTCTGATAATATGCTTCACCATTAATCCTTTGGGATTGTTTTGGCTCATTATATTGCTGAGAATAGTTAAGTCCTTCACAGTTCCTCCCTGAAAGATATTGCTTATAACTGTTTATAATCTTCTAGTTCTGTTTATTTCATTATGTATCAGTTCATATAAATCCTTCCAGGTTTTTCTGAAATCATCCTTTTTGTCATTTATGCATGATAATATTCCATTACAATCATATACTACAAATTGTTTAGCTATTGATTAATATTAATATTATATCGATATTAATTGACTGATGGAAATGCCTTAGATTTCCAATTTTTAGCCACCACAAAAAGCTGTTATAAATATTTTTGTACAAATAGATTCTTTTCCTTTCTTTTGGATGTCTTTGGGGTAGAGCAATGGTGTTCTGACATTCTCTTGATGTTGGCTTAAATTTCTGGGTAAAATGGTTGAATCGCTTTCACTCCAGAACTTCATATTTCAGAACATTTTCTGAGAAGTTTCAAATAAGAAAGTGTTGGAGGATATTAAGGCTTACTTG
Organism: Sarcophilus harrisii; assembly: GCF_902635505.1. Taxonomy (NCBI): domain Eukaryota; kingdom Metazoa; phylum Chordata; class Mammalia; order Dasyuromorphia; family Dasyuridae; genus Sarcophilus; species Sarcophilus harrisii. The sequence continues at coordinate 148,717,404 of NC_045426.1, read as the reverse complement.
TGTAACTGAGGTAGTCTTATCTTCCTTTTTATTTTCTTTTAAAATTTAATTTTAGATTTAACTTGTTTGAAAACATTATACTGTTTAAATATACTGTTAAACACATAGATCTATATATGGAGAGAATGAAAATTTCATTAATCTGGTTTCCAAGAGACATTTCTGTAAAAATGAAAGAATGGGCAATTGAAGTTACTGGACAACTTTATGACAATATTCTTTATCTAATCCCAGAACAAATAATCTTTAATCATAAGGGATAAGGTCAAGAAATTGGTTAGGACTTCATCCAAATGGTAGTGGAATAAAACTGAGATAAGTTGGGTGTAAGATTCTTTGGTGCTAAAAATAATAAACTTGGAGGAAATTGCATTAAATAAGTATTTTTTTTTTTTTTTGGTTAAAGCTTTTTATTTACAAAACATATGCATGGATAATTTTTTTAACATTGACCCTTGCAAAACCTTTTGTTCCAAATTTTCTCCTCCTTCCCCCACCCCCTCCCCTAAATGGCAAGTAGTCCAGTACATATTAAATATGTTAAAATATATGTTAAATACAATATATGTATACATATTTATATAATTATCTTGCTGCACAAGAAAAATCCGATCAAAAAGGAAGAAAAAAACTGAGAAAGAAAACAAAATGCAAGCAAACAACAGAGAGAGTGAGAATGCTATGTTGTGGTCCACACTCAGGTCCCATGGTCCTCTCTCTGGGTGTAGATGGCTCTCTTCATCAGTGAACAATTGAAACTGGTTTGAATCATCTCGTTTTTGAAGAGAGCCATGTCCATCAGAATTGATCATTATATAGTCTTGTTGTTGCTGGGTATAATGATCTCCTGGTTCTGCTTATTTCACTTAACATCAGTTCATGTAAGTCTCTCCAAGCTCTCTGAAATTATCCTGGTGGTCATTTCTTACAGAACAATAATATTCCATAACATCCATATACCATAACTTATTCAGTCATTCTCCAATTGATGGACATTCATTCAATTTCCATTTTCTTGCTACTACAAAAAGGGCTGCCACAAACATTTTTGCAAATGTGGGTCCCTTTACCCCCTTTAAAATCTCTTTGGGATATAAGACCAGTAGAAACACTGCTGGATCAAAGGGTATGCACTGTTTGATAACTTTTTGAGCACAGTTCCAAATTGCTCTCCAGAATGGTTGGATCTGTTCACAGTTCCATCAACAATGTATCAGTTTCCCAGTTTTCCCACATCCCCTCCAACATTGGTCATTATCATTTCCTGTCATCTTAGCTAATCTGACAGATATGTAATGGTGTCTCAGAGTTGTCTTAATTTGTATTTCTCTGATCAATAGTGATTTGGAGCACCTTTTCATATGACTACAAGTAGTTTCAATTTCTTGATCTGAAAATTGTTCATTTCCTTTGACCATTTATCAGTTGGAGAATGGCCTGAACTATTATAAATTTGAGTCAATTATATATTTTAGGAATGAGGCCTTTATCAGAATTTTTGAATGTAAAAAAAAATATATATATATTTTCACAGTTTATTGCTTCCCTTCTAATCTTGCCTGCATTATTTTTGTTTGTACAAAAACTTTTTAACATAATATAATCAAAGTTATCTATTTTGTGATCAATAATGATCTCCAGTTCTTGGTTTCAAATTCCTTCCTCCTCCATAGATCTGAGAGGTAAACTATCCTATGTTCTTCTAATTTGTTTATAATATCATTCTTTATATCTAGATCATGAACCCATTTCAACCTTATCTTTGTATACAGTGTTAGGTGTGAGTAAATAAGTATTTCAACAGGTTCTTGTTTTATTGTTAAGGATACTCACTCTATGGTAAACCTAGCTCATAACTCCATCTCTTCTAAATATTTGGTTTCATTAGTCGCCATAGTCAAAAATTAACAATTAAATATATAAATCACCTAATGACAAACTTTCTGGTGATGATCTTCTATAAACTTTGTTAGGAACATATAGTCTGACACCAGGCTCCTAAGTTAGCAACTTTTCAAGGTAAGTAGGACCTGCCAGAACTCAAAGTCTACTGGTATAGCACTGGAGAGCACAATGGTTTTTTCCACAGTATGATTACATAGAATTTTAGTGGAAGCAGGAGAAGCTCATAGACTCGTAGACTTGAAGCTGACAAAGATTTTGAAGGCATTATAATAAAACCCATTTGGTTAATTTATTTTAGTTTTTTAAACAATGGTTTTACTGGTATTCATAGTTGTTTAACATTTTTTTTCTACACTTAGAAAACACCAAATAAGATGAACATTTCTGAAATACAAAATAGAACAGAGAAAGAATTGAACATGAAGATATAAATCCATATTATCTATATCTTGTGTTTTGTTTTTTAGAATAAATTCAGCATTTTTGTTATTCTTTTGAAAATTATTTTTATTCTATTAAATATGTCCCAATCACATGGAAAAATTTTTTATCATTAAAAATTTTGAGTTTCAAATTTTCTCCCACCTATCCCTCCCCTTGAGAAGGCAAGCAACTTAATATCAATTATAGATATGAAATCAAGCAACATGTATTAGTCATGCTACAAAAGCAAACACAAAGTAGAACAATAAAAATAAAGTCTAAAGAAAAGCTTTGATCTGTATTCAGACTTTGTCAGCATTTTTGGATAGCATTTTTTATCATGGGTCATTTAGAACTGTCTTGGATCATTGTGTTTTGAAAATAGCTAAATCAACAAAGAAATTAAAACCATTTCTAGTCATATGAAAAAAATGCTCTAAATCACTATTGATCAGAGAAATGCAGATTAAGACAATTCTGAGGTACCACTACATACCTTTCAAATTGCCTAAGATGACAGGAAAAGATAATGATAAATATTGGAGACGATATGGGAAAACTGAGACACTAATACATTGTTGGTGGAGTTGTGAACTCATTTAACTATTCTGAAGAGCAATTTGGAACTATGCCCAAAGTGCTAGCAACTGTCCATATCTTTGATCCAGCAGTGTCTCACTTGGGCCTGTATCCTAAAGAGAGCATAAAAAAGGTAAAAGGACCCCCATATGCAAAAATGTTTGTAGCAAACTTTTTTGTAGTGGTAAAAAACTGGAAACTGATTGAATGTCCATTTTCCCATGTTCTTTTGATAGCACCCTTTATGTCTCAATCATTTAATCCATTTTCAAATTATTTTGTTATACAGTGTGAGCTATTGGCTGATGTCTTAACTTTCTTCCAAACTACTTTACTATTTTCTTGACAATTTTTGTCAAAAGTTAAATTCTTACCCCAAAAGCCTGGTTCTTTGGATTTATCAGATACTAGATTACTATGATTACTTATGACTGTGTTTATGTGCCTAATCTCTAGATTAGAACAGGCCAGTTCCTGTGATCTTGTGATAGAGAGATCCATCTGCACCCAGAGAAAGGACTGTGGAGACCGAGTGTGGATCACAACATAGCATTGTCACTTTTTTGTTGTTTCTTGTTTGCATTTTGTTTTCTCTTTCACTTTTTTCCCCTTTTCCATCTGATTCCTAAGCTTTCTTGGATTTTAATAGGAATAAGTATCATACTTTATCAAAAGTTTTTTTCTGTATCTATTGATATAATCATATGATTTTTATTGTTTTTGTTATTAATATGATCAGTTATATTAATAGTTTTCCTAATATTGATTAAACCTTTCATTTGTTGTGTAAATCCCACCTGGTCTCAGTTATGAGCTTTGTGATATATTGCAATTAACATCATTTTCAAAGTTGATTTTCTTATTTGAATTACATACTGATTTTTCTTCTGTTTTTTGGATTTTTATTTTATTTTTAAATTTTAATAACTATATCTTTAGCTCCCCTCTATGCCTTTAATTCTGTCACTACCTTCTAGAAAAGTTGAAGCACCTCCCTTCCAAGATGAATGGAAAGCTGTTTAATAAAAATAAACAGAAGTAGAAAGAGCACTAAGGTTGAAAATGGGCTAATTTACCCAAAAGGGACACATGAAAAAAAGGTGCTCCAATAGTAACAAAATTAGGTAAGGGAAGAAAGGAAAAGATCTGATGCTTTCTGTCAATGTCAATGCTTGAAATGATATAGCAATGTTTTCTTATCCATCTCTGATCCAGAGGCCATCTCAAGCTGGCAATAATTCTACTTTATGGCCTCTTTTTCAGATTAGACAGAACTACCATATGAGGAAAAACATCCTTGCCATGTTCCATTCTAATTAACTCAACCCAAGACTATCTGGACTACTTTTCCACCTTGTCACCATTTTTCAGCTCCCTTTGTATGTTGATTTTCACCATTAGAAAGTAAGTTCCTTGAGGATAGGGAAGCTAGCTTTCTTTTTTCTTGTGTTTGAATTCCCAATTATTGATTCATTGTCTATCATACAATAAATTGTACTTAATAAATGCTCTTTCTAACTATTGGTGTTTATATAGATCAGGCATGCTGGTAGTAGAATCATTGATCATTGATTTAAAGCTGCTATAGACCTTGGGCATTATATAGTCTAATCCTCTTACTTTACAGATAAGAAGATTTAGGGATAGAAAGATATAAGTGGCTGATCCAGCAAGTGATTCTAACTCAGGTTCTTTTAATTCCAAATACAATTTTTAAAATTTATTTATAACACACATTGTTTTATGGATTATGATGGGAGAGAAAAAATCAGCCCAAAAAAGGAAAAAACATGGGAGAGATGAAAAAAAAAAAAAAAAGTGAATATAGCATGTACTGATTTACATTCAGTCTCTTTAGTTATTTTTCTGGATGCAGATGGCATTTTCTGTCCAAAGCCTATTGAGATTCCTTTGAATCACTGAACTGCTGAGAACCAAATCTTTCATAGTTTATCATTGCACATTCTTGCTGTTATTGTGTACAATGTATTCCTGGTTTTGCTTACTTCACTCAGCATCAGTTCATGTAAATCTTTTCAGGCCTTTATAAAATCTGCTTGTTCATAATTTTTAATAGAACAATAATATTCCATTACCTTCATATACTACAACTTGTTCAGCCATTCCCCAATTGATGGGCATCTACTCATTTTCCAATTCTTTGCTATTACAAAAAAGAGCTGCTACAAACATTTTTGCACATGTGGGTCTCAAATCCAGCCTTTTCACTTTACCAAAAATATTGTTAATATATCTTCTGAAGAGGGAATAATCTTATAATGCAATGCCTTAAAATGTAAATCTTTATTTTCCAATTATACCAGCCATGATGATGAATAATAAATTAAACCAGAAGGAAATTATTTCTAGTAGTTATAAGGGAATCATGATAAATTAATTAAGTTTTCTGTTCATTAGCATTTATAACCCAGTGCTTACCAGAAAAAAAAAAATGCATTAGTAAATTGTTAGTGGAAGCAAACCATTTTTGAGATCTATTTTTGGGTTCTCTCACTTTAATGTAGTAAGCTACATATTTGCTGTGTCTCCCTATTAAAGGTGGTAGCCATTTTCTAAGTAATTGATCCTTAGAGCAGATTTTCTTTTTTATTCTTTTGGAACTTACTGCCTTTTGTGGTTCATGATTTTTGATAGTTTAAAGCATATTGTTCATGAGCATTTTCGCAAAGATATCTATCCACAGATTGTCAGCTATACAAAAATAGCTGACTCATTTCTGAATGAAGTATATTTAACAGTTTGGTTACTATAAATATGGAACTTGAAAGTTGTTACAAATTTTAGAATACTAGAAATACTATAAATTTTAGAAGTGTAACTAGAGGTTAATTAATATGGAAAACAGATTGTAGTATGAATTGTAGCCCATTTTAGCCTACATATTTCTCATTTTATATTGTCATAGCGTTCAATTGATGAAAATGGTATTCTCTTCCCTTCCCTTCCTTTTCAGCTTTCTTTTGTGTGTGGCCTTATCCCATTAGATTATAAATTCTTGAGGATAGCTTTCTCGCTTTTTTATATTGTATCTTTAGTGATTAACATAGTTCCTGACACAAATTAGGTACCTAATAAAATAGTTTATCAGCTATTGACTCTGAGCAAATATCATGAACCTTTAAAAAAGAGTAGCATTTCAGTCCTGAAAGATGGATAGTGGGATAAAGGAACTCTAACTGTTAGGGAGTACTATTTAAGATCTTTATTTTTAGTGTATGATGAGGCTAATGATCTGATTGAGTTCAATGCAATTATTAAGTGCCTACTGTGTTTAGGGGCCTCTGTTAATAAAGACTGAATAGTTTATGGATTCAGGAAGAAACATAAAAATGAATGTTAATTGTAGAAAATGAAGAAGCGACAAAATTTTTAGAAAATCATTTTTTTTTAAGTCAGAAGAACTAATTTTACTCATTTCTGCAAAGACTTCTATGCCTCATTGCCCATTCAGGCCAATAATGATTTTATGGGTATGATAAATAGGTGTCAAATTAACTTTGGTTGTCGATTTTATTTTATTCTATAAGGAATGATTAGTTTTCATGTGCTCTTTCTCTTGCAATATTGCCTGTCTTTTCATGCAGTGTACTTGGGGACTCACAACTTGGGAAAAATTAGATATATTATTGATGGTAACACAAACTGCATACCTTTGACTGACTTGTCAGAGGAAGCAGTTTCAGGAGCCACCTAGTCTGACTTATCACATCTGAGCAAAATCCTTTCTATAGTAACCTTACAAATGATTGTTCAGCATTTGCTTAAAAACCTCTAGGGAGGAAAAATTCTTTTTTTTTTTTTTGAGGCAGCTTACTCCATTTTTGATAACTCATATTTTTATGACTTTTCCCTTATGTTAAAACTAAAATTTTCCTTTTTCGACTACTGTGGTCTTTTAAAAATTAAACTATATATATATATATATATTTTTTTTTTTTTTTTAAATTAATAGAAATCTATCTTCTCTCATACCTCCAAACCACTTGGGGTGAAGGAAGAGAAAGAAAAAAAAAATTTTTCTTTGTAACAAATTTGCATAGGCAAGCAAAATAAATCCCCTTATTGGCCAAATTCAAGTGTGTGTGTGTGTGTGTGTGAGAGAGAGAGTGTGAGTGTGTGTGTGTGTGTGTGTGTATGTCAGGAATTGAACTGCATGCCTCATTATTTGTCCTCTGAAATCAGGGATGGTCTTTGTTTTGATCAGAGTTCTTAAGACATTAAAATTTTGTTTTTACAGTGTTGTTGCTACTGTATAAATTCTTCTAGTTCCACTCATTTAATCAATGTGTACAAGTCTTAATTTTTATATATGTATATTGATATTATAGTATAGAATGTTTTCTGGTTCTGCTCATTTCTTCTGCATCAGTTCATTGTTGTTATTTGTCCTTCCTTCTTGAAAAGCATCATGACATCAGGGAGGTGATGCCATGACATGCAAGTGAATTGGATTGAAGTAAGGGAAAGCTGGGCAAGAACATCTGCCTTACGTTCCCTTCCAAAATCATCTGGGTCCAGTGGCAAGATGGAATTCAAGATGACAAGAGAGGTTACTGGATGCAGTGGGAGACTGGTTTTTTTTTTTTTTTTTAAGTTCTTCAACAAGTCTCAGTTTGACTGAGACTGCACCCATTCAGTGATTAAGGCTAGGTAGCAATTGAGGCAAAGACTCTCTTCTTTCACCTAGTTCAAAAAATAATAATAATCTAAAAATAAATGAATGAATGAATAAAGCCGAGAGGGGAAGACCCTCAAGGTTTCAGGCCAAAGCAGAAAAGATTGCTATTTACATTCAATTTGAATCAATCAGGACCCAAACAACAACCAAATGGGACTTGGCCTAAGACCTTGACTGATGGTTATCTCCTAAGTGTCCAGGTTTTTTTTTTTTGCTACCAAAAGGAATTGTCATCTGCTTTTTGAACTCTCCCTGTCTATGTCTTTCTGTTAGGTGGTCTGTGACATTTCTATTTTAACTGATTTCTTCTTCATTTCCTTTTTCTTGTTACTAGATTTCCTCACATGTATGTCATCTTAATGTTCAAAGTATCCAGTGTCACCATTTTTCCTATACTATTCTTTGGAATAAATCCCATCCCACCAAATCTAGAGCTACATAGGTAGTAATGAAAATGATAGTAATGAAAGTTTCTAGTCATTTTCAAATTATACATAAAGAGTAAAATTCCATTTCTCCAAATGAGTATTAAGTTAAAAATTTATAATCCTCCCCTAGCGAAATCCATTTCCACCCCCAAGACAGAATTCTAGTATTTCTTTGTGTATATATAAATAGTCAGTGACATACAGGTATATAATACTCGGGGTAAGAGCTGGAAAAGGAAGAAGATGACAATGGAGAAAATAAAAGGTGTTTTTGGAGAAAAATGTGTCTCTAGAAAATGAGATGATCAATGCTATATTACTTGCCTTTTCAAGTGGTAAGGAACGTGTAGGAGGAAAGGAGAGAATTTGAACTTATTTTTTTAAATGAATGTTAGAAATGTTTAGAAATGTAACTGGGAAACGTTTAATGAAATGGGTAAAATACATTTTAAAAATTGTTTAATTTAAAACTGATACAAAGAGAAAAAGAAGGAGGAAGAGAAAGAGGGATGATTAAAAGTGTGGGACACAACGAGGTAAGTTTTTAAAGGACTATGTAAGAGCTAGTGAGAAACAGGAAGAAAGTGAAATTCCTAAGAACTACTTTCCCTAAGATGGTAGCTGAGTTTATAAAGAAGAGTTGAATAGACAAAATACTGTTTTTGGAATTAGAAAGGCCTGAATGTGAATTGGTTTCTGTTGTGACCTATGTGACTTGGGCAAAACATTTTATCAGTCTAGCCTTAATTTTCTCATCATTAACATCTTTAACAGAGGGTTGAACTAGATTATCTCCAAGTTCCCTTCTAGTTTTAGAATGGAGTATAGATTATATGTAACAGAGACCTTAATGGGAAATGACTTCTAGAGACCAAAAGAGAGTCAAAACAAATAATATTTGGACTTGGGGCCTCGGAAAAGGAATAGTAGGATAACATAGGTAAAAGATCCTTAGCCCAAAGGTCATAGTCTAGTTCAAGGGGAAGTAGAAGAGAAAGGAAAAGTGATGATATGGAGATACTTCTATGAAGTGAAGTGGTCCTTGTGATGAACCTTTCCAATCAAATATCTTGTAGTTGAACTTGGTTTTCCCCCTGAACTAAATGTTTTCAGGGGACAGAGTAAAAGAAGGAGCTACTGCTGAAAAAGAATTGAGAGGGAAGGAAAGGCTGGTTTCCACAAATGCTGAATTTAATGAAGTATCCATCCCCCACTTTCTTCAAGCCCTATAAGGAATAGATGAAGGTAGCATTTTTTGTTCTATCACATCACACCTAGTAATAGGGGATGTCAAAAGGTTTGTATAGCCTTTCCTTATTATTCCCATAACCCTTCCCAGGGAGTCATACTACATCAAGAATTAGTGATATTCTATTGGCGCATTCAGTGAATAATATCCTTCCTTTCATCTATTCTTTACGGGGGAGCAGTTTCTGAAAGGAATATAAGGAAGAGGCTTACTCATAAGGGAAAAGAGGAAGGAGGAAACTAACAATAAAAATGTTCACCACTTCCTTAAAGGAACCTGCCCTAATATTTTTCAACTGAAGTATTTAAGATCTAGCACCAATCTAATCTAAATTGCTGTTGCTTAAATTTCAAACTGTTTCCTTCTATTTCTTAATGAGGATAAAGAAAAGCCAGATATTATCATCCTTTTTAATTATTGAAGATATCAAGCAAGTTATCCTTCAATCTTTTTTAATTTCACACAGTAAAAAATTCTTTTTTTAATGACCAGTTCCAGCTAGATGCTAAGGATAAAAATACACTTTTTAGCAGGCATTATGCTAGGCATTGGGGGTATAAAGAAAGGCAAAAACTGCCCCTACTCTCAAACATATTTTGGATGGCAAATTGAATTTGACATATAAATAACTAATAGTTAGGATGGGTGCAGATGGAGTTTGAGCTGAATCTTAGGTGTATATGTGTGTGTGTTTGCAATCTCCTTTATTTATGACTCAAATTCTGTGACTTCTTTATCTTTACTTTTCTTTTTTTAAATAGATTTTCATTTTCCCCAGTTACATATAAAACAATTTTTACATTTGTTTTTCGAACTTTAAGTACCAGATTCTCTCCCACTCCATTGAGAAAGCACATGTGAAGTTATGTAAAATATTTCTATAAAAGTCATGTTGCAAAAGAAAACATGGATCTTCCCCCCTCAAAGAAAAAAAAAATCCTCAAGAAAAATAAAGTTTAAAAAAGTATGCTACAATTTGTATTCAAACACAATCAATTCTTTCTGTAGGTACAGTTAGCATTTTTCATCAGTCTTAGATCATTGTATTGCTAAGAATGGCAAAGTCATTTACAGCTGATCATCCCACAACATTACTATTACTTTGTATAAAATACATTTCACTTTGCTTGGGCTCATAAAGAACTTTCCAGGTTTTTCTGAGAGCATCCTCTTTTGAGGTGCATCTCAAAGGAAGTCACAGAAACAGAAACAGAAGTGGAGAAGGACAACATTTCAGGCATGAAGGACAAATAGTGTAAATATTGCAAAGATGTGGTTATAGGAGAGTAAATGTTATTTGAGGAACTGAGAGTAGACAGATGTAGTAAAATTGTAATGTATTAGAAATTAAAGGAAGCTGGATTTTTTTTTTGCCAGTATGAATTTTTAAAAGTAGAGCATCTCCTAAAATATATAATTGCAACATATAATTATTTTGAGACCTTCCAAAGATAAATGGTCATAGTATTATCTGATCCTTTGGTCTAATCAGTCATTTTTTAAAAAATGAGACGATCATATTGTTTTTCTTTATTTTTAAGTGAAATGAGTCCCCTGTTCGTTTATACATGGCTAGAACTAAAATCCAAATTGCTAAGTAGAAAATAATTTTTACCATCTCCAATATTACTATAGTATTATGTGGCAAAGCCTTTTCTATTTGTATATGAGAGTTATTATAACTCAGATATTGTTTTAGTAGTCTCTCAATTTGAATGTTGTAGGTATTTAATTTATTCTATTAAAGTAGACACAGATACAAAGATTAATTATAAGGGACTTATTGAAGTTAAACTCATTTTTCTTGTATATGAAAATGTTATCAGTATTCTTAAGACTGGCATCATTACTAGGGTAGCTTGAAAGAAAGATTGGAATTCAATTAAGTAGGATTAGGTGATTCTATAAAAACAAAATTGGGAAGGAAAAGAAAAAAGGAGCAATTGTCTCATACAAATGGGTGTGAAAGGAAGAACTGATATAGAGAAAGCAGATGGGGGTGGAGGACTTGGCATGGCAAGGTAGAACCTTACAATGCAAATGTACATATATATGTATTGTACTGCCCCTATTGATGCAAGTTTGTCATTTAAAAGCTGGGTTTTCTTTTAGAGGTCTACAAGTTTAAAAGACCTTCTGTAGGCCAAGGAAGCATTTGATGCCATGGAAAGCTGCTTTGACAGAGAAATCCATCTCGGATTCCTCCCCAAAGCAGCAAGCAGGAATCATGTTCAACTCTTTCTTTCTCAGGTCCTTTTCCAGCTCTTTATTTCTAGGCCTGACCAATTCTACACTGTTGAATTCTACCTTCACAAGCTTCCTTAAAGCTCTTTATCACACTCCCTTCCTAAAATATACTTTTTATGTCTTAAGTTCCAGCATGATATAGAGTAGGACTTCTTAAACTTTTTTCACTCAAGATGCCTTTTCACTGAAGAAATTTTTACATGACCTTGGGTACATAGCTATATAAAATGAGTATACAGATCAAACACTTGATATGAAATCATAAATTCATCACTTCACATTCAGTTATGACACCCCATATGGGGTTATAAGTCACAGTTTAAGAAGTCTTGGTACAGAGAAAGTCTTTTGTGATATGGAAAGATGGGTTTGAGAATAGGTCTCATTTTCTAGAGAATTAGTTACTTCATTAGCCAATTGACTTTAGCTGGGTGTTCCTTAGGGATGTGCTGGTAAATGTTTGACAATCAGTTCTCAGGAGTGGGAGTAGGAGTGAGACTGAATGCTCAATGTTCTTTTAAATTAAATCTTCAATTTCAACTCTTTCCCATCACTTTCTTTAGTCTAAACAAACCATCAACAACACAATAAATAAAGCCCTGATTTGTAGACTTCCAAAATGTAAATTCTCACACTAAAGATTTAATAATTGACTCTTCTGAGCTGTTAGACCTGGTTTCCCTTCTCCCTTCTCCTTTCTTACTCTTGCAGCATTTAACTTCTCTATGAGATGGTGAGGAATAAAGTTGGAAATTATGTTGATAACATTATATATGAAAGAAAACTTGGTGGGGAAGTTATTCACTAAAATGAGGTTTTAAAAAAAGATTTTAATTCTGCTCTGCTATTCATATTTAGATATTTGAAAAGATGAATTTTTCCACAGTGTGGGAACTCTCTCCATAGATGAGGCTCTCAAGTCTTCCAAGCTTTTCATGTTGTGTGGTTCTTGTTTGTGTTTTCCCATAAGACTTCCATAGAAATAGTCTTATTTATTTCATAGAATTCATTTGCAACCTCCATTTTACCAATGTGCTATCTAAAGCTTGGCAAAATGTCTGGCATATAATAGACAACTAATAAATACTATTTGGCCATTATCGTCTGTTGCCTCATATTCTTATTGCATGGTAACTTTCCTCTTTTTCTGACCAAATATAAGTGACATTTATGCTTCTACTTATACAAATCATCATTGGTAATGTGAGTAGCCGGCTTACATTCACCATGTTTCCTTCCATTGCCCTTTCTGAGATCCTAATGTTCCATAATTTATAGGCACCTTGCATCACTGGGAATTTTTTTATATTGAAGCACATGTGGTAAGGTCTCATTAGCATGACAGAAGGACAGGCCTGTACAGGGCAACATTATTGTTATTAAGTTGTTTCAGTTATATCTGACTCTTCATGATTCCCTTTGGGATTTTCTTGGCAAAGATTCTGTAGTTGCCATTTCCTTCTTCAGCTCATTTTGTACTTGGGGAAACTGAGGCACAAGTTTTAAGTGACTTGGCTAAGGTCACACAGCTAGTCAGTGTTTGAGACTCAATTTGAACTTGATTTTTCTTGACTCTATCCACTATACCACCTAGCTGCCTTGTATGCAGTCCCATATCCTTTTCTGAATTGCATCCAGTTCATTAACCATCTACAGTATTTGCTCAAGATGCACAAATTAATAAATGATTTCAGCAGATAGACCTTATGATAACTGACATTTATAGAACATGTTCAAAGGATCACACATATAAGCATATTTGAAAGGAACATTTTATATATAAATCTCATTCACTTTCACAACAGCTCTGTAACAAATGTTAATATTTCCATTTCATGAGTGAGACTCAGACAAGTAAGTGATTGGACTCATGGCAAGTAAGTATCACTAATGAAATTTAAACCTGGGTCTTCATCATTCTAATTCTAGCATTCTATCTCTTATTCCATATCTTCCCTCTTCTTATTTGAAAGTTACAAGTTTCACAGGTATTAATAAGACAGTTGACTGATGAGATGTATACATAAGGAATCTCATTTATGATGTTTCAGAATAATTGAAGGCTAGGGAAACACTGTAACAAAAATACTATGGGTCTTCCCTCATCTAGCAGATTAATCTCTGTTCTAGCAGAAGGACGCTACCTTCTCTGGCTTATCTCAGAACAGAGCATTTATACCATAGGCATGATTTCATGGGGCATACTGACTAGCAAAACCTTGTGAAGTACATGATATGAAGGAGATACACTTCTAATGAAATTTGGTCATAGGGGTTTCCAGTTTAAGAGAACAGTTTGTTGGTAGTAATGGTGCCTTGTAGCCAAATTTAACTTTGTCTATGATCTCAACCTTTCAGTTTGTTTTACATAGAAGACAGAGTTTCAGAAAGAAAAAATATTATAGATTGTATGCGTGTATGTATGTATATATTCAAAGTTACATAATAATCCAGCTTCAACTACAGCCCAGTCTCATTAGACCCAAGAGAGTATTTTCTCCTGTGCGTGACATCTTTAGAATAATAGTGGAACCCTGCAAGAAAACAGGAAGGGCATGGGATCTGAAAGCCAGAAAACTCCCAGATACTCCTTGGGCAGATGCCTATCTGAGGCTCACAAGTGCCTTCACAAGCTTTATTTACTGTGATGCTGCCACTGAAGCTGACATGACAGTGCTTTTCCTACCCTGATTTCCTGTTACCCAGACCTAGATTTCTCTTGGCCCGTTTCACACAAGATCCTGATCTGCCCTTTTCAGGTCCAGCCTGATAACTTAACCATACACCCTTCTTTCCTGTCATAGAGACTGAACCAAAAACCAAAAACAAAAAACAAAAAAAAACAACAAAAAAAAGCCTATACTTCCTCCACCCCCCTTAGAGCAGCAGTTCTTAACCTGAGCTCCCTAATCTTGTTAAAAAATATTCTGATAATTGTATTTCAACATGATTGGATTCCTTTGTATTTGTATGCATTTTAAAAATTCCTTTAAAAGTATTTATCTTCAATAGGAATTCATAGGCTTCATCAGAATGCTAAAAGTTTCCAAGGCACAAAAAGGGTTAAAAAAAAAAAAAAGCCCTGCCTAAAAGGCTCAAGATAACCAGTTTACTAGATGAAGACAAAACAACGAAAAGGCTTATCCTAGGAGATTATCCCAGACAATTTAACATTACTGAGAAATTATGTTTTCATGACATAAATCTCTTTTTAGTACTTGGAAGAAACCTTTAACAGTGCAAAACTGTGTGATGTTTTTTAACATTTTTATAGAAGGAGGTAAAAAGTGAAGGGAGGAGGAGATAGAGGAGAGGAGAAATAGAAAAAGAATATGTGTTAGAAAGACAGAGAAAGATGGTGAGAAGGGTAGAAAGAGTGAAAGAGAGAAAGAAAGAGAGAAAGAGAGAGAGAGAGAATGAGAATATGAGCATTTATTGATTTATTTATTGTCTGGCACTATGCCATGCATTGGGGTTATTGGGGGATAATAAAGAAAAAAGACAGTCTCTGATCTTAAGAAGTTCAGTTTATTCAAGTATTGAGTATGCATTAATTAGGATCAGACACTGCTAAACACTAGGGATATAAATACAAGAAAGCAAGATAGTCCTTTCCATCAAGGAGCTTATATGTTCTCATGAGGGAAAATAACACATAAAGGAGATCCAGAAGTGAGGAATGAGGGAGCAGAGGATATTCTGTGGTCTATAATCTGCACAGCTTTTTTTTTTTTTAATTTTAAAGTTTTTTATTTTCAAAACTTGTACATAGATAATTTTCAACATTTACCATTGCATAATCTTGTGTTTCAAGTTTTTTTACTCCCTCCCTTCCTCCACCCTCTCCCCTAGACAGCAAGCAATCCAATATATGTTAAACATGTGCAATTCTTCCATACATATTTCCACAATTATTATGGTGCACAAGAAAAATCAAATCAAAAAGGGAAAAAAACAAGAAAGAAAGCAAAATGCAAACCAACAACAACAAATGTAATGTTCTTCTTTCAAATATAATGTTCTTTGGAAGCAGGTTTCTTGGGGGGCTTCTGGAGGCAGCCTTTCTTTCAGTTCAGTGTAGTAATCACCTCAAATGCAGCCGCTGTTAAAGTGATAAAGTCCAAATCCTTTATTGTCTCCTTCAAAATAGCCCGGTTAACTTTCTTAAATGCCTGTCTCTCTCCTTGGTTCTAAGAGCTCTTGCCGCTAGTCCTTTGCCTCTGCCAGCTTCAGCCTCTCTTATCCCGAATGTCTCCAGCCATCACAAAGGTGAAAATTGGAATGAATCTGACTCCACCTCTGAGAGTGGGCTTGTGGACTTCTGTGTCTGGCCCTGAGAGCTTCTTTCTTATATGCTGTGCATGAGACTTAACCATTGTCTCCTCAATTCCGCTTAGTACCTTGTTTCAAATTCTGGCCCATAACATCTCCTTGTAGGATCAGATCAATCATATTGAACCATGCTAAATTAGATAATTATTGTCTCTATCAATTCCATTGACTTAGTACCTTGTAAGAATCATAACAAACAAAAAAGTGAAAATATAATATGGTCCTCAGACTCAATCCCCACAGTCCTCTCTCTGGATGTAAATGGCTCTCTTCATCACAAGAACATTGGAACTGGTCTGAATCACCTCATTGTTGATGGCCACATCCATCAGAATTGATCATTGTAATTTATATAAACAATGGTTTAGAAATAATTGAGAAGTAACATGCAGGCCTGGGTTGGACCAAAATAAATTGAAAGCTCATCTATCAGAACTTGGCATCTCAGAGGCAAAGTATGGTTCAGAGGCTGAATTGTGACCAAATTTGAGATAGGAAACTTTAGAAAAATATTCCAGCATATTTATTGTACTAATTGTCATATCCCCAAGTAGACTCTCTTAAGCTTGGTTTCCTTCTTCATCTGCTTTGGGAAGGTTTTTCAGAGATCAATTGTTGAAATCATATTTATTTTTATAAAAAGCCTAAAATATTTCGTAAGTACTTTTTAAAATTCCCAATGAAACTAACTTTGCATCATCAAGAAATGATAGTAAAAATATTTTAGTGGCTTAATTTTGGAAAGTTTTTCTTTTGATAGAATTTTGTCTTTTTGGCTCTTTTTGGCTTTTCTTTCCTTAGCTTTTTCAAGATGTTGTGGTAAAATCTGTTTGAACAGGCCTTCTGTCGACATGGATTGTATCCCCCTACTTGCTTTAGTAAATGCAGCCAGAAAAGTGTTCCCTTGGTGACAAACTTTCTTGTGACGAATTGAGGAGTTTTCATTTCCAAGCTATGATAATGCTGTGTAGTTTATAGACCACAGCATATGTTCCCCCCACATCCCATCCTGCTCTTCAAGGTCCCTTTATGTGCTGTCTTCCCCCATTAGACAGACTTTCTTGTGATGTATCTTTAGGAAGAGAGCTGTTTTGATGTTCATATATCCGACAGCATTCATGGTCAAATTAGTGCTATATGAAACATAATAGAGATCAGGAAATCTTTTTGTTGGGGAGGGAGGGCGTTGTTGTTGTTGTTTCAGAGAAGTTAGCACAGTTCCTGGACCATAATAAATTTTTAATAATGAATGATTGTTGACTGATTATAAGCTTAATTATCTTAATTATTATAATTAATTATTAATTATTACCATGATTTGGTTTTTCCTGTTATTGGGTTATCTTTCATAGCAAGAGCTCATGTATTTAGCTATGTTATGATTAAAGGCTAAGTGTTTACCAATGTTTAACTAACAAATTAATAAATCTCTTTGCTCTATACTTCTATCCAAAAGGATAAATATCATTATGGCTTTCAGACCTATTAATTTAGCATGGTGTCTGGCATGAAAGACAGGGCCTTATTTAATGCAAACATAATTTCAAATGTTGGTAACTGTAATTGACTTATACTCAATTTGATATGGCAATTATTTGACACTTAATTCTGTGTCAAGGTGCTGTTTTAGTCCTTGGATGGCGGTAAAGAACTTGCTGCAATGCAAAGAGAACTGAATTTGTAGTTAGAAGTTGTTCAGTCATTTCAACCATGTCTCAATCTTTGTGACTCCATTTGGGGTGTTCTTGGCAAATTTTTGCCATTTCCTTCTCCAGCTTATTTGACAGATGAGTAAGCTGAGGCAAATAGGGTTAAGTGATTTGCCTAGGATCACGTAGCTAGTAAGTGTTTGAGGCCAGGTTTGAACTAGTTAGAAGACTCAAATCCCTTCTTAGGAGTTTCTCAAACATCTCCAGGTCTCAGTTTTCCAGTTTGTAAATGAAAGGAAGGGAGTTACATCATGGACTTTTAAAGTTTCTTCCATTTCTAAATTTATGCTCCTATATATACAAAGATGAAAACCCATTATAATTTCTGACTTTCCTCAAAATGCTTATAGTCCATCATGGCAAATGCAACATTGTACAAAAATCACCCTGTGATGGTGCTTTAACCATGTACTCACTCAGGAATTCTGTTAATTCAACAAATTATATTTACAGTTTGTTTAAAAAAAAAATCGTGTAGCCTAACCAAAAACCTCTAAATTTCCCTAAACCTCTGCAATGACATAAAAGATATACAATTCAACTATGTCCTAAAGCTTAAAGGCCATGTGTCTATAATTTAAGAACAGGGACTAGTTGCTGAAAGTTCAAACCTTCTTTATCTTTCTGATGCCTGAGTAAGGGAAGGAATAACCATAAGTCTGTACTAGACTGCTTCTCTTTCCATTAGTGTAAATAAAGGTATTCCACCTACCATTCCTCACGATTATTGCATTGTGGAGAATTCAAATATCTTTTTATCTCTAAGCTAATAAAAAAGAAAGATTTCCCTTCTAATGTCATGGGAGGGGGTGCAATTTAAGTGCCTGGTAATGTTTTTGCTTAAATGATGATAATATAAGATAGTATATGTAAAAGCAACACATTCTTCATAATTTCTTGATAACTAGTAATTCTTCTCTTCCTCTTCCCCCCATTTGGAATGAAGGGTGGGAAGATGAGAAGAAAAAGCAAAACTCCTGTTGATTTATGTTATTAATTACACACACACACACACACACACACACACACACACACACACAGAGTTTTTGAGACAAAATTCATTCTCTCTTCCCCACTCTCCAACTAGAGGCATGTTTTCACTCTATAGATACACTGTGTTTAACTAGGCTCCCATACATGGCTGTGTTAGCTAATTATTATTGACTTTCTATTTCTTTCTCTTTTTTTTAATATCTTTTTATTGACAGAACCCATGCCTGGGTAATTTTTTACATTATCCCTCACAGTCACTTCTGTTCTGACTTTTCCCTTCCCTCCCTCCACTTCCTCCCCTAGATGGTAAGCAGTCTTATACATCTTAAATATGTTACAGCATATCCTACATACAATATATATGTGCAGAAGTGAACAGTTCTCTTATTGCACAGGAAGTATTGGATTCAGAAGGTAAAAATAACCTGGGAGGAAAAACAAAAATGCAAACAGTTTACACTCATTTCCCCATGTTCCTTCTCTGGGTATAGCTGCTTCTGTCCATCATTGATCAATTGGAACTGAGTTAGATCTTCTCTTTGTCGAAGATATCTACTTCCATCAGAATACATCCTCATATAGTATCTTTGTAGAAGTCTATGATGATCTCCTGGTTCTGCTCATTTCACTTAGCATCAGGTCATATAAATCTTTCCAAGCCTCTGTATTCATCCTGCTGGTCATTTCTTACAGAACAATAATATTCCATAATATTCATATACCACAATTTACCCAACCATTCTCCAATTGATGGGCATCCATTCATTTTCCAGTTTCTAGCCACTACAAACAGGGCCGCCACAAACATTTTGGCACATACAGGTCCCTTTCCCTTCTTTAGTATCTCTTTGGGGTATAAGCCCAGTAGTAGCACTGCTGGATCAAAGGGTATGCACAGTTTGATAAATTTTTGGGCATAATTCCAGATTGCTCTCCAGAATGGTTGGATTCATTCACAACTCCACCAACAATGCATCAATGTCCCAGTTTTCCCACATCCCCTCCAACATTCATCATTATTTTTTCCTGTCATCTTTGGCTTTCTATTTCTGATTAAAATAAATTGGAAAACTGACCAAAGTTCATTTTGCCTCCAAACCTTCAGGCACAATTCATGTCATTTTGTAGGTTCTGAAATTAATATATTAGAAGTTTAAACGTTTAAATGTGATCAACAAATCAACAAAAATCAGACAAAAAAATGACAGCTAAGGACAAGGCAATTCTAAATATACGTGTCATAAAACTAGTATTTCACAAAATCAAATTTGGTGCTCAAATGACTGTTGTCAAAAATGGGCTTCAGAAACGCTGTTTGTTTGTTTTTTAACAGTTCCTAGTTAAATTCTTGATGTTGAAGGGCTTTGTTTAACCATTTGGGGAGTTCTACTTTGCCTTTTCAAAAACTGACATTCTAGAGTTGTTTGCTTGCTTTCTAAATAAAATGATTATGTTTCTACTTGTTGAGTACAACTTATTCCCACCATATCTTTTATTTGTATTTGTGAGTCAATTTAAGTCTCAGAGCAACCTCAGGAAGCCTTTTGTACTAATTAGCAAAGACAGGAATCTGTAGTTACTGTAAGGTGTTATATGAATCAACTCAACTACTTTATATAGTACACAGAAGTAGGAAAGGGATGTCTATTTAACTAAAAAGTTATGGTGCACTTAGCAAAGCAGTCTAGTGATAGCTAACCTCGAAACTATGAAAACCTACATTCAATCCCATCTCTAACTTATACTCACACTGTGACTCTGGACAAGTTACTTAACCTAATAATACTCAAAAAACTTTATTTGTAGATCGTGCCAATCTATGTTGTTAGAGGGAGTTTCCTCTGTGCTGATTAAATAAGAGACCAGTCCATAAGCAATCATGTTCCATTTTAGAATGGTTTTCTTCTCTTAAAAAATCATGAATATCATCAGAAAACAGGGAAATAATGAAAAAAAAAACATTCTTTTTGGGAGCAGGATATTTTATAATTGGAACTCTACCAAAGAATCAAATTCTGCCATTATTCTTTAAAATACAATAGACATTTAAATTCATCTAGAGAAAGATCCTTTGGTCTAGAATGTAAATCTATACTATTATTGTTGTCACACAACATAAGTGACAGTTTATATACACAACAGTTAGGAATGAGGAAATGCTTATATGGTTTGATTGAATTTTAACTGACCTCATCCTCATGTCTTCATCCCTTTTTTAGTAATGTAAACTGGGCATCAAGTCTTACATGGAATGACCTACAATTTTTTTAATGGCCTTTTGTACCAAGAGAAATTTTACTCTTATTCTTTAGTTTATGATTGTCTTTTTCATTTTATTTGGTGTAATTGTGTATAAAAGTTGTATTAACATAAAAATATTCACTGAACTTTTGAATGCCTTCTTTACTATCATAATTAATTAATTGTTTCAATTAAATAAACATGATTCCAAGAGACTATGCTTTCCCTTCAAAAGAGTAACATTTTTTTCATAAAATAAAATGTGATATGTGCTACATTTATATTTCTATGTGTACGTGTGTATGTATATGTGTGCATGCTTGTGTAGGAGGAAGACTACAGGCTTACACATGCCAGAATGGTCAGAGCCAGTATGAGTAAAATAAAAAATGCAAAACTCCTTCGGTGTCAAATTTCATTGCAAATTTTAGGCTCGCTTATCTGGTTACTGACTACATATGGGCATGACATGCACCACAGCCTTCTGATTTCCTAAAAGGATTTATTTCCTTTCAAGCAGAATAGCAAGCAAATCCTTTAATTTTTCCTGACTGCTCTATGAGAACAAACAAGTTTCCAGCTCTATTTGGAATTTATTTATCTGTTAGGGCCCAGATATGGAATATAAAAACTATCAGAAGAGAAAAATGATGGTTTCCTGAAAGTACATATTGCTGTAGTTATGACTCTTGAGGGAATAGATTTAAATAAAGAGATCAAAATGGAGATAGAGATACTTGTAGAGGCAGGTGGGGGGAAGAAGTCAAAACCATTACCATGTAATTTTAAGTCAAAACTATTGCCTGCATTCTAAATTGCATTCAAATCAACTAGGAAAAGGAATTATTTGTATCTATATGTAAGTGCCATGTTTAAAATTAAGGAATAGTCACCAAGGGGCGTTAGAAACTGGGACATACCTAGAGCCCTCCTACTCTATATGGTATAGTAAAGGGAAACAAAAGAACGTTCTTTTAGGATGGGCTGAAAGCACTAATGGTGTTTATCCAGGAAAAGAAATAATTTAGCATAGGTATGATAAGCAGAATCAAAATATTTGATGAGCTGTCATGTAGAAAAGGGTATAAGTTTGTTTTATTTGTCCCAAGGAAGGCAAAACAAAGACCAGTAAAAGGATACTAAGGCAGATTTAAACTCAAAATGAGTCCCCAACTTTGCTATTTATTATCTTGGACCTTGTACTCCTCATAAAAGTTTGCCATATCAAGTTGCTCCCAGATTCATAATGTACTCTGGCTATCTAAGGACTCTCTCCCAGTTACTCACTTTATACCTCTTTGCTTGAAAACAAAAGTTATACCAATCAATTTTCCTATAAACCCATTCACTGTACGTTCAGTTTTCCAGGCTAAGCTGTCACTGTCTAGTTGTGTTATAAGCTATCTAAGGACAGGGATTAATTTCCTTTTATAATCTTCATCTTTGGCACTTAGCACAATGAACTTAATACATAGTCCTTGTTAAAATATTCCATCTGCCTCTGTTCATTTAAAGGTTGCATGTCTTATTTTCTTCTTCTAGAAAATAAAGATTCTGATCCAGATCAGGGATCGACCAACTGCAGCCAAAGGCTAAATGTGGCCCTTCCCCCATTTTTGTTTGAACAAGAAGCTAAGACTAGTTTTTGGCTGAACAAAAGCAGGCCTTCACAGGCCAATTTGAGCCTTGACTGTAATTTGCATACCCTGGCATATGTCTTGGTATAGTTAATTTTGAAAAACATTCCCACTTTTAAAAATTCTGAGATTTTCTAAGGAACTTCCTAATCATTCAGAGATATTGAAAAATGAAATGTGCTTCTTCTTGGGGAGTTTTATATAGTATTGTTTGTGTGTATGTATATATATGTGTGTGTGTGTGTGTGTGTGTGTGTGTGTGTATGTATGTATGTATATATTTAAGGGTCTTCCAGTGAAGGTTAGAAGAAAACTGTTCATCTAATTGTTCAAAAGAATCATTATTTGAATGAAATAAGTTACTTCAGAAGCATCCTGCAACTCTAAGAATCTATGACCCAATATATTTTGAGGGACTTATTCACTTGAGATATGTATTTTTAAAGTGAATTCGCCATTATGGGGCCCAAATACTGAATGGTTGAACTGAAATTTAAAAACATTTAAGACTCCATTAATAAAATTCTGAAGTGTTTTATCTTTTTGGAATTTTCTAAAAATGTCTTTATAAAATGCAAAGGCAATCATAAGTATTACAATAGAAATACTTAAGAAACTGCGACAGAAGTTCAGTACAGAACACTGGTACTTCTCATACCTGTAAGAGGCTAGACAGCACTACTCTAACCCTGCCTATTAAATCTTTGGACTTCCCCTTTTTGGTTCTCAGTACTCTCATTGGTGAAATAAGAGGTTGAAATTTCAATGTTTCTTAAACTATGAGTCACAGTACCATATGGGATTTCATAATTGAATGTAGAAGTTATAAAATTATGATTTATTATCAGTAAAAGTTTGATTTCTATACCTATTTTATACCTATATGACAGAAGTCATGTAAAATTTCTTAGGCAAAAAGGAGTGGCAAGTGTATTCAGTATTCTTCTAGTTCTATTCCTTTAACTTTGCATTGTCAGCTCATATTAGTATTTCAAGATTTTTTTTCTGAAACTGTCTCCTTGATCATTTCTTACAGCACAATAGTATTCCATCACAAACATATATCACAACTTGTTCAGCCATTTCTTAATTAATGAGCAACTCCCCTGATTTTCAATTTTCTGCCACCACAAAAAGAACTGATATACACATTTTTTTTAAACAAATAGGTCTTTTTTTCATTTTCTTTGCTCTTTTTGGGATATAGATGCTGAATATATAGAGAATTCATAGAATTCAATTAGCATGTTTCTTGCAAGCATGGGCATTAGCAGATAAACCTTCTTCAAAGGAGGTCAGAAAGACCAGGATATATAGTGAGTACTAAATAACATCTATACAAAAAATGATCTTCATTATATTTTAAGACAGATCCAACCTACCATCTTTTTAGGTCTGCATGTGCAGCCTTGAAGAAATCATGAAGTAGGAGAAACAGCTTAAGCAAATTATTTTGATGGTAGGTCTCAAAGAGAAAGACATCACATTCTTGATATTGCCAAAGGAGATATTGTCCAAGTTTTTTATACATACAGCTCAGAAACTAATTCCAGATTTGAACCTGGCTTATTTTTGTAAATCTAAGAATTAGGTGTGGTCAAGGGATGCTGTGATTATTTAATAACAACTACTAAATTCTTGTTTTTTAAATTCTTGCTTTACAGAAGTATTCTCAAACTATTTTTTTCTTCTTTACAATAAGGAATACTCAACTGATGTGTTATTGCCAATATAATTTAATATAATTAGGGCATACCTAGTAGAAATGCATACATACTTTGAGAGCCACTGTTTTGGAGAAAAAAAAATGAGGTAATCATTAAAGATTATACCATGTGCAAGGTTCCATAAGTGCTATCAAGGATTTAAAAAAAAAATAAAAGATAAGTAAAACGGGTTCCCTACCCTGAAGGAATTTCCAATGCCTTTGAATCCCTCAAATCCATTTTGAGTGCCCCTCACTGGGGGGAAATATTGTGACAGCATATTTCAATTAGCACAACAATTCAACACTGTCCCTTCCAACCAATTGAGAATGACCAAAAAAAAAAAAAAGTATTATAAAGCAAAACACATTTTTTCAGTAGACGAGTTTAAAAAGAAACATATAACGTGTGTGTGTGTGTGTGTGTGTGTATATATATCCACATATATATGCATAAATGTATAGATATAGGTATGTATACATATATGTGTGTATATAGACATATATTATATCATATATCATTCTTTCCTCTGAGTCTTTCACCTCACGATTAGGAGAGTGGTAGTATATTTTATCCTTCTTCTCAAACTGTGGTTGGTTGTAATGCTGATTGGTGTTCTAAGTCAGAGTTATTTATCTCTACAATATTGTTTTATTGTATAAAGTGGTCTCTTGGCTTTGCTCAATTCACTAGTTATCATGCCATGCAAGTCTTCCAAGTTTCTCTAAAACCATCCCCTTCATCATTTTATATAGCACAATAGTATACTATATACATAACATATTTAGTCATTCTCCAACTGATGTGCACCCTCTCAGATTCCATTTCTTTGCCACTTCTAAAAGATCTATAATGTTTTTTGTACATCCTTTGTTAGAGTAGTCAAACTGTTTAAAGACATCTACTTGATACAAGTCATTCTGCTAGGTGTTAGGAAAATAAAGGTTAAAAACAATCTGGTCCCTGACCACAAGATACTTGCCTTCTAATAGACAAATAGAAATATATAGACTAAGAGGTACTATATCAGGTAGAATGACTGAGGATAGCTAGGTGGTGCAGTGGATGAAGTGTCAGACCTGAAGTTCAGAAGACTGATCTTTCTGAGTTCAAAGCTAGCCTCGGATGCTTACCAGTTATGTAATCCTGAACAAGTCATTTAACCCTGTTTACCTCAGTTTCCACAGCTCAAAAAGTAAATGGCAAGCCACTCCAGTATCTTTGCCAAGAAAACTTCAAATAGAGTCATAAAGACCCAGATATGAAAAATCACTAAATAACAAGGAAGAATGTACTGAGTGAAAAGAAGAGAGAGACAGACTGAATAGGAAAATTTGAACTTGAATTGGGAAAACCAATACATTGACTAATTGTGAAAAAGTTCATCATTTTTATTTCTTCTTTCAAAAGGCAAAGACCAAGATTGCCCCTGCAATCACCGGGTAAGATTTTCAAGAAGTACAGAAGAGGTTTCTTGATGTTATTCCCTATCTTGGGATTCATAAAGCACAGTTAAGTTTAGTTGAGATGAGAAGGCAAAAACCACTCCCTACAACCAAAAGGGTAGAAATGGATGAAAAGCCACATAGGGAACCAAGTGTATTTTTCCTTGATTGTTGCCTGTAATTAGGGCCTGGAAAAAGGAGAAGAAAAGTGATAGACTGACTAGAAATAAGATTAGTAAAGCTCAGTCAACATAAGTATTGTAGACTCCAAATAAAATTTGATTGCCTATTAGGATTATATTCCTGACCTCATTTATGTTGGTGATTGCAACAAAAAGACTTGATTTAATGTTCTGTATTATGAGATTAAGATTCCATTGCAGTTACCATCAATGTACTTTTTGGCAGAGAAATTATTTAGTTTTGTTAATGTAGACACTCATTGTAATGATGGTATTTTTGAAAAAAAAAAAAAGAGAGAGAGATTTCACAGCTGTGGAGTGATGGTTAATTCCATTGGCAAAGTATCCCCACTTAAAGTTGCACAACTTTTGAGATTCCCTGGCATTCTCTTATACAAAAGAGAATAGCAGGATTCTCTGACATTTATATTTTAAACTTGATTAGGGAATGTGAAGTTGTTCTGATTTACAATCTGATTAAAACATTGCTAGAGACTATGGCTGAACCTGAGCCCAAGCAGAATGGAAGAACAGCATGACCTAAAGAAGACAGTCATGAATAACAGTCAGGATGTTGTAATGTTTTATTAGGTTTTGTATCTTGTTTTACCCACTCCTAAAGCACAGGCCAAAAATATCCATGTGTAAAATTTAGTGCCCCTATAGAAGTCTTATGAGAAAAAAAAAATTTAGGTAGGAAATGTAAGGAGGGAAGGTGATAGGGAATAGAACTAGACCTATAATTGTTTAGTGAAGGAGACTACCAGATGAGGAAATTCTCTTTACCTAATGAAGTCAATAGTTTATAGCTATAAAGATTTGTCCAGCATACTGAAAGTTTAAGTGATTTGTTATGGGTCACACAGCCAGTATATATCAGAGGTGAGTCTTAAACTCATGTTTTTGACTCCAAGGTCAGCTTTCTATCAACTACTGCATACAATTTTTCATACTGGGAAATGGGATCAGCAAGAAAATTTGCTATTTCACAGAAAAGAAGCTTCATCTTTATGAAACTATTACTTTTTTATAATTTATAACAGATTTTTTTCCAGAATCCTTTTCCATCAAACACATTACTTTTTTTTTTTTTCCACTGTGGTTCAACTTTAAATAAATATATATTTTTTAATAATCCAAGTTATTTTAATTAAACCTAGAAATATAAGATATCAGTGTTGATTTCTATCATACATTCTCTAAACAAAATTTCCTGTACAGATTTGTTTCACTCTTACCACTTAAATATTTTTGAAGTCACTGATTACAGAGTAGATGATATTTACTGGAAAAATAAAATAAAATCCATAACATGATATTAAGAATATGTCCAAAATTGTGAGTCTCTCATTTTCTCATTTTAAAATTTATTGCCTTTTTTTTTCTGAGGCAATTGGGGTTGTGACTTGCCCAGGGTCACACATTTATTGCTTTCTTTTGCTATTTATACCAGTAATTATCTCATGTATCTTCAATCCCTGCCTATCAGACCCTCTCTTAATATAAAAAAAAAAACCAATCAAATGGCAAATATTTATTACAAAATAGTGTGCCTTCAAGGAGCATACATCATATCTGAAGCAAAAATATGTACCTATAAAAATATATACAAATACCAGTCTTTTTTTTTAATGGGAATAACAATTGGAAGGATCAGAAAAAGCCTCATATACAAGGTAAACTTTGACCTGAATTTAGAAATGGAGATCAGGAATAAATATATTCCAGGTGTAGGAACATTCACTTTAACAATAAGATGGTGTCCTTTTACTTTTCTTTTTCTTTCAATTTTTCCACATAGTCAAAATTTTGAATTCAAATTCTTTCCTCCCTTCTCCTTGTTCCCTGAATGAGATGGTAGGTAGTCAGAGGTTATACACGTGCAATCATGTGAAGTATTTCCATAATAGTCATTTTTCACAAGAAGATTAGAATAAAAGAAAAAAGAAAGTAATAAATAGCATGCTTCAGTCTGTATTCAGACAGCTGGAAGGTACATAATATGCTTTATCATTTGTCCTTTGGGATCGTCTTAGATCTTTGTGCTGCTGAGAGTAGCTAAATCATTCGCCATTCTTCATCAAATATTGCTGATATTGTGTACAGTGTCTCCTGGTTCTATTCTCTTTACTTATGTATCAGCTCATGTAAGTCTTTACAGATTTTTCTAGTATCATTCTGCTTGTCATTTCTTACAGCAAAATAATATTCCATTACAATCATATGCTATACCTCGTTTAGTCATTTCTCAATGGAAGGACATTAATTTCCACACCACAAAAACAGCTGCTATAAATATTTTTGTACTAATAGATCATTTTTCCTTTGTGGGGGGGATGCTTTTGGTATATTGACCTAGCACAGGTATTGCTGGATCAAAGGGTATGGTCTTTGAACTCCAGAATGATTGGATCAATTCATAATTCCAGCAACATTGCATTGATGCTCCAGTTTTCCCTCATCCCCTGCAACAGACAACATTTTCCTGTTTAGTCATTTTAGCCAGTCAGATATATGTGAGGTGGCACCTCAGAGTTGTCTTAATTTGCATTTCACCAATCACTAGTGATTTATAGCATTTTTATATGACTAATAGATAGCTTTGATTTCTTTGAAAACTGTCTCATCATTTGACCATATATATCAAATAAGAATGTGTATTTTTATCAATTTGATTCCAATCTCTACATATTTGAGAAATTCATCCTATATCATAGATAGTTGTTGCAAAAAAAAAAAAAAAATCCCCGTTTTCTGCATTTCTTAAAATGTTGGTTGCATTGTTTTTATTTGTGCAAAAACTTTTTGATTTTACATAATCAAAATTATCTAAATTACATTTTTAATGCTTTCTATAGTCCTAAATTCTTCCCTTATCTAAAATCAGATAAACTATCTCTGCTCTCTTAACTTGCTATTTGGACCTTCTCTTGGTATGTGATATATGTTTGTCTATACCTAGTTTCTGCCATACTGTTTTCCAGTTTTTGTCACATAATGAATTTTTTATTCCAAAAGTTTTCATCTTTGGCTTTGTCATACATTTGATTACTATGTTTATTTACTATAATGTAATTGAGACCCAATCTTTATCATTGATCCATCACTCTGTTTCTTAGCCAGTACCATATTGTTTTGATAATTACTGCTTTATAATGTAGTTTGACATACTACTTAGCTGGTAGGGATAGAACACCTTCTTTTGCATTTTTTTTTCCATTGATTCCTTTAATATGATTTACCTTTTGCTCTTCTAGATGAATTTTTAAAAATTATTTTTCTAGTTTTCTAAAATAACTTTCTGATAGTTTGGTATGAGACTGAATAAATATATCAATTTACATAGAATTGTCATTTTTATTGTATTGGCTCAGCCTATCCACTAGCAACTAATATTTTTCCAATTATTTAGATCTGATTTATTTGTGTGAAAAGTAGTTGTGTTCATAGAGTTCTGGATTTGTCTTAGCAGGTAGATTCCCAAGTATTTTATATTGTTTATAGTTATTTTAAATGGAATTTCTCTTTCTATCTCTTACTACTGGGCTTCACTGGTAATATATAGAAACACTGATGATTTATGTGTGTTGATTTTATAGCCTGCTATTTTGCTAAATTATTATTTCAAATAGTTTTTAATTCATTCTTTAGGATTCTCTAATTATACTATCATATCATCTGCAAAGAATGATAGTTTTGTTTTCTTGTTGCCAATTTTAATACTTTTAATTTCTTTTTCTTCTTTTATTGCTATATTTAACATTTCTAGTATAATAGTAAATAAAGAGGTGATAATGGATATCCTTTCTTCCCTGATTATATTAAGAAGACTTCTAGATTATCCCTATTACAGATAATATTGGCTGTTGGTTTCAAATAAATATTACTTATCTTAAAATAAGCTTATTTATTTCTATACTCTCTAGTGTTTTTAATAGGAATGGTTGTTGTATTTTGTGAGAAGTTTTTCTTCATCCATTGAAATAATCATGTATTCTGTTGCTTCTATTATTGATAGAGCCTTATATGCTGATGGTTTTCCTGGTATTGATTCAGCTCAGCATTCTTGGAATAAATACCACCTACTCATAATGTATGATTCTTGTGATATATTGCCGTAATCTCTTGTCTCATATTTTATTTAAATTTTTTGGCATCAATATTTTTAGGGAGATTGTTCTATAATTTTCTTTCTATATTTTGGCTTTTCCTGGTTTAGGTATCAGCACTACATTTGTGTCATAAAAAGAACTTGGTAGAATTCCTTCTTCACCTATTTTTCAAAATAGTTTATATAGTACTGGAATTAATTACTCTTTAAATTACTGGTAGAATTCATTTGTGAATTCATCTGGCTTTGGGGATTTTTTTTTTAAGGAAATTCATTGATGACTTATTTGATTTCTTTTTCTAAGATTGGGTTTAGTATTTTTTCTTCTATTAATCTGGGTAATTCATATTTTTGTAGATTTTTTTATGGTTTCCTTTTTAAAGAAGAGTTTGCTCTTTAATATATCATATATACTAAAAGTTAAGAAAATATAAGCATCTCAGGAAATAGTGAGGGACAGCAAGGAAGGGTGTTTAGGGGAGAGAATAGAATGTGTAAAGAGGATTGTGAAAGAATTTAAATGACAGAAAAGTTTGAGTTTGACTGGAATGATAATAGGGAGCCATTGGAGTTTATTGAGGAGACTAGTGACATTAATTATGCTTTAGGCTAATCACTTTAGCAATTATGTGGAGAATAAATTAGAGAGGAAATAGACTTAATAACCACAAAACCAGTTGGGAGGTTGCCCCAATAATTCAAGCAAATGTGTGTAGTGTCCTTCATTAATATGGAAGCTGTGTGAAAAAAGAGAAGAGAATGGATACAAAATGAGTTGCAGAATTAAAACTGACAAGACATTGGAGACTGATTTTTTTTTTTTTATGTGAGATGAAGAAGAATAAGAAATGGAGATTGACTGTGAGAGTATGAAGCTGAGTATCCTAAAGATTGGTGATGCCTTAGACTAAATTGGAATCATTCAGGACTAGGTTTTGGAGAAAAAAATTAGTGAGTTCTGTTTGGACATGTTGAGTTTGAGATGTTTATAAGACACTCAGTTCCACAGGAAGTGCAGCATTCTCTACCCTTATTCACTCACCTCTAGTGAATAGAGGACATTCATATAGTTCTGCTCTAAAAGGAGGGTTGATTCCTATTTTATTCTGAATGCTTGTGTTCCAAATCATGACTAGGTTAGATTACCACTCAGGGTACAACAAGTAAGATGAAGGAGTGGTAGTGATCAGAGGTAGTTAGAGAGGGAACAAGAGATACTTCTTAATGCTTTTTTTTTTTTTTTTAATGGATCAGTGATCTCATCTCCATAATTATTTCTTTAATAAATTTAAAGAGAATAACCTGTTTTTGCTGTGTCATTCTATACAACTGTGTGTGTGTGTGTGTGTGTGTGTGTGTGTGTGTCTTCTGTAAAAAAATCTATTCAGTGTACTAGAGAACTTGCAATTCATTTAAAATTTAGAGGATATCAGTATGGCACTGTTTGTATTTTTTTTTTTTTCCACTGGGTTTACAAAATCCTTATAAAATTTATAAAGTTAACTTTTTTGTGGTTTTTATTTTCAAAACAGTCTCTATATTTTCTTTCATCTTTTTCTACCTTCCTGGGTCACTCTCTTTTTCTGGTCATATATATCCTTGATGATATTGCATGCAAGTCATCAAAAAGTAACATGCTTCAGTCAATTTACAATCATCATGCATCTTTCCATTGCCTTTTAGATTGCCTGCAATTTTGATTCTTATAAGAAACATGAAATATTACTCTTTATAAATGTATTTATTTCAAATGTCAGAAATTCCATGTTCAGAATTACAGAATATGACAGCAGCTGTCTAGCTCAACTCATACAGGGAAATCCCCATTTTAAAATACTTGTCATGTGGTCTTCTGGCTTCTGCTTTAAGACTACTAATGAGTGCGAACCTATCACATCCCAAGGCAGTCCATTCCACTTTGGAGACAGCACTAATGATTAGGAAACTTTTCCTGATATTAAATCTAAATTTTCTTTTTTGTATTTCCTTCTCCTCAACCCTAGTTTCACGTGGGGCTGACAGAACCAGTCTTAATTGCTTCACCTTATTCCTTCCCTTAGAGATGGATCCTGAAGGGGACATGTCACTGACATACAACTTAATTTTGTAATAAGTCAAGACAAGACCCAAAGCATTCAGTGGAATAGAAACCCAGGAAATACAGTTTTAAAACTTCAGGCAGGGCACATGAATACTTTTAGCTCTGCTTGTGTGAGTCAACTATAAATTATCTCTGTGAAGGACAACTGCTTTATAATCATTGTGAATCAAGGTCACTTGAAGGCAGGTAACCTTAAAGCTAAAGAGAGTTATTGTCTCCTGCCCCTTAACTGTTCTTGATACATACCTCAGCTTTGTGATACCATCTTATTTTTATATCAATCAGTCTCAACTCAACCAGCTGTTAGTCTTCATTGAGTTTCCATTTCCATTCACTTTTTCTTTTCTGGAATCATTACCATTGCTGCTTTCAGAAGAAGACTTATTTTTCCTCTGATTCTGACCCCCATGCTTTTCCCTATCTTGTTTCTCTCCTATCTTGTCTACTCTTTAATTCTGATATATAGTAGTCACTACAGACTTCTCTCTTTATTTTTACTTGGACTTCCTTCTACCTTACATATAACATATCTCACTGACTTAAGTTGGCTCCCAGATCCCCTCTGTCTGGTCTTGAACCTGATATTAGTCAACTTCTCCATGGATATACTAGGCTGGTCTGCCTGAGTCTCAGCTAATTGAATATTCTTCATTTCTCATTATTAGGATGCAGGAGTATGCAGTTTAGAGAAAACCTTTCTGCATATAAAACCATAGCTTAAACAAACTGAGTTTACTTTACCCTGAATCCTAATTATAGTTAGGAAAGTGCCTCCTGCTTTCTCAGACTACTAACAAAAAAGGACTTTTCCCCTTTGAACCCCAAAGCTACCCTATCTTATGCACCCTTATACTACCCTAAGCTCAGGTGTCAACCTTATACCATCTTACCTTCCTTGACAGATATTTGTAATATTGAACCACAGAAGCTCTTCTTTTATTTACTTTTTGTGCTCTTTCTTTGTCCATGGAATGTAGAATCCTTCCTTGAATTATATCATCACAGCACTCTTCTGGTCACCTGATCTAGAAGTATATTGCCAGGTATAAGAGTATTGGACTAAAGATTGGAAGACTGTTTGAATTCTTCATCTGCTACATAATAGCCATGGACAAGCATCTTATTACACTCTTCATCTTTCTCTGCATCTTTAAAATGGGGTTAATAACTGTCTCTCTGACAATCTTATTGGAGGACTGAAGTTTAAATAAGATTACATTGCAAGATCATTTTGAAAAGTGAGAAAGTAAAAAAAAAATAAAAAAAGAAAAGAAAAAGAAAAGAAATCATCTATGAAAGAATGGTGTTGTTATTGTCCTAATAGGAATGTGTGAATGTACATAGAAAAAACATAGGCTTATGTTATGTTCACATTATGGAGCCACTCTTGGAGTCAGGAAGAACCAAGTTCAAAGCTGGCCTGTGACACGTAAGAGCTTCATAACCGTGAGTGAGCCATTTAAACTCTGTGTCTCTTTTAAGATTATCCTGCCTCTCATGCATACCTAAAATGATCCAAAGTCCTTGATAGAAGGACTTAAAGGTCTGACTAATAAATACAGTATTTGAAGTTGGCAAAGAAGAGGTCAATATCTACAACTATTGTGGCATCAAAAATCCAAGTTGTTGAAAAGATTGTTCATTGTAAAATTGGATTTTTGTTTTTATAGACATGGCTTTCATTTTAGGAAACCAGGGAAATGGGAGGCCTAGTGATTTTCTGCTAATTTTTTTTTTTTTTTATCAATGAAAATGGATTATAGTTAAAGCAATCATAAAAATTGAAGAAATGTCCATTATTATAATATAAGCATGCACTGACTAAAATTTACCTACAAATATTTGTTCTCATTGCCTATGTCATCAGGAAGATTAGTTTTTGAATGGAGCTAAAGCTCTGGTCATTGTTAGAAAACCAGTGCCAAATACATAGACACTTGCTCCCCTGTATATTTTGGTTATTTACATGACTTTTTAAACAATAGGCATAAACAGTTCAAATTTATGAGCTGCCTTCTGTGTTTATATATTAAATAGTCATGAAACTTTATGATCAACTGATGTTGACTTTTTCTTCATTTAACAAGCCCTTGTAATGTCAAGTACTCTTTTTATTTTCTAAGCTAAGTTCTTGGGGTGCATACAATGAGATAAAACAGAGGCATGAATATATTTTGTCATCAGAGATTTAAAAGAAATCTTTGAGCATTCCTTGTGTGAGGTTCATTTCAGCATTCTGGACGAAAAGATTGGTACATTTCCAGTTAGATCCCATGTCATTATATTATTCAAACATGGCTGATTCTGCAAAAATATTTGCAGTTTTGTTTAGTATGGGTGTATATCCTCATTTAAACAAACCCCATGGGTTATATCAAAGGGATTTTGTAGTGATTTATTTATTTTAAATTTATGGATTAAAACAAGCATTTTCTTAACATGGAGCAATAAAAAAAAAAAGATGATTGTTCATGAAACTACAAATCTGCTATGCACAACTTGCTATTCCTTTCAAATATACAATAAAATCATCATGGAAATTTTTTCCTTTTTTTTCCTTTCACTTCCCTTTCACTTCTAGAAATGGCTACCATTAGACACAAATAAGTATGTATGGATATATATGTAAAATTATTCCATATATACTTCTATTTGTCATTTCTTTTCTGAATTTATATGTCCTATAAAGGACTATTTGTCTTTTTATTTGGCTATTTATAATAGAATAACTTATTTGTTCATAGTAATTATTAAAAAAAATATCGCTGTTACCATATACAATGTTCTCTTGTTCTGCTTGTTTTATTCTTTATTATTTCATGCAAGTCTTTCATGTTTTTAAAGATCATTGAGCTCATCATTTCTTGTAGCACAGTAGTATTCTATCACAATCACATACAACTTGTTCAGTCAATCCATTTCTTGTACCATTACTTTCTGTATCAACTCCTGTGTAGATTCTAATAATTAATATATGCCCAAATGTATTAGTACATTTCATAAGTCTTTGAATTACCAGCCAGATAAAAATAGTTGTATATGTATACATCCCAAAAGTATGCTTATCCAAATATTTCCAGTGTAATATCACAAATATACTAAGACTAAGTTTTCCTTAAGAGGTTTCAATTCTATAAAGAGTTTGTTGCCAGCTTAAATTTTCACTTAGAAGCAACATTTTCTACTTTTGCATGCATGCTGAAGTTATAAAAAGAAATTTGAGGTAAACAGAAAACAGTTTCTTGGCTGCCTTTATGTCTGAGAGTCTGACACTAATTCTAAAAGGGAAAAAAAAAAGTAGACTGTAAGGAGACTTATGTGAAATTTGCATATTTGGATCTTTTGACCATTTATTTCCATCAGCTCATTGCAAATTCATTGCATATTTGACTACTTGTTTTTTGAATACTGTACACATCTACTAGACTGATGTCTGTTCTGAATCAATCTCACATGCCACCTCAAAAGCTATTCATGAGAACCAATGCTTAGAATTATAGGATTTTATTTTGAGCTGAAAAAAATGTGAGAGATAGTATTAGTGAGACCTCATTTCAGTTGCAAGTCTCCAGAGAGCATACATGGTAGTATGCAGTTAAACCTATGATATAATTTAGTGAAAGTTAAATTAGCAAGCACTTATTAAACATCTACAGTATTCCAGGAATTGTGTTAAGAACTGGAGATAAATAAAAGCAAAATAGATTTTCTATTCTCAGTTTAATGAAGAAAGACAACATGCAAACAATTATGTGGAAATAAGCTATGTATAGTATAAATTAGAAGTGCTCTCGGGAAGAAAGCACAAGCACTAAGTGAGAATCAGAAAACTTGCAGAAGGTGAGATTTTAGTTGCAACAACTGATGTTGAAATCAAAAGGACTTCTTTATATATCTCGTTTTGGATACACATTACATGTGTAATATTGGACAATTCACTTCATTGCCTTGGTCCTTAGTTGCCTAATGTGTAAAGTTAGGTAATTGGGCAAGATCCATTCTCCCTAAACTATCTAATTCAGGTATCTTGGTATTACAATTTAAGAACTCTGGTTACTATATGTCACTGTCTCCCTAGATTACCAACACTGAAGAATTCATGTGCCTTTTAAGATACCAGAATATAAGGAAAATTATTATTTTTAAAAATATGAAGTGGGGTTTTTAAGTATGTCTTCAAAAGAAGGATTTTTTTAAACAATTGTAACAAAACTTAGTGATTTAAAATAATTAAATTTAACAATTTTAACAGTAGTTGAAATGTAAGTGTTCACTTTTTAGGATTGGTGAAATCAGGTACTGAATAGACTAGCAGAGTTTCATAGGATTGTATTTTGGGCCTTCTGATGAAATCATCTGATGCTTATGGAGTTTCTACAACAGTATCGGATATAGATATCACAAAGTATTTTAAATAAGGGATATGATTTTTTAAAAGTCTGTATAATTCTCTCTTCTTTCTATGTCCTCCCACCCTCGTCCCTGCTCCTTCTCAGTAATACAGGATCCAGTCTGAAAATTTGTTAAAAGCATTTGAGGAGGACCACGATTCCTTTTGTGCCAAAAATAAGACATTCTAAGTTTTTGTTGTCTTTTTGTTGTTTTCGGTGATGTCCTACTCATGATCTCATTTGAAGTTACTGGTTTATTTTGCTAGTTCCTTCTCCAACTCATTTTCCAGATGAGGAAATAAACAGGATTGATTTGCCGGCGTCACACTGCTAATAAGTATCTGAGCTAATAAGTGTCAGGCCCATTACTCTATCCACTGCACCACCTAGCTGTCCCAAAACATTCAAAAATCAATTCATGCCAAGTATGCTGAGGCCCAGGCAGGAAATGATAACCAAGGCTGAGTAACTACATAGCATGTAGTATACTCCAGGCCCTTCTTTTAGAGACAGTAAGGTAATGGAATAGTGGATAAAGCTCTCATCCAGAATTTAGGAAGACCTGAAATTTACTCACTTAATCTCTTCAATTCTTTTTCCAGCAAAAGCAATCTGTAAAATTTGGAGCAAAATTTTGTAAGCATGGTAACTATTTGTGGCTAATTGAACATTCTAGGAATCAGTAGTAGAATTTCAGGTCCTTTCTTCAATAACACATCTTCACCTTGCAGGAATAAAACATGGCTTAGAATCTGTTGATAAAATTAGTAATCTTTTGTTCAACTGAAAATGTAGCTAGTATTATTTTTTTTTAATAGCAGACTTAAAGCAACTCTAAAGTAATTTCTAACTCTAAATTGTGTGCTTCTACCTATCTGCAGAAATTCCATTGATAACTATGTAGGAAGAAAATTTACCATGGTAACTCATTACCTAAAAGTATCTCAATAAGAAAAAGGAAA
Source organism: Sarcophilus harrisii (assembly GCF_902635505.1). NCBI lineage: Eukaryota > Metazoa > Chordata > Mammalia > Dasyuromorphia > Dasyuridae > Sarcophilus > Sarcophilus harrisii. The sequence continues at coordinate 148,680,064 of NC_045426.1, read as the reverse complement.
TTTTGATCAAATTATTTTATAACCTCTGGGTTTAAAACCAAGTCTTGGCACCTTATTGCTTCCAGCCATTTTTCCAGCCAAGTAATTCCAGTACTCTTTAGCATCTGGTATGCAAAATGCTTTTTTTCTGCTGAAGCCTTGATTTGGCAAAACCTAAAATGTTTTGAACCTTGAACTTTGGAAAAAGTGGAGTAGAAGACTTTATTACAAGAAGGAAAGATAATTGTTCTGATTTATATATTACTTTATTGTTTACAAAACATTTTCCTTACAATCACCCTAGGAATTAGGATATATAAAGTTATTGATTTCATTTTGCAGATGAGAAAACAGAGACCCAGATCAGTGAAGTCATTTGCCCAACTTCATAGGGTATTGAGGGGCAGAGCCAGAATTTGAAGTTAAGAAAATTCCTGCACTGAACTATTTATCCAAAGTAATCTAGCACTTGACTTTTTTTTTGACATGATGCACTTCAGAGTCAAAAACCAATGGCTCTTTGATTTTTTGGAAGAACCAAAGCTACTTCTCTTTTTTTTTTTTGGGGGGGGGAAGGGACAGAATACTCAGGTTACTCAGTAGTGACTGCTATGAAATTAACATAATTGTTATTCTTAACTGAGAAAATGTGGGGATACCTTGAACTTCCAAGGACTGCCTACTATATGTTCAGTATGCTGTTAGTCCTTCCCTCTGAACCAGAAAGGAGTGATGTTAAAGAGTAATTTGCAAATATTTCAGCAGAATTATCTGAAGATACCAAAATTAGTCATTTTATATCTCCCTTAATAACTTTTAACAAAACTTTACTTCCTAGAGTCAGCTTTATTTGCCTTAATGAACAGGACTAGTAATTATTTGTAATTAGTTTGCTATGCTATATTATATAATATATACTATAGAGTCTGTAGAATCCGACATATGCATGTCAGGAAATCTGGTTTCCCCCTTAATATCACAAATGAGGAAACAGAGGCAAACAGGGTAACATGACTTGACCAGGATCTCACAGCTAGTAAGTGTCTGAGGCTGAATTTGAACTCATATCTTCCTCACTCCAGGACCAATGCTCTATCCACTGTGCCAGCCAGCTGTCCTGATTTGTCCAAGATCTTTGTTAATCATTTTCTCAAAACCATGGTATTAGGTAAAATGCAGTTAAAGAATCATAGCCTCTCAATGGTGAGAGAGACCTTTATCCTTTACAACATAGGTGTCAAAACTCTCATGCAAATAACCATCAAAACTCCCTAATACAGCCAGAATCAAATTTAAAATGTAATTTAAAACATTTAACAAAAAATAAATAAATAACCATTTAATTCAGAGCCATCTCCAGTCGTCCTGCTCTATATCTTGCCATTGGACACAGATGGCTCTGGAAGGAAAAGGGAGGCAGGTGACCTTGCACAGCTCTCCCTCACTTAAATCCAATTCACTTACATCTCATGATTTCCCCTTCCTGATGTCATGGTCCTCTTCAAGAAAGAAGGACAAATAACAACAACAAACCTACAATACAACATACATAATCTTAGTTTATGGTTTTCAGGATCAATATGCAGCCTAAGAGACATTTCTATTTGAGTTTGTCAGCATTGTTCTATAACATCCATGAACAATGGTTGTCGGATCTAAATGTAGAGATTTCTGAGAATGGAGCACTGAACACCTACTGAGGAAATAGAGATTGGAAGGACATTCTTTTTAATCAAATTGTGCCACGATGTGAAACAATTTCAATCCATATTTCTTCTTGTGGCCAAGCAGAGTGAGTCCAAATTCCATTTATTGTTCTTGAATGAGTCTAATCCTGATTCTATGCATAGAGCTTCAAATACTTAAAGAGAGCTCTCTTATCCCTTCTTTTCTTTTCCATGATTCAATTCCTTCAACCATTTCTCATATGGCTTGATTTCAAGTTCCCTCACGATTTTGAATGACCACTTATGGCTGACCCTTCATCTCTTCCCTACCCCCAACACACACACACATTTTGTCAAAGTCCTTCTAATAGATGGTCAGAATTGGAAAAACAATAGCCATTAGCCAAAGATGGAACCAATTCAACAGAGTACAGCAGGACTGTCATCTCTCCTGGTCTGTTTACCTGGGGGGGAAAAAATCTTTTAAAAGAATCCTTATAATCAATTCTTTGTACTTTGATTACTATTTTTATGTCATCTGTATCATATAATCAAATTTTTGTATCCTATATTTAAAAATTAGAACATACCTACAAATGACAAGGCCTTCTAGGCCTTTGAATTATTTCAGAGATTCACTTCATTTCAGTGAATATTTATTAAGTGAATTACCTTCGCTGTTCAAGGCATTATTTGGCAGTGGAGATACAAAAATGTATTAGTTCCACAGGCTCAGCATGATAATAGAATGATTGGCAAGGGACATTGTAATGGGTTTTAAAACACTATGGGGTAGAGGGTGCTATGACATCTCAATTGAATGAGTAAGCATTTGTTAAACGTTAGTATGTGGCAGGCAACTGTGCTAGATGTGTATGAAGACAAAAATGAAACTGTTCTTACCCTTAAGAAACTTATATTCTATTGGGGGAGATAACATAAATGTAGCAAATTAAATATTAAATATATGCAAAGTATTCCCAAGGTCATGGGTGTAAGCATAATATGAAGGACAATAATACTTGAGCAAGGATTATTGGAAGGTCTGGGTAGAGTGGGAGAGACGGGGATAAAAGGTTGAGAATGAGGGAAGAGGCAGTAATGACTAGAGAAGTCAGCCAAGGGCTGAAGGCACAAGGATAAATTAATGGATTCATGGGGCAATGAATTGTGACACTTTTCACAGAATTCATGGTAAGGTTGATTTGGTTATTGATCATTGAACAAGTAATGAAAAGAAGCCAGAGATGCAGAGAGATATGGGTATGAGGACAGCTGACCAACGTCTGTTCCTTCCTGGTTATGAATGCAGGGATCTGTAAAGTTCTGAGTCCTAGCGGTTATACAATACAGTTGGCTGAGATATGGTTGAAGTATTCTAGGCTTTCACCATATCTGCTCTGCCCCAGGAATCCCTGGTCCTGAACTGGTGTTAGTGTGGACAGGGAAGGGCAGCCAAGGAGATAACTAATCCTTTTTCTTGTATGGTGGTCAGGACAGAAGTTGGTGGGGATCTGGGTTGGATCAACAATCATCAGTATGTCTGTTGGAATTACTTCGTTATCTTTGACATCAGAGCTACTCGATTAGATCCCCTGACAGGTCTAGGTGTTTGAAGTTGGGAGTTCTTTGGATTATATTACATGCATGTAATTAGAATGATGAATGCTTCTTGCCCCATAGGTGACCATCTTCTTGGGAGTAAAAAAAAACTAAGACTTAGCTAGTCTGCAGAGGGGGAAAAGAGATTCCAAAAATAAGGCAGTAACTCTGTCATTTACAGAATCTGGAAAAAAAATAATTCAGAAGACAAAATTTGGGGGAAATAAATGTCCAGACCTCAAGAAAAAACAGTCTTGCTCTAAAAACTAGAGTCCTCCATTGTAGACAGCTTGGCATTCTCCCTTCCTGGGAGTTGGCAGTTTGCCCCAGGCACTGACTGGAAAGAGCTCTCAATCCCATAAGAGTGAAAATTTCCCAAGGTAGCAAGATTGGTTTCTTTCCCCATGAGAAGCTGTGTGGTTTCCCCATCTTTTCTGTAACTAAGGTATTCATTCTTTACAAAAGAGGCTTGGTGATAGAGCTGAACCAACAAAACTGGATGATGTGGGGGACTGAAAAATACACATAGCTTTCCTGAATGTGTGTATGTGTTTATATGTGTGTGTGTGTGTATGTATATATAAAATATATAAATGTGTGCATGTATGTATGTATATATGTGTGTGTTTATAGGGGTTCATACATGTATATGTGTGTATAAATGTGTACATGTGTACATGTATGGATAATCATACACATGTACGAGTGCATTGTGTGTAATAACACAATGTTGCATACATGTGTACTGTGTGCTTATATGTGTTATATGTGTGCATGAGTTTGCATCATGTGACTATGCATGTGTGTATAAATGCACCTGTGTGTGCCATGTGTGCATGCATATATACATGTGTGTATACCTCTGTGTGTGTGTGTGTGTGTGTGTGTGTGTGTGTATATCTATATCTATACTTCTATGCTGGCTGACCTAAGGAGATGTTAGTTTAAGCCAATGGAAGGTTAATGATGATCATTATTCTACACCAGTAGTTCTCAAAATATGGTCTAGAGAATCCTGGAGATCTTTGAAACTCTTTTAGAGGGTTTACAAATTCAAAAATAGTTTTTATTTCCAATATGGTAAATGTCTATAAATATAACCCAGATAAACAAAAACACTTTGGAGAGATCCTCAATAATTTTTAGTAGGATAAAGATACTGAAAACAAAAGTTTGAGAACCACTGTTCTATACCATCATTTCCTGATAATGTTGTCCTCGGTATTGATGCCATAGGATGCTTTGTGCTTTGTCTTCTCTCCTTCCTAATCCTGTCAGGTTAGAAACCCCTAATCTCCTTCCTCTTCAGTAGGAGGAGTGGGCAGTTACTGAAGGTGACTAAGTGGTGTGGGGGATAAAGGGCCTGGCCTAGAGTCAGGAAAACCTAAATTCAAGTCTGGCCTCAGATAAGTAATATCTGTATGTCCCTACACAAGTCCTTTAATCTCTCCTTGGTTTCTTCAGTTCTTAAAATAAGGTTAATTATAGCACCTATCTCCCAAGCTACTTGGGGGGATTAAATGAGATCATTTTTTTGTGAGGAGCTTAATGTACTGTCTGGCACATAATAGGCATTTAATAAGTGATTATCTTCTTCCTTCCTTTCTAATTTCCCTCCTTGACATTAACAGTTTGGTAAAGCTTTTGGACTTCTTTACAGAATAGGTTTACAAAGGAAATCAATTATATTGAAAAAAATATATATATATATGCACACACACACACACACACACACACACACACACACAAGTTCACCAACCCCAGATTAAGAACTCATACTAAAAAGAAAAACTTTACCTCCATTTCTGATAATGGTCAGAACTTGAGGTTACAATGATGGCTTAGGTTACACATACATAGAAATACACATATTTATATATACAGAGATACATATGCTATCATACATACATGAGCACTACTGATAGACTCAGAGAATATTATAGTTGGAAGGAAACTTATAGGTCATTTATTCCTTATTTTTAAAATGACAATAGTAGTGGGGGCAGTGAGACTTACTCCAGAGCAGATGACTTCTCTCACATCTTAGTGCTCAAATGATATTTTTAATTGATAATTTCTGCTGCAATAGATTTTCTTTTTAAATTACAGTAGAAATAGATCTCCAGAAAGGGGAAGTAGGTATCTTTGAAACTTCTCTGAAAAGTAGTAACTATTTCAACAATTTTTTATACCAAAAGTTATATAGAGGATAGATAAGGGGACTTCCCTGATCAACTTGATGAGGTTATGGAAAGATAAGCCTTTTGGGGGAATTTTCTTGGACCATGTGAAGCATGTCTGTTGAAAACTTCCTTAAGTGGACAAAGGACAACTTCTGGTCATTAGAGGAATGATTTCTTGGCTCTAGCTATTGCAGATTGGAACTATTCCTTTGTTGTGGAGATTTATAAACAGAAACTTTCAAAGAACCATAAAATCAATTTTTTTTTTTCATTTTCATAGATGAAAGGGAGAGAAACAGACAGTCACAGAAATAGAGAGACAGAGAGATAGACAGGCAGAGATAGCAGAAACAGAGAGGGGAGAGACAGAGAGATAGAGACAGACAGATGGAAACAGAGAGAGAGGGGAGACAGATATACAGAGAGAGAGAGAGAGAGAGAGAGAGGGAGAGAGAGAGAGAAACAGAAACATTGTTTGATTGATTGCACTGAGATAAAAAATCTAAGAAAAAACTTTGGTCCCTTTAGGTTGAGGGTGGAGAGAAAAAGGGAGAAAGTCTGTCATTCAGGATAGTTTGGGATCAAAGCCTATTCTTAGAGCCCTTGACTGGATTCTGTTCTTGGCTCTTTCTCTGGTTCCCCACAAAGAAGGGGAAAAAGCTGATTCTGCAATGAAAACTCCCTATTATAGGCCTAGCCAAAGAAATGGTTCCACCCAACAAAAGCCTGAGTTAACAAAGATATCCAAAATGCCCAGGAGATATTCTCAGTTGTTTTAGCAAAGTTGTAGATGGGTATGTCCCCTAGTGTCCACAGAGAGATATAGTCAAAGTCCTAAAGAAGGACTCACTAAATTGATTAGGGAAGCCACTTGCCTCTCATCAACCCCCTACACTTAGATATTTAGTTTTGAAAAGTATAATATCTCGAGATGATTTCCCACAATCTTCACTGCCCAAAATAGGACCCCTTATGGTGGTAAGGGCCAAGGTACACCTCTGTAGGCCATGCAAACCTCAGTATCCATGGTGGAAGTGTTTTTGTTATTTTGAAATGCTATAATCTGTGATAGTATCCGTCTGAAGGTCAAAGCCATCCATAAATCATGTGAGGAATTTGAGTGGGAATACAGACTTTGCATTATAATACAGTACACAGTTAAGCAACCCTTATGCCAGGGCCATTTCCTAGCTCCTACTTTTGGGGCGTTCTAAAAACAAATAAACAAACAAACAGATTCCATGCTGTTAAATGACTGGTAGATGATCTGGTTTTGTTTCAGCTACAGACACTCAGCTAATACCCTAAGACCAGCAATGTCACTGTGATTGGAGATCCTCACATATTCATGCTTTTGTTTTCTGTCAAATTTACTGTTTCCCCAGAAACTCCTTTTATACCATGATGGTCTAAGATTTGTTTTATAACCACTCTTTATGGCAGTTTTGGAATCTTCATCTACCTAATAAATGTCAATAATATGGTTCTTCATGTTTCTCAAAAAAATTTTTTTTTTTTTTTGATGAAGAACTAGTGCTACAGTGGATATAGAATCAGGCCTGGAATCAGGAAAACTCATCTTCTTGAGTTAAAATCTGGCTTCTGGCACTAGCTGTGTGATCCCAGGCAAGTCACTTAGCTCTGTTTGCCTCAGTTTCCTAATCTATAAAATGAGCTGAAGGAGGAAATGGCAAATACTCCAGTATTTGTGCCAAGAAAACTCAAAAAGGAGTCATGAAGTTAGCCATGATTGAAAATGACTAAACAACTAAACAGTGTGTAAAAGTATATGGAGGCAAAAAAGGACAAGAAAAGATTGACCATGTATAGGATGACAATTTCCATTCAGTTGGAATATAGAAAGCACAAAACTGTGTATAATGATTGGTAAGATAACTGAGTAGGATTAGAATATTCAAATATTGGAACTGAATTTTCCATCATTCCTCTAGAATACTACATGTTCTATCAGGAATGATAATATATTGCTTCGTTTGAAGTGAAACAGTCCTTTTTTTTTTTTTTTTTTTTTTTTTTTTTTTTTTGTTAGGAATCATATAGGGGAGGACTAAGAGATGTAGAAGTAAATGTGATTTAAAAATAAAAGGAGGAGCACCAACCCTGAAAGCAAAAGGACCTGAGTTCAAATGTGACCTCAGATACTTACACTCTCTGTGATCCTGGGCAAGTCACTCAGCACCAATTGCCTCTTTAAAAAAAAGATAAAATAAAATGTCAGAAATAAGCCTGGGGTTATTTGGCATGAGAAAGTCCCTCTACACAGTGGATAGAACATCAGCTCTGAAGTCAAGAGGACCTAAGTTCAAATCTGGCCTCAGACACCTGTGTGACCCTGGGCAAGTCACTTAGCCCCAATTGCTTCAGAAAAAAAAAAAGACAGAAGAAAGTCCCTCTACAAAAGAAGGTTGGTACTTTCTATATGGCTTACAGTTTTAGGAAGTTACCTGAGTCACTGAGAAGTTAAATGACTTGTCCAGGGTTGTCCACTTATCATAGATAAGTGGGACTTGAGTCCAGATACTGACTCAAGAGAGTTATGATCCCTTACCTACCTCTCAAAATAAAAGATATTAATAAAATAAAATAAATTAAAATTTAAAAAATTAAAATAAATGTTACCAAATTATTAGGGAACATCGAGTTCATCTAGTCCTTACCCTGCATATTATAGAGGTAGAATTGGAAACTGAGAGAAGCAGTTTGTCTGAACTATAACTGATTGTTAAATAGCCCAGAACAACCTAAGATGTGACCTGAGCTGTATCCCAGTGTCTAAATTAGGATTAATTCTTCTTTTTGTGTTAAAAAAAAAATGAGCATTTTTTATGAGAGTATCCTTGTCTTCTTAGTATGGAGTATGAAATGGGAGCATCTTGCCTTTTACAAAACCTGCCTCGTGACAGATTGAAATGGATTTAAGTGTTTGGCAATGTACCGTCTTTCATTCAGTGTCACTGACAATGGATATAATCATATTGTACCATAAGAGGATAAAGTCAAGATTGTCGAGCCTGGTTGCCATGTTTGGGATCTTCCACTGGAGACTCTTAAGTTTTTAAGTACACATAAACATATTCATTTCAGTCAAGTGGCAAGTTCTTTACAAAAAAATTTGAACATCATGCTCGTTGCAAATAGATAACATCTCTAAAGTTACTACTCTTCTGAAACATTCAAGAGAAAATCCATTTTGGTTTCAAACTTTACAAGATTAAAAATGATCCCAGTCATTTAATCTTTTGTTTAGATGGTTATTCTAAAGCTAGTCAAAACTGGATTCCTTTGTAATTAAAATGACGAGCCATCAACATTTAATGCATCATTGAGTAATAGATTCAGTTTATGTGAATGCCAGATGGGAAAGACATCATCTGCTGCTCCAAAATATTATTTTTTTAGGAGTGGTGCGTTGTCCGAGTGGCAGGGTGAGGTGGGGTTAGTGGGAATGGTGGCATAAACGTTATTCTGAACTCATAATTATATTGGGAGTTTAAAGGGCAGCTCTGTCCAGTGAAGCCAAAAGAAACATAAGCACAGATGTGGCCTAGAAATATTTTTTTTCCTTTCTCTTGTAAAGTTCAGTGTATACTCTTGTGACGAGGGATACTACCGGAAAGAAGTAGATGACTTAAAAGATTGAAACTTTATATAAATTAAAGATACAATTGTAGAAGGTGATTCAAAAAATATAATTGGAAATTTATGAAACTGTGGGAAATGTGAGAATCCCAGAGTATTTGATCTTGATGGGTTTTAAAAAGAAAACCATAAACAGCTAAATTCTAAATGTGAATGTTCATCTGTTTTTTTAGATTTTATTAATTTTAACACAAGATAGCAATGTATAATTTAATTGGCATGATCATTTTTAGTTTTTGAGGAGTTTTTTAGATTGGGAGAATCAGTGCATTTTAAATATAATTATTATTGGCTATTTGATATAAATAGTATGATAATTGAAATTATTTTTATAGGAAAACTACCTCCAAAATTCTAAAAGTATAATTCATGGTGGTATTTTTTAATATATGTGTATGTATATATGTTTGTGTGTATATATATATATACATACATATATATATACACACATATATACACACATGAATATACACATGTATGTGTGTATATATGTATACACACACACATATGTAGTAACAACACATCTTCATTTCCAACTCAGAAGCAAAACATCTGAGGTTTCTGGCATGATCTTCTATAAAATCAGTTGAAGAAATCTTTCCTGGTTTGAAGACCTATATCATCACAGATGGCTTTATTTATAGTATACTTAGAGTTCCAAGTACCATTTTGGACTCCTCATTCAAAAAACACAAGACACTTTTTACACATACACATACACATACACACACACACACACACACACATACACACACATATACCAGCACCAGTCCTGTAGGATTTTAATAGTTTGTTAGAAGAATATTAATATCACTGTGTATCTTCATTAAATTTTTTTCAAGTTTTTTTGTTAAAAACTGTAGTTATTTCCCTGTGTCTATTATATCACCCACAAAATAAAGAATCCCAAGAATCTGTTTCATTTAGTTCAACATATATTTATTAAACACTTTCTATGTGCAAAACAGTGAATTAATTTCTAAGGGATAAAAAATAAATAAAAATAAAACAATTCCTGCCCTCAAAAGGATTCTTCTAGGGATGAGAGATACACCATATATACAACTGAGTCTATCTAATGGGCTTTTAAGAAAGAGACAAGGTTTATAATGTGAGGAATACAAAAAAGTTTTATAGAAGAGAAAACATGTGAGACATGGTTCTAAGGAAATTAGAGATTATATGAGGTAGAAATGAGAAGGGGTATACATTCCAGGTGAGTTTCATATAAATATATGTAGGCAGGAAATGGAAAATCATTTATAGTCTATAGCAGGCTTGTTTGACTTCAATAGAAATTTTGTGAAGAAGGTAATATAAAATCAGATTGGAAAGAAAGATGGGAACTAAGTAGTAGAAAGTTTTAAATTCTAGGTTAAGGAATTTGCATTTTATTCTAGAGGTCATAGTGAGTTATCTAATAACAATTTGGGGGGAAGGCTAGAGATGAGAGTGATATGGTTAGATCTTTATTTTAGGACTATCAATTTACCAACTATATGGAGACTAAATTAGGAAGAAAAAATTTAAATTCAGGGAAACCAATTAGGTACTATTTTAATCATACAAACAAATGATGATAAGGATCTGAACCAGTATCTGAAGTGAGATATATTTTGAAGGTAGGATTAGTAAGACTTGTTAACCAATTGGAAATATCAATTGATAGAGATGGAAAAGACATGGTGCCTCCAAGAGTGTGGACTTGGTAACAAGAAGGATACTGATGCCATCAATAAAAATGGGGAAGTTTATAGAAAGGATGAGGTTGGAAGAAGATATAATGAGTTTAGTATTGGACATGCTGAGTATGAGATGCCTGACGGATGTCTGGGGAAAATGTACAGTAGGCAGGTAGTATCATGAGAATAGAATTCAGAGAAAATATTTGGGCAAGAGATTTGGAAGTTGTCTCCATAGAAATGATCATTGAACCTAGGGTGACAGTAATATCACTAAAGAGGGAGACTGTGGAGAGACAAAAGAGTTAAGCAAAACCAGTGGACCTAGTGTTGGTGTTTTTTCTTATATATAAAATTAAGCATCTATATTTGTCTATCTGGCCCCAGAGAAAGGAGGAAGTTATATTGGTCATTGTATTTCATCAAATACCTTTTAATATCATTTACCATTTGCATTTTTGTAGCTATGTATGTTATTTTAAATCTATTATCTTTTTCTCTATATTATATTTAAGTACTTACATATTTCCTCAATTTGTCACCTTCTTCCAGGGTAACAACATCCCCTGCTATAGTCTTCAGTAATTTGACATATTCTCTAATTAATGGGCATACGCTTTGCTCTTAAGTTTCTTTTCTATCACAAAAAGTACTGCTATGAATATTTTTATGTATATGAGAACTTTCTCTTATTTATCTTCCTGGGTTATATATCCAGTATTGGGATCATGGGATCAATATATAAAAAACAATTTAATAGTTTTCCTCACTTAATTCCATATTGTTTAGAATATGGTTGAACTCAGTGCATAACATTACATTTTATGTCTATTTTTTTACTTCCTTTTGACTACTATTACAATTTTTTATTATTTTGGTCAAATTTCTCCAATTCTCTTGTAAAATGTTCATGTCCTTTGACATCTTATGTCCTAAAAAATAGCTCTTAATTTTATGTATTTGTCTCAGATCTCTACATATCTTAGATGTGTACCTTGGCTTTTACATAGAGCTCTTTTTCCATTTGACAGCTTTTCTTTCAATTGCATTGATTTTTTTAATGTAAAAACTCTTTTAGTTGATATTTTCTATGATTCTCAATGGTCTTTTGCTACATTCTAGATCTATAAAATCTAGATTTTAAACATAAAAATATTAAACATATTCTTTAAAATTGATAATGGAACACTTTAGACCATTCCAAAGTCTTAAAACATTTCAAGGAAAATATATCAATATATACTCTTTGTTAGAAATCATTGGAGAGAATCATACTGTGACAAATGAAATAGCTCCTGTTTTGGTTGTTGTTTTGTTGATTCACTCATGTCTGACTTTGTTTTTTTCCCATTTGGGACTTTTTTAGCAAAGATATCAAAGTGCTTTACCATTTCCCTCTCCAAATCATTTTAGAAATAAGGAAACTGAAGCAAATAAGGTTAAGTGACTTGCCCAAGGTCACATAACTACCTACCAAGTGTCTCATTAAGAACCCATGATCTGAATCAATTATTGACCCATAATCTTTCTCTGCATCACTGCATATGGGAGCTATTATATTAAGTGCTGTGATGTGTTAGTTGTTTCCATTTCCCCAGTACAAGGAGGATTCATATCATTTGGTATCTCTTCACTATTAAGAATTTTTTAATTTAAAAAAAAATAGAAATCATTCCCTGTCCTCCTGACTTATCTATTTTCATTCCTTCCTTCAGTCTAACTTCAGCCCTCAAATGTGGGAATTCACTGGTTTGCCCACATTTTCACTTTCTCTTCTATAGCTATTTTTAATTGATTACTCTTTGATTTTTATAAGTGTTTGTCTAGGATAGATGGAATTTAAGAAACTTGCCAATAGTTACAGAGCTTGTAAAAGTCATAAGTTAAATATCCACTATTCTTCTTGACTTGCTGATTCTGATGCAATATAGCACCCTAGTCATTGGTTCATCTAGCTGCCTTTTCTTCAAAAAAATTTTTTTAAATTAAAAAATAGTTTCCCCTCTTCCTCTCTCCTATATCTCCTTTCCAATCTAATTCCAGATCTCATACTTTTGCCTAAGATTTTACTTTTTCTCTTTTTCTAATGGAATGTGCATGTCCAGGGAATTGGCCATTCACCAACTACTTTTGTTTTTACTAATTAAGCAAAGCCTACCTCACTCCCCACTGCTACTTGTAAAAAAACAATTCTCTCTGAGAAAGTGCCAGCCTAGATATCCACCTTAGCTAGCTCCCCCCCCCCTTTTTTTTCTGCATCTTTATTTATTACACTGGGTGACTCGAGTGTGTACAAGTTGTAACCAAATGTCGTAACAAGTATGTTTCCAAAGGTCACCTGATATTTTTACTTGTAAAGAAGCTTACACCCTTCATCTTAGTGCCAGCTTTAACAGTGTTGTTGTTTATAAAAAGCCATCTGTAAAAATACAGGGCAAAATGTTCCTGTTCTTAGATGCCTGTTCTGCCTGCAAATATACGCATTAGAGCAGCCTACTCTGCATAGTATCACTTAACTGCATAATCCCTTTAAGCAGCTAAAGATCATCTCATCTCAAGAGTGACCTATTTAGATTGGAAGTAAGACACTTTTAGTGGTTAAGCAGGATAAATAGCTGCACAGCTCATTCCTAAAAGACTGCTAATGGAAAGATCGACTTCTATTATCACAATGTGGTCATTCCATGATAAGATTTAGTCAAGAACTTAAATTATGGGAATCTCTAGAACAGCTGTTTGAACCTGCTGAGAAATCTAAAACAGGAAAATATTATTGGGTTTTACTATAAACAGGATGTGGTTTTAGTTAGACTGAGTAAGACATTTAATATTGTGAAGAGAATGACAATAGTAACCTGTGACCCAGCATTACAAACAACATACGTAGAAGAACTGGATTAAGTCTTGGACTTTGGTTTGCCTCAGTTTTCCCCCTCCTGGAATTTCCTAGGAAAACCTTCAGGATAGATTCATAAATATGGCAAAAAAAAGTCCTCAGTTTCCTGTAAGGACACTCAAGTTAACATATCAATGCATATCAGATAAAGTGCAAACTTTATTTCACATCACAGAAAATGCAAGATCTCCAAAAGGGCTCACAGTAACTTGTAAACAACCAATATAATTCTTTCCCCACTTTTAAATGTGCATCTATTTAGATCTGCAAGGACCTATTTAGACCTTAAATCTTTCAAGGTTCTATTTTAAGGGAACCTTCCCAAGAGGAAAATAAATTTGGAGTTTGAGAAGCAAACTCCTATATATCATCAGATTTACTGTCATAATACTTAAAAAAATAAAAACTTAGCAAATGTGATTGTTGAAGAACAAGAGAAGTGTCATAAGATTGGTGTAGGGTATAAATCCAGATTTTAAAAAACAAACAAACAAATAAACACAAAAAGGAACAAAATGAAATCTGCACATGTCAAGTATTAGGGAGATTGTCTTGTAGAATGCTATATATTATTAAAGGAATAGTCAATGAATAGCCAAAAAAGAAAATAGTGATCACTAAGAGACGCATAATGATTTCTTCCAGAACAAAATTTTTCAAATGAATTTCACTTCTTTTTTGACCAAGTTCATAAAATAGTAGATAAGGGAAAAGGTTTAGCCAGATTTTTAGGAAAATTTAGCCAGATTTTAGAAAAATACTTCACAGTTTTCTCATGGAAAGTGATGGACTAATTAATAGGACATAATTTGTAACTGGTTGAATGACCAGTCTTAAATAGTAGCTATTACTATTCTTTTTTTTTTTTTTTAATGGTTCCATATCAACTTAGAAAGAAGTTTCTAACAGACTGAACCAGGATTCTCTTCTCATTTGGGTGTATTGTCTAATAATTTTATGAATGGCTTGGATAAAGGCCTACCTGGCATGTTTGTTAAATTGCTTATGACATGTAGCAAGGAAAGATATGTAATACATTGGATAATAGTCAGAATTTGAGTAGATAAAAATAGGCAGGTAGATTACTGACCTAAACTAAAAAAGAGAGAATCAAAAACAATGAACTGAATAGCCTAGTGTTCAATAAACTAGAAATCATAAATTAGTCATAAAAGAACTCCCTATTTGATAAAAAATTTTCTTGAAAACTGCAAAGCAGTAAGGCAGAAATTTGGATTAGACCAGTACCTTGCACCATATTCCACAATCCCTTTTTTTTTTTTTTTAGCCAGGAAGTATTGTCTGAGGCCCGATTTGAATTCAGGTCCTTCTGACTTAAGGGCTGGTGCTCTGTCAACTACATTACCTAACTGCCCCTCATAATCCATTCTTAATATAAAAAAATCAATTACATTGTTGGTGGAATTGTGAATACATCCAGCCATTCTGGAGAGAGATTTGGAACTATGTTCAAAAAATTATCAAACTGTGCATACCCTTTGATCCAGCAGTGTTACTACTGGGCTTATATCCCAAAGAGATTATAAAGAAGGGAAAGGGACCTGTATGTGCAAGAATGTTTATGGCAGCCTTTTTCACAGTGGCAAGAAACTGGAAACTGAGTGGATGCCCATCAATTGAAGAATGGCTGAATAAATTGTGGTAAATGAATGTTATGGAATATTATTGTTATGTAAGAAATGACCAAAAGGATGATTTCAAAAAGGCCTGGAAAGACTTAAATGAAATGATGCTGAGTGAAATGAGCAGAACCAGGAGATCATTATATACCTCAACAACGATACTATATGAGGATGTATTCTGATGGAAGTGGATTTCTTTGACAAAGAGAAGATCTAATTCAATTTCAATTGATCAATGATGGACAGAAGCAGATACACCCAAAGAAAGAACACTAGGAAATGAATGTAAACTGCTTGCATTTTTGTTCTTCTTCCCAGGTTATTTATACCTTCTAAATCCAATTCTCCCTGAGCAACAAGAGAACTGTTCGGTTCTGCACACATATATTATATCTAAGATATACTGTGACATATTTAACATGTATAGGATTGCTTGCCATCTGGGGGAGGGGGTGGAGGGGAAAAATCAGAACAGAAGTGAGTACAAGGGATAATGTTGTAAAAAATTACCCTGGCATGGGCTCTGTCAATAAAAAGTTATTTAAAAAAAACTGTATGGATATGCATACATATATTGTATTTAACATATACTTAACATATTTAACATGTATTGGTCTACCTGCCATCTGGGGGAGGGAGTGGGTGGAAGGAGGGGAAAAATTGGAACAAAAGGTTTTGCAGTTGTCAATGCTGAAAAATTACCCATGCATATATCCTGTAAATAAAAAGCTATAATTAAAAAAATAACAAAAATAGCGAAACATTAAAAAAAAAGATCATTCCATAAAAAATTAGGAGAGAAACAGATTGTATATCTCTCACAGCTAGAGATAGGAGATAAATTGTTTATTCTTTTCTTTTTCTCAATTGCATATAAAATATTTTTAACATTCATCTTTTAAATTTTTTGAGTTTCAAATTCTCTTTCTCCTTCCCTTCTTCCCCATGAGAAGGAAAAGAATTTGATATAGATTATATATGTGAAGTCATGCAAAATATTTATATACATGTCATGATGCAAAAAAAAAAAAAAGATTAAAAGGAAAAATAAAGAAATTTTTTTTAAAGTATGCTTCAATCTGCAGATTCTACTAGTTTTTTTTTCTCTGGAGGTGGATAACATTTTTCATCATAAGTCCTTTGGAATTGTCTTAGATCATAATATTGCTGAGAATAGTTAACTCATTCACAATTCATCATACATATAGATGTATGCATGGTCTTATATACCATACAGATCATCATACAATTTTGCTTTTACTATACATACTATTTTCTTTGTTCTGCTCACTTCAATTTTTATCAGTTGATAATGTCTTTTAAGGTTTTTCAGAAACCCTGCTTGTTATTTCTTAAAATATGATAGCATTCCATCACAGTTATATGCCATAATTTGTTCTGAGCATCTTGGTTTCCCTTTCTTTGCCACCATAAAAAGGGCTACTATAATTTCTTTTTCTTTCACTCAGTCAACAAAGTTTTATAGTTTTTAAAAGTTGTGACTTCCAAATTTTCTTCCCTCTTCCTTTCATCCTTTCTCCCTTGAGAGGGTAAGCAATCTGATATAGGTTATACAGTCATGTAATAAGTTTCCATATTAATCATTTTGTTCAATAAGACAAAGAAAAGAAGGGAGGGAGGGAGAAAGGGAGTGGGAGAAAGGAAGAAAGGAGATAGATAAGCATTTTTCATCATGAGTCCTATAGGATTATTTTGGATCATTGTATTGCTGAGAATAACCAAATCATTCAAAGTTCTTCATCATGTAATATTGTTACTGTGTACAGTATTCTCCTGGCTCTGCTCACTTTACTTTGTATCAGTTTATGTAAGTATTCCCAGGTTTTTCTGAATTCATCCCTCTTGCCATTTCTTATAGCACAGTAATATTCCATTACAGTCACATACCACAGCTTGTTCGACTATCCCTCAAAGTAATTGTAATTTCTAATGTCTATTGATATTATATGGATTTTAAAATATTTTAATAAGTAGACTATCCATAAGTGAGATTTTTATGTACAGAATTACAATGTTGTTGGTATGAGGAGCTTCTAGTATAGAACATCTTTTTACCAATGAGAATTTGTTCAGAATTTCTTTTTGAGATTTTTCTTGGTGACACCAAGGAGTTAAGTGACTAACCTTTTTATGCTAAAGGCAGAATGCTGTCTCTAAATGGACTTTTTGTTCACTATGCATTGCTTCCTCATTTAAAGAAATAGACTGTTTAAATGCCTTTAAAACTGAATATATATATATATATAGCTATAACAGATGGTTTGGTTATAGGACAGAGAGGGAGTTACAGTTTGAATTAGGAAAATTTTTATTCAGATCCGTTCCCTTATCACCCTGTATAAATCACTTACCACTCTGAGCCTTCCACCCTATGACTTGTTTCTGAATTTACCAAGGTTATTCTATGTGGGGAAGGTCTGAAATTGAGGGGAAACCACACAGTGAGTAAAAATAAAAGTAAAAAAATAAAGTAAAAAACATAGCTTTAACTAATTGCTCTGGCTAACCTTCTTCATTTTCAACTAGTTGTGGAATCTGGTCACAACTTGTAGGACATATCTAGCATAATAAACAATTACAATGAACTCTAAGTAGTTTTGGAGTCGAGATTTAGAGTCAGATCCTGGCTGCGCCACTTGTTGTTTGTGTAACCTTGGGCACATCTTTTAAACTCACTGGGCCTCAGTTTATTCATCTATAAAATGAGAAGATCGGACTTGAATGATCTCAAAGAGCACGTTCAGCTGTAACAAGTAAATGATATATAATGGAATAATGGCAACAACCAGGAAATAGAATTTATTATTCCCAGAAATCCTGTATGTAGTATAACCCCTTTTAGATTTATCTATCCATTTTGTGAAAATTACTTTGAAACTACCATGATATTGAAACTCAGTAATAAGATTCAAATTTCCATTCGAATAGTGTTATTCTGTGTGATATGTGTGAGCAGAATGTATAGTTAATGGTGAAATAGAAAGATAGAGCATAGAAAATTGGGACTAAGATACAGAAGTCAAAGTCATTCTCAATCTGCTTTTTATTGATTTGTGAACTTGGGCATGTTGTTCAGAGTTGTTGAGTTTAATAATTGTTTCTTGATTTTATTGAATAATAGATTGATTATTATATTCCCCAGATTATCCTCCTATAGTTGAAGAAAAAACTAAGTAAGCCACATCTATGAGTAACTTGGATAAAGATATATTAACATAGCTAAGGGATCTGCTCCCCAGTATGAATTCTTTAACTTTTAATAAGAAATGAGTTTCTATTGAAGGCTTTCCTGCATTTATTATACTGACTAGCTTTTCTCTCCATTGTTGAGAATCAAAATAAAAAAAAAAAATGAATAGAATAGAATAAAGTAACAAATCAACACTATTATACCCAGATTGTTTTTGCAGTGCAATTATATCGCTTAGAGGGATGGTACTCAGAAAATCCCAGGGTCTTTTGCCTTTTGCTCTTTAGTCCAATTATTTCCTGCTATTGGCTAATTCTCATCTTGGAAAACAGGGAAAGATTTTCCTAAAGGAGATTTTACATGTAGGAACAAGAGGTAGCAAAAGAAATCATGGCAACAATAGCATGTAGGATATGTTGTGATTGATTAGTGAATGAGGAGTAGACATTCCACTTGGTGTAGGGGAACATGAAACCTCCTGATTTGATGCTTTTGACAGGTACTCCTTGTTTCTCTTTTCTATCATCTACTCCTAGGAGAGGTTATAGCAGGTACTTAATAAATATTTGTTAAATTTGGTTTAATGAGACTCTAAAATGAGACAAATCTATGGAAAAGCATAAGGTTGTTTATTTTAATTAGAATAACTCCACCTTTGTACTTAAAAAGAAGTAATAGATGCAAGATACCTGTCATCATTATCCCCTTTCTGTGACTGATCAAGATAGATTGTATCCATAAGAGAGGGAAAATAGCTTTTCACTTTTTATTAGCTGCTTTTGCTTCTTAGTCAGCACTTTCCTTTGAGAATAATCATTGATGAAATTTCTATCTTCTTATTTTCCTTCATTGGCAGTTGATAATTTCAGTTTGAGAAGAGGAAAACAAAGGGTCATAATTGTTATTATTTTTAATGAATGACATAAGTATTTGACTGAAAGTTTTAGTACAGGAGGGAATTGAGTAGTTATTGAGTAAAATAAAGTTTGGGGGGTTATTTCATCATTCATTCAAATATTTATTAAATATCTAAGCTTCCATCTGGCCCACCTGACAAAAATAACTACCCTTGAGAGTAGCTCTAAGCTACCAGATCTCATTGAAGTTGATTAGTAAGAAAAGTTGCCATTGGAAGTATCTTTGCCCTTTGTCTTCCCTTTGTTCCTCCACTGTAAACCCAAGACTGTCCAAAAGAACCATATAATTATTCATAGCATTTTGATGAGTTAATTACAAGCCTTATAGTGAGTCTCAGTACTGCGAGGTCTTCTCATCTGTTTTGCCACTGAATCCTATGGTTTTCAGGATTGATGCTATGTTTTTCATTCTTCTTGATCTTACCATCTGCCTCACAGCTGAACCCTCAGGACTTTTCTGCCTTCTCTGACTTACAACTGAATGCTTTTACGTGATTTCTCCCTTCTCACAGAGTGTGAGCATCTGAGCTCCTTGGGAGGGGGAATTGTCTCATTTCCTCTATTTCTATACCAAGCACTAGACATAGTTCTTAGCATATAGTAGATCCTTAATAAATGTTTTCCCATTCATTCACTTAATTTGCACAAAATACTACACTACAACTTGTTATTCTTCTTATTCCCCTTTCACTCTTCCTCTTCATATCCTTCACATATCTTTATTATGATATTTTGAAAGCAGGCCAGCTATGTTTTATTTTTAAGACAATCTAAATTGAGCTAGTTGAGAAAGATATTTTATGGATATTAGATCTAAATAATGTAAACTTTTTGAGGACAGGATCATTGTCTTAAAATTCCTTTGTGTACTTTTGAGCATATAAAAGCATTAATAAATCTTGTTGAAATAAATTCAACTGAAACTTTATTTTTCTTTTAAAAGGATAGCACATCAAGTATATCTTCTTTGACTGCTAGAATTGTTAGGTAATAATATTCTTTGCACAGTGCTTCCCCTTTTCTTGAAGTTGCTAAATGTCTACCCTGCAGTGTCAAAATCAAATAGAAATGGGGACAACTGAACTCCATCTCATGATTTCTGCAGTCTACATATTGACTAAGAAAACCACATATTAACATTATGTTCTATTGTATTTTTATTTATTTTGTTCAATGTTTCTCAATTACATTCTAATCTGATTGGTGGTCCAGGTTGTGCATTTGACACCTTCATTAGGCCTTAAGACTCATGCTTTTTTTTTTGAGGGGAAGTCATTTTTCCAAAAGCTTGGGAGAACAGGAAAATAAAAAGTCAATAATGGCTTTTTTTCTTTTGAGTGTCACTGAAATACAACACATTTTCAGTGTTATCAAGACCCCTGTTATTGATTGTCTGAACACATGAATCAGCTGTAGGTTTTCCCATTGCTGATTCTTGTCCTGGCTTCTTTTTGCTAGTTAGATCACTGTTTTTCAAATGCAAATAGCAATGTAAATATTTCTCCTTCTGTTCCAGTTTCGACGTGGACAATGGCACATCTTCGGGACGGAGTCCCTTGGATCCCATGACAAGCCCAGGATCAGGGCTAATTCTCCAGGCTAATTTTGTCCACAGTCAACGCCGGGAGTCTTTCCTGTATCGGTCTGACAGTGACTATGACCTTTCTCCAAAGTCCATGTCGAGGAACTCCTCCATTGCCAGTGATATGTAAGTATGGGGAGGGATCTTTTAGGGTGACATAAGAACATTGTCAATGATTTGCATGAAATTTTCTCTAAAACTGAGGACAAAATATCACATGATCAATCTTTGCCATTTGTAACTATTGAATTTTTCCTTGGGGTGAAATAAATAAGAGTACACTAATGTGGGTAATTAACATCAGCTTTGACTTGAGAATTTCTCAAGAAAATGAGAAATAATGAATTTTTTGGACATGTGTTGAGCATTTTTGTTTGTGAATTGGCATGTTTTTATGTTGACTTAGCAATTTTATCAGGTAACATGCATTTTTCTCAAGAAAGATTATTGGCTAATAAAAGCCTTAAATGTAAACCTCTTTCTATTAAAAAAAAATTTTATGTGTGTTTAGCCCCAGTTAATAGCCTATTTCCAGTTGTGTTGTCTTGCCATGTGGTTATTTATTCCCAGTTGGATAATCTCTTGCATTGTAATTTACTCTTTAGAGAGCAGCTTCTTTTTCAGAGTCCCCAGCACCATGTCCTGTATAGTTGCTATCTTCATTTGTCTTAGACTACTGGAAAAACTTGAGATAAACATTCTTTACTGACTCTGTGGCCAGAATTTGGTAGAATTGCGTTTTTGAATATATATCAAAATTCAAAGGTTCTACAACATACAGTCTGATGAATAAGACCTGTACAGTTTGATTTTTGGGGGAAAGTACTTTTTTTTTTCCTTATTCCTAAACACCTCAAGTTCAATTTCAGGAACTAATACTAGAGAAATTATAATTTTAAATTAGTGATTCTTAGTTCATTCTAAACAAGACTGATTAAGTGCCATCTACATATAATAAGTGAAATTATTTTAATTTGGAAACATTATTGACCCCTCACTCTACCTCAAAAATTCCCCCCATCAATGTGGACTGGCACTTGCTTTGCAGTTATGAGTCTTAAAGAAGTACCTAGAGAACTGAGAGATTACATGATTTGTCTTGATAACAGAGCCTGTGCATGCAGAGAGTAAATTTGATCTCAGCCTTCAGCCTTCAAAGCTAACTCAATAAACCCTATACAACAGTGCTTCTTTATTACCTTAAAATTAAGTCCTATAAGGGCCAGTTAGGTGGCACAGTGAATAGAGCATCACCCTTGAAGTCAGGAACATCTGAGTTCAAATTTGATCTAACATTTCCTAGCTGTGTGACTCTGGGCAAGTCACTTAACTCCCCAACTGCCTCAAAAAAAAAAAAAAAAAAAAAGTCCTGAAAAACATGAAAGTCTGTGTACCACCATCCCAAAATCAAGATAGAATTTAAGAGTGCCATAACACACCTAAATTAGGGACAAACCAAATTAATGTGCATATTCTTCTACAGTATATATGGGCTTGTGAGCTTTCTGAGGTATCCATTACAAATTGAGCATCCTAATATATTGAAATGTAAAGATTTAAGAGTCTATGCTTTTGTTCTTGTTACTATTCAATCATTTTACTTGTTTTTTATTCTTCATGATTCCATTTGGAGTTTTCTTGGCAAAGTTACTGGAGTGTTTTGCCATTTCCTTCTCCAGTTCATTTTTACAGATGAGGATACTGGGACAGAGTTTCATAGCTAGTAAGGATCTCATAGCTAGTAAATATCTGTGGCCACTCAGATGGTCAGGGAAATGAATCTTCCTGACACCAAGCCCAGCACTTTGCCACCTAGCTACCCCATCTATACTTACTTTTTTTTTTTTAAACAAATAATGAGTAAGTATGAATTGACCTTGGATTTGAATATTAAATTTCAATTTAAATTATTCAGTCTGTTTTTGCTCTGTATCTTCTCTTTGATTTTTCCTTTTCATCATTTCCCAGTGGCTCTGGATTTTTAATTTCAGGTAAATACCTGAAGCTCAGGCACCATACTGGCGTACGGTTCAGAATTCCTTCTTCAAGAGTGGTATCAAATGTGACACTGCTAGTGTCCTTTCTTCCATATCACGTTGCCTAGCTGTTTTCCATACTGAAGTCAAATCTATTTATTACGTTTATTGTACCAGGTCAAAAATGAATTTTGAGTGTTTTTTATTTGAATAATTTGAGAATTCTATGGGGAGAGGAAAACAAATTATAATAATAATGATTCCTTACAGCTATATAAAATTTTACAGTGTTTAAGTGTTCTGCTACAGAAATTAATATTATCTTGGTAGGAACACTGAGAGAGAGGCAAGACTGACATTGTGATCCTTATTTTATAGACAAGGAAACTGAGCTTTAGAAAACTGTTGTAAGAGGCAGCTGAATGGCACAGTGAATAGAGCACTGACCCTGGAGTCAGAAAGACATGAGTGTTCATATTTGGCCTCAGACACTTAACACTTACAAGAAGGAAAGAAGGAAGGAAGGAAGGAGGGAAGGAGAAAAGGAAGGAAGGAAGGAAGGAAGGAAGGAAGGAAGGGAAGGAAGAAAGGAAGGAAGGAAGGAAGAGAGGGAGGAAGGGAGGAAGGAAGGAGGGGAAGAAGGAAGGAGGGAAGGAAGGAAGGAGGGAAGAAAGGAAGGAAGCAAGGAGGGAAGAAAGGAAGGAAGGAGGGAAGCACTTACAAGAAAGAAAGAAGGAAGGAAGGAGGGAAGGAGGAAAGGAAGGAAGGAAGAAGGGAAGGGAGGGAGGGAGGAAGGGAAGAAGGAGGGAAGGAAGGGAGGGAGGAAGGGAGGAAGGAAGGAGGGAAGGGAAGAAGGAAGGAGGGAAGGAAAGAAGGAGGGAAGGAAGGAAGGAGGGAGGGAAGGAAGGAGGGAGGGAAGGAGGGAAGGAAGGAGGGAGGGAAGGAAGGAAGGAAGGAGGGAGGGAAGGAAGGAAGGAGGGAAGGAAGGAAGGAAGAGAAGAAGGGAGGAAGGAAGGAGGGAAGGAAGGGAGGGAGGAAGAAGCGAAGGGAGGAAGGAAGGAGGGAAGGAGGGAGGAAGGAAGGAAGGAGGAAAAGAAAGAAGGAGGAAAAGAAGGAAGGGAGGAAGGAAGGAGGGAAGGAAGGGAGGGAGGAAGAAGGGAAGGGAGGAAGGAAGGAGGGAAGGAAGGAAGGAGGAAAGGAAGGGAGGAAGGGAGGAAGGAAGAAGGGAAGAAAGGAAGGAGGAAAGGAAGGAAGGAGAAAAGTATTGAAACTGGTTCAAAGTTACAAAGTTGGTTCTGGCTTCGAGTTTAATTTTCTGTCCACTGTCCCATGGAAATGTTGCTAGGGATAGATATGGAGATCCAACCATATTATTGATGACAATTCATAGCTGACATAAATATCTGGATACCACATTTTTTGTTCTGGTTATCATCTCTCTATTTTTGTTTTTCACTTTCTTCCATTTCTTTGTGTTAGGTTTATCAGATCTGGTCCATATTTCTTTCAAGGCAAAATGTTCCATAAGAATAAATACATGAGTAACAACAACAACAACAACAACAACAACAAAACAAAAAAACAAACAAAAAAACCCCAGCAAGTTATCTTTAGTAGGCGCTTGCCAGAGCAGTAATAACATGACAACATGATAATATGATAATTTCATAAATGTGACTAGTGCTTTTTGATTTTGCATATAGATAACGTGATCTATATAAATATACCTCCATCAGAATTTATATAAAGTATATAATTTAATTCTGTTCAAAAAATATTTATTGAATACCTACTATGTGCATGGCAGTCACTATTTGAACACTGCTATAATTATTGTTAATGCAGATGTGAATACATACACATGCACTCTTTGGGATATCCTTTGTATATCCTTTGGGATAGGATATCCCCTTTGCTTTAGGTGATGTCTCCATAGATAAACTGTAACAAACTGTGGTTAGTTTTATGTCTCTGATGCTGCTCCAGAAATATTTATAATCTGTCCTGTCCACATCACATTTGAAGGATAGTTTTAGTTGGAGCCACCATATTTTAGGGAAGATTCTGTCTAAAAATGGTTACAGATCCTTGATGAGGCTGGGTAGTGAAGGACATAGTGTTAGGAAGACGTGTTCAAGTTCTTCATATAATACACATTAACTGTGTGACACTGAGTCATTGAATACCTACTATGTGCATGGCAGTCACTATTTGAATATTGTTTTGTTATAACAACTGTTAATATAGACATAAATACACACACACATACATATGCTTTGAAAATCTCCATGGTAGTTGGGCTGATTTATATCCTCCATCTTAATAGATTTCCTAAATATGCTGAAAATAGTGGAATGACAATGAGCACAACTAAGGTGTGGCACTTCTTGGTAAATAGCTAACAATTGCTTACAGTTTATAGATTATGTCACTTCTTTTGCTTCCTTAGCTCATAATCTTCCTACATTTTCATATGGGCAAGATAGGCATCTGTCAGTCTTATGTGTGTAGAGACAAATCCCTAGGATTTGTAGTGGATTTGTCAGTAGTGTAGCAGATGACAATATATTTTGGTAGAGAAAGTTTCCTAAGTAGATGCTTTTCACAGGTCTAACAAAAGGAAATATAGAATGGCTTAATCTTATCAGATTTTCCTCCTCTGAAAAATGCCTTAGGGTGTTGTGAAAATAAATGTGTATGAAAGAGCTTGCACATATAAAATGTTATTAATATTCCTCATAAGCAATTGAATATAGTAGGCACTTAAGAAAGATTAATGGAGAAAAAAGATTAATGGAATGAATTATTAAATAATTAAACATATTTAGTTATGAAAAGTTACTGGAATATAAATTGTGGTATTTATTAAGGACATTTGAATATTTTTCTGATTACTTAAATAATTACCAGGTTTGATTATAATTGATTCAGTAGAAGAAGAATGAACTGTCATGTATTTTAAACATTTTTTCCTGGTAATTCAGTACATTAGAAGTAATTCTGACCATACCTTACAGCAAAATAATTTTAATCCCCATTTTACAAATATATAAGCTAGTTGATGGTCTGTGGTTGTAATAGATGAAGAAGAAGAGGAAGAGAAGGAGGAAGAAAGGAAAGTGTAACTACAAGTAAGGTGGATAAATATATTGTTCAGTGGAGTTAGGTTTCATATCCACTATTTCTCATTTAATTCCCATTTAATTTGTGAGGAAACTGGGATGCACAATGATTAATTTTTAAGTGATCAATTTATGTAGTAAAAATTTTTTTAATGATTTTGGTTTTAAAAAAATAATAAGAATTCTCAAAGGTCTTTGAGGTCATAGAGTTCAGAGTCAGAAGTAGAATTAAATTGTTCTAATTATCTGGCCTGAGTTCTTTCCACCTGACCAATAGTTCCCAGTTTCTTAAATTAAAAACAACAATTATAATAACTTAGAGAATATCCATAAAAGAGAAAAAATAAGTAAGTGTGAATGTGACTCTGTAAGGTGGTAACATATATTTGAATTTATGCTATAGAATACAATGTATAGCCTAGTTCTAGCCCAGTGGAAATATGCAGTGAAAATTCAAATAAGGTGATCAAATTAAAAAACAATATGTGCAAATTCAAATAACTTATTGAATTCATTATTTGCATTGAGACTTATCTATAGTTTCACAGAAACCTCTTTGCCCTAGCCCTAGATTTTGATTCTGAAACCTCTCAATATATCTTGGGGTTTACAGGCTAGATTTCTTTCTTAAAGACCTAGCCTTAAACCCAAATCACTCTGGTTCTCATTGATTGACTGACAATGGGTCTCATGTCAAGCTCTACTTGGGCTATTTGGGCTCTGATTGATTCAAAGTGAATGTAAAAAATAATTGTTTCCATTCCAATCTTCCTGATCTATATATGGCCAGATAAAGACCCAAATAACTCTGAAGAAATTGAGGCTAGTGACATTGCACAACTCTTCCTCACTTAAATGCAACTCACTTGCATGTCATGCCATCATCTCCCTGATGTCATAGTCCTTGAGAATGAAGGACAAACAATAACTCCAAACCTACATTTTTAAGAATACCCAGAACAGCCATGTTTTCATTCCTTTCTAGATTCTACTCTCTATTCTAGATTTTCTCTATCATCCTTCTAATATTTTTGCAGCTTGATTTTATGTATTATTGTCTCTCATTAGAATATTACCACCTTGAGGCAAGGATTCCTCCATTAAATTTGTATTTGTATTTCCAGCACTTAGCCCAGTGCCTGGTACATGATTAACATTCAATAATTGTTTATGGTTGTCTTGTTTGTTGACTTGGATCAGTGTGTTAATTTAGAAAATAGTTGGTGACTTAAAATTACTTTGAACTTAGTAGTGCTTTTAAATTATGGATTTTTAAAATATAAGTTCTACTCTGTTTGCAGAAAGCATGTTTATTCCTCTGTAGATTTACATTTGGATTTGTGACCCCCTTGCAATACTTTGATGGCTTCTGACGAGCTATATTCATTACAGTCACTACCCATTTTCTTACAACTCATTGATCAATTCAAGAATGGAATGCTGGAATTCTTATTCCAAAATTCCCAGTTGGAGATGTAAATTTAGGAGTGGAAGGAAGATTGCACTCTGGCCAAGAAAATTAAATGTAATTTCTTTAATGTGCAGAAAAATACTATTTTCCATATATAATCCTCTCTAGTTTTCAGAAGCAGTTTTTCTATAAAGCCCTATAATTTAGCTCTTTCATCAAAGCTTTAGCAAAGGTCCATTTAAAGCTTGTGGTATTTTTTTTTTCCTTTTAGTGATTTCTCAAGAACTTTAAAAAAAAAAATTATTTCTATAGCTATATGAGATTGCTGCTACTGCCGCATTTCACCCTGACAATACCAACTATATGTATATGTACAAATGAAAGGTACATAAGGCTACTTTGTGTAGTTAAAAATAAGTGGAGATATTCATTACAAGGCAAGTAAGAAATTATGCAAGTGATTTAATCATCAAGACTCTCTCTGTAAGTTGATTTAATATTCCATAGTACTTTGCAAGTCTCTTACCTTTCCTCCTCATTCTACCACCAACCCACAGATTTTTTTTTTAAGAAGTATTTTTCATTTTGTTTACCCTGAAATTATCCAAGTACTATTAAATTAGATTGAATTAATATGTTTTAAAGTATGTGCTTTAGCAAAATTGATTCATAGGCTGTATTCATTAAAAATATGAAATTGTGTGTTCCAAATTCTTGGGAAGAGTAGGAATGATTGAATGAGAGGGCTTGGTTCAGAAATTGCAAAAAGGCTAAACAAAGGTGAGGCTTCATCTCTTTAAGGTCAAGGCTGAGTCACATTTCCTTCAGAAGAGTACTTTTGTTATAGAAAAAGAGATTAGAAGCCATCAGATCCAATATAGTCAAATTCTGGGAAGGTGATAAATAGAACCAAGATTCTTACAAAAAGCTAAGTATTGGCAGAAATCTATTTTCATAGAAGGTATTAGAAAATTGCTAATAATCTAGATATGCTAGCTTTTGTTTTAGTCACTTGTGGATGCTACTTCTAGAACAGTTTGCCTTTCCTATTGCTATCATAGATTGATTCAGAAATTCATAATTGTCTTCGTGTTTGAGCCATTTGGAAATGATCTTTTCCAACCATTCTCTTTGATCCTCCCATGAACTTAATAGTTTCTAACTTTTTTGTAGCTTTCTGTGTACATATCTCATTGTGAAATTTAAAAGTTATTAAATATTACTATGTGCCAGACTATGTACTAAGCTTTGGGAATGTAAAGAAAGACAAAAACATCCCTTGAAGAAGCTCACAATCTAATGGGAGAGAGAGCCTGCAAACAATGATGTATAAGAAAGAAGTATACAGGATAAAGTAGATATAACCTTAAAGAAAGGACAGATTTGAGAATAGTTTCTTGCAGAAAATGGAACTTTAGGTAAAACTTGAAGTTAGACTAGAGAGGAGGGAGTTCCAAGCATGGGGGAACAGACAGTGAAAATTCCCATAGTTGGGAAATAGAGTATCTTTTGCAAGCAGTTGTAAGGAGCCTTGTAAGGAGGCTAGTGTCAGTAGACTGTAGAATATGTGGAAAAAAGTAAATTATAAGAAAACTCAAAATCACAGGACAGGAAGATTTGAAAGAGGAAAAGGCTTAAAAGAAAAGAGTAAAAGTTCATTTTTTTAGTTGGATTGAATTTCAAATGATTATAGGATATCCAGTTCAAAATGTCTTATAGATAGTTGGAGATGCAAGACTGGAGGCTGGGAGAGAGGTTATACTTGAACAAATAAATAGATCTAAGGATCATCAGCATGGAGATGATACATATTGGAGCTGATGAGATCACCAAAAGAATAGAGGAAGAAGAGAAGAGAAATAGGAGAAATTTAATAGACGAAATTAGATAGGAAATGAACCATTAG
Source organism: Sarcophilus harrisii (assembly GCF_902635505.1). Taxonomy (NCBI): domain Eukaryota; kingdom Metazoa; phylum Chordata; class Mammalia; order Dasyuromorphia; family Dasyuridae; genus Sarcophilus; species Sarcophilus harrisii. The sequence continues at coordinate 148,650,627 of NC_045426.1, read as the reverse complement.
AGAGAGGTATCACAAAGATTTAGAGAAGAGGTCAGAAAGGATAAGGACTGATTATAGAAGTCATTAGTTTTGATGCTGCTTTAGGAGACAGCTGTCTCCTAATGATGAGGTTGGATACCAGGAAGTATGAGTTCAACAAGAAAGACTTCTACAATGAGAAGAAAGGAAATGGAGGCACTGATTAGCATTCTCAAGGAGCTCAACTGTGAAAGAGTAGAGAAATATAAGATGATAGTTAGTGAAATTGGATAGATCAAAGAAGAGTTTTTTGAGGATGGGGAAGACTTGGGTGTGTTTGTAGCTAATAAGGAAGCAACCAAGAGACTGAGAGAAACTGAAAATAAGAGAATGGACTACTATGTTACTCTGGGTGTAACCATGGACTAGTCACTCTGGGCTTTACTTTTATCACCTATAAAATGAAAGGATTGGTTGGAATAATCTCCAAGATCTCTTCTAGTACTAATTCCTCAAATCCCATCAGCTTGTAATTATGTCCTGCTGTTCCTTCATTTTCAATGACAAAGTAGCCACAGACAGAGATGGTTCCTAAAAAAGTCTTAGCTAATTTGATTGAAATATATCTACTGGTTTGTTAAGACTGCCCCTCCTGACAGTGTCACATTTTCCCCTATGATGTGATGTCTAAAGAATTAAGCTCAAAATAGTTAGGGTGATGATTAGCCAGAGGATTAATCACAAAGGAGAAAAAATTCATATGCATTTTTTGTCTTTTTAATGTGTAATTAGAAGAGTAAGGAAATTTGGATTCCAGATCCACCAGAATCGATTGAAAAAAATTACTTATGTTTTCTAATTTCCTTCTACAGTAAAACAAGGTAAAAACAGTTTTTCCACGTCCTCTTAGAGAGTAAAAAGTATTTTGAAAAACACTTGCATGAGAAGGGAAAATAATATTTAGAGGGCATTTTCCATTCACCAAGAAGTTTGATTGGTATTTAATCTGAATTTTTTTCATTTCTTGATTTCATGTTATTCTTTCCATCATTTAGTATTTTTATACTCTACTTGTCCACCTGAACTACCATACTTTTTAATTGAGGGATCTTTATCTTTGCTCACTAAGCATTTTTATTTGCCATCTCACACCACCTAATAATAAAGATAAGGATTTGAAACAATAAAATTCTATCCAAATCATTAGCCAATCTCCAAATTTGATTTGAATTTAAAAAAAAATTGACCTAAATTATTTTTAAATAAATTCATTTGCATGTTAATTTAAATAATACACAATCCCTGCCTAAAGGTAAGCAAGCTAGAAGCAAACTAGAATGTAGTGCTGTCTAGAAAAAATGTCTGATTTTTCTGGTCTTGTCTTTCTCTGCCCAAGAAGATATCTGTACCCTAGCCACTCTCCTTCCTCCTGTTCTTCTATTTTCTGCTCTAGTTCTGCAATACTTGCCATTTCCCACTTCCTCATTCTCCTATGTACCTATAACTTGGTCTTTGGGACATGGAAGCTTCTATGGTAGAAAATTCTAGCTTTCAATCAGATCTGGTTACTTATGCTACTTTGTTCTCTGAGCTGCCCTAATCTAGTTGGAATGAAGACAAGATTAAGGAGGAGTCCTGATAAGAGTTTAGTGTAACTATGTGCTACTTAGTGTTAGGATCCCCTACAAGGATCTCAGAGACTTCCATTTCTTCCTGTGTCCTATAGACCATTGTGTACCAAGCTCTCATTGTCCCTTCCCTAACCTTCCTGTTATCACCCTTGGGGTATCCATGTTGCCCCAATAGGAAATGTGGTCAGGCAGTCTCAATCCCTCACTTTCGTTGTCCTTACATTCTCTTTTATATTTTTTTCTGATATCTTCAATGAAACCATATGTTCTTCCCCTTACTTCAACTAAATAATACTTGATCTCTACTTCCTCTGCAAAATTCCCTTTTGTCATTGCAGAAAATTCTATTAGGTAGATTGATAGAACAAGAAGGAGAGAAGCAATTTGACCTGTAATGTAGTATGATCAAACAATAAGCAAACAAACAAAATTATCCCCAAATGCAATTTATAAGAGGGGGGGAAATCTAGAGACTTTTTTTTTTTTTAATTGTATGAAATAGTAACTAAGAAAGAGTTTCTAACAACTTGAGATACAGAAAAGGAAAATGATAAAGATGTGGGAAAATCGGAACACTAATGCATTTTGGTGGAGCTGTGAACTGTTCCAGCCATTCTAGATAACAATTTGAAACTTTACCCAAAGGGTTATTAAACTGTGCATACCTTTTGATCTAGCAATACCATCATTAAATTTGAAACCCAAAGAGATCACAAAAAGGGAAAAGGACCCACATATACACAAATATTTGCCCTTCATTTGAGGAATAATTGAGCAAGTTATGGTATGTGAATGGAATGGAATATTATTGTTCTGTAAGAAATGATAAACAGGCAGATTTCAGAAAAACCAGGAAACACTTAGATGAACTGATGCTGCCTGAGTTGAACAGAATCAGGAGAACATTGTATACAGTAACAGCAACATTGTACAATGATCAACTTTGATAGACCTCGCTCTTCTCAGCAATACAATGATCCAAGGCAATTCCAAAAGACTCATGATGGAAAATTCTATCCATATCCAGAGAAAGAACTATGTAATCTGAATGCAGATTGAAGATACTATTTTCACTTTTTAAACATTTTCTTTATTGTGGTTTTTCCCTTTGATTCTTCTTTCACAATATGACTAATGTAAAAATATTTACCATGATTATACATTTATAACCCATATCAGATTGCTTGCTATCTTGAGGAGAGGAGAGGGAAAGAAGGAAGAAGGAAGGAGAAAAATGTGAAACTTAAAAATCTTATAAAAATGAATGTTGAAAGCTATCTTTACATGTAATTGAGGGAAAAAATATTAAGTGCTAAAAAAATTTAAGAGAAAAAATGAAGAGTTGCTAATGGCAATCAGGTACCCCAATAACTGAATTAAAAGGCTTCCCAAAAATTTGATTGTGTCGTGCCTATGTATAGCAAATGTCCAAAACCTTCATTTTCCATTAAAATTTATGTGTAAGTATATTTTGTTTTGCTTTGTCCGTTTCTCCTCCCTCACTCTAATTCTTCTATAAAAGAAGTTAGAGAAGCTTAGCTAAGCCATTACAAAATAAAAATTCATGTTACATTAAATCTTTTCTTAATAATATTTTTTTATTTTCAAAATATATACAAAAATAGTTTTCAACATTCAACCTTGCAAAACCTTGTGTTCCAAATTTTTTCTCTCCCTTTTCCCCACCCCCTTCCCTATTGTCCAAGTAATCCAATGTATGTTAAATATGTGCATTTCTTCTACACATATTTCCACATTTATCATTACATTAATCTTAATGGTGTAGGTTTTAGGAAAATATATTGGGAACAAATATAACTTTTATTTCTGTAAATTGGCATAATATTATAGAATCATAGTTCTGTAGAGCCTGAAGGGAATGCAGAGGTCATCACTCATGCTTCTACCCAAAGCATGAATCTTGTGCACAATCCAGTGCCTGACTCAGTTCCTAGTACATAGTAGGCACTTCATACTTACTAGTTAATTGATTGAAAATACCCAACAAGTTGTCATCCAGTTCTTTGAGACTTGAAGATTTTTACAGATGGAGAACTCATTATCTTCTATGGTACTTTATTTTATTTCTTGGACAGTCAAAAAACATGTGAGATGGTGGAAATTAAATTAGATTTGTAACAGGATTTATATATTTTTTTAAATTTCAAATTATTTAGGAACTATATGACTTTATTTTCTTCTTCAGTGAAATGTATGAGTAGGAATAGAGAATGAATGTCAAAGATCCTTCTAAATCTAAATACTTTGATGTCATTGTTAGGAAACTTTTTTTTAAGTGGAGGTGAAATCTTTTGCTACTGTTCTTCTCTCTTGAAACTTAACAAAAAAAATCCTAAAATTCCTTCCAGTGTCATTACTGTCAAAGCCTTTTTAAGTCTTTTACTCTCCAGGATAAACAATATAGTTTTTTCTGGTTTCTTTGTCGGGCTTAGCTTTAAATTTTTTGATGTTCTTACCAACTATGCTCCTTTTGGACACATTCCAGTTTGTCAATGTTCCTTCTAAAATGTGGCAACCTGAATTTAAAACAGTGCTCTAGATGTGGCCTCCCCAGAGTACAATATACAGCTAACATCATTTTCCTAGTCTGGAATGCTCTATATTTATTAGTTCACCAAGTTCTATTTTTTTTCTATTGACTACCATACTCACATCACTTACTCATACTGACCCTGTAGTCCATTGTCATCCAGAGATATTTTCCAAATTAACTATTTTATAGACAAGAGAGAATTCCCTGGATCATTCCAAAAAGAAATTAATGCCCTAGTAAATTGATGTTGTCAGCAAAGTCCCATAATTAGAATGGAATTTTCAGAGCCATGTTCTCTTTGGACCCTTCCTTATGGTTCTTATGCCTCCATGAAACTGACAAAATTGGAATTTTCTACCATTTGTACATTTGTAGAGGTTCTTTCCTACTACTGAAGGCACTACTATGCTGTGAGATTCATTCATTCTACCACCTCTAAACAAAATAATGAATATTTAAAAGACAGTTCTGACATTCTGACATCAGGGAATGTGTCATTTATACAAATTACCTCTCTGCCTATTTTGAGGTAGCTTTTCTTTGTTCTCTCTCTATATAGGATCACAATGTGGTATATCTAAAGAAGGAAAGCACCTTAGAGGCCATATGGTCCAGTGTCTTCATTTCATAAATATGGAACTCATACTCAAAGAGGGTAAATGATCTCAGTGGTTCGCCAAAGGTCACATAGGAAACGAATGTCTAAAGCAGTACTTCAATCTAGTTCTGTGAATTCTGAAGCTTGTCTTTTATAGATCATTTACTTTACTTGTTGACTTTGGACAAAAATTTGCTCAACTTATTCTTGATATCAAAATGAATTTTAAAAAAATATTTTGTATTTTTAAAAAGATATCTATTAGAGAAAATTCTGGGGCAGTTAGGTGGTCCACTGGATAGAATTTGGGACTTGAATTAATCTTCCTAAGTTCAAATCTGGTTTCAAATACTTTCTTACTATCTGTGCAACCTGGGCAAGTCACTTAAGTCTGCCTCAGTTTCCTCATCTGTAAAAATGAGCTGGAGAAGGAAAAAGTCAACTCTAGTATTTTTGCCAAGAAATCCCCAAATGTAGTGATTAAGAACTGGATAGGGACAAAACAATTGAACAATGAAGAGAAAATTTACTTATTGAAATTGTGGTAATGTGTTATGGGCCACTCTGAACTTGAAACAAGTTGCTAAGTCAGTGGAATTGATAGAGACAATGGTTATCTAGTGCAGCATGGTTCAGTATGATTGATTTATTCCTACAACAAATAATGGTTTCCTAGTGATATAATGATTGGTTTATACTCAGTGTAGAGCATATAAGCTAGGAGCCTCACCTAGATTGATTCAGAGATTCAGAGAGGCAGAGTACAAAGGACTGGAGACAGGTGGTAGCTCAAGCTCTTGGAACCAAGGACAGATATTCATTCGATCTTCAGTCAGGCCACTGGTGGCAGGCTCTTCTCCTGCATTTCTCCACTGAGACCAAGGCCAGTCTGAAAGGCTCTCCAGAGAGCTGCCCAGTCTCAGGAAGGAGATAATAAAGAATCTGGCTCAGGAAGGAGATAATAAAGAATCTAGACTATAAGTAAGATAACTGGGCCCCAGGAAAGGAGACAAGACTTTGAAAGAGATAATAAAGGATTTAGATTTTAACACTTGGCTACTCTCATGATGATTACTGAACTGAAACAAAGGCTGCTCTCAGAGATCCCAAGAAAACCCAACCAGAGAACATTACAGTAATGCACAGGATTTGAAGCTGAAGATCTGAATTAGAAATCTAAGTCATTTAACTTAGTCCCCTCAATGAACAGGAAAAAGAACTGAGGCACAGAGCAGTAAAAGTCATTTGTCCAATGTAACACAATTGCTGTCATCCAAATTAGGGTTGAAATACAAGTCATCCAGTTCCAAATTTCAATGTTCTTTCAACTTTCTCTGAACTACTCAAAAGTGAAATGGGTTGTTTTCTACCCAAATTGGAGGGAGAACATTCTGGTCTGATTATTCAGTATCTTAGACATGGTATTCATACTTTTGTTTTAGATAAGATGACCTCAAAATTTTCTTCCAAATCCACAAGAAAGAGTTAGGATAATTCTGATTGATTCCAGTGAACAAAGGAGGAACCTGTAGCTCATAAGTGTTAAGCAATCTGGCTGAGGTCAAAAAGCTGGTAAATGACAGAGATGGGATTTAAAATCAAAGTCATTTGCTAATGTGATATTCTTTCATCTCTATAAAATTAGTAAAGAGAAATTTAATAGATGTGGAAACTAGATTATGACAAGAAGCCATGATTAGAGTATGAGCTTTAGATCCATTCCACATATAATGCAATCATCTCTATGATGTATTTCATGACTAGTCTCATGTCTGAATAAAAGACAGCAAGCTACCCAGTTGTTAGATCTGTTTTCTGGTTTTATGTCTAGCAGACTTTAAATCATCTTTCCTCTAGTTGTTATTGGATTTCAGGGACTTTCCTGACCTTGGGTCAGGACATTGGGACATTGAGACATTTTTTTCAGTGAGTCCCAAGCCATCCTCTCCAAGGCATTGATTCCTGTAATCCCCTCCTTTAAAGATAAATAAATTAAAACCATAGCAAGACAGAATAGATCCATTATAGGGAAGAGAAAGCACTTCTTCATTTTCATTACTCTAGTGTGGCCAGGAAAGATTCTCTGATAAGAAATGAGATCCTAGGACTGAGATTTATCTTAGGGGCAGCTCCTTCTCCTATCTACAAAATAAAAAGCTTAGCACTGCTTGCTTCAATGTTTGGCACATAAAAGGTTTCTGCACTTCAGTCTGTGATATCTACTTAAAACTCCATCCTGTGCCTTTTTCTCATGGGCAGGCCAAAAGAAAATACTGCTGAATTCTTAACCTCAATTTAGAAATAAACTTATCAAGCATTTAAAATATGTAGTGACCCCCATAGTGAGGAGACAACCATATATGTCTGAAAAATGTAAAGACAGAAAACCAGTAAGACTGATTTAAAATTATATATATATATATATATATATATGTATATATATATATAGTAGGGAAAATATTTCAATCAATAAATTGGATTAGAAATAAAAAAATTTTTGCATGTTTTGAAACAAGAAGAAAAGTGAGCAGAAAATTAAAAGAATTATATCTAAATAAAGGAAATTGGAAGAAAGTTTTCATCTTGGTTTGTAGAAGTGTGCTAATAATATTAGAAACACCACAGACCAAAGTGCAGAAATAAACATGTAAAAAATAGTGAACATTTAAACAGTGAACATATTATCAATATGTTATAATTTGTTATTTTTTATATTTGTTATAATTCTAGGCAACATTTAAAGAATTACTTTGGGAATTTTAGAAAAAATTAGAAAGCAAAGTTCTTCAGCAAATATATTCATCTTCACTGCCAATCACACTCAGAAAGTTTAAATGTAAATCAAAAATACTTATACACTGTTTTTTCCCTAACATCTCTTCTCCACTGTCTTATCACTACTGAAGCCTTGTCAGACTTCAATCCTGATATATACCCATCATATACCTTGTTTGCCCTATTCATGTCTTGCTGAACACTACTAGAGTGTGTCAAAGACCTATGCCAATGTGCCTTCACTGATGCATAATATTTTAGTATTAATTTCATTGGCTTTATATTACATTCCCCACAGTAACTATTGCAAAGCTCCATCTATCTAAAGTCTCTGATGAGATCCCCTAAAACTTCTCTCAGCCTGGGATCTTTCTATTTTATTGAAGAAATCAAGAACAACTATCTTGAATTTCCCATTTTCCTGGTCTTTCGGTCCTTTTTTTTTCTTCCTCTCCCTTTATCTTGAGATAACTACCATTACATATAAATGTTCATGTGTATGCACATAAAATCATTCATATACTTCTATTTCTCAATTATTTCTGAGTGCAGATAACATTTTCATTGTCATTTTTTAAATAGGTATTTATATTAGTCAAAGTAATTTATTCACTCAAATTTATTCTTAAAACAATGTTGCTATTAATGTATACAGTGTTTTCTTAGTTCTCACTTTATTCTTTTTTGTGCAAGTCTCTTCATCTCCTTAATGATTAATATTCACTCACTCCTTGAATTATCTTGTATTTGCTTCTGTGTATGTGTGTAGCATCTCTACTTCAGAAGAATTTAAGCAAGAGGTATTTTTTCAGGTTTTTTCCCCTCTTAAATCCCTATTACCATGTAAAAGAGTAAGTGCTTCATAAACATTTACTCCGTTCAAGTAGACTAAGAATTTGCCCCTAGAAAACATAGCGTATTTTCAGATGCTTTTCAATACTATTAGTCTCTTCTTGATCCTCTGTCCATGTATCTTAGCTTCTCCTTGGCCACCATTTGTGATATTAATGACCTTGTGGAGAATCCTTTCTGATTTCTCCAATAATCCTTTTTCTAAAGTATAAGATTAAATAATTTTGCCTCCCTCAGATGTATGCATATGAACATCCTACATTGAGCCATAGAATTTTAGAATTAGAAAAGATATCAGTGATCACTTCTTACCACCCATACATGCCCTTTGTCCAGCCCAAATTTTCAGTATGTCTTTTACAAAGCCACTGCTTGAAATCTTCCTGTGAGCAAGACCCCCCCCAAGCTCCTAAGGCAGCCATCTCACTTTTGGAAAAGCTGAATTGTGAAAAGTTATCTCTGATTTCATTCAAATTTTCATTTTCACAACTTCATTTCATTTTGTTCTGCTTGTTTTCCTCTCTTCCTTCAAACAAAACAGATTTATTCCCTATTCATAGAATAATAGCCATTAAGTTCAGCCCCTCCTCACTTTATAGATGATATGAGGGAGTATCACAGCAATTAAGTGATTTTTCTAAAGTCACAAAGTTAGTAATTAGCAAAGATGGGTTTTAAAAGTCCTCTGACCATTGCTTTTTCCACCTTATGATAAATCATCAAAAAAATTAAAGACAGCAACATCTGTAAGTTGCAGTTAAATTGAAGGATAATATGCAGGTTTTTTGTTGTTGTTGTTGTTTTTTTTTTTTTTTTGGTAACATGGATAAAGAAATTGGTGGAATTGATCTTATGGTGTGCCCACAAACATCAAAATACAACTACATTAAGTTACTACAATACTTTCATTGCAATTCTAATGATAAATATTTTCAAGAAATAATTGTGATCTTTATACCATCATCTGTTACAGGATAATGAAGAGATAGAAAAATTCTATCAAAAATGCAATAATGTACACTAAATGAAACCATATATTTATTTCAGTGCTTGGTAATTTCCAAGCATAAGGGAGGGTGGATAAAAATACATTAGCAAATATGGTTCAGGATTAAGAAACAAGAGAAGTTAAAGGCTTGTAGACTATAAAAAGCCTTGTATCCATGCTATGAATATTTTAAGAAGAGAGTCAGTAGGCACTAGACATAGTGAGCACAAATAACATCACAAAAAATGAAATTGATTGTCTTCTCACTGGCAAGAAATGGCTGGTTATTAATGAATCCTTTCTGAATAAGCGATGTACAGTCCCAGAGACTATCAACTTTCCTAAGAAAATTAAGTCAATATAAATCTGTTGCTATAATGAGAAGGCAAAAAAAGCCCAGAAAACATGTCTGCCAACAAACCCTTGATTTTATTGCCAAGTAGAGATCTGCAGCAGCCAAGAGCAATACAGTTTAAAATATAAACCCATTTGTAAAAATCTTGCCAAAAAGTATGGTAGAAAAAAAATTAGCAGCATCTCTTCAAATATTGGCAAGAAGCATCAAAGGGAAAAATAAGTATATAGAAATTTTGTCAAGAGACCTAATCAAGCCAAGAGAATTGAAGAATGACATAGGAAAGAGCCTAACAAACATATGAAAAAACAAGAAGATCCACAAAAAACCTTAAAAGAATTTTCTTTACCAATGGTGGTAGTATGGACTCTTACACCTTAAGCTCTGGTGTTTTGCATAAAAAAGTACAAATAGCCCTGAAGAGAAAGATTGAAGAACAATAGTTAAGCTACCAAGTATATACAAAAGAAGTCCATCTTTCAGGTGAAACAAATCTGAGCATCCAGAATATGAAGTCTCCAAATAGTCATAAAAAATAGACAGCAGAGGTACCTTTGTTATCATTTCTGATTAGGAACAAAAAGTGAGGCATGAAACAGAGAAACTTGTGCTCCCCAGAGTTGTGTTGTGCCTTGTTGTGTCTCGTTTTGTTATGTTGCCTTAATAACATTACTTGACTAAGGCCCAGACCTTGTAGAACCTCCTAAATGAGGTCTATAATCCTCCATCCCTGCTCCACCCTAGAGTGAGTCCTAAAACTTAATGGATTAACTCTTCTCCATTTGGGATAGGTTATCTGGGACTTTGGAGGTTAAATCTGGAAGGTCACTACTTTGTGTGAGGAGAGATGGGGAACAACAACTATCCAGCCTAGCTAAGTCCTAGTGTCTCTGTAGATGCCTTGATGGAATGAAACCCAGAAAAGGGCTTGCTCAATATAATATGCTGAGATTATCTTGAACCACTCCCTCAATTTTACATATGGAAAAATTGAGGTTAAATCACACATCAAAATAATTTTTCCTTTAGAATTCAAAATTACATTTTCACCTTGAAAATATATTAAATAGTCATGCAAGTGTAGTTGGCAATGGTGAAATAGTTTTTTTTTTTCCTATGTCACTAACCCTTTTGTCTCATTTTAAGTGAAAAAGGAAGAAAATCAGGATGCTCTGATCTGAGCTGAGAAAATTCCCATGAGACTCCCCAATGAGAAAAAGATGTTTTACAATTTTTCTTATTATTATACAATGATTATAAGTTACTTCATTGCTTCTGTGTATAAAGGTTAACAACTCTGGCTGTATTTAGAATTCTTTGTTGTATTTGACTTATATTCTTGGATTTATCTAGCCTTGCCAAAATTTTGACAGCTTCATTTGTCAATCATAGTGCCATCAGTAAAGGAAAGAAAAGATCATTTAATTAACATTTTCGATTTTAGAAATCAATAGCTATTTGGAACTATTTTCTGTATGAACTGTTCTTTGCATTATTCATAATAGCATAATAGCAAGAGTTTACAGCTGTAAAAATAGTAGAAGTACTTCTAGTTTTGAATAAGAATTTTATCACAGTATCTTTTTTTTAAGTTACTTAGTTCTATACAGGTGCACCACAATTAAAGTTCCATTTGAAACTGAGATAGACATAATAAAGGATGGTGATAGTCTTTTAATGACACCCAATAGAAGCAAGTGACACTATAAAGGATTTACAAAGGATATTAAATAGAAAAAGCACTGCTAACCTAGGGAACTTAATTAAGCAATTGAGAATATAAGGCCAGTTTGCTTCTCTTTAAAAGAACCAGTTAAAAATATGGAGATCTTTTAAAAAAGGGAAACATTAATGCTTTAGTTAATGAATTAGAATTTATTAATTTATAAAAATGAATATGGCCAGAAACATTGCTGGAGATGGAATTAACAAAAGAAACATGGAAGTGTATTCTAAGATTCAAAGAAAGAAGTAAAACAGTAGAAATTTTCTGTTTATGTGCAGAGTCCTGAAGCTTTGTAAAAATTATATTAAGGACAGGTAGGTAACACAGTGATTGGAATGCCAGAGCTGAGATCAGGAAGACTCATTTTCCCAAGTTCAAATCCAGCCTCAGACTTTTATTTCCTAGCTGTGAGACTCTGATTAAGTGACTTAATTCTGTTTGCCTCAGTTTCCTCATCTGTAAAACAAGTTGGAGAAAGAAATGGCAAACCATTCCAGTTTCTTTGCAAGAAAATCCCAAATGGGGTCATGGACAGAAAACAGAAAAATGATTGAAAAACAAAAACAAAAACAAAAAAACACTTAAATTCATGAAAAGAGTATTTTCCCAGGAAAATAAAGAACTTAAGATGCTCAAGGTCCCTGTACTTTAATAGTTTCTTTGTTGCAAATACAGAAAAGAGAAGATTAAAGAAGATATCAGTTTTCAGTAGTAATAAAAGCCAATGAACACTTGACCACTTCCAAATTTTTTTTTAAGTCTTCTTATATCTTATTTAATAAAAATTATATTTAATTATCTGTTATACCACAATTTATTCAGCCATTCCCCAATGGATGTACATCTACTCACTTTCCAATTCTTTGCTACCACAAAAAGCTTCTGCGAAAATTTTTGCACATGTGATCTTTTCCCTCCCTTGTGATTTCTTTGGGATCCAGACTCAGTAATGGTACTGCTGGGTCAAAGGATGTGCACAGTTTTACAGCCCTTTAAGCATAGTTCCAGATTGCTATTCAGAGTGACTGGATCATTTCAGGACTTCAGTAGGTAGTACTTTCAATTCATAAACATTCTTTGCCCAAATTCTCTTTTGGACAAATGCTTCTTTATGTTTAACATGTTTGTTTCTGGCTTGGCCTAAGTAGCAGCTCAGGCAACGTCAGCCTGCCATTTTGATTCCCCACATTTTATGAAATGAACTAAATGATGAAATTCTATTTTCAGATCCTTTTCTTGAAAGATTAATGAAGGGTCTTCCCTCTTTAAAGTATAAAACAAGTGTAACCTCTAAAATGGATATTTTTCTTGGATTTGTCTCCTGCTTCCGAAGGGCCCCCTTTCAATTTCTTGTTCAGTTTTTGGTTTACAGCTGAAGGAGGAAAAAAAAAAGCATCAGGAACCTGAACATGATTGTTTTTCCTTCTTTATAAAAGATTCAATGTTTCATTTATAGAGGCCATCATATGTCCTGTCAGCAGAATAGAGAAGGATCTGTATTGCTTTGTCATGATGTGACATCTTTGTTGAGTCATGATTTTCATGATATCTTTGACAAGTTTTGATTTTGCCCCTCCTAGTCACAAGGACTAAGCAATGAACAATTGTTTCCACATCACGAAGCTAAAGAACTGATGTGACATTGATGTTCCACTGTAAATATACTCAAATGCATCATCAATTACCCAATGTCTCCTTCTTCATCCCAACCCCAAACCCAAAGTTCTTCCTTAAAAAAAAAAGTCACAAGAGCTTGTTATCTAAAGTCCTTTGTATAGGGACTTCATCAGAATCAGAATCAAAATTAGAAGTGTCTTACATTGGATTGAATTCCATATTATCCAGGTGATATTAATGTATTCACTGAAATCTAACTCATAAGACAGCTTTTAAGCCCTTGTCCTTTTAGAACTTAATTGGTATTAAGTAGGATGGAGTACGTAGCTGTGTAAAATTCACCATCAAAGGATTGAATTGAATCTAAATCAGAAATCTCTATTAATATGGAATAAAATCATAGTAAAATATCTTCTCTTACAAGGTAAGGAATCAATCAAATTACGTACAAAGTATATAGAGGATTAGTTGGAAATAATCAAAGGAAGGAAGGAACTAGAATTAAAGAGGATTGGGAAAGGCTTTCCAGATTTTAGCTGGCTCTAAAGTAAACCCAAAAAACCAAGAGGCAGAGATGAGGAAGGAGAGCATTTCAGCTTGGCAGGGGGTGGGGGACTAGGGATGGGATAGCCAAGAAAAAATGCCCAGAGCTTGGAGATGGAAGGTATTGTTGGAATAAATAGCAGTGAAGGCCAGTGACTGGGTTTCAGAATATTTGTGGAAAGGAAGATGAAATGTACAAAAAGGCTAGAAAGATGGATGGGTGATGAAGGGCCTTGAAAATTAAATAGAGGATTTTATATTTGATTCTGTAGGTCTTAGGGAGCCACTGAAGTTTATTGACAAGAGGTGAAGGAGGGATGATAGAGTCAGAACTGCTCTCTAGGAAAATCACTTTGGCAGCTAAATGGAGGGAGACCTGTAGCAATGAGACCAACCTGTGGGCTATTGTAGTAGTCCAGTTCCAAGAATATGAGGGCTTGTACCAGGACAGTAACTACGGCAGAGGAGAAAAGGGAAAGTGTACAAGAATTGTTACAATGGTAAAAATGATGGACCTTGGCCACAAATTGGATATAGAGGGTGAGAAAATAAGGAATTGAAGATGATACCTAAATTGTTAATTGGGAAACTGGGATGATGGTGATACCCTCAACAGTAACAGGGAAGACAGAAAGATGGGAGGATTTGAGGTAAGGAAAGACAAGGACATGTTGAATTTAAAATGTCTATGGAATATACAGTTTCATAAGCAGTTGGAGATGTGAGGTTGGGGATCAGTAGAAAAGTTATAGGTGGTGTAGATGTGAAATATGTATAAAGGAATTATTATTTTTTCAATTCTTCAAGTCTCCTATTCATTTTCTAGGGAGGTAAATAAACAAGTAAAGTCAAAAGTCAAACAATATACATCACCAAAAACTTCTGTACATCTTAAATAACCATTCAAAATTTCTTTTATTAGAAGCAAATTTTAAGATATAATCAAAACAGTTGCTCATGTGTACATATTTTTTTTTTTTTATTTAATAGCCTTTTATTTACAGGATATATGCATGGGTAACTTTACAGCATTAACAATTGCCAAACCTCTTGTTCCATTTTTTCACCTCTTACCCCCCCACCCCCTCCCCCAGATGGCAGGATGACCAGTAGATGTTAAGTACATTAAAATATAAATTAGATACACAATAAGTATACATGACCAAAACGTTATTTTGTTGTACAAAAAGAATCAGACTCTGAAATATTGTACAATTAGCTTGTGAAGGAAATCAAAAATGCATGTGGGCATAAATATAGGGATTGGGAATTCAATGTAATGGTTTTTAGTCATCTCCCAAAGTTCTTTCTCTGGGCGTAGTTGGTTCAGTTCATTACTGCTCCATTGGAAATGATTTGGTTGATCTCGTTGCTGAGGATGGCCTGGTCCATCAGAACTGGTCATCATATAGTATTGTTGTTGAAGTATATAATGATCTCCTGATCCTGCTCATTTCACTCAGCATCAGTTCGTGTAAGTCCCTCCAGGCCTTTCTGAAATCATCCTGTTGGTCATTTCTTACAGAAGAGTAATATTCCATAATATTCATATACCACAATTTATTCAACCATTCTCCAACTGATGGACCTCCATTCAGTTTCCAGTTTTTAGCCACTACAAAAAGGGCTGCCACAAACATTCGTGCACATACAGGTCCCTTTCCCTTCTTTATAATCTCTTTGGGATATAATCCCAGTAGTAATGTGTACATATTTTTAAAACATGTTGATGTGTTTACTTTTTATACATTCTTTAGCATTTTTAAAAGGTCAATATATTTTAAGACATTGAATTAAATTCAGAATTTAGATAAAAGATTTAATTTTTTTATTGTAAAGTCATTATATATTCACAGTTTTAAGTACATTATAGAAACATAGCTTTGAAAGGAAATGGAGATATAATACTTTGGTCTTTATTGGGGACAGAAATTTAATTCCATCAGTTGTAATTTAAATAGAAGGAATTCTTTTTTTTTTTATCTTACAAAAGTGAAGAAATCTTTAAAAAGTAAGATAAAAGAATAATCAGATAATGAGAAACAAGCAATAAAAAGCTGGGTTTGGTTGTTTTCCTTTATAATTGGAAAAATAAATAAAGCAAAATTTAAAAGGACCGAATGTTGCAAAGAATCATCAGATCATATATATTGAAAGTTGGAAGGAGCCATAGAGGACTCATTCTAGCCTCTTCACTTTACAAAAAGTTTAAAGAGCTTGTACCCTTAATAGTAATGTCTTAAATCAGATACCTCAGAACAGTAGTTCTCAAACTATTGGTCCCCAAGCCTCATTATAATATTAAAAATTAAGGACTACTCTCCAAATAATTTTATGTGGGTTATATCTATTCATATCTACCATGTTAAAAATTAAAAGGTCTCAGCATTATTGTAAAAATAATTCTGATTTCAAAGGACTCCCTTGAAAAGGTTTGGCAACCAGCTTTTTCTCAGGGATACCAACACTAGATTTTGAGAACTACTGCCTTGGGATCATCCTCAACATTTTGCTCTTACTCTATCTTAAAGAGGAATGAAACTTTTAGAAATGAAATTCTGAAAAAAAAAAAAAAAGAAGAAGGCTTGTAGCTGCTATTAAATATGCCCACATTTTATTTTTTCATTTTAATTCTTTTTTTTTTCTTGCTGAGGCAATTGGGTTTAAGTGATTTGCCCAGGGTCACACAGCCAGGATGTGTTAAGTCTGAGGTCAAATTTGAACTCAGGTCCTCCTGACTTAAGGGGTGGTGCTCTATCCACTACACCACCTAGCTGCCCCTCATGTTAATTCTTTGGAAAACCATAGAATCACATTGATTTCCCCTACTTCAGTGGCTGAACTACACTACAGAAATTAACTCCAGGTTGAAGATATGTCTCTAAATAAAAATTGAGAATTGAGTCCAAAGCAGGTAAAGCTTATAATGTATGATTATGAAACATAAGAAGTTATGAGTAAAATGTTATATGGGAAAGGGTCTAAATCCCTAAGACATATTCTCAACTGTTGTTGTTATGTAGTTGTGACCAACTCTTCATAATTTTATTTGGGGTTTTCTTGGATATTCAAGTAAATTTGTTTCTCCATTTCATTTTACAGACAGGGAAACTGAGGCAAATAGGATGAAGTGACTTATACAAGGTCACAGAAAATATGTATCTGAGGCTGAATTTGAACTCATGAAAATGAGTCTTTTTGAATTCAGACATGGCATGCTATTCACTGTACTACTAGTCCTCAACTGGAGGATAACTGATTCTCAATATAATTTTTTTTTGCATTTTTTTTTTGTTTGTTTCTTTTTTTTGCTAAGGTAATTGGGAAATTACCCACACACAGCTCAAGGTCACACAGTTAGGAAGTGTTAAATTTCTGAGATCAAATTTGAACTCAGGGCCTCCTGACTTCAGGGCTGGTGCTCTATCCATTGGGCCACCTACATGCCCCCTCAATAGAGGTTTTTATGGGATTCTTCTTCGCAGAGATATTTGCCTTTCAATAGAACATCTTAGGAGTTTGAAAAATCTTCCAGATCTTAAGATCAACGATTTCTTAAAGAGAATGAATGAATTTGGGGCTAGGGAAGGAAACCATTTGACTTACCCTATTTCTTCTAATTGCTCAAATGGTACAAATATCCCAATGTAGAGATTAAAAAAAAACCTATATAAGAATAACAAAAAAATTTGCATAGTGAAAAGAAAGTCTGAGTTCATATCCTACACTGGATTCCTATGAGTTGTGTGATTCAGGTAAGTCACAAAACCTGTCTGCCTCAGTTTCCTCATCTATAAAATGTGGGTGATAATAATGCCTACTTCCCAGGATTTTTGTGAAGATCAAATTTAAAAAAAAAAAAAAACTTATAAAACACTTCTCAAAACCCTACAATGTTATATGTGTTAGCTTTTATTAGCCTGTGGGACTACTACCTGAAGAGACTGATCAGTTTTTCCTCTTATCCTTGTCCTTACCTGTGTTATCCCAGTAAAATGGACTGGAGAAGTATACTGGATCAGTATACTCCCTGAGATCAAGGTTTGTCTTTACTCCATAAATAATAACCCTGCTCTGAGTCTTCTCAAAACATATAAGAAAAAAATATATTAAGGGTCAAGATCAGAGTTTGTTAGCAAGACAGGAACCTGGAGATCACTTAATTCAAATTCTTTCTTCATACTCAAACACAGAAATGGAAAAATGCCATGAAGGTCACATAACCAAATACTGGAAACACTA
The DNA here is from genome assembly GCF_902635505.1 of Sarcophilus harrisii. Lineage (NCBI taxonomy): Eukaryota > Metazoa > Chordata > Mammalia > Dasyuromorphia > Dasyuridae > Sarcophilus > Sarcophilus harrisii. The sequence continues at coordinate 148,632,788 of NC_045426.1, read as the reverse complement.
GGACTTCAAAAACACCACGTCTTCTATTCCAAATCCATTTTTTTTTTCATGAGAGCAAATGGTTTCATTATTACTCAAATTCATGTTATTGACATAATTTAGTTACCTGTGTGATCTTAGGTGAGCCACTTAACCTCTGGGGGCTGTTTCTTTATCTGCAAAGAGAAAAATGTCTTCCTACATCCCAGCCTTCAGGTGAAGCTCTCCTGGATATGGTTATTAAATAGTACTATTTGGTAATGTTAAATTTTTTTGGGACCAGCAGAGGGCAGAAGCAGTCTGGCTGAATGACTGCTGCTCTCTCTACCAGCTGAAGGTTGTCCATTAGCTCAAGTACCAGTAGAGTCCAGGATTAGAAGGAGTAGAAGCTGAAATGTCAGATGATTAGATCAGGAAACATTTGGCTCTTTCACAAGCCAGAGCTGAAGAAACCAGAAAAGTTGTTCAGAAATGGGCAAACAAAATGAAATGAGAGCATAAGTGGGCTCAGGAATCAGTGATGATTTTTACCTTAGAAACAAGGTGAGACCAAGCACTTGAAGAACAGCCTCTGGACCAGGCTGATGTAGAAAGAGAAGGGCACTTATGGATAATTTTGAAGTATATCAAGTTAAATCAAGTAGTCAGAAAAAAATTAGATTCTATCCACAATCACAGGACCAAGAGCGTCTCATCTAAGACAGACCTTAGAGATCACCTCCATATTCCAATCTTGCCATTTTATAGAAAATAAACTAATTTATTCTGTATTACCCAGGTAGTTACCTTATTCTTAGGAAGTGATTGATATATCAAAAGATATCTTTTTATATTTTATGTGGAACATTTGATGGGAATTGTCAGTAATCAAAGCATGCTGACTCATAACAAATAATCACAATGATACCAATCAAAAACAGTTTTTAATGTCTATTGTTTATGGGAGCCACTATTTTGGAAACTATTTCATTTTGGTAGGTTGAACATATGTGATCTTTGCTTCTTTTGTGGTATTGAACAAATCAAATCATTTTACATCTCTAGACAGTCATTTCATCTACAAAATAGGATGGTAATAATTATATTATCTATTTACCTAATAAGGCTTTTGTGAGAAAATGATTTAAATATTTAAAATAAATTTGAACTATAATTATTTTCCTAAATGTCAGATAATGAAGTCTTCTTATCCTCTTTCCAATTATTAATCTCCTTAGCAGATAAATGAGATTTGCTCATGCTAGTCTTGGGAAATTATGCTTTTATTTAGAGGCAGCTAGGCATAGATTGCTGGTTCTGGAGTCAGGAAGACCTGAGTTCAAATGCAGCTTCAGATACTCTTTGTAACTCTGAGCAAGTCCCTTAACCTGTATCTGCTTCAGTTTAGTCATCTATAAAACAGAGATAATAAAGATAATAATGGCACCTTCCCAAGGATCCAATTTTAAAAATTGTAGTGTTTAGAATAGTACCTGGCACATAGTAGCTACTTAGTTAATGCTGTTTCCTTCCTCTTCCCTTTTCTTTCTTCTTCTTCTTCTTCTTCTTCTTCTTCTTCTTCTTCTTTCTTCTTTCTTCTTTCTTCTTTCTTCTTTCTTCTTTCTTCTTTCTTCTTTCTTCTTTCTTCTTTCTTCTTTCTTCTTTCTTCTTTCTTCTTTCTTCTTTCTTCTTCTTTTTTCTCTATTCCCCCTCTTCCTCTCCCTTTCTCTCTCCCTCTTATTCTCTTTCTCTCCCTTCTTTTCTTCCTCCTCTTTCCTTCTTCATTTCAATACCTATGGAATAATTCCATTATTTCTTTTGAAATAAATTGGATATTTGGAAACGAGGATGCAACTCCAGGGGTGTTTACACAAAAGTTTGTCTCTAGTTATTTTCTAGTTACACATAATAAAGAAAAGGGATAAATTGAGACTATTATTCTGTATGATCCACATAAAAGCACTTTAGATTTAATTATCTGACTAATTTAGGTAAAAGGCTTATGAACTTATTGGGAGAGAGGAGGGGAAACTGAATTATTTAAGTAAGTACTTCACTTCTCCAATTTGTATGATTACTTTTCCAATGGAAATACTTGGGGGATATCCTGTATATCCCTAAATTTTGTATGTATTCTTTAAAAAAAAATTTATAATAAAAAGAAAAGAAATTGACTCTGAGCAAGACACGTAATCTCTCTCTGCCTCAGTTTCCTCATCTATAAAATGGTGATTCTCATAATGTTATACACCAGTTATTTTGAGGATAAAGGGAAATATTTGTAAAGCATTTGTAAAGCAAAACCTTAAAGTATTTTAAAATGCTATATTTATTGTTGTAGTCATATAAACAAGATAACATGTAAATTGCTTTACAAACCTTGAAATAGTATATAAATTCAGCTTATGATAGCCAATATGTATGTTCCCCCCCCCTTTTTTTTTAAATAATTATAACTTTTTATTGACAGAACTCATGCCTGGGTAATTTTTTACAACATTATCCCTTGTACTCACTTCTGTTCCGATTTTTCCCTCTCCCTCCCTCCACCCCCTCCCCCAGATGGCAAGCACAATATGTATGTTTTAATTTTGATTTCTTGATTGAATCACTTCAAACATTTACTAAGCACATATACTTCTTTGTATTTTTATAATGGTTGTGTTTTAGACTAAATAATATTGTTATGTGAGTATGTCAAAATTTATGTGATTATTCTCTGGCCACTTGACAGATAGTTTGTTCCCTCTTTTTCCTCTTCCAAATAAAGCAGAGGTACTTTTATTCTCACCTCTTTGTTTTTGTGCTTTTGCGTTTTGTGTTATTATTTTATTTAGATTCTATTGTGTCTTATCTTTTGGTATTGTAATTATCTTCATTTTGAATTAGTACAGTATTGTTACTATAGGTACTGGAACATTTACATTAAAGTTAGCTTATGTTAACCTGGATAATATTGACAATTTTGCTATATTAATGATAGTAATTTGCTTTTATATTCTGCTTTAAGATTTGCAAAGGATTTTTAAAATGTTAACATCCTCACCACAACCCTGAGACATAGGGTTTAGACATTGTTTTTAGACATTAATAGACATTGTTATCCCCATTTAACAGATGAGGAAATTGAGACATACAGAGGTTGTGATTTTCTCCAAGGTTATAAAACTAGGGAGTGTCAGCTGTATTTGAATTCGGATCTCCTTAAGTATAGAACCAGAGCTCTGTCCATTAAATTACCCAGCTACATTTATATCAATTCTACCTATCCAGGGGCAGGCAACTAAGTGGCACCAGAGTGCACAGAGGCCAGAGACTGGGGGTGAAGTCAAGAAGATTCATCTTCCTGAGTTTAAATCTGGCCTCAGACATTTATTAGCAGTGTGACCCTGGACAAGTCATTTAACCCTATTTGCCTCAATTTTCTCATCTGTAAAATGGACTGGAGAAAAAAATGGCAAACTATTTCAATATTTTTGTTAAGAAAACTCCAAATAGGATTATGAAGAGTTGAGCACATGTGAACAACAACACATTCATGGGCAGAGTATAGTTTTCCAGTCATATTCTTCCATAATTTCTCCTCACAATTTCCTTAAAGTTGTCCTTCTAAAGATCTTGTGATATGTAAGTAGATTTCCTACATTTACTAGATAAACTCCTTATCCTTTTTTTTCCTATCATGTTAAAATGAATTTATTAATAAATGCTATTTTTCAAGTTATAAACTGGTTAAATAAATCATTTTTAATTTTTTATTTATGTCTTTATTAAATAGACATTGAATTTCATGATTAAGAATTAAGGTTTTGATTTTTATGATATTTATAATACTAAAGAAATGTTAAACTATAAACTGGAACAAATATCTGTCATGGCAGGTCATTTGCAGAAGCTACCACCATCATGTTAGCTTGTTCCAAATAATCAGAGTCATAACTACTCTTTGATGTAATTTTCTGACCTTTTCCTGATTTTCACTTTCTACATTTTTATTTTCAAGAATTTATACCATTTCTCTTTTTACCAGATTTGAGAGATTTATTTCAGGTCATTCTAAGTTCTTTTCAAATTGTTCCTCAATGAGCTAAGGGGTTTAGTTATAGTGTACATAATATCACGTCTGTGAAATTTGCTCATATTGATGTCATTCCTTGGAATCCCAAATCCTGGTAGCCAGATTGGGGGACGGTGTGCAGAGGAGAGAGGAGAATTCCCATGTAGATTTTTGAGATCCTTCTGATGGCCTTTGGAGAGTGTGGAAAGATCATGAAATAGCTTTGGGACCAAGTGACTCTCCTTCCTCAACGTAGTATGTTGTGCAATTGAAATAAATCAGAAACATTTCCCTTCCCTTTCCCTCTTGGAGGCATGTCAGGCTGACACCTTGCGCCAGCATCACCTGGCATGGTGTGGTTTAGGTTGCTGCAGCAACAGCACACACTAGGTAACACTCGCTGTAACAGTGGGTATGTGAGTCAGTTCAAAAATTTTAGTAGGTTTTTATTAGTCCATGATGCAGTCCCCAGTCATCTACAGTTACTAGCTCATCCACTGCTTACGAGTGATAACTAGGAAGGCTCAATGCTAATCACTTCCAATACTTAGATGTGCCCTGGCCCTATGGGTGCTCCCACCCAGCTCCAGAAGCACCCCTTGTTTGTCAATACCAAGAATAACTGTAGCTATTGGTAAAGAAGAATACGGGACCAAGAAATTGGCTTGGATAATGCCCGTGTCACCTGATACTTTGTACGTTCGTTCCTCCACCTGATTGATACATTGTATTGAAATTGTTTGGATTTTTGCAGAAATTTCATTCTTTCATGGAGGTATGGGGCAGCTAGACAATTATTTTAATATCTTCCGTACATATGAAGATTAATGTCCTCTGTCCACATTTCAATCGTACCATACAATGTCTAAAGAAAAACAGATGCTAAAGAAATGAGATGATGGTATACTAAGAATTACTCAGTATAATTAGAAGTTGTGGTTGAAAAAGAGCCAGAGGCATTGTTAATGTCTAATATGAATTTGGTTTATTTTTCAGACATGGAGATGACTTGATTGTGACTCCATTTGCTCAGGTAAGCACAACTTTCATGAGAATTTTATCCATGATTTGATTTCTTAGGAACCTAGAAGTAAATTTTGAGGCTCAAACTGAGATGGGAGAAAATGGAGAAGGAATTCTTTGTTTTTAAATATGGATTTTATTTGGTGGCTAGTTCAGATAACTAAAAGGAACAAGAAAAGGAACCTAGCAATGGCATTTATCTACATCTTAAGACTTTTAATTAATCTTTTTTGTGTAAACCAAGATGCTAGAGGCCCATTTCCTCAAATTGATTGGTGTGGAAATTTCTTCCACCAATGCAGATGGATGCCCCTTCCAAAATCTGTCATCTTAAAGAGTTGCTCTGGGGTATAGTAAAGTTATATCACTTGTCTATAGTCACATAGCTAGTACAAAAGGTAGGATGTGAACTTATCTTATTTATTCAAAAACCCATCCTCTATCTACTCACTAGATGCTATACTTCTCTCCATCTCTGTCTTTCTCTGTCTCTCTGTATTTATGTATATATACACAAACACACATAAATATATGTATAAATAAATGAAGATATTCACATTATATATTTAAAACCAGAATAATCCAGATCCATTAAATTGACCTAAAATTGTCTAAAAATGAATATGGAAATATATTTATAAGAATTGTATATGTTTAATTGGATTACTTGCTGTTTTGTGGAGAGCAGAGAAGAAAAGAGGGAGAAAATTTTGATATATAAGGTTTTGCAAAGGTGAATGTTGAACACTATCTTTATATGTATTTGGGGAAAAAATAAAATATTGTTTAAAAGAATTTTAAAATTTCAAGGAGTCTGAAAAAATAAAATTGTCTAAAAAAATCATGTGAGGTTTTTCTAACGCAAGATAGTGTTTAATGACATGTTCACTTAAGACCCCCCCCCAAAAAAAAAGAGGGGTGATAGATATAGACTGGTTGAGGATACTGGTTAATGATAACCATGAATAATCACTGGAATACAAGTCATCCATTTCTTAATGCATTAAAGAAAGAATAAAACACATTGATTTCAAATGGTTTTTAATCTTTCCTGGTTTGTGGCATAACTAATATAAAGGAGATCAACACTTCCTCTAGAATCATCTCAACAACTATAGGTAGAGATTAATTCATGAGAAAACTCATGGCCAAGGATATAATATAATTTACAGCTAAGTTAGTAGTAAACCTGTGCCTTGATTCCAGGTCTGTTGAATTCCTGTCACTTACTCTTTCAACCATACCAGGCAGAATCTAATAAGTATTTGACTTAACTAAAAACTTCATTTCTAGTTTGAAAATAGAGCAACTTGTTATGCGAATCCTTCAGAAATTATTATTATTCAATCCAAAAGCTTTGTTCCTCAAAGAGTCCCAAGATGTCATTCATGCAGTATCATAAATTTAGAACTGGAGCATAGATTTAGAGACTATCAAATTTGTGTCCTCCTTTTACATATGAGGTTAGTAACTTGCTCAGGTCTTACAACTAGTAAGTATTTAAGGTGAGATTTGAATCTAAATCTTTCTCTCTTTAAATTCAGTGTCCAACCCGCTACCTTATGTTGCCTCTTTTGTCCTTAATTATTTCTAATTAAGTCCCAAATATCTCAGATTAGAGGAAAGATATATGGTACCTTCTGTTTCCCTATGATGCTCAAGTATATTTTAAATCTGGCGTAAAGTCAATATTAATTAAATGTTAAATATGGTTGGAGAATCTTTTTGAAGGCCTGTGTAGGACTATGTTTCACTGTTGAAAATAAAGTTCAAAGTTTTGTGATTTGATAACACCACTATTTGGTCATGTCCTAAATTTAGAGTGATTTCTAGACAATGTTCTTGCCTCCATTTATTACGTCTTTGATAGTCAAGCTTTCAGGGTGTGGGGTGGGAAGGGTAGGAAAAGCTAATAGGATCAGGCATGGAAGTGTGAAGAAATATATAAATCTTCAGTTATGATCATTCCATTTTCATTGTACTCAGATAGTCAAGCTAACTTATGTTAAATGATAAAAAGATATTTAAGTATACCAAAAATTTGTAATCCTATCAATATAAGTATTCCTTCAAATGTTGCATATCAAAACTGACACCATCTTATCTTGAATATTTCTTGTTCCCATGCTTCCCATAAATCCTCCATAGGTGATTTATCCATCTTGATAGAAATTCCCTTTCAGCATTCTCTGAGGTAGTAGTAAAAACCTTGATTTGTTCATTTGATTTTCTTGCTCTTTTCATATGGTCAACCCTGTTCTCTAATACTTTCCGACAATCAGCAAATAAAAGGATAAATTATTAAAATGGAGGATGAGATAAAAAAAAAAGGCCACTCTTTGAATCTAAGATAATGAACACATAAGCTTAGCATGTACAAATAAAGCAAATCTGACTCTACTTCTTAATCAATCAACAAATACTTATTAAGGGCCTATTATGTGCCAGACACTGTGCTAAAGAATGGGGATACAAAAAAAAATAATAGTAATAATCAAAAGCTAGACCTTGCTCTTAAGGAGCTCACAGTCAATGGAAGAGACAGTGAGCTAATTTGAATTTTATTTTTAGTTAACAAGTATTTCTTCTTCCCACCTCTCTTTATTGGAGAAAAACAAAAAGAAAGAAAAACTAAATTCTTATAACAGGTATGCATAATTAAGCAAAATACATTTCTCTCATAAGGAGTGCCATGTCCAATAAGGAATGCCTCATTTTTCTCTGAGACTATCAGGTAAATAGCATGTTAGATGTGGCTCCCAGTTGTGGTTAGCATGTATACAGATAAAACAGATATAATCCTAGCTGTGATCTTATAGTATGAGGTTAGTGGGTGTTTATAAAGTGCCTGAGTTACTAGACACTTCTACCAAGAGTGATTAATTGAAATCCTTCTACCTTCAAGGAACTTTCAGACCAGTACTAAATATGGTAGTCACACAAACAAGTTATTTGCTTCTATATTAATGAACATTTCCCAGTTAGTTTTGGCCACATTTAACCTAACTGAATTTGTCAATGTTAGAAAAACTATCCAATCATAGGTAAGTTATTCAGAGAGATTTCTAGTCCCTGAGCCAAGTAACAGAAATTCTTCACCATTATCTCTAATATTATCATCTTGCTTACTATTCATTGTAAAGAAATCACAGACAAGAATCTTTTAAATCCATTTTATATATATTTTCTTGCTGAAAAGTCCCATTTGTAATTTACATTTGCTTTACAGTCATCAAGCTTAGGTATATCATCAAATGTGTTCCTCTTCTAAATCTTTCTGAACATATGAAGAATAATAAAATCAGTGTTAGAAGAACGTATGAAGCCATGTAGATCCACATGAAGGCCACAAAACTCTCATATGCAGAAACTAGATTAAAATGTAATTAAAAATATTTAATAAAATATATAAAAATATATTCCAACACAGATATTGTGTGTGTGTGTGTGTGTGTGTGTGTGTGTGTGTGTGTGTGTATGTTTTAAGGCAGTGTTTCTATTTGAGTTTAGTACTCTTGATCAAGCATGATATAAATGTGAGATAATATTATCATCATTATTTCTGGAGAGGACCAAAGTACATCCCATCTACTCCAGGTATATGAAGACACAGAGAAAAAATTGTAGAGTTTAGTAATTTGGAGATTCAGTAGGATGCAGTTGTTAGAATGCTAGATTTGAAGTTTAGGAAAACAATTTAAATCCTATATGTAACATTTACTTAGCTGTGTGATCACTGGCAAGCTACTTAATCACTTTTGGCCTTATATTCTCTTTTTAAAAAAATGGTGATAATGTTTCTGGTACCTACACCACAGAGTTGTGTATTAAGGCACATATGTAAGTACTATGTATTTATTATTATCCAACTCTTTAAACAGCAGTCAAGGTCAGGAAAAACTTTCCAATGTTTAAACAAAATTCCTTCTTTCTTCCCTTCTTTGTTTCTCCAAGTATTTCCCATGGAAACTCAAAATCAATTTAAACCTTAGAAAAATTGACAACATCCCATCAAATATTTAGCCGATTCCTTTTTTGAAATACTCTCCTGTTGCTACTGATAGAGACCTTTCAGCAAGTAATTCCCCGGGCAAGAGAATCTAAGTGTCATTCTGAGAAATCCCACAGCTATGCTACTTACTTTGAAATTGGCATTTTCCCTTCAGAAGTATGATGGCAAGTTGGCTGGGCATCAGGGAGAAGCCCCCGGGAGACAGAAAGCTGATGAAAATGCAAGAAAAGCCTCTTTGTACTTGGCAACCCTTGGTCTCAGCAGTCCTGTTGTTACAGTCTGACTATCTTGTATTTATTTTTCATTTCAAATCATAAAACTCTTTGGGGAACCATGAAGCTAAATAAATAAATAAATAAATCAAAACCACAAACACTCCATCAATTCTTTAGAGTTCCTATCTGGGAATTTGCAATGTCAAATAAAACTGAGCCTTTGATCAAGGAAGGTGGAAGGGACATACACACACTTTTTAAAATTAATGCAAAGCCCTTAAATTATTTAATGACTTAAACATATAGGATTTTTTTTTTGGACATCCTTTGAATTCATTGGTGTAGGGAATTCCCAGGAAAGGAACATTCTTCTGTTAATAGAAGTCTGTGTTTATCATTTTTTTACTTTATTTTAACATCATTGTTTTTAAAGTGTTGCCATGGTTTAAAGTGTTACATTGAGAATGTAAGAGTTGTGTGAATGGTCATAGAGCTAGTTTGTTTCAGAGACAGAACTTGGAAAATAGAATATAGAGAGTTGACCAAATAACTCTGCCCTTTACATTGTTGGCATAAGAGTTTTGAGAACTTCATAAGTTCACAGAAAAATTTTGGCATTAATTAAAATAGTGTAATATAGCCAAAACAAACAAAGAAACAATTAGTTGCTACCTTATGCTTCCAATTAAATAGAAGTATCCAAGGCATCTAGATGACTCCGCAGTGCTCAGAATGTGGAGCCTGAAGTCCAAAAAACTCATTTTCTTAAGTTCAAATCCCATGTCAGCTAGTAAGTAGGTGACTTTGGGCAGATCATTCAATCCCATTTGATTCAATTCCCTCATCTATAAAATGAGCTGGAAAGGGAAATGGCCAACAACAACAGTATCTTTGCCAAGAAAACTCTAAAAGGGGGTCATGAAGAGTCAGACACAACTGAAAATGACTAAACTGAAGCCAGATAGATCATGAAAGAAGACCCTAACAACAATCAGCCTGTTTCTGACCATAGGCACTTTAGGATAATGGAAAATGCAGTAGGTCTGCAATCAGAGAATCTGTCTTCAAATCTTAATGAGACTATGTGATCACTAAGTCCTTTCTAGCTCTAAGAGCTATGATATTTACTGAAGTCATGACTTACGTTTTTAAGGTTTTAAGATACATTAATAATTCAGTTAAAGTAGAATAATAGAATTATCAATTTACAAAGTAAAATAATATTATAGGCAATTGAGTCTGATTTCATCAATTAAAATATGAGGAAGATGAACCATAGTGAGCTTAAATGATTTGACCAGTGTCTCCTAGGACATTAATGTCTTGTAAAGGATGTAAACTCAGGACCTTCTTACTCTTAATTTCAGTGCTTACCCAAGGATATCTTTCCTCCCAATACCTAAGTCTCCTAAATAACTTTCTCATATGTATCTATGTAATAGAATTTGTTCCTAATCAAAGAGATGTCCTCCCCTTAAGAATTAGCACTATTTCCACATTTTGCATTTGTCTGACAATACGAAAGGAAATTAACTCTTTCGAAAAGCATCCTTGGCTTACCCAATCCATTTCTATTATGTTTACGTTGATTGGAAGCCATCTAGTGGCAGAGAATTGAAATTGTCCAAAAAGCACATGTACAAAGTTTCTGATAACTCATTTCTTTAAGTAGATCCTGAAATGTTAGATTTAAAGGTGGAAAGAATCTTGGGAGTGACCCAGCTTCAAACTACTAACTTTAGTGAGGGGGAAACAGAGATTAAGAGACTTCATGTATCTTGCCCAAGACCATACATGTCATGGGACATTTCTAAGGTCACAGACAATAAGTTGTAAAGTTTTGATCTAAATCCTGCTTCCCTGATCCCAAATCTAATTTATTATTCTACATGTGGTTTTAAAATAAGAGCTGCAATGGCATAATTTTTCTTTATCAATATATTTTTAAAGATTTGCAGTCAGATTTCTATCATCTTATTATTAATATGCCTTTCTAAGTTAATCACTAAAACAATTGTACTTTTCATAATAATAACAATAGGTGGCATTCATATAGTACTTTAAAGTTTATATATTATTGTACCGATATGTCATTTAATCCTAAAAATTTCCTGGTGAGGTAGGTGCTATTCATAGCCCCATTTTATAGATTAAAAAAATATTTGGAAGACAGATTAAGTGACTTGCTTAAGTTCAGTCAGACGGTAAATATCTGTAGATGGAGTTGTACCTAGATTTTCCTAACTTAAAACTCAATTTTTTAATCCATTGTGCCACTGGGATTTTAAAAAATATCTTAGAATTATTCAATTGTTCAGTGGAACCTGTCTGTTCTCTCTCTTTTTTTAAAAAGGGAATTTATTTTAGTTACTATCATTACTAAAAAAAAAAAACAAAAAATTGCATCTAAAAGAGGTTTTAAGTTATAGCTGTTAAATGATTATAGTATTTAACAATTCCCTGTGGGAATATGACCCATCATAAGCAGAACCTCTATGACTCTGTGAGTATCTCTTTCCTACTGCATTTGTCAATCTCATTATTTTCAGGACATTGAAAACTCCTTGGAAAGAAGTGATGGAAAGAAAAGAGCTTTAATTTTTTTGACTTCATTTTCATTGAGGAAAAGTTGAGTGATCCCTTTTGATGAGCAGCCATGAGGCACTTAAGGAAAATAGAGGGGAGAAGTTGTCATGTGTATTCTCTGCGGGGACCTCAAACTTTTTATTTTTTTTTAATTATAAAGCATTTTATTTTATTTTATTTTTATTATTTAATAGCCTTTTATTTACAGGATATATACATGGGTAACTTTACAGCATTAACAATTGCCTCTTGTTCCAATTTTTCACCTCTTATCCCCCCACCCCCTCCCCTAGATGGCAGGATGACTAGTAGATGTTAAATATATTAAAATATAAATTAGATACACAATAAGTATACAAGACCAAAACATTATTTTGCTGTACAAAAGAATCAGACTCTGAAATATTGTACAATTAGCTTGTGAAGGAAATCAAAAATGCAGGTGTGCATAAATATAGGGATTGGGAATTCAATGTAATGGGTTTTTAGTCATCTCCCAGAGTTCTTTTTCTGGGCATAGCTGGTTCAGTTCATTACTGCTCCATTAGAAATGATTTGGTTGATCTCGTTGCTGAGGATGGCCTGGTCCATCAGAACTGGTCATCATATAGTATTGTTGTTGAAGTATATAATGATCTCCTGGTCCTGCTCATTTCACTCAGCATCAGTTCGTGTAAGTCTCTCCAGGCCTTTCTGAAATCATCCTGTTGGTCATTTCTTACAGAAGAGTAATATTCCATAATATTCATATACCACAATTTATTCAGCCATTCTCCAACTGATGGACATCCATTCAGTTTCCACCTCAAACTTTTTAAATAGGGGGCCAGTTCACTGTCCCTCAGACTGTTGGAGGGCCGGACTATAGTAAAAACAAAAACTTTGTTTTGTGGGCCTTTAAATAAAAATACTTCGTAGCCCTGGGTGAGGGGGATAAACGTCCTCAGCTGCCGCATCTGGCCCGCGGCCTTAGTTTGAGGACTCCTGCTCTAGGGATTCTTTCAAGAGGAAGGAAAGACCTTGTTTGCAAAGGGCAAATGATTCCCAGCATCAGAAGGTCAATGTTATTTGAAATAAGCTACAGGAACCCAAATCTAGCTGGATTTTTTCCTATGCTTTCTCAAAAATAAGGTATATATAAGCAATCACTTGCCCTGATCCTATAAAGTCTACTCATGGTGGATTCATTTGCAATCTGTTCCAAGTCTTGTCTTTTCTTCCCCAACAGCAATTCTTGCATCCATTCCTTTTTGTCTACTCAAATAATTACCACTTAAGACCAAGACTTCATTACCTTTGGTCTGGACTATGGCAATAGTCCTACTAATTGTTCTACCCAAATCAAGTTTCTTTCATGTCCAATCCATTCTCCATTCAGATGCCAAAGTAATTTTCCTAAAGTGCAAATTTGACATCACTCCCATACTCAATAAATTCTAGCTACAAAGTACAATGCAAATGCGAAATCTTACTATTTTAGTATTTATCCAATTGTAAGTTCCCTTAGCAGTTATTTGCTAGTCAGCCATTATAACTATATCAAAACAATAATATTTGCCTAGAAAATGGATATGCAGATTGGTATGTTAGTTATGTTCTGAACTCTTCAGTGGCATGTTTGATAAAATACATACTTTATACAGAATAACTTACAGGATTACTTTTACAACAGCAAAGGCTTCATATCCAAGAAGAGCAATTATCAATCAATAAACATTTATTAAACACCTCTTATATACTAGGCACTGTGCAAAGTTCTAAGGGTAGAAGAAAGGTAAAACATAGTCATTGCTCTCAAGGACTCACAGTCTAATAGGAAGACAACATGCAAATAACAATTTCCAAGCAAGCCATTTACAAGATAAATTGTAAATTATCAATTGTGGGAAAGCCTGAGAATTAAGAGGGAGAAGGGACAGGCTTCCTATAGAAGTTAAGATTTTAACTGGGATTTAAAGAAAGTCAGGAGGCAGAAATGAGGTTGCATTTTGGGCATAGGTGATGACCACTGAAAATGCATAGGGTCAGAACATGGAGTATCTTGTGCAAGGAAAAAGGAGGCCAGGATCACTAATTCTAGGTGTGTGTGTGTGTGTGTGTGTGTGTGTGTGTGTGTGAAAACATAAATTATAACAAGACTGGAATAATAGGTAGGGACCATGTTATGTAAGACTTTGAAGTGGAGAATTTTATATTTGATCTTGAGGGCAAAGAGGGAGCCATGGGAATTAATTGAGCAAAAAGGGGTTGGCGTAGTCAGATCTATACTTTAGGATGTCAGGAAGTGACTAATTATCTTAATTATCTCTTATAAGCTAAATTCTGAGAGTTGCAATGTACCCATTTGTTCAATAAATAATATTTGCTAAGAATCTACCATATAAAAGACACTACTAAACCCTGAGGATATAATGAGGGGAAAATAGCAGTTCTTGCACTTAACAGAGCTTATAACTTTGTGAGGAGGATGACATATGCAAAAATAAGCAAAATGCAAGGTAGGCTATAATGGTAGAAGGAACAATTTACATAGAGTATCTTAGAAAGATTAAAGAAGGAAAATGATCATTTTTACTTAGGGATAAGTAGAGCCAGCAGGCTAGGATGAGGCTGGGAGTTAGAGAAAAGTGGAAAGCTCCATGGAAAGGGTGATGGTAGATCTGTACATTGAAAAAACCATAAAGATTTCAATAGGAACAGATGAAGATACATTTCAGGCTTGGAAAAAATAGCCTGTCCAAATATATAAAGATGGGAGAGGGCATATAAGGAATATAAATGTGTAAAAGGGAGAACAATGAAATGAGATTATGGAAAAGTCTTTGGGAGCCAGATTGTGGAAAATATTAAATGTCAGCTTTTAGAGTTGATTTTTTATTTTATAACCAATAGGAATGGAGCCACAAATAAGTTTCTGGAACAGAGGAGTAGCATGGACAGGACATATTTTAAGAGAATTATTTTGGCAACTGTTTAAAAACTATACTAGAAAGGGAAAGAGTGGAGGGATCACAGATGGTTAGGAGACTTTTATAGTGATTCAATCAAGAAGTTTAGAGAACTTGAACCAGATGCTAACAATGAAAGTAGAGAGGGTGAGGATGAGGTGGCTAGAGTAGAAGGAGCTGGCCTGGAAATAGTTTTATAGGATTTGGGATACAAGAAAGAGTTAAGTGTCAAAGATGACTCAAGTTTCACTCAAGCCAAGGTAACTACCATTAAAAAGAAAGTCGGTGATGGGGAATGTTTATATAAGATGTTAATGAGTTTATTTGTCTGTATTTTGAGTTTGTGTATCCAGGTAGGACATCCAGGTGGAAATGCATAGGTAATTTCAGGAATTATAGCTCAGGGAGCAAGCAAGCCAGAGTTGGCAATATTTTGAATGTTAATCTAATTCTTGAAAGTATTTAAGTTAATCATGGCCATAGACACTTTTATGAACCTCTAACAATTCTTATAAAGGATAACTCTTTTGCAACACCATGCCCATGAAGTAATTCCTTAGTGACCTTGAAGAATTCATTTTCCTTTCAGTAGAGTCTAAATCATATTGATACCCTTTCCCTGAATCATGTCATTAGTTAGTGTCTGAGCTGGGATCTGAGTCCATTTTCCTGAATCTGAAAATATGGGAGGAGGGGAAATGGAGCTATCCTGGGATCCTGGAAACTTATGTATTTTTCATATTGTGATCAATAAATGATAAAGGAAAATACCAGTTTAAGCGACTATTTTAATTTGATAGTACTACAATTAATACTGCTGTACCTTTTATCCTGAGAAGTTTTCTCTTTCTTCAATGCAAATCATTTAAAATACACTTTTCTGGGCCTAGTTCTAATGGAAATTGGGACATACAGAGGAAGGGCAGTGGAAGAAAATAGAATAAGAGAGCTATCTGACTCTTACATCTCATTCCAGTGTGGCTTCCAAGCCCTTTATCCTCCTTCTGGTTCCACCCAAATGAAAAATTATGGGAAGGGATGTTGATCACTAGACCATCAATTTTGAGTTAGAAGCCATTGAATTCCAATATTTTATTTTATTTCATTTTATATATATATATATATATATATATATATATATATATATATATATTTATTTATTTATCTTCAAAATCAAAGATTATATATATATATATATATATATACTACAATTACTTTTTGATTTTGAAGATAAATAAAACCAAAGCTCAGAGAGGTTAAATAATTAAATACTTGCCCTTGGTTGTACAGCTAGTGAGTGTCTGAGTTGAGATTCATTTTCCTGGCTATAGCTCCATCTGCTTGGCCATTCTATCTCTCATAGTCAAAGACAGTAACTTTTATTGGCATTGGTAGCAAGAATTATTGTTATGTATGTATATTGGGAACCAAACAAGATGGTGTTCAACAAACCAGATGAAACCCCTCCATTTTTGAGTTAAATGTGGGGGAAATGGTAGCATAGTGGATAGAGCACCAGATCTAGAGTCAAAAAATTTCATATTTCTGAATTCAAAACTGGAATCAAACCCTTACTAGTTGTGTGACCCTTGGCAAGTCAAATGACTGGAATAAATCCAGTTTGCCTCAGGTTCCTTATATGTAAAATGAATTGGAAAAGGAAGTTGTTCTGGATTTTTACCCAGAAAATCCCAAATAGGGTCACGAAGAGATGGACACAATTGAAAAATGACTGATTCCCAACTTCAAACAGAGAGTGGTAGTTTCAGTGCTAAGAAACTCTGGTTCAATATTTGACATGGTTTAAAACTGAATCAATAGCAAAGTCACATTTACCATTTTGAATTATACGGTACTGCCAATACTAAAAATATACAACTGTCTTTCTTTTTTGCAGGTCCTGGCCAGCCTGCGTACTGTACGGAATAACTTTGCTGCTTTAACCAATTTACAAGACCGAGCACCTAGCAAGTAAGTTGTACTTCCCCCAATTCCCCACTGTACTTTTGAATGAATGTTTTCCTCATTTCCTTGAACCCAAGTTAGAAGATTAGATTTCATGGCATCATTCCATTATTAGCCAACTACTCAAATGAAGTCATATGACAACCATTCCATTTTCTATAAATACTTTGCAGTGATGGTTCCATGGCAGAAGTGGAACAATATGACCTCTGAACCCAGGGATTCCATCTGTCAGCAGTCACTTGGCTTGTTTGTCCTTTGCCCAGTTATTTAAACTCAGGGTAACTTTATATTTCTGACTTGCTATAAATTAACTATTAGTAATTGATCCTTTGAGCTCATGTCAATTCAAAATCAGATGAGCAACGTGCATGCAGTTTCTTTTTTTTTAAATTGTGATTTATATCATATTTTATCATGAAATTGCAGGGGAAAGGCTGCAAAAAGGCCTTTTAGAAATGATATTTTCTACTGACAATAAAATTCTTTAAAAGCAGAACTAATTTTTTTAGGATCAAATGAAAAAATTAGTTTGTATGCCTGAGTTCAAGTTAATTTACATGATTAAAAGATCCATTTTTTTAAATGACTTATTATGTAAAGATCACTAAACTAGAAAAAAATAACAAATGGAAGGTTTTTAAGTTAAACATGTATCTTTAAAGATCTGCCTAAAAAAAGATGAATAGGAAATTTAAATGTTCATCAGATTTATAATTAAAGTTATTGTAGTTTCACATTTGAGTTATTTCTTACTTCCTAAAGGAAGTATTCTAACTAGAAGAACCACATTCTCTTAGAAAAGAATGAAAATTAATCCTGACTATCAGATTTTACAATAGTTACATTCCTCTCTATAACAGAGAAGTCAAGTCTTTGTAGTTGTCACCAGTGCAAATAGCTTACTCCTCAAATGCCATGTATGGGGAGAAGATAGACAAAGAGTATTTTGTGATTGTTAAATATTAGCCAAAAGTAATTAAAACATTATATGGAACTTGAAGGCCTGTTATGTATGAGTTATATAATAATTATTAACACACATATACCATCCTTTGGAGGCCACTTAAAGGTTTGAAATCTGGGAAATCAGAGGGTTTTCTACCCATCCTTGTAAGCAAATGGAAAATTTAAGATTAGTGTACTGCCTGAAGCCTCACTCACCATGATCAAGAAAGTAATAACTTCCCAATTTTGCTAAATGCTAATGTTTTATTGTTTTTTGAGTTATTTCAATTGTGCCCAACTCTTCATGACCCCATTAGGATTTTTTTTGGCAAAGATATTGGAGTGGGTGACCATTTCCTTCTCCAGCTCATTTTACAGATAAGGAAACTCTAGCAAAGTTAAGTGACTTGCCTAGGGTCACAGAGTTATTAAGTGTCGAGGCCAGATTTGAACTCATGAAGATAAGGTGATTTATCAACTGCTCCAAGTTCGCAAATATAATATTAGTTTAAAAAAAATATTCTATCTCAGAAACTCATATCACATAGTGTGGGAATTAAGAAATTTACAAATGCTTTTAGACTAGCTTCAATCATGTGGTTGAGGGAAAATCATCATAGACAGGAAAATCTTGATTCAAGTTCAGTTATTTTTAGTAACTGTATAACCTTGGATAAATGCGTTAATTTTTCTGTATCTCACTTTCTTTATCCATAAAATAAGGAAGTTGGACAAGATCAGAGATTTTGAATCTATTTTGTTATTATTGTTGTCTTGGTAGTATGATCCCTTTTAGCAGTGTAGTAGCTGTGGACTCCTCAGAATATTTTTAAATGAAAAAAAATACATAGGATTTTAAAAGAAAGTGACTATATTGAGATACACTCTTCAAAAATTTTTACAAACAAACAAAAACCAAGTTCATGGATCCCAAGTTAAGAAACCCTGAACCAAACGATCTCTTAAGTTCCTTTCTGATTCTGAAATTTCATGAAAGCTTATCGTTAGACAAATGATAGATCTTCCAGCTGCGGAAACATAATGGCCCCTAGACTTTTTTCTTAAAAGATGTTTGAATACTTATATTCCATAAACCAGAAGTTTGGATGGTACTTCAGTTCCCATCTGCATTACAAGGACATAAAAATTTAAATAGAGAGGCACAACTTCTGAGTCTGGGCCATAAACCCACAATATAGTGGACCTAAATCTACTTGGATTAATTTTAAAATCAAGTTGCCTTCTAAGACAAATGAATACTTGCATTAGACTTTTTATGTTTTCCCATGAAAAGACCTCAACCTGTCCTAGAGCTGTTATCTAGACTGATAAGAAATCACAGACTCTCACACTGTCAGAGATGGATTGCCAGCTGCACCACATGGCAGAGTTTCCAAGTTGTTCTTGCCACCTGTTGGCCCAGAGAGGTTAACCATTAGCTGCATCATTGGAATGTTTCAACTATACCCTTGGATTCCACAGACAGTGGGAACTGTGATGTTCTCCCTTGTCTCATCCAACTTCTGAGTATACAGGAAGGAAGTCCAGGAAACCTGAAGTGATAACATTAAATAGTACTAAGGTTAATTTCTTAGCTTGCTTTCTGTTATTTTCTTCATTCTTTCCTTGTCTTGGTAGTAACGTTTTTTTTATGCTTTAAAAAATTCTTTTCATGGAAGTCTGACTGTTGTCTGGTGATGGGTTTCAACTTGGATTAAGAGAAGTTTAAGTTAGATTTTGTTGTTATTGTTGTTTCCCCAAACTGCTTCCAAATAGAAATGAGTTTCACGTCATTTTCCAAAAAAGATATGTGACCATGATTCAAAAGATCAACTTAGGTGACATCCTGAAATGTTAAAATATCAGGTGATTAAGTACTCGCATTCCCTGTGGTTTCAGATAAGAGTTTTATTTTAAAGAGAGAGAATGTGAAGTTAATTTTAGAGAGAGCAGATAGCCAATAATTCCATTTTTTCCCATATATAAGCTAATAATTCAAAATGTGTTTAGTTTAAAAACATGTATACTCCCTTTCTTAGAGGAAATCATCTCTCTCTCTTTTTTTTTTTTTTTTTGATTAATCAAAGAGTAGTGAAAAAATATCCATTGTTTCAGAAGGAGAAGTTGTTGATCTGACTTAGGCAAGCAGGTAGAGTGGCAGATTTGGAGTCCAGAAGATCTGATTTCAAAACCTACCTTAAATACTAGTTTTGTGACCCTGAGCAAAATACCTTCTCTTAGCCACAGTTTCTTCATCTGTAAAATGCAGAGAATTATACCACCTACCCTAGGTGATAGAAATCAAATGAGATCATATAATGAGACTTTAAATCTCATTAGATATGTTAAGCCACTATTGTTGTTATCAATATATTAAAGATAATGCATTACCTCTTGTATCAGTCAAATATATTTCAAAGAAATAGAAGTCCCATATTTGGGATACTTTAAATCAGATTTCCAAGTCACTTTTTTTTTCTATTTGACAAATAGATTTCCACTAGTGGCATTTGTTATTTCATATGAAGCTAAGGAAACCATCAGAAGTAAATCTTGGTATATGTAACAGAATTTAAATTTATGTTAAAATTAAATCAAATAAAATTTAAAAGGAAGTATAGTACTCTATAGATGAGGGTTTACATGAATTATGAGAAAAGGTCTCCTGAAAGCAGGGCAGAGTAAAGTTCTTGTACCGTTGCCCTATTTTCTAGTTATAATTCTTCTAGTATTCACTAAAAGCTTTCCCCAGAGCAACCCTATGGAACTAGGTAGTGCCTGTATTGTGATCCCTACTTAATGGATGAAGGGACTAAAGTCCATGGATTTCAATGAAAGAAATGACCCATAGTGTCAGAGGAGTCCCATGCTCTTCCTCATCTACTTCGTGCCTCCTGACATAGAGTACTCCTTGCAAGAGTATATTTAATAGTGTCTTCATATCAGATTCTTGATTTTATCCCCGTTCAGATGGTCACAGAAAGATTGGCAATATCAACTGTGGTGGTCATAGTCATTTTTAGTCATATCTGACTTCATGATCTTCCTTGAGGTTTTTTTTTTTGGGGGGGGAGTTTGTTTTTGGTTTGCCATTTTCTTCTCCAGCTCATTTTACAAATGAGGAAACTGAGACAAACAAAGTTAAATGACTTACCCAGGATCAAAAAGCTAGTAAGTTTAGATTTGAACTCAGGTCTTTCTGACTCTGAATCTGGCCCAGTACTCTAGCTATTGTCTCCCCTTGCTTCCAGCAATAGCAGTAGCTAGTAGAAAATGTCCACTAAACTCCTATCTAGTGCTTCATTGTGGTCTGTAGAGGTGACCCCAAGTTCTTAAAGCCTATAGAAGCAGAGATCTAAAGATCTTTCCAAGCTGGATGAATATTAGTGTAGGCCCAGAAATAGAATATGTCCACTTGTCACCCAAAAGTTAGTCTAAGTTCAGAGAGTATCATCACAAGATGAGTGGTCCCTGGTGATAAATTTATCATGTTTTAAGGGATTGTAGTTCTTTTATTGGCAGAGGTATTCACTTTTGCAAAACCTTGTATTCCAATTTTCTCTCTCTCTCCTCCCCCTCCCCAAGGCAGCAAAAAATCTGATATATATGATTTATTATGAGAACAATGATAATCTATTACATTCATATACCACTAGTAATTCAGCCATTCCCCGATGAGCATCCTTTAAACCATGAAATTTTAATAAATTGATAAGTATTTAAGATTTTAAATTTTAATCAATATGGTTAATTTTAAATTTAAATGTTAATCTCTTTTATTTTAATATCTTAAATCTTTAAATTTTGATAGTATTTCAATAGACCACTAGGTGGCATTATAGTGCACAGAAACAGCACTAGTTTCAGAATCTCAGCTTCCTGAGGTCAAATCTGTCATTAGACAATTACTAATTGTATGAACCTGGGCAAGTCACTTAACTCTGTTTGCCTCAGTTTCCTCATCTGTAAAGTGGGTGTAGAAAGAAAAGACAAACCTCTCCAATATCTTTGTCAAGAAAACTCTAAATGGGGTCACAGTCAGACATGACTGAAAAGTCTGAACAACAAAAACTGATTCTCTTTCTTATCCTATATATTTTCTTTTGCGAATCTAAAAACATTGTTCATAGAAAGAGTTACTAGGCTTCATCAGAATGTCAGAAGGCTCTAGGGTATAAAAAAGGTTAAGAATAGCTGCCCACAGTGAGACATTGTCTCTCTAATCAAGCTGTGGTTTCAGTTTGAATTATATTTAATAACTTCCCTGGAATGGATTGCTCTCCTAGATTTAGCACAGTGTTCTGTATACAGCAGGCATTAATAGATGTTTAATAACTTAATGAATGAATACACATTAACATCAAAGCAGTAATGAAAATTTACAGAGAAAAAAGGAAATTGCTTATTACCAGAAAGTAGTGTAGAAACATTCTGCGGCCTGCTCCCTTTTTATATAAATAGAAATTCTAGATTTTCTCCAGGAAAAAAAAATCTAGAAATGTTTCTGCTACCTCAATTGAATGCAGTTTAATAAACATTTATTATAGAACTAAGCCAATGATAACAATTTTTTCCTCCAACAAGTCTTTAGATGACAAGTACAGTAGCTTTTGATTTACCATATGTCAAGCATTATAAGACCTAATATTTTCCTATTTTCTCATGTTAACATGAATTGCAGTGTAGAAATCAAATAGAGACTTTACTGATTACAAGAGAAAATATGATTTAAGTGAGTCTATATATTCTAATCCCACTGTAAATTTTAGATATGCTAATCTAAAAATAATTCTTAAACTAAAATACCATCATTGAAATAACTCGGAGAACACACATTGCCTTTTAACACATATTTAATCCTTAATTTTGTTTTCTTTCTCTCAGAAGATCACCCATGTGCAACCAACCATCCATCAACAAGGCAACTATAACAGGTAAGATTGATTTCTTTGGCTATAATATACAGTACGTAGAAAGAAATTTGACCTCCCAAAGTCTGGTGTAAATTTTTTTTAAAACTTGAATTATGCAACAATTCTTGAAAATTAGAAGCAAAAAGCTGCTTCTTTCTTGCTTTATTATTTTTGCTTCTGTTTTTTACTATTTGAACTGTTTGAGTTATTTTTTTGGAGGTGGTATTTAGGAATCCTTGTTCACTGAAATTCTTTATATGTGTACTTTTATTTTTCCTTTCATATTGATATAATTGCTGCTGACTTTCCAACAGATGTATTTTGAAAGACAGAACTAGTCTTGAAAATGATAGGTCTGGTCTTGGTGTCATTGTATATACATATATATATATATGTGTTGAACTATGAGGAATTTTGGCTTAATGAAAGCATATGAGCAAAAAAGTTGGTGTGTCAGAAGACAAATGTCCCTCTTTTTGATGTTTCCCTACTATATTAATGATATCTAATTTTTGAGTAGTAGAAGGTAACTTTTTAGATTGTTCTGGGTTTGTGTCTTTAGAGGTTAAGAGCAATTTAAACTATAAACAAATTTAAAGTTGGTGATGTTTTAGTGTACAACTATGAAATAGCATTTTATTGTCTGCCAAGTAGATATTATGTGAGAGCCTTCATTCAAATATATCTCTGACCAAAGCATGAGTTTATTAGAAGCCTTTTCTAGTTCTTTCATTTTGAAGTCCTTGTTAAGTTATAAAACTTGAAGTTCTTATTATTTTCTTTTGCTATTAAAAATTTATGGAATAATATCATTCTTTTGCTATGTGTTATAGACTTCAAATCACAGCATTCATATTTTACTGTACTTAGGAGAAATTTATATTTATAGCAAATATAAATTTTAAAATGAATCCAAGTGAAGCTTCTTGCTTTGTTTTGGCTTTTTATTTTTGTCATTTTAAAGGAGGAACAGTAGTTATAGGCAATAAGGACACATAATTGAGACAGAATACAGAAGTCCCTCCCATTTGCTAAAGAATAATTGTGTAGATGACATGGTGTAGTGAAAAGAATGCTGGATTTGCGATTCAAGGGCTTGGTTAAAATCCCAACTTTCTTGCTTATTACTTCTTATGTGACTTTGAATAATTAATTTCATATATGGGGGCCTCAGTTTTCTTATTTTTCAGAATGAGAGGATTGTATTAGATAACCTTGAAGACCGTTTCTGACTCTAAATCCATGGCCCTTTGGTTGTTAAGAATTAATTACTCATGTGGGTTCTTCACTGGAGCCAAGGAGAGACTTATATCCACTGGAAACTTAGCTACTAACTGAATGCTCATTGCAGGAATATGTGATAGACAAGAAGAAAACAGATTAATATTTCAGAGTAGCCTCTGGCTTCTTTCTTTCTCTCTCTCTTTGTTGTGGTCTCAGGTACACTGGACTTAGCCTTGTAAAAGAAGCCTATTCATTATGTTGTTCTGGAGATGCTTCTATCACTGCTGTGAATTTACTGTGATCATGGCCATAGCTAACTTTCCATTTGATAGGGGAGGGATACAAATAATATTTCCCACTATATGACTTAAGGACCGAGTCCCCTCATATCATACCTCTAAATTCTCTTCTGAGGTAAAATGTGAGATGATTGTTACATGTATTCAGTCATCTATAACTTAGGGTGAATGAAGGATTTGAAAGTAAGTTCTGTTAGGAGCTAGAAAATATTAGAGGTATTTAAAAGATTAAGCTTCCCTTGTGTGTTTTAAAATAGTATTATTATTATTTATTAAGTATTACACATGGCAAACATACTTTTGTAGAAAGCAAGCTATTCCTGTGTTGGCCTAGAATAGGAGTAAAAAATTAAAGTACATTTTGAAACATGAGAGGGCAGCAAAGAATAACTATTGGTAGTTGTTCTAGAGGCATGGAACAATGCCAACCTGATTTCAAATTGTTCCCTTAATTCTTTGAAGTCAATTTTTTTGAGCATTTCTTTTTTGACTGATTTTAACCAACAAAAATCATTATTTATCCATTCTACATTATCCTATGAGGTGATTATTAATATGACCTTTAAGATAACAAACTAGTCCCAAATATATTATTATTCACACCTTTCTTCATTATCAGATTTTAGAATAAAAAGACTTTGGAGAGTTTTTAGTCCAAGGGCTTGTGTGCGTGGATAGGTGGGAATTTAGATGGGGGAATAGTTGCCAGTTTATGAAGCCTATGGAACTATCTCTTAATAATGTTTTTAAATACATAAAATAAAAATAAAAGGCTTTCAAAGGAAACAATTGTGTTAAGATTAAATTATCATATGTGTATATATATGTATATATGTATATTTAAGTTTATGAATCCTAGGTTAAGAACCCTTAATCTAATCCATACTTTCATTTTATTGATGAGAACACTGAAAGCCAGAAAGGATGAGTTACAACATAACTAATTAGTGGCAAAACCAGGAAGAGAGTTCAGGTTTACTAATTCTGAAGCTATGGCTGTTTGCCCAGCACTGGGCTTCCTCTCTTTAAAATATTTCTAAATATTAAGATAAATAAATAAAATATAAAAATAAAAACATTTCAAGGGTCACTTTAGACCCTTGAAGAACTAAGAAAAAATATTCATACAATATGTGTGTATGTGTGTGTGTGTGTGTGTGTGTGTGTGTGTATGTGTGTGTGTGTGTGTGGAGAGAGAGAGAGACAAAGACAGAGACAGAGACTGAGGAGACAAAAGCAGAGATGAGAAAAGGTTGGAGTTGGGAAGAGCCAGTATGTGCAATCCCAATCTTAATCTATGAAATCCGGATTATGGAACCTATTAGAACCTGCTTTGAAGAAATGAATCAGTTTATCATTACGTTGTTTGAGAGCAGTGGATTAATGAAAATACTTCTAAATGTGTAATATTATTTGTGGGCTCATTGACTTAGAGCTAGAGGGTACTATTTATTCCAACCATCTAATTTTGCAGATATGGAAATGAAGTCCTTGAGAGATGAAAGGATTTCTACAAGATCACATTGCTAGTTAGTAACAGAAACAAGTTGAAAACATAGGTCTCAGAATGATTCATGGTATAGTAATTTTTCTGCTACATTATGTTGATTCAAATTAGAACAAAGTTCTTTATAGTTATGTTTCTCAGATCTTACAAAACACTGTTGCCTTGTAATTTATGTAAAAGTGCATTATATACATGTTATTCACTTTAGACCCTTGAAGAACTAAGAAAAAAATATTCATACAATATGTGTGTGTGTGTGTGTGTGTGTGTGTGTGTGTGTGTGTGTGTATGTGTGGAGAGAGAGAGAGACAGACAGAGAGACAGAGAGAGAGGAGACGAAAGCAGAGATGAGAAAAGGTTGGAGTTGGGAAGAGCCAGTATGTGCAATCCCAATGCTCAGCTTTTGACCTTTGGTATGTTTTTTTCCACAGGGAATATAAATATATGATTTCTCACTCTTCACTGGTGTAGGAAGTTGGAATATACAGTAACAAGTATGTCAGACATAATAGGTTCATAGATTTAGAGCTGGATTTGACTTCAGAAATCATTTTAATCCAATTCCTGCATTTTCTCTTTTTATATTCTCCTTTAGGAACATAGATCATAGGATCATCCCAGCTCTAGGAAGGTAGGGGACCCCACAGACTCTAATCCAATACCTTCATTTCAAGGATGATGAAATTGAAGACAAAATACTCAGAGTCATACAGGTAGCAATTATATCAAAGGAGAAATTTGAAAGCACTTCCTCTGAATTTGGAGCTGGAGTTTGTTCCAAGATCACTCCAAAATTTATCTATTCTCCCTAGTCCTTTTTTTTTTTTTAATTACTACATTACAAAACACCTTTTAAACATCTCCACCAGGGTAGTTTAATCATTTTTTTTCAAACTTAACATATCCAATATAAAACACAGTATTAACATAGGTTCTTCATTGAAGTTAAATAGTGAAACTGACCCTAGATTCTTAACTATACCAGTGGATCAAAAGCATTAGCATCTTCCAGTAAGCTGGTAAAATGCGAGTTTGGGATCTGGAAATGTACTTTATATCTTTCATTAGAAGAGGAGCCTAGTTACATACAGATGGACTGGCAGATTCAGAGTAAGGTGCTTCTTTGGCCATAACAACTCTGGAACACCATCTTTCAAGTCATGAATGGCTTATAAATCTATCAGTAGAGGAAGTATTCATATCAATGAAACCATGGCAATTTGAAGTATAAAGCTATTATTATATTATTATGTATCCCTCTTTCTCATCCTTCCCTCAAGGATAATCTTGGTGTGATTAAAAAAATATATACTCAAAACCTCATGTTTTCGTAGCACTTCCCCAGAACAGCTTAATGAAGTAAGTAGTGCAAATATCACTTATCCCTGTTTAACAGATGAGGAATCTGAGACTCACAGAGATTACATGACTTGTCTTGGTAATATAGCTAATGTCAGAACCAGGAACCCAATTCTTGTACTTGTTCCACTGCATCACACTATCTGAATATATGATAGTAAAATGAGATCAGAGATGAAAAGATAGGGTAATAATGCACTCAGTGACAAATATGTAAGAGAGATTCTCAGGAAAGTTTGTAAAGAGAGAATACATGAGCTATCATGATACTATATTTGAAGGATTTAGAGCTAAAAAAGGACACAGAGATAAACTAGCGCTATGAAAGCATCATTCCAAGTGGCATCAAATACCAGCAACCATTCAATCCAATTAGAATTTATTAAGTTTCTACTACTGTTTGTCAAATACTCTGCTAGGTCTGAGGGATTACTACAGAAAAAGCAGAACAATTCTTGCCTTGAAGCTGCCAGCATTCAATTAGAAGAAAACAATGTATATTTAGGCTTACTTTTTGGATTCGATTCCTGTCACCAAAAACTGATGAGTATAGGATGTGCTGGAGTTTAGTTGTTTTTGTTGTAATTACAATTGAGGAAGCAGTTTGGAAAGAGACCTGATTTCTTTTTTTATAATAGTTTTTTTTTTCAAAATATATGCAAAGTTAGTTTTCAAAATTCACTATTGCAAAATTTGGTGTTACATGTTTTTCTCCCTCCCTCCTCATCTCCCCCCCTCCCCTGGACAGCAAGTAATCCAAATATAGGTTAAATATATGCAGTTCTTCTAAACATATTTCCACATTTATCATGCTGCACAAGAAAAATCAGAACAAAAAAAGGGAAAAAATGAGAGGGAAAAAAACCAAGCAAGCAAACCACTACAACAAATACTATATTGTGATCCACATTAAGTCCCCGTAGCTCTCTTTCTGGATGCAGATGGCTCTCTCCATCACAAGTCTATTGGAATTGACCTGAATCACTTCATTTTTGAAAAGAATCAAGTCAATCACAGTTGATTATCACATAATCTTGTTGCTTCTTGCTTCTCTTGGTTCAAGTCACTTTACTTAACATCAGTTCATGGAAGTCTTTTCAGGGTTTTCTGAAATCATCCTGCTGATCGTTTTTTATAGAACAATAATTTTCCAGCCATTATGGGCATTTATTAAGTTTCCAGTTCTTTGCCACTACAAAAAGGGCTGCTACAAATATTTTTGCACATGTGAGTCCTTTTCCCTTTTTTATGATCTCTTTGGGATACAGACCCAGTAGAGATACTTCTGGAAGGGTACCTACAGCTTGATAACCCTTTGGGCACAGTTCCAAATTACTTTCTAGAATGGTTTGGATCAGTTCACAACTCCACCAACAATATATTAGTGTCCCAGTTTTCCCACATACCCTCCAACACTTATCATGATCTTTTTCTGTCAACATACCCAATCTGAGAGGTATGAGATGGTACTTCAGAGTTGTTTTAATTTGCCTTTCTAATCAATAGTGGTTTAGAACAATTTTTCATATAACTATAGATGGATTCAATTTTGTTATCTGAAAAAAAATTGACTATCAATTGGAGAATGACTTGTATTCTTATAAATTTGACACAGTTCTTTATACATTTTACAAATGAAATCTTTATCAGAAATACTGGCTGTAATGATTTTTTCTACAGCTTTGTACTTCCCTTTTAATCTTGTTTCTGTTAGTTTTATTTGTGCAAACTCTTTTTAATTATAATCCAATTTGTCCATTCTGTCTTTCATAATGTTCTCTAGTTCTTTTTTGGTAATTAATTCCTCCTTTCTCCAAAGATATGTTATCTTAGCCAGCCTGAGAGGTGTGAAGAGGTATCTCAGAGTTAGAGACCTGATTTCTAAAACTAGAGGACTTCAGTTCAAATCCAACCTCTGACTCTTACTACTTCTATAACCTCATCAAGTTACTTCATGAGCTCAGACTGAAGTTACTTCATCTATAAAATGAGGAAGTTGGGCCAGATGGTTTCTGGGTTCCCTTGAAATTTTCATCTATGATTATTGTCATATCTTGACTTGTGGGGACACGAAATATATTCTATGGTTTTTAAGCGGAAGGAGCTAACTTTTAGAATAAATGCAAAAGGAAGAATCTTTTTGTTTTTGAAATTGCACTCATAAATCATGTGATTTGATAAAATGCATGAATACTTCCACAGAATACACTATTCATTAGTTATATTTCTAACATTTTGCAGAAGCAACTCCATTTAATTTACTAATAAACTTTTTCTACTTTTTTCTTGAAAAACTCTGATGATATTTTGAGGAAATAAAGTTACATTAATTAGAAAATACAAAACAAAAAACTTAGTGACTTCTTGACCAGGAACCAAATGTCCATAAGAGTCTTAGGAAAATCTCCCCCCCACCCCCTTTTTTTATGTCTCAACTATTTAAACATGTGTTCTTTTGGTGAGGGTTGGGAGGGAGAAGAGCAGCAAAGCTTTCATATAATAATAAAAAGGGCAGCAGATTTTCAAGAAAGAAAAAAAATTAAAAGTCATAGATATAATTAAAGTAGAATATTGTATATCACTTTAAAAGAGAAGTGTTAATAGAACTCCTAACATTTAACACTGATTGAGCAACCCTTGAATATATATAGAAAATGAATGAATGAATTCAAAGTAAAACTTTTTTTTTATTAACTTGTTAAAGAATTTCCTTAATCTAATGCCAAAAGAATCAAATCTAAGATTCTTTCAGGTGCAAATTCCTCTGAGCTTTATGTCTGATAACTGATTTGAGATTATCATGAAGTGGTCACTTGTATTTGAATTTGGATTATTCAGAGTTATAATTATGTAAAATATGGTAATTAATTCCAGTGCATGGAAATATGCAGTGTGAATTCAAATACTGTGAGCACTTCATGATATTATTTATTTACACTAATTGGGAGGGTTTTGTTATGAGAGACAGTATGGATAAAGCACCTGGATTTGAATTCTAAACTAGGGTCTGGTATTTACTAGCTTATGCTAGCTATGTACAACTCCTGTTATCTTGAGTCATAGTTTGCTGAACTACAAAATGGGAATGATAACACTTATATTTCCTGCCTGATAGGATTGTTGTGAGGAAAATAGTGTTGTTGTTTTTTTTAATATGGAATAAGACAAGCATTTTTACAACAAAGTACATTTTAAGGCATGAAATACCATGTTAAATATGAGAAGGTACTGTTGGTTAGTTATTTGGGGCAGATGATTCTTTTTGGAATGGAAGATGGAAGCTTTCTGCTCTTTGGTTCTTTGATAAGTTTCTTCATGAAACATTACTGCTCTCTCTTGAGCAAATCTCTGACTGGGGACTGTGGTGGGGGAGACCATGGTATAAATGCCTGCTCATTGACAGAAGGCAGTTAGGTAAATCAAAGTCATGGACACTTATTGAGAAGAAAAACAAGAGCAGCAACTTTATGGAGCTGTTGATTAGACATAAAATAAAGCCACATTCCTATGTCATTTAGTTCAGTATCAAATAAAATAGGAATTCTCTGAGATCTATTGTGACATGTTGTTTTACCTCATCTTAAAAAAACTACTAGTGAGTTAAATTGTAATAGAAAAAAGGCAATTCTGTACTCACAAGATTTGGGTCTCAGCCCCACATCTAGCAGTTATTGGAAAGCTAAGTGAATATCAGCATTCAGTTCTCCCTTCCAAACCTGTTTCTTCATCTGTAAAATGGTAGATTTTCTTTTATTCATTTCATAAGATACGAATCAAATGAGATATATGTTAGGCAAATTGTAAAAGTTTATATAAATATGGATGATTAGGTTGTGAACTATTATTTACTCTGATTTAGCTTGGTTGCCATTGAGATTTAGCACTAGACTAGGAGGTCTTATGTCATAGTGCACATGTGAAGAACTTCACAAACTTCTGATGATTGTGATTATGTTTTCATATCTGTGTTTTGAAATATTGGTTTATGGGACTAGCTATCCAATCAGTTCAACTAATTCTTAAGAAACTTATGTTATCTTCAAGTTTCTATACTAGTTTCTAGGGATATAAAACCAAAAGTGGGCCCTGTCCTCATGGAAATTACATAGAATGTAATCTATGTACATAGATGAGAAACTACAAAATGTTTATAAGGGGAAGACAACACTGATTACTATGGTCATTAGCAAAGGCTTTGGATAAAAATGACATCTGTAACCATGAAGTAAAACATTTGAACCATGAACTAAAACAAAGATTTGGGAGACAGAGATATAGGAGGAAAGTGGACTAGGAGTGGGGAACAGCTTTCACCTTAAAGGCATGGAGGTAAAAAAACAGAATGCCAAGTTCAGGAAACAAAAAGAAGAATGTTTGACTAGAATGTAGATAGCATATAGGGAAATAAAATGAAATTAGTGTGGAAAGGTAGTCTGCAGCCAAACTAAAGAGAATTAAATGCAAAGTTGAGGAGTTTTATTTTAACTTAGCTATTCCAAGGGGGGGTCATTGAAAATTTTTTAACAAGAAAGTATCAGGGAGAGATCTATTATGTGAAGGATGGATTAGGGAGGTGAAAGTCTGAAGCTGAGGGACCAAAAGAAAAGTGTTACAATGGTGCAGGCAGAGATGATGAGGTCCTGAAATAGTGTTGTGTCCAGATGAGTGGGGACAGATTCAATTGATATTATTTCAGGTAGAATGGACAAAAATTTGACGATTGATTATACATAGATGATGAGTCAAAGATCAGAGTTTTAATGATTACTGCAGAAATGTGCTCTTGGGTATCTAGAAGTATAATAATACTCTCAATTAAAACAGAAAAGTTTGGAGGAAGGGTCTGTTGGGGGAGAGTGAAGACATAAAGAAGGCAGTGTTCTAATATGTTGTTTGAGATGTCTACAGACACCTAGGTGGAAATGTCCAGAAGACTACTGGTAATGTGGGAATAGAGCTCAGAAGAAATATCAGGGCTAGATTGAGATCTGGGAATCATCTGCATGGAGATGATAAGAAAAATAAGGTTTTATCTGTGCATTCTTGAGCTTGTGACTGAACAGTTTATAATTTCATTTTTTTAATCAGCTTCCTATTTACTGATTAACTAACCACAGACACTACTTAGCTTAGAAGCCTGGGCTTTGTCCCAGTTGATACTTTTGCTATACCTTCTGGATGACACAAAGTTAGAACATGGCCTTGGTAGGCCTAAACTCCTTCAGTGCATTCATTGTAATCACTGGCTTATTGTGCAAGCTGAGAAGGCACCAAGACTTCCTGTACAATGTACATGGTGACTTCTAACCTCTACTTAACAAAATGAGGCAGTTGGGATAACTGAAATATATGTGCAAACTTTTTGAGATTATTAAAAATATATACAAGATGATAATATTATCATTGTTATTCCCGTCATCATCTCCGTCATCACCATCGTCATTCAAAATATGTGTCTGGTTCTAATTGGATGAGTTTATCCTCTCCTCCTAGACACAAAGAAAGAAAATTAAGTATCATGTGCCTGCCCTCTGTGGAGGGGGCAGTTTGGGAAATTTGATGTTTAGTTACTGTGTACTTTTTGTCTTCTCTGACGTAGTACGGAGTGCTTTAAAAAAAAAACCTGCATTCTTTAATCTCTCTTTTATCCACAAAATTTCCCACCCTTTTTTAATTTCTTACAAAGTATTCTGCACATACAGCATGCTGAGAAACACAATGACTGTGGTGGGGCAAAACAATTCAAATGGTTCTTTGTCCAATTTTTTTTTTTCCTGATGTTTTCAGTATTCTCACGATGATTGATGTTTGCATTAAAAAAATTAACTGTTAATATGATGAAAGTTTCCTCTCTTATTTCACAATATTAAAAATGTCGGAAACACAACTGTGGGCATATTAAATTTTGTTTTTTTTACTTTGTTCTCTTCCTCCTGCTTCAGTTCTTAAAAACCTCACTCCCTTCCTTCTCCTTCCTTCCAAATTTCTACCTCTCCTTTTTCTCTTCTCCTTCCTCCCTCCTCCTCCTTCCTCCTTCCTCTTCCTCCTTCTCCTTCTCTTCCTCCTTCCTTCCTCCCTCCCCTTCCTCCCTTCCTCCCTTCCTTCCTCCTTCCTCCCTTCCTTCCTTCTCTCCTTTCCTTCCTTCCTTCTTCCTTCCTTCCTTCCTTCCTCCCTCCCCTCCTCCTCCTCCTTCCTCCCTCCCTCCCTTCCTTCCTCCTCCCTCTCCTCCCTCCCTCCTTCCTTCCTCCCTTCCTTCCTCCCTCCCTCCTTCCTTCCTTCCTCCTTCCCTCCTCTCCTTCCTTCCTTCCTTCCTCCTTCCTTCCTTCCCTCCCTCTCTCCTTCCTTCCTCCCTCCTTCCTTCCTTCCTTCCTTCCTTCCTTCTTCCTCTCCTTCCTCCCTTCTTCTCCTCCCTCCCTCCTCCCTTCCTTCCTTCCTTCCTCCCTCCCTCCCTTCTCCCTCCTTCCCCTCCTCCCTTCCTTCCTTCCTTCCTCCCTCCCTCCCTCCCTCTCTTCCTTCCTTCCTTCCTTCCTTCCTTCCTCTCTCCCTCCCTTCCTCCCTTCCTCCCTTCCTCCTTCCCTCCCTTCCTCCCTTCCTTCCTCCTTCCCTCCCTCCCTCCCTTCCTCCCTTCCTTCCTCCTTCCCTCCCTTCCCTCCTTCCTTCCTTCCTTCCTTCCTTCCTCTCTCCCTCCCTTCCTCCCTTCCTTCCTCCTTCCCTCCCTTCCTCCTTCCTTCCTCCTTCCCTCCCTTCCTCCCTCCTTCCTTCCCTCCTTCCTCCCTTCCTTCTTTCTTTCCTTCCTTCCTTCCTTCCTTCCTTCCTTCCTTCCTTCCTTCCTTCCTTCCTTGACTGTGGTAGGGCAAAACAATTCAAATGATTCTTTGTCCAATTTTTTTTCCTGATGTTTTCAGTATTCTTCCAATGACTGATGCTTACATTAAAAGTTATAATTTTATAAAGAAATAGCTCTTCTTTCACTACTTTAGAAATACTGGAAACAGCCAATTGGCTATATTAAGCTTTTTTGTTTGTTCGTTTTGCTCCTTTCTTCCTTCCTTCCTTCCTTCCTTCCTTCCTTCCTTCCTTCCTTCCTTCCTTCCTTCCTTCCTTCCTTCCTTCCTTCCTTCTTTCCTTCCTTCCTTCTTTTTTCCTTTCTCCTTTCCTTTTTCTTCTTTCTTCCTTCTCTCCCTTCTTCTGTCCCTCTCTTTCTCTTTCTCCTTCCTTTCTTTCTCCTCTCCTCTCTTCCTCTCTCCCTTTCTGCCTCTTTTCCTTTTTCTTTTAATTTTCCCTCTTTCTCCCCTCCCTTCTTCCTTTCCTTTCTTTCTTCTTTTTTTCTTCCTTTTTTTTTCATTTCCTCCTTCTAAAATGATAAACTTTTGTCTCTGAAGTCATTTGCTTGTAGTTTACCTTTGTCCTCTTCTTTGGAGAGAACCCTCATCTGCCAAGCCATATAAAAGAATCAATTGAAAGAGTAAGAAATATTTAGCTTGAAGAAGGGAAAACTGAAGAGAAGCATGATTGCCTCCCAAATATTTGAAAAGCTATATAGAAGAGGGATTAGATTTGGCCTCAAAGGATAAAACTAAGACAAGTGAGTGGAAGTTATGGACAGGTGGCTTCAAGTAGAGACTTTGTGCTATTATCAAAGGAATTCATGTTTCGGAAAATGGGTTTGAACTGGATGGCATCTGGTTTAGCTATTTTTGCTCTAGTATTTGGTGATTCTCTATGTGCTTTGGGTTGGGTGGGGGAAAGGAATGATGGGGGTGGTGGTAAAGAAGGAGGTGGAGAGAGGAAAGGAATACACAACTCAAACCCTTCAGAAGTTGCTTGACATCTCAAGGTCTCTTCCAAATAGAGGATTCTCTGATTTTGAAATCTTCTCTCCTGACATGTATATGTCAGCATGACTGCAGCTGTCCCCTCATCTACCAACTATAACCATTGTGGGAGATAATATTGGAGTAAGCCATCCTCTTCAAATACTGAGTACTTCAGAGGTTGCAACATTTTTGGAGAACTGACCAAAGCAAGACTTCTTGCTCAATTTTCAGGGTCACTTGAGTTGCTGGAAATGATAATCCTGAGATCAGTTCACTAGTTGACTTGATTAGCCCAAGTAAAGCTTAATTTTTTTTTGTCTTTTAAAGCTTTGGGGTTGGTGAACAATTTTGTACTTTACACTTATTTCAACACTTAAAGGATCAGGGGATTGCAGACTTTGAATTGGAAGATACCTCATATTCAAACCTCCTCATTTTATAGATTTTACTGAGGCACAGAGAGCTGAAATTACTTTCTCAGCGTCACACAGATATAGGAAGCAACACAGGCAGGAAACCTTGATTTCATAGATGTTCAAAGGATCATAAATATAGAGTCATGAACCTTACTAGTCTACCTTCCTTTACAGATAAAGAAACTGAGGCATAGAGAGATTGTGACCTGCCCCAAAATCACACAGCTATAATTTGACCCCAGCTCCTCTGTCCCCAATTTCAGCATATTTTTCACTCTATCTAGACTTCCTCTATGAAAGCAGATAACAAAACTTCCATATAATTATTCAGTAAATAAGGCTGTATTGATAAGCCACTGTTCTTAGCTAGGTTGTCCTCAAACTGACTGACACATGAAGGTTGCCATTGCTAGATGCAGAACTTTCCCATCTTGATAGGATTCAACTTCATTTAATTTACCAAGAATTCTTTTAGTGCTTTTTGAGCCTGGCATTATGCTAGACATTGGAGGTATGAAGACACCAGAAAGATGTGTGTTAAGGGGAAAAAGGGGTTTATATCTTCTTGAAGTTTACAATTTTTTTCCTGAAGATGTGCCAGAATTTATGCTATCTAATCCTAGCCTCTGCAGACCAACGATCACTTCCATTTCAAGTTGAGGCCTTGCCTTTCTTCTCATGGAGTATGTACCTCAGCATCCTACATGTGTTTATGATTGTTTCTTTTGGTCTCGCCCTGTCTGGGCATGAAACTTCCAAGGCTACTTCCTTGCTTCACCAACCCCCAAATGTAACCACCCTTGACATGCACACTGTGAATAGTTTTATTGTTCAAACTTTAAGGGTTTTAATTCTGTTGTCTATTGCTATTATTTTTGATGCAATACCACATGGATATCTTCTCCTTAGAATGTAAACAGGGATGTCTATATAACTCAGCTAGAAATGTTGGGACTCAGCACATAAAATATTTGCTTTAATTAGACTTTCTGATTAATTTTGTGATGTTTATATAGAAAGAGCCAGATTCTCGTTCTTGTGAAATGAGACACTATCCTTGTTTATATCTTCTTGGGAATTCTGATGGTTCTTAGGATGAGGGGAAAAGCAGGAAGTTTAAAATCATAAGATCTGGTTTCAAATTCAACCATTTAGTATTATTGTGTCTTTAGGTAGGTCACAATACAGAACTCTTAATCTCAGTTGCCTTATCTACATAATAGAAATAATAATACTTTCATTACTTCTTTCACAGTCATTTTGAGGTCATTTTATTGGATGTAAAATGAGAAGATTGGCTTAAGGATATCATACTTTCCTGCTTTAAATATGATGCCTTATTAAAAAATAGCTAATACTCATATAGTATATTAAAATTGGAAAGCACACAGGTGTATATATATGTATACTTATATATACATTCTTGTGTGTATATATGCAAATTAAGCATTTGCATATACATATATATATTTGTGTCTGCTATATAGAAAGAGACAGAGACAAAAAGAGAGAAAGAGCAAGAGAGAAAAAAAAGAGAAAATGAAAGAGATGCTAATTTGGTCAATTACCTTGTGAAGAAGTCAAAGTAAATTATATCCTGCTCCCTATCTCTCATCCCTCCTTGCCTCTGCTGGGGGGGGGGGGGCAGCCTATGAGGAAAGAAAGGTGTTAAGTAAGTTAAAGGTCATATAGGTGATATGTTGTGGAAATAGGATTAGATTCCAGGTATATTAACTTTAATTCCAGTGTTCCTTTTACTTCCCATACTCCCTAAAGTAAACTTGGGAATAAAGGTGGAAGACATCAAGTAGTGAGAACATTAAAAAAAAATTGTAATTATAGATTTAAGGTTGAAAGAAGTTTAGAGATTACCAAATCCAATAACTCTCTCCTTTCCTTTCCCTTCATTCTAAAGAAGAGGAAATTTGAGGCTTAGAAGGATTGTATGATTTGACTCCTAAGCATATAGGGAGCCAGTAGCAGAAGTAGTATTTAACCATAGGTTCTTTATATCCAAACCCAGCATTCATTTCTCTATTCCACATTGCTCTCCCTTTATTCAGCGTTAGGAGAGAATTTTATAGAAATTAGGTATCAAGTAAGGAATTTGATTTAGAGAATTGGGTAACTTCTCAGGTATGTCTTGCCTGTGGAACCAGAGAGAGAAACTACTTCCTTACAGTGGCAGAAATATCACATAGCTAAATCAAGGGGTATTGTCCCCCCAAATCAAATCCCTCAGATATACAAGCTGTCATTGAATTTTGCACTTTTCTTAGATACTTCCAAGTATATCCAACCATATCATGGTTCTCCAAGTCCCAGTTTCCAATAATAATAATAATAACTCCCATTTTTATAATGCTTCAAATTTTCAAAGTGCTTTACAAATATTATCTCATTTTATCCTTACATTAACCCTGGAAGATAGGTGCTATTTTTAGTCCCATATTACAGGTAAAAAAACTGAGGTAAACAAAAATTAAGTGATTTGCCCAGGATCACACAGCAAGCATCTGAAGTTGAATCTGAACTCAGGTTTTCTTGATGCCAGATTCAGTGCTGTACTACTGTGCCATCTGGCTTGTTCAGAGCTGCCATCTAGAGCTTAAAGGAACTGAAAGGGACTTTTAGTTTACTCCCCTCATCTTAAAGATGAAGAGACTGAGATACAGAGAAGTTAACTTGTCTAATAACAAATGGATAATAAAGGGCAGATACAGAATTTCATTCTAGTCCCATGACCTCCAGGTTGGCCCCTCTTTTGTTCTGCCTTATAGTTTGCTTTTAGAAAGAAGAATTGAAGAGAAGAGTAAGTTTCTTTTTGCCCTGTGATAGTAGTTTAATTGTATAAACTGACCCAAGTATAACAAATAAATCATAAATCATTGATAATTAGTTTTCCTGTAGAAATTAGAGATGGGGTTAAAGGAATAAGAAAATTATATATGTGTATATATAGGTTTTGTTGCCAAAGTCTGAATACTTGTTTAATATTCAGAACAGGGTTTTTAGAGTCCAGAGCTAGTTTACAAAAACCCTTTTAACCAATACAACTGAACTCATACTATAAGAACCTAGTTACAATGTTTAACATTGTGTCTAAGAGAAAGCTCAGTCTGAGTTTCAGTTTGAACATCAGAGATATAGCTCCTTCATTCAGCTCTCCAGTGAGAATTGAATTCTTTAGGCCCTCCTCCTTTCCTCTCTCCTTCCTCCCCTCCACCCCTCACTCTTCTAATCAAGACAGTGAGATGGAGAAAAAGAAGGAAGAATAGGGGCAGCAGATTCTGGAGAGGAAAAAAGGCATCTTTCCATGAAATACCACCAGCAGAAGCAACTGTGAGGGAATGAAAGAAGGTGTACCATGGCCATGGAAGAAGTTCCTGGGGTTTTCATCCTGGGAAGAATCTTAAGAGGTCATTAGTCCAGTCTCCTCATTTTATTCATGAAGAAACTGAGAAGGGAAACTCTCCAGCTTGGCTAAGACTAGATAAATAAGCAACAAAATTGAAATTTGAACCTGGATCTTCTGACTCCCAAACTAGTGATCATTTCACTCACTATATTCTCATTGGAAAGATTAATGGGCAGATCTTAGGCATTGACTGCTGAACATTCTCATGGCAGTGGCAAGAAGGTGAGTCTTGGGGTAGGGCTGTTATCCATATGGAAAGAACACATATTTGTATGCTGTCTTTAGGACTTGGTGATCCAGTAGCGATTGAAACCTATCACCATTGGTATTATTTGTTTTAAAAGGTTTACTTATGTTTCTCTAGGAAAAGGAGCCGTTGAGCATCATCTGTTCCCATGTATATCATAGCATCCACAACATGAGAAGTAAAGAAACTATCTCTCTCAAATTGAAAGCTAAGCTAGAGAAAGCCCAGGGAAGCAATGCCAGTTTCATTTCATTTGCCTAGAATGCTTTCCTATCTCCAGTTTATGATTTGTTGTCTCTATACAATAGCTATTGAACGGGCCTGAAGAAATGGCTGCCTGTTTATATGGCCAGCTCTTTTTGGAATCTTTAAATCCCTAATTGTGCATACAAACTTGGTCACTATATTTTCGTGTGCAAGCAATTAAAACTTCCTCCTTTTGGAAAGCTTTGCTTTCCATCTGAGGCAAATCACATTCCTCAGGAACATGCCTGATTTTGAAACAATGTGAGAAAGCTGTTCATTTTATCCAAATTTCATTTATATAATTTTTTTAAAAAGCAAATTAAAATGAATAATCACAAAAAAAAATCAGCAATTGGTTAAAAAGCAATATCAAAAGAAACTAGGGGTGAAGAGTATGAGGGCAGTTAAAACTCAATATAATCCTCCTTCCCAAATTGTCAAATATATTCTTACCTGCTTGCCTATTGCCTTCCTATGTTATAGAATGTAAACTACTTAGAGGCTTCCCTCCCCATCCCTCCCCTCTCCCTTCCCCGCTTCCCCTTCCCTTCTCCTTCCTTCCTCTCTCCTTCTCCCTCCCCCTTTCCCTCCATTTCCCCTTCCCCTCCCCCCTCTTTCCCTTTCCTCCTTCCCTCCCTCTTTCCTCCCCCCTCCCTTTCCTCCCCATTCCCCTTTCCCTCCTCCCCCCTCCCTCCCTTCTCCCTCCCCTTTCCTCCTCCCCCCCTTTCTCTCCTCCCTCCCTTTCCTCCCCCTCCCCCCTCCTTCCCTTTCCTCCCCTTTCCCCCTCCCTCCCTTTCTTCCCCCTTCCTCTCCCTCCCTTTCCTCCCCCTTCCCCCTCCCTCTTTCCTCCTCCTTCCCCTTCCCTCTCCCTCTCCCCCTCCTTCCCTCCCTCCTTTTGTTGTGTCCTGCTTTCTAGAGCCACCACACCGGGGTGATTAAAATATACCTTCCTAGTGGAGAAGTGATGAAGCAAGATTCCCAAGGATGGTGGAAAAATGGAGTCCATTTATTTCAAGGGCTTTCCCCTTTTATAATGTAATAAAAACAACACTGTGCACGTGTCACCACATAAACAACTTGCTATTGTACATAGTTTGCCTCCTGGTATCACTCTTCCACCTGGTATTACTCTGCTTCAATCACAACACAAGTTGTCACCGCCCCCTGACTTCTCAGGAAGGACTAGAGCCCTTAGGGGAGATGAGAAGCTGAACCAAACATTCTCAGCAGGTTCCCTCTGGGCTGAAGGGTCTTATATAATCCCCATGCCAAGTATAGTCTGACAGACATTTCTCATGCACAAACTAAATTTTATCCAAATTTCATTTATATAAATTTTTATAATTTTTTAAAAAGCAAATTAAAATGAATAATCACAAAAAAAAATCAGCAATTGGTTAAAAAGCAATATCAAAAGAAACTAGGGGTGAAGAGTATGAGGGCAGTTAAAACTCAATATAATCCCCATGCCAAGTATAGTCTGACAGACATTTCTCATGCACATTTGAGTCATTTATTTCACATGAGATGAAAATGTGTGAGCACATAGAAAAATTGGGAAGGCCCCATATATATATATATATGTCTAAGCTATCTGGGGTTATATCGGGGTTTCTAAGGAAAGAGAGTGAGAAAAGGCTGAAGAGGTAAACAGGAAAGAGATTTGGTTTGTGGCCTTTTTTGGAGAAACATTTCAAAGCTATAAGTTTGAGCAAGAATACTTTCTGAAGGATGCAAAAGATTAGGATGACAAGCAGCCTTTTTTTGCCTGATTTATCTATAAATTTCCTTTAAGTTAGTCACTAAAAAGGTGAGGTTCAATGAAATCAACATAATGACTTCTCAGAATCACCACTGGTCCATGAATCTCCAGATACAAACAGAGCCCAGACTGGAAAGGTTGGAACCTTGAAATTCACCCAAGTGAAAGAATGGAACTTTGCTTCACAATTTTGAAAACATGAGTTACTGAAAGATGAGCTCCTAGAATGGTTGGGCTTTGCAAGTGTGAGTGTGTGTGTGTGTGTCTGTGTGTGTAATGTACGTGTACTATTTACAACAGGCCTTTGACAAGATCACTACCATATTTGTTGTTTAAGTCTTTCAGTTCATTTTCCAAGTATTTTAAAACTTCTGGACAAAAACTGCTATGCAATTACAAAAAAATGGTTATTAATCAAAGGGTGACTATACATACATGCGTAATATGCATTTGTATGTAATATAGTTGTCTGTCTTCACAAAGACACTAGGGATGGAATTAGTTGGTGATAAATCATGGGCCTCAGAAAAGCCATGGAGATATAATGAAACCAACCCTACCACAGTACTAAAGATCCACCTTAATGCAAAAATATGAGGAATTTGTCAATTTCCTTGGTTATTCCTACCAATAGGATATGAACTCTTTGAGGTCTGGAATTATTTGTTTCTTGTCTTTTAAAATCTAGTACCTTGAACATAGTTCAGAAATAATATAATTGTTGAATGGAATTTTTATATCATAGGAAAGTATAAATCTGGAAAAGTCACAATAAGACTATAGAGGGCCCTGCAAACTAAGCCAACAAATTTGGATTATTAACTATATCCATTAGGGAACCTCTCAAAATTTTAGAGGGGGTGAAGGGGAAGGATAACTGCATGTAAAATGTTTTAGGAAGATTAACCTTATAAAAAATGAACAAGAGATGAAAAAATTTTGGATAAAGGGAGACTAAATAAAACACAGTCTTAGTATGAAATGTTAAGGTACCAATCTAGGACAATGAGAATTTAAAATTTTTTTTTTCTTTAATAGCCTTTTATTTACAGTTTATATGTATGGGTAACTTTACAATATTGACAATTGCCAAATCTCTTGTTCCAATTTTTCCCCTCCTTCCCCTCACCCCCCTCCCCCAGATGGCAGGATGACCAGTAGATGTTAAATATATTAAAATATAAATGAGATACATAATAAGTATACATGACCAAATCGTTATTTTGCTGTACAAAAAGAATCGGACTCTGAAATATTGTACAATTAGCCTGTGAAGGAAATCAAAACTGCAGGTGGGCAAAAATATAGGGATTGGAAATTCAATGTAATTGTAGGACACTGAGAATTGAAAAAGTAAATAGAAGTACATATAGAATGATTTTCCACATATACAGATATTTGTGTCTAATGGTAGTCATCTCTAAGTGTGAGAGAGAAAGGAAAAAAGGGAAAAAAAGAAATTTCCATGATAATTTTATTATGTATTTAAAAGGAATAGGATGTTGAACATAATAGAATTGAAGTTTCTTGTTCAATGATCTTTTTATTATTATACTATGTTATAGAAATGCTTTTTTCCCAAATTCTTTAATTCTGTAATAGAAATTAAATAAAAATTATAAAATAAAAGGTTAAGGAAAAGACAGCTGTAACAGATTTATTAAGGAAGATTTGCGAAGACTGATACCTTATACCTCACCCAGAGTTTCCCTACTGACTGTGACCCTCTAACTTTCTTCCTTCTTTCCTCCCCTCCTTCTTTCCCCTCCTCCCTCCCTTCTTCCCCTCTCTTCCCTTCTTCTCCTCTCCTCCCCTCCCTTCTCCTCCTCTCCCTTCCCTTCCTCTCTGCTCTCTTCTTCTTGTCTTTCCTTTCCTTGTCTGTCTTTCTATCTTTGTGGCCCCTTTGTGTTTAATGCCTGTTCTTGTATTTAAGTATGCACCTAAAACTTGTTGGATTGGGTTTGCCCCTACACTAGTTAATTCCAAATTTCTATGCTTTTAAAAACCATTTTTGCATCTCATTATAATGGTTTTCCTTTTGCTTTGTCCAGGATTGTGTGTGTATGTATGTGTGTGGGGTGTCAGACTTCTTTTCTGGGTTTTTCACTTAGCTTATGATGACAAAATCCCTTTAGCAGAACTGTTTCCCTCCTCAGGGACCCTGTCTCTTGACTGGCTATCACCCTTAGCAACTAGACCAGTTCAGGTCACTTCTCAGGCTTACAGACAAGAGACCCACAGGGATTTCCAACACCCATTTTATAGTCCCTGGCTCTTTTGAGACCCTGTAAGAGATGTCTTCCTTGTGCCAAGTCCCAGAGGCTCTGTTGCTGAAAGACTCATGGGGATCTCATTCTTGCAGTCTTTGACCATGGTAAATAGGAAGACCAGCTGAGTTTCTGAAGGCCATTTATATTCCATGTCTGTACTACTGGGTCCCAAGGCACCATGGGCTGAGGAGCTGTCAACTATAAGCTGTGAAAACCCGGATCCTGCTGACAGTAGTGGTTAGCTGTTGTTTCATGCAGCAGAGTCACTGTGATTCCCTCCAGCAGTACCCCTGCCCAGCTTCCAGTATGAAACTTCTAATGATCCGCTGTATGTTTGGAAGCCAAATAACTCTACTTGTAAAGACTGTGTGTGAAGACTGAAGAGATTCTGGGCAACGGGTATAAGAAGTTCTTTTTTTATTAATGAAACAAATGAGCTTTTTAGTGCATGAGCTTTGTGATATTTGAGTCATTCATTTAAATTTTTAAAAAATTTTACTTTCAGGTTTTCATTGAATATTTGAGATAAAGTAATGTAAGTGATTTTCATATTAGTAAGATGTTACTATATTACTGCAATAATCAATACAAACCTTGTAGTCTGATCAACAGGTAGCTAGCTGGCACAGTGGACAGAGAACTGGCCGGAGAGTTAAGAGGAATTGAGTTCAATACACTCTCAGATGCTTCCTGTGTGGCAAATTGCTTAACTGTATTTGCCTCAATTTCCCTCATCTACAAAATGAGCTGGAGAAGGAATGGCAAATCATTCTGCTATCTTTGCCGCATCCCACCCCCACAGGGTCATGAAGTCAAACATGACTAGAAATAGCTGAACAAAAAGTCGGCTGTCAATTAAACTTGTCCTTGAATTATTTCAGTTGTGACTGATTCTTTCTGATCCCATTTGGCAGAGATACTAGAGTGG
Source organism: Sarcophilus harrisii (assembly GCF_902635505.1). Lineage (NCBI taxonomy): Eukaryota > Metazoa > Chordata > Mammalia > Dasyuromorphia > Dasyuridae > Sarcophilus > Sarcophilus harrisii. The sequence continues at coordinate 148,588,670 of NC_045426.1, read as the reverse complement.
TTTGCCATTTCTTTCTCCAGCTCATTTTTCAGATGAGGGAAACTGAGGCAAACAATCACCCTAAGTGACTTGCTCAGGATCACACAGCTAGTAAGTGTCTGAGAGCAGATTTGAACTCAGGAAGAGGAATCTTCCTGGCTTCAGGTCCACACATTCTATCCATTGTGCCACACAGCTGCCCACAAAGAGTCAACTAACAAATACTAGATGAAGGCCTGCTCTAAGTAAGGTACTATGTTAGGCACTCTAGACTGACAATCCCTTCTCCAAAGGAACTTATATAAGTGTCCTTGGGGGGAAAAAAAAAACTAAACTAAAAATAAAGACAGTAAGTACCAGGTGAAGGTTCGGAGACTGAAAGCTAGGAAGTTGCTAGCAGGCAGGGCTCATTTTTACCTGGGAAATCAGGAAGGCTTCATTGAGTAGGAAAGACATGTTAGGTTTAGATTATTTTAGAAATCATAAAGGAGTGCCTTACTTAGTACTGTATTCAAAAACAATAAGAGACTCAGTTTTCTATCATGATAATGATGAATTGCACCAATTCTGGCCATTTTCTTCTACTATTATCTCTTAGAGGAGGCATGGGGCATCAGTGTTTAAAGGTATCTGTCATCAAATGTCTAATGTATAGAACCACCACTGGAAATAATGTCAGGAGATCCCAGCTGTCTTTCTTATTATGCCAGAAGGAATTGTGTTTGACGTTGTATAAGTCACTTCCCCCATTTCCCTGTTTCCTCATATGTTATGTGAGAAGGCTAGCTCAAAATTTCCTTCTAGCTCATAAGATTCTGTAATTCTCATAAATATGTCTACAGATAGGTATCTTTCATTACTCCATAATCATATCCGTAGGAAGCATGACTTAAAAAAATACATATTTATAGATGAGAGAAAGGAATCATTATATGGCTTAATTTGGAATTATATGGGTTATCTTTGATCCTATTTTCAACTCTGCGTTTATAATATAGCTGGGAAACAAATAGTTAAAGAAATATTCTAACTCTTTTGGCCAGCCATCCTCTCCAGTTGGCAGAAGTCTTCATGTGGAGTTGATGGTTGCCTACAGCAACAAAATATTAGGGACAGCAACATGTTCAGAGACTTTTGATTATATGGGTGACTCAGGGTTGGGAATCCTTTTCCAGTTTTACTAGAGCCCACACTAAGTTAGAATAGGCATTTGTCTACGCCTGTCTGTGTTATTCCTATGTTTTGAAAGTGCCTATTATTTTGCCCTCTATTATACAAAGGTCAGAGGAATAAAGAGGCAGAATAAATTTTAAGAGTCGAAAGTGTTCTTACTTATAAAAGTTTGACTTGTGAAAAGTAGAAGGGGTTCAGGAGCATTGAAACTTCTAGAGGTCAGAGACCTTGCATTTCATTCATTCATTCAATCCAATTTCTTCTTTTTAATTTTTGATAAATTGTGCTTTCACACAACAATCACCTTTTAGCAAACAAGTACTCTCTAAAAATATTCTTAACAATTTGATTCTTTACAGAAAGGAAGGACTTTAGACTTTTCTGTTTGATAAATTGCCATTTTTATAAATCATTTTAATGTTTGCAAAGCACTTTACATATATGAATCATTTACTCATCATATATGAGGTTAGTGCTCTTATGATCCCCATTTTACAGATGAAGAAATTGAGGTTGAGTGTCTAAGTGACTTGGCAAGGCTCTCCTAGCTCCCTGAGGCAGTATTCAAATTCAGGTCTTCCCAGCTCTAGGTCTAACCTAGCACTAACCAGCTCTAGGTTAGTGCTACCTTCAATTCCTTCTAACTACATATCATAGATATAAATCAGTAAAACTGAATTATTGAAATCAAATCGCTGAAATTAGAAATCTCCCTGTTATAGAAATGTTGTCTTTTTCATAGTAGTAGAGACCAAAGTGGTACCTTCTCTCTCTAACTTAAATTATCTCCATTATAAAGAGTAACAATTTAGCAAAAATCAGATAGAGTGACTACATCTGATGGTGTTTACAGCCTTCTGTTCCAGTAGTTCCCCACATTTCTGTAATAAAGAGGAAAGTATATTTTGTTATTTGCTGGAACTTTTATTATTCTGAGTTTGACTTTTCCTTTGTTGCCATATTTTTGTTCAAAAGACCCAAATGAACTATTGTAGAATATCTTGGGGAATCATATCTATATTTTCTTCCACTTTTGAATCAATCCTATTTATTGAATTTTGTTCAGTTTTCTTTATCAAAGAACTCCTTAAATCGTAAAGTGATTCTTTTTTTTCCCTCAATCCTCTTTCATGGCATTGATCTTTTTTAGTCAGTTAATGACTTTATTCTTTTCCATGTATCAGGTGGTTTTGTTTTTCTTCAGTCATAGCAAAGGGAAAAACTGGGAAGAAAAATTTCATTATAGTCCTGCTTCTCAAAAGTCTTTGTTTCTGGAAGTTTTACTAAATTTTTTTCTAATTATGTGCTTGGTCAGTGATTTCTAACAAACAGTACTTATTTGCCACATTTATGTCACTTTTTTTTTTGGCTGTTCCTCCATTTGTAAAATCATAAGAAGTTCACAACCAGGTTAAGACCTAATGTTTTACTGAATAGAGAGCTGGTCTTGGAACCACAATACCTGATCCAAAGCCTACCTTGATGCTTATTAGTTAATTATTGCTTACCTTGGAAAAATCCCTTACCTTATTAATACCACTGGACACTCACAAAGATTCTTAACACTTTTTATATCACATATCTCTTTGGCAGTCTGATAAAGCTCATAGATCCCTTCTCAGAAGAATGTAGTTACATGCATAAAATAAATTATATAAAACTACAAAGGAAAATAAATATATTGAAATAGTCATTAAAGAAAAAAAAAGTCCTATATTGAAAATCCTTTCTTTAAGATTGTAACTTATAAGCCAATTGCTAGTTTTTACAGGACTGCTTTTTGATAAATAAGTTTATACATTTTCTCTAATTTTTATTGAATATAACATGACTAGCAACTCAGAATGCTTTGCATAAAGTAGGCCTTTAATAAATATTTATATAATTGGATTGTTTCATTTGGACATTAGGTATTTAAAGGGCATTCTTTGGGTGACTTGAAATATGATTTAAAAGATCAACCTCTGCTCAGTAATGAGGAGTCTCCATTCATGGAGTGGAGGCCCTTGTTCTAAAACTTGGCATTCAGTCCTTTGGTGGTTATCATCTTTGGCTATTGAGTAGGTGATAGAGTAGAATTCTTATAACTTAGTCAACATTTGAAACTCATTTCATTTAGATCTTAATGTCCTTCTGAATTACTGCCTTTTAATTACTTAGAAAAGAACCAGGGGCTAGTGATACTCAATTTTAGCTGACATCCTTTTGTGCTGACTGGTAAGTGCTCTGAAACCAATGAAAGGTTTTATTTTCTTTTAAGACAACAGGAACTTCTCATTCTAGGTATAAACACTGCTATACACTTGACATTTATATTCTTCAGTGGGGGGGGGAGGGAGAATACGTGTTATAAAGCACAAAAGAAAGGGAACAATACTTTGTTTAGTATTTTGCAGGACAGGATGGGATGGAAGATTTGTTTTATTACTGTAACTGGGGACTGGCCAATAGGCACTTAGTCCTTTGCACATGCTCAATTAGCTCTTCCTGGTACTAAAATCATGTTTAGGTTTAGGAAGCTTGATTCTGAGAATGATTAATAGAGAGCTCTGCCCAGTTTCCTTCCCTCATATATATTTTTAAATGTTTCTTAAAGTAATTTCCTCTCCTTTAAATGAGTGCTTTTTTTTTTCTTTATATTTATCCCTACCTCCACATCAGACAAACTCAGTGACAATACCTTAAATGGAAAAAATGCCCTAGAAGCCTAGTTGGAAAAAAAAACAAAAACAAAAAAACAAAAATATTGTCTTTGTAGTCAAAGGATTTGAGTTTGAGTTCTTCTTCTGATATTTACTATTTTTGTAACCAAGACCAAGACACTGAATCTTCCTGAACTTTAGTTTCCTTATCTCTAATGAACTCAATAGCCTCCAAGATTTCTTTTGGCACTAAGTCTTTAATTCTGTCTTATTTCAGATGATCTTCCATTTTATGGCCTTTCCTTGACAATGCTTAAGTTCTTTTGTCTTCCTTTTTAGGATATTTAGTACCCCAATATTACTGTTCTTCCATTTTCTTCTTTTTATTAGGACTTGGAATTTTAGCTCTTTCCTGGAAGAATGTACTCTGTTCTTTTCAATGAGAATCACCTTGTCCTTTTAAATCATAAGGAATATGCAGATTATTTTGGGATGTTTTTCATATCTTCGATAAAGTAGATTATTCAGTATGAGGAATGGTAGACTGCCTGTCATTCTTGTCATCTTTGAAAATAATGACAGAGAAAGGAAGGAAGGAAGGAAGGAAGGAAGGAAGGAAGGAAGGAAAGCAAAAGAAAGAAAGAAGGAAAGATGGGGAAAAAGGAAGAAAAGAAAGAGGAAAAAAAGAAAGAAGGAAAGAAAGAGAAAAAGAAAGAAGGAAAGAAACAAAGAAGAAAAGCTGGGTTTCACTGACCAATATTTGCCAGCAGCATATACCTCTATTTCAGTAAAATTCTGTCCAAAGACTTTGCTTGTCTTGTGACTGGCACAGATCAAACTTAGTGTATTCCATGTCAACCTATTATTGGGCCACCAAGATGTATATTTTCTGCCACCTGAAATTTTGGCTACTAGCATGCCAAGGAATGTGTCTCAGTCATCTTCACAGCAGTATGTAACAGTATGTGTTCTCCAATTGTATACATAGTACATGCTTTCTAATGATTATTTTTTTCAGATTCTTCTCCCCTCCTTTTTTTTTTTTAATTTTGATGTAACCTTTCTCATAATTTAGTTGACCCTTCCACTTTTCTGTTGTCTCAATTTCAGGAAAAGGAAGAAAGACTTGATGTGTTCTTTCTGTTCTGCTTTGGGCCAATTCTGTTATGTCATCCCTAGTTTTGAACTGAGTACTCCATTAATTGCTCATGGTTTTGCTTAACACCACTATCCCATACATTATCACAGCTGTAATAGTAATGAGAAGGGGAAAATGATTTCAAATAAAAGGAAGTGGTTTGTGTTGTGGAAAGAAGTGGGGAAGGAGGCATCAGAAAATACATTTGGGACTGTTTCCCCAATGTTTACGGCAAAGTCTTCAAACCAGTCACTTCTGTCACATCAAACAATTAGTTCTTTCAGTGGAGGGAAAACTTAATGACAAAAAATTGTTGCTTTGCATGATTGGTCCATTGGCCAATGCAGACATGATTTGCATCATTCCCCATTCTCAGAAAAGAAATTCAGAAGTATTAGAGAAGTTTTTGAATTCTTTAAAGATACTTTCATACCACATAAGAAAAACCCAAAACATTGCAATGATACTTTTCAGTGTTACAAATTTTCTTACTTGGAGTGAGTAAAGAGCAGATATGGAGTATAGAGATCAGTTCTATGACATTAGGAAAGAATGCTCTTGATACTCTAGTATCTCCTCTTTTCTCTCAGATTCTATATTTACACATTTCTTTAACTTTCTCTCCCTTTCTTTTCTCTTCTTCCCTATCTTCATGTCTCTCCTTTTCTACCTTCTTCCCTCTTCCTCTCTACTTTTCTCCTTTGTCTCTTCCCTCTCCTCTTCCTTCCATCCCCTTTTCAGTTTCTTCTCTTCTGTTATCAGTTCTTTAACAACAACAATAATAATCACTCATTTATATAGTGTCCGATATTTGCAAAGTAATTTTTTCATAATCATATGAGATTGTAGGCAGTACAAATAGTATTGGCTCCATTTTATAGTTGAGAAAAATGAGGCTTAGAGAAAGAAAGTATCTTGGAATTCAACTATTTAGACATAGTAAAAACTGTGGAATATGGGACGAGGGGAGGGGAAGAAGGGAGAAGCTTCAGCTTCTTTAATCTAACAAATCTAACAGGAAATTGATGTTCAGTTATCTAAGTTGTACTACTAGTTTTCTGACTCCACATTTAGTGAGTGTCCCATGTCTGGGACATTCTTTCTTCTCATAGCCTCATATCTTTCCTGGCTTTTGTAAAGACCAATGTAAATCTCACTTTTGCTAAAGATCTTTTCTGGTTCCCCCAACTGCTAATAGTTCCTCATCTGTGATCATTTTCCAGTTACTCTTTATATGTCTTTTTGGACCTAGATAATTTGAATATGGTCTCCTTTTGAGGGCCGGTAGCAGGTTTTTGTCTTTCTTTGGATCCTCAGCACTTAACCTAGTTCCTTGATAAAAAGTTTGTCTGATAAATAGATTGATTGGCCACAGTCACGAAATTCCTCAGTGTCAGAGACTAGATTGAAACCTAGTTTGTTGATTATAATAAGTCCAATGATTTTTCCAATATATATTTATTTTCCTCCTACCTGTGTGCCTAAGCCCTTTTTCCCATTTTCCAAATCATTCCTCTCCTTTTTTATTATTCCTCCTTTCCCAAGTATCATGATTCTTTTAAATAACAACAGCAAACCATAGCTAGCATTTTTATAGTGCCAACTATGTGCCAGGCACTATGTAATTATTATCTTATTTGATCTTCATGACAGTTCTGGAAGATTGGTGTTATTCTTCTTGTATCTATATTATATGGGGATGTTTATATCCTCTATTGAGGATAAGTTGGGACAAGTGAAACAAAGGTACATTGACTTGTCCAATTTCACACCATTAGTAAATGTCTGAGGCTAGATTTGAACTCAGGTGCTACTCACTATACCTCTAGCTTCACCAGAAACTGTCAGGCCCCAGCTTCTATTCTATTCTCATCCTTCTATGATTGGCTCTCCAGGGGGCAGCTTTTGTTTGCTCATCATCTTCTATTTACTTCCATGGATCAGGGTTGTGTTTATAATTTCTGTCAAATTGAGGGAGTGTCCACCCAACTGAACTTCTGGGTTGTTTACTGTTCAGTCCCATTCAAGAGCTTAGCCAATTGGTTTTAAATAGCTTTCCTTCCTGGAGAATCCCTAATCACATTTCTTCACAGACTCTAGTAACAACAAACTAATTTGCTTCTTTAGGAATTGATATAATTCTAGGCTATAAGCAATGTAGCCTTAGCATTCCCAGATCAGAAAATAAAATTTGTACAAGAGCCCAATTGAATATTTTGATTTTGCATTTTGAACAACACAGTGTTTTCCCTGAAACATTTTTCCAGGCAATCATTGTAGAATGGGGTTAGGATAAAGGGTGGGATAGAAGAGTCATTTCCCCTTTTTAAGGCAAGTATTGTAATTTTTTTTCCCTTCTACACACCATTTTGTCTCTTCCAATGTTAGTATGCACAAAGTATCAAGTTCTCTGAAAGACTATGGCTGATGTTCTTCCTACTTCTTAACCATTAATTCTTAAAGCCCTTGTGTAGCCTTACTTTGACATGGTAATACACAAAGATTTGCACTTTACAGTTTGCCTGAGAGAAGTCAAAAGCAGAGCCTTCCTCATCTGACATTATCTGTCTCTTCCACATCTGAAATCCAGGGAAGAAAAGATCAGTGATCCACACCATGTGGAATGAGTCTAAAAGATTATGACCTTTCTAGGAGAGCTAACAAGACTGAGCACAAAAGTGTTCTCCTATATTTTGCCAAACTTCTCATCTTGTTCACTTGCTCCTCCCTCCCCAAAGCCCTTCCATTGTCACTACTGTAAAGTCTTCCTTCAAGCTATACCTTTAATATAAACCTCCCACATGGCAAAGCATTAAATAGTCTGCTGGCCCACTAAACCTGTTTGATTTTCAAAATGTTCATGTAAATTTAAACTGCCTTAGGCCCCTTGAGTAGCTGTACTTCTGTTGATTATTCTGTGTATGTGATACATGTATATATAAAGTTCCTTAGAGTCTGTGTTTCACTTGAAGAGTATGTAGTAATTGCTTCATATGGTATAATAAAGATGTACAGGTAATAAAAACCTATATTAATGGGTCTGTGGTCCCTCATCAAGATCAAATGCAAAGAGGCAAGGAAGAGACTGATTTTTCCAAATAATTCTGAGGTAGAATTAACTTTTAGACCTAAATTAGAATGAAGATGAATCCAAGGGAGTGGGAAGGAAATGTTTGTGCTGTCTTTTGTCTAGCCTACAAAACCACAGAGACCTACCCGTGGGATAGAGTCATTGCTGACAGGCATACAACCAACTTACACAAGCAGTCAAAGAGAGGCCTTTGGGGTCTGAGAATGATGTGAGATTTCTCCTCCATGTCTCTGACATTCTCCATATATCTGATGACCAAAATCCTTGCTCCAGCTTCCTCCAAAAGCTTCAGAGCTTCCCCAGTGAGTCCTGGGTTCTTATTTGTATCTGGAACCCCACCAAGTTTGCCTTGTGGTATTTTTTAATGGTGTTGTTTGATGCTAGAACCAGCTTCTCCATGGTTGGAAAGTTAAATTGCATACAATAATGAAGAGTACAGCAGTCATTCCTGGAGAAATATCTGCAGGAGAAGAAGGAAGAGATTGTGAATTCAAAACAGCATCCATCCTTATGGAACGATACATATCATGTTTGCTTAAGTCTGAATAATATGGAAAGAACATAATGTTGCTGATCCACATTACAGTTTTCTATTGATTCTGACTTCCTATGTCCAGGCACAGATTTTTCTGCTACATCTTTCTAACTTTTTTTTTCCACCTTATATTTATGGAAATACTCTGCTAGCAGAACAGGGAAAAGAATTCCTTTTTTTTTTTTTTTTTTTTTTTTTTTTTTGGAGGCCCAAGACACTAGTCTTTTAAACTTAGATAAGTCCAGAATTAACTATAGACTGTTGTGGAGAAATAGGTCTGGTATCTCCTATTGAACATCCATACTTCACTTAAGAATCACAGATCCTTGGGTAAATTTTTGATTTGTCTATTTGTGAAGTATCATGATGTCTTTGAGCCATTGTCCGAATGGTGGCGGAAAAATACTGGTTTTTGAAATTGTTTTATATTAATCTAGAATAAGAATGGAGAAAAATTCTAATAAAATTTATCCTTCTTTTCTGCCCCAAAGCATACAGTTATTATTGAGAATATTTAAATAGGAAGTAGGCAAAACACATACCTCTACAATCATCCAAAGTCTTAGTTAAAATGTAAGAATTGTATGGGCAATGGGTAAGTGGCAGGATACTGAGCCTAATTCTATGTGTTACCATAACAACAAAGGGAGTCTTTATGTGTGTTCCACTGACAAAAAAAAAAAATAATTCCATGAAAAACAGATGATATGGAAAATTTGGTTAATGAAGAATTCACATAGTACAATGACATTTATTTCAGCTTCCTCAAATTGGGGATGGGCTTTCCTTGTTAGTAAAGAATAAATCATTGAGTGAAAGATGTGAAGATGGGAATTGTTACTCTGAGTACCAATTCATTTATTGTGTTAAGGAAACAGGAAATAACTCAGTTGTAAATTGCACAAGTAATTGTTGGACTAGACAGACATCTGAAAATTATCACATGTTAAGTAAACCCAATTTTAAAGTAAGAGACCTATACTAGTTAGTTCTCTTTTTTAAAAGTTTATGGAGATAATAGAATTAAAGGATATGGATGAAGAAATTGTTCCTAGACATACAAAGGGGGTTCTCCTCCTCCTTCTCTTCCTCTTCCTTTTCCATCCTCCTCCTCTTCTTCTTCCTTCTCCTCCTTCTTCCAACAGTTTAAAATAGCCTGATTACAGCCATTCCCCTGAAAACTGTTAAAGAGCTTTATAGGAGGGTTCACAGAAGGAAAAAAAAGAGTATTAATGGGAAAGAATGCAGAAACTAAGTTGTAGGTATTATGTTTCCCTTATAAAGATAGCTAAATCAAGATGAAAATTTGATAGATGAAAAAGGAAACTTAAAAATTGATAGACAGAAAATTCTATTAATAATAATAATAATAATAGCATTTATATAGTGCTTTTAAGACTTAGAGAATATATTACGCATATTATCTCATTTGATTCTCATAACAATGTTGAGATGTGGGCACTCTTATTATGCCCCTTTTTTATAGAGGAAGAAACTGGATAGACAAGAGATAAATGCCTTGCCCAAGATCAAATATCTAATAAGTGTCTGCAAACAAATTGGAACTCAAGACTTTCTGATTCCAGGCTAAGTGCTCTCTACTATACCATGAGGCAAAGCCGCTTCTATTATTAAGACTTTTTTTTTTAGTGCCATAATGTTTAGTTCATTTATTTTTATTCTTTGAAGAATCAGCAACTTCATCAATTTGGATGCCCATTGCCACAGATCACAAAAACTGTGATCTTATTCCATGAGATTCTTGACCAAATTATTCCTTTATTATTCCATAAGCAGTCTGCCCAGAGATCCAAAAGAAGATTTTTCATTCTTTTAATTCTTCAGACATAGTAGAAAATAAAACATAGTGGAGAAAATGCCAGAATTGGAATCAGTAAAGCTTGGGTTAAAGTCTCAGCTATAATAACTTCTTTTTAATAACTGATGTTGTTGAAGTTGCAACCCTTCTCCAAATCTCAATTTGTCTCATCTGTAAAATGGAGATAATACTTAAGGTCTATCTCATAGAACTGTTGTGAGGAAAATGATTTTTCAAAGCTTAGGATGCTCTGATGAAGGCCTCATTTCTCAAATGTATAAAGAACTGAGTCAAATTTATTAAAAAAATTAATGAGCTATTCCCCAATTGATACATGATCAAAGGATATGTTCTATGCCCAAAGGGTTTTAAATCATGCATATCCTTTTACCTAATAATACTACTGTATCCCAAAAGATACAAAAGAATACTACTGTATTCCAAAAGATATTAAAAAAAACCCCTACATGTGTAAAAATATTTATAGCAGTATAGCAGCTCTTTTTTTTTCCAGCGTAAATAATTGGAAATTGAGGGAATGCCCATCAATTGGGGAATAGTTAAATAATTATGATATATGATTATGAATACTATTGTTTTATAAGAATTGATGAGCAGGATGCTATCAGAACCTGGAAAGTTCTCCATAAGCTCAAGAAGAGTGAAATGTACTGTATACATAGTGATAACAAAGTTGTAGGATGATCAGTTGTGAATGACTGCTATTCTCAGCAATACAATGATCTAAGACTTATATGATCAACACTGAAGGACTTATGATGAAAAATGCTATTCATACCCATTATGTTTGAATACAGATTAAAGAATTTTTTTAACTTTCTTTTTTTCTCGAGAGTTTTTTTTTTGGGGGGGAGGGGAAGGAAGATCTGTTCTCTTTTGCAACATGACTTATGGAAATTTTTTGCACAACTTCACAAAGACTTTCTCAATGGGGGTGGGATGGGAAGGAATGGATAGAATCTGGGACTCAAGATTTTAAAAACAAATGTAAATAATGGTTTACATGTAATTAAGGGATAATAAAACATATTTAAAATAATTTTTAAAAAAATGCTTTAGAGTACTTCATAAATGCGTGTTAGAAGTAGTCCAGTTGATAGAGTACTAGATCTGTAGCCAGGAAGATCTGAGTTTAATTTTGCCTTCAGGTACTTGACAATTACTAATTGGGTGATCCTGGGTAAATCACTTAATCCCAATTGTCTTGCTAAAATAACTAAGTAAAAACATGTTAGTATTCTTATGACTTAAATCATTTGGCATCTCATTTCACATTGTGATACTGTTTGCTTTATTTATTTATTTTTTGTCTCCAACTCACCATTAATGATATGCTGTTTAGCTCATGCCTTCTTGGCTTACCTTCTGAATTATTCTTCATTTTAGTTCTTCAGAAAACTCCCATGATTTCAGCTGAAAAATGAAGTTCACTTTAGCAAAACATAAGAACTTACTGAAACCAGTAAATTAAATTGATTAAATTGTTGAATCTGAGCAAACTTTAAAATGAATTATTTTGATCAGTTCAATCATATCACCAATTAGTTGAGTGAAAAAATATATGAATAGACTAGTGGTTTAAATGAATCTCTTTATACAGATAGCTTAAAGCAATAAAGGAGATAAAGGAGGGAGATGTGTCTATAATTCTCACTTGAAGAAATACTTTTTTTTCCTTCAGAAGGTTATAAACCTCAGTATTAATATGCACACTATATTTTATTTCCTTGTAATTTCTACAGCACGGAGTCATATTCAATTATACTGTCAACCCAGGATCCTGCTGCTCAGTTCAAAATAGCATCTCAATGTGCAAAACCACCCAAAATTTATCTGAAAATGTAAATCCATAAAATATCTCAATAAGTTGCTTCATATCTATTTATGTAATTTGAACAAGATGGACTGTGGCCGTTTTCATAGTATGATGAAAAGAGCACAGGTCTGGCCTTAGAAGGAACTGGATTTAAATCTCAGTTTTGTAATTTATCAATTTGTGATCTTGACTAAGTCATTTTACTTCTATTCCTCTATCACACGTGGTTAGATTAGATGCTTTCTGAGATCCCTTTCAGTTTTATTTTCCATGTTCTCTTAAAAACATAATCTCTCTGTGTGTATGTCTCTCTGTCTCTTTGTGTACTTCTGCGTCTGTGTCTGTATCTGTCTCTGTCTCTCTGTCTCTTTCTTTTACACGCACACACACACACACACACACACACACACACATCTTTTATTAATCCTTTCCTTCTCATCAAAAAATTGTTTAGTATTAAAGAAATTTATATGCATTTTTAGTGGCTTCTACAATTATAAATGGTTGTTATCCATAGCTTATTCTAATAACATCTAGAACACAGGGGAATTTGTGAACACATGCATGCAAAAGTTTTGTATCTGCTGTAATCACATGTAGAAGAACTGTTTAAAAATCAAAAACTAAATGTTCCTTAGTTGCTTTTACCTTATTTCTCAACATACTTTTTTCCATGTTTTTGAAGGGGGAAGGAAATATTTTTAAATCATATTTCATTTCATATATTGATTTTGCACATTACTTTCCCTTCATTATTTTAAAAAAATATTTTCACTCTAATTAAAACTACCTAAGGATTTGTCTAAAGGTATAATCATATACTCCATGCCTTAGGTTTCATTTAGTGCATAATGGGCAGCTAAGTGGTATAGTGGATAGAATACCAGCCTTAGAGTCAAGAAGACCTAAATTCAAATTTGACTCAGATACTATCTGTGTGACCTTGGACAAGTCATTTAACCCCGTTTGTCTCAGTTTCCTCATATGTAAAATAAGTTGGAGAAGGAAATGACAAACCATTCCAATGTTTTTGCCAAGGATACCCAGAGTGGGGTCATGAAAAGTTGGACATGATTGAAACAACTGGACAACAACAACATGACATGATGATATGCTTCTGAGGTGTCCAAGAGTACTTCCATCTGTGCTTTTTTAATTGAAGTAGTGGGGTACTTCTGGAATGGATTATTAGAGTCTACTCCTTTGTATTAAATATTCATTCCTTCTACTAGAGTTTTATGCCATTTCTTAGTTCTGCTTTTAAAGAAAAATTGTTCGCATTCTTCCACATAACTATTCTTCACACATATAAAAATGATCAAAGAATGATTAAAATGATAAAAATCACTGTCAGCCTTCTGTTATGTATCAGACTTAAGTAAAAATTATATAAAAATAAGGGAAATTGAGGGCAAGGTACTCAGTAAGAACACTGGACCTTAATTGTTCACTTCAATTTAATAAATAGTTATTATTCTGGGAATATAATAAAAATCCCAGTTCTCAAGGCACCTGGGAAAGGAAGACAGGACAATGCACAAATAAGTAAGTTAAAAATTAAAGTCTTTTATAGGAAATATCAAATGAGTTGGTATGAAAGGGAGCTGGGGATTTTAAGAGGTGGAGATTGGAAAAGGACCATTCTAGGAACTCAACAAAATGGAAAGGTGAAGAAAAAGGAAATGAAAGGTTGTTTTGGACAATTGGCAAGAAAGCCAGTCTGCCTAGAATGACAAGCATGTAAAAGCAAATAATGGCAAATAAGTCTGAAAAGATAAATTGAAATTTTTGAAGGGTTTTGAAAATCAACCACAGGAATTTCCATTGTATCTTAGAGGCAGTAAGGAGTCACTGGAGATTTTGATTAAGGATCATGGTCAAATCTGCTTTAGGATGCTATGTGGAGGATAGATTGAATCAGAAAGAAGGCTATTATATTGGTTCAAACAAAACTTAAGAGTTAAGAAAGGAAAGCAAACAGAATTTAGAACTCAAATTTTAAAAATGTTAGAATTTTTTCTTTACTTGTAATTGAGAAAAAAATAAAATTAAAATTAAATGAAACAGGGGTAGCTGGAGGGTATAATGAATACAGCACTGGCCCTGAAATCCAAATCTGGCCTCAGATAATTAACACTTACTAGTGGTGTGATGCTGGACAAGTCATTTAATCCCAATTTCCTCTCAAAAACAATGACAACAAGAAGTAAACAGAACAAGTGTGCATAGTGAAGTCTTTCACTGGTGATGACCAAAAAATATTTCTCATTTGCAGTGTAAGCTCATCATCTTTCTGTCAATAGGATGATAGCAGATTTCAGCACTGTTTTGCTAGATTCATAGTTGTTCATTGCATTTATCCACATTCTTAAGTGATGTAAACTAATTTGTTTTTATTTTGCTGTTATTTTTATTTATTTTCCTAATTCTGTTCATTTGATTCTGTTTCAGTTCATGCGATCTTCTCAAGTTTCTCCAAAATGGTCTCTTTCATCCTTTCTTACAGAACAATTATGTTTTATTACATTCACATATTATAATTTGTTGCTTGGCAGGTAGAATGTAAGTTTCTTGGGACAGGGATAATGCTGTGTCTTCTTTCTCACTTTCTTCCCATTATTAATAGCATTATAGTACTTTAAACCTGTATAATGCCATGTGCCTGGATGGAAACATAACAAATAATTATGTTGAAAAGGCATTTTAGAAATACCTATATATGCAGCCAAATAATAAATGGGAAAAATGGGAGAACAATAGAGTCAAAAGTCAGGATTTTGAAAGGACCCACACTTGAGGGTCACTGAAGAAATTGACTGAAATTAGAAGGTCTGAATTAAAATTCAGATCCCACCCATGATCCTTTATCTTTCCATTCCTCTTTTACTCAATTTCTTCAATCATGGTAAATTGTCCTCAAGAATTCAGATTAGTACTGTGTAGAAGCAAGATTTGCCTTGTTCTTATTCCAAAGAGGGCAAAACTAGGATCAGCAGATGAAAACTGCTTATTTTATGGATAAAGAAACAGGACTGGACAAACCAGCCAACATCCTCAAAGTCACACTGCTGCTAGTTAATGATGGTACTGAGTCCAGAAACTAAGCTTCTTGAAAAAAAATCAACAAGTATTTATTAAGTACTTACTGTGTGCACAGTGCCCAGGCATTCTGCTAAGCACAAGGATTCAAAATGAGGTAGAAGACAAGTCACCTGAAGCCCTTTCCACCAGACTTGGCTGAAAAAGGATTGAGGCAAAAATGATTTCCTGTCTATTTCCAGTGAAGTAATCTATTGAATGAGTCACCTCCGGGTCTTTGTATATTTCTGCTATGCGCACTAATGTTTAAGGAAGCAACCAAAGAAATTTCCTTTTCAGAAGTCATTGAGAAATCCCTGGCAGTTATAGTTGTGTCTGCTGGGTGCTTTATAAAGGAGCCTGGAATCCTGGAAACAAATGAAAGTGAAAGCAGAGGAGGACACTTTATACTCCTTTGACTGCTTTTGCTTTATCCTCTGTAATTCTTTATAATCAGACAATAATATTCACTTTCAACTTTTTTGAATTAAAATACATTTCAATATCAGTAAAATAGGACTTTTTGCTTATAATAAGAAAGGGTGAGTATAGGATGAATAAAAGGAAGCTCCTTTAACTTCTGGGAAGTAAAATAGTTTGTATTTTTTAAGTAGAAAATAGGTTTTATAAGATAATTATAATTAATCTGAAATATATGAATACTTGTGGTTGTCTACAGTCTTCAGGGCATAATTAGAAACTAGTAGGAGGCAGCAATGTACAGTACAGAAAACAATGACTCTTAAATCAAAGGGATTGAATTTAAATCATTTGTTATCTGTCTGACCTTGGAGAAGCTGTCTCAATTTCCTCACTCACAAAAAGGTATCAACTTAAATGATTTCTAAGATGTCTTCCAACTCTGGATCTGTGATAATTAGCAAAAGCATTTTGGGATTTGACTGAAGCCTAAATGTTTAAAAAAGAATTTGGAATGGTTTGGTTTTTTTTCATAAGTCTTTCAGAGCAAGTTTGATCAAGTGTATAAGAAATATTTTTGGTTCTCATGAAGTCATATGCATAGTTATTGATGACTTTGAGATATTCCATAATTGAATGTTTTGCTAAAAAGTTTGAATTCTACTAACTGGAGCTTTGCATTTAACAGTCCTTCTTTCTTTCAAATGAAAACTAATAAATACATTCCAGGAAAGTAATATTCAAAAATAAGGCTTTAGGTATTATTTTTTTAAAATGGTATTTGTATTTTTTCAGGATGAAAGGAATTCAGTTGTGGAATTATGGTCATCAGTTGATCAGATGAGCAATGTATGGTAGACTGGAGGAGGGGGCTAACATGAATTTTCTCTAGCTCTTGAAATAATTTCATATAAGTTTCTATCTGTCCCTTTGCTAGCAAAAGGTGTCTATTCTCTTAAAATTTATGTATATCTAGTTAAGATTGATGGGACCCTTTATAATAAAAATGATGACATCATTTATTATTGAAAAAATGTTCATTTCTCCTAGCCACTGGGAGGTTATATTGCAATGATAAGATCTCCATTACTTTCCATACTCTACAACCATAAAAATAATAATAATAATAATGACCTACTGGGATTAAAAACAAACAAATCTCACAATCACTGGAATACAGAAAGCTTCTTATTGTTTTAGAAAAAATCAGTTTGATAATTGGGGAAAATAATAAAACTGAAAAGCTAAATTCTAAGTTTTCTCACTGACATAGAGTTCTCTCTCTGACCATCAAGGTCTCTCCAGACATTTGAGCTTTATTCACTAATATTATTTTTTTTTATTTCCAAATTCATAGTACATAAACCTATTTATGAGTCTCTCTCATAAACTCCTCAAGGATAAGAACCATATTTGAATTTTACTTTTCTTGACATTCTCAGAACCACTGTGAATAGTATAGACTTAGTAAATACTTGTTGATTGATTGATTAGTTGATAATAATGAATAAAAAGGTAGCCTACCATAATGGAAAATTCAATAGTTTCCCATTTTTATTTGCATAAACTATTTTTGCCGAGTGACTTGGTAGGATATAATTGTATTATTCCAATTAACACAGACATTATGGAAGCAAGCAACTCTTATTCCAGGGAACTAGGTAATTCTGACATATTTTGTCTCATTTCTCAGTATTTGAACAGCATGTATGTTGTGGGGCATGGCATGAGTAAAATTTACAGACCAATAGTGTAAGGCATTAGGCTGGAAGTGAGTGTCCTTAGACCCAGAGTACCATTTAATATGTACCACATGTATACTCTGTGTGTGTGTGTGTGTGTGTGTGTGTATATACGTATCAATCAATCAAAAAAACATTTATTAACAGCTTACTATGTCAGGCACTGTGCTAAGCACTAGAGATGCAAAAAGATGCAAAAGACAGTCCTTGATTTCAAGAAGTTCACAGTCTGATGGGAGAGACAACTGTGTCTCTCCCATGTACAAATGTACAAACAAGCTATACACAGGATAAATAGGAAATAATTACCAGAGGAAAGGTGCTCGAATTAAGGAGTTGGGCTTCCTGTCAAAGAAAGGATTTTAATTGATACTTAAAAGAAGGCAGGAAGAAAGGCTGAAAAGAGATAGTCAGACTGACAGATATCATTCCAGGCATGAGAGACAGCCAGAGAAAATGCCCAGAGCTAAGAGTTGGAATATCTTGTTAATGGAACAGCCAGGGGGTCAATGTCAGTAGTCACAGAGTACATGGTGACAAATAAGGTGTAGAAAGGGGCTAGATTATGAAAGATGTTATATGCCATATAGAATATTTTCTATTTTGATCCCAAAAGTAATAGGGAACCTCTGGAATTTATTGAGCAAGGGGTGACATGTAAGAATTGAGCTTTAGAAAAATCATTTTAGTTAGTAAATGGAGAATGAATTGGAGAGAGAAGAGATTTGAAACTGGCAGACCTATTATTATTATAATCTGGGCATGAGATGAAAAGGAGAAGTATTCAAGGGATGTTACAAAGGTCAAATTGACAAAGCCTTGGCAACATATTGGATATGGGGAGTGAGAGATCATAGGGAGTCAAGGATGATTCCTGGGTTAAGAGCATTAGGGACTGGGAGAATGGTGTTGCCCTCTGTGTACAGGGTAGATAGGAGGTTTTTTTTTTGTTTTTGTTTTGTTTTTTTTTTTTTAATCAAAGCCTGGTTCAGCAATACACTAGGAATAAGCTAAAGGATGACTGAGAAAAAATGATTAACTTTTCACTCATCACTCATAACTGATTTTTTTTTAAATTAAAGAAAAAGTTGAAACAATGAATGCATTGTTCTAGAACAGGAGTAGGGAACTTTCAGCCTGTGGGCTGTATAAGGACAGCAAAATCATTTGCTAAGGCCACCACAGGCATAGATAATGATGAGTTGAAAGCTAGGTACAACAACTTTTTACTGCCTGAGTTCTATAGAGATAATTTTGTATAGCTCATGAATGATGTTATAAATATCCAAATGGCCCTTGGCAGAAAAAAAATTCCCTATCCTATATAATCTGATATTATTCTGGAATCAATACCATACAGTGGAAAAAGTGGTTAATCTGTGTTCAAATTCTGTTTCTGCTACCGTGTGATCCTGGGAGGTTTACTTAATGGCTTTTCAGCTCAGTTTTCTCATCTGTAAAATGAAGGGGTTAGACTAAATTACTTCTATGGCCCTTTCTAGCTTTATGTTCTAATGATACATAAAACTGAGTACTTTTTTTTTTTTGTATTGTAAAGTTTAAGAAAGTGTTGCCAAACCAAATGGTGTAAGTTTTCTTTCAATGAGATGGTTATTCTGCATGCGTGTTTATGTATCTGTGTGTATGTGTGTGCGTGTCCTTGTGAAACAAGCACCAAGCCATCATGAGAAACATATGCACAGGATGGCTTGCATCAGGCATACAATTCTCAAATCAGAGAAGGTATCATTTTTTCATGAACAGGCTTAGAGCAGTAACTGGTCCTGACATTTGGCTTCAATCTTGATATGGGAATTGTAACTAAAGAGATTCCCCAAGGACTTTTACTTCAACATTTCAGAGAATAAGAGATTATTTTGCTTGCTAGAAAACCTCACTGTGCCTTGTAACTAGAAATAATTAAAGACTTTAGCTGTGTTAGCCAAGTATTCCCAACTGAATCCTCTCATTCATGGAAAAAGTCCAGTTGCTGAACATTTTCTCCAGCCACAAATTCATAGATTCTTTGGAGATAGAAAAGGATTCAAAGACTATGTAATCCAACCCATACCTGACTAGGGAATCCTTTCTATCATGTCCCATGAGAAGTGATAATCAAGCCTATTCAATAGTGAACCTTACCTATTGTGAAGGTAAAATGAAATAATATATATAAAGTGCTTTTCAGACATTAAAGTCCTTTGTAATTGTTTACTATTACTACTACTGCTGCTACTACTGCTCCTGCTACTACTACTATTTCTGCTGCTGCCAACTGCTGCTACTATTGCTACTGCTATTGCTACTGCTGCTATTGCTACTACTACTACTGCTATTGTTACTACTACTACTACTACTACTACTACTACCATTACTACTACTACTACCACTACTACCACCACCTCCATTACTACTACAATTGCTACTGCTACTACTGCTACTGCTGTTACTGCTATTACTATTGGCTACTGCTGTAACTACTCAATCTGAGCAAGAGTACAATAGGACTATTTTGTATTTATTACATTGTGTTACATTGTGATTATTTGCATAGGTTTCTTATTCCTCCTTTTAGATCGTAAGCTTTTGGTGGGGTCTATCATTTTCTTTTCCTTCCTATGGGCAAAGTGCTATCTTAAGGGTAACATTAGTTTTTTTGACTGTCTTGTTAGATTGTAGACAATATGTGTTAATAAGTTAAGTAAAATACCCTGATCCTTTTTGAAAGGAATTGTTGTCTAGCCTAAGTCATTCTTAATTGAATTATCTAATCCAGGATTTCCTAAACTTTTACTTTTTTGGTGGTCAGTTGTTTTTTTAGTTATACCCAGCTCTTTATGTCCCCATTTGGGTTTTGTTTTGTTTTATTTTGTTTTTGTTTGTTTGCTTTTGGCAAAGATAGTCTAGTTGTTTAACATTATCTTTTCTAACTCATTTTATTGAAAAGAAAACTGAGGCAAACAGTTAACTGACTTGCTAAGGGTCACACAGCTAGTAAGCATCTGAAGCAGGATTTGAACTCAGGAAGATGAGACTACCTGCCTGGTACTATTTCCATTCTACTACCTAGCTTTATTGTGATTATTCTCTTTATTTGATGTCATTTCATAAGTCGGTTTTTTTTTCTAACTGCTCTCTCCATCCTAACCCTTCCTATAGCAGAAGGAAGTTTTGTTTCAACTCAAGAAATATTTATTGATCATTTTAAGATAAAAGCAGAATAATTTCTTCTTAAGGAGCATCTATTAGATGTTCCTTACTACTAGAAAGGGGCGATTCGAGGTATATACAAATAAATAAACATAGGTACATTTAGGAGGGAGAGAACATTAGCAACTAAAGAGATCGGGGAAGATTTCATTAAAGATAGATTTAACCTAATCTCTGAAGAGATAAAAAGATAAGAAAAGGTAGCAATGAGAAGGGAAGGAGTATTTTCTAGGAATGAGAGAGAGCCTATACCAATGTGAATTTGAGAAAATGTGAGTTTGACTGTTCTACAGTAGTGACTGGACATAATGATAAATGAGGGCTAGAAAAGTAAGTTGGAACCAGAAGCCTTTCAGTGCTAAGGGGAGGAATGTCTATTTTGTTCTTCATGGAAATAGAGAACCACTGAATATATTTGAGCAAGTGAGTGACATGGTAGTACCTATGACTTAGGAAGATTACTTGGTGACTGTATAGAAGATGGATTAAAGTAAAGACTTAATAGAAGCAGGGAGATCAATTAAGAGGCTATGATTATAGTTTGACTGAAAACTGAGAACTTGAAGAAAGATTGGGGTTGCAACCATAAAAGCAAAGTGAGGGATTTTTTTCCTGTCAGAAAGCAAGCAGTTTTAGGATTGTAGTTGGAATTGTCCTCAATGTGTGCTGAGCACCAGAAGGGCATTGTAGATTGAATTACTCACTTTGATCAGAACTTTGAATAATCCCATGTAGTTATTGGGAAAAGTAGCATTGATTTTTTTTTTCCCACTGTTATTATAAAAAAGTCCCTGAGACAAGCCAAGTCAACAAACATTATTAAATTCTTACTATTTGTCAGGGAGCAGTTAGATAGCACAATAGGTAGATTACTGGGCCTGGAGTCAGAAAGACTTATTTTCCTAATTTGAAAGTAGTCTTAGACACTAGTTGGGTGACCCTGGACAATTCACTTAACTTTACTTGCCTCCATTTCCTTATCTATAAATTAGGCTGGAGAGGGAAGGAATTAGTAAACACACTTCAGTATCTCTGTCAAGAAAACCTCAAATGGAGACTGTCTTTAGTGTTCATTTTAGTCCAATTTTACAGTATCAGCAAGTTCCTATGGTTAATTTTATTCCCCAAGATGACACATTCTAAAAAAGTTATATTATTTCTATCAGAACTTAATAGGACTAATTTGCAAGAATTCAGAAGCCTTTTCTTGGTACTCCAGGAGATGTGGAATCATCCCCCAGCAATGCAAAACATAACTCATCTGGATATGTCTGTCCATAATGGACAATTTCAGTGAGGTTTTTTTTTTTTTTAATATAGAGGAATTTATATTATCTAGAACATGAGTGTACGAAGATTTCAATGTCTGTTTTCTGTTAAATAATGTTTTCTCTATGGTTTCTAATCATCATCACTTCATGGGCACTTTGGATACTAAAAGGAAAAGTAATTTCTGTTTCTTTCAGAATTTCAAATTCCTTTTGAATAAGGAAACTATTGTCTTCTCTATCAAAAACAAGACTGCAGTATACAAAAGTTCTTAATATTTAATGATACAGATTGTGATTTCATTAATAAAGTAAACTCTGGGTAAAAAAAAAACCCTACCTTTATTAATACATATCAGCAACTATTTGCCAACTATCAGTCGGAGAGAGTTACCAAGTGCAATGTTACATTAAATAACTTGCATAAAGTCACACAGCCAGTAAGTATCAATGACTGAATTTGAATTCAGGTCTTCCTCATTCCAGGGCTAACTTGTATTAATTGTATAATAATATAATCCCTTGTATTATATAATCTCTTATTTTCTAATTACGAATAATATACTGTTAATAAAAGGCTCTCTATAAACTACACTAAACAGCAAGAAAACTTTTTGAGAATCTACAATTTACATTGATGTAATCAATAAGAGAGATATTGTTATTTATAAGGGCACTAGCAAAAATGACAAAAAGGGGAAATGACAGTTACTGAAGAAAGGAAGGGAAAACAGAAATACTAAACTGTTAGCTGAGTTCTTAAAAATTCCAACCATTCTGGAAAGCAAATGAGAACTATGCCAAAATATCACTAAATTGTGTATTCCCACCAATACAATGGCACATACTCTAGAGAGATCACAGATAGAGGGAGAGAACACCTATATACCCAACTAGTCATAACAGCAGTTTTTGTTGTAGCAAAAAACTGGAAGCAAAAGAGGAATTCATCATTTAGGAAATGTCTAAACAATCATGGTTTACAAATCCAAGGGAATTCTATGATTCACTTGATTCAAGGTTGCACAATCATGGGGGGAAAAAAGATAGTAACAGGCAAACCTGACAAGGCTGACATGAACTGAGGCAGAAGGAAATGAGCAGAACCAGGAAAACAATCTAAAGAATGATTAATATAATGTAAAGATAATTAACTTGGAACTCCTAAGAACTTTGATTAGTGCAATGGCCAATAATGACTAGAAAAGATTACAACATTCTTACCTCTTGATAGAAAGAAGATGGACTGGAGGTTTAAAACAATACATATTTTTCCAGACATGAACAATGTGTGCTTTTTTTTTCTTTGTGAAGTCATTTTTTTTTCAGTTGTATTCAAATCTCTGTGATCACATTTGGACTTTTCTTGCAAAGATATTGGAGTGGTTTGCCATTTCCTTCTCTACTCATCTTATGAATGAGGAAACCAAGGCAAACAAGATTAAGTGACTTTCTCAGTCACACAGCTAGCAAGTATCTGATGCCAGAATTGAACTCTTGAAGATGACTCTTCCTGATTCCAAGCTCAGTGCTCTATCTGCTGCAACACCCAGCTGCCCCGTGTTTTCCATAATTATATTTATTTGCCATTGGAAGATCTTTTATTTGTGAAGGAAAAGATGAGTTGCAATGGTGATATAAAATAAAAAGATTCAGAGAAAAAAGTCTTTAAAAAATATTTCAAAGTACATAGAAGAAAATGGCAAAAAATTCAGAAGGGACACTTTTTTTTGCTATTTTCATGCTATTATAGTAAACATTTCATGTTTTCATAATTTTTTCATGCTATTATAGTTTTCATGCTATTATAGTAAACATTATATAAAATATATAAATTTAATAACCAAAATACATTTAAATATTTACATATTTCATATTTGTATATGAATATGAAATATGTTTTATTGTAAAATATATAAAACAAGTTATACATAATAGGAATTCATATTTTCATATAGAATCCTCAGAGTAAATGTAAATAGCAATCATTTCTGTTTTGGCTAGAAACTCTGAGGGTCTTCCCCTCGCCGATTTATTTATGTATTTAGATTTTATTTTTCTTTTTTGATTAGATGAAAGAATTCATTCTTTGTCTCAATTTCAACCTAGTCATTATCATTAAATGGGCATTGCCTCAGTCAAACTGAGACCTGGGAAAGACCTTAGCTTAAGGCCAAGGTCTCCCTTGCATTCAGGGTCATTGTCAATCATCCTAATCTATATCTGACCACTGAATCCAGGTGGTTGTGGAGGGGAAAATGAGGCAGGTGACCTTGCACAATCCTCCCTCACTTAAATGCAATTCACTTGGATGTCATGGTATCATTTCCCTGATGTCATGGTCCTTTTTGAGAATGAAGGACAAACAAAAACAGTCTCTTTGCACATGAAAATGTTCACATTTGTGATTTTTCAAAGTTCTGAATAAAAATAGAATTTTAAACAAAAACATGAGGTAGAAATCCTGACTTTCAAGGAGCTCACAGTCTCTTTGGGAAAAAAAAAGAATTATAAGAAACAATGAAAGAATATATCAGGCAGCACATAGTCAAGAGTTTCTTTGAATTATAGCATCACTTTGTGAGAATACATAGAAAACCTAGGGATAAAACATTTTGTCGGGAAGGAAAGATAACAGGCATTTAAGTGCCTACTATGTACCAGGCATTATGTTTCCAAATATTATCACATTTGATCTTCACACCAACCTTGCAATGAACCCCAGGCTAAGATGGGAGATGTGAGGAGGTATATTCTCTTAAGACTACAACTTTATTATTATGAAGAATTTGGGTTGTATGTTTTCTTTTGAGTATAGAAATAAAAAATATAGAGAAGTATGACTTCTTCAAGTCAACCTGTGAAAACATCTAATATTTTTTAAAAGCTGTGTGGCTTCAGAAATGATTGTGTTCTACTTCAAATAGTTATGAGCAGAAGAAGGAATAAAGCTTGACTTTAGTGAGGTGGTGAGTCACAGAGAGTATCTATGGTTGGCAGAGAGAATGGTGCTGGACCTTTTGATCTTAGCAACCACAGCCTCTCAAGGATAGAGAGATAGAGTTGGAGAAAAAAGATACATACACACACATATGCATGTGTAATCATGCATATTCTTCAGTCTGAAATTATGAAGATCATGCTGTGGGAAAAGGGTAAGAATAATTTCTGTTATGCTACTAAATGCTTTTGTATTTTATTAGTATACAGTGATTTATATACAGATTATTGCTTTCTGGTGGTTCTGTGACTTTACCACCTAACTTAAATTAAAGTTTCATTTCTTCCTCTGCTTATAAATATTTCAAATGAAGTAAAAAATAATGATTTCTAAAGACACACAGTATTTTTTTTATTAGTAGTGTGTATTTTTATGCCTTGAGAATCTATGTATTTAAAGGATAGTTCTCTATGTTCTTCTGAACATACAAACATGTTTACTTTTCCATTAGAGTTATCTGAGGTTTGATGGAAAGAAATTAAAGAATGACAAAAAAATATCATTAAAAGGTTGGATTTCCTGGACAATTGATGAGGTATACCTAGAAGAGAACAGTTGTATCTTCTGTATCATAGTATTCTTGGGCTGATGATTTTATGATTATCCAGACTATTGATAAAGCCTCCATCTCCTTGCTGATTTTACTCTTTCACCTACTCATTCACTTTTCTTTCATATCTACTTTTATAAAAGGGTCAAATCACTTGGTATTATTATCTTTCAACAGAATTAGCAGGTACTTGAATAAGGGAGGAGTTTGAAACTGTTGACTAAAGTGAGATTCTAGAGTTTTTCATAGATTTTTTTTTTATCCAGTATTATATTACCTCAGATATCAGGAGTTGACTATACCTGAGATACCCTAGACACAGGAAATTCCCCTGACCTCTTTGGAGCAAATATGACTCCAGACATGGCAGTCTATCTACTGGCCACCTATCTAAAGAGATTGAATACACATAAGGATCTTATGTGAAGAAAAAACTCATAGGGAACACATATTCTAGTCCAGATAATAGCTGTTGAGTACCTGAACCCAGAATGGTGGCAGTATGTATGGGGAAGAAGCAATTTAAAAAATGTTTGTTTGTTTTTTTTTAAATAGGACTTGGGCTGATGATTTTATGATTATCCAAACTATTGATAGAGCCTCCATCTTCTTGCAGGACTTGGTAACTTACTGAATTTGAGAGCCCAGGGAAAGGAATATATATATATATATATATATACACACACATACTTTGGTCTACTTTGGTAAATAAGAATGTGGTGGTACCATTTAAAGAAATGGGGAAGGCAAAGACAGATAAATGACACAGGCTCTGGAGTCAGGAAGACCTGAGTTCAAATCTGTCCTTAAGACACTTAATAGTTATTAACTGTGTGACTCTGGGCAAGACAGTTATTTCCAATTCCCTCAAAAAAAAAAAAAAAAAAAAAAAAAAGAAAGGAAAGGAGGGAGGGAGAGAAGGAGGAAGTTGGAAGTTGGAAGAAAGGTTGGTCCAGGGGGGAGATGGTGGTTCATTGTTATGAATGATGAAGAGAAGAGAAAGGGACCTACAATAGAGCCTTGGGAGATATCCTTATTTCATTAATTGGTAAAAGATAAATTAGTGAAAGAGAGACTGAGGAAGAATAATTCGAAAGATATGAGAATGAGGAGAGAGAAGTTTCACAAAGACTCAAGGAAAAAAGAGTCTCCAAAGGAAGTGGATGTTATCAAAAAATCAGAATTTGAAGACTGAGGAAAAAGGAGTGGATTTACTAATTATATGATTATTGATGATCTTTGAGAGAGCAGTTTCAACAAAAGTGATGAGACCAGGTTACAAGTTAATGAGGTGATAAAGAAGTTGAGGCAGAGACTATTGACTATTCTTTCTAAGGTAACAGAAGTAGATCTACAAAAAATAGGATGGGCTAGACAAGGTAATATTTTTTAAGAGGATGTGAAAGTGTTTTGTTTTTTTTTTTAATATCTCTTCCTTTAAGGGAAACTAATTTTGTTTATAAGAAATGGAAATTTAATTAGTAGGTAGGAAGGAAGGGAGGGATGAGGGGAGGGACTGGAAGGAGGGAGAGAAAAGAGAGAGAGGGAGGGAGGAAGGAAAGGAAAGAGAGAAACAGAGAGAGAGAGAGAAATCTAAAAGTCTGTGAAACAAATTTTCAAAAGATATGAGAGGGAATCAATTGGAGTATACAAGTAGAGGGGCCGGCCTTGACAGAAGTCCTATTATCTTCTAAAATGAGAGCAAAGAAAAGAATGAATGATGGATAATCCAATATTTCAGAACAGTTTTGAGGTGTGGTGACAGGGGTAGAACCCACAGAACTCACAAAAGATGTCCTCAATTTTCTGAACAGTGTAGGTTATTTACTAAGAGAAATGGCATACGACTTAAGGATAGATTTAGAGTAGATACTATAGGGGTCATTGAACATTAAAAGAAGAGATTTCTATATAGTAAGGATACACATGACCTTGAACAACATGAATTTTTAGTGTATTCAATCACACAGCCTCATGATTTCTTCCAATTCTAGTCAGTACCTCAGAAAGAGAAATCAGTAAAGCAAATGATGAGAGTTTTCCTCATACACTTCATCTTTTTTTATAAGTATAGAGATGTGGAAGCTAACCTGATCTGTCATTCCTGCTAGAACACTTTTCACCAGAATTCTAAAGAAAGTTAGAACATAATGTTAACTTATAAGAATCAAAGGTATAGTCAATGACAAAACTCCAGATTTAGGGTTGGATTCCTAAGGGATCCAAGAGTTTCTGAAAGGGGTAGACTGAAAGATTGCTGGGAAACTTTGGCAAAGTTCTACTTTGTGACCTGAAATTTGAAGTAACCTTACTATAATTAACACATCACACTATCTTCCCTGTTCTACAAAAAAATTAGAGAGGAGAGACAGTAGATGTATAAAAGTTTTTGACAGCTGCCCAAGAGCTGGGACCACACCTATGTGAATATATTGTGTCACTGACTTCTTTACTGGGTATGAAAGGTTAAAAATTTCCTAGAGAAAACAACCATCACCACCGTTTGCCAAAGGACTCATAAAATGGCCTGATTGCTAGGAACAAAAAAACAAACCAAACCAAAATAAAATGAACTGAATACCAACAGAAATAAATGTGCCTTACATGTAACTGGATGATCACCAGGCATACTCTCTCATAGACCACCAAGAAGAATAAGTTCCAAGGATCCAAACTCTGCCATTGGTTTTGAGTCATTTCTAAGATAAGATCATTCCAGTAAGTCTTGACTATAGAAAGTCATGGGAAATTAAATGAGAAACCAATCTCTTAGGTGTGACTGGATTCCAGGTCATTCTAGGTCTTAGGAAAATTCTCTTGCTAGATCTTTGAATTGCACATGAGTTATGTAACCCATCTCAACCAAAAGCTGAGTCTCTGGGCTCAAAGCTATTAAAACATACCACAAACCAAACCACCTGCGAGAAGCCAATTCAGCAAATGTTCTTCTGTGAAATGCAGTAATAAAATATTGAAACTGAGGGTTAAAACATCTGAAAACCTAACCAGAGCTCACAAACACAGTGCCTTGAGGGAAGAAAAGAAGAAAGTGTTCCATAAGCTTAAGGATGATGATTTCCAGTGATACCAAAGCTAAAGATCACCACCAGTAAATTCAGGGGGGATGAAAGGACCCAGGTCCTATAATGTGTATAAATGAGAGGCTTATGTAAGTTCATATATTAGAGAAAAACTTCAATTACAATTACATACAGAAATTCAGACAATAGAACTAGACAAATAATTTATATTGAAATGCAAAAATGGAGTTTATTTTCTTTTCCCCTACCAAATATTTAGATGGTTGGGTAGGAGGAGGGGAGGGTGGCTTTTAAAGATTGTATTCTGGCATCCAACTATATTGTAAGTAAACTTCAAAGCAATATATCTTTGCAAAGAAAATAAAATCTCTCGCTTGTAGGCAATGGTAGGAGGACAATATTTATGTTATTCTAAGTTGTCATTGAAGTTAAGAACTAATGATAGTTTGTCCTCAGTGCAAAAAGTTCCCTTCTTCCAAATATTCTTTCAGCTATACCTTAGTGTTGTGTTGGCAGAGGAAATAATCAGTGGCCTTAGAAACCACTAAGTACTAAATGGTAGTGGCCAGAAACTATAAGCAAGCATGATGATAGTAATTCATGGGGATATTAAGAAAGAAAATCTAATGCCTCAGGAAGCCATCATCTTAATGGAAACCAGCAAGACTTGAGTACAAATTCAGCTTCAAATATTTACTACTTCTATGATCCTGGACAGGTCACTTAACTATCTCAATAATAAATAAAATAAAATAAAAGGAAATAATAAAATAGCATCTCCTTAGTCCCTTGGGTTATTGTGAGGTAATGAGTTAATTGATATCAATGGGAAAAATGAGATCTTTGTAAAGTATTTTGCAAATGATAAAAGTGCCATATACATGCTAGTTATTGTTATTGTTATTATTTCATTTTCTTCTCATTGTCTTGCTCTCCTCTATTTTTTCTCCTTTTCTCATATCATCTTATGCATTTATTCGCGTCAACACTGATAAGTTCAGATGTCTTAGTTATCCCCACTTTAGTTATTGGCATTTTTGATGCAATCTTCAGTCTCCCCAAAGAATACAGGATACTTCTCAGTATCTAAGAAAGAATGCAAGCAATGGGACTTCTTCTGTTTCCTACCTGTCCTACAACATGTAATTTTCTTGTTTCTTCTGAGTTTCATGCAATATAGATAACTTGGAGTATTGTTTACTTTGTGGTATACATCTAATTCCCAAGGAAGAAAGGAATGGAAAAAGTCAATCCCATGGGATAAGCATAGCGGTAGAAGCTAATACTTGCCTTGACCCATGTAGAACACAATAATAATTGTGTAGCAAATGTAATGAACCATTTTGTCCTGTTCCAGTACAATGATGACCTTTCAGCAGAACAGGCTAGTTGTGCTCTTGCAGGAGCTGGTGCCATCAAGTGTAAGACATGTTTAATGTGTTTCATCCTTTCTCAAAATTTTCATTGGTGGTCTGCCTGAATGCTAACTAAAGATTTATTAATACTTTAGAAATAGAGTTGATACTGTTACAGGTAAAACTGGGATTCTGAGACAAATCTTCCCATGGAGAGGAGGAAGATGATATCATTAACCTTTTGTCACCAGGTGCACACAGGTTGCACATGTTAACCTTAAGATGATTGTAATCTAAAAACCATATTCTGAAGTTATATCAGTCACGAAATATGGTCATGGTTTTAAGGTAAAAAGCACCACACAAATTTTTGAATCTTCACATGAGCATCTAGGCTCTCTCTATTCTTTGCCTCATCTTACCAAGGGTATGAGATAATATTTCCAAGCTTCACATTGTGTTAAGTGCCTTCCCTAGAGCTATAAGTACCAATTCTAGCAAGGACCATAAACCAAACCCAAAGCAAGCAGCACAAAAATTAGGAGTTGAAAGAGGTAGAGACATTGAATCTTGGGGTCTTTTTATATGGGAAGAAACTCCAGGATACTGGGTCTTATGGGGAAAGATCTCTATGGACCTGAGGAGGAAACATGCCATGACAAAGAGAGCTCTTCTAGAGTGTAGCCACTAGAAGGAAGATGCCTACCATCTGTTTTCATCTTATTTTATTTGTTCTTACTAAACAAATTCCAAGTTCCTATTGAAAGAGTCCAAGTGTTATCAGTGCCTTCAAAATTTCAATGCCCTGTGGGTAAAACCCAATTTACTCTGTCCTATTTACAACTTCAGCTTTAACTCTTTGATGTACAACAATTTTCTAACATAGTTTTATTGTTAGGGTGTTTTAAAAAATATTTTACCTTATCATTCTTAAATTTTAAAGAGTACATACAGTAGAAGTAAGTAGTAGGTACAGTAGTAGTAGTAGTAGTAGTAGCAGCAGCAGCAGCAGCGCAGGGATAGTTGTTGTGGTAGACATAGTAATAATAGATGTAGTAGTAGTGGTGGTGGTGGTGATAGTAGTGTAGCTAATGGTAGTAGTAGTAGTTGACAGTAGTAGTAGTAGTAGTGATGGTGGTGGTGTCTGAGATACCACTTTCTGTTAAGAGTCAGTTGAAGTACTTTACAACATACAATGCATATTCACTTCTGAAAAATACTTCTCTCTTGGGTGCAGCTAAGAAGTTTTGTGTGTGTGTGTGTGTGTGTGTGTGTGTGTGTGTGTGTGTGTTTTTTTTTGGTTTTTTTTGTTTTTTTGCCATGATGCAATAACACAAACTAATAGTTTGATTTGAGTTAGAGTACTTTTTCTCATTAGAAATGCTGGTATGGTGAAAAATGTTGGGGAGGATTTTTATCGTCCTTTAAGTGATCAAAATTTACTTTGTTGGGAAATTCAGTAATTTTTATCACAATGCCATGGTCAGAGAAAGACTTGGTATTAATGTATACAGATGGGTATTTCCTACAGTAACAACCAGCCTATTACAATCCAAAGGATTTGGCTAGACATCAACCCAACCAAGTGATACCTCATCCATATTCTCTATTTACTCTGGAAATTTCACAATATCATCCTTAAGCAGATGTGACCTCAGATTGTTTTAGATTGATTTTCTTTTACTGTGAAAGCTCATAGAATATATAAAAGCTTACTGATTGATTGGTTATTAGAAAGAAAGGTATAGGAGAGAAACCAAAGAGAGAGAGAGAGAGAGAGAGAGAGAGAGAGAGAGAGAGAGAGAGAGTGAGAGAGAGTGTCTGTGAGTGAATCTGGCTTTGAATCATTAAGACCAAGGTTCAAGTTTTATTTGTGGCATCACTGACTGTGTTATTTGAGGCAGGCAACTTACTTATACTCTCATGACTCCAGTCAAGATAGGAAGTTGAAAAGCAGGTGTCAGTTTCCATAAGTAAGAGTCTTCCTCCCCTCCCCCCGAACAAAAGTTATATTGATTTTATATATATATATATGTATATATACACATATATATGTAATAAACATAAGAAAACTCTACTCCAAGATTATATATGTGTGTGTATATGTATATGTATATATATATATATATGTATATATATATATATTTCTTGTTGCTAAGAAAACTAACTTTTGCTATAGATGATGAGGCAATGTATCTATTTTATAGTTAGTGTCCTGGAAGTATTTATTCTATGACTTTCAATGTTAATATCTTAATATTAATAATATTAAAAACTTATCAGGAAAACATTGAAGCCTAAATTTATGTTACATGAATCTAGGTCACTCTTTAGGTTTAAAATCTTAATACTGCTTTATCTTCAGTATAAAACCCCCTTTTTTTAGATGTGGGAGAGGAGGTATTGTTAAAAGAACAAATTATCAGTTGTTATAATGTGATTTGATCACAGTAAACAAAGGTCATTAATTTATAGAATTTCTCTTAATGCCCTATCTAGGGCTGTGAGACTTGAGATTTTTTCCCAGGACAGTGAAATTTATAGTATACTTAGAACACTCACAGTCCTTCAGGCAGAATAAAGAAAAAAGCCTTTAGCAGCTGTTTGTTAGAAAGAATGTTAAATGAGAAGCTATCATTAGTAGATTTTCTTTTCTCAGCAGTGATACTTAAGGTTAGTTCTTTGAAACAGCCCTGAGGTGTCTTGAAATTTGGGCTGTTTTCCCTGGTGCAAAAATTGCTGGTTAGTTCTCTGGTTGTTCTCTATGAGCAACTTCAAAATAACACTCAAATGCTGCAATAAAATGAGTACCTTTACTGTCATGTCTACCAAATAGTGCAATGGAGCTAACTTGTATTAGCCGGAAATTTTTCATCATGTACATTTATACTATAGAAATTGGCAAATGCTACAAATTAGCACTTGATTTATTGGGTTTTTCTTTATTTCTAGACTTAAGTGATGGATAAAATGTTAATAATACAGATTAAACTTAAAAGTGTATGCTGTAGTATGGAAAGCTGGTTCATATATCTAACATCATCAGTCAAGCATTCCATGTAAAATCAACTTCTATTATATTCTATAAAAGTTCATAGTGATGACTGATGACCCACTACATTTCCTTAGTTCTCTGGGAAAATCCATTAAATATGATTGTTTTGCTCTGGCCAGTTCTGATAGCATGACGAATAAAGCACTCCTTTATTCAGAGGAAGGAAAAAAGTAGTTGTTTTGTTTCTCCTACTTTCTATGTTCCTCTCCATCTATCCCCATCGTCCCATTTCACCTGTCATGTACTTTGCAGTTCTTCATTATTTCTCTCCTATTATCCCCCTTCAGCCTCCAAAGACCTGTAGTGAGAACTATAAAAAGGCAGTTTAATAAAATGGGAAGAATGCTAGACATGAAATTAGAAAGACCTAGATTTGCGTCTCATCTCTAGAATTTGCTACCATGTGACCACTGACAAGTCAAACTTTCTGAGCCGTGGCTTTCTTTCCTGTAGAAGGAGATGATAATGTTCTATGAGACCCATTTATCTTATCAAGTTTCTGAAAAGCTCATACGAGATTATAAATGAAATGCATACAAATGTTAAATAAATATCAGTTACTTGTATCAACAAGTCTAGTGTTGCAGTCAAAAGAGAATTGATAGCAATGATCACAGTCTTACTGCAGTGACTCACAATGTGAACTACACAACACTACCAGAATAACTATGCCCCCTACATATATAAGTGAATTAACATTGAGTTGCCACGTGAAGTACAGAAGAAAATAGTGGTGGAGTGGAGAGAGTTCTGAATTTAGCGTCAGAAAGACCTGAATTCAAATTTGGATCCCTATATTTACTAACTGTAGGTAATTCTGGGTAAGTCATTTAACTCCCTCAGTTTCTTCATCTATAAAATGGGAATGGCAATAATAGCACCTAATTCCTAGTGTTATTGTAAGAATAAATTAGGTAGAATATGTAAAGCATTGTAAAAACCTTAAAATGCCATATAAATTCTTATCATTCTAGTTATTTTAAATTATTTTAACATCATGGTATTCCTCCCCAGAATGATTAAGAATATGTGTGGGGAATGAAGGCAAATAATGAGAACTTTATATTCAAATAAGTGGGGCCCAAAGAAATTCAGTTTTGACCAGGTTTCCTTAGTATTTTTTGACCATCCAACTTCTAGGCTAAATTCATTTCCTTTTCATTCCACTATGATGGTTTCCCTGAGAATAGAATAAAACTCATTAAAACCAAAAAGAAAGCAACATTCAGTCTTCAACTACATTTAAAATCCTGACAGTGTATTTTAATTTAGTAATGTAGAAAGATTATCCAGGGATTAGATACAAAATTGAAACTCATTTAAGAAAATTGGACTCACAATAGGATTAGTAAACAAAAATGTCCAGACTCTTCTACTCTACAATGTCTCTATCTTCAATTACCATCTAAGAACAGCTTAGTTAAAGATGAAAAAGCTCAATTGACTTGAAGGGGTCTTTGGGTAACGGAGTTAGGGTTACACATCAATTAAGTGTCTGAGTCTAGATTTGAACTCTCTCCACTGTACCACCTAAGAGCCCATTGTATGTGATCCTTCCTTTGTAAATTAAAAACAAACAAACAAACAAACAAAACAATAAGGCAAGAAGATGTAGAGTATTTGGAAGATTTGGAGATTTGGGTGCCTATCCTAGGACTGACATTGACTGGCAGAATAACTTGGGGCAATGGCTGCAGAGGGCAGTATCACCAAGAAAAAAAATCCAACCCATTCAACTGAGACTCAGTTGACTTTGGTTTCTGGCCACTAATTTCACCTGGGGTTCAATTTCTTCATCTCTGAATTGATGAGAAGGTCAGACTAGATCCAAAAGTATGCTGGAAAATGTTTTGCAACAGCTTTCTAGAGGGGAAACTTAAACAGGATAAATTTTTTTAAAAAATTAATCTGCATTGTTAACATTTTCCCATCACTTTCTTAAGGCTAGACAATTAACAA
Organism: Sarcophilus harrisii; assembly: GCF_902635505.1. Lineage (NCBI taxonomy): Eukaryota > Metazoa > Chordata > Mammalia > Dasyuromorphia > Dasyuridae > Sarcophilus > Sarcophilus harrisii. The sequence goes on along the minus strand of NC_045426.1, from coordinate 148,553,777 downwards.
AACAATCATTCAAGTCCTGGTTTATAACATTTGCTTGTTTCTAAGCTATAAATGCTTATACTGAGAATTTAATAGTCAGCTCTTCTAAGTTATCTCTTGATTGAATGATCTAAAATGGTCCCTTTTAACTTGAATTCTATTGAACACTTTACATTAAATTGCCAAGAATATAAATTATTGCTGATTAAGTTGTGGATTGTATATTTCATATAACATGATTTCTTCCATAACAATTATTTGCTTCTGGAATGTAGCGCTTTTTAAGGTAAAAATTAGGAAACAAGACCTTTGTGAACCTTGAGTCTTCAGTTTTCTTAATTGTGATAATAGTTTCCAATTTCTTTAATGAGCTAGTGAAAGAGAATGGAATGTCAAAACAATTGAAAGTAGCTACCATAATGCCCAAGGCTAAGGATCAAAGAAAGCCATTGATATCCAAGCTTTCCCCTTTGTCACAATGAAGTACATCTTATCCTAGAGATGGATTTTATCTTGTTAGATCCTTGAACAGTTTTGTTTGATTTCTCCCTACCTGGCAGACAAAGCAGACAGCCACAAAGTGAACATTCACATTCAAGCTATCCTCCGCCTGCAGTAACCTTGAAAACCTTAAAACCACCTTGAATGGACTATAGATATTTATTTCCTAAATGATTTTACTGCATGGATTTAGATCAGGACTTCTTAATCTTTTTAGCATCATGAACTACTTTTTTTTTTTTTTTTTTTTGACACTGCTAAAATCCCCTTGTCAGAATATTTATTTTCCACATTCTCAATTGAAGGAAATGATAAATTACAGCTAGAGGATAAGGAAAATGAAGATGTATTTTCCTCCATCTAACTTCACGGAACTCATGAAATCTATCTGTACTCACTGGTTACTGATCCCTAGATTAGACTAAGAGAAATTGTTCTCACCCTAAAGAAAGCCCTGCTTGCTTTTTTTGTTTGTTTGTTTGTTTGTTTTTGGTTTAAATCGGCAATTTCCCCACCCCAAACTGATGAAATGAAATGGAACAGCAGAAATATCATCTATTGTTATTGTTTTCTTAAACATCTTTTAGGGTTACTGTTTCTTAAAGCTTCAAGAGCATTTACTAAAAATACCAAATATTAATCTCTTTAGTTAACTGCTTTTTTTTTTCTTCCCCCCCCCCCCCCCCAAGCTCATGAAAAACCAGAAGAAAGGACTTTGTAGCACTCTGGACTTTATCATGGAACTAGTTCTGATTCCTGTGTCCTTCAGACACAAGTTAGACATGTTTGGAAGATTGGGGCTTATGCAGTGCACTGGAGGATTAACTATAGATCAATTCTTAGCAGAAACTAATGGGATAATCAGAAACTGTTCATTGATCTCCCAGGGAGTTCCTTTAGCCTTGACTGGGAGAGAGACATATATACATGCAGGTATTTAGAAGTGAAGGTTCTGTGGAAGTTACTTATTTTCTACCTGGCTCTCTTCTCTCTCTCAGGGGTCTCCTTTTCCCCAATACCATCATTTCCAGTGTCCCTTTACTATCTGAAAGAGTTTTGTAGCATTGACTTTATCTCTGTCAAGCTATACTCTTGACTATAAAGGGGGTGGTTTACTTGATACTGTGCTTTAAGATAGGGTGGTAGGAGGAGAAGAAGGACTGACTCCCTTTTGCTTCAGGATTCCATTCCACAGATTACTGAAAACTCAAGCCCTAAATAAGAGTAGCCTCTGAGGGCTGGTTTCTGATGTCGCACTAAGCATGATAAGAATGCCATTGACGTCAGCATAGCCATCATCAGGCAGAATGGCACCCCTGCTCTTGAAACCACACCAAGCAATTGCAGAGCTTTTGAAAATTAAAAGCTGGTGCTGGGGGGGGGGGGGGGGGGGGGAGGGAAGAAAAGAACAGAGGGAAGCAGTGGCTCCAGCTGAACTCTACATTTTCTGTGCATTTCCTGTATTTTAAAACTCTCTCTCTCTCTTTGTGTGTGTGTGTCTCTCTCTTTCCTTCATCGTTCTCTTTTTCTCTCTCCTTCTCTCCTTCCCCTCTCCTTTTTTCTGTCTCTCCCTGCTTCCCATCTCTCTCCCCATCTTTCCTCCTCCTTTCTTCTCTTTCTCTCCTTTCTTCTCCCTCCTATTCCCTTCTACCCCCAACTGTGCTTGGGGAAAAAACTTAAAAGCTCACACTCACTTCAAAGGAAAAAGATAATTTAATTTTGTCAAAATATCTGAATTCAGGGAAAATGAACCATACCACCCAGATATTGGACAGAGGCCCTGAGCCACAGGAGAAAATATAAGCCACTGAGAATGAAATTTCTGAGCTAAAAAAGATACATTTTAGCTGTATATGTGTGGAGGAATAGATTGTAATCAGAGATATTAAATATGCCAGAAGACCTGCTTGTAAGGGAATCTTCCCCCCCCCCCCAAAAAAAAAGATCATATTCATTCACTGTGCCTTCAGAACAGTTGTTTTAATTGTAAATTAAAATAATAAAATTATTGCTTTTGAGAAGAGAACAGTCTTTGGTCTAGTTTCACAAATAGAGCCAGATCCAAGAACAACAGCAGTCAGTTATAAGCCAAAAGAGCTACCTGGATTGGAAAATTTTATTGAGGTTAGAGAGAGTTCGAAAATATTTTTGTAGTGTCAATTGTTCTCTTTTCCGCTAGTCCTCCCCCTTTCTCCAGTCCCAGTTGCTTCCTTCTTTGCAAGCATCAGTCACTTCAAGATCCTTGTAAGAGTAAAATAGTATTGGTTTGGGTTCTTGGTAATACCTTCAGTATAATTGTGCTTTACTTTAGAAAAGGTACTGGCAAGATCCCAACTCTATATAATCATTAAGTAAATTTGTCTTGCACATCTGTAGACTTGCTCAGAAAAGTTCTAGACAGAGCCAGTTCTAAGATGTGGAAATCTGAGCAAGAGCATTTTCTCTCAGATTCACAGTTATGTCTTATAAGATGATCAGGCATGGATTATGTACAAGAAAACAAAATTTGGACAGGAAACATAGATTCAGTAAATTGCCTTTTGTAAAGTCTTTGGTTATAGTGACTGGTGTTACAGTGACTGGTATCCAAGAAGGTAGATAAGATAAAGGAGGTTATAATAATAGATAACATTTTAATATCCCTGAAAAATTTGTCCATTGCTTTCCTCACAACCACCCCATACAATATTCCTTATCCCCTCTTTACAAATGAAGAAAGGAGGGTTCAGGACAGAGCCTTGCCTTAACCATAACTACCAAGTGGAAGGGATACTTGAAACCAAAGTTTTTTCCACTTTTTTTTTTTTAAAGGAAAGCTAAACAAATGTACCATCATATGTACAAATTCTTTTGATAAGATTCTTCTGCAGGATGTTAATCAACAGAGAGTCAAGTGTGATTTTTGATAGGTTTCTAAGATCTCGTGTGAAGAAGTGAATAAAAGAGACAATGTACAACTATTGTTTATATTTAATCCAATATTCGGTATAGAAAAAGAGGAGGAAAAAAACATTATCAACATAGGGTTTTTATTGTACATTGAAATGGGACATGGGAAACTTGTAAAGCTCAGTCACACGAGCCTATATTTTTTTTCAATTTTCTCTGAACCTCTAATACAGAATCTTTATTAACATCAAACTGCTCAGACTGCCTCTAAAATTCATTCTTGCCAGACATCATCATGTTGCTGATGATTTTCATTTCATTTGCTACTCTCCCATTAATAAGTCTCATCTATCCAGCTGTCTCGTCTAATCCCAAGAATCTTTTTGATCCAGTTGTGTCCATCTACTCCTAGATATGCTGTTTCCAGAGCCACATGTGGAATCTTATGCAAATAGGGTTCCAGAGACCATTACATGGCATTTAAAATGTAAGGCCCTGGGGGGGTGGGGAGGGGGTGGGATGAACATCCAATTAGACCAGTATACTTCTCAATAGAGAACTGCTCCCAGATGACTCCATTTATGCTAGCCCTGCAATGGTTCCAAATTCTTCCCACCTACAAATTCCTTCTTTTTAGTGATTTTTTTCTTTTGCATGACAAGAAAATGCCTCAGTCACAGGGCCTTTTTCATTTGATTAAGCATTGCCTAATGAATGCTTACCTCTTTCTGGCATCAAAACAGAAAGCCACATGTTGGGTCACAGTGGTCCTGGCTATTTTCTAAAAATGTCGGATTGGAGGGAGCTAGGTATAATAGTATATTTGTGCCAGGAAGTGCTAGGATATTTGATGAGTGATGCAAATTAATAAGAAGGGAAGGGGATCAACTGGCAAACTGTAGAACCTATGAGTAAAGGAACAATTTAGAATGCAGAGAAACAAATTTTTCTCAAATTACTTTTTTCAAGAGAAGAATTATCATGGATTTGGGGATTCAGGATGTCTTTAATCTTTCTTTTCCCCATCATAACATGACCTAATTTAGTAAGGCATCAACATGAATAAAAGGTAGAATTAGATGATGTGTGCTCATCTAACCAGGTATAAGTAGATATGGAAGCAAAACAACCACCATGTCCAAACTGTAGCTTCTGTACTTGATCCAAAGATGAGAAATATTGGGGAGGAGTTCTGAGTTTGGGTTAAAAACATTCAAAATATAGTATTTCCCTCTCTAACTGGAATTACCACTAGGACATATGGCATTGTTTAGTTCTTAGTACATAATAGTAACTGATATTTAGAATCAGCTAGGTGGTGTAGTAGATATGCTTAACTTGGAGTTAGGAAACCAAAAAAAGTTTGGAAATTATGGATACTGAGTACTGTAGAGTTTTAATTCTGGACAAGATAAAGCAAAAAACTCATTGGATCCTAAGCTAGCTCCAGAGGTGAGTCCAAGTTTTTGGATAAGTTGGATGAAGGTTTGAGGAAGGAACTAGGGGAGATGGCTAGAGTTTCCAACCCCAGAGTGTTAGACTAACTTACATAAAAGAGATGGCTTTTGAGTTGGACTTTAAAGGATGGTTAGGTTTTAGGAAAAGAGGTTATGAAGAATAGTGTCATGTTGTAGAACATTGAATGCAAAAATTAAGAAAAAGTAGTAAATGTATTTAAAGAGTGAAATGGCAAGAATGGAGGATTTGAGTATCAGTGATTTCAGTAGAAATGAAATGGAGAAATAGAAAACACTGAAATGAATGATGATGAAAGTGCTTTATAAGTCATGAACTAAGATGATGATAATTATGTTAGACAATTCATGAATAAAATACATGGCATTGGATGCTGGAAAATAAATCTAGAATTTAGAGAAATGGGGAAAGAAAAATGAGAATTTGTAAACAGCAGCATAATGGGAGATAAAGGAAGATGAAAAGTGTTGAAAGTGGTTTACTCTCTTGAATTGAGTTGGAATGGAGAGCAGATGTTAAAGAAAGATATGTAGATAAAAGACTGAACAAAGGAGATTGGATATGGATTTGGATACAGATTTAACATTCATCAACCCTCGGAGCACATAGAATTTGACTAAAAAGAGGCTTTACAGAAAGGATCATAGTAAAAACAAAATACAAAGCATATAGGACTAAAAAGTTTCTTACTGGTCATCTTATCCAGAATTCAATGTTATCAATAAGGAAAATGTGATGTGCACAAAAAAATCCAGGCAATAAGAGGAAAGTGTTTGCACAAATTTTTCACCCTCTAAACACAAAATTATTGTGTTGTTTTGCTTTGTTTTGTTTTGTTTTTTAAATCACACCACTCCACCTTCCAAGAAGGAAGGCAAAGATGATATTCTGGATACCCTTCATTAATCTTGGAGGTACAGGGGTTGGTCCAGATTGATTTCATTGGTCAAGGGAGCTCCTTTTAGATATCTTGAACTGGATATGTCATAGATATAAATTCAACTCAAAACAAAACTCATTATGTTTTCCCTCAAACCTTCTTATTTACCAATTTTCCTGTACTAGGTACAGGTATTCATCCTTCCAGTTTTCTAGGCTCAAAACCTAGTTATGATCCTTGACTCTTTACTCATATATAATATCCATTCCACTGTCAACTCTTGTCATTTTAAATGTTAACTATATCTCATATATATAATCCTTTTTCTCTATTTACACAGCTATCAATCGTAGTTCAGGCCCTTGTCACTGCTCTTTTAGACTAATGGCAGAACCTTTTCATTGGCCTCCTTGCCTTAAATCTCTTCCTATTCTATTTCATCCTACACAAATCTGATCGTGTTCTTCTAATCCTTGTTGCTCAGTAAACTTCTATATTTTCCTGTTACAGAGCCTTGTGTTTTGTGTTTAGTGTTCTTCGTAATCTATCCCCTACTCTCTTCCCAGTTTTCTTACACTTAACTCTGATTCAGCTCTATGGCCCTCTTTCTACTCCTTACATATAATAGTCCACCTTCTATTTCTGGACCTTAGCACCAACTTTCCTCATGTTTGAAATACTCTCCTTCTTCACCTGTTTTTTTTTTTTTTTTTTTTTTTTTTTTTTTTTTTTAGCTTACTTGACTTCCTTTAAGACTTAGCTCAAATCCCACTGCTCTAGCTCTATCGGAGGCCTTTCATGCTTTTCCTCTTTTCTCTACAACTAATTATTGTCATGTTTTCTCCTTCATTGCAATGTGAGGGATCCTTTAAGGGCATGGACCATATTTTAGTTTTTCTTTGTATACCTAGCACTTAGCATAGGGTCTGGCCAATATTAAATCTTTGGTTTGTTGATTGAAAAACTGACTTCCAATGCCACCTTCTTCTACACTTGCAGCTAGACAAGTCAGTCATAACTTAAGAGTTTTAGACAGTTGCCTGGGCCACTCCCAATAAATATTGATTGGTTTATTATTTGATTATTGGGTGAACTGTCAGATCATAAAGAAAATAATGCCTCAGATACTGAACAGAAGCAAGGTAAGCAATATAAAAAAATTGTTAAAGATTATTTGCCTATGGGTTACCAGGTAAGACCTGACAGAACAGGTGATTTATTTACTCAGCTGTAGAGAACCAAGTATTATCAACCCTGAACAATGAGATACTGAATCAGGATTTTAATAGAGCACCTTGTACTTAGTAACTGATCTGCAGATTTACTGAATTCCATTTACTTCAATGGAAAAATGAAAGGAGGAAATTAGAGGATGAAGAACGGAAAAAGGGAATAAGAATTTATTTATATAGTGCCTACTATGTGTTAGGCACTGTATTTAACACTTAACAAATATCCTTCCATGAAGTGAAATGCTCTCAAATAAGAATAGAAATCTAAGGCACTAGAATTATAGGGGGATTTTTTTTTATTTTATTAGATTCAGTTAAGTTTTTTTTTTTTTAATTAGTAGAATTATCAAGACCAAAGAATTATAGACAATTCCATTTAAAAGTATTTGTGTGTGTGTGTGTCCAATTTTAAGTGAATTATGTATTTATTAAACACCTACATTAGAAACAAGTATGGGTATCAGGTATTTTGTTGTATGTCAGACACAAAATAAAGTTAATTTGTGCTTTTTGCTCATAAGGAACTTAAATTCTTCTATGGTGTTTTGTCTGTTTATTTGTTTAATGACCTAGTGTAGCGAAAAGAGCTTATACAGAAATTGAGTTCTGAGTTTATCACTTGCTTGCTACTGGTGAGCTTAGTCGACTCACTTAGTTTTATTAAGACTAAATGTAAATTTCGAAAATTTGTAAAATTTGTAAATTTGTAAAAATGAAAATTACTCCTATATCTTTATAGAGTTGCTGAGAAGATCAAATGTGATCATGTTTATGAAGTGATTTTTTTGAAATACAAAATCATTTTGAAATGACTTTATGAAAGTCACCTTTTATTTGTTTAGTGAATAGAGTGTTGGGTTGGAGGCAAGAAGACATGAATTCAAATCTTCTCTGCCACTAGCTATGAAGTCACTTGATCTTTGCCTGCCTCAGTTTCCTCGAATGTAAAATGCAGTAAAAGGGTTATTGTGAGAATCAAATAAGACATTTGCAAAGTACTTTTGCAAACCTTAAAGTATTATATAACGATAGCTATTCTTATAGCTGATTAATGTTTTCATGTGTGTGTATATGGAGTATGTGTATGGAGTGTTGTTAAACAGTTTCTTTTTTGTAATAGGTAGCAAATAGGATTTTCATTTTTACTTTTCTTCTACTCTCCCTACTACTTCATTTATCACTTTCAAATTTTGTTCCCTGAAAATAAATTAAATGTACTGGAATAAAGTATATTTCAAAGTATTTCAGCTTCTTGAGAAGTGATGTAATATTTTGGAATAAAGTATTATTTGCTCATACTACATCTATAAGCGTAGCACACTTTCTCTTCTGCTATATTACCTTAAATGTACCAGTCACTGGACTAATTTTGTTCTTTGGAAAATACTATTCATGGGCCAAAATTTACCATATCTTAAGCAGTATTCCCTTTGGTCTGTATTGTGACTATTATGACAATTATACCATTCATAAAGCAGGATTGAACAGGAATTCAATATGTGCTGAGTAGACTCTTCAGAAAATTAAGTTAAAAGGCTATATATTAGTAACAATGGAATTCACTTTCCTTTCTAGTTTTGATACATGAAAATTAGGCTTAAATGTTTCAGACAGATTCTAAAATTAATGTTTATTGCAATGTTAAATGTCATTTGCCATAGAGTTTAGCCCATCTAGACAAAAATTCACTTTTATGAATATGGTGAAATCTAGATACTCTTTGAATGTATAGTTTAAGGGATGAGGTCATGAAACTCAGTAAAGAATCTCAAGGTTTAATAATAATACCTTGACTTTACATAGCTTATTATAGCTAGCAAAGTGGTTTCATGTGCGTCACATACGATTCTAAGAGATAGATAAGGCAGGTGTGATTATCCCCATTTTACAGAAAAACAAACAAACAAACAAAAAAACAAAACTGAGACTCAGCTATGTGGCGAAATGTTAAGAGCTCTAGACTTGAAGTTATAAGACATGTGTTCAATTCCTGGTCCTAGTAGTTGAGAGCAATGTGACTTTAGATAAATACTCTCAGGTTCTAGGTTCCTTGTCTGTAAAAAGGAAGAAGTTACATTTTATCTGCTAAAGTCTTTCACAGAACTAATATTTTAAGATTTTGTAGCAGAGAACCCAGGACTCTGCTGACTCTTAGCCCAGTATTCTTCTTATGCTATGAAAACAAATAATATGGGTACATACAGAAATAAATAAAAAAAAATATGTACATAGAAGACAATTTTAGCATCTAGTTGGATCAAGAGAAGCCTGTATAGGAGGTAGATGGTGTTGAACTGATGAGTATTGATTCTAAGATGTGGAGGTGAGGAAGAAATCCATTATAGGCCTTTTTATAGAGGAGATGGAGACTTATCTGAGCCCTACTTATCCTTAATGTCAAATCTAATCTCTTCCAACCATCTACTGAGCATGGATTCTTTTATTTTAAAATTTTACTTATTCTATTTTTAATTTAGGGAGTAAAACAAGCATTTCCATAATATAGGATAATTAAAAAGTTAATTGCACATGAAACTGCAAATCTATTATGTGTAACTTGCTATTCTTTTTAAATATAAAATAAAGTTATAGTATAAATTCCTCCTCCCTTCCCAAGATGGCTACAATTAGACACAAATGTATATATGTATATATGTATGTATCTTTGTAAAATTATTCTATACATATTTCTATTTACCCTATTTAACTTTTCTTTTTCTGAACGATAGCATCTTCTTTCATATGTCCTTCTAGTTAATTTGGTTAATTATAATAGTCAAAATAACTTAGTAGCTCAATGTTGTTCTTAAAATAATATTGCTGGTACTATATACAATGTTTTCTTGGTTATATAGTATAACATGGATTCCTAATCTGTGTGTGTATTCATGTATTTGTGAGCATGTGTATGTGTGTGTATGTGAATGTCATATTAACAGTCTCATAAAGCTTATGGGCTCCTTTTTGGAATAATGCTTTAAAGTACACAAAATAAAATATATTGGGTTATAAAGAGACCAATATATTGAAATAGAGATGTAATTTTTTCCCATTCAAGTTCACTGACCTTTTGGAATTTATCCTGGGGGTTCTTAGATCCTAGATTAAGAACCCTTCTTCTAAAAAATAAAAGCTCCATGAGGACAAAGACAATTTCATTTTTTTTTTGTATCCCCAATGTCTAGCTCAGCACCTGATTAAGAACTCAATAAATTAGGTGTTCAATAAATAAATACTTGTTGATGGATTAATTTATTAGCTATTAGTTTATAAAGAATAGTGAGTTTCTGGTGTATAGCTCTAATCATGTCTTTCCAGGTATTCAATGGATGCTAAATTTTTGCTTATTCTGTACATATTATTACAGTTTCTACAGTGTTATTGTGTAATCTGGACTTAATCCTGAATTATGATAGATTTCTCTGTTTTTATACATGAGCAAACAAATTCAACTATTAGTTCCGCTTTCTTGAGTTCATATGGATGTCACCATTGGACTGATTTTTTATTCCTTTTCTATATATTAACCATTTCATAATTTCTTTTCAGAGATGAATTACTTTCAATTATGTTCATATCCAGTCATATATTATACACTTGTTTTGAGCTTTAATAGTTTCTTTGTGAAATTTCTTTTTGTCAGTTTTTAATTTCCTTTTTGGTGAGGAAATGTTAATCTTTCTATAGTTACTATAGATTGATGAACATGTAGTTCATCTTTAACATTGTAGGATTTTTTTATCTGAACACCTAAAAATCGGTTGTCTATTTTACTATGCTAAAAGTATATGTTAATATTCATATTGCATAGGTTTTTAATGACTTCAAATGTGTTCTTCACATTCACCTTGATTTCAGGATGCTATCAGTTTATTTTTATTCTTTTTTTTAAAAAATATACATAATTTCAACTTTTTCCTTGATAGCTTTATGCTGAATGTTCTTTGCTATAGAAATCAAGTATTGCCTTTATTCAATTTGACCTCAGGATTCAAGCTTTAAGTCTTCAATCTCTCTCCTTACTTGGTAGACATTAAAAATTTCATTTTTTATCAACTCCAAAAGGCATTATTGCATCATGGAAAAAAGTTTCTATGAGATAAAGTAGCTATTTAACATACTTTCCATATGGGTTATATAACTTTATGTATCATATATATTAAATGTTTGATACAATATTTTGGTAACATTAAGTAAAACTCCCTTTATATGATTTAAAAGCCATATTCAGTTCTGTTTAACAGAAATGATGATGGATTTAATGTTAGGCAGAATCTTATCAGATTTAAACTGTGTTCCTGGAAAAAACAACATTTTGTATGACTTGTCTAATGCTATTGTGTGGGTAGTATGTTTTCAATAGAGAACAAATTTCTATTTGAAATAAAATGTTAGCATTCTCACTGTACTTGGATTTTAATATACATGTATGCATTGATGTGTATATATAATATTCAGTACATGTTTAAGTGATGGCTGTAGAACTATTGTTTTTGTAATAATAAAGAAATGTCATGGAAAAGTTGTAGTGTTTTGAGTTGGATTATTTAGTAATCAGTGAATCAATAATGAATTGCTTTTTGCATCCCTGGAATTTTATTTGCTCCTTGGCCTTGTGTGTATGTGTGTGTGTGTATGTGTGTGTGTGCATGTGTGTGTGTGTGTTTATAGAATTTTTTTTAATGTTATAAGTTCATTGTTTTCTATAAAGTATATAAATATGTAATTCAGTTTTGTTGAGAGAGTCACAGGTATTCTAATCTTTTGATAATAAATGTTTTGGGATTTTTTTTTAGGAAAAAAATAAGATTAGGTTTCAATCACAAAAGAAACTAGAGAATTGCATTGTTAATCATTTATACACTTGCTATAGAATATTCGAGCCAATAATCATGGAAATTGTCCAAATCTGTAACTTTCCAGTTTTTCAGAAAAATGGGGAGGGGGGGAAAAAGGAAGACTCAGTCTGTCTAAATGGACAACTAGAACATTTCTGTATCCTCCTTTAAGGGTTCTCTCTCCTCTAATTCATTTGCTTCTCAAGATTCTCCAACATAATTTTTGATTGCTGTTAAGTTGCTCATTATGTACTTTAAATTACTTTAACTTCTTACATTACCTTAACCTTTGGGGTTCTGCTTTCAATTATTATTATAAGATTAAAAATCTCAGATAGTCTTTTGTTTTCTTAATAGCACAGATATATATTAAAAACATATATGTCTTCAGTCTCTTTCATGGATTCATGGTTTTTTTTTTTGTGTGTGTGTATGTATGTGTGTGTGTGTGTGTGTGTGTGTGTGTGTGCGCGCGCGCTTTGTTGGTCATCATCATCCACACTAAAGCATTTTAGCAGGTAGGTGCTGTTCTGATTTGTTCCAATTTATCTTGCATTCTCGTGCTATGAGAATCTAAAGTTACTACTTCTATTGTCTTCCTAATTAAGATATTCATCATGACAGATCTGAATAGGGTTATTTTCTAACTCTGTGACACTCCATCTATTTCTTAAATTTATAGGAGAGATTTTAAGATACAGATAGAATTGCTATTGCAATTAGTGGTTACTCCAAAGTCCATTGACCAGCATTTCAAAGATCCTTCCATCCCTGAGCCAGATAAAGTATTCAGCATATATCACTCTGACTGCAAGAACCTTAATTTACTTTTTATACACACACACACACACACACACACACACACACACACATCCCTTTCAACTTTGCCACTTCAATAATTTGATGATAGAAGGGCAAGAAAGTGATACAATAGACAATCTTCCTGAGTTCAAATCTGGTCTGATACTTCTAGCTGTGTGACAACCCTCAATGGCCTCAGTTCCTTCAACTGTAACATGAGCTGGAGAAGAAAGTAGCAAAACACTACCAATATCTGTGCCAGAGAAAAAACCCAAATGGGGTCACGAAGAGTCAGGCATGACTGAAATGACTGAAATGTGATGGAATTTGAGGGGGTGTTGTTGTAATAGGCAATGTGATACAATGGAAAGAATCCAGGAGGTCCTGGGTTTTTTTTCCTGGCACTATACTTGATACCTGAGTAATCCTGGGCAAATCACTTAAGTTTCCTATACCTTGTTTACCTTGGTTTCTTCATGTCTTAATTGAGAGATTAGACTAGATCTGAGATCCCTTCCTGAGCTAAATCTATGATCTAAGGGTAAATTATCATTATTAACAGAAAATTACAAAATAGGTCCAACACGTAGAGTTCAGCAAAATGTTTTTCATTTTTCTTTGAAGTTTTTCACAACTTGCTGGAAATTTGTCAATAGGTTCTTTATCATAGGATGAGGCCATCTGATGTGGTCATCCCTGATGTTTCATTTTCCTTTTCCTCTCATGTTTTGTATTTCCCTTCCCTTATCTCAGTTTTTCCTGCTGACTGAGCTGGCTTGTAGTTATTCCTCTCTCCTTCATCTTGTACGTGAATACAGTTACCATCCAAATATTTGTAGCTGGTATCACTTTTCACCAGAATTCCTGCTGTCATGTAGTACGTGCAGGGTATCTTCCTTCTTACTCTCTTAAATTATTTTCAAGTGGTGTCTCATAAACACATCTCTTTGTGCCTTGACAATGGGGTAGTCGTGGCTTCTCTTTATTACAATTAAGCTGATATTTATGGAACTCTGATTGAGAAAAGAAGGGGAAAGCAAGAAATCATATGTTCATAGATGCTGTAAACAGGTTTGTGCACGCTCTTTGTAGTTAGCCTTTTCTAAACCTGTTGGTGCAGGTTTTCACAGAGTTCAGCAAATCAAGGATAGCCGAGTTAAAAACCAAAATAATTGGTTTTAAGTCTTACTGTGTAGAGTAATTGCATACAACATCTCCATTAAAAAAATAGCCACAGAGTGACTTAATATAATGAAATGGTGGAAATTCTGAAAATGATGTCTTCTTTCCTAACTGACTTAGATTTCTCTAGGGATAATTGTACACATGAAGCCACTTAAACCCTTTGGACTTCTCTTGCCCCCATTCCAGAAAGTACATACAGTGCAGTCCCTCAACTATCTAGGCTGAGATAAAAACAAGTCAGTAACAAATTTGGGCATAGTTTCTCCGTTTTTTGCCATTGAATTGTATATATATAGTTTCAGTTTGTTAGTTGGAAGTCTACATACAGTAAATAATAGAGATGGGACATATGTTCTGTGAATTAAAAAAAAATTCAGGATTTTCAATTCTTTTTATTCATGTTGTAATAGAGTTAAATGAAACCAACAGAATACAAATGCCTTGAAAACAGGGATTTTAATTTTTGTTTTTGTATTTTCAATGCCTAGCAAGTACATAGGTATTGTTCAATTATTTCATTGTGTCTAACTCTGTTACCCCCAATTTGAGGTTTTGGCAAAGATATTGAAGTTGTTTGCCATTTTCTTTTATCATTTTATTGCTATTTTATTTTACAGATGAGGAAATTGAGGCAAACAGGTTAGGTGACTTGCCTAGGGTCACAGAGCTGGTAAGTGTCTGAGGCCAAGTTTGAACTCATGAAGATGAGTCTTCCTAATTCCAACCCCAGTACCCTACCTACAATACCACTTAGTTGCCCAAGTATTTATTAAGTACCTACTGTGTACTTGGGGACAGTTAGGTGGCACAGTAAATAGAGTACAGGGATTACAGTGAGGAAGACTTTATTTTTATGAGTTCAAATCTGGTCTCATCCATTTCTTAGCTGTGTGACTCTGGGCTAACCACTTTCCCCTATTTGCCTCAGTTTCTTTATCTGTAAAATGAGCTAGAGAACAAAATGGCAAATCTCTCCAGGATCTTTGCCAAGACAACCCCAAATGGAATCACAAAGAGTCAGACCTAACTAAAGAGCATCAACAAAATAAATACCTGTTGCTTAATTAAACTATCATAAAAAAAACTCTTTCTGTTATTTCTTTTGTATTATTATAGTAGTAAATATTATAAAGAAAGATAAGAATATTTGAATCAAATATCAAATAAGCAGAATCCCTTCCTAAAACCGGTACTGACAAATAGAATTGATATATATTAATATGCTGGTGATGTTATACCAGATTTTTCAATCTATAACTATATAATTACTATGCAATATGGTTATATACTTCTCTACCTGGATTTAAGATATGAAATAACTTTAAGCATCTAGGATATAACCAAAAAACAATGAGGAAGTTAAAAAGGCCTCTAAAAAGCCAAACTACATGTCACAAAATTTGCATGCTAAAATTCATTAATTTAACTCACAAGAAAGCTCCTTGAGTTCTCATTAGAAATCTGTTAACTCATTTTATTCACACGATTATAATAAACTTAGTGTAATGGAACAAAACAATCCGTTTCAAAGAAGAATACTACATGTCATGGAAAATGTGGTTTTGCATCTGGACTTTAAAATATGGTAGTAGTTCAACAAGGGAGTTGGGGAGGAAGGAAATCCCAACCATATGGAATAGTATAAGAAGAGGCTAAGTGTGAAAGATTCACCATCCTATGGCTGCCAAATTCTTTTCTTCTCCTGTCTGTATTCCTGTGATTCAAATTTGTGCTGCCTGGGTAAAAACATCATTTCCCCAGATCTCATTTTGGGATCATGTATGCTCATCAACTTCAGCCTTATCTGCCTAGATCACCACTAATGTTTGCTTTCTTTTCCTCTTTCTACTGTGTCCTCTGGAAATATTTTCCCATCCCTTTCCATCAATTTGCATTCATAGGGATCTGGCTTTACTCTGAATCCAGTTCATCCTTGATTTTTCCTCTCCAGTATTATATGAATAGCCTCTCATGCCCTGTAGAACACTGGGCCAAGAAAATGAGGAAAAAGCATATTTCTATATTCTCACTGCCGCTTCCAGATTCTCCCCCTTCACCTACCATTCAACAGCCACTTCTATGAACTTCCCTTCCCCCCCATTCTATAGCTCTACCTAGATAATAATATGAGATACACAATGGATCTGTGACTTCATCAATGTAGGAAAGTTCTGGTATGAGAATTCTTCTATAAGTGGAGATGATAGTCCATCCATGATCTTAGATAAGATGTAGGGTGTTAGCCTCAGACATAAAGAGATAAAATGAGACTTGCCCAGAATCATTCAGTTGGTAAGTATCAAAAGCATACTTTAAATTCAGGTTTTAATAATATCATATCCAGAATTCTATCCACATTGTTGCATGTTTATGTATGTATATACACACATATGCATATGTTCCAGATACATATATATCTATATATGTGTGTAGTCTCCAGATTAAAATAGCTAATATTTTTCTAATTTTAATAATAGCTTTTTATTTTAAAAACACATGCAAAGATAGTTTTCACCATTTATACTCTTAAAACTTTGTATTCCAAACTTTTCTCCCTCCCTTCTTTCCCCTCCCTCCAACATCAAATAATCTGATATAGGTTGAACATGTACAATTTTTCTAAACATATTTCCACATTTGTCATGCTGTATAAGAAAAATCATATCAAAAAGGAAAAAGGAAAAATAAACAACCACCAAAAAGATGTTATGATCCATATTCAGTCCTTATAGTCCTCCTTCTGGGTAGATGGCTCTCTCCATCATAAGTATATTAAAATTAGCCTGAATCACCTCATTGTTGAAAGAGTCAGCTTCATCACAATTGATAATCACATAATCATCTTGTTGTTTTGTACAATGTTCTCTTGGTTTTACTCACTTCACTTAACATCAGTTCATGTGAGTTTTTCCAGGCCTTTCTGAAATCATCCTGCTGATCATTTCTTATAAAACAATAATATTCCATAACATTCATATACCATCACTTATTCAGCCATTTCTCAACTGATGGACATCCACTCAGTTTCCAGCTCTTGCTACTACAAAAAGGGCTGCTACAAACATTATTGCACATGTGCATCCCTTTCCTTTTTTCATGATCTCCTTAGGATACATCACCTTAGGATACAGCCTCAATAGAGACACTACTGGATCAAAGGACATGCATAGTTTGATAGCCCTTTGGGAAAAATAGCTAATATTTATATAGTGCTTTAAAATATGCAAAGTACTTTATGTTGTCTCATTTGATCTTCATAACCATAATATCCACTAAAATAAACATTTATTAAGCAACCACTATGTGCCAGGCACTGTCTTAAGGACTAGGAATACAAATAAAAGGGAAGACAGACTAACTTCAAGGAGCTTATGGTTAGGAAGGGGGAAAGGGGAGGGAGAGGACAGCACACAAAAGAGGTGGGAAGAAGTATTTCTTTCTGGGGCATGATGATGGTGACTTTGCTAGGCTTCTGAACTTTCCTTATGTGGAACCTTTGGAAGTTTTTTGGTTTTTGTTTTTTTTTTGGCTCCACTCTTTTGTCTTGTAATCAAAAGGACAGAAGCTACTAAGGTTCTGATGAAGTATGAGTACCAAAACTAGAGCAGACGTCATGATGATGAAATTCCTGATGATGAATTTCCCTTTTTCAGAAGAAAGGATAGGAGGGAGAAGGTGGAGAGAATGATGATGGTGGAGAGGGACATAAAGTATGCAGGAAAATGTCTCTGTGAAAAAAAATTTAGAGGTATTAATCACCCCATTTTACACATGAGGAAATTAGAGAGAAGTGACACAGTCACATAGTTAATACATTTGAGATCTTCCTGCCTCTGTCTCCTTCTTTCCTTTAGGAGTTCATTGCCTGGCTCTCAACATCCTAGATCCCTGCCCTTAAAATCCAGGAACCCAGCTGACCCTTAGGCTACTGCTGGGGTTTCTTCAGAGCTATACTCACCTTCTCTTCAGGCAGTATCTGAGTGAAGTCCTTTTGCCCTTGATGAAATCTCTGTATTTCTCAGAATAGAAAACCCTAAAATAACCTAGACCTGCATCAACCCTATATCCTCTTTCTTCCCATATAGTAATTCCACCGATCACCCTTTCTTTCTATCCCATTGATTAAAGTGAAGACCAGTAGAGATCTTATAAAGATATAAAAAGAGAATGTTATATACCCTTTCCTCCCAAACACACACGCATACATCTACACACACCCAGGGGAGGAAGTATTACCCTTTTTTGTTGGCATGGGAAGAAATCTCCAGCTGTGCTGCCCTAGTTTCAACTATAATTCTTTCCCTCCTCAGATGATTTTATAATTATTTATTTCTGCATCTATTATATTCCTTGCCCACCTTCCAATTGTTTTTATTTTTGTATCTCCAGTAACTGAAACTATGCCCTTGGTGCTTGAGTTGAATGGAGGGTGACCATATTCCAAGGGGTTTCCTGATGAGTTAAAGGATGCCAAATAGCTCTCTAACATATCCCTATGAACCAGAAAAACCTTCCCTACAAGGAAGAACACATTTTGTTGACCACTTTGTAGATTAAAAATCACTCTTGTAAAGAGTCATAGCCTAAAAGGAAGCAAATTAAAACTCATGCAGGAACTATTCCCTATGAAACCAAGGAGTAAGCCACGAGGGGAAATGATTAAAGCCTCATGGCTTAGTCATCACTAACTGGTTTGGATGAAGTATTAGAAGACTGAAGGGAGGAAGATGAGAGAAACAACAGCAAATAAAAACTAGCATCAAGGAAAAACTAGAGAAAACTGTGTTGATGGTCAAAACATGGAAAGCCCATTTCGTAAACCTTTTCCATTACTTCTGTCTCCAAAGAAATATCAGAGTTGCTAGCTTTCTTTCTTTCTTTTCTTTTCTTTTTTTTTTTTTTTTTGCACACTAACTCTATCCTTTAAGATTTATGGATGGTCTTTTACATCATTTTAGTTCTCCATGCTGTAGAGCCATAGGCATGATTATTGTCCTTTTACACCAAATGTTGGGATAGGAGGCTTAGCAGCAGCTGCTCCAGGCTACATACTCACCACCAACCAGCCTTACATTCTGTAGGAACAACAAAGTAAGCCTAATATTCAAATAAATAACCATTCTCCTTTCTACTTCCTTATACACATTCCTTTTCTCTCCTTCAGCCTCTATTAAGAAGAGCATCTAGAATGTCAAAAAAGAAGGAATTATGCTAACACTGCTTCCAGGGGTTTATCACTGCCACTATTGGCTGATATTATAGCTTATTATTTCCTCTTATGGTTTTCAAATTACAATGAAAGAACTGATTGCAAAGGGGTTTTGTGTATAAAAAACTCCTGGCGTCATTTTCTGAAATAGAAGAAAGGAGGTGCTCACACAATTATGGGGAGCATTTAAATAGTTACCTTAGTGACATGTCTCTGTGTATTAGTGACAAGCACTAGATGAAAAATTGTGAGATAAGTTGCAACTTCTCTGGCCTCAGTTTTCTCATTTGTAAAATGGCAGGATGGAGAATAGGGAATGAGATAGTCCCTAATGTCACGTCTATCTCTGAGATATCACTTTATGTGTAGTTCTCGCTTCTTGTCACATTTTGATTTAATTTCAGGAATTTTTATCATTGATTATTCCCATGATTTTTAAGGAAAGAAACAAAAAGATCACTTATTTTGTATAATAAAGCAATGAAAAATATTTCCTGAGTGCCTACTCTGAGTCCATCATGAGCCCTTGGATACCAGCATAAAGAAATATTTTTTAAAGAAATAAATGAAAAAATATATAATATTGGGTCCAAAGGAATTGAAAATATAGAAACTAATTCCAATGATTATCATATCCAGATTAATCTGTTGATTTGTATTTTATTAATAACAACAAGGAAAGTGATAACTGGTATTCATATAGTGCTTATTATGTATACTATATGTATTATGTATACTATAAATAATATAAATAAAAGGCAAGTACCTTCATGTAGTATCTCATTTGAATCTCATACCATCTTTGTTTTTTGTTGTTTTTTTTTTTAATTTAATAGCCTTTTATTTACAGGTTATATGTATGGGTAACTTTACAGCATTGACAATTGCCAAACCTCTTGTTCCAATTTTTCACCTCTTACCCCCCAATCCCTCCCCCAGATGGCAGGATGACCAGTAGATGTTAAATATATTAAAATATAAATTAGATACACAATAAGTCATACCATCTTTGTAAAACAGGTAGCACAAATGTTGTTATTCCTATTTTATAGATGAGAAACTGAGGCAGAGAAATTATATAACATCCACAGTCACACAGCTAATCAGCTTCAGAAGCAGAAATAGAACTCAGGTCTTTCTGATCCTAAGTTTAGCAATTTTCCCACAATACTATAATGTTGTTCAGTGAATTCCTTTAATGCAGATTTAAAATTTCTCGTATATTATGTTAGTAAATAGTGATTCTGAATCATTTTATTCAGCTTAGATATGATTTGAGAGGCAGCTTCAAGTAGTGGATACTTGAGTATCTTGAGGGAGTTAGCTTTAAAAAACAGGAAAACCTGGATTCAAGTCCTGCCTTTGACCTATACTGGCTTTTTGACTTTAGGTAAGGCACATAATTCAATGTTCTAGGTAGTTCCATCAACCCCTAAATTTCAGGGGAAAATTTCTACTTTCCTTACTGGAAACATTGTCCCCATCCCTTCCAAGCACTTTAGGAAACACTATAATAAATTTTTGAATAATCAAATAGTCAAAATTGTTTTTAAACAAACTGATAAGATTTTTATCACTTAACTTTTAACACAATGCAATCTACTGGCTTCTCATGTACCAACTTTATCTCCTTTGCTATCACTCAACTTTCCTTTCTCAAATTATTATATGAATTATGTGACTTCTGTACTAGCTAGTGACTGTGTTTTGCAGATAATGGACATGTGCAAAAACTCTTCTGGTTTTCTTGATGTCTCTCTGAGTGCTCTTGGTGTCTAATGTTGACTTCATCTCCACTGTCCATTGATTTTATTTGCATATTTTCTGACATTTCTGTGACAGCTTCACCCACCTGTGCTTTCTTAAAGTAGGCTAACAACATTTCCTTTTTTCTCAAACAGTGCATCTGTCATTTTCAGTACTTCAATATACTGTATTCCAGGTTGAATTCAGATTGTTTCTATTGTATCATCACATCATTACTTCCCTAATGAGAATTTCTAATCACTCTGGTTTCCTCAAGAAAGGTACTCTTGTGAACCAATGAAGCTCTAAGAGATTAGGGGTTATTTTGTTCTTTAGATTTTTATCCCCAGGACCCATCATGCTATCTGATACATAGTAGATGCTTAACAAATGTTTGTTGATTCATTAATTAAATCATTTAAATGACTTCTATTTAAAATGTATTGCTTTTGTGTTCCTGAGGTACAAAGAAATCCAGACCTTTCCATGGCCACTACAACCACCATCTTATTGCTAAGGGTCTTTAATTTCCCCCTAATTTATCCCACATAGTATCTCTCTCCTACTGTTCCATAGCAATTTCCCCCCTCTTCACATCAATTTTTATTATGTTAAAACATTTCAAATTCATATTAAAAAAAATCTGTTACATTCTTTTGGCTCAAAGATTTCACCACAGGAAATATATTTCAAAGCAGTTATGGATAGAGGCGGAAAACCAACATATAAAAAATTACTCTTAGTGGCATTGTTTTGTATTATTTTTATTCAAATTTATTTATTTATTTATTTATTTATTTTTGATACACACTGCTTTACAAATCATGTTGGGAGAAAAAATCAGAACAAAAGGGAAAAATCATGAGAGAGGAAAAAAACAGAAAAAAGAAGTAAATTTAGCATGTATTGATTTACATTCAACTTCCATAGCTGTTTTTCTGAATGCAGATGGCATTTTCTATCCAAAGTCTATTGGGATTTTTTTGGATCACTGAACTACTGAAAAGAACCAGGTCTTTCATAGTTGATCATCACACATTCTTGCTGTTACTGTGTACATTGTATTCTTCGTTCTGCTTGTTTTGCTCAGCATCAGTTCAATGTAAATCTTTCCAGGCCTTTCTAAAATCAGCTTGTTCATCTTTTTTTATAGAACAATAATATTCCATTACTTTCATATACCACAACTTGTTCAGCTATTCCCCAGTTGCTGGGCATCTAATCACTTTCCAATTCTTTGCTCACACAAAAAGAACTGCAACAGACATTTTTGGCACAAGTGGGTACTTTTCTCTCCTTTATGATTTCCTTAGATACAGAATTACTAATGGCATTGCAGGGTCAAAAAGTGTGTGTGATTTTATAGATCTTTGGGCTGGAGACATTATTTGGGATAACCAAAAGCTGAAAACAAAACAAAACCATGGGTTTAGAATGAAACAGGATCTTAAATTTCACTTCATCTTGTCCAACCCCCTCCTTTTATAGGTAAAATAGGTAAACATTTTTCATATAAGTAAAGTAAACTATCTAAGGTCATCCTAGTTGTTAGTGATATAACTTGGATTGTATCCATGTCCTGTAACTCCAAGCCCTCTCTCTTGTCATATGATCTCTCAGCATGTACCAAAATATTAGAATAAGAAGTGATAGCACCTTCCTCCAAGGATTGTTGTGATGGTTGAATAAGATCTATATCTTATTTTATGTCAAAATCTATAGTGATATAACTGCTAGCTATGATAATGGTGGTGATGAAGTTGTAAAGAATGGTAAATGTGAAAACTAGTAGATATTTTTCATTAAGGGCCAAAGCTTCCTGATCTCTTTATGGTTTCTTGTGAGATAACATCTCCATTTAATACATGCTAGCTGTGACTCTGGACAAGTCACTTAACCCCAATTGCTTCACACATGAAAAGGAATTGTAATAAATTTAAGAAGGTAGTAATAGCATTGCTCCTTTTATACACTTTTTCCATGTATTTTTAAAAGTTTAATTTTTTGTTACCTGCTAATTCATCTTTTCCTCAAAACCATCCCTTCCTCTTATGTTATCCATTGTGACAATTTTGTTTTTTGTTTTTTTTTTAAAAGACACTTTGAGCATTTCTGAAAAAGCATGTATTCCACTGTATCTCTAGTTCATCACTTCTTGAGAGTTATATTTCATTATCAGTCTTTTGAAATAATTATTGGTTATTGCTATGGTTAAAATTCTGAGGTCTTTCAAAATTGTTTTCCTTCATATTATTACTGAGACCATCATGTAGATTATTCTCTGGTTTTGCTTATTTTGCTTAGCATCTTATATCCAGACCTTTCCATACCTTTTTTTCTTTTGTTCTATTCATTATTTTCCATGACATAATAATCCATCATATTAATATACCACAATTCAGTCGTTCTCAAATTGACGGATACCTACCTTTTAAAAAAAATTATTTGCTGTAACATAAAGGTTATTGATAGTCTTATTGTCAATGCAAATCAGTAGCCATTCTGCACTTGAGTTGTCTGGGATCCTGAGAGGTTAAGTATTCGTTCAATGTCACAAGATCACCAGAAGTAGAATTTGAACTTGGGTCCTCTCGACTTCAAGACCACTAGCTACACTGTACAGCCCATGGTAGAAGTAAATAAACAAACAGATTAGATAGATAGATAGATAAGCAAGCAAGCTCATTTGAGGAGATTTTATTTATCTGAGATTCTTCCTAGTCTTTCATTGCCATACATGGTTTTTTTCTCTCAAATACATACATAAATACTTTATATACATATATACATAAAGTTAGCTTGCTACTACCTGCTAAATATTATAAAAAGGCATGGAACTCATTCCCCTCAGATGTATTCAGCTCATAAAATCTAGATACCCTGATGCAATTACCAGATAATTATTATGGAAAAACTTACAGAGAAAATCTCTCATTCTGGGATTTTTGGTATTCAACCCTTGGATACTCATAATATGTGGCAATCTATTGAATTTACCTTCATTACTGAATAAGAATATGCATTTTCTTTTACACCTATACATTGTGCACGGGAAAGAATTAGTACAGTGACTATGAAAATAAGAGGCTTTTAAAAGGTAATTTATGCTTCTAAGCTTGTTTTCTCATGAAGGGAAAAAATATCTCAGTAGCATGATTATTTTATAGTGGATATGATGTATAATGAAGAAGAACTAACATTTATATAGCACTTACTATGTGTCAAAAACTGTGTTTTGTGCTTTGTAATTATTATCTCATTTGATCCTTCCAGCAATCCTGGGAGGTGAATGTTATTATCATCTTCATTTTATAAATGAAGGACTGAGACAAATAGAGGTTAATTGACTTGTTCAGGATGACAGAACTAGTATGTGTCTAAAAATCATATTTGAATTCAGGTTTTCCTGACTTTAGGCCTATCCCTCTATCTTATTTTGCCATCCAAATGAATATTTTTGTTAATTTAATTCATTTTCAGAAGAAGGAACAGCATTTTGGTTGGTGTAGTATAATTAAAGTTTTGATATCATTTCTTCTTTCAAGTTCACTTGTGTAAAAAAACAAAAAACAAACAAAGCAGCCATTCATTCTTTGTATAACAAAAAGAAGAAGATTTTTATCCCCTCACTGAGGCCACAACAGTGGTTACTAACATTCAATCTCAAATTATACTTACTTCAGTGGAAGGTACCAGTAACTTCTACATCCCTCCCCCCCCCAAAAAAAAAAAGTATGATGGAGAATATGGCACATAAAATAATAATTTTTTAAAAATTTCTATTTGAATTCAAGAGACAGAGAGAAGTAAAGACAATCTTCTATTATCTACAAGTGGCCTATACCTTTAATGGATTATTTATTCATCTCCCTTTTTATATATACCCAAATTGGAACCAAATTAGAAACCAGTTCAAAGAGAATTCTTGAGCATTATGGGTACCTAGATATATTTGAATGTATCTACATATAAGCCAGTAAAATTACTAAAAAAAATGTTTCTGCATCTCAATTTTTTACACTTTTGTAGGTCGATCAAGAGTTGGCTGAAGTTAACAATGTTAGAGATAAATATGGAAATAAATCTTGAGAAGCTTTAAACCCAAGAACTCAAATCTTGAACATTTTTTTAGGCTTTACACATTTTAAGAAATGTTTGGCACTGTGCTATTCATTTTTATCTGTGTCCCTTACTATTTAGAGAAATAGTTGAATTATACTATTATGAATTAAATACAAATTAATTTTTGCTATTATCATAATCTGTAAATGCCTTGTATTTTTCCCCCCTCCCCCCAAAGAACCTGTGCCTTATGTTGGAAATCTTGAATTTATACTGGAAAATTCCAAAGTCAGAATTTTACTTTCTTGGTCTCCTAATGGACACAGCAGTACCACCTTGAATCCAACTTCATGACGCCTTTTATTCTACATTTTATGTACAGTGAAAACTCTTTTTCTCTACTCACTTGACTTTAATCTCTAAGGATTTATGGAATTTTTGACTTGGTTCATTTGATGTGGCAAAGTTCCACATGTGAGTGATGTTGACTTGGACAGCAAGATGGGAATATGTGCCAAGAATAATTGGCTTCTGCATTGTGGAACCGCTCAAAGACTGTGTGTGTCACACTGTGTAATTTGGGTGTGCAGGCTGCCCATAGTTCAAAGTATTTTACTCGTCTGCAGTGGCAAGCTGAGTTTCCTGTTGGCTAGGTCTTTGTATGTTTATTAAATAGACTGGGTGCAGCAGAAGAAACCCATTCATCCATTATGATATTCTCAGAATTCCCCAAATTATATAGAATTTAGCATCATTTTTTCCCCTTTGCTGTTGGGAGTAAAGTTAGTTAGTTCATCCTAACTCATCCTTCACATATACTTCCTCTGACCCTTTGGTAAGTTCTAAGAGAATTTACCTGCTCCTCCTTCTCAGAAAGTTAAATGCTTTCTGAATCACCACTTAGAAAACATCCTTCCAAATTTTATCTCTTCAAGGTTTTTGTTGGGTGTTATTCTAACATTTCAGTTGCTCCAACTTTTTGTACCCCCTTTTTAGGTGTTTCTTAGCAAAGATACTGGAATGATTTCCCATTTCCTTCCCCAGCTCACTTATAGATGAGGAAACTGAGGTAAATAGGGTTAAGTTCAGAAACCTCATCCAGGACACTTCTTTGTACAACCTCTGTTTCAATATCCAATTCTCTTCAGTCCCTCGAATTGTATTCAGTCCCTTTGCACCCTATTGGTGAAAAATGGAGAATTAAATGAATTATCTGGATAATTTTTGTCCTCTTTTGAAGCCTTAAGTTGTTTGAGATTGAAGGAAATTTTGTTTTAGACTTCAATTATGAGTATAATTGCCTCCGTTGTCCACTTTCCTTTGCCAATGTGAATATAACCTTAAAAGTCAAGGGAATTGATGAAGTCCAGTCACTTGTATTCATATACATGAGAAGACTTTTGTCAATAGGATTATTATGTGTTTTATTTCAAGCCAAGAAAAAAATCAGATGTCCTCTTCTTAGTCTTAATGGAAGATCCTGGCAAATTAACTCCATTTAATACTATGTTTGTTTATCTTTTCTTCCTCATGTCTAATGTTATAATTTTCAGGGATTTTATGTCTAGTATTAGACATAATCAGTAAAGACAAGTGTTTTCTTAGTTCTGGAAGAAACGAAAGTCAGGTTTTCTTGCTTTACTTAGCTATCAAAAACATTTATTAAGCACCTATTATGTTCCAGATATAGTGTTAAGTACAGAGATTACAAAGAAAGACCAAAAATGCAAATATTTCCTGCATTGGAGGAGCTCAAAAGTTAATGGGTGAAATCAATTGTAGACAATTGTACAAACACAATATATGCAGTAATTTAAGTTGCATTAAATCTCCAATTTGGGAGATAATCAAGAGAGGGAAAGCACTAGAATTGAGGTGGATCAGAAAATGTTTCTTCTAGAAGGTGGGATTTTAGCTAAAATTTGAAGGATGCGAAGGAAGTGAAAAAGCTAGGAAGTAAAGAGGAAGAGAGAATACGTTCCAGGAGTGGAGGACAGCCACTGAAATGTTTGGAGTTGGGAAATGGTGTTTCTTCTTCAAGGGAAAGAAAGAGTTTTGTGTTACTCATCATAAGTTATCTGTAGGGGATAAGATGCAAGATAATGGGGAATGTTGTGAGAGAGCAGGATGTTTTTAAGCATGAATTCTTAAATTTCCATGTGTTAGTAAAAACCTATGGTTCCCTTCTCAGAGTAATCTTTTTAAATAAAATCTATAGTATCACAAAGAAATCTAATTAATAATTAAATAATTTTTCAGAAAGGAAAAGAAAAGAAAAATATATAAATAAGTTGATGGAATGTCTTGCTGTAAAGAGATTAAACCCACATTCTAATTTCATAGGGACCTTATTTTTTACAGATAAAGGTAGAAGCGATTAGAAAAACCTTTCTTTGCTTTCTTTCCCACAAATACTGGTTGTGATACTATGGGCAAAAAGACTCAGTCCTAATTCTCAAGGTGCTTGGTATTTACTTAGAAATATAAGCCAAACATACATGAAACAGCTGGAGAATAAAAAAAAGTGAAAAATAATAAGTATAATAATACTAATGTAGTTTAAAAGACTCTAGTCAGAATGACTATTCTGAGCTGAAGCCACTGCTCTAAGATAAGAACAAAAATAAAACACAACTAAGAATTAGACCATTCAAGCCTTGGCTAAATAATAAAATAATCAATTTTGACAATGTACTGTAATTTTAGCTTGAAATAATGAAACAGCTATGGTCCTATGACACTTGCAATGAAATTATATCACAGATTTGGGAATTCTCTTTTCTACTTGGTGGCTCACATTCAGTAGTTGTGATGGCCAGAAATGTGCATCAGTTTTCTGGGGATAAGCATTTTCCTAATAATTTAGCCTGGACTTTGGAAAATAGACATTCAGTTTGCCTTTTAGCCTCTTTTCAAAATCTTCTCCAGCATGGTAGTTCCTGTTAGAGCTTGTACTCTACTAATAAAACATTTCTATAAGAATTCGTGGTCACTTCCACACCTTGAAGAGGTATCCAAGTAGGATCTGATTGGAAGCCAAATTTATTGAATGTGATGTAGGTTTATTGTTATTGCTTTTTTTTTTTTTTTTTAACAAAAAGACTATATAAAGTAAGCTTGAAGACAAACAATAGTGCCCTCATAAAAGAAAATTTTACCTTTTTAAAAAAATTCTAGAATCTGTAACTTTCTATCCTACTTCAAGAAAGATCATTTGCTGTTATTTTATAGAACTACAACTTTTTCTTAGCTGTGTAGAAAGCAGACAGGTACCTGCATGGAATGAGGCAGAATCAACATGTAGTTTTTGCAATGAAAATACCAGTTCTCCCTTGGTAACCCAACAGGATGGATGCTGATGTTGATGAGCACAATTATGACTGTAAACCCCAAAGTGTGACGAATTGCATTATCTGACATATGTAAAAACAAGAGAAGGTACTGATAATCATAAACCTGATTTAGGGCTCCTGACCTAGTTGGAATTTGGTTTGGCATTTGTACTTGTGGTTACATGCAGATAGTTCATCTCTGGATGTGTATTCTATCACCAGTCACTTTGGACCACTTAGCATCAACAAGTTGTCTCTTTTCTGGATTGATGCCAGGTTTTCATTGTTTAAAGCTGTGACCCACCTAAATTTTTTTCATCAGCCTTGCCTTTTAAACTAGCAATCATCACAGCTCTCCTTTCTCTAGTTTTAGTAATTCAGAGTTCCACAAAGTTGCTAAATCACTTAATGACACTTGGATATATGCAAGTACCAACATATATGATACTTAACAGGTTCTGCTTCTGTATTTGATAGAAATCAAGATAGAGGATAAAGGAAGTTAGGCATTTTTATAGTTAGTAAAGCTATGAGATATATGGGCATATGTCTGTGCACACATTTTATTTAAGAAATAAGATCAAGAAGCTGGAAACGCTTTTGATCTTAGGATAGTAGCAAGGTCATAGTTGTCAATCTTGAGTAAAAAGAAAAATTAAGCTCCTCAGAACATCTCCACTTTGATCTCTGGGTCCATCATTGCAATGCAAGGATCAGGATTACTAGATAATTCTGAGACTAAGTTGTTTTGTTATTTAATTTTGCGGGGAAAGGAAGGAGGTCATTAAAGTGTTACATTAAAGGGACTGACAAGAGGTTTGTAATTGACCTTCTTTGAAAACTATTCCCATCTGGAAGATTTTATCAGCATGCATTCATCATTGTAGTTTGTTTTTGCATGGATTCTTCTCCTTCCGACTTTAAAGAAAATAAATAAAAGCTTGGCTCACTGTTGAGCTGAAACTGAAGAGTGACCAAGTTAGTATATGGAGCTCACCTAGGTGTTGATCTACAGATTCTATACAAAGAAGAGATCACTAATTTTTCCAAGTTCATTCTCTAAGAAAATGTTTAAATCTTGTTTCCATTTGCTTCAATAGTGCCCTTTTAATTGCAAACTGTTTCACTCTTAGGCTAAATTATACTGTATTTTGATTGGTTGATTTAGAGGAAAGGTCGGTATTTGATTGTATTCTTAAACATTAGTGAATGGAGGTTTCTATCTATACTTGGTCCTATGAAGACCCCAAAAATTCAGACATCTTTAGTCCAAACTTACATATTGCACTTTTCTAGAAATTCGAAGAATATTTCCAAATAGATAAGATTGCCATTGGTTAAATAATGTGAAACTGTTTACTAGTTTAAATTAACCACAGATTCTTGCTAAACTGTGGTTATTGACAACCAAGAGACTTGACAGACATATGTGGTCATATTTTTCTCTGAATTTTATTATTCTCTTTTTTTTTGTTCACTTTGGTTTTGCTTACTAACTGATATATGTCAGTAATCATATTTTTTCCGTGGTAGCCAGTGCTACGTTACTTTTCAAAAGCTTAAAGATTTCTTTCTCTCCTTATTACCATTACAGTAGACCAACATAGACCCAGTCATGGTTTTTTTGTTTTTTTTTTTTTTTTTACTAACCAAGAGATCATGTTGCAGGTCAAGCATTGCTATTTGTTTACATGTACATGTATACACATGTAATGTAAAATGCATGTGTACGTACATGTACACATAAACACCATGTGTGTATATATTTATATATGATCTACTCTAAACACTTTGATTTGTAGTACAACCTACTGAATAACACCCTTGTCCCCTACAATTGCTTTATTTCTTTCTTTTATAGTTATCCTGATTTTGCTCTCTCCTCTCTATACTGTGGTACCTTTAAACATGTTGAATCCAGGTAATGTTATAACTAAGTCAAAGTGGTATAATGGGAGAGAGTGCTGGACTTGGAATTAGGAAGACCTGATTTTAAATTCAGCCTTGGGACACTTACTAACTATATGACACTGGACAAGTCTCTCTCTGCCTCAGTTTCCTTGACCACTAAATGGAGCACCTATCTTCCAGGGTTATTATGAGGATCAAATGAAATTATGTTTTATAAAATATTTAAAACTATGCTGGCACAAAATAAGCCCATTATCTGTTTTATCTATCGATTATAGTTGTTATATTTTGCTTAGCCAATCTGCTACAGTGGTCTGTCGTGCTAACAGACATGATAAACCAGCAGTATATTATAGTGGACTGAGAGCTTAGAAATCAAGGTTCTATCCCTGAGTTTGGCAGTGACTGGATGTCTCTCAAGATTTCAGTTTCCTTTTCTCTTAAGTAAAGAGATTATATTAGATAAAGGTATGTCTTTTCCATTTCTTAAAACTTTGAATGTTCTTTGGGAGCTACTCATCTTGAAGTCTTCTCAGTCAAACTTCAAGCTAGCTCTTTGCTCTGATACCCTATCTCCATGGTTTAAGGAGTTTCCCAGGACAATGGAGTTTGGAACACAAGGTTACTCTTAAGGACTTCCTTCTTTGAGATCAATGTACTGTTTGCAGGTTGCTTTATGCATGACCCCCTACTAAAATATCTGTTTATCCACCTTATCAAGTTCCTTAAGGGCAGGCCACATCTTGTATTCCTTTGTACTCTTGTTAGTATTTACCACCATAACATAACCATAAAAATTTATCAACAGGTAGGTTAGGGTGAATGAATTAATATATTTTCAAAGGAATCAAAAGTATTTATTTTCAGAAACAGGCCAAAGACCATTGCTATTGTTTTGTCTTTGGAATAAGAGGATTTGGGTTCAAATCTCACATGTCCATAAGCAAGGAATTTATTTTTACTTTCTTCAGTTGTAAAACAAGGTGAGGTGAACTTGGATGACTTTTAAGGTCTTTTCTAGCTCTAAAATCTATCATACTAATGAACAAACTTAAGCATATTATTGCCTCAGTCTCTTTGAAAACTCCCTATTTTTTTGTTAAAATGTTTATTTCTTTCCTTATGTATCGGTAAAGTATTATTACTTTTCTCTTTTTGCTGATTAGTAAAATAAGAAATATATTCTAAAGCCATATAGTCAAAAAACAAATATGTGGACATTGTGAAATATTCAGTGCATTATGTAAGGGAAGTAAAGGAAGGATTTTTCCATGTTGCCAATTGGCAGGAACACTAGTGTGCTGTGGTGATGGTGAGTTTTTAAATTTTTCTTCTTTTTAAATTTTTTTGGTAATCAAGGTTACAGTATTGGGAACCCAAGCATTGAAGTGATAATAGGAAAAAAAATCATTTGACAGATATTATTTATGATTAGTTTACCAGAAATAAGGTTACACAGTTGTGATAGAAGAGACTATTTCATTATCTGAAATGCCTCCTCTTCTAGGAGGTATTTCTTGATCTTTTTCACAATGCCATCTCTTGTGTACATCATTGTTTCTTTGATCAGACTTCACACAATACTTTCCATCTTTTAGTTAGATATTTATACCATATTTGTGCATATATTGTATTTTTTTTTTTTTACTAAAATATAAGTCCCAAGAAGACAGGGATCTTGTCTTACCTAAACTTATCTCCCTCATAATGGGGATGGTGCTACAGTAGACATTTAATAAATATTGCTTGAATTGAAATAATTATTTCCATATAGTATGGAATTTATGCCATATGTTTAATATCTAGGAGTTATCTTTAGTAATATATTTATTGCAGGAGAGAAGTAACCAGTGATTTGTAATAAACTGGATCTTTGCATTTTAGAAAACAATACTTTTAAAATTTCAGAAACTGATTTTACCATGATTTTTAACATCAGTTTTATTATGGTCAAACCCTAGAATACAATACTTTTAGTAGAATTAAATCATAATAAATTAGAACAAATAAGGCATTTATTAAATATTTGTTATGTGCCAAGCATTGTGCTAAACTCTAGGAATATGAATATAAATGAAAGAAAAATACAAACTTTGAGCTTCAAGGAGCTGATAGAAAGACTTTAAGACAATGTATAAAAAGGGATCTGAAAAGCAGGGGGGTGGTGGAGTAGGAAGAATGTTCCTGAGCAAGTAGACAAAAGTCCTGGTGTTTTTTTCAGTTGAAGGTTCCAAGAGGGAACTCAACCAGACTACACAGTAATAGGCATAAGCAATATACAACATGGATAGCTAGGTGATGCAGTGGGTAGAATCTCAGGCCTGGAGTCAGGAAGGCTTATCTGCTTGATTTCACTGTCATCTCAGATACTTACTAGCTGTATAATCCTGGGCAAGTCATTTAATCCTGTTTGCCTCAGTTTCCTCATCTGTAAAATGAAATGGAGAAGGAAATGCTAAACCACTTCAGTCTCTTTGCCAAGAAAACCCTCAATGGGCTTGTGAAGAGTAGGGCATGATTGAAACAATCGAACAATAACAATAATCTGAAACATATTATTGTTTCATTAATAACACTACCATGTATCTGCACAAATAGAAAAGTATATGATCTCATTATATACCAATGATGAGAAAATAAATGAACCACTTGAGTGTTACATTGAAACTTGGAGATATTGAAAGCAGCAGAGAGAGGCTTCCAGCAGTCTGTGTCAATCTTTTAGAATGGCATATTGGCCATGTTTATGGTATAGACTGGATAACAATCTTACAGGATATGCAAGATCCTGGCTAGAGCAGAGTTAACTTCTGTAAATGTCGTGACCACAGATGAAATCATGGCCTTATCTCGTAGCATGAAAAATGCTTTTATAAAACTTATATTTATTGCTGTTCATATTATTAATCACAATTCACATAAAATTTATCACTTAAAATAATTTATTTTTTTATCTTTTTATCATTTAAATCATATTTTATCACAATAACTCAAGAGTAGGTAATAATACTTATTGTTATCCATATTTTAAAGATGAAAAAAACTAAGGTTTAGAGAATTTAACTTCCCCAGAGTCACATAGCAAGTAAGTATTAGAGCTGGGATTTGAAAACAGCTCTTTTTGACTTTTAATAGTCTATCTACTATACCACATTACATTAACAATTGGTTTGTGCTCTGCCTCTTCTTTTCTATGGAGTAATGGCATTCACAAACAGATCTCAAATGTCTATCTGAAGAAAAAGCACCTATGATTCCTGTGTTCAAACTGTCAGATAACAGATGGCCATAAATTTTCTCATGGAAACCTCTTTCCTCTGTTGACCCTATCCATTTAAGGATAATCTAATTAGAAGCAAGGGTTGACCTAGAAGGTAAGGAGGCAATCAAGTAACATATGATCAGTAGGGACCCCTTTGCTCAACCTACCTTACTAAAATTCATTCTAACTTTAATTGTGCTTTCACTGCTACTTAGCAATTCTTTTATTTACATCTTTTTGGTTCTCCCCATTATGCTTGCCATTACAATTGTTTTAAATCATTTCCAAAGCCCAATTATGGAAGATGACCTTTGTACCTGCTTTACTGAGCTCAAGACCACCCAATATGAATTTCCATATCCCTTCTTTACCATCTCAAAATACCTTTTCCATTTGAAAATGTTTTTTTCTATGCCCATCTTTTATTTCTTTCTTCCAATCCCCCTCCCCCAAGGTTAATTTTAAAGCTCATGTTCTCCAATTCATTTCCCATGACTCCCCAAATGTTGTTCTCTTCAATAATCTCCTTGTCACTGAAATTTTGGCTTGTCTAAAACCATGGCCAAGTTTTACCAGTTTAGTGGAGAAAAACCAACAATAGAACTTTGCAGTTTTCTACTGTCTCTCTCAAGCTCTCTTTCTTTTCTTGATCAAGCAATCTATACTTGACAACCTCCTTTTCCTCATCAGCAATTTCCTACTTAACTTTCTATAATTAAATCTCCGGGTTTACATTCTACATGATTTTTCTAAAGATCTGCAATCCACTTTTAATCAAGAAATTCTTTTTCTGTTTTTCCCCTAGTCTTCATTCTCATTGTTTTTATTACTTCACTTCTGAAGTATTAGTCCCCTAACTTAGCTCCCTTATTGGTAGCTTTTCTTCAATTACAGAGGTTGTTGTTTGTCCTTTGTTCTCTTCTGCAGACATTCCTATGATTTTTTCCTCTACTCAAAAACCTTCAATAGCTTTTAGGAGCATTGGTCTCCAAAGTGTGAGCTAGGTAAAGGTATTTTGATTTGGAAACTTGTAGGGATGGTTATTGGAGTCATGGAAGAATAGATTGACAAACTATTTCTAGGAGCATTACAGTATTAAATTGATTATAATTACACAATTGAAAAATGGGAAGGAGGAAGGCAAGATACATTGATTCATGGTTACAAGGTAACTGATAAAATGACAGTGGGAAAATTAACTGATGCATGAATAAAGTAGCTGACCTGATAAGAGTGAATCACATGTGAGAAACTCACCAGTTGGGGCTAGATGTTGGGATTTTCAAGGAGGAAGCTGAAGGCAGCAATTCTAGACAAGAAAGGGTTAAATTCTTAATGCAAGTTACTGTGGAGTAGAGCTCAACATATGGCAAATGCTCAGTAAATGTGTAGAGAATATTATGTAGCCTCTGTTAAAATAGTGAATTGGAGAATGATATGTAGTATGATCTATTTTTATTTTCTGTACCCTTGAAGGTCTTTTGTAATTGAAGGAAAAGTATTGGTTAACAATAGTTAGGTTAGCATAGAGCAGAGACTCCAAAAGCAGTAGGAGAGGGGGACTCATAGCAAAGAAGGCATATGTATTAGCTCAGTGTATAAATTCATGAAATTGGATACCAATGAATCTTGGTTATGGACCATAGAACATCTTTCTTGGCTTCATTTATTTATATATCTATTAGCTTGTTTATACTAGTGCCAAAAATGTAAAATACTTCCAAATTAAAAAAAAATGGTGAAAAGCTTCTTTTGCTTCTTTGTAGAAGTGATAAAACTATGAGTATGGCACATGCACTATCAGAGTTGGTTGATGTGTTGGTTAATTTTCTAAACTATTATTTTCTTTAATTATTATGAATAGGCATAACTTTAAGTAGGGGAGGTACAGATAAGTTTGAACTCTATAGTTGTAAATGAAAAGCTATAAAACAAAAGATATCATTAAAAATTAACATTAAAGGGAAAAAAAAGAGAGACCTCAGATTATTAGAGACTTTGCACTGGACCTCCAATTTCAAAAGTCAGTAACATGTATTTCATTCTAGCTAATTAAATAGTTTAGCAGATAAGCTTTTCACTTGTAAATCATTTATTTGAAATTTGTACTCATAAGTTTTTCAAAGCAAATGAATTTTCATAGTTTAACATCTCCGGCAAGATGAAAAGTATCTGTATCTCTAAGTGGTATAAATAGAACACTGTGCTTAGTATGAAGAATCCTACCTCACACTTAAAAATTGTGTGACAGCCTCAGTTTCATCATCTGTAAAAATATTGGTTGTCCCCTAAGGCAAAATAATTGGGTTTAATTCTCTCTGTCTCAATAATAATAATTAATAATAATAACACACATCGATTAATCCTTTAAGGTTTGAAAAGCACTTTCCTCATAGCAAGATTATGAGTAGTACAAGCATTATTTCAATTTTGCAGTTTAAGGAATTGGAATGCTTAGAGTTGAAATTTCTTGCCCCTTGTTACACAGCTAGTAAATGAAGTGACAAAGATATTAGTTAAATTATCATTGAAAATGTATTTGATTTTGATTACTTAAAATCATTAGACTTATAATATCTAATTTTGACTCCTTTTTACTTTGCCACCTTTTAATGTTTGTCCTACAGTCAATTAAGTAATTAAATTAACTCATACTTTGGTAGCACTTTTCTTAAAACAATGGAAACATTTTCTTAAAACATGGGAAATCACTAAAATATTAATATCCTCGTTTTATGGAAATTGAGGCCCAGAGAAGCTATTTGCCTTTCCTAAATTCTTGTATACAGTGGGATACAGAACCCAAGTTTTGTTTCTTTGTTGTTGTTGTTGTTGTTTTTTAACTCAAGGCTAAATTCTTTTTTCAATCTTTTATAATACCCTTCCTCCCAATTCATAGGAAAAAATTATCATGTTCTCAAAATTAAAATCAAATTTTCTAATTTCTCTTTTGTTGTTTGGTTATTTCAATTTTGTCTAGCTCTTTGTGATCCCACTTGGGATTTTCTTGGGAAAGATATTAGAGTGCTTTGCCTATTCTTTTTCTTAGTTTATTTTACAGATGAAGAACTTAGGCAAAGACTTGTCTATGATCACACAGTTATTAAGTGACTGAGGTCAGATTTGAACTCTCTTAAAATGTCTGGCACCATGTACATTATGGCACTACCTTGTTGTGCCACCCAATTTCTCTTTTAGTTTCAGTTAATTGAGTCTGTTACTTAGAACGGAAAGCAGTCTTCTGTTTTCCTGTTGACTTTCTAGGTGACTTCTTACTTAAGACAACTGTTTTATCTATTATCTATGAAAACATCTTAATAGCTCCCAAGATTCTGAAACTCCTGAGGAATTGTGCAAATATGTTGATTTGATTTAATGAGTTCAAAACCCCCATTAGGATTGACATGATGGTCTAAACTCACAGAAATTTTTTTCCTTCTATGAGAACCATAATTCTATTTCATTAGCACATTTACAGGAAAAACTTTACCTTGCCCAAAGATGTTACCTCAGTCTCAAGATTTCCACACAACTGAGGGCTCTTTTAGAAGTGAGTATATATGTGTAAGTAACCTCAACAATAGACCATCTCCCCAAAGGCAAATTAAGATAATTCAATTCAGAAAGTTTATTTTAAGCCCACAGTACTGCAGGATATAAAAAGGAGGTCTATTAGAGATGGTTCTTGCTCCACATAAAACTTATTGTATCACTTTATCCAAAATTGCGAACAAGACTGGAAAGTGTGTAATGAAATTTTGCATATACATCACCAACAAAAAGAGCAGTAGGAAGAGAGAGCAATTCTAGGAGCCTAATGTCTTGGCAGTGCTTTCTTACTTCAACTGAAATTTTTTTGAAAAAAAAATTATTTCTGTTTTTGTTTTTAAATCACATTCATTTCCAAATAAAGAAATTTCCACTGTATTGTCTAGCAAGTCATCCCTTATAACAAAGAATAAAAGAGAAAAATCTGCTCAACTTAACTAACCAACATATTAACCATGAATGCATATGCTCTATTCCACAACTGTTTTCCCACACCAGCACTGAAGGGAGAAAGATACATTTTTTCAATCTTTCTCTAGGACCAAACCAGGTCTTTATAATGGAACATAGGTTTTTTTTCTTATTATTTCTATTTACACTGTTATAGTCATTAGATTTTTAATTTTATTTTTAATTAACAATAAAAAAATTTCCATAACATAGTACAATTAAAAGATGATTATACATGAAATTTTAAATCTATTATGTACAACTTAAAATTCCTTTCAAAGATACAATATTATCATGTAAGTTTTTTCTTCCCTCTCCACACCCTCATCCTAAAGACACAAATAGGTGTGTGTGTGTGTGTGTGTGTGTGTGTGTGTGTGTGTGTGTGTATAGATATATATGCATACATATATAACATTATTCTACATTTCTCTATATTTCAGTTTTTTATCCAGGTGCAGATGGCATCCTTCTATATATGTTCTTTATAGTTAATTTGGGTATTTATAAAAGCCAAAATTATTTATTTGCTTAAAGCCATTTTTAAAATAATGTTATATTATACAGTATTCTCTTGGCTCTGCTCATTTTGTTCTTCATTATTTCATGTTTTTCTAAAATCTTTGAGCTCATCATTTCTTCATTGTCTATAGCATTCCCCAACCTCTAATTCCTAAAGTGGTTGTGAAGTCCTAGAAATTTTTAAAATTAAATTTTAAATATCAATATGGATTGAACTTAAACACGAACATTTTGGGATACAAGGAAGAACAAAAAAAGAGTGGGTTTAAAAAACTGGCTTTTTGAAGATAATTTAGAGGGCAGAAATAGGAGTGGCAAGGTTTCCCAAGTGTGGGAAGAGCATAAACAAAATCTAATGGCAGTGAGCTAAATTAGAGGGGAGACTCCATTTGGAAGAATAATGAAAGAAAAAAATCCATTCCTTTTATCACTGACCACCGTTCTAGTCCAGGCCATTGTTTCCTCATGCCTAGGTTACTGCAATTACTAGATACTCTCTACTTGGCTCCGGACCTCTCTTCCCTGTAATCCATCATATTCATCCTACCAGAAAAATTATCCTAAAGAAGTGGTCCTCAAACTTTTGTTCTCAGTATAACTTTGTACTATTAAAATTATTTAGAATTTGCCCAAAGTGGTTTTTTTGGGTAGATTGTGTATGTGTGTGTGTGTGTATCATATTAGAAATTTAAAAAAAACTAACTGAGTTTATAGATCCTCTCAAAGGGTTTTAGAGATTGTCTGGACCCCACTTTGAGAACTACTGTCTGTCCTAAAGCATCCTTTTCATTGTAGAATTCCTTCTGCAACTTTTGTTCAGGTATAGGTTGAACTAGGAGATCTGTCAAGTTCTTTACTGCTCTTTTCCTATCAAGTTCTTTCCTTTTTTTGTATGATTTTGCAGATGAGATAAAATGCCAGCCTCAATCTGGAGTTTCTCATTTTTCCATAAAAGGTTTTCCATCTGTGCATAACCTGGCCCTGTTAGACTTATTCACATTTCTCTCCTTTTTATTCCATCCACAAACCCAAATATTGCCTTCCTTCCAAATTCACTTCTCAGTCTTCACTAATTTTCCTCCCCACACTTCTCTCTTCTCTGCCTCTGTCATCCTTCAAAATGTAGCTGAAGTGAC
Source organism: Sarcophilus harrisii (assembly GCF_902635505.1). Classification (NCBI taxonomy): domain Eukaryota; kingdom Metazoa; phylum Chordata; class Mammalia; order Dasyuromorphia; family Dasyuridae; genus Sarcophilus; species Sarcophilus harrisii. The sequence continues at coordinate 148,514,817 of NC_045426.1, read as the reverse complement.
ATATCTTCCATGGAACTTTCTTTACCAGCTTTTGCTTCCACTCATCTCTCTTGTATTTGTCTTTCCACAACATTTACTGCTGTCTCCCATCATATAAATGTTTTATTTTATTTGGTAATGTTTTCTAGTTGTTTCATATAAATAAATCTTGTCTCTCCTACTGGGCTTATATCCCAAGGAAATCATAAGAGAAAAGGACCCACGTGTGCAATGTTTGTAGCAGCCCTTTTTGTGGTGGCCGGCAACTGAAAACTGAGTGGATGCCCATCTGAGTGGAGAATGACTGAATAAGTTATGGTATATAAATGTTAGGGAATATTATTGTTCTATAGGAAACTATCAGGAGTGTGAGTTCCGAAAAGTCTGGAAAGACATGAATTGATGCTGAGTGAAGTGAGTAGGATCAAGAGAACATTGTACACAGCTACAAGAAGATTGTGATTATCAACTGTGATGGACTTGGTTCTTTTCTACAATAAGGTGATTCAGGCCATTTCCAATAGATTTGTGATGGAAAATGCCATTTGAGTTTTGAGAGAGAACTATGAAGACTGAATGTTGATCAAAGCATAATATTTTCATCTTTTTGTTGTTGTTTGTTTGCTCTTTCTTGTGTTTTTTTCCCCTTTTGATCTGATTTTTCTTGTGCAGCATGATGAATATGGAAATATGTTTAAAAGAATTACATATGTTTAACCTATATTGAATTGCTTGCTGTTTTAGACCGGAGTGGGGGGGAGGGAAGAGGAAGATTTGGAACGCAAGGTTTTATAAAGAGGAATGTTGAGTATTATCTTTGCATGTATTTAGAAAAAACAATTTTTTTTTAAAATCTTGTCTCCCTAACATTCTTCTTGACAGTAATAATAAAGATCATGTCTATACTTTATTTATTATATTGTCCCAATACATTGAATATGCCCTTTCCTCAATTCTCCTTTTAGATTCCTGATCTTCCTTTGAGGTATTTTATCTAGAAAATTTTTCTAATCCCCTAAGGCAATTGTATTCTTTCCTTCATTATGTGACACAGTGGACAGAAGACCACTTGTCAAATCTTTCTTGAGATGAAACATTTACTGGCTTTGCACCTGGATAAGTCATTTAACCTGGCTGGACCTCATATTCCTCATCTAAAAATTAACTAAATTGGACTTGATAACTTCTAAGGTACTTTTCAGTTCTAAATCTATGACCCTCTCTAATCTTTGAGCACATTATCTTATTTTACATTTGCCCTCAGCCTTGATTTATATTATACTTCTCTTTCTATAAGCTCTGTGTCTCCCATTACTTTATTTTTTTATAAATTAATAAATAAACTTTATTACTTTAAAGTGGATTAACTTTAGAAATGGATACCATTCATTAAGCATTTACCTGGCACTGTGTTAAGAGCTAGGTATATAAAAACAAATAAAAAGGAGAGTCTCTGTTCTTGAGGAACTTAAGTTCTAATGAGGGGAAGACAAAACTTAAAAGGGACCTGGAAGAAGGTACTTTCCAGGGAGCCTGATAGAAAGTCAGAAATATGATCTAGCTCAATGAATCTCAAAGTGTGGTCCAGAGAATCCTGGGGTGAGTGGGAAAATTTCTCTGAAACCCTTAAAGAGGGCCAACAATTTCAAAATAAGTTTTTTTTATTGCTAATATAGTAAATATTGATAAATATAACTCACAAAAACTCTTTGGCTAGATCCTCAATCACTTTTAATAGTATAAAGATACTGAGAAAAAAAGTTTGAGAACCACTGGCCTCTCTCCACAATGGAGGCTTCTATTGGAACTCAAAATAGGGAGAGAAGGTTATGGGATTATTTGGTCATTAGGTACTCATGAGGCATCTTGTTAGGAAACATAGGCGGGTACTGACTGGGATGAAAAGATTTAAATAATTTCAGAAGCTATGTCTTAACCAACATATTCCTAAAGTTGACAAGGGTTATATTGGGGACTTAGATATGGGAAGGTAGAGTTTTTGCTTTGTCAACTACAGAATATGTTATTGCCAGATATGTGGAAAGAAATGCAAATGATATGGCATCTTTGGTGCCGTTTTAAAAGTGGGAATCAAATACGAGAGAAATGAGAAGATAATCTTTCATTAGAAAACAAAAGGTACATCTTTATTTTTTTTTGTTCACTTTTATCGCTAGTTAAACTGCATGATATATCTGCCTTTAATATTATAAATTTTAGGAGTTATTGTCTATTCTATTTAAATGTTTCACATTCTAATCACAAGGATACTATGAAAGTGAATTCTTACTGAGTTTCATAAGTTTCAAGTTTGTACCGTAATGGCAATCCTTGGATGACTACATCATATATGTATGTATGTTTACATATGTACACATGCATACACATGTGTGTATATGTATATATACACCTGAATACATGTACATGTATGTATGAAGTTTTTTTTAGGTCTTCCTGGCAATAATGGACTGAGTTCTAGACTTGGTGCCAGGAAGACCTGGATTCAAATGTTACTTTTTCCATTTACTTTGTGACCATGTAAGTTTTCTGAGCCTTAATTTACATGTACACCCCCCCCACACACACACACACACACATACACACATAAAGAGAGTTTCACAAATGGAATGTATTTCTTTGAAAGCAAAAGCTGCTTCATTTTTTCTTTTCTTAGTATCTCTGGCTCCTATCATAATAACTGGTATATAGCAATAATATATAAATACTTAATAATATTTTAAAATTGCTTATTGAGTGAGTGATTGAATAATATCTATAGTACTTACCTTAGAGAGCTATTATGAGGCTCAAAAGAGATACAATGTAAAAATCATTTTGTAAGCACTATATAAATATTTTTGGGATGTTGTATTTTCAATTATTATATCTGAAAAGAAATCTCATTTGACAAGACATTGGAACCTTGCTAACATGCAAAGTTGGGGTCACTGACATGGGATTGGTGTCATGGGGCTAGATTTTTAAATAAGGCCATAACTTTTACATCATTCCTCTATTAGTTAAACTCTAGTGATTCTCTGATACCTCTAGGAGCAAAATAAATACCTCTGTTTGGCCCTTTCCAATCCCACTCCAACCTACCTTTTCTGACTTTACACTTCTTACAATTTTATGCTTTGAGATTATAAGCTCCTTGAGAGTAGGAATAACCTTCCTTTTTTTATTAATTGTATTCTCAATGCTTAGCACATAGTAGACATTTAATAAATGTTGATTGTATTGGATTATTCCTTTCTATGTATGTATAATCCAGTCCACATGGCATTCTTACTGTTCCTCATATGTGAGACTGCATTTCCCATGTTTTGCATTTCCCCAAGCCTAGTTTCTTTTACAACTCATCAGGTCTTCCTCTTCTGCTATTATCTTTTTCTCTATGACAATCTACCTTTTATTCACTTGGAATATACCTCCATACAAACATCAGCTTTGTGTGTCGGGAGTATATATATGTATGTATACATATATGTACCTGTGTGTATACACATACACACAAATCCAGGTTCTAGCATATTTTGTCAGTGCATTATTGGAGTTTCATGAATGAGTTGGCAAGAAAAGTGATGCCATCTGCTCAATAACAACTTTTTGCCCTTACCAAACAACATTTGTTTCAATTTTAGGGTAGTAATCATATTTTTTACCCACCCAAATTGAACAAACTGTACACAAATTGTCAGACTCATAACTGTTTATATAGTGATCACCAGGTGCTCCCCAGGTTCCATTTGCTATTGCTGAGTGATGGTATTAGATTTGTTTTTATTTTTCCTCATTCAGTTTAGGGCTTCAGACAATTCAGCTGAGTTTTTCAGAGGATTGATATTCTCAGAGGTTGCGCAGCGATATACTCAAGCCTAATTGTTAGTTCAAAATAAAAACTAGAGATTTTCCTATTAAGTTTGTAAATACTAGTTATCAATCTTTAACCTCCAAGGTTTTATTCATGGGAAGGAAGTTTCCTTTAATTTTTCCAAGGGTTCCATTTAGCATCAAAGAAATGTACAATTTTATCATATTTATAAACATCCGCATAAAAACACATTCTATAATGGAGTACAAAGCAGTGATGTGTAAAAGGGAACTTCAAACATGAGCCAGGGGAGTCTGTCTGATGAACCACAAGAAGCAGACCTTGGATTCCCTCCATTCCCTCCAGCTTATTGCAGGGGCTCTCACTCAGCATGGTGTTCTAGTGAGGGCGGCAGTAAATGATCTCCAAGGCCTCTTCTGGCTTCAGATCTGTAATCACCCCAGGAGAGCTCCAGAAAAGCAGAATAATTTCAGAATCGTGCTTTGCTACAATGACTGAAACAGTTTTAGGAACATCAGGAAGTATAGAAGAACACGAAATGGTGGTAAAATTAAAAAGTAATAGCTACTTTGGAAGGGGAGGATAGATATAAGAGCAAGCAACCTCATGACAACTTGTGGTCCCTTGAAATCTGTTTTTCAAAAGAAAATTTAAAAAAAGAAAAAAACACAACAAAGAAGCAAAAAATGGGATGGAGACCCCTGCTGGGGAAGTCCTAATATGATGCCTTTATTAGGGTCTGAAATCCCTGCATACTGAAGGCTGTGCCAACAGAGTGAACATTTTGGTAGATTTTATCAAGGTAAATAAAAGTTAAAATAGAAGGCTGTGTGACTCTGGGCACTTAACCTCTGCTTGGATTCTTTCAAATGTAAAAGGGAGAGATTAATAGCTCCTGTGTCACAATGTTGTAATGATAAGAGGTAAGGTTTGTAAAATGGAATAGCACAGTGACTGGTATGTTAATAAATATACCAGTAAGTATCCAATAATGTTTGTGCCTCCGACTCAACTACAGGGAGTCCCCATAGACTCTATTGGTTAAAACTGAAGTACTTCATCATTACAAGATTGATTGATTTATAGTACAAACAGTTTCTGCAGACCATCTGACAAGACTCGGAAGCAGATAATGATCCCTTGTCACTGAATACATACACATACTGGTATTATTTTATATGGGGATCTATATTTATCTATATTTATATAAAATATCTACATTTTATAATAGCTATATTTATATCTATAGATATCTCTAAGGAAAAAATTTTAATTAAAAAACAAAAATGTGTTTATGTAACTGAATTAGCCAACTAGGAGGACAATAATGTAAAGGTAAATAAAATTAAAAGATTTTTATCCACGTAGGGACTGATTTGGACTTCAGAAAAGTCTCTGAAATCAGAGAACTGACTATGTCATTTACATGTCATTTACAGAGACATTCTCTGTCTGCCTCAGTTTCCACAACTGCAAAATGGAAATTATAATAGCACCTACCTTCCCCTTTTACCTTCCAAAAGAGAAGTGGTGGGCATTAGATGCCAGTGCAAGGCATAAATTTTCAGACATGGCTAGCTAATCTGTGGATTCATTTTGCTTTCATTCTACTTTTTTTTTTTTTTTTTTAAACAAGTGAAGTTTCAATGGGGGAAATTAGTTGGAAGATTGGAAGAGAGTCGTTGGGAAGTGATAGCAATTTTTAAAAAAATCAATAGGGAGGGAAAACCTAAAAAAATGAATTGCTACCTAATTTGTTACCTGTATCTGTCTAATACTGGCCTTAACAAAGTTAAGAATATTTATATTCTCTATGTCTACATAATATGAAGGGGATAGGGGAGGAACTGGACTATGATTTCATTGATAAAAGAAACTCCTGAAGAAGCTTTCTCCATGAATGCAAGTCAGCAATACACATTCCAAAGTACCTAAACAGCCAATAAAAAAAAATCTAGATTATTATTTAGATGTCTTTTCTACAGGATGCTAAGCTTGCCACATTGGCAGATGGTCTGATGGTGAGAAAATGAGTTGAGTTATAGGAATTTTTTCTTTTTGAAATCTAAAAGCACATGTAAAGAAGTTTTAAATAAAAGGAATTTGACTAACTTTTGCTATCAGAAAGAAATCAAGGAAGCTGATTAATAGTTCTGTTTAATGCCAAACATCCCTTTCTGAGAGCAGTGTTTTCTGCTGTCATGAAGCAAATGGAAAAACAGGAAAAAGAATACAGAAGATAAAAGGGAAAGAACTCAGTCAATTCAACCTAGAGTGTAACGGAATTTTACTAGGGAATAAATTTTGATATTGTAAGCTAGACTAATATGAGGTGAGTCATCAGATTATATATACTATACAATTCCCTTTATTATTTGAAGAAAACAGTTTTCTATCTATCTTCTCTTTCCCAGATCTTCTACCATCAACCAGGACATTCCCATTTTGTTATTTATAAAGGTTTAAAATCATGATACCCTTATCACATTATTTTCATATATTAACCAGCATCCTTGTTCTTCTTTTCTCTATATTTACTTTCTTAAGCATATAATTTCCTATTCAGAAATCTTCAGAGGCTCCCTTTCATCTTTAAGATTAAATACAAATTAATCATTCTTGTATAGTAAGCCTTCTACAATCTGAATCCATAATATCTATTACTCTTCTTAAGAATCTCATTGGGCCCAGTTGATCCTACTGGAAATTTCCCAAACTCAATAATCCATTTGCTATCTCCATCCCCATTTCTTAAGAATTTTTAGCTTCCTTCAATATTGAGATTATGTGAAATCTGTCTTGACTTCTGCAGATTTTAATGCCTTCTCCCTCCTTAAGTTAATTGTCTTAATTTTTCTCTATATGTATGAAGCTCCTTGAGGTCAGGGATATTGTGTGTATGTATGTACATATATAGAATATATATGTAGAGAGATTGTATATGTTTATATACACATACATACATATGTGTGTATATATACACATACCTGTGTGTGTATTTTCCTGATTACATTTTTTTAACGTTTCAAAAAATTTTGAGTTCCAAATTCTAGTTCTCCTTCTCTTTGAGGTGTAAGCAATCAGATATAGGTTATACATATGCAATCAGGTAAAACATTTCCATATTAATCATTTTGTATAATGATAAAAGAAAAACAATGAAAAAAAGGTGAAAAATAACATGGTTCATGGTTCCATGTTCAAACAATATCATTTTTTTCTTCTGGAGGCAGATAGTATACTTCATCATTAGTCCTTTGGGTTTATCTTGGATCATCATGCTGAGAATAGCTAAGTCATTCACAATTCTACATCACAGAATATTGCTATGTACTTCTGGTTCTGTTCATTTCATTTTGTATCAGTTCATATTAGTCTTTCCAAATTTTTATGAAATCATCCTGCTTGTCATTTTTTTAGCACAATAATATTTCATCAATTGTTTAGTCATTGCCCAACTGATGGACATCAGGAATTATTTTGATACTGGAATTCCCAGTGTCTTGTACATAACAGATGCTTGATAATTGTTGCATTGAACTGGTCATGGGGAACTCATGCATTACTTGGCTTGAACATTTATTATAAAGATGAACCCTAATTGCACTAGCTCTCCTCCGAATTCCAATTCTGCATTTCCTGCTTGTTGTGAAACATCACTGGGGCATCCCTCAGACATTTAACAATGACCAAGAGAATGGTCATCTTCTTAAGTCTTGTTTGTGCTTTTCAACATTTATCATACCTTGTTTATTTTAGCCCTGTGCTGCTTGAACTATCCCAGAAAATGTTCAGATATTTTTTCTGGGTAGGAATGGTAGAAACTGGCACCATTGCTTAATCATGAATCCTTTGGTTTCATCTGGTAGAGCAGCATGAATTTCTGGAAATCTTATGCCATGGATGAGATGCCCAGTTACCTAAAACAATGAGAATTTGCTTGGTTTACTGAACTAAGTGAATCCTATAGTTTTCCTTGGATTCATTTTGTAATTCTTTCTCCTTTTAATTTCATGTAAAGTGGGGCTTGGTGATTATTCCTTTGTTCTATTTTTCAAGGTCCTACCATTCAATGCTCAGTCTTTTCTATATGTTTAACTGCCAATCTTATCCTGGACCTAACCATCTATGTGCCTTTATCATCTTCTCTGTTCCTTGCCAATTCTACAGTAACAAACATACAATAGCAACAAATGCTCTTCATACAACTACCTAATCATTTTGTAAGATTTTGCAAGTGATAAATTTTCCTTCCACTAATTAATCAACTTTCCATTCTCTTCCCCCTCAACTCCCCCAGCAAAAGTAAAGAGTGGAAGCTTTTTAAGTCCATTTGTCTAATGTAGTTACTTTGGTGGAATGTTCAGAAGAGTTGAAGTTGTACTCCATCAGAGTTCCCTTAATTAATTCATGACCTGTTTGCTGACTCATCACTATGTGCTTGACCAACCATAGACAACAGAGTGTGCTTTTAAATCACCCATCTTAACATAGAAGGTTATTTATCCCCCCCCCCCCCAAACACCCTAAATCACTTTAGTATTGCCAAGAGTAGATTCTGGATGAAGCCTAACAAGGGCCATCTGGAAGATTGAGTCACATGGATTGCCTTGTGCAATGTGTTGGTTATGCTTGCTGTTATTGGTACTGCTCAGGGACAGAACCATGAGGGAGGAATGGATTTCCCATCAGCAAAAAATGAGCTCCCTTTTCCATGGCAAAATTAATATAGAGAACAGAGGAACTTTCAGGAAATTGTATTTATTTATTTATTCATTCATTTATTTTAATTTGGGAAGACTGAGGGTGAGGGGTGATGTATAAGGATTGGAATTGTAATAAGAACATCCACTCCCTGCACCAATTTTTTGGTCCCTTGAAATCTATTTTCCAAAGTAAAAATAACACCTCAAGGAGCCAAAAAATGGAGGCAGGGAAACTTCCACAGAAATCCTACTCCAGCTCCCTCTCATGGAAGTTCTGAGTGTTCCTTGGCCCTCATAAGGAAAATTGGCTTGAATTAGAAGGCAGCATGACGTTGTGGATAGAAAGTTGGGCTAGTAGTTAAGATCTGTGTTCAAATCTCTCTTCTAGTATTTATTAACTGCAATCTTAGCAAGGCATTTATTTCTGGGTTGCATTTTTCTACCTTTAAAAAATGTAATATCTGTAGGGCCTAAGTCACAAGGTTCTCAAAGGTAATGCAGAAAAAGTGCTTTAGAAACAAAACCACCATAGAAATATATAGGTTGTTTGGAAATACAGTGACTCTCCTAGCTAAGTCTGGAGCAGTTCTTCATTACATGATTGAACTCTACTATTAAGAAATCTAGACCATCTGATGAGGCATGAAAAGGTAGCGATCTGTCTCACTGAGCACATGCCTTTAAAATTTTAAAGAGTTCTCATTAATTGTATAATGCTTAAGCTAAGCATCAAAGTTTTATATAACTAAGGGACTGATCAGGGAAGCTACAAGGTAAAGATGCCACATGAATTAGATTTAAAGAATATCAGTACAACGGAATGTTTCTATGACATAAAAATTCAAATGTGAAAAAAGAGAATTGTGAAAATATATATAGAATCACTACAAAGGTGCCTCGGCCCTCGAGGCAGAGTGTGTGGACCCTGGAAGAAAAGAGATAAGGGCAAGAGAGAGGGGACACACAAAATGGAGGCAAGACAAATCCATCTGATCAAGCCTCATTTTAATGGGTGCAATAGTACAGATATATATAGCAGTAGAAAAGAAGGCAGGGTTGTTCAAACACAGTACAGGGTGGGGGTCCTAGACAAAGGGTTGGTATCCCGCCCAAGGATGAGCTGCTCAGATGTTTCTGGTTGTAGGAAGCTCTATGATGTGATTAGGGGATGCCTAGATATCTGCCTATTCAAAGTTAGGGCAGTGCTTGGATGTGATTAGGAGATTCCTATTCAGGAAGTCTTTGGTATGATGTGCTTAGGAGATTCCTATTCAGGAAGTCTTTGGTATGATGTGATTAGGAGATTCGACCTATTCAAGGTTGGCCTTATGTGGCTGTAGATTAGTGCCGGCTCCCCACACAAAGGAGGGTCACTGGGGCAAAGTCACATAGTGACTACAATGATGGTTTTTAAAAGAAATAAATCAAAACTGCTATGCAAATTTTAAAAAAGCAAAAAGTTATAATTTAATGTGTTTTATTTTTTTATACATTTTAAAAATATGTTATTTTTAAATGTAAATATTCACAAAAGGATACTTTGACATTCAACCTGCTGAGTTATCAAATTTATAAGAAAAATTGTGATTTTTGAAGTAAAATTGGTCTGCAAATATTAAGAATCTACTATGTCAGACTCTATATTAAACACTGGGAATCTGAAGAAAAACAAAAATGGTCCCTGTCCTCAAAGAGCTCACATCCTTATGGTGGAAGACAACAGGGGAAAAAAAAGCATGTCCATTCAAGAAGTATACAGGGTAATATGGGAGATGAACTAGAAAGTATATTAGTGATGGGAAGTCCAGGAAATAGTCCTTGAAAAATGTGGGATTTACTGAGTGTTGAAGTCATTTTAAAACAATTTTTAAAAGTTGATCCCCTGGATCCCAAGCCAAGGTGACTGGTTCTAGCCATATCAAAGATAAAAAATCAATATATAAATATTTTTCTTCTAGTCACTAATAAGGAGATATGTAAATGTTGGGGATAGGGATAGGACCTGAAATTTCATTCACCTTGAGAACTTCCAAAAAAGAAAAGCCCTTCTACCAATGGAGGTAGGCAACCTCTCTGTAACACAGTTCTACACTCAGAGCTTGAGTGATTTGCCCAGGATCATACAGTCAATATAAGTCTAAGGCAATTTTTGAATCTAGGTCTCAGCTTTAAGACCAGATTTCTAGATACCTTGCCATGCTAACTGTTATGTACATCCTACAATACCTAATTTTTTAGAAATATAATTTGCTAGTTCTCTCAATTACTTTTTTGGTTTTATGTTACTGAGTTTTACGTTCAGTATAACACTGAAATGGGTCATGAGAAATCAAACATGACTGAACAACAGCAGCAAAAATGTCTCACGTGAAGCTGCTCAATGTAGCCACATTCACTTAATAAGTATCTCTGAGAAAGAAGCATTATTATAGAAATTTAAAAATGTATTTCTTGTAATTTCCTTTGAATTGAGAAAGCAAAACAAAACTTAGATACTTATTCACCAAGAATTTTGTCTAGTGCCTTGTTTAATAAATGTTCCAGAAATATTTGTTGATTCTATTTAGTTTGAACTCACCTAATGGAATTAGAATTTTTTATCTGTTTACAGTCTCTGTTTTCATTTTTTAACAAATTTAAGCTTATAAGAAACTTAAGTGTAGTGGTTTATTATCTTAATTCTGGTATTTCTATTGTGGCCAGCCCTATATATGTGGAGTAGAACAAGTGGCAGGATCAACTGACACTCACTGTGTGCTAGAAATTGAAAAAACAAAGCAAAATGGGGAGAAAATAGCTTTTGCCTTCAGGATAATTGGGTAAAATTATTTTTCCCAAAAATTGTATATGGCCAAAATAAATGTAAATAAAACATGGTAAATGCATTTAAATAAAATCTCTAGTTTATCCTGGCTCACACCATGAAATTATGATTTTAAAATACTAGCAAAACTTATTGAATAAAGAAATTTGACAGGTTATTTTTAATTTTCATCATTATGAATTAGATATGTAGTATATAATAATTTGTTATTTTTTTGAATATGTCCTGATTGGAGCAAAATAATCTCAATATTTCTGCTTTCTTCCTTCTAAAACTTCAAACTCTTGTCTTTCTTTTAGCTTAGTTGTTGTATAGACCATGCCTCTTTCCTTCTTTAAACCTCTCAACTGAAAACTTTGCTAAGAAATTATTTCTTTTAAAGTAGAATTCAGCATAATCAGCTAGTAAGAAGAGTAGTTCATTTCCCTCTCTGTATTGTTTTCTTGTTCTCCTAACACACCAACCTATTCTTGTCTTCTCCTTGCTTTTCCAGATTTCTGAATGATCTTCATTTCTATAAAATTTAGACCTCAATTCCATAGGAAAAGGATTTTGATACTATCTTATTTCCACTCAACTTTTAACTCTTTCTCCTTATTTTGAATACTTTCTCTCACTCCTTTCAAAGAACTGATTGTCTTGATTTTTATTAGTGTAATGACTGAAAATTGACAGGCTGGAGAGGCTGATCTTCCCTGTTCAAATTAAATTTGACAGATAAAGCAGCTAGAGTTGTTTTATGGGTTTGTTTGACGATGGATATCAAGTTTAATTACCTGTTCTTCATCTTAAAGTACTCACTAACCCAGACCTTTTCTCTGAAACTTACTTGGCTAATTACAGATTGATCCTTTGAATGAAGGCTCAAAGTTTAGTAGCCTGGAGGATAATTTCCTGAGGCAATATAATAAGGAAGTGCAATAGGAACTTTGGTGACTCAGAAAGATGATGTCTAGGGCTGATCCTTTGTGTGACTAATGCTTCTCTCTGGTGTAAACAGAAATGACTTATCTAGAACTTGGGCCAATCAAAGTGAAACCTCCCTGGCATGGATACTCAAAGAGTCCAGGCAGTGAAAATTTCACCTCATCAGAGAATGTACCACCTTTCCAACATTGAGGAGATCAATGACACTCCATGTGTTCAAAACAAAATTTGGGTTTTCAGCCTGGTCATCACTTTGAAACTTGGCTTCAAATGACTTAGTTTTGGCCTGGTTTCCTATGGCACGAGATTTAAGTAATTAATTTGTCTATAGAGTAGTTTAAGAATGTCTTGTTAATATATTTAGATGCTATGAACTAATTTAAATCCAATTTGAAATTCAGGGCTAAGGGGATAGAGGAGATAGAAACAAATGTATCTTCAGAATCTTTGCTTAGATGTTTGCATTGATTCTTAAGATGTTGTTTCAATTAGTTACTGCATTTGTCTCAGAGCACATCCCCGATTTCTTGGGTTTTCTAGCCAAGCATAAAGTTGTCTAACATATAAAACCAAAAGTAGAACAATACTATATTTTTACATAAAAACCTTGAGAGAAGTTTGTATCCCAAGGACCTAGGATACACTGTAGCATTTAATAAATGTTTGTTGAATGAATAAATGGTAAGTAAAAAGGAGACTTTTTAATATTTATTATGTTCAATTGCTTTGTTCTGTCTCTTTTTGGAGCTACAACACTTCCTGGCTCAGACAATTAGTATTTTGTATCTATGGACAACATTATTTAACCTCCCTTAGCCTCAGTTAACTTTTCTGTAAGATTGTACCTATCTTCCAGAGATGTTGTGTTGAGAGGATCAAATTAAAAAAAAAAAAAGTAAAATGCCATGTAAGTGATTAGTATTGTTATTTTTAGATAGGAGGATAATGAGGGGAGTGGGGGGAATTGACCTAAACATGGTTTTAGGGCTTTGTTATGTTGGTGTTTGGAGACTTACCCTATAAACCCTGCAGACTATCAGACAGACAGCACACTGATGTTGTGGCCCTGGCAGGCGTTAGTAGTGTATATCTGTGATCTATATGACTATATGACCAGATTACCCACCTATCCAACTTTTCGTTGTGCCATCTATTTTGTGAGTATATGTAGAGAAAACAATTGGGGGGGGGGGCTTCAAAATAGAGTACACTTGGAAATATGCATGTCATTTTGACACATCATCAATGTAGAACCACATAAATCCTTATAATATACTTTACTTCCACAGAGATGATGAGTAGAGTAAATTAAGGAGGGATCTGCCTTAAATGACAGCTCATGAGAAAAAAACAATACAAAAAACAAAAACAAAAACAAAAAACAAACCTCCAGCTCTTAATGATATAACAAGAGCAATGTGTGCTGTGACTATTGAAACAAATACGTAAATATCCATATGTTGGAATATGTAAACAAATGGAGGCAAAGGTCTGGTGGAATTAAAACTCTTAACAAGAAAACCTGGTATTCTCCTTTGTGGCAGAGAAACCACTTTTTAAGGCCATCAAAACAGCTTCCAGGCTTGATTTACTTCCAAGTCAGACTGGTAATGCAAATGTCTGTATCTGCAGGTTCCAGGGTAGTTCTTTGTGGAGTGTGGGTTGTGTTTTCTTTTTCCTCTTAAAACAGATGATTTTTCAAGTGTTAGTTCCTCACAATATTGTAGCTGACTTTCACCTAGCAATCTCTGGCTCCACAGTAATCAAAAATTTTAATGAAGAGAAAACCAATCACCCAACAGCCTCCTTTTATAAGACAACTTGTTGATAGAAATAAACTATGGCACTAGACTGTTACTGCTAGTAGGCATATAATGGACCTGAGGTTAGGAAGAGTTATATCTCCGAGTTCTAATTCAGCCTCTGACACTTATTAGCAATGTATTGCTAGACAAGTCACTTAACTTTATTTGCCTCAGTTTCCTCATCTGTAAAATGAGCTGGAGAAGGAAATGTTACACTACTCTGGTATCTTTGCCAAGAAAACCCTGAATGGGGTCAGGAAGAGTTAGACATGACTGAAAGGACTGAACATCACCAGCATCATTAATGATGGTAAAGGTCTTTCCTAAATGTAATACTTGGCATAATTTTGCAAAGCTATTGATATAATTTTCTTAAGCTACATGTAATACAGGATCCTGGCTGTAAAGTTAAAATGAGACTTGGAGACTATTATCTCAACCCCATCATTTTACAGATGAAAAAACTGGGTCTGAGAAAGGTGATTTGTCTATGGCCATCAAGATAGTAAATATCTAAGGAGGACATGAGCTCAGATTTTCTTGATTCCCAAAATCTACATTGTGCCAGTTAGGGAAATAGTGAAGGGGTATTATCCTGCTTAGATCTCTTTCTTTTCCTATAAATTCCTGCCTTAATATAACTTGAAATCTCAAGTGTATTTTGAAATTTTGAGGGGAGGAAGGGAAAGAGAGAGAAACCAGAAGCCTCACAAGTACTTTTTCTAACAAGACTCTATTAGCAGGTATGCCAAAATTTGATAAATACAAATAGGGAAGATCTAAAAAGGGAGGGAAGGAAGCAACACTAGTTTAGTTCCTTTTATCTTTCCTAAAATACTTAGAATTAAAGGTGACAAAGTCAAGAGTAGATAATACTTTGCTGACACAGAGGAAATCTTTTCTTGTCAATAAATATAGAAATGGCATGTATAGACCTCACCTCTAATCCAATTAGATTCAAAGAAGAAATCTAAATAAAAATTTTTACATGTTCTTGAAAGCATAAACAACATTAATTATTTTTTTATTAAATGAAACTAAAGCCAACTACAATTTTATCCTGGTAATAAAAAGGACAGATTAAATGATAGTTATAAATAAAATTAAGTGAGATGTCATTTCATCTCCATCAATAGCATTTGACTTTTGTCTCTTTTTCATTTTTAAATAGACAGAGTGACCGATTTTGACCAAAACTGGTCTATTACAAGGAGATAGATTAATATGTACCACAAACTCAGTTTATGGATGGAAATATTCAAAAGGGGGAGGGGAAAGTTTTTATACTTTTTAATGGATTTCACAGTAGTTTGGCCTAAAAAGTAGTAAATAAAGCCATAAACTGCAGTGATTATAAAGTGTAAAATACATACAACTGTTAGTCAAGAAATACTCAAATGGTCACTTGACTATCAAAAGCCTATTAAAGGTTTTGGAAAATATCAGAGAAGACCAAGGTTTGGTGTAGTGATTTCCAATTAAAAAAAAAAACCAAAAAAACAAAAAAAAACAAAGGATTTAAGGCAGAGTTGTTTGTAAAAGAGAAAGGCACTTATAAGCGTAAATCTTAGTATAAGCCTTAGATAGAAAGTGACATTAAAACTGATCTTGTCACAAGAGAAGAAAATTAACTTCTGATATTCTTTTTACAAACTGAATATATTTGGCCATATTTTTGTAAGGAAATCCTGCAAAAATGTAACCTGAATTTTTCCTGATTCCCCTACTAATACTAGATAGCATCACAAAATAACAAAGACTGGAGTGCTGAATTATCTAGCTTTTCTTGGCCTAGAGAACTTGTTTTCCAGATTGCTAATTTTTTTTTTCACTCAGGAAACCTGCCTCTGCCATATGAACTGTTCTTAGGAACTTAGCAGTGTCATTCTATTCAGAGTTTCTAGATTTAAAATTGTTTGTTTGCTTATTTACTCACTTAAATGATTTAAAAAAAAAACTTCCAGGAATTCTAGTACTAATTGAATTAAGAAGTATTGGATGATAGTCTTCTGAAATCCTATAAATAAGAAGACAAGGAGAGCCAGAGTATAATATGCATAACACAAAAGAAAGAAACAAACAAAAACCTCTGATATTCCACGTATGCTAATAAAAAACATTGCTAGAAACAAACAATTTTTTTTTTTTAGATTCTTCATTATCTAAGTGGTCTTCCATAAGTCTTGACTTTTTATTTCTTTGGGGTACAGACCTAGTAGTGGTATTGCTGGGTTGAAGTTTTATGATCATTTGGACATAGTTCCAAACTGCTCTCCAGAATGGCTAGAATATTTCATAGTTTCACTGACAATGTATATAATATGCCTGTTTTTCCATAGCTCCTAAGAGGGTACTTTCAAGAAAAGTTACACCTGATACTCATGGATTAACCTGAAATTCCTAGCAGTAATGGTTATGGATTAATTAGTATCTAGGAAGGCAGTAGTATATTCAGCAGAATTAATCATCTCTCACTATTCCAAAGAAAAATCAGAACCCCAACAAAACAAGATGCAAATTGTCAAATTTCCCTGCTGAAGAAGGAGAGAAGGAACAAGACAGAAACAGAGCCAATCCAATTCCAGCCCTGAAAATATTAGGAGTTTGCAAGAGGTCCCTGAGCAAGTAGGAGAGACCAACTTTAAGCTTTGCTTCCAAAGTCCCAGCAGGGAGCATTGTAACTCCAGCAGCCTTCCAGAGGGACAAAGGAGAACATTCCACTATATTGAGGTCTCCCAGAATGGTACCTTTAAACAATAGCAACAAGCATTTATCAGGTACCTATTATGTACAAAGCATTCTGTTAGGTGCTGAGCATACAGAGAGAGAAATGCAGCAACCCAGTGTTAAATGAAGAAATAAATGAATCATAGGGACTCTAGCTCCATGGCTCTCTGTGTGTAACAATTGGAACGGGAATCCTACCATCTTCTTCCTTATGTCTTTTGCCTTCAGAATTTAAAAGTTATCTGGGATTGATTCTGTCACTGGGGCCTACAGCTAGAGATGAGATGGATATGTATAGCTGTTCACAACTATGTTATAATTCACTTTTCATCATGTTTTCATATTGACAGTGACGATTTCATATTTTGATTTCTCATCATCTTTTCATAATCTCACATGGGCTGATGAGAGTAAATATTAGGTTCAGTTTAACGTTCATTTCCTGGAAGGGAAATGCTCTCCCCTTTGGTGTAGAATTTATGACAAATGTTAACAAGGGAAATTTTAGGCCACTGGGGAAAATATTTGAGAATAGACAACAGCTCAAAAGATACCTCGATGAGGATCTGTCTATTTAAATGAGTAATAAATAATCACAAATATTTTGGGAGAAAGGAAGAATTGAGAAGAGTGGCCAGTTTTTCTATTATTCAACTTGTCTTACCTGTGCCCACGTCATCAACTTGGCTCAAAGTTTTATTTCTTCTTATTCAGAATATTGTGTAGTTCTTCAAAATGGACTCTGATCATACAGCCTCCAAAATAATCTTTCTAATCTATTGATTGGAGCAAGTCTCTCCCCTGCTTCAAAAACTTAGTATTATCAAAACCCAGACCCTAAAGGCTCTATGGTATGGCTGTACCTCCTCTTTGTAAACCATATTCCATGTACTCTTCAACCTGGGCATGACATTACAACTAAACTTGATAAGTCACTGTTGCCAGCTTTTATTTAAGTTTTCTCCCACCTTTGAATGTATGCATCACTTCCTTATACTTGGAATATATTCATAAGCCTAACTCATCCCAATTTCATTCTTCATCTGTGAAATTAAGCTCTGGGGCTTTTCCCTAAAGTCAGTCTTGAACTCCTCTCCTTATCTCCCTCCTTCAAGCTTCTTTTGAATCAGTCTTTTTCTTAACTTAAAAGTTTTCTAAGGAATTGTATCTTCTCTTCCCCTTCCAAGAAATTACAGTACTTTGCACATTGCATATACCTAATAAATCTTTGTTGAATATAGATTAATTTAATTTGATGAAGACAATTTCTTTTTTATGACTTTTATTTTTTATTTTTTTTAATAATAGATTTTTATTTTCAAAATACATGCAAAGGTAGTTTTCAACATTCACCCTTACAAAATCTTGTGTTCCAATTTTTTCTCCCTCCATTTAACCTAATACCCTCCCTTAGACAGTAAGTAATCCAATACAGATTAAATACGTAAAATTCTTCTATGCATATTTCCACATTTATCATGCTGCACAAGAAAAATCAGATCAAAAGGGGAAAAGTGAGAAAGAATAAAAAAGCAAGCAAACAATAAAAAAGTGAAAATACTATGTTGTGATTCACATTCAGTCCCCTGGGTGAAGATGGCTCTCTTCTAAACAAGACCATTGTAACTAGCCTGAATCACCTCATTGTTGAAAAAACATCCATCAGAATTGATCATTATATAATCTTGTTGTTGCTATGTACAATGTTTGCTTGGTTCTGCTCACTTAATTCAGCATCACTCTACATAAGTCACTCCAGGCTTAAATCATCATTTCTTATAGAACAATAATAGTCTATAACATTCATATACAATAACTTATTCAGCATTCTCCAACTGATTGATATCCACTAAGTTTCCAGTTCCTTGCCACTACAAAAAGGACTGCTACAAACATTTTTCTTCATGTGGGTCCTTTTCTCTTTTTTATGATCTCTTTCGGATACATGTCTAATTTATATTGGATACACTGATGAATCAAAGGGTATGCACAGTTTGATAGCCCTTTGGGCATAGTTCCATATTGCTTTCCAAAATGGTTGGATCAGTTCACAACTCCACCAACAATATATTAGTGTCCCAGTTTTTCATATTCCCTCAAACATTCATCATTATCTTTTCCTGTCATCTTAGCCAAAATGAGAGGTGTGTAGTGTTACCTCAGAGTTGTCTTAATTTGCATTTCTCTAATCCATAATGATTTAGAGGATTTTTTTTCATGTGAAAAGAAATGACTTTAATTTCTTTGTCTGAAAATTGTTTGTTCAAATCCTTTGACCATTTATCAACTGGAGAATGGCTTTTATTCTTATAAATTTGAGTCAGTTCTATACATATTTTAGAAATGAGGCCTTTATCAGACCCTGGGATGCCAAATTTTCCCCAGTTTTTTTGCTTCTCTTCTAATCTTGCCTGCATTGGTTTTGTTTGCACAAAACCTTTTTAATTTATAGTATCACTCTTTACAATTAAATCATAAACCCATTTCAACCTTATCTTGGTATTTAGAGTGTTAGGTGTTGGTTAGGTCCTAGTTTCTGCCATTCTATTTTCTGATTTTCCCAGCAATTTTTGTCAAATAGTGAGTTCTTATCTAAGAAGCTGGAGTCTTTGGGTTTATCAAACACTAGATTGCTCTAGTCATTGATTATATTGTGTTGATTAAGATAATTTCTATGAGTTTTTGTGAAATTGGTTATATAATCTTTGCCTTCTGATATTTAGTCAAATGTTCTTTAAATTTCATTTTTGTATTCTAGCCTGGTAAGAGCCTAGAAATCCTTTTTAGGATTCACCTTTTTTTTTTTTTTTTTTTTTTTAAGTTTTTAAGTTCACCTTTTCTCACTTGTGAGATGGGAAGGTCTTACAAGCATAGATACTCCAAGATATATGATAGACAAGCAGTTAGAAGGATAATGGCTGATGACCATAGCAATTATTGTTATTATTATTTTTTACCACTTTTCTCACCTTATGTTTATACATTACTTTCATCAGCATACAAAGTTCTTGCTATTGTGGATCTTATTTCTACATATGGGAAAACATGGAAGCACTTGTATAAAACCTATTTCACAAAACGTTTTCTGAAAACTGGAGCTTCATGAATGACTTCCAGCATTTAGTATAGTGCAGATGGTAGGACTTTAATAAATGTCCATGGATTGATTAATTGCCTTTACTTATATTTTTCCCTGGTGGTCCATATAGATTTCTTGTTGCAGAATGTGATGTAATTTCCAGAGGAAACCCATCAAAACTATTACTCCAAGATTTCTATATTTAAGTTCCTGCCTGATTTTAAAGTTAAAGATGAACTTCAAATGGCATATGGCATTTTTTTCTTTTTCCCTTTTTTTATCACAAAAATATATCCCTATGTACTATGGCAAAAGAAGGAAAAAGCATAGCCTTTTGTTGTTTTAGAATTTAATTAGCACTGTGCCTTAATAAGATTTGCATCAATTACCACCTTCATTCAAACCCTCAATTTTCACTTTTTTTGTTTATATAGAAAGATGTAATGGACTAGCTCTCAGACCTTGCAAGCAGTTCAGAATTGTCAGCACCTTAGAGAACAGTTTGCTCCTGCAAGTTAATTGGCTGTTTGAAGTGAGGTCTTGGATTAAAACTCTACCACGTGGCATTTTACATGTGGATAAGTGTTCCATGGTAATTTGTGAAGGAGTTGACTGATTTTCATTAAATCTGGTACGTTACTCTAGGACACAAAGAAATATTTTAACTATGATTTATGGTTCAGCCTGTCATCTCTAAATCAAATGGAATTGGATAAAAGATTTCAAATGGGCATGTTGACAGTTTTTTAACAGATTTTAGTGAAATTAGTATAGGAGTGGAGTGAGAACTGGAAATAGGTACAGAGTAAACAGCTACTGTGGGTACAGCATAGTAATCACAATGAAGGAAATTTTAAAATATTATTTTTCATAAATTATGTATGTAGGGCCATAAAATTATGTTCTCCATAGTGCCTATGTACTTATTTTAGGCCGTCAGGTATCATCTGTTAAAGTGAAGGATCAAACCCTTAGGCATCACAGTAGTGGGAAGGAAGGGCAAACCAAATTTTCAAATTTAGGAATTAGGGAAACACAGCATTTAAATTTTGCCTAAAGCACAGAACGGCCTTCTCCTGGTTCTCTGAGGAAGTTATAGAAACATGAGGTTGCACTAAATGAATATTAGTGTCCACAAAAACTGTTGTAATTATGTTGTGTTTTTCCATTAACAAATTTACATATCTGATTGGAAGACAAGGTTTTTCTCCTTTAAAAAAAAGATTGCTGGGCTCTTACAGTTTTGTTTATGAGATCCCATATAAAGTTGTGAACCATACTTAAAAAATCTGGGTTCTACACAGTGAATTATATTTGAGTTAGAACTATTTTTTATGAGTTAAGATGTATGTATTTTCCTTAATTCATTCATTGATTTTTATCTACTGCATAGTGGGTAAAATGGCATCACAAGAGGAAACTGGAAGGGATCTTGCCACCCCTCCTGACAAAAGACATGCAACTCATTCCTTTAAGGGAGGTAAGCAGCATGGCATATAATTATTATTATTATTATTATTAATACTACATTTACTTAGTGATATAAAGTTTACAGAATGAATACTAAAAATAGAAATAGACTACTGAACATCAGGAGCTCAGGAAGAGATGCTTTGGAGACTACCCAACACATAAACTCTATGAACTATCCAGGTAGGGGCAAATATTTGGCAGCAGAAATAAAGTTGAAAAGTTGAAAAGATTTTTGGGGAGTCAACCAGATGATGAGGTTTTTGCAAGCCACTGATCATCTTGAAGCATTTAAATTTTAGTTCTAACCCTTAATAGCTAGTATTTATGTAGCACTTTAAGGTTTACATAATGCTTTATAAGTGTTATCCCATTTGATCTTCACAATCCTGGCAGTAGTTACAATTTTTAGAGATGAGGAAACTGAGACAGATAGATTAAATAAATTGTATAGGTTCACAGAGTATTTGAAGCAGAATTTGAATAGGGGACTTCCTGATTTCAGATCTAGCACTCTATCCACTGTGCCACCTAACTGCCTCTCACACTTTGTTTATAAGTCACTTAACTTTTAAGTTTCACTAGTTTGTAAAATGGGAGGATTGGACTATATGATCTCTAAGGTCCCTTGCCAGTTATATATTCTACCAGCCTGTGTTTCAGGAGATATAAGGGAGCTAAAGTTCAAAGCTTCCCTGTTTAGAAATGAGGAACTTTTAGCAAAATTCCCCTCTCTAGTTGGAAACTCTTCTCTCTCTTTCTCTCTCTCTCTCTCTCTCTCTCTCTCTCTCTCTCTCTCTCTCTCTCTCTCTCTCTCTCTCTCTTTCTCTCTCATATATCAGCTATTAATGTGCATTCCCAGCTAATTACATTTTATATGTCCCTAGGAATATTGCCCCCATCGGATTCAAAATCCTGATTTTTTTTTTAATTTAGAGAAAGTTGTCCCCCAGATTGTTGATACTAATTGATTGTAGATATATTAAAAATCATTTGAGTTAAGATGCTAGCAACCTGTAAACCCTTTCTTCAATCTTAACTCCCTTCCAAATTGCTCTGTAAATTCCACTCCATCAGTGGGGATCTTGAAGTAGAGAAGGCCATGCCTTCATTCCTTACCACACTGCTCTTCAAGATCTGTGGATTTGGGAAATTAGCTCAAGGCAGAGATCTTCTGAGCATTGTAAGTTTGAGTCAATTCCCTCAGATCTAAATTTCAAAAAGGGCAGTGTGGCAGAGAGGAAAGGGCATTGGACTTGGAATGATTCAGTCAATTAATAAGCATTTTAAGTACTTCTCAGTACCAAGAATTGGGAGGCAGTAGCCAAAAAATAAAGATACAGCTGCTAACATGATCAGGGGAGGGCGAAAGAGCATGCATACACAGAAGTAGAGAAAAAAAAAATTATAATTACAAGGTACTTTTCCAGAACTGGGTGGGGGGTGGTGGGGTAGGGGTGGGGGTGGGATTAGAGCAGAGAGAGGAAAGGAAGGGAAAGAAACAGCCACTTTGGGAGTCAGGAAAGAACTCATGTAGGAGGTAGCTCTTTGAAAAAGGCAAGGAATTGCATTTTATTTTCTTTCTCACTTTTTTCCTGTTTGATTTGATTTTTCTTGTGCAGCAAGATAATTGTATAAATATGTATGCATATATTGGATTTAACATATATTTCTACCATGGTAAAGGGTGGAGGATGGGGGGAAGTTGAAACAAAAAGTTTTGCAGGGGTTAATGTTGAAAAATTATCCATGCATATGTTTTGAAAATAAAAAAAAGTTTTAAGTTTTTTTTTTTTAAAGAAAGAGGCAAGGAATTTTAAAAGCTGAAAATGAGAAAGGAATACTTATGGGTCTGTGAATAGATATGGAGATGGAAATGGAAGGTCCTATAAAAGGGACACCAAAGAAATCAGTTTGATTGAACCATGTAATATGTGTGAAGAGAATTAAGGTATAGTATTTTAAGAGCAAAAAATGAGAAGTACATTGGGTGACTCAGGGATAGTTTTGATGTCCCCTGTTCCCTTCCACCTCCTGGATTCCTGTCTCACACCTGCCCAGTAGCAGTGAGCTGAGAGAGGAATAGAATATGGCAGTAAATTCTGTCTAAATCTAAAGTCGACCTGACTGTCAACTTCTGTCAGGGTGATAAATTGTTGCATACATTCATCTGAGTAAGTGCATTTCTGCCTGGGTCCTCATCTATCAAGAAGTTGTTTTACAAAACCAGAAAAGTAGTTTTCTGCACTTAGGAAGGTTAACAAATGGACAAACATGCCAGAAGAAAAGGTGCCATTTTAGATACCTTCTAAAGTAGGTTTGTTGAGAAAACGCAAACATCTATTAAGAAATACAGGTTTGCTAATAGATCACTTGTTTCTAACTTGCTTGGATATATTAAAGCATAAATAATAATAATTACAAAGGAAATAGAGCTATATAATGGCCTTAATGTCCTCCTTACTACCATCACCACAAACCCCACCCCACATATACATATGAGTTAATGCTGTGTTTTTGAAGAGGCTGATCATAGATCTAGAACAGAAAAAGGTGTCAGAAAAATTGGTTATTATAGTAGCAGGAATGTTGATTTTGGAATTAGAGAATCTGGCATCACATCCTCACTTTACTGCTTATTTATTGCCTTTGTGTCTCTGGGCTTCAGTTTTCTCCATCTGTAAAATGAAGGGGTTGGATTACAAGGCCCCTTCCAGCTCTAAAGTGCTGATCCTATGACTCCATTTGGAAGCTCATTTAAGTTTTTAAACCCATACTTAAATTCCTATAAAATAACTGAATTGCCCATTTACTGAGCCAAGGCTGAAGACATGTTCTCAAAGAGACTCACTTCCAAAAGTTTTCTGAGCAACACCACCTGGGAATGTGGGACTTTTTATAAAAAACAATGGATCAAGGCAATTTAATTTGTTTCATTCTAATTGTTTTCTGGTGGCACAGTGAATAGCGGGTCCTATCTGAAATCAGAAAACCTGAGTTCAAATGTGGCCTCAGACATTCGTTAGGCTATGAACTTGGGCAAGTTATTTAACTCTGCCTCAGTTTCCTCATCTGTAAAATGAGCTGGAGGAGGAAATGGCAAAGTACTCCACTATCTTTTCCTAGAAAACCTCAAATGGGGACTTGAAGTCAGACTTATGACTGAACAAGAAAATAAATTGGAAGGAGAAGAAATTGAAACTAAAAGGGACCAGTTTATAAGTTATTATATAGCTTTTGAGTACAAAATAACACAGAGATGAGTTGCATTGTAATTTTGAAAACAGAGAAAGTGCCAGGGGGAAGATATGGGGAATTAAAGTAAGAAAGGGCATAACCTATTTAAAATACTTATATTTATTAATTTTATTACTCTCTACAATTTCCCTATTTAACAAATGAGAAACAGCTACTGAATTTATATTAGAATCATAGAATTTTGTGTTGGAGAGAACGTTAAAGGTCTTTTAGCTCCTTTTCAGTATAGGACTCCCTTCTATAATATTTCTGTCAGATGATTTGATTAAAATCAATCAAAAATAATCCACCTTTTCTTAGAACAAATATTGTTTGAATAGTTCTATGTTCTCCTTGCATTCGGGAAGCTTTGAAGATATAGCAAATAAGATATATATCTTTTAGCCCAGTAGAAAAGATAAATTTTTTACACAAATAGTCAAAATATTGAACAGAATATGAAAATGGAATAAGAGGTGTACATTGTGCTCTGGGAAGAAGGGGGAGATTTTTTTTTCTGTTAGACTCAGAATACATATCAATTTCATGGAAGAAGTAGCGATTAAACAGGGTCTTGAAGGAGTGAATTGTGAGAAAGAAGAAAGGATAAATTTCATTAAAAAAAAATTATTTCAGGGGGTAGCTAATTGGTGTAATGGATAAAGCAACAGTCCTGAAGTCAGGAGGATCTGAGTTCAAATATGACCTCAGACACTTAACACTTCCTGGCTATGTGACCCTGGGCAAGTCACTTAATCCTAATTGCCTCAGGGGAAAAAAAATCTCATTAGATATTTCCCAATTACATGTTAAAATTTTAACATAAAAAAATGAGTTTCAAATTGTCTTCATTCTTCCTTCATCCCTCCTTGAGAAGGCAAGCAGTTTATCAATTATACATGTGAAATCACACAAAACACTTTCATATTAGCCATGTTGCAAAAGAAAACAAACAAAAAAATGAGAAAAATAAAAAAAAAAATAAAAGTATGCTTCAATTTGCTTTCAGTGTTCATCAGTCCTCCATCTGAAGATTGTGATAGCATTTTTTTTTTCATCCTGGATCCTTTGGATC
Organism: Sarcophilus harrisii; assembly: GCF_902635505.1. Classification (NCBI taxonomy): domain Eukaryota; kingdom Metazoa; phylum Chordata; class Mammalia; order Dasyuromorphia; family Dasyuridae; genus Sarcophilus; species Sarcophilus harrisii. The sequence continues at coordinate 148,489,153 of NC_045426.1, read as the reverse complement.
ATTGGATCAATGGATCATTGTCTTTATCAGAGTAGCTAAATCTTTCACCATTGATCATCCTTACAATATTACTATTATAAAGTTTGCCTTGGTCTGTTTGGATCAATTTCAATCCCTTGTCAAGTCAACTGGAATTTATTAAGTGTTTTCCATGTGCTAATAGGCAAAAGACAATCATCACCCTTCTCACACTGTCCTGTTCACATTGTCAACCCAAATTTTAAAATATCAGAATAGATTTTAGAAATCTTAGACTAAAAGGATTTTAATCTGGGGTTCATGAGCTGATTTTTTTTATAACTTTCAATGTAATTGAATCTTTGTAATCCTATTTATTTTATTGTATGAATTCTTCTGAGAAAAGATCACTTTTCATTAAATACTTCATACACTTCACCAAATGTTTGAAGAGTTTTGAGACTAAAACATCATTAAGAGTCCCTGCTCTAAAACAACTTCTTTATTTTATACACAAATTATTCCGTGGCATTGCCCAGATATTTTTGTAACTCAAAATTGGAATTATGAGGCAAAAAAAGGAAGGAAGGAAGGAAGGAAGGAAGGAAGGAAGGAAGGAAGGAAGGAAGGAAGGAAGGAAGGAAGGAAGGAAGGAAGGAAGGAAAGAAGGGAAGAGAGGAAGGGAGGGAAGAAAAAAAGCCCAAAGTCCCATACTTCAAAGGGGTTTTCTATGGGACAGTAGACAATAGTAATATAACAACTGGCTGTAGTTTCACTACCCTTTCCCTACCTTTGCTGTGCAAAATGTTTTGTTTTGTTTTAATTAAATGACATTTCCAGGCAAAACCCTCTGTCCAATTCTTTGTAAGCAAAGTACTGTAAAGGAGTAAAATGTATCTTAGACCCCATTATTGGTCATCAACTGATGATAATGTTCAAAGACAGGAATTGCCTTCCTCATTCATTGTCTTATTGTAAAGAAATCATTGTCAGCTTCAACTATAAATGAGAGAAATGTTGAATGGAAACTGTGTAATATAGGGAAAAGGTGGATTGTTTATGCCCTTTATAAATTCTACATCGCATTGAACCATTCCAGACAAAATATGTAGATGAAATTAAGCTCACATTGCATTTCAGAGATCCCTAACCACCTCTAGGCATCTCTTTCAGCTCTCTGCTGTGTTACTTCACTTTCTCTGCTCCTCCCCAACTTGTTTACATTTTATGCTAAGAAATTACCCCTAGAGATATTTGCATTTAACCAGGGACTCTCCAAGATGAAAAGCTTTTGACACCCAAAGCAATGATTCACTAATGGTGAAATTTAGGTGACTGACAGGTTGGGGAAGATAGTTGGTGGTGAGGAATCTTCCCAGCCTGCTCACATTATAGGAGGCAGCCAGCCCTTAGGTAAAGTTTTATGCCAAACCTCTGTGGATACTTAATTAAAGAATTATATTGCCACCTCTTTATGATTTGAATACTAGCTGCTTAAGATAAGAATAATTTTATAATTTATACAGTCAAACCTTACTGAAATTTTATCTTAGTGACAAGATAACCTACAGGCCATAAGAGGACATCAGTGGTCGTTAAATTAAGTTTTTATTAAAAGCCTACCAGGGCCTCAAGCAATCCCAGAAAAATGGTAAATTGTGGAGAGGCCAAAAAAAAAAAAAAAAAAAAAAAAATCAAACTCCTCAGGAAAAAAAAATGTATCCTCCCTTTGGAAGTTTAGAAGTACCAAAGGCAATTTTACATTTTTAGGAGATTTAAAGTACTTCAAAACAAGAAACTGATGCCAGAAATATACCTAGAAATTAAACAGTAACTTGCCACTGGCAAGCTCTGCTTAAACCTGTTACATATGCTCTCTGAAAGTAAAGCCAATGCCTTCATGTATTTCCCATCAGATAAACATGTATATGGGAATATATTAAAAGCCAGTAAAAAGTTAGAAATAAGCTACTTATGCCATCAAACTTCACTGAAGTGAACTCTCTAAGGACCAAACCACACCCATGGTCAAATGCAGTTTCTTTTCTGTAAACTTTACTAACATTTAAAAACTTTTTCATTTCCTCCTTAGAGTAGATGTTTGATGGAATAGAAGGAGGAGAAAAGCTGAAGTCAGAAAAGTCAGAATATGAATTTGTCATCGCTTAACCTTAGACAATATTTAGTGAAACTTAATAAACAAAAAAAGTTAACTTATGAAGCAGATGGTTTTTATCGGGTGCTAGCAAAATCATTCAGACTTTGTGCAGTAATTTTAAAGCATTGCCTTCATTGATAATAAAGTTCATGCTACTTTTATAATAACATAGTAATATAGAATAATTTGCTGCTAATAATTCACCAATAGTTGTTTTTCCTGCTAATATCTCTCACCCCAAACAAGCGAAAATGCCCTATGTAGATTGAAGTAGTACAGACTGTTACTGAGCTCAAATTCTTGGAGTCCAAGCAAAGAAGGATCCTAACACTCACATTCATCTTGTTAAGTGCACCTAATTAAAGAATCCTGGCACCAGGTTGGTCAACATAAATATACCTCGTCTCCAAACAAAATAGGCAGAACAGTCTGACAAACATTTCACAAGGATATATTACCTCCCCCTCCTGCTCACTGGAGGCTCTTTTTGGTTTTTCCTTTTCAAAAGGAAGCTACTACCTTGGCATCTTGTTAGTGATGCTCATGGCACCATTTCAGGCAGTGTGTCAAGAGAACCCTTTAGATCATCAAGAAATGGGAAGTGTCCAAATTTCAGAAAACATAAAGACTGCTTGTTCATGAGATCACTAAGCAGTCCTTTGGGTTGCTATGTAGTATCCTGGTGCTTCAGAGAAAATCCTAGGAGTATTGTTGGAAGGGCACTGTGAGTGGGTTCCCATTCTTCATTTATAGTAGGGCTTATCCTATTTTAGTTTCTGGTAGTTGTCTTCTGGATAACTTCTATTTGGCACTTTTGGGTACTTAAAATGCAATGGGTTTTCACAGACACTTTCTAAATGATAACTCTCTGAACCTTGTCCAGAGCCAATATTTAGATTCTCTAGCTTATTAATGGTGGTAGAGAAATATTTTTGCCTTTATGACTATGATCCATTATGATGATATAGGATACTTGACATTGTCTAAATATGCTTATTAGATAATCCTAAGAATTTTTACTTCCAGTGATTTAGTAAATTTAGTAATATAAATATTCTGAAAATTCCACAGGATTGTGGCATCAGCATGTTGCTTACTGACAAGCTAATACACACACACACACACACACACACACACACACACACACATATATTAGTGATTGGTCCATAGGTAAACAATATCCTTGCCCTATTGTTAACTGCTTTCTCCTGAAAGTAATATGAGAATTGGCTTTGGAACCAAGATTTGAACTCCCTTCCTGCAGTACACACTGATAATTCCTTTCATGCACAAATCAGTTAATTTCTCTGTGCTCTGGGAAACCCTCTAAGATTGTAGATTAAAAAGATAATGTCTCCCTGCATTTATAGAGGGAGTTTACTCTTTAGGACATGCCTTAGATTAATGTAGTCATCAATCCAGGCTCATCCCCAATCAACAATACTTATTAAGCACTTGTTTTATGGCAGGCATTGTGGATACTGAGACAGAAATGAAACATTGTTCCTGAACTCAAAAAACGCATTTTATTTTCTTTGCTGTCACAATTTTGGGGGGAAAAGTACTTGGGTGAAGTAAACTCGTGTACATGTACACACACATACACACCCATCTATTTCTTTTATATATATCATGGTCTAGATTTGTGATTTTATGAGAAAAATCCTATTATGGGAATTCCTTTCATTATGGGCATAAGCAATGAAGCTCTGAGGAGTTAAGTGGCTTGCCTATAGACCACTTATTATTATAGTTCAAAAGTAGAATGGGAATTCAAGTCCAAGTGTAAGACCAATTAATATGAATATTGTATACTGGGCTTCATTTTATTAAGTCGTGTGTGTGTGTGTGTGTGTGTGTGTGTGTGTGTGTGTGTGTAAAGCTGTTTCTGGAAACCTTGAAATACAGCTTATGATTGATTGCTTGAAGTTCCATGTGACTTAATATGGGCAAGGAGTGTGAACTCTGAATGATCCCCATTATAATTTTCTTATAACTAAATTCTGGCCAGTTGTAGAGTGGGTGAAATTGGGTTGGAAATCCACCTTTGAAAGACACCAAACCAGCAAAGGATTTATTAACTTGGGGTCCACAGATCCCCTTAGGTTTCCATGGATAAATTTCAGGGGCTTTATGGTTTTGGATGGTAGAAAAATATTTATTTTTACTAACATCTAAAATTTAGCATTTCCTTCAATTGTGAATGTTGGCAAGAAACCATCATAGTATTAGCAATATCTGTGACTATAACAAATACAAATGACATATTTTCATAGCACATTGTAGTTTTTTGCAAAAGGCTTGAAATATTATTTATAGTCTTTACTTCAAAATTATTATTAGCCCTACTGCTAGATTGCAAGTAGTTATTGTCTTCCCATCTACAAATTGAATTTTAAATTTTTCTTTGTAATCCTATATATTTTATTTTACATATTTAAAAACATTATTCTGAGTCTGAAGACTTTACCGGATTGCAAAGGTGCCCATGACTACAAAAAAGGTTTCAAAACTCCTGGTTCAGATTAGACATAGGCTAAGTGAATGCATATATATGCATAAGATACTGAAAGTTAAATTTAATAATCCATTCAGCAGGACAGAAATGATGTCACATACATTTTATCTCTGGTACTAGAGAGGCTGTGACTGGTGGATTGCTTGAGCTGAGGAGTTCAGAGCTGCAGTTGGACCAGCTGCATAGTGTGTCTATATTGTGTCTGAAATCAGTATGGTAAAAGATGAACTGGGTTCAAGTGGGAAACAGGGGCAGCACAAAGCTTCCAACTGATCATTGAAATAATTGGTCTTTAAAATCAGCTCTATACTTCCAGCCTGGGCATGAGAAGGAGACTCTTATCCCTATCCTCCTCCATCCCTCCCCTCCATAAAACAAACAAAACAACAACAACCAAAAAAAAAAAAAAAAAAAACCCCAACAACAACAACAACAAAAACCATTAAGCACAATGTCTTGTAATTTTTTTGCCATCAGAGTAAGGAGTTGGGATCTGTAATTTCATCATTGTGGAGAAGTCCTTATGTGCAAAGTCTGTCCAATAAAGCAGTGTCCCATGAACACTGACAGTTTAAGTGATTTGCCAGCTATATATGTTAGGGTAAAGATTTGAATCAGGGTTCCTGGATCTAAGGACAAATTCACATGTTTGAATTTTAAAACATAACTGTTTGCTGAACAGATTCCAATTAATTACCAGTTTACTAAGCACCATTAGATTAACTGAAAACAGATTTTTCTTTAAAAATTCCAAACCTTATATCTGATATTAATGTGAGCAGATTTCTTTTTTTTTGTGATAAATTAAATGAGGTATCTGACACATTATCTCTTTATAAAGTTATATATATATATATATACATATATAAAATATATCTTATCTCATTTTCTTCTCACAATCACTTCATCAGCAAACTGAGGCTCACAAAGGTAGAATAATTTGAACATGATCAAGTACTTAGTAAGTAGCAGAGCCAGTATTAGACTGAAATTAGAATCACTATCCTCTAACTTTTCAAAATCAGTGCTGCTTCTGCTACAACTGACTCTCCTCTCCTCTAGGGTACCTCCAGGGAAAAGCAGATGGTTCTCTATCTTAGTGTTAGAATTACTTTTAAAATATTTCTTAACATTTTGCCAGTGAAATTATAGGCATTAGGAAGGTCCCAGGATTCTGAGGTTCATTTGCATAAGATCCTTTCCTTAATGTGCTACTGACTGTTTATTTCCAAAGTCTAAAAAATTAAGTTCTATAATTGCTTCTACTCTAGTAACCTAATTTAGAAGAGGAAGAAAAGGCATGCCACAAAAGTCATATAAGGCCTTTTCAACTGATGCTTTCTAAGTGAGAATAAAAAGTTCAATGACAAAGAATTTTCACCTTGGGAATTTGGATTTTTTTTTCCCCTGAATGGGTTTGCTCACCCACTGCTATTGTAGTCAGGTTCTCCTGCAGTTGATCAGTTTCTAGGAAGAAAGAATACATATGCCTTCTTTCTTTTCCTTGGGATCAGCCTCTAAAAATGGTAAGAAAACATATTGCAATATGAGTCTGAGACATTTTCTTTTTCTTTTTACTCTGTCATGTTTGTTATTATTCTTCGAATGGTAGTGATAGGAAATACTTTTAAGCATTTCTGTTTTTCTTTTAAAATCTGTTTGGTAAGGGATTAGGTGGGAAGGGGGCAGGAAGAGACTAAGGGGGGGCAATTTAAAAATTTCCCCGCCTCATCAGAAGCATATATATATATATATATATATACATATATATATGTATTTATATATATATGTAGGTATTCAGTTCTCAAATGTATGAATAATATATGTGTATGCATAAGTGCAAATATAAAACAGGTAAAATACAAATGTTTGGAAGACATTTAAGGCACTGAGCCTCCAAACTGAAGGAAATTCTCTTGCTGTGTAAGGATCATAGGGTTTTCAGGGAAGATTCAACTAAAAAAGAAAACATTTATCCCAGAACAGTCCTATAGTATGGAGAGATAGGTACAGTGGCTACAAAAACAAACAAACAAAAGACTAGGACATCTAAAGCCAAAAATCCAAGTTGGTGTAGCTCTTGGATATTGTCTGTGAAACTTCTCAAGAATTCCAAAGGAGCAGTGCTGGGAATGGAGAAATTATGATCTTTTTTCTAGCTGGGGTGACATGGAGTACAGAAGGGAGATGGGAAAAGAGGAGTGGGGGAAGAAGTAGGGGAGAAGGAGAGAATGAAGAGCAAGGTAAGAGAGAGGAGAGGAGAGAAGAAGAGAGGAGAGGAGAGGAGAGGAGAGGGGAGAGGAGAGAGGAGAGGAGAAGAGAAGAGAGTTGGAGACAGAGACAAGAGAGACAGAGACAGAAACAGAGATATAATAAACAGATAGCTAGACAGTCAGACAGAGAGCTATCTTCAGAGCACTCAGGGTGCTTTCATGGAGCAGGTGCTTTTTGTCTCGTGTTCCTCCAGGCAGGAACCATGCGAGTGTGCGCGTGTATGTGTGACTGTATGCGTGTGTCTGCTCGCGCCTGTCCGATTCAGCTTTGAGGTGGCAACTGGCAAAGGCTACTGTTGGTTCCACGCCGGGTTTTCCTCCTCTCCCCAACACACACACACACACACACACACACACACACACACAGTCTCTCTCTGTGTCTTGAATTGGTTCAAAAGATGCTCAGGGAGACTACAGTCTCAGCTGGGATGCTCTGCTTGCGGCCACTATTAGGACATGCCCCATAGAGATGCTTGCCGCTTGAGATTGAGACCCATTTGAGCCCGGGGAATATCTTGCTATACTAACTTCCCCCACCCTTCCTTTCCTTTGGATTAAGGGGTGACGTAGTAGGAGGGTCTGGGGCAGGGTGAATGGGGTCAGCAAGAGAAGGAATGGGGCAGCTTTCAGGGAAAGCAGCAGCAGCAGCAGCAGCCGCCTCACCAGCCGCAGCCGTGGCTGCTGCTGCTTCAAGGAGTTGAGAAAGAAAACAGGAAACGTGGTGGCCGCTTACACACGGCAGCAGCTGATTCATTTCTGCTTGAAAGTGCCTCCCTCAAGTCGCTGAGGCGGCCCGGGAAGGAGGGGGGTGGTGTGGGGGGTGGAGAGAGGAGGAGGAGAAGGGAGGGGGGAAGGGGATAGTTGGAGAGGAAAAGGGGAGGTGTAGCCAGTCTCTAGTCTAGGGAAACTGTCTGCAGACCTCTTTCAGGAGGAGGAAGAAGAGGAGGAAAGGGAGCAGAGATTAGTTTTGGGTACCAAGAAGCAAGTTTCTGAAAAACGGAGGACAAACAGCCTTAGCAGCAAAACAGAGCCCCCAGCACCTCCCATCCGGTCCGCATGCTAAAATTGGGTTGAGTGACTGAGACTTGGTGTCCCCAAGACTGTGTAAAAGGCATTCTGAGAGAAACCCCGACCAGACCCAACCCAACTAAACCAACAAAATAAAAAACTATTTGCCGGAGTTTCGGAGCCCTCTTTGGACCTGAACTTGGAGGGCGCCAAGCTGGAGAGACTTTGGGGTTCCCTCCGAGAGGCGATTTGCCTCCCCACCAGAGCGTCTTCTCTTCCCCCAGTGCCTGGCTTAACAATATGAAGGAGCAGCATTCATGTGTGGGCACTGGGCATCCGAGCATGGCTGGGTATGGCAGGATGGCCCCTTTGGAGATGGCTGGTAGCCCCGTGAAGCGCTTCAGAACTGAGTACCCCTTTCCCTATCTCTTCGCAGAGGAGGCTTACCAGAAACTGGCCAGCGAGACCCTGGAGGAACTGGACTGGTGCCTGGACCAGCTAGAGACCCTGCAGACCAGGCATTCCGTCAGTGAAATGGCCTCAAACAAGGTAAGGGATAACTCTCTGTTTTGCCAACCTTTTATGCCACGAAAAGTGGCCACGATTCCTGCATCCCTTTCCCTCTCCATTATTCCTGTCCATTTTCATACAGGTTAAAATGTTCCCTCCCATCCAGCCTTTAGCATCTGTATGGGGCTAAAATGTTGTTTTATCAGCAGTTCAACTCTCTTGGAGAGTTTCCCAAGCTCACTTTCCCCCTCTTTTCTTCCCCCTCCCCCCATCAGTCTGTTAAGATAAACCATCTTGCAAAGGCATCTTTGATATTGATTAATTACATCACCCTCAGGTCTCATTGGATGGCCTGTTTTATTGTTTCCAAGTAACAGTTGGCTTCTGCTACTTGAGCCAGCACTGTCATTTGGCCCATAGATGCAAAGTTTGATATGTAAAGGGGGTTTTTGTGATTCTCTATGAGGGTTAGTGCCTGAATTTCTTTTCTTTTTCTGCAAAGCAGTTTTCACATCATTCATTGAATTAACTTAGACTGTGGCTTATTTTTTCAAGGAAAAAAACAGCAGATTTCGAGATGTTTGTCAGAAACTGGGGATGGTGGGGAGGGGGTAAGGGGGGCATAGTGTACATTTATTTAATTATTAATATACAGATTGAGATGGAACTTGGTCATAAGAACATATTGTCTAGCTATAAGAAATCAAGTAATTAACTTAGTACAAAGAGAAATTTAGAAAGCTTGGTGCAAAATAAGATTTAATTTCTTGGATTATTTAGTAATAATCATGTCTTTGATTAAATTTGGGGGGCCACTTGCACAGGATGATTGTATATCTTAAAAACATGTTTGCTAATGGAGTTTATGGTTGTGAAGTAATCCATTAGAGGCAAGTTTATGAGAGACTGGTAAAAAATGTAGGTTCATGTTTTGGTCTTTAAGTTATAAGAAGCCAGAGTCACTTTTATGTCCTTTTCTTTGTGAATATTTGGCGGAGGAAGAAGGCAAAGGAGGTATGCACATGTTGGATGCAGATGGTTAAGAGATTCAGCCAATAAGTACTAGTCTTTATTTGGAAATTTGATTTGTAAGTTCCTTTAAGAATTCAATAAAGCATAGTTACCCTGTAAAGAAATTTTAACTAAGTTATTTTGACTGGGTTGTAAAGTAAGGAAATTTATCATTTCATTTTTTATATCATAGTTTTTATGAACCATGCATGTATTCTCTTCCTCCCCCATATTATCTTTTATCCTCCCCTCTTCTCCCCCACCCCCGTATCCGCAATATGTTTTATTTATTACAATAACCTGGAAACTACTGGATTTTTATCTTGTTTTTCTTTTAGCGATTTGTTCTTCAGGTGCAATTGCCAATCAAAGTCAGTAAAAATTAAGTGGTCTTTCTAGTATATTTTTTTATAATCAGGTTTCTATAATGTTCAAAGCTACATAGGATAATGATTTTAAAACTTTTATTCTTTTAAAGTTTGACCACCATTTCTAAATTAAGCAGTACTCTTGCATTAAAATGAATATGTTCTTCCCATGTCCATGGCACTATCTTTGTGCAACTGATCAGGTTTAACTCCATTGCAGCATCATTGAGGTATTCCTGTTTTCATTTAGTTGTGACCCCTTGTTTATACTATGTCATATAACAGAAAATCTAGACTTTCAGGATTATTAGAAGATATTTCAAGAATGATATAGTGTTCCTCTTTCATTTTTAAAAATAGTCATTCACTTACTGTTTAAGCAAAAGAAACCTGATTGGCCAGATGGCCCTTCATTAAAAATCCATAACGTTAATCCTGTGATTTTACCAGGATAACTCTACTATGAATTTTAAAAGTCTTATCACTGCTAATACTGTATATGTAAGTTGTCACTTGATTCAACTGTTTGGTTTGGAAAGGGATGCTTGTTAGCTTTTTATTTGTTTAAAATCTTTTACTCTTTAAGGGCATCAGATAAAACAGTAGTAAACCTTCAAATTAATGTTAAAGAGAAGTCACTGTTTTGAGATTTGAAGCTAGATTTGTTTTGTGGAAGCTAGCCTCAGATAGCTTCATAGTTCCATAAGCCTTTGGATAGGCTCTTAATATAGTAAGTAAAGGTTTCTTGTGCTTTGAAATTGAGACAACTATCTTGTGAATGAAAGGTCAACTTTAAATAATTCTAGTGAACCAATCTCTATTTTAAATTTAATTATATTTTACATATAGATTTTTGACTGCAATAATCCTAAGCTAATGATCCTGATTAAACTTGATTTTTTAAATGTTTCAGTTATTATGTTTTTAACTACAAAAAGATCATTTGGTTTTACATAGCTCAATAGAAAACACTAATTTTTTTATTATGTGTATTGACGTAAAAAAGATACTTGAAAAACTAGGGTACAAGCAAAACATGTAACCTAAAATCAAATTGGCACACCTTATGTGAAGGTCAGCAAGAATGATGCTTTAACTTAAACCTGACATGGAAATTTATATGGTATTTGAGTGCCACATAAGCCTGTTTTTTTTTTTTTTTTGATGTTATCAAATATGAATGACTTTGAAACTTATCTGTTTGTTATCTAAACATCTTAATACATACATATATATGTGGGTATAGGTATGTATATACATACATAAATACACATGTATATATGTATTTCTTTTTCCATATGTCACCTTTGTGTTTTTGGAAGACATTATATGGTCTTGAATCAATTTTATGTGACTTTGAGAATTTTTATTTTCTCTTAATGAAAAAAATATAAAAGAATCATTCTAGTGTTCTATAAAGACAATAATAAAAGCTTAAATATGATTAATAAATAGACTATTTGGTGGTAGATCAAAAATATTCATTATGGAAATAGAGTTGTACTTTAGGCTTGAGGAGCAGGAGGAGTTAATTATTTACAATAAAATACTTGTAAAATACTTGAATTAAGAATGGTATCATTTGTATTTAAAAGGGAACCAAACTGAGCAACAGTTTTTAATATTGTCTTTTAGAAGAAATAATGAATTGTTTCTTAGAGCAACCTTATATTGATAAAGGTAGTTAGGTCCTCACACACTAGAAATATGACCTTGACCAAGTCAAGTAGTCCTGATTGCTTCACCAAGCTCCAGCTTCCCCTTCCCCCAGTAAATAAATAAACAAATGAATGAATGAACGAATAAACAAACAAATGTAGTTTGAGAATTTGAAACAGGGAAGTTAATTGCTTTCCCTCTCCTCTCCCAACTTGCACACCTCTTCTTCTTTCTCACTCCCACTTTCTCCCCAGAACCAATTGTGAGGCAAGACTACCAAAGCAAAATGGGCAAGTAATCCTAGACCTTTGATTCAGATCCATTCGAACAATTACTTATATCACTTTTAAACCCATAAACAAATTTAATCTGCCAGAGATAATTTGTACAAGTTTGAATTTTGACCAAGCTTGATTAGGAGGCCTGTGTTAAATAAGGAATTTGGATCTTTTGCATATCTCCATGGCTAATTTGAAATTTTGAATTTCATGTTTTGAAATTGTAGATTAGTAAATAACAAAATTTGCTATTGATCAGTTGTATCTTACTCTTCATGACTCCACTTGGTATTACTGGAGCAGTTTGCCATTTCTCTCTCTAGCTCATTTTACAGATGAAGAAGAAACTGAGGCAAACAGAATTAAGGGACTTGCCCAGGATCACACAGTTAATCAGTATCTGGGGCTGTATTTGAACTCAGATCTTTCTGTTTCCAGGTCTGGTACTCTATCCACTACACTATCTAGCTGTCTAAATGCCTAAATAATCTTGATATTTGCCAGCTTTTATTTGTGTAACATAGACACACTCACTGTCAAAATCTTATATGGGATTCCAACAATTACTGTGTCTAGTTACACAAATTATTCTGAATTGGTATTGTCATCTTTTCCCCCCTAAGTAGATAGCTCTCAAATAACTATCAAAGAGAATTTAGATCAATTCATTATTCATTAGTTTATTTTAAAACTGAGATAGTCTTCTCGAACCTTCTGTGATCTTGGGAAAGTTACCTAAGCTCAACCTCAAATTTCTTCATCTTTAAATGAGAGAATTGCCATAGTTATATTCTACATCCTATGGGATAAGCATATGGTCCTCTGGTCCTAAAGATACTTCAGGATCTCAAGGATCTCCAAGCATGGCTCATTGCATGCATACAAATTTCAATCATAAGGGACCTTCATGAGTTGGTATAGATGAAAAGGATTTATCTCCTGGTAAGGATCCAGACTTGTAATGATTTTTGCCTTTCTAGACTTAGCTAGGGCAGTTCTTGGAGTCTATCATCAACTTCTCCTTGACTCCTTTCTAGCTTATTAGGACCTGCCAGAGCTTGTACTTATCCATAGCCTTTAAGAAAGGAGATATTTGCATGCCACAATAAGGCATCAGCATAGATTTTTAGTGTAGATTCAAGAGGAAAGTGCCCTTTCCCTCTTTCCTTCATTGTTTTTCTCCTTTCCCCTGTCTGTGCAATTTCTTTTGAATTCCTGAATTTTGCTTGTTCTTTCAAACAAACATAATAGAAATGTCCTTTCCTATGTCAGTGATTTGTGATTGTGTTGGGATTACATTGTAGTGATGGACATTGTAACTCTCTGTGCCGTTTGTTTTCATGAGTTGCTTTAGCTAGAAAAACAATTCACTACCTGTTAATCACTTGTCTGTCATTGAGCATCCTGTTAGTGTGGAGGTGAGCCTGGATTCTTGAGGCAAGTTCTGGAAAGATTATGAAGAATTGCATATTGGAAGACCAGCTAATTCCCAAAAGACTTATTTTCCTTTCTTATTAAAAATAAATTGAAGTGAATAGATGGAATTTTGTTTGGAGGAACTAAGTACGTATAGAATCTGGATAACTATTATTAAACCAGTATAAACTTTTGTCTTTCAATAAAGTGGAATATATTTGGCTCAGCCATCAAAGATATTTGTGATAATGCACTATTGATTGTGAAAGTGAAATCACTTGGAGTCCTGAAAAACAGCAGACTGCCCTCAGAATGGATTTTGTTTCTGGTTTCAGTAGTCTTTTAGGTCAATTTATAACCTGGGTAAAGCCATAAACAAGGTTTGCACACTGAAAGTTAAAAGGTAGTTTTGAAGTTAGGATTTCAGTCATCCTTTACAAAGAGATATGCAAAAAAGATTCCTTCTTGTTCCCAAGTTTTGGGGAAATTAACTATTAGGGATAATTTTTCAAATATGGCCATTCCTTATTTATGATTTAAAAAAAAAAAAATTCACCACACCATTTGTATTGCCAGTAGTTGAGACTTAAGCAGTTTTTCTTAATGTGAAGTTACTATCTGCTCCCCCTGCTGTTTTGTCATAAGCAATGCATAACATACATTAGAGCTTTCTTTCTGGAAAGGGATTATACATAAGCTTTTTAAGTCAGGTTTGGGGATCCCTACATCTTAGTGACCTTTCATCTACAATGGTAGTACTCTTTCCGCCCTCCCTCAAGAAATATTATACCTCAGGAAATTATATCTATCTGACTATGGGTTCTTGAGAGTGAATCAACCAATCAAATTTCCTAAAGAGAACATTGGTTTTTCTTCTTTGAAATGTGTATTAGCAATTCCCCATCTTTTCTTTTTCTTTTTTAAATAATAGCTTTTTTTTAATTTTCAAAATATATGCAAAGATAAATTTCAACATTCCCCCTTGAGAAACCTTGTGTTTCAGATTTTTCTCCCTCCCTTCCCCCCATCTCTCCTAGGCAACAACTAATCCAATACAGGGTAAACATGTGCAATTCTTCTATACATATTTTCATTTCTCATGCTGCATAAGAAAAATCAGATCAAAAATGAAAAAAATGAGAAAGAAAAAAAAAAGAACTCAAAGAACAAAAGTGAAAATACCATGTTGTGATCCACATTCAGTCCCCATGGTGCTCCCTCTGGATGCAAATGGCTCTCTCCATCACAAGCCTATTGGAATTGTTCGGAATCACCTCTCACTGTTGAAAGAGCCATGTCCATCACAGTTGATCATCACATAATTTTGTTGTTGTGATATAAAACGTTCTCTTGGTTTTGCTCACTTCACTTAGTTCTTATAAGTCTTTCCAGGAGTCTCTGAAATCATCCTGTTGGTTGTTTCTTACAGAACAATAATATTCCATAACATTCATATATTATAATTTATTCAGTCATTTTCCAACTGATGGGCATCCACTCAGTTTCTCGTTCCTTGACACCACACAAAGGGCTGCCACAAACATCTTTACATACCTAGGGCTTTTTCACTTTTTTTATGATGTCTTTGGGATACAGCCCTAGTAGAGACACTGCTGGATCAGAGTATGTATAGTTTGATAACCCTTTGGGCATAATTCCAGATTGCTCTCCAGAATGGTTGGATCAGTTCACAACTCCACCAGCAATGCATTAATGGCCCAGTTTTCTCATATCCCCTCCAACGTTGTCATTATCTTTTTCCTGTCATCTTAGCCAATCTGAGGGGTATGCAGTGTACCTCAGAATTGTCTTAATTTGCATGTCTCTGATCAATAGTGATTTAGAGCATTTTTTCATATGAGTAGAAATGGCTTTAATTTCTTCATTTGAAAATTGTCTGTTCATATCCTTTGACCACTTAACCATTGGAGAAGCCTTGTATTTTTATAAATTTGAGTTAATTCTCTATATAGAAATGAGGCTTTTATCAGAGCCCTTGGATATAAAAAAAATTTCCCCAGTTTTCTGCTTCCCTTCTAATTCTGTCTACCTTAGTTTTGTTTGTATAAAACATTTTTAATTTAATATAATCAAAATGACCAATTTTGCATTTCATAATGTATTCTAGTTCTTCTTTGGCCATAAATTCCTTCCTTCTCCACAGATCTGAGAGGTGGACTATCCTTTGTTCTCCTAATTTGCTTATATTACTCTTGATATCTAAATCATGAATATCTTGATGTAGAGTGGTAGGTGCTGATCAATGCCTAATTTCTGCCAGACTATTTTCCAGTTTTCCCAGCAATTTTTGTCAAATACTGAGTTCTTATCCCAGAAGTTAGAATCTTTGGGTTTATCAAACATCATAGTCATAGACTATTGTGTCTTGTGAACCTAACCTATTCCCTGATCAACTACTCTTATTTCTTCATCAGTACCAAATGGTTTGATGACCACTACTTTATAATATAGTTTTAGATCTGGTACAGCTAGACCACCTTTATTTGGATTTCTTTTCATTAATTCCCTTGAAATTCCTGACCTTTTATTCTTCCAGACAAACTTTGTTATTATTTTTCTAGCTCTGTAATTTCTTGGAAGCTTGATTGGTACAGCATTGTATAAGTAGATTAATTTAGGTAGAATTATCATTCTTATTATATTAGCTTGGCCTACCCATGAGCACTTGTTATTCTTCCAATTGTTTAGATCTGACTTTGTGTAGAAAGTGTTTTGTAATGTGTAATTCACCACCTTTTCAAAAGTCATATACATTGCTTGATGAAATGGTGTTGACTCCTCTATTAAAAGTAGTATTTGATTATTTAATATTTTTAAATAACATAAATGAAAATAATTACATTCTAGTAAGGGTTTTTTGTTTGTTTCAGAATTTAGTAATACCCTTTGAGATATCTGTAGACTACTCTAGATTGACTTAATCACTTTAACAACCATTGCTTTTAAAAGTCTAAGAATGCTTTCATATTTTCTTTTCTTCAAAATTAAATAATAAAGTCCATTATTACACAGTCTTGTACTATGGAAACTTAATACAGTTTCTCTGAATGATAAAAGCTCCTGATTTTAACTTACTTGTAACTAAAGAAAAAAGTTCTTCCTTAGCTATATTGTTCATGACTTTAGCTACACCTTCAAGAGTTGATAACCATGATCTAACATATCACACATTGTAATTGAAGTATCTAATTTTATGATTCTGAAGGCTGATTGAGTATTATCAGGGAGATTGAATCCACTTTTTAAATGATAATGTCTCTATACTTTAACATAAACTTAGTAATCATAGGGGGAAAAGGACCCTCTGTTGGAGAGTAGTACTTTTTTAGTTAAGAGCAGCATGCTTTGGTTAAGGGCGATATGCCTTAGTTTAATAGCTAACTCCTTTTTTTATTATTATTACATTTTTCCAAAGTGCAAGGCTAGGCCAAGATAAAATAGCATCCTTTCCTGTAATATAGTGATGGATTAAATTAAACTGTTTCCAATTAGAGTAAAGGATGGATAATACTTTCATCCAATTTTAAAGGATTTAAATGTCAGTCCCTTAGATTTTAGCTATTACTTAAAATGAAATGATATGCTGGACACGAAATACTGAAGAAGGAATCTGTTAAAACCATAACTTTCAGCTCTATTATGCAACAACTGGATTTGAAAGCTACTTTTCAGCAGCAAAAAGCTGTTGGTTAAATCTGCAGATCTCTGTGGTTTATGATATGAAGGCATTTCTTATATAATAGCTGGCAGCAGCATCACAGTTGGCCAGTGGATGTGATCATTTAATTGATTCCAACTTATTCCCCGATCTTTCTAGGAAATATAAAGATGGGTGAGTTTTTTGTTTTAGAACTCATGCCAGTTTTGACAGAGAAGTCACAAATATTAAAAATGGGAGCTGCTTTCATTCTCCTGAAAAGAAAGCAAATTTTATTCTTGTTTTTGGAAAGAAACAACAAGTTCTGATGCATTTTCAATTCTAAATAAATTGAATTAAATCATTAGTTTATATGAAAATTTCTTCCTCAGGTTAGCTTTAAGTGTGTTGAGTTTGAGATACTGTCAGGGCTGACATCCAAATACTAGATATATTAACACTAGCCTTAAAAATCATGCTGCTTTTCATTGTTGCTTCTTTAGTTGTGCATTCCATTTTTTTAAGGATTAATAAGAGTTTTTGCCAGTTAACCATTAATAATAGTAGTGGTTTCAGTCTAGTTTAGAATTTGCAGTGACTATTCATGTCCACATTTGGGAGTTTTTTAAATCAGAAAATCTGTATGTTGTCTGATGCTGATTGTGTTGCAAGAAAAAAAGGTTTTCCTTCTTCCAGAATAGCAGTTTGCCAAAAGAAAAAAAAAAAAGAATAAATCTTTATTAATTTAGGCTTTCTCGAGGTGATTAGCAGTAAGACTGCACTTACCAAAAGATATAGTTGGGAAAGTTCTTATTTTTGCCATTCATCTTCCTGTGTCAACAGTAAGTATGGCTAATTCTTCAGCAGAGTTTGAACTATGATGTAACATAGTTTGATGATGTCAGAACCAGGATTATACTAATTCCCAGTTCATTGCCCTTTAAACTCTAGAGACTTACTTTAGTCTGTATGTGAATATTTCATAATAGATCTCTTGGCTAATTAGCTATGGTGTGGGTGATATGGACACCGGCACATTTTTAACTTCAGTGAAAAACACAATAAAATCTTATTGGAGAAAAAAATGCATTCTATGGAAATATTAAACCTGAATGATAACACAAACAGATATAGGGAAATTCAGCTGAACAACTGACTTGGAGCAGGAAAAGAAGTGAATTGTTTTTGTTTTTTAAAGATTAGCTTTGAACATGCTAAGTTTGAGATGCTGGCAGAGCTGACTTCCAAATAAGAGTTGTATAGAAGATAGTTGAAAATGCAACTACTGAGCTTGCAGGAAAGTGAGGAGAGATTAGAGAGAGTAAGGAAAAGAGAGATAGATACATAAGACTCTGCTAAGGAGAAAGAATTCAGAGGTTAAAAAGGTAAGGAGTCCATTTAGAATAGTGAAATGTGAGGAAAACCAGTGGAGGAGAACACATTGGTTACTATTGTTAGATATTACTGAGGTATCTTGGAGGATTGAAAAGAATCTTTAGATTTGGCAATTAGAAATTTATTGATAACCCAGAGAACAGTTTTAATTGAATGTAAAAAAGAAGCTTCTTTTCAAGTAGAAAGAGAATTAGCTTGGGCATTAGAAGATTAAATAATTGATTTGTAAGTCACACAGCCAGTATGCCAGAGGCGAAACTTTGAATCCATGTTTTCCCTCCTTAGCAGCTAGTTCTGTATTCATTTAGGTCATCACTACTAACCATGTTGTTCTGGGCAACTTTCTACAACTATAACATGAAGAATAGGTGGCCATATGCATTGAAAGATAAAATTCCTCATTGGGAAGTCCTTTACCAATGAAATCAAAGATGTAATATAAAAATAGTGTGCTGTGATGAAGTTAAATCAGGGGATGCAGATCCTTCTTGGAAGTTTAGTGATGAAAGGAAGGAGAAGTGTGGGCAGTATTTCAAGGAAGAAACTACTTTTGATGGAAATGTGTTTAGTTAAAGATAATGGAAACTTAAGTATAAATTTATAGAGGAATTTCTCTCCAGTAAAGAGAAAAATAATAAAAGTGTGAGGGAAAACACAGTTTGAAACTTAGCCATGGTACTTTCTCAGATACAGGAGAGAAGGAATGAAATTTATTAAGATATAAATAAATGTTAAGGTGAATAGCAGAGAAATTAAAGGATCTACCAATAGAGGAGGAAGGGATGTTCTTTATTTAGATTGGAGAAGTTGAAGTTGGGGATGAGGGCATGTTAAGAGTTAAGAGAGTAAAACAAGAGCTAGCTTTTTATGCCTTGGGGAAACATTGGAAGCTTTCCAAATAAATGCAGGAATAAAGCAAGGAGGCCCCTTTTTCCTTATCATTATTTGATAAAATCTTGTAAATACTATCAATCTTAATAAGAAAAGAAAAAGAAATTTTCTTTTTTTTTTTATAAAGATAAGCAAAGAGAAAACAAAACTACACTGTTTATCATGGACAGGATAATTTATTTAGAAAATCCTAGACAATGCTCAAAGAAACTAATTTCATACAAGTCCCATGAAATAACTAATTAGAAAAGAAATATATAAAAAACAGCATTTTTGTGAAGCAGTATTCAAATCTACAAGGGAATGGTAGAAAGCAAAGTCCTGTTCACATTGACCATGATGGAAAAATTTTATGTAAAGACTTCAAAGATGAAAGGAAAAATTATCAGTTCAAATTTCTGATTCTCATTAGATTTTCTACAATCATCTCTAGGGCTAAACATTTTAATGTGATTTTCTAAAGAGTTATGCACTGTCATTTTCCTTTCTTTTACTTCAGTGGAGTTAGCTGGATATTTGCATCTGCTCTGCAGCTATACTTCATATGTTACCTTCCCCATGAGAATGTGAGCTTCTTGAGATCTTTTTCTTTTATTTATTTCCAATTAACAAACATTTATTTTCTCTTCTTTCCACCTTTACCCCATCATGAGAAAGGGAAGGAAAACCCTAGTAACAAATGTCAAGCAAAACAAAATTGACAATGTTAAAAAATATATATATGTATATATGTTTTGCTCTACAATTTAAGTGAGTCCATCATCTTCCTGTTAGGAGGTAGATAACATTCTTTATCATTGGTCTTCTGGATTTGTGGTTAATCATTGCACTGATCAGATTGTCTTCACTTTTGTGAACTTCTAGTCATAAACTATTCCTCTATCCATATTCTGGTTCTGCTCACTTTATTCTACATCAAATCATACATATTTCCATAAGCTTCTTAGAACCCATTCCCTTTGTCATTACTTCCAGTAATAGAGTATTCTGTTCTCTTAATTATTTAATTCAAATTAATTCAGTTAAAATTAATTTAACTAAGAGTATAATTTGCTTAGCCATTTCCCAAACAGTGGAAATCCCCCTTGATTAGATCTTTGCCACTACAAAAAAAGCTAATATAAATATTTTTGGCCTATGTGTTTTGCATATTTTGTATTTTGGAAAATCCTTTTTTATCTTTCTAAGGTATAGGCTCTAGTATAAAGTATAGGCCCTAGTATAAAGTATAGGCCCTATCACCATATCACAGTTTTCAGAATGTTTAAACTACTTCACAACTCCACCAGCAGTACATTAAAATGTATTTCTACAGCTCCTCCAAATTTATAATTTTCCTTTTTTCTCCCATCTACTTTGTCTGTGAGGTAAAATTGTAGGACTGTTTTAATTTGTATTTCTCTAAGTATTAAAAAAAGATTGGAGCATTCTTTAATATGGCTATTGATAGCTTGAATTTTTTTCTTGGAGAACTTTGTACTCATATTCTTTGACCATTTATCAATTGAAGAATATTTAATTTGTTCCTTATTTATCTTGGAAATTAGAGGGTTTTCTGAGAAATTTGCATCAAAATTTTTTCCTAGTTCACTCTTTTTCTCTCTCTTTTTTTTACTTCCATTAGTATTTTTTTCTGCAAAATGTTTTAATAGTATATAATCAAAATTATTCATTTTATGTTCTTTAATATTTTTATCCCTTGTCTAGTCATAAATTATTCCTCTATCCATAGATTCAAAATGTTATTTCTTCCTTGCTCCTTTAATTTGCTTATGATGTAATAAAACCTTGCTTTTCTATTTGTAAACTACCACCCCACCCACCAATTTCGAACAGTGTTATATAAATCACATAGGAATCATTTAAATTTTACTTTTTCATTCATTCATTCATTTATAATTTGCTGCAATATCAAGATTATGTATGGTGGTAGATTTAGTGTTATCATTTATATTTTTTAAAAAACAGAATATTTAGGGAAGTTATTTCTATGTATCTTTAGAGCATTTCTTTTTATTTCTTGAATAAAATTTTTTCACCTAAAGTCTAGGTAGGTTCAGTCTGCAAATATAATATGCCTATTTTGTGATAAGTATTCTGCTAGGTATTGTAGATTTAAAAACAAAAATTAAATAATCCCTCCCTGGCCTCAAGGAGTTTTCCTTCTGTCAAGGAAACAGCCTATATGCACTGAAATATTAACAAAATAGATATGAGATAATTTAAGCTGGGAAGTCCCAACAACTAATGGGGATAATAGGAAGGAAATGCATTCTGGGCATGGGAAGAAAAGTAGTACATTTTGTGTATAATGCTTTTCCAAAACCTAAGATTTCAGATTTTTAAAAAAATGGCAGAAGCTTATGCATTATTGGTTATCACATTAGTTTCAGGTGCTCTGGAAATATTAGTGTAGTAAAGCCTTTAAAATTCTGTTTCTTTAATTTTCGTTGGTTAACTTTTATTCAGTAATATTCAACTTTAGTAGAGAGGATCAATTCTCTTTGTTAAAATTTGAATCTATGAAATCAGTATGATCATCTGATTTTTTTCTTTCATTTTTTGAGATAATGATTGAGCTGATTTGAATAGATTTGTTCCTACCTTTATACCTGCATTAACATCTGGAGCTAGATTTACATTTGAGAAATTTTTACAGTGTGTTCTGGATCTCATAATCTTTCCCATTTTCTTCTATTTCTGTGTTGAGGAAGAACTTTTGGGGACATGCAGGGAAGGGAGGTATGAAATGAGACAGAGCCCATTCAACAGAAAAGCTACACTTTTATATACTATACAAATCAAATGCTAGAAAATAAGATGTCAGTTTTAAACTATTATTTTCTTAATTGTGCCAGTCACCAACTACTTTCAATATAAGTTGATTAGGTTAATAAAGCCTCAGCTAATGCTGAATTGCATTCCAAGTATTATAATCTGGATTTGTTAAGACATAGAGGATCTTTCTTGGTTTACAAAGATCTTCATATCCTAGAATCTCACTTCGTTGTTTTTTTTAATTAAGATTAAAAATAAATTCTGGCTCTTGGAAGAACTTCATGTGGCACATACTTATATAAGTATCTTTTAAGCCTTCCTTTTGGTTAGTTCAAGCAAGAAGTTTGTAAGAAAGATGCACGAAATACGCAGCCCATTCTGTGCCTGTGGTGGTAAATAAAAATTACTGGCCAAACCTTTTATCTCAACTTTTAAGTTGTATGTGTTACTGAGCTGAAATAAAAATTTGAGTATATGTTATTAATTCAGTTTTTTTAACTGAACATCATTTACTCAAGCTAAAAATAACAGATTAGATCCAGAGAATGTCCATAGCAACCAAGTGGAGATAAGTCTGCCTTTTTGGAGTAAATGCAGGGTATTATATATCTTCTAGAACCCTACAGAGATCTAGCTGTTCATTTAGGCTATTTTCCATGTATTCAGTAGTGTTTTGGTACATATTTAGAAGACGTTTTGCAAAAAACTAAAAAACATTATCTTCAAGTTGTCTGCTCTTTGAGTATATAGAGAAACCTATATTTTCCTCCTACTTTGTCAATCCTTTCTCACCCATACATGTCCCCAACCTTTTTTTCTTTGTCAGATTTGATTTTTTTCAGAAAAATTATAAATTAGAAAAATCCTGTATATTGAAGTTTTATAATATTTCTTAGTAAGATAATTTTTATTGCTTGTATTTTTTAAAAGCACATCACAATTTTGTGCAAGAAATTCTTAGATTGATATATGGCTTTATATGATTTTTAAAAATTAATTTTTTAGAAAAATATATTACAACCATCATGAGATACAATGTGTAGCAGATAGGTTGAGATATATGTAGCTTCACAAAGACCTAAATTCAAATTTCAACATGATACTCATTGTTTTGTGATTATGGGAGAGTATTATTTAGGACTTCTTATTTTTCTCTAAGATGAGGAAATTATTCAGAGTGCTTCAAAGGTCCTATATGAAATTCTATGAATCTAATTAGATTCGAGGGACTTAAGAAATTGTCAAATACTGAAAGCTTTATAGTTTTAAAAGGAGTTGTCCTATTTGTTTATAATTCCAAGACTAATTTCAGATATATTTGTATGCTTTTAGAAAGAAATGAATAAAATATATAGGAGATAAAATTTGCATAAAGGGAAAAAACAAAATAAAAGCTCTATAAATTCCATTAAGTAATTTTTTTTAAAAATGAAGTTGGATTTGGAAAACATAGATTCTGACTCATATTTTATTTTCAGTATCCAGGATGGTGTTTTGTCTACAATAGGTATTCTGTCAATTTTTGTTGATTCATTTTTGCGCCTCCCATTTTGATGTTTTTTCTAAAATCTGTTACATTTATAGTTTTTATCTACTTTTTAGGAAAATTAGATTGAAAATATTTAAACACATTCTTATTCTTACCTAACTTGACTTAACATTTTTTGGTCTATTTTTCAAGTACAATCTTTTATTTTTCCTTAAGTATTCCATGAATTCATTCAGCAAAATATATCTTAAACATTCACTATGGGAAATAGACAGAAAGGTACATACAATTTATATATATATATATATATATATATAATAGATAATAAATGTTAATTTATTAAATGTGCTTAATGTAAAGCATTTTGCTAAGCACTAGGGATACTAATATAGTCTATCCTCAAGGAACTTTCATTCTAATGTAGCGTAGGAAGACACCATATGAAGGAGGGCTAATAATCAGGGAGCAGGGAGAGAGGATATCCCATATAAGAAAGTTGGGATGTACAAGGTTATTGGCAAGGAGGTGAAGAAGTTCACAGGGTAAGTCCAGCTAAAAGAGAAGTAAGCATGTTGGGGATCCCTTATGAAATCTGGATGACTGTGAGACATTATACTATTGATAACTAATTTGAATAAATTCCTAGTAATCTTTTATAATTTCTTTTCAAATTGACAAAACATTTATTAAGTACCTCCTGATCAGGTTTTGTGTTTGTAAATATAAAAAGATTGACTAAGCTAACCATTCAATTCTTTGGAGTTCATTGTCTACAAGAATGCTGTTTTATACATAAAAGTGCACAGTTTTTCTAGGTCTGAAGAAACTTTTCAATTCATTTTTCACAGAGAGGAATCCCAGAAACTGTCAGCAAGGCAAGAAACTGTAGCATTATCAATAAACAGGGGAATGGCTTAAAATAAGGCTAAAAAGGTAGACAATTGATGCTATCAGGGACATAAGTAATTTAGCCCAAACCTATTATTTTTTTTATATTTTATATTTTTTAATAGATTATTTTATAGATCAGGCAAGTACTCCAAAAGATGAAATAATTTGTCCAAGTTCAAACAGCAGCTGAGTTAGCAGACTGGAAAATAGGGAGTACCAGATTGAGACTTAGTGTATAGAGAGCTAGTCTTGGAATCAGAAAATATCTGGGTTCAGATTCCACTTCTAAAACTTTCTAGCTATATTAGGCTTAATTTTAAAAAATAATTAATTAAAAAAACTTAACCAAAAAGGCACTTAAGCTTTGAATCTTAGGCAACTTCTTAGCATTTATCGAATAAGGGACAATTAAGTTTGCACTGGTGGAATCCCACACTAGGAAATTACGCAGCCTTTATATTTTTTTCCTTTCAAAAATATGCTTGATAAGTCATTTACTACAGCTGACATAAAAACTTTAGAAACAGGAGGAGAAAACCTTTCCTTCAAATAATGTGCAGGGAATGTTTCTGTTATGGGTCCTATTGTTTTAAAGAGCTGTAAATCTTTAGATTGGTATGACATGTAAATATGCATAGTGAAGGAGGAGATGGAAGAACTACAGAGATCTCTCATTTTTAATTTTAAAAGTACAAAATAATAATAATAATAGTAACTTAAGCAAAATTCATTTCATCAAAGGGATTCTGTGCATATTAGGTCTGCATTTTGTAACACAAAGATTCATATTTTGATTTTCACTTGTTCATATGGAACACTGGACTTTGAGATACCCTGATTGGGCTTGACTGCTAGTTTATTGCTAGAGTGAACCACACAGTGGGAAAATAGTGGCTGAAAATAGGGGCTTAAAAGGCAGAATGAAGGAAAGATGAGAGCTGACTTGGAGGCTGCATGGGCATGGGGGGGAGAAGCTTAAAGGATTAAGAAGGCAAGCAGTGCTGGGCTGGACACCTAGCATTAGGGTTGATACTGTTTTGAGGTAGAAAGGATTATTTCAAGAAGGAAATTAAATAACTAATTGAACAGCTAAAAGATTTTTAAGGGTTAATTGTGGAATTGACTTTGGGAAATGAGGCAAGATGTTAAAAGAAAGGAGGCAGCAGGTCTACTTTTAAGAGGCATTGCTCCAGGGATCTTAGAGAATAAAAATTCTATATGGAAATATTTAGATGAATTGTACCATGTTTAACCTGTGTATTGCTTGCTGTCTTAGAGAGGGAAAGAGAAGAGAGAGGGAGAAAAATTTGGAAGACAAAGGTTTTACAAAGGTGAATGTTGAAAACTATTTATGTATGTGTTTGAAAAAGTAAAATACTATTTTTTAAAAGAATAAAAGTTCTAAAAAAAAAAGGAATAAAAATTCTACTCTATTTGGATATTTTGAGAGTAATGAATATGAACATAATAGATTCCATTTCTAACTAAACAACTGAGTAGTTGGTCTCCCATTCTTGTGGTTCCCTGGTGTCTGGTGTCCAAGGCTACCTGTTGTTTCTCATTCTTGCTACCTTAAATTGAATTCAGTAAACTTTTAAGTGGCTCTCATACCAAATTCTAGGTCTACAAAGATTGTGAGAGACAGATAGACAGACAGACAGAGACAGAAATTGTTCTTGGTTTTCAGGTACTTAACATTTTACATGGCTTACCTATTATTTTTTCTCTGTTCAGTAAAATTATCCACATTTCTGTCAGTACACATAAACACAGACATGAACATATGTGCATATGCAGATGAAATAATCTAAAATAAAAATGAAAAGTAGTCATAAAAAGGAAAAATTGGAGATTGAGCATTATCATAGTAATTGAGGAGTTTGAGTTTAAGGAATGAAATTCTTTTCAAGACTTTTTTAGCCTCCAAGGACAGGGCTAATTCCTTTCTGCCTATCTACTATCTTTCTTTTCTTCCCTGTCCTTACCTGTTATTTATCTGATATTTTGCACACAGGAATATGGGAATCTGCTAAAATTTAAAAGGATGGTCTGTTGTAATTCTTGATAGAATAGGTATCATAGGCTAGTTCTGGAATAGTGGGGCTCATTGCAGTTTAAAACAGTGAAATTAGCCAGAGACACCAAATTGCTTATTGGGTTATAAACAAATCAGCCACAGGGTAGAAATGGATAAGGTAAGAGTGGAAATGAGAAGGCATTATATCGGAACCCAGTCACTGAGGATAGAGAAAATACACTATTTAGTGGATAATTGCCATGTGGGATGGGAGGTTGAATGGATTGGCAGGAAAGGGGAATGGGACAGAATTGCTGATGAAAGTAGAAATTATCTTCCCCATATTATTGTTCTATAAGAAATGATTGGCAGGATGATTTTAGAGAGGTCTGGAGAGATTTAGCTTGAATTGATGCTAAGTGAAATGAGCAAAACCAGGAGATCATTGTACACGGCAACAAGAAGATTATACAATGATCAATTCTGATGAACATGGCTGATAGGGAAACAATTCAGGCCAGTTCCAATGATCTTGTGAGAATGAGAACCATCTAAACCCAGAAAGAGGACTATGGAAACTGAGGGTGGATCACAACATAACATTTTCACTTCTTTTGTTGTTGTTTGTTCATATTTGGTTTTCTTTCTCATTTTTTTTTTCCTTTTTGATCTGATTTTTCTTGTGCAACAAGATAATTGTATAAATACATATGCCTATATTGGATTTAAATGTTTTTAAAAAAGAAAGTTGCAAATTGCCAAGAAAAAAAAAAAAAAGAATCCCAACTCTTCATCCCCCAAAGCTAATCCTGTTTTGACATTCCTGGATTATGGTAAATCTTACATTTCATATTCTAGATATAAATCTTTCCAACCTAGAAAAGACTATTAATGAACTTAAAAGTTAGACTTATATGATGCCACAGAGATTATTGTTGTTCAGACTGCATTTGGAGATTCTTGGGCAAAGATACTGGAATGGTTTGCTGTTTCCTTCTCCAGCTCATTTCACAGGTGAGGAAACAAAAACAAACCAGGACAGAGTCACACAGCTAATAAATGTCTGAGGCTGGGTTTGAACTCAGAAAAATGAGTTTTCCTGACTTCAGGCCCATTACTCTACCCATTTCATTACCTAGCTGCCTCACCAATATGTAACTAGAATCTGAAATTACAAACCTCGGTGAAACACTTTGTATGTCTATTTGAAATGCTTATCACTAGGCATGATGAATTATGGGATTATGCGATTGAAATCCTGTGTGCATGATTGAGTTTGTCTTTGTGTGAGCTGGATAACACATTCTGTGACTACACTCTTATTTTCATTACCACTAAACTATTCAATCATAATAAGTCTTTTAAAATTTATTTAATTAAAAATTTTTTTAATTTAATTTTTTATTTTAATTTTAATTTTTTAATTTAAAATTTATTTAAAAATAAAAAATAGTCTTTAAAAATTATGTGAATATATCCAAAGAAGAAAACTTTTAAAAAGTATTTGATGGCTTCACTTACATGTTTTTTATTTCAAAAAAAGTTTTAAAAACACATGAAATTGTTCCTGAAAGGAGTTTTGCTTTTTTCTTATGACATAGAAAATGTGATTCCTGATTGTGAAATATTAATCATAGTTATATAATGTAGCATTGCTTCTTGAGGGCAAAGGAAACAAGAATCAAAAATAGATCCATCCCTCTTTCCTTTCTCCAATTGATGGATGTCTGAGAAGTAGGGAAATGGACTAGATGACCTTTGAGTCTATCTCAGATTTACTGTGTCTGATGGTTGGGCATACTGTCTGAGCAAAAGAAGAAATTTCCTAGGGCTGTAGTTTGTTTTAGGACTGAGAGAGATGAACCCCTTTTAACACCGATTATAGTGGACACAAAGTACTTTATATTATTTAATGCAATGTTAAGCAAAATATTTTTTTCTACTTCAATAACATCAGAATGAATAGACTCCTGGGATTCTTGAGGTTGGTTGGCAGTTACCTTGAACTTTTAATTTTCCTGAGTGACTAAAAATCTGTGATAGTTGGAATCCAATAAGATGCATTAGCAGGAAATGGGAACTTGAGATCAATATTTCACTTTAGAACAGATAAAATGTTTTGCTTAGGTGTATCCTGGCTGCCTTAATTGATGTCCTTTCTGTCTTCTGTTTGATCTTTTTTGGTGTTTTCACTCTGTTGGAGATATTAAAACCTAAGACTTTTAATGCTTTCCTATAGAGATAATCACCTTCAGCCTTTTGTTTAGTCAAGCAATTATAGTAGCTAAATAGTGTATATGTGTGTTTATGTATAGTTGTAGTAGGATGTGGTAGTAGTAGTAGCAGTAGTAGTAGTAGTAATAGTGAAAGAAGGAGGAGGAGGAAAGAGGGAAGAATAAAAAGAAGAAAGAAGGAGAAAGAAGAAAGAATGGAAAAAAGAAGAAAAAGAAGGAAGAAAGAAGGAGGAAGAAGAAAGAATAAAGGAAGAAAGAAGAAGTTGAAGAAGAAAAAGAAAGAAGAGGAAGAAGTTGAAGAAGAAGGAAGAAGAGGAGGAGGAAAAAGTTGAAGAACAAGAAGAAGAGATGATGATGATAATAGAGCTCTGGGCTGGTAGTCAAGAATTGATTTTGAATCTTACCTTAGACACTAACTCTATGACCATGAACAATTCTGCTAACCAATCTGGGCTTCAGCTTTTAATGTATGTAAAGTGAGGGGTGTTTGAACTTGATGGTTTCTATGATGTATAAAAAATATGAGACATGATATCTGGGTATTTATAGTATTAATTATGACTAGTGAATAATTAATAAAAGGATGGCCATTTCTCATAAACCAAAAGACAACCATGACAGCCTCTTGATGCTTATATGCCCTTGGAAGAATGATAAGTGGCAACCTATACTGCTTGATTAACAATTAATGAAAAGAATGAGTAATTAGAATAAGAGGTAGACATATTCTAATGAAGAGCTGGGGGATGTGACTTTGATTAAGTCACTCTTACTCTCAATACCATCCCCACCCCCTTACCCCCTCCTCTGGCAATCTAAACAAAAGATACACACACACACACACACACACACACACACCCCAACACTCTAAAAGCCTCAGAAGAACACGAGTTTCCTTCAATTAGGTGGGGTCTGAACAAGATTTAGGAGAATGTTAAATCTAATTTCATTATCAGTCCAATTCTTCCGAGGCTGATATGTCCTGGTAGAGAATGAGGAAACAGGAAGGGAAAAAATACTGGATTTACCCAATATTAACATTTGTTTATTTAATAATCATTTCTCCCACCTTTAAGGTATCCTACAACTCTAAATAAGGCAGTTAGATGGAATATTAGATAGTATGTCATAGCTGGAAGTCAGGAAGACAAACTGTGTGACTGTGATCAAGTCAATTAACTCTGTTTACCACAGGTTTCTCATCTGTAAAACGAGCTGAAGAAGGAAATGGTTAACCATTTCAGTTATCTTTGCCAATAAAACCCCAAAGGGGGTCATGAAGAGTTAGACAGGACTGGAAAACAACAGAACAAAAACATCATCTCTCAGGCTGTTGTGAGAATAAAGTGAAAAATCATTTGTAAAGTGCTTTGCAATACTTACAGCATTATATGAATTCTAGCTATTATTTAATCTATAATCTTGTATATATTAAGTCATAAGTGAGAAGCACTGTACTAAATGCAGGTGGGAGAGACAATATTAAGAAGAACATGCTTTGTGTCTGGTTCAAAGAATTTACAATCTGGCTAAGAATCCAATAAAATTAAGAGCTGAAAGAAGATGATGACAGCAACTTGGGTGGTCTGATGATGATCCATCAATGATGGCTGGATGCTGCTGCTGGATGCCGCATTGTGGGCTGGGACATCTTTGACATTCTTAACTTGGAAGTCAGGGAGGGGAAGATCAGAATTGGGAAGATAATGAATTGAACCTAAGACATTGAATTTGAGCTGCTTTTTGAGCATCTAAGAATTATTTGGAAAAAAATTGGATCAGGGCTAGGGCATTCATGTTGGAGACAGCATTTGAAGTCTTGCTGGTTACTAGGGTATCGGTTGGAGAACAGCTTTGCAGTATTTTAAGGTCACTTGGTGAGAGGCATGTGCTTAAATTTCTAATCCTTCACCCTCTCTTCCCAAAGCTGATTCATTTGTATTTGCTTCCCTTTAACTGTACTCAGCAGAACTCGTATAATCAAACTCTGCACCAAAGACATGTATTCATTTTTAGATCCATTCTTGCTTCTTTCAGCCTAAATTGTCTTTTAGGGTATTTTAAAATTCAACTTGTATCAGTTGTCATTTCTCTAATAAATTAAATTCCTATGGAGAATGATCCAAACTATCTCTCCAGTTACTTTTTTCCCCAGGGCAAAAGAACAGGATGAAGTTCTCTAGAAGTTCATAGTCTTTTCTGCCCCTCTGAACTTTATTATAAAGTTACCTATATAAAAACATGTACAACAGTTAAAGATATAAAACACAGTTATTCCAAACAACACATAGACAAAAGTTTGGTGTTAAAATATCTTATATATTTCTTAAATTTAATTTTTAAAAATCTATAACCTATAGAGAGCAACCTCCAATGATTTATTCAGAATTTGGTCAGGGTACTAATGAAATTTCATAGAGCTGAATATGAAACCAGATAAAACAAAGTAGTTATCTTTATCCATTTTCCATTAATCAGGTGTTTAGTTATTTAATTGATTTCATTGTTTTCTTCTGTGGGTCTATTGTTCTTTGTATTCTTAAAAGTGTATAACCCCAAACTCAGAGTATTTCAATAAAGAGTCAATTAGGTGATAGAGTGGATAGAGCACTGGGGTTTGGAGTCCAAAAGATCTGAACTCAAATCTGCCTACAGGCTCTGACCAGCTGTGTGACTCTGGCCTGTTTACCTCAGTTTTCTCATCTGTAAAATGAGCTGAAGAAGGAAATGGCAAACCACTCCAAATAGGATTAAGAAGGATCAGAGATAAATTAAAAGGACTGAACAACAACAGAAGTGCTCATCCATTTTATTCAGGAAAATGGTTCTTAAGTCTTCACTCTCATTTTTTTTTTTTACATAAATCTAACACATTTGATTATTTCTTATCTAAATTTTGCAAAACAAAAATGAGTAGGTAGTACAAAGGAAGGTGTTGTAAAATAAGGACACTGACAAGAGAAGTGAGAACTGACATCTGGACAGCAAAGGAGGATGCTATGAAAAGTTGACAAACTTAAAGTATAACAGTTTGGAATTATTTGATTTTAATGAATATCTAACTCTGAACCATACCTAGGCCATCCTGACACATAGCTTCCTTGGGTACCATTTCCTGATTTTGAAACCTGTCTAGGGGACTTGTGATTTTCAGACCCAGGACTTTCTCAAGCAACATGCTCATCTACTTGTTCTCTCACAGAACTTTTCCACTGGAGGTTCCTAGGTCTCCTGGCCTTTCTGATCTCTCAGAGCTGGATTGATTTCTGAATTCAGAGTTATGTCATACCCAAACTCAGATTACTCAAGGTGTCTTTATCATTGATATTTTTTGCCCAATAAAAAGACAATTCCATTATTTTTACAGGAATTTAAAATATGGATTTAAAAACTTAAATATAGCTAGTAAGTATCTGAGGCTGCATTTGAACTCTGGAAGAATGATCTTTCTGACTTCCAATCTAGTATTCTATCCACTCTGCTACCTAGCTGCCTCCACAGAGATAGCAAGTAGCAGTCATAATTTAAACACAGATCTTCTGACTCTTTACTATAAAATGTACTTACTCCCACTTTCTCAGATTCTGCTACTGTTTCTGGGTCTTAACATTCATTTTCCACTTAAAAAAAACTATCTACATGCTGCAAAGAAAAAATACATACAGAAGTCAGAAATAATGCAACAGAATAATATAATTCTATTCTAAGTATCAAACCAGCATAGGATCCTGTTTCTTGCCCTACCTCCTTCCTAGTTTTTGAATTTATTCATATGGGAGCAATATTACTAGTCTTTCCTCTCATGTGGTAAATCAAAAAATTGCTTTATGGCATGGCCTATTTATTGTGCCTATTGGCATACCATATGAATCATTCATAATACTTATCTGATGTTTGCCTCCCAAGCCCATGTCCCCAAGTGACAACAATAACTTGGGTGTATTAACCCTCACAAGATTCCTTTTTCTCTATTAAAGGCTATTAGCCACTGAATACAGTATCATAATATAGAAAAATAGTTCATGACAATGATCATGAATCCATCAGAAAATACATTCTGTAATTTTTAAGAAAGTAGAGCTATTTTTAATTTTTAGAAAAATCTTATCTAAATTGGTTAAAGTTTTTTTTAATTGTATTTTAATAATTTGGAAAACTTATTTATTCAGCACAATTTATTCTTGGAAAAAGCTATAGTGTTTAGTCTCAGTGGTATATTTCACTATAACTTATAGTCTGAGATCATCTTCTGTGACACTGAGTGGTTGTGACGTTCTGTTGGCCACATAGAGTGTGTCAGAGGGAGGGGTATATTTGAATCAGTGTCTTCTTGATTCCAAATCTGGCCTTCTATCCAGTGTCTTACAACCCTGGAGGGAAAAAAAAAAAGTATATTTGAGTTGAATTTTTCTCTGTCTTTTACTCAAGTAGCTGATGAAATGATTTTTTCAGCTATTTCAAGAAATGTTATTAAAAACCACAGGCTAAAGCATTAGCCAACAGCATTTCAATTTCACATATACCTTCTTTACAATCATGTTTGCAGGCTATACATGATTTTTTAAAAAGGAAAAAAAATAACAAATGGAATAGATGAACAAAAGTCAATAAACTTTATTGAGCAGCCTATGTGTACAGAGCAGTACATTAGACATGATAAGATTTCAGAGAAATAGAAGACTTTAGTTTCTTTATTAGAGAAACTTAAAATTTGGAAAATATTCAATTTAATGGCCAACAGGCTGTCATTAAAAGGCATAAATATAAATATCTGACTATGCTAGCCTTATTTAAGTTATTGGAAACATTTAACAATGGTGAAGATTTTTCCTTTAGAATTTTCCTTTCTCATTCAGTAAAAGTTTAAGTTAATATACAATGATCCTTTTTGTATTCCCATGATAGAAAAGTGTTTTTTAAATATGTACATATTTCATCATTTACTTAATATTTTAAAATATCGTTCTTGTTAACAGAAATTGATTTGCTTGGCGAATTTTCATGAATGTCTCTCCATTTTATGAATCAGTACATCTCCCTTTGGATTTGTCATCACTAGAGGGCGGTACAAACAAAAAGATTCAGCAGATTTCATTTTAAAACAGCATTAACATGTGAAAGTGACTTTTATAAGATAAAAATTAGGTGTTGATTTATTCAAAAGAACTCTTAAAGAAGTTCTTATTATGCAGCTATTCAGATAAGCTTTTATTACTTTCAGTTGAAAAGAAATTCTTGAATATGATAAACTAATAGTTATAATACATATCTCTGAAAATGACAGGTTTCTTTGGGTATGCTTTTTTTTCATGAAAGCAGTGTTTTGTAACTAGCCTATTTAAAAGCTGAATGTTACTCTAGCCTATAATTCTTTCCTCTAAAGCACATACATACACAAATATATATGTCATAGGATCACTGATTTAAACAAAGTTGGAAAAGTCTTTTTAGACTGTCTAGTTCAACCCCATTATTTTAAAATTATGGAAAGACCAGAATTAAGACTGTTGGGACTGAATGAGGATTACAATATAATTTTTCACCTTTTTGTTGTTGTTTGCTTGCTTTTTGTTATTTTTCTCATTTCCCCCCTTTTTGATCTGATTTTTCTTGTGTGACTTGATAAATGTGGATGTCTAGAAGAATTGTACATACATAATGTATCTTGGATTACTTGCTCTCTAGAGGAGGGGGTGGGGAAAGGGAAAGAGAAAAATTTGGAATACAAGGTTTTGTAAGGGAGAGTGTTGAAAACTATCTGCATGTGTTTTGAAAATTAAAAACTTATTAAAAGTAAAAATAATATAAAAAGTAAAATTGTGAAAGGAGATTAATGATACACAAGTAATGACACAGGCAGAATTTGAACCCAGGACTTCTCTAGTATTTCACCCTTTTTCTGTACTTAGGAATGGCCTACAGAAGTCAGATAAAGAGAATTGTTTTTGAATGACACTGTCCTTCTTGTTGCCTGGTAATTATTTTCAGATCTA
Source organism: Sarcophilus harrisii (assembly GCF_902635505.1). Lineage (NCBI taxonomy): Eukaryota > Metazoa > Chordata > Mammalia > Dasyuromorphia > Dasyuridae > Sarcophilus > Sarcophilus harrisii. The sequence goes on along the minus strand of NC_045426.1, from coordinate 148,454,650 downwards.
TGGCTATGCTTAACGCACATTTGTTGCTTTTCAGTCATTTCAATTGTGTCCTACTTTTTGTGATCTTATTTGGGGTTTTCTTTCAGAGAAAACCAAGTTGTTTTCCATTTTCCTCTCCAGCTCATTTTACACAGATGATGAAAAAGGGTTAAGGGACTTGCCCAGAATCATGCAGCTATAAGTGTTTGAGACCATATTTGAACTCTCTTCACCATACCACCTAGCTGCCCTTAGTTCACAAGTTGGGCAATTAATAAATGTTTATTGTGGAATGAGTCTACTAAGTTTCTTTGGGTCCATGTGCATTACAGATGCAAAAACAATGCTTTGCTTAAGGTCATGCAACCAGAAAATAAATTCTAGTTAGTACTTAAACATAATTTTTTCTAGGTCAAACATATATTGCAATGCTTTTAAGAAAGGATTCAATTTTCCTCCCTTTTTTTCTGTTTTTCCCTTTTGTTCTGATTTTTCTCTCCCAACATGATTCATAAAGAAATGTATACATGTGTAAAAAAATTAATGTACATGTATAGCCAGAAAAATAAATAAAATAATAAAAAAAGAAAAAGAAAAGAAATAATACCATGTCGACTATTCCTGAGCAGTAAGAATCTTTTCCATTTAGGGTAAAAATCTTCATAGCAGAATGCTAATCACTATTCATGCTTTTTCAGAAAGTAAAATCATTACATTCTTAATTTTCATGGGACTCTAATCCCTTATCATTGCAACTTGGAGATTGCTGAAACTTTCTTTGTGCCCAGTTTGTTACTGAGATGCTATATAATGGCATAAATAACATTATACAGCTAAAACAAAGGGCAGGTAGTTGGCACAATGGATAGAGATTCAGCCCTGGAATCAAGAGGACCTGAATTCAAATGTGATCTCAGACACTTGATACGTACTAGCTATGTGACTCTGGACATGTCACTTAACCCTGATTACCTCACAAACTACATAAATAAATGAAATAAAATGAAACTAGGGTTTTTTTTATTTAATTTTTAACCAAATTATTTCATTTCCCAAAATTAACAAAACAAACGTGTTATATTGGAAGCTTATCCATCTCACATGTAATAGGTTAATCATAATCACAGATATTTAAGGCATGTTTTCAAAAAGCTGTAGTAGCATGACATATGACAGAAAGAACACAACCATCACTAAAAATAGCAGACATTTCAATGGTTTCATTTATTTAAGTAAAACAGGAGGCCTGTATTTTCTGCAAGAAACATAAATATTTAGCAGTCCCATGTATTTTAGACAAATAATCTATGAGTGTTAGATCCCTTTTAAAAATGTATATATATATATGTATGTATATATATATATGAGATAACTTTTTAAAAAATGTTAATTTTGAAATACATGCAAGGATAGTTTTTAACACCTACCCTTGCAAAACCTTGTGTTTGGATGCCTTTTTAAAAGTTACTAAATTATTGAACCTTCCTTTAATTCAACAGACATTTATTAAGTACCTAATAAGTACAGGAGATACTGCTATGTTCTTGGGATAAAAAGGCAAAAAGATTACTTTTCTAGCTCTTAACATTCTTTTGAAAGAAATGTTTATTAAGTAATTATGGTAAAAGCACAACACGAAGAGAGAAAATTGATAGACTGATGACAAATAGTCCAATTTATTTAAATCATAGCCCACATGAAGTGGAGTAATATGAGGTAAGATCCAAAAGGCTTATAAGGGAAGTGCTAGCTAAGTCAATAGAAGGCTTTGAATGGCAGGTTCTAGGGTCTGAGTTTTAGTCATCAAAAAAGTAGGGAGCCATGGAGAAGTTTTGAGCAAAGGAGTGACCTGGTGAGACATGTACACCAGGAAGATTGGATAATGATATGAAAGTTAAATTGATGAAGGAGAAAAAAGAGGCAGGAAAATCTCTTTATAATTCCCTTGGTTTTTTTTTTTTTTTTTTTATCTGTAGTCTAAATTTGTCTTTTTAAATTTTTGATAGCTATTTCATTATAATTGATTTGCTTTGTATTCCCAGGCATTTTATTTTGGATATTTAAAAACATTATTCTTTAAAGAGATCCATAGATTGTGCCAGACTACTAAAATTTTACACACACACGCATGCACACGCAAAAGTGTTAAGAATCCTTGATAGGTTTCATATCAAAATTGATGAAGATTCCTACCTTGACTTCTCCTCCCTCTTTGGTGATAGTGGAAAGAGAGAAGGTTAGACATTCTGCAGAGAACTGATGGGCATTTATTTGACTGTTAGTTTTCCCTTCCCTCATCTTCTCCATTTAGTCAGTTAAAAAGATAGTACCATAGAGAAGGGAAGGGAGTAAGTATATAACGTTTAATCCATACCAGGCACTGTGCTAGGTTTTTATTTTATATATATATACAAATATCTCATTTGATTTGCATAAGGCAAGTACTATTATCATTCCCATTTATATTGAGCAAACTGAGGCTGTGACTTGTTCAGGGTCACAGAGCTAGTAAGTGTCTTGAGCCCAGATTTGAAGTCAAGTCTTTCTGATTTCGGGCTCTATACATTGTATTACTACCAGATGCCTCAAACATAGAGGTTTTAAACATGAAAGACTTGGTGAAATTTCTGCCATGGACAGAAATCAGATTGTCAAGAAGAAAGGTCAGATTCATTGTTATTGAAGAAGAACAAGCTCGATTTCACATACATTGAACTTGAAGCATGAGCAAGATAAGTCCCAGATATGGGATGTCCATAATGTTCATACAATGCCAGAATCATGTAGAGTTTGAAAGAAAGACTTGTAATTTGCCATGGACGAACAGATTCAGAAAGGAGATTATTGTTATGAAAGGAAGAACAAATCATCCTAGCATCGAATGGTGTACAGTTAAAGGTGAGAGGGAAGAGTAGAGTGATGGGCAAAGTTTTTGCATACAGACTCTTTGGGAAATTCCATCTTTAAAGGATGAAGAAGAAAAATTGATAAAGACAGAAAAAGATGCTTAGAAAGACTTGAAGAACACCAGGAAAGGTTGTCTCAGAAGTCAGGTGATCCAGAAAGGTCAAGAAAATTGAAAATGGAAAAAAAGCTTATTATGATTGACAGTAAAAATTGATAACCATTAAGAGAATATTTTCAGTAAAAAAGAAGAGATTTGTAAGTTTTGCAAGGAATCAAGGAGTGTGAGTGTGTAACAAGGAAGCATAAGAATGCTGTGTTGTTCCCAAACTTCTTTTTTAAAAAAAGAAATCAACTGTCTAGGATAACTTGATAAATTTAAAATATTTGGTCCATGAAGCAAATTTATTTTCCATCTTCCTTTTCTCCTTTTTTTTTTTAATAAGCACAATAAAAAATATGTTCTTATCTTCTACTCAGTCTCAAATTTTTTTTTCTCATTCTAGAATGAATTTGGTTAGTAAGGATTTAATAAATGCTTGCTATGTGCCTGGGACTGTGCTAAAAGCACAGGTTCTGCTCTCAGGGAATGCACATTCTAAAGGAAGGAGACAAAACGCAAACAGAGTGGAAAAACTGGGTTTATTACAAGAGAAATGAACATGCACGGGGCACTCTATGCATGTGCAGAGTATACAATCCAAACAGAAGCTTGCATATTTATGAGATTACAACAAAGGAGGATAGAGAAACACAGCAATTCCCTCCTAAATGTCTCAGGAAGAAATACAAGATAGTGCACATGGGAAACAATCTGGTAAGGGACCTGAAAAGGCTTTTTGCAGGAGGTAAGGTTTGAGCTGAGCCTTGAAGGAAGCCATAGAAGCCAGAAGATGGAAACGAGAGGGAGAGCATTTTAGGAACAAAGAACAGGCAGCAAAAAAAAAAAAAAAAAAAAAAAAAAAGCATGGAGCAGGGAGAAAAGAACAGCAAGAAGAAAAAAACAATCCATATTTGTAGGATATGTTTAAGATCTGTGATTTTGTCACTAATATCTGTGCTACTAACACAGATCATAACCACTCCAGTCAATTAAGTGCATATGCTCATATATTGTATATGTGGCTCTAATATATACCAGCTGTGAGATCTAGGGCAAAGGTTTTTAAACTGTGGATCAAACCCTCTAGGGTCACAGAACTGCATGTGGGGGTCAAGAAAACTTTGGCAACAGTGAAAAAAACCAGTATTCTTTATATAAAAATAAACAAATATATCCATCTTTTACTAGTGTGCAAATTTGCTTTCATCTTTAATAAATGTTAAAATTATATTCATATTCATATATTCAAATTCAGTATTCATATAATACCGAAGAATTGTTTTAAATTTCTTTATGGTTTGTTATCAGAAAATGTTTGATTTGTGTACCTATACCTATTTATATACCTACATACCTAGAGTTGTGTAAAAATTTGTGTACAAGTGAAAAAAAGTTTAAGAAGCCCTGCCCTAGGGAACTTTTTAAGTATTCTTAGGTTGCAGAGATGTAGATCTTAGCAGGAGAAATATCCTTCTCAGGGAATTGCTTATGTCACTGAAATGAAAGGATAGTCCGTTATTCCTTTGTGTGCCTGACACTTTGTGGGCACCTTGTTGTTCAGTCATTGTATCTGTGTATAACTTTCATGACACCATTTGGGATTATCTTGGCAGAGATATTGAAGTAGTTTGCCATTTCCTTTTCCAGTTCATTTTACACATGAGGGAACTAAACAAACAAGGTTCAATAACTTGCTCAGGGTCAAATAGCTAAGAAGTGTCTGAGGCTGAATTTGAACCCAGGTTTTCCTGATTCTAGGTCTGCTACTCTATCCACTGAGCCCCCTAGCTAATCTGCCTGCTATACAATAGGGTCACAAAAACAAAAATTAAAAGTCCTTGTCTTCAAGAAACATTTATACATAAAATACATTCAAAAACATTATTAGGGAAATAGTTTTGTGAGTTGCTGTAGCCAGTAAAAGAAATCATCCCTTGAGCCATCCTTCTGATGATGAGAGTCCCTGAACTTAATTAGGAGGGACAGACATAACACAAGTCACACCTGATAGACCCATATTTAAAAGCTTTTCAGCTTGTTGTAGAATATCCTTAGTGCTTGTGCTCTACTGTTGTAGGCTTTGAGAATCCAGGGTCACCTCTACCCCATGATGAAGCATATGGTGTGGAGCTTCTGTGGAGGCTGAGTAAACTACTTCTATTAAAAGACATAATTTAACCTTATCCAATTTCCACCTTGCATAAAAGGCACTGTTGCTTCTCACAATTCCAGTCTCTGATTCCTCAGTGAATTCTAACACTTAACACAGTGCCAAACACATAGTAGTTGCTTAATAAGCGTTTACTGACTTTATCCTGAATTTGAACATACAAATAGAGTAAGCCAGTGTTGAGTATAAATTATAGAATCTTGAGTTAACTGAAATTCTCCATATTAGGCTCCAACCAACTGTCATCTTATCTTGCCTTTCCCTGAAGACCTGTAATGAAAGGAAAGCTACTGCCTCCCAATGAGCTTCCAAGACTGTCCGTTGCATTTTTAAACAGCTCTGATACATTCATGAGTGTATCTTCTTTTTTTTGAATTTCCCATGTATACTTAACATACAGTTTTGAGGGGCCAGCTAAGTTGCTCTACTGTATGTTCAGCTGTTTTTCAGTTGTGTTCATTCTTCATAATCTCATTTGGAATTGGATATTAGAATGGCTTACTATTTCCTTCTTTAGTTCATCTTACAGATGAGGAAACTGAGGCAAATAGGGTGAAGTGACTTGCCTGGGGTCACATGGCTAATAAATGTCTGAGGTCAGTTTTGAATTTAAGTTTTCCTGACTTCAGGCTCAGGATGCTCTCCACTGTGCCATCTAGCTGCCCCTTTTGTTCATGATATCCTTCTGAATATTTGAAGACAATTATTAAGCGCCCACTATGTTTTCTTTTCTCTGGGATAAATATCCTTTAAAAAAAAATTCTATCCTCATATGACATGTTCTTGAGGCTCCTTATCTCTTAACATGTCAAGTTCAAAGTATTCTGCTTCATTTTAATCTCTCCATGGCCATTTAAATATTCTCTTTTTATTCATGATTAACATACAGGATTTTAAAAAATGTGCATAGGTTTAATCTTTAAACAAACTTTATTGTAAATGCCATATTTTTTCCATCTGACATGTCAATGATTAAAGTAATTCATTATGAAAATAGGAAGAATATATGCCCAAAGGACTATCAAACTCTGCATACCCTTTGATCCAGCAGTGTTTCTACTGGGTCTGTATCCCAAAGAGATCACAAAAAAAAGGAAAAGAATCCATGGGTGCAAAAATATTTGTAGCAGTCTTTTTTTTTTTGTTGTGGTAAGAAACTAGAAACTGATAAACCCATCAGCTGGAGAATGGCTGAATAAGTTATGGTAGATAATGTTATAGAATATTATTATTCTGTAAGAAACAATCAGCAAATGATTTCATAAAGGCCTGGAGAGACTTACATGAACTGATGCCGAGTGAAATGAGCAGAACCAGGAGATCACTGTACACAGCAACAGCAAGATTATATGATGATCAATTCTGATGGACTTGGCTCTTTTCAGCAATGAGATGATTCAGGCTAGTACCAATGGTCTTGTGATGGAGAAAGCCATTTGCACCCAGAGAGAAGACTAAGTGAGAACAACATAGCATTTTCACTTTTTTGTTTTAGTTGGCTTGCTTTTTGTTGTTGTTGTTTTTTTTTTTTTTTTTACTTTTTGATCTGATTTTTCTTGTGTAGCATGATAATTATGGAAATATGTATAGAAGAATGGTACATGTTTAACATACATTCCATTACTTGCCCTTTAGGGAAGAGGGTATCAGGAAGGGAGGGAGAAAAAATTTTGGAATATAAGGTTTTGCAAGGGTGAATGTTCAAAATTATCTATGCATATGTTTTGAAAATAAAAAGCTTTTAAAAAATTGGAAGAATACAAAGTTACCTTAATTAATCCATTATCTTATCAGTATGGATCCCTCCCCTCTGACTACCAGACAGGCCTCCATTCCTTCTCATGTCCTTATCCTTCCTTCCATTTCCTTCCATAAGATCCAGGAATCTTACAGAAATGTTTATAAATTCTCTACATACCTATGCATATACAGAAAGCTATCAAGACATATCTCATTATTCATGAATATCATTTCTTCTGGAAGGGACTCAAAGGAAACTAAAGTTGTTTTTTTTTGGTTTTTTGGTATGTGTGCATTGTGTATTTTGAGGCTAAATTTGAAATTTTTATAGGAGTAGGACATGGTTTTGTTCATACCCCTTAAGTACTATCAGCCCTAGATGAAACCTAAGTTTAAAAAGCATTTTGATAAGGCAATTGTTTATTATTTGGAATATATATTTTTCAACACTAATATTTTTATTAGTGACCAATTATCCATTCTAATGAACCTAAATAGGCTTATTTAAGGCACAATGTAGTTGAAATATTATGTATTTATTATTGAAAACCATTTCAATTTGCAACATAAATAGTTACCAAAAGAGAAAAAGAGTCTCCCTGTAAATGAAAAAAAAAAAAAAAAAAAAAAAAAAAGATAAAGCTTGTTTGTTTGTTTTTTTCAAGAGATTTTAAAAGATTTTTGGACCATTAAGGACTGCAGAAATTACTGGCCATGGTCATTTACAATGTCTAATCTCACTTAAAAAAGGGCCAACTTTCCTTTTTTTGATACAAATATACCACTAGTAGTATTTTTAGGTTTATCAGCTATAATTATGACCATTTGGGAGCCTACAAATGAAATGAAAGGGAGGGAAAGTGATTTTCTTGGGATAATTTAGAGAGTTGGGATTGAAGTAAAGAAGGAAGAGAATAAAAGGGTAAAAGGATAAGAGTGAGTGTGTGTGTGTGTGTGTGTGTGTGTGTGAGAGAGAGAGAGAGAGAGAGAGAGAGAGAGAGAGAGAGAGAGAATGAGAATGATGGAAGGAGGGGGAGACAAGACAGACAAGACACACAGAGAGAGACAGAAGGTGGGAGGGAAAGGAGAGAGGGAGAGAGGAGAGAGGAGAGAGTAGAGAAAGGGAGAAAGACAGAGACAGAGGAGTGTGAGTTATCAAGGGTGCAATTAAGTGGGAGGAAGATAGAAGGAAGAAATGTCAATTCTCTTTAATAATCACTTGGCTGATGTGGCAGCACTTATTAAGGAGCAGGAGTGCTGCTGTATATAACTAGCCATTCATATGTACATTTGCCACATGCAAGTCCTGGATTTCAAGATTCAGAGATATAGTTAATCTAATAATTGTGGCACATATTCTGAGCATTAAAAACTGTTTTAGTATGCAAAGAATATCGAAGGTACAGAAGATGCTTCACCACTATTCTGAGTCTCCATCTGTACCCAGAACTTTGTAGGCTAAGTCTAGGTGACCTAAGGAGACTAGGAAAAGGAATTAGATCATCCTTTACCAGTGTTCCAATTCAGGATAGGTGAAACATAGACACTTCTGTTCTGAAAATACCAATTGTATTTAGGCCAAAGTTTGGTAGCACCCTTTTGTACTGAAGGTTGTACTTAATGGCTTCATCAATCACTAGCTAGTGCTGTTTCCACATCTCCTCAAATAGAAGTTCATAGAGAAAAATATTGCTCAAGTTCATACAGGTAGTAAATTCTGGAGGCATGTCCTGAACTCAGGTCTTCTGATTTCCAAGTTCAGTGCTTTTTTGATTACTGTCTTGAATACTGTCTTCACAAGGGGTCAAAATTGGATATTTTTCATTCAGAAAGTTCTGCTTTGGATTGTCCCTGCTCCTTCACTAGATTTGTATACAGATAAACTAAAAGTCTAGCAAATTAATCCTAACATCCTAACAAACATAAATGAAGAGGCAGATCTGCTTTTACAAATTATGCAAAGCACTCAGCATGCAAAAACAAAAGTATTGTTTGAATTATCTATGTTATTCCTTCTCTGTCATATTGATAATTGAAACATACCATTTTGAGAGAATGTTTTGAGTCACTTAGAAGGTGTAACATGTTCTGTCATCCTCCATTGTTAAGTTTATCCTGCCTTCTATGGGGAAAAAAGAAAGACAATTATTGTGATAACAAATATGCATTGTCACGTAAAACAAATTCCCACCCTGGCCATATCTAAGAATATGTATTTCATTCTACATATTAAGTCTGTTACCTGGAAGGGACATGTTCAGATATGAACCAGAAAATTTTTGTTTAGTTTTAAGGGCATTTAGGAAGATCAGGACCATTTTCTAAAGTATATGAATGAAGGCAAAGCTTTCCAAGATGCCTTGCTCTATCTTTTTCCTGAAGCTAGCTGACCCAGTGGGAGATAGCTCTGGAGTTTCAAAACTGCCTTTTGACACTGTGCAATTCATTTAACCTTTTTATTTGCTTCAATTTCCTCAGCTGCAAAATAGGGATAACAATAGCACCTGTGAGATTCAATTAAGATATTGTAAAGCACTGTGCATAATGCCACATAGTAGGCACCTACTAAATGCTTATTCCCTTACCCTTTTCTGTTAACACAAAACTCTTTTCTGAAATTTCTTGTTCTCTTCCTTCTTCCTCATATTGCCTCTCCTCCCCCCCCCATATACATTTTTTTTTTTTTTTTGCCTCACATTAAGGGGTAGCAGAATTCTTTCATCATTTATTATTTTGGGTAAGAGAAAGAGAAGTCATTGACATTAGGGTGGGGCTAAGAGAGGAAGAGCAGGTAAAAATGGAAGATAGAATCAGGATCTTTGATCCCAGAAAGCCCAGAACATTATTTCAAGTCTTTTTTCTCTTTGGATTATAAATAAATATTGCTAGGAAAAATTGAACAATTATTACACACATATGAGGTGTGACCATAAAATGCTCTAATGAGAATGATTTTCCATTCTCTGGTTTATGAGAACCAGTCTTGTTACTATGTAGTCACCCTGTGTGTTAAGTAATGGACTTTAGGGAGCCAGCTTCACTCAGGGAAATCTATTTATTTTGTGGTAGTAACTTTCCCCTTTCCCACTGCCATGTATTAAAGGAACTTTCTTTTTTTTTTCTTTTCTTTTTTCTTTTTCTTTTTCTTTTTTTTTTTTTTTTTTTTTGAGATGAGGGAAGAAAAAATAAAGATTTGCCAACATTTCCTGCAAACATTATTAGAAATTGTTCCTGATGAAGAATGAACTGTTCGGAAGCATTTTTAGGTATTTTAAGGAAATTATTCAGCCTTACAAGAAATAGGGACCCCACTCATCTCTTTCTTTGGAAACATCCTGGTTGCTGGATTATTACATGATATTTACCAGAGAAAAGGAGAAATACCCTTTACCCATCAAGAGATTCACCCTTTGCCAGCCAATCAGAAAGTAGCATACATTGAATCTATATCCTTTATTCCTATATATTTTAGCACGGAATGTGATTGGCTCTTAGTTGAGGCTTTCTGGGAGGGATTTCTTGACACTGTTCACAGTTTTTCCTGCAGGTCCTTATTTGGTAGCTGTTGACAGAGCAAGTCTTCCCAGCAGCCAAGCATCTTGACATACATTATTCATTAAACCCTGGTTCTCCGGGAAAGATGCAGACCCCTAGATCTTTAGCTATTTCTTCAACTCATGCAGCCTCTTTATTCAGACTAGTTTTTGCATTTTATTCCACTTCGGAGTTGTACAAATGGCATTTATTCAACCGGAATACTGCACAATGGGATTTTATGCCAGGATGTCTTATATGTACTTAATTATAAAAAATATTTAGCGACCCAAAAGAGCACTCTGGTTTGTGGAAATTGAGAGTATTGTAAAGGAATAAGTGTTTCAGAACTTAATAATAATATAAATAATCAAAAATGCCTGAAGCAAACTATTTACTGTCAGTGTCTTGGGGCTACATAAAGGTAGGATTTTTTTTTGTTTCAATTTTTTACTTTTTTATTGTAATTTGTGGGTGTATATAACTTATGTATGATTATATGGTTTATGAGTAGAGAAAACTACAATAAGAATTTTGAATTTTGACAACAATTTATATGATTATGTTTGGTAATTTCTATTTTTCTCTAAAAAGAGAGTATATGGAACTTGACAAGGAAATAAGCATTATACTGTTTTAAGCTTCTAAGCAATATGATTTGGTTACATATGCCTTAAATTTGACTTGGTACCTTAGCTATGTGTAAAGAAGTATAGGAATAAAAAGTTTAATATGAAAAGAACAATTTATTATATAACTCTTATTGGGTTTAAGTACAATATAGTTAAAATTACTTTATTTTTAAATGAGAAGCTATTTTTCCATGAAACATTACAGATTGCAGTTACTCTTTGCAATACTCAGATACTAAAATAAATCTTCATTTGAGACCTTTACCCCAGAATACTATTAGACTATCTCATTTATGCTATTGAATGAATTCAACCTTAAGTCTAAATACATTCAATACACTGATGAGATATGAAATCAGTAAAACAGCATGATCAAAAACATTGATACCTGTTTTTGTTTTTATCTTATTTTTAACACCATAGTTTGTTTTTTTTTAATCCTGGTTAACTTGAAATTTTGTGTGTAGATTGCTAAAATAAAAATCTATTCCAATCTATTTTGTAACTGTAAGTCTTGTAAATTGCAAGGCATTAAGGCACTGTTATTATTATGTGTTATCCCAAATCATAGTATAAAGGAAATAAATTGATTTACTAAATTAAACCTAGCCATTTCCATGCCTCATAGATTTTCCTGAATCCTCTGTTGTAGGGTATAATAATGGCATGGTGATCAGGTCTCCATAAAGGAAGCCAGAGGTGGAATAACCCTCTTGAATCACTTTGGACATATTTTCCTAGTAAAATATTACTATGGAAACTAAAGTATGTTCTTATTTATTTGAACTAGTCACAGTTCATCTGTGGAAAGCAAGAACAGTTTCTCTTTACCTAGACTCATGAACTAAAAGATTCTCTGTCTTTCTGTCACTCCCACTCTTTTTCCTCCTTCCCTCCTTATCCTCAACTCCTTCCCTTCCCAACCTTCCCCCCTCTCCCCCCCTCTCCCCCCCCCCCCAGACCCCCAACCTATCTCTCTGTCTCTTATTGCTCTTTCAATGGAAGATTCCTCTTTGTGGTTAAATTTCCTAGAAGGCAAGGAGGACTTCCTTTGGCTTTTCTTGCCAAAGTAGATAAGATTTGTTCCCTAATCTCCACCCCTCTTTCCTCTACCCTTTAAATTTTGTTATCTTGTTTGCTTTTAAGATAGGTGGAACTTGGGTTTGAATTTTTCAAGCCACCTCAGGGCCTCAACCTGCTATTTGGTACATGTAAAATTGAAGAAATACAAGTTATAAACCTTACCTCCAAAAAACTAAGGAAAAAATTTTCAGACTATCACTTTCAAAAGCTACCTCTGATGAAGAAAATACTAATTGGGCAATTTATGTGTATATTATTATTTCTGTATATCAATCTTATAAGTTATAATATTTTCAAAACTCGTTTTAAAAAGAAAAAAAAAACTATAGGCACTAAGCCATGATGCTTTCATTTAAAAATAATTGATATGATAGTTAATAGGATAGTATTGTATACTTTCCCTTTCTCATGTTCTTATTTGTGTGTCACAATTCAGTCTATTCAGATGAACAAAAAAGGAAAGTGTTTGAATTGGACATTCTTTGCTTGTATATCAAGACTACTATATAGTATGTGCTATAACAAGGTATTACTTTGTAACTAGAGCTGTGGCCCGGAGATTCCAATCCAAAATTTTAGTTTGTTCCACAATTTAACTAGACACATATGTAATACACATATAATTTTACATAATTGTTTTCTTCCATTGGAATAAATAATGAATTTTTCCTTCATACAAAAATGAGTTAGGCTTTCTGAGTTTAAGAAACAGAATAATGTGTCAATATGGGTGTGTTTTCACCTTACTTCATTCATTAGGTGCTGTGCAGCACTGAAATATTGATGCATGATAGGAGAACAAAGGACCTGAAAATCTCCACTTCTTTTCTTTGTTGCAGCTTTATTTTTGTGATGGTTTCAGCATATTGAAGAATGAAATAATCATGTTAAATCATAAACAGAAAATAGTTTGGGGAAAGGATAGTTTTATAAAACAATATCAAATAGTCAATACATTTTTATTGTTACCATGGTTATTTCTTTTGAGCATATTTCTCTAAATCTATTGGACCAAAACTATAACCAGGTTTGATATGCCAAATTCTCAAGAAAGAAAATCCTTATCTTTATTCATTTTTTTCAAGACAGAAAGGGAAGTTAAATTAGGTGCTTGTGCTATTATTGTAATAGGATGTGAATGTCTGTGATTAGAAATGTTTCTGGTAAGCTTAGTCACTTACTTTCATATTGTATTGTCCTAGAAGTCTTAGTGTACACTTTTAAGCCTTACTATATTAAAACTCCACCAACACTTTTAGAATGCCCTGTATAATGACCAGAAACATGCAGAAGCTAGTTTTGTAGTATCTGTTCTGATGGGGGATACCAGCAGAAGTAAGGACAAGAGATGTTTTGTTTGGATAATTAATTTAGTTACTTTGGCCTAAAAATTTTATACACATACACACATTTATATCAGAGTCAGAGTTATATTATGTTGGTTCATAGGGATCCGTCTTGTTTTGGGGGAGTAATCCTGTTTTTCTGACTATTGAAACATTTTACTAAAAGGTCACGAACAATTATGAAAAAATATATATATAAATTAATACTGTCTTCATTTTTACATATTGCCATGGTTTTGGTAAACTGGCTGTAATGTAGAGAAGTTTTTTTTTTCCTGTGTGTGTATTTAGGGCACAGCTTTTTAGGATCACATCTACACAATGCAGAAATGGTCAGGCCCCTTCCCCCCACAACAGTGAAATTTTATTATTTCAATAGCCTATTTTGAATATAGTATCCTAAAATTTTTTGTTCCTTCATTGAACTGCATTTTCAAAAAAAAAATTTCTTGTCATGTACATAACCCCCAAATATCTATCAAGTAAGTGTAAATTGTCGGGAAGAAAGCCTAATACATTTACAGTTACACCCAATTCTTTAACTTAGTAATCTTCATAAAAATGATAAATTTCTAAGTATTTCTACTTACATAAATTCTGCCCTGAATATGGATATGGAATACTTACATATGTTTCACAAGGAATACTTAACTACGTATGAGTGTATATGTTGGTTAAAGACCAGAAAGTGGCTTTGTGGAAAAGCTAGGCTTGCTTCCACTTAGGAACTGACAGTATTATCTAATGACTTTGGGATATAGGAGAAAGAGCTGAACAAAAAATTTGGGAAAAGTAATATGTATCTCCTATTCCTGTGTTGTCCTATATCCCCTCAGAGAATCCTAGATCACAATGGGGCTGCTTTGATATTGACATAGTATCTTAGCTCCGCTTCCCATCTTGTACAAAAACAACTACAAATAATTAGTTTATAAACATGAATGAAATGGAGTTAACAGAGTTAGTTCAGATATTTGCTTCTGAGGATATCATATAGGATTCAGTTAAGAAAGTGAATTATTTGAAATAAAGTGAGATGGTCAGGCTTTACAATTGAAAAGTATCTTCTTCATAAAGACATTATGAAGTATGTAGCAATAAAAGTATCTTCATTTCCATTTTAAAGAAGAGAGAAAGTTCAAAATTAAGTCATTTTTCCTGGATCATAATGTTACAGCAAGAACTTGAACTTGTTGGCCTGATTTCAAATTCTGTATACCAAACCATACTTCATTGAAGTGAAGATATTAATTTTCTTAGCATGAATTACAGGTCCTAAAGAAGAGACCTCTAGTTAAAGGTTATTTGAGGCTCTACAGAAATGTTAAGGGATGATAGTATTATAGTAATGATCGTGCCACTACTATTTTTCTATGAAATGGGAGGTAGTCTCGAACATATATTATTGGTGCAAATATATTCGGTTACTTGCTCTTTTTCTTCTAGTCTTAATGAAGTAGTTAATCACAAGTACACAAATTAATTAAGGAATACTATGTATTCTGTTTATCTAGACAGGATGTTGTAATGGGTAGAGTGCTGAACTTGGAGTCAGAAAAATCTGGGTTCAAATTCTTCCTTAGTTTAGCATCTATGTGACATGGGACATCATTTATTTCAATTTCCTAATTTTAAAATTAAGTGCATTGAACTTGTCAGTTTTAAATGCATGTTTCTGTGAATCTTTTAGGAGTATACATATAATTGTGCATGTATCCACTGATTGTAAAATCTTTAAGGTCAGGAACAGTTTTGTATTTTAACTTTATATCCTCACCACATAGTATGGTGCCTGACCTATAGCAGACACTTAGTAATACTTTTCGAAGGATGATTTACTGATTCTCTAGTGGGCGGGATATTGTGAAAGATAAGATTTGTAGACCCTGTTATAAATGACCCGTTGTGCAGATTCCTTGAAGACATTAAATATTGGAAATCTTTCTTTTTTTAATAATAGCTTTTCATTTTCAAAATACATGCAAAGATAGTTTTCAACATTCACTCTTGTAAAACCTTGTGTTCCAAATTATTCTCCCTCTCTTTCCCTCCTCCCCTTAGACAGCAACTAATCCAATATAGGTTAAATATGTGCAATTCTTCTATACATATTTCCACATTTATCATGCTATACAAGAAAAATCAGATCAAAAAGGAAAAATAAAACAAGTCAACAACAAAAAAGATGAAAATACTATATTGTGATCCACATTCAATCCCTTTAGTCCTCTTTCTGGATGCAGATGGCTCTCTACACCACAAATCTGTTGTAATTGGCCTGAATCACCTTATTGTTGAAAAGAGTCAAATCCATTACAGTTAATCAGAACATAATCTTGCTTTTGCTATGTACACTGTTCTCTTGATTCTACTCACTTCACTTAGCAGCAGTTCATATAAGTTTCTCCAGGCCTTTCTGAAATTATTCTGCTGATCATTTTTTATAGAATAATAATAATCTATTACATTCATATACTATAACTTATTCATCCATTTTTCAACTGATAGGCCTCCATTCAGTTTCCAGTTCCTTGCTAGAAAAAGGGCTGCTACAAACATTTTTGCTCATGTGGATCTTTGTCCATTTTTTATGATCTCTTTGGGATACAGACCCAGTAGAGATACTGCTGGATCAAAGGGTATGATAACTCTTTGGGCATAGTTCCAAATTACTTTCCAAAATAATTGGATCAGTTCACAACTCCACCAACAATGTACTAGTGTCACAATTTTCCCATGTCTCCTCCAACATTCATCATTTTTTCCTGTAATTTTATCTAATCTGAGAAGTGTGTAGTGTTACCTCAGGGTTGTTTTAATTTGCAACAAATCTTTCTTTTAAGAGATTCATAATCACATCAACTAATGTGTTGGCTCTTTTGAGACTCAACCCCCATAACATTTATTACTAGATGAGTCTATGGTAATAGCAGTTGCTTTTTTTTTTTTCATTCTAGTGATATGGGCAGAATTTTATTATTAGCAGTTGACTATATTACTTTGTGGTAATAGTAAAATTATTTTATTCCACTTTAGGGGAAGATACATTAAATCTAAAATTTGCCAAGGGAATTTGTTAGAGGCAGGATGGTATAATGAATTGGTTCTCAAATTTTCTAATTGTAGGATTCCCTCCTCCTATATATTCTTAAAATTTATTTATGACTCTTTCAAAGAGTTTTTGTGGATTAATGTGATACATTAGAAATAAAAATATTTTAACATTATCATGAAAATATTTTTGACCTCAAAAAACCCTCTGAGAGTGTCTCAGGGACCTTCAAGGGTTTCTGAAGCCATATTTTGAGTACTGCAGTTGTACTGGATTGAGCTGTGGACTTGGAGTAAGGAACACTTGGGTTCAAATCCTTGTACAAACATTCAATAAAATACATGTTTCAGTCATGAAGCTTTTCCAAGCCTCAGTATTTTACATCTGTAAAATGGGTTTAATAGTATCTATCTCACATGGTTTTGAGGATCAAATGAGATAACTTGCCTAAAGCTCTTTGCAAACTTTAAAAAGTTGTCTTTGTTGTTCAGTTGAGTCTGACTCTTTGTGGCTTTATCTGAGGTCTTGGCAAAGCTACTGGAATGTTTGGCTATGTCCTTCTCCAGCTCATTTTACAGATGAGGAAACTGAGAAAAACAGGATTTAGTGACTTGCCCAGAATCACCCAGCTAGTGTCGGAAGCAAGATTTGAAGTCATAGTCCAAGCCCAGGGCTCTGTGCCACTTAGATGTCCAATTCAATTGTCTGGCTTCATGACCTAATTTGGGATTTTTTTGGTAGAGAAACTGAAGTGGTTTGCCATTTCCTTTTTCAGCTCATTTTACAGATGAAGAAACTGAGGCAAGAAGGGTTAAGTGACTCACCCAGGATAAGACTGCTACTATTTAAGTATTTGAAGCCAGATTTGAATTCAGGTCTTTCTGACTCTTAAGTCTGGCTCTCTATCCACTGGGTTACCTCATTACCCCCAAAGGATTATCTTTTAAATCTTAGCTCTTATTAATATTAAGATTTTCTCAAGAATTAGATTTCAGACTTTCAATCACCCACACACCTCTTTTTTAAATCAAAATGAAATGCAGAGGTATTTACAAAAAGACTGACTCAAGAATGACATTAGAGAAGTCTTTTCCTTTATTCAGCAAATGCTAAAATGCCTGCTCTGTCTAGTTCTTTCATTTTGTTTCACTTAAAGGAAATTACAAGGAATGTTGAGAGAGAGAGACAGAGAATGAGAGTATGAATGTGTGTTTGTGTGTGTGTGTGTGTGAGAGAGAGAGAGAGAGACAGACAGACAGACAGACGGAGACAGAGACAGAGAGTTTTTTTTTTTTTAAATATGTGACTTATGGAAGAAGGGTGGTATATTCCAATAAATGAAGTTCTTTAATATGTTTATGACATTATTATTATGACTTAACACTTAACCCATGGGGAAATTGCACACTTGATAGAACTCTGAGTCTAGAATCAAGAAAACTTGATTCCAAATCCAGCCTCAGACACTTACTAGCAAGTCACTTGACCTCCTGTCTCAGTTTCCTTATCTGCAAATTTAAATAATACCATCTACCTCCCAGGATAGTTGTGTGAATCAATTTAGATAATATATGTAAAATACTTAGGACAGTGACTGACACATGGATATTTAATATGTTAGCTGATTACTATTGTTATCATCATCCTCATCATCTTCATTCCAATATTCCAGCTATTTGAATATTGTTAGATATATATACCCATTTTTCAAGTGAAACATTAAGCTGTCTTTTACATTATTGAAAATAATACATGTGTTTTGAGATTTTATAAAAGTAATGTAAAAATCAATTATGTTTGATCTAAAAGTTATTCTTATACTTTTGGATAAAAGATTAAATTTTTTCTTGTGTTACTTATATTACTTATGTTACAGTCAACTTAACTAATAATGAAAGTAAAGCAGATGAATTGTCTTGTGTTTTGAATTTTTTGCCCAGACTTACAAATTCATTGGTAAAGGAAATGACATATGTAAGCTCTGCTCTTATCAATTCAGTAACTCTTTAGGAATTTACTCTTTTAGAGAAGATGTTTGCAAGCTTGAATAGGGAACAAAATACATCTTTTCCCCACATAATTGGTTTTCTTTGTAATCCTGTATATTTTAAATTTTATGCATTTAAAAACATTATTCTGAGAGGTCTATAAGTTTCACTACATTACCAAAGGGGACCCAGGACAGATAGAGAAAAGTTAGGAACCCCAGTCTTAGTTTTTGAGCGGCACTAATAAATTAAATGATTTATGTCTGATACCAGAAATAAGTAATGTTAGAGACAGGATCTGAACCTAGGACTTTCTCTTTTCTGACTCTATAATCATTTTGGCATGTTTTCTTCTCTTATTTATATACATTGATAAATATGTACTTCTTTATATGAAATGCCTCATGTCTGAATTTAGCTTAAAATATGTAGATGCACTCTATAGCATATCTTTTATTTGTTGTGCTTCCCTACTTTAGTTTTTCATGTTTTTGAGAAACGTAGACAATTAAAAAATGTAAAATGTATGTGATCTAGAATTAATTTATCTTAGGCTTTTAAGATTTTAGGACTGACTGGATCATTGGAGTTAATCTAGTTAAGAATAATTTTACAGATGAGGAAATTAAACCTCAACAATGTAGAAAGAAATCATTGCTCTAGCAACTCAGGATCATAGGATACCTTCCTGATAGGTAGATAAGTAGGTAGGTAGGTAGATAGATAGATAGATAGATAGATATAGACAGACAGATAGAAATGTACACACACACACACACACATACATATTCAGTTGCTTGATTTTTCTCTTTTTTTTCTCTCTATGTTTAATATATGGTTTTGTTTCTGTTTTTTCAGTTTAAAAGAATGCTCAACCGGGAACTCACCCATCTGTCAGAAATGAGCCGATCTGGAAACCAAGTCTCCGAATATATCTCAAACACATTTTTAGGTAAGACCAATAATATTAGACTGTCCAAATATTCTTTCCAATTTGGACTCAGATCCTTCAGTTGAGGAAAGATTTTCATTTAATTTCTTTTTATAATACAGGTTATAATAATACAGGTAACTGTATTACCCTCTTGGTATAAAAGGTCTTACCATTTCTCCTTCCATTGTGGATTGTCTTCTCTTGAGTACATATACTTAATACAAAAGAATAACTAGAATTTATTTTGTGCTTCAGGGTTTGCAAAGCATTTTTTAGATATTATCTCATTTTATTTCATCTTCAAAACATCCCTCTGAGGCTGGTGTGATTATTATTTCCATTTTACAGCAAAGGAAACTGAAGCAGACAGTTAAATGACTTGCTTCTGAGTCACCAGAGTCAAGATTCAAATTCAGATCTTTCTGTTTCCAGTTCTAGTTACCACATAGCAATACTTGGGGTACAAATGCTTATAAGCATATTGCTGGGTTTTCATATAACTACACATTGCATATGCAACTATAAATCGAGAGATAATGTGGCATCATGTCTAGAGAGCTGACTTCAAAGCCAGGAAAGTCCTATTTTTGATACTGAGCAAGGCACTGCTTAGTGCTCTGCAATAGACATCTTTTTCTCTATAATATAAAGTAGAGAAAGGACTTGGGTTTGCTCTGATAAGACAGACTTAGTTCCCTTATTTGCAAAGTCTCTATAACTGTGAAATAACAAATCTTGTCCCAATATATAAATTATATTTGTATATGGATAAATTGGATTGTTTAGAAATGTAAGAAATTAGTTATCCCAATCTTGTTTTATATACAGAGAAACTGAGGCTAGGAGGGGTGAAGCATATGGATATGAAAAACATTCAGTATCATCATGCAAGAGAAAGAGCACAATCAGAGCAAGCTTTTAATATTTATCAACTACTGTCTGAGGAAAAAATAATTTGTCATAGATCAGCCTTAACCAACTAAAGATATATTTCTTTTTTTATAATAACAAGCTTTTTATTTTTCTAAATCCCTACAAAGATAATTTTCAACCTTTGCAAAGTCTTATGTTCCAAATTTTTTTCCCTCCCTTCCCTCCAGCCCCCTTCCCTGAACAGTAAGTAATCCAATATGTATTAAACGTGCAATTCTTGTCATACTGCACAAGAAAAATGAGAAAGAAAAAAGCAAATAACAACAACAAAAGTGAAAATACTATGTTGTGATTCATACTCAGTTCCTATAGTCCTCCCTCTGGGTGCAGAAGGCTCTCTTCAATATAAGACTATTGGAATTTCCTTGAATTACCTCATTGTTGAAAAGAGCCATGTCTTTTACTGTTGATGATCATCACATAATCTTGGGGTTTCCATGTACAATGTATGCTTGGTTCTGCTCACTTCACTTAGCATCAGTTCATGTAAGTCTCCTGAGGCCTTTCTGAAATCATCCTGCTGATCATTTGTTATAGAACGATAATATTCCATAATATTCATATACCATAATTTGTTTAGTCATCCCCCAACTAATGGACATCCACTCAGTTTCCAGTTCCTACCTACTATAAAAAAAGGTTGCTACAACATTTTTGCACATATAGGTTTTTTTCTCCTACAGATATATTTCTAAAAATCCTTACCTATTCAGTAAACATCTAGTGAGAGAAAATTCCATCTGTTACAGAAAATATATAGTAAACTTTTTAAAGGTTCTTATTTTGATGAAATCTAATTGAATAACAAAAATCCACTGATACGGATTGCTGGGGATGAATGGTATTTTGGAATTTTCTAACTGAAAATTTTAAAAAGTTGATAAACTAGGAAAAGTTAACATCTGAAACTACCATTGCTATGGAAATATCTTCAGCTAAGGATCTCTGACCTTGTATTAGTTAACAGGTTGGTTTAGAGAACTCTTCTATTAAAAACAATAGAAACAACAACAAAACAAAGTGCTATTATCCAGACCAAAAAAGGAAAATATTGATCAGTAATCTATAGATTGAAATTTAACATTGAAGTCAGCTATAAAAGTGGTATCTTTACTGGATGAGATTTAGGACCTTTGTGAAAGCATAAAATGAACTAGTCCTTGTATATGTTGCTCCTCCTTTAATGGGAGAGTGGGGAATGACAAATGGTAAAATGAAAATGGTAAAAAGACAAATAGATTTTTATTTTATCGGTTGCATCATCTACTAGAAGGAGTTAGAAGCTTATCATCATTTGAAATTTTATTGGAAAATATCCCTTTCTATGTTTATTCACAGCTAAAATATTAGATGTTGACTCAGGGAGTAACCCATAATTTCAATTGTTTCAGAAAAAATGTGGGCTCTAGGATGGGATATGTCATACATTCAAAGCCTACCATTGGAATAGAGAAGGCATTTCCTTCATGTGCCTTGTTTTCCCTATACAGGGAAAGTTAGACAGGAAGTTAGACAAATCAGAATTAGAGTCATTCATTCAACAAACTTTTTTGAGTATTTTGGCAGGCATTGCAATTTTTCCTTTTTGAGACAATTATGATTAAATGATTTGCTCAGGATCATACAGCTAATAAGTTTTTGAGGTCAAATTTGAACTCATGTCCTTCTGTCTGTCTCCCAGCTCTATTCATGTCCCACTAGCTGCCCTTCCATTGAATTCTGAGCACTTTTTTCTATGTAAATAACAATTGAAAAACTAATAACTCCTGAGGTTGGTAGGAGCTAAGGCAATGGTATCTATAAAATGATAATATTCTTCTCTTGCTTTTAAGAGCAGTATACTTATTTAGGACACTATCTTTGAAGGAAGGTCTAATATATAATTCCAACAAATGATTCTATTAACAGGATGACTCCCATCCTCCTAATCCAGGAAATCTTTTCTCATTGTTTTTTAAATTAGGAAATACCTTTGAATTCCTGAATAGTGTGGGGAACCTTTGAAGCATGTAGACTTTATGTAGGTTGAATAAATATGACAAATCTACTTAGAAGTTCCTCAGCTCAGATGGAAGGAGATTTTGAGCATGACTGGATCCATCAACATCAAAATTTACATAACTTAGCCATTATTAAAATGCAATGGGTATGCTCCTTTAAAAAATCCAAAAGAAGGCACAAAAGGAGTTCAGAAATACAATTAAAAACTCAATGATAGTGGCCTTTTTGGAGAGAATTTATGATCACTTTTAGTGAGTGCTGGGTATTTTCATTTAGGAGATATGAAGCAGAATTGAATTCATCTAAAATGCAATTTCTATTCCCACAGTGTGACCCTCTCCAGTAAACTGACTTCAAAGCCCACACTCCTTTTTTATGTGCAAGAATGTTCTACTGTTTGAAAGCACAAACTGTGAAAGAGCTTTTTTCTTGTAGGAAGGGCATTTTCAAACTACTAATTGAATTTCAAATGGAGTAAGGCTGGAGGAGGGGAGAGAGGAAGCCAAGGGGAATGATAAATGGGAGGGAAGGCTAAACCAGCAGCCCTTGGGTTTAACTCTTATCTACTCTCCCCTGTACATTGCCATACAAATAATAGGAATAATCTGTATGGGTATCCCAAAACACAAAATTCTTTTTCATGTGAATCCCATGTAGAATAGTTTAACAACATGTAGAATCAGCTTAGGATTCAATCATCTTGATGTATGATTTATCAGTGTAAATCAAAATTAAAATACAGTTACTTGATAGAGTGATGACAAGTATTAAAAAATAAATGAAAAGGTCTAGTACCAATTATCAAATTTTTGAGTTATAATGAGATTTGGATAGGTACAGTAATTAGACAACATTGAGTCTAATAGTGCTTTATATTGTCCTTCATTAACACTAATTTACTCAGTTCCCATTTTGTGGTCTTGCTTCTGATACTTCTCTTTCTTGAAATAGTAACTTTTTTTGACAAAATGAGAAAATGTCTGCCTTTGGATTTTTGTACATATCCTTAAAGTTCATCTAAAATATCACCTCTTTCCTGATATTAAGACAATGATAATAATAATACAAATTTCTAGCCAATAAGAAATCTTCCATTCACAAAGGACTTTTTGGAAAAATAATTTTAGGTCCTTAGCATATATTTTATAATTTAAAAAACTTTTTATTGAAGTCTTCTTAAAATATCACCATAATTTTCTTAGTATCACTTCTCTTCTGATTCCCTAAGAGCCATTCCATATAACAAATAATCATTTTTAAAGATTAAAAAAGGATAAAGACAAACTTAGGATAACTGATCATTATAGTGAAAAAGTTTGACAATATGTGATATGTACAACAACTTGTGAACCCCACACCTCTACAAAGAAAGGGGGGTATGTTCTTCTATCTTTCATTTTAAGCCATATTCATAATTTTATAACATTCATTTTGGATTTTGGGGAGGATATGAGGGTGACTTTCCTCTCCATTTATATATGTTGTATTCTCCTTTCTGAGTTATAAACTCCATGAACTCAGGGACCCTGTTTTATTTAAACTTTGTTCAGATAAACTTTTCTCCACAAATCCTTTCCCCAGTGGATACATCATTAATATTTATTGAACTGAAGCATGAAAAAAATCACAATTATCTATACTAACCAAATGTGCAGGATTTTATATTTTAAAAATAAGTTTAATTTACAAGTTTAAAATCTGGAAAAGGCTTGAGAAAAGCATTTCTGAACCCCAAACTACTAGCACCCCAACTCCTTCAAAATATTATTTTGCTATCAAGTATATTCAGGCTTCTATTTCCTGCCCCCCCCTTTTAATAGTGAAATAATTATCATGATTCATGAACTTTTAATGAAATCAAATTTTTTTCATGTTGCACACATCTGTGTGTATATATGTAAATATATGTCTGTTTACACATAAACATTTCAACTAAAATTGCTCACTTGACATCTGGTACGCTCAAAACTGGTACAAGATGATGCATTTTATGAGTTACAGTCTAATAATGTATCTTCTTTTGTATATTTGGTTACTGAACTTAGATTTAATGACAAATTTGATCAAAGTAATCCTTTAAATAAGAAATTACTTGCTGAGTTTTTGAAAGTGCTTAATGGGACATGCCATGTTCAGCTGGAAATTGTGTGTTAAGATGAGAAAAAATAAGTTTACTAATGAAAATGGAAATTCACTCTCTTGATGTGCCTATTTTGTTTTGAAGACAAGCAACATGAAGTAGAGATTCCTTCTCCCACCCAGAAGGAGAAAGAGAAAAAGAAAAGGCCCATGTCCCAGATCAGTGGAGTCAAGAAATTGATGCACAGTTCCAGTTTAACAAATTCCAGTATTCCACGATTTGGAGTGAAAACTGATCAAGAAGATGGACTTGCCAAGGTAAGATCATGATCTCCCTAAGTTTACCATGCCTCTTTTAGTAGTTTTCTGTTTCTGGTGGTGGTTTTTGAGCATAAATTCCCATGCAGGCATGAAAATGATTTGCACATGCAAAATATGTTGTTTTTGTTTTTATTTTTAGCTGGTGCCTTTGGCACATGCCTACATGACTTTAATGGAAAGAAAATTGTTGTTTGAATCTGCACGGAGAGGATCATAACATTTTGTTTTATCTATGCATAGAAAATATATAACGCACTTTTATGTTACATATATATTACGTAAAATTTAAAATTTATGCCAATTCTTTTTTTAAAAGAATATTTAATTTGTAGTCAGGGGAGACTTGACATCACTTAATTATGTCAATATGAACAAATCTCTTAACTTCTCTGAACCTTAATTTCCTCTTCTGTAAAATGAAGATAATATTTGTAATACAGATGTGAGGTTCAAATGATATAGTTTATATGACGTGCTTTACAAGGCTTAAGGTGCCATTGTTTATTATTCAGCTTTGTCCAACTCATCGTGACCCCACTTTGAGATTTTTTTGGCAGAGATATTACAGTGGTTTGCCATTTCCTTCTCCAGCTCATTTTATAGATGAGGAAACTGAGGCAAACAGTGAAGTGACTTGTTCAGGGTCATACAGTTAGTTAGCAAATGTCTGAGACTGGATTTGAACTCAGGTGCTCTTGACTCCAGGTCCAATAATCTGTTTTGCCACCTAGCTATCCTTTTAAAATTATGTCAGCCATTAATATTATTGCAAATAATAATAGTAAATGATAATTCTATTTCATTTTTCATACCTCTGATTGCTTACACTTTAGAGGATTGTTAACTTCTATCCCTTCTTCCTCTCCTCACCCCACTGGCCTCCCTCTTCCTTACAATCCCCTCAGCCTTCATTTTAATTTTCAGGAAAAGCCAATTCTTTGAAAACTGTTGTGGTGATTGGTGTTTGTTTAAAAGTCTATTCTTCTAACCTTTGTTTTCAAATACTCATATTTCTCTAATCCTAGGAATTAGAAGATGTGAACAAATGGGGTCTTCATGTTTTCAAAATAGCAGAATTTTCTGGGAATCGACCTCTGACAGTTATCATGCACACCATTTTTCAGGTAAGATAGCTAGATAGATAGAATAGCTAGAAAAGATAGAATAAAGCAACTTTATTCTCAGGGGTGACTGTTCAGTGCCTAAATTGTGTATCTTCTCTGAGCCATCCCTTGATTTTTCCATTTGGAGGTTAATCATTTGCTATTCCACTTCTGACAGGAAGTAAACAGAGGAATGGAATAGAGGCAAAACCCAGATTAGCCAATTTTGTTATTTCTATTCTTTTTTTTGTAAAATACTGGATGTGATAAGATTGAAACTAAAAAAGATTTTTAGATAATTTAGGTAACTCTTAAATAGGACTTTGAATTGAAAGCTGACTTTAAAATCAAACAGGTTCCATAGAACCCCACTAGATCACCCCAAATTTGACCAATTTCCTTATCTTTGATTTCCTGTTTGCTTTTTTCCAGTCCATATTCTCATTGTGAGAACACCCAGCTTCAAATATTTAGATATTCAAAGTGATTGTAGCAAGAGACAATTATAGAGCTGGGATGAGCCCTGGTACACTCATAAATAATGTCAGAGTCAGGCAATATGACCCAATTGCTAAAGAAATTGGGATGACCTGCTTTTTTTTCCCATTAAAATGAAAAGGTGATCTTTTTGGCATTGATAGCTGATTCTCAGAGACCAAAATGCTTTTGAACTGGACCCATGTGCTTGCCAAAAAGGATAATTTAATTATGATTTGATCTTAGTGTGCCCTGGGTTCTTCAGTCACTTCATGGATTCCATTTTCCTGAAGAAACATTAGTTTTGGTCTCCTCAACAAAAATAAGTTTGTATCCTAATTTTGCTACTTCCTTCCTCTTAAAGTTTGGAAAAATCATTTTATATTTGCTAAGCTTCAAATTTTAAACAACAAAAATACAAAACATTGATGGTTTTTTCCCTCTCTCTTTAGGAACGAGATTTGTTAAAAACATTTAAAATTCCAGTAGACACTTTAATTACCTACCTGATGACTCTAGAAGACCATTACCACGCTGATGTGGCCTATCATAATAATATACATGCTGCAGATGTAGTTCAGTCCACTCATGTGCTGCTATCGACGCCTGCTTTGGAGGTAAATTTTCTTTTTCTACAAATTCAAATTTAATTCTAGATTTCTAGGTTCCTTGTTATTAGATATCATAATCACTTCTCTGCATTCCCTTTCCCTCATCCCCATCTCAGAATTCTCCATTGCAGCAATGGAAAATAGTCTATTTATCAACTTTGTCTATCTGAATCTGTCACATTTGGAATTTCTAATATTCTGACCTACGGATTCAGCATTGATCATTGCCCTCTTTATGAATTAATTGCCTTTATTTAAAAAAATAGATTTATCTTAGTCCTTTTGTATATTGATGTTATGTCTCTACTTACTTCATGCAAGTATCACTTCATGTAAGTCTTTAATTGGATTTTCTAGAAATACCATGTAGAACCAGGGCCAACATTTTTGAGATCATTCTATTAAGGTTTACATGTGATCTTTAGGAAGTTTTTCATCTATGGAAAATTCATCTTTTAATTTGTCTCTTCACTGAAGTAATTCAGATTGACATCATTTTCATACATAAAAAGTGAAGATATAATATCTTCAGCTTGACTTAGAAAAACTTGTCATCATTACCTTTTTTGTTCCATAGCAATTGGTTGCTATTTTTTAAGTGAAAAAAAAAAAAAGCATGCTCCAATCTTACTCAAGTTCAGTAGTTCTCTTTCTGAAGGTGGACAGCATTTTTCATCATGATTCCTTTGGAATTATCTTGGATCATATTATTGAGAATTTTCTGAGAATTACTGAGAATTTATGGTTAATCATTGTATAATATTGTAGTTACTATATATAAAGTTCTTCTGATTTTACTTTGCCTCAATATTCATAGTCTTCCCACATTTTTCTGAAACCATACTGCTCATCACTCATTATTTAAGTACAATTGAATTCTATCATAACAATATATCACAACTTGTTCAGCCATCCCCCAATTGAATATTCCCTCAGTTCCCAATTTTTAGACCTTACAAAAAGACTATTATAAATATTTTGTATATATAAGTCTTTTTCACTTTTATTTAATTTTTTGAGACAGAATTCTAATAACAGTATGGATGAGTCAAAGGGTAAGCATAGTTTGTTAGTCCTTTATACATAATTTCATAGAATTATGTTTGAACCAGTTCACAACTTCACCAACAGTACATTAATGTCCCTATTTTCATACATTCCACCAGCATTTGTTATTTTCCTTTTCTGTCCTGTTAGTCAAGTTGATAGATATGAAGTACTTTCTGAAAGTTGTTTTAATTTACATTTCACTAATCCTAATATTTTATAGATTGTGAATAAGCAATGAATGCCTTATTCATTCTATGAAATGTATTGAGAAAAGTAACCTTAGAATACTTTAGAATAAGACATTCTTTAAATAATCAAGCTAAGACAAGAAGTATTAATTAATGCCAAGCATGGTACTAAGCTTTGGGAATATAAAGATAGTCAGAAACATTCACTGCTCTCAAGAAGCTCACATTTTAATCAGGGAGACAACATGTAAATAAGTAAATATAAGATAAAATATATCAAAGGAGAAGTTACGAATAGCTAGCAAGATAGGGAAAGATATGGGAATGGGCTTTAATCTATAAGGAAAAAAGGGAAATTTTAAGAGAGAAAAGTGAGGAAGTAGAGCTTTCAAGGCAAAGGCATGGATGGGAGATGAGGTATGTTACCAGTGAGGGAAAGTAGACTAATGTTGCTAGATTACAATGTATATGGAGGGGAGTAAAACAAAGTAAAAATGTAGTGATGGGGCCAGTTGCTGAAGAGCTTAAAATATAAGAATAAATTGTAAAGAAATTTACTTTTCCAAATGGTTTTTAAAGAAAAGAAAAAGACAATTCTAATTATTTTGTTAATTTTTTGCTTCTAAAGTTTTCATTCTGTAGTATTTAGTCTATATGTTTTCTCTATAGTGTTTCTCATTAAAGTACTATTACTATCACAACAGAAAATAATACATTGATTTTCTATTATAATTTTTGAATATATATAGGAGCATTTTAGAAAACGTCCTTACAATTTAAACTATTTTTTGTGAAAATCAAATTGTTGGTAATATATTAATTTCATCATTGAGTACCACAAAAAGGAGTTGAAATTTTTTCCCCCAAGAATAAAGTTAAAGATGTAGGTATGCATTATTATCATCACAATCATCACTCAGATTTACCCAACACTTCTCTCATAAAAACCCTGTCAATTAGGCAGTGTAAAATTATTGAAATTTTACAAATGATCATAGGCCAAAGAGACCTTTTCTACCTTATTCCTATAATGACATTAAAATATTTGAAGTTTCTATCTTCTTATTGGGAAATCCAGTTTTCAGTCCACCAATCAATTGTCAGTCTTGTTACCTAAATCACTAATATTTTATCTATATTTGGGTTTCCAGGCAGTGTTCACAGATTTGGAGATTCTTGCAGCAATTTTTGCTAGTGCAATACATGATGTGGATCACCCTGGGGTGTCAAACCAGTTCCTGATTAATACAAGTATGTATGGTCAATTTTGGTTATTTTTTGGGGGGATGAGGAGGGAAGGGGATGTTCTAAGATAAGCAAGATATGAGGATTTTATTATTAATGGTTAGGTATTTTAGAATAATTATGTAGAAAATGAGAAAAATCAACTACTTTCTATACGCCTGTGCATGGTCCTGCTTTTTGAAGCATATGACCAATGGTGTTTAAGCATTTTTATTTTTATGTAATTTAATTATGTAAATTACTTTCATTCTGTACTAGACACACAATGTGAACCAGAGCTAGCAAGAGGTAAATTCTGGCACCCCTTTCTAAATAGCTGTTGTTTTTTTGTTGTTGTTGTTTTCCCATAGTTGCTTATTCACGAGTGGAAAGCCTGGGAATAGATTCAGACACAAGAGCTGCTGCTTAAAAATGTGCAGATTTGGAAATTTGGCCCAAATGGAAAATGAAATTAGAGAATTCATATTAATTTTGTCCTTTATTTCATTTTCTCTAGAGTTTTAACTCTAGAGTTAAACTCTAGCATTCTTCCAATTTGGTACTTTTGTCATGACAGGACAAGAAAACGTTTCTCTTTTTTCGTTTTATTAACAAATAATTTTCTTATGGATATGCAATCTGTCCTGAGTAGATCATATCCATCAGAAATCGAGACCTTACAGTTGGAAGGGATCTTAGACATCATGGGAAGATTAATTTAGGATTGTAAAGATTCTCAAAAATCATTCAGCTCAACCCCATCACTACATCAAAGGAAACCTTAGCCCAGACATGTCTTATCCAAGGTCATACAAATCATAAATGACAGAACCAAGATTTAGTCCTGGGTTTTCTGACTCCCAATTCATTTTTCTTTCTACAGTGCCATAAGGATGTCTATCTATCTCCAGGGTATTTTTCCTGCATGGTATGCAGAAATTCCCTCTACAGAGGATGTTCAAATGACAATGTTATAAAAGGATGTTCAGTCATAGAAGAAGTTATATTCCTGTGGTGTTTCAAATTAGTAAACTGAAATGGTGAATTAGTTAATCTTCCAGCTCCTATTATTCCTACTGAGCCAGAGGAAGCTAAAATGTAAAACAATTTTAAATGACCTAGTTCCTATCGATGAACTAGAAAGATTTACATAAATTTTTGGTATTCCCTGACTTTCGTTTCTATGAGTAATCTGTAGTCTTCTCATAACCCACATATACATATTTACAGCATTTTCAATGTCTTCCTAGGAATTCACCCTTCCTACTAACCAATGCAGCCAAATTTAAAGATAGAGTTTCAGTTTTAGCCTTGTTTTGGAATGGATTATGGCATACCTGTGGGATTATTTGGATCTATTTTTATATCATTTAATAGCCTCAGGGCTACCCTATAGCAAAATGCAATTTAGTGACTCACTCACAAAAAGGAGGATTGGGAATGTCACCAAATTTTTGAGATGTGTTGATAGCAAGTGCATTTCAGCAGCCTGGCAGAGAAATAAACTGAGGTGACTGGAGCACAGAACACCATTTACTATTCAAACTATTTAGGAATGGCAGATGTGAATAATCCTTTTCCTGAGAATTTATAAATAACAATATAGTATTACCATAGGATAGTAGCTCAAAGCAACGCAAGAAAAAAAATAAGTTTGTTATAAGATACTTTATGGGTCTTATAATGCTTTATTTCACATCTGTGACCAGTGGTTTTTTTTTTTTTTTTTGTTTTGTTTTGTTTTGTTTTTCCTGAGAATTCATAGCAATTATGGGATTCTATTGACATTTAAATAAGAACTGACTGAAGGTTCACTTTTTGTTCAAACTTTAACTGTCACCTCTGTAAAATGAGTTTTGATCTTTAAAAGAAAATGTCAGCTAAGAATCAGTAGGATCAGAGATCTAGAGTTAGAAAGGATCCTTCTAGTCCAACTTTCTCAATTATATAATGAGGAAACTGGGTTACAGGAACCCAAATCACAAAGGGGATTAAGTGGTAGAGAAGTTTTGAACCTGTTTTTTCTGACTTCAAATACATTGTTCTTTGCATTGTATCCTGTTTTATATTCAGCATTCAATTTTGCCTATAGATAGCAGTACAAAAATATTACTCTAATATAGGAGAGATTATTTTGATTATACATAAATTGAATACTTGAATGGGAAGTAATCTATAATAAGACTGGAAAAAAATCATATGGATAATGGAATACTTGAGTTGTTTGCAAATACTGCAAATTTTGACTACTGATAGAAATGGCATTTTAAAAAAGTGAATCACCAAGAGGGCTTGCTGGCCATGTTGAATAACAATGGGTACCCTATTGGGTTAGTTGTAATTCATGATGTCATAGTCCAAATATCAGAATTATGTGGTTGATTTAAATTTACAGTAAACCCTTTTTATTCATGGGTTTCATGTTCATGGTTTCTCTTTGAACAATGATTATAGAGATAATGATATAATAACAGTGAAAAGAACACTAAACCAAGAGCAGGGAGTACATAATTTTGACAATAAATAGCTAAGTGACTTTTGAAAAATCATTCAACCTCTCTGTGAGTCAATTTCCTAATAGAATGTAGTTTCCTTAAAGGTAGAGACTCTTTGGTGTTGTATCCTCAGCTCATAGGAAGAACCACTTACTATACACAGGTTGAGTATTTCAGCACTCTTTTTTCATACACTTCATCTTCTGACCCAACTGGGCTACTTGTATTCCCTCCATCACTCACTTCTAAATCCCAACTTCATTTGTCTCTTAGAGCTATTAGCTTGTTTCCCAGCTTAGCAAAAGTGCCCTGTTTTCTATAAGAAGCCTTCCCTGGTCACCCTGGTTAGTAGTGCTACCTCACTTTTCAAACTATCTTGTAATTAATTATTTGTTTAAATATTGTATCTCTCAGTAGAATGTTTGTTTTATTAAGTCTGGGAATAGGTTTTTTGTCTTTTTATTTCTAGCAGATGGCACAGTACCTTGCATATATGTATCTATGACTAAGTGCCAAAGGATTTCAAAGAAAATATGGAAGCATGTGGCTTCTTTCTTTAATTCAATACAATTCAATCTTTACTTGATGATTCAGGATCATCAGTGTAAGATTTGAGGTCCCTTCCAACTGTGAAATTCTGTGATTCTTTAGCCATGTAGTCCAACCCATATCCCTTCTCCTTCCACTTAAAGGCCCTCCTAAAATAATTCTAAAACATATTCATCCAGTTTTTCTTGGGGAATTCAATACTTCATGAGTCAGTAAGATCAAACAATGCAATATTTATGATGCATTTAACATTGTGCTGGTATATATTAGGCACTACATTCCCTCATTCCTTTCCTTTTCACTTTTGAGTAGCTCTATTACTATATATGATTTTTTTTTACTTGTCTTTTAAAATTCTGTCTTTTCTGCTGTTTCAGAGGAAGTAGCTTTTGTGGAAGTAATTTTTACCTTCAATACATATTTCACACATACCCTCCCCCCAGGATTCTCTGGTATAGTTTAAAGATATTGAGTTCCTTTTCCTTCAGCTAGTTCTCATAGATATGATTTTGAGGTCTTTCACCATTCTAGTTGTTATCCTGCAGACCCTCTCTACTATTCATCTATCTTTTCTTCTTATGTAAAACCTTTCAATGTGCTGGGACATGTGCCAGTATAATTTGAACACCTTCAAACTCCAAACTTTATAACAATCATTCAGAAGTATTGAAACTTTTTCTCTAACTTATCATTGTCCTTCTCAAAACATGGCACCTACAACTGGTAGGATTTTAAATATAGACTGACCAGATCATAGTAGAGCACTACTAACTATTCTAGTCCAAGCTGTCTCCTTCATTGCCGTATTATAATATGTTGACTCATATTGAGTTGAAGTCCATATTGAGATATGGTTTCAGCTGTCAGATCAATAGCTATCTAGCTATATCTTCCCTATCTTATATGAATTGATGAGGAAAAAAATTTTTAAAAATTAGGCTTTTAATATTTGCCAGATACTTCCCTTATTATACTGGTAAAATTGATTTTTAACTAGATTCATTTTATCAGATTTTACCCCATGTTCTAGTCTCATAATTTTTTTGGACCCAGACTCCATCATTATTAGCTATTCTTCCCCTCTTATTGTTATCTATAGCTTCTAATTTTACATTCAAGCAGCAATGATTGCTTTTTGGATTTAGCCAACTAGTCATCCAATTCTAAATCCATCTAATTATACCATTGTCTATCCCACATCTCTCTGTCTTATGAGTAGCATGATTGATTTTCTCAAATGCTTTATTAAACCAAGGTAAACTGTACTTAACAGCATCGAGGAGGAAAACACAGGCAATCTGGGACTATTTATCTTACTATTATAGTAATTGTCAAAAACAGAGAGAGAGATATATAGTCATGCTGACATGACTTGTTCTTGATGAAGCTGAGTTGTTTCTGTCATCAGTACTTGCTTTTCTTAATGTTCATTAAAAATCCCTTTAATAATATGTCTTAAGATTTTTGCCCAGAATCAAACTTATAGTGCACACAATTTTTGAAATTCAGCCTTTCTCTAGTTTTCTTACTCTGTGATTCATCATAGCCGTTTAAAAATCATAAACAGGGTCTTGGCAACTACATCAAGTCTTGGTCACTTGAACTCATATAGGGGAACCAGGGGTTCTTCTGCCACCGCTGTGTACTTCAACTCCCTGTGAGCCATTTTTGTCTTTTCATTTCCAGTCCAAAGTTTATTCTTCTTGGAAGAAAAAAGAAAAAAAAGAAGCAAAATAAGAGTTGAATTGTCCTACCTTTTGTTATCTGTGCTCATCATCCCATTGACCTTGAGCAGCAACACTATCCTTTGTCTTTTCCCCAATATAGCTTTTAAAAAATACCAACAACTCTTTGTGGCCCTTAGTTTTCCTTATTGTAAGCTTTCACTCATTGTGAGCAAGCCTCACTGCCCCAAATGCTCATCTCACAGAACTGTGTCATGAATCATTATGCCGTGGGGATAATGAAGTGATGATCTCAGAGCCCTTTAAGGTGTCCTGTTATTGAACAGTTCTAATTATTATTTATAATGAGCTGAAATCTGTTTTGTCTAATGTTTATCCACTGACCCTATTTCTCCTCTCTGGAGCTAAATGGTACAAAATGTTTCTCCCTATACAAATAGTCTCAGATTGTGTATTTTCTTTTAATGCACCCACTTTGTAGACAGAACACACATGAATTAAATGCATATCCTTTCTCATAAGTTTAGAATCTAGGTAAGGAAAATAAGATCATGTACAATAATGACACTACAAAGTAATCATATAACTCTCATAGCCTTGTTTGTAGCTAAGAGAAGGAGAGAGAATTTTAGCTAGAGGGACAAGGGAAATACTAATGGGAAGAGATGGCATCTAATCTTGGCCTTGAAGAATATGTAGGATTTCAACATCCAGAGAGTGAAGTTAAGTAGATTAAAAAATGTAGATAAAGACATGAAGATGGAAATAATGTCAAACACTTATGGGGATACTGAGTTGGCCAAGGTTATTTGCAGTTTAAAATATATGAAAGGGAATACTATTAAGTGGAAAGTTAAGTGTGACCCATATAAGATCAATGATCAAATATATATTAAGTGCTTACTTTGTTTCAGGCACTGGGGGACATAAGAATGAAACAATTTCTCGTAACAAGGAGCTTACATCCTCATTGCCTAGAAGATTTTGGGTGCCAGGCTAAAGAATGATAAGCTTAATGCTACATGTTAAGATATAAGCTGGATTAGAAGGAACAGATCTTGGAAGGCATAGCATAAAACTATTTAAGTATTCTATGTAAGAGTACATTATGACCTAATGAGGGGAATGGCACTGAAAACTAAGATTTATTAAAAGGCATTGGCAGTTTCAGTCACACCAATTTTTTTTTTTATTTATTGCCATTCAAATGTAAGAAATTAAGTCAGCTAGAAGTCTAATGAATGGCCTATGACTATGTTATTGCTTTTATGAAATGCATTATTAAATTTGGTATATTCTTAAATATTGGAAACAGTTCTGAGAAGAATGTCAATGAGGTTGAATTACAATTCAAGGTTTTCTTGGGTTTTGTTTCAGATTTGAACAAACTGTAGTGATATTTTAAGTGGGTATTTAATTTCTTATAGTATGTTTCTTCTAGTCCTTTAATCTCCAGATGTCCCAGGCAACCATCAAGGATTGTAAATTGTAGAGAAGGTGCTAATATGAATTGTTAGTGGAACTTTTTCATGACCCCTCCTCCTTCACTGTTCTAAAGAGAAAAGAATGCTGTATTCACTGATAGTGTTTTATTGTTTGTTTTATGCACATCCATCATCTTAGATCTAGCTATGGAAGGGTTTCTTTATGTAGGATTTTTTTTATGCAGAATATTCATATGTTCAGGAGAGTGATTGCAGCACAAAGAAGAATGAGGTCATAGAAAGAACCTCCCTCTGTGAAGCCCAGTGAATATAGAAGTATAGGGTATAGAAGTGCTTTACCATCCCTGTCATCATCCTTGTAAGAACAAGTACAAATAGTGGTTGAAGCTTACATTTGAAAAGTGTCTAAAATGATAGAGAAAAAAATCTTAAAGTCAACATTAACACTTAAATATTCAAAACAACTATTTAAATTCCTTAAATATGTGGTTTACAAGCCCCTGAATTGCATGTCTCCTCCATTGTACATAAACTCATTAAGATTCTCTCCCTAGTGATCAGAGACAAAATAACTCATTTTATGTTTTCTTGCAAAAATTAAAAATAACATCAATAATGTCTTATCACATAGGACTTATGCTACCACAGGCTTTTTGTTTTTTTGTTTGTTTGTAGAACTGAAAAAAAGGACCTTAGAGATGATCTAGTCCACTCCCCTATTATAGACAGAAAAGTGAAGTTCAAGAGAAAGCAACTAGCTTGCTCTGTGCTACCAGGCTAGTCACCAGGATAGATACTAACATTCAGACCTTCTGAGTCCAAGTCCAGGAGTCCTTCCACTACTTGGTATTCTCTTCTCTGTTCTGTTATGGCAATAATAGGTGAAGCCATAACCTGATTTTCAGTCTGGAATGCTGAGGAGAGAGGGACAGACCTAATAACCTCAAAGCAGATCAGCATCTGAAAAAAATAAAAAGCATGCATTTTGGAAATAAGCTACATTTATCTTTTTGCTTCATGGTTTTCTTTCAGATTCTGAACTTGCCTTGATGTACAATGACTCATCAGTCTTGGAGAACCATCATTTAGCTGTGGGCTTCAAGTTGCTGCAGGAGGAAAATTGTGACATTTTCCAGAATTTGACCAAAAAGCAAAGACAATCATTAAGGAAGATGGTTATTGACATTGTAAGTAATGCTTCCATCTCCTAAGGAGACAGAAACAGAATGACAGATTATACTAATGTCTCGGGTCAAACTATTTAGAGTTAGGAGACAATGTAGTTCCTGAAATCCTGGGTAGCAATCTTTTCCAAACTTGTGCTTGTCCTTTCTTTCCATTGGAGGATGCCGGCTGAGGCTGCCTGATAGTTATTTCTTGTGATGAGTTTTCTACAGTCAGCAGACCTGCCATTGTTTAAAACAAAAATGGGGGATAATTCATCATTCAGATTTTATTCCCTAAGGATGGCCAAGAAAGCCCAGGGAGCAGTATGTGACTATGTCCTCCTCCTACAATTAGACTGTGATCATTTGTATGGAAAATTCATACTTTTAAATTATTAGGCTCTTGAAATGGGAAAAGACTTTACAAGAGTATCTCTAGTCCAGCCTCTTACCCAATACATGACAAGTTATTATCCACATTCTACATGGAATTTTCAAGTTACAGGAGAAGGAAGGAGTTTGCAACCTTTATAAAGGTAACCTGTTCCATTGCTGGACAGCTATAATTATTATTTATTTTGAATTGAAATCTGCTTTCTTTAATGTCCATCCACCGACTCCATGTCTCCTCCCTGGAACTATACAAAATCTGATTAGAAGCCTAATCCCTTTTGTACCATGCCAGATATTTGAAGACTGTTAGCTTTTCACCCTAAGTTTCTTTCACCCTAGTTCTTTTGATTCTTTCACACACACACACACACACACATTCTTATTATAGGGTTTTTGGAGCTCTTAACATTCTGATCCATAGTATATGCCTTAATTTTTTTTTTGAGTGTACCTAGAATTTAACACTCTTCTCCAGCAGTGCTTTAACCCATACAGATTTCAGTATATGTCCCCTATTTGAGGTGCCCCATTACTATTAGTGTGGGCTAAGTTAGATTGGAACATTTTCTTGACTTCCTTGACATACACTCTTGACTCAGGTTGGTGTGGAAGTCTACTAGTACTTCTTCCGTGACCCATGTCTTTTTCCACCAACTGCTGCTAAACCAGGTCCAGGCTCTCCTATGATTTTGTAGTTCACTTTTTGTTTGGGTAGATTTGTTGAGATTTCATATTTATACTATCACCTTAGTTTTTTTCCAGTTAGTAATTCTTTGATCAAATGAGATTCTATATGTATGTATAAATACATGTAAACATATATATGAAGTGTTTTGCAGGCCTTTAGTGCTTAATAAAATCTTTAATAAATGCAGTTATTGTTATTATTATCATTTCATATAACACTAGAGGCAGCTGATGACTCAGGGGATAGAGAACTGGGTTAGGAGGCATGAAGACAGGGTTAAATGTGGCCTCAAATACTTCCTAACATTCCAATCCTGGACAAATCACTTAATCTTGTTCAGTTTGACATCTGTAAAATGAGCTGAGGAGGAAAATAGCAAACTACACTGTAAGAAAATTCCAAATGGGGGTCACAAAGAGTCAGGACAAACAACTGAATGAGAAAATCATTATTTTTTCATTATTAAATCTGTTATCCATTCCATGAGCAACTCACATTTAATTTTTTTCCTGCCTTTGTATATTGTAAAACTTTCCTTCCCTAGGCAGAAGTAGATTCATTGGAAACTTCACTTAAGTCAGAGGTTTTTTGTTTTTATTTTCCCTTTATTTTCTTAAATGAGAGAGGGGCAGATATTAAGTAAAGTCTGTATCCAGACTTTCGAGTCCATTGAAGGTGAGGATGGTCTTCCATGGAATGGCTAGTATCTAGTATAGCACATAGTATATATTTCAGCATATAGTATAGTTAGCTCAAGTTGTCAGACCTAGTGTCTCCACAGTTCTATATAGTGAGAATTAAATTGTCTTGGGGCAGTTACATAGCTTTACATTCCATTCACATTTTCCTAATCCAGTGGATGATAGAAATAGCAAAGCAAATGTGAATATTTATCATGTACATTATTATCACTTCTTCCACAGCAGAAGTGCTTAGCACAGCCTTACTGAATGGTTTGCTGCAGCAAGGTGAATCTCCCCTTATGTTGTGACTAATTTCTTCATATAGTGATTGCCCCTGTGATTATCTTGGTCTCCAGAAAACACATAGAAAAAGAAAACTTGCCTTCCAAAAGAGTATAAAGAAATCTTACTGGTTTTGTTACATACTTTTCAATAGAATATTTTCTTTTTTTTGTTAAGGTACTTGCAACAGACATGTCTAAACACATGAATCTACTGGCTGACTTGAAAACTATGGTCGAAACTAAGAAAGTTACAAGCTCTGGGGTTCTTCTTCTTGATAATTATTCAGATAGGATTCAGGTAAGATTGCAATTTAATTCTCTCTGTTCATCCCTTCTCTTTATCCTCTCGCTATTTTGTGATTCAAAGCAAGATCCATCTCCAGGATCTTATTCCTAAAAATCTGAAGTATCTCTTGGATTTACTTCAGTTTCTTTTTCCAACCATATAAACATCTCTGACCCATCAGCTTTTCTCCCTCAGCATATCTAGCTGCAGCAGAAGTGGGATAACTTGTGTCTATTAATGCAAGTGTGAACACCACACAGACACATCATGGTTTTGCTATTCATAAGAAATCTTACACTACATGTATTTTGAAGTTTCACAGTCATTGAATGTGCCAACAGAGGAAAAGAAAACTTGATTTCCCAGTGTAAGCAGCCAGTGCTGAGCAGAGAATGTGTTTATCTATTTTAGGTCCTACAGAATATGGTGCACTGTGCAGATCTAAGCAATCCAACGAAGCCTCTTCAGCTCTACCGACAATGGACAGACAGGATAATGGAGGAGTTTTTCCGCCAGGGAGACCGGGAACGGGAACGGGGAATGGAAATAAGTCCCATGTGTGACAAGCACAATGCCTCAGT
This sequence comes from Sarcophilus harrisii, assembly GCF_902635505.1. Taxonomy (NCBI): domain Eukaryota; kingdom Metazoa; phylum Chordata; class Mammalia; order Dasyuromorphia; family Dasyuridae; genus Sarcophilus; species Sarcophilus harrisii. The sequence goes on along the minus strand of NC_045426.1, from coordinate 148,414,943 downwards.
AGAAAAGTCACAGGTAATCATCCATTTGAAATATATCATTGGAGGCCAGCACTAGAATTTAAATCCTTAACACTGGGTTGCTCTCCTCATCTACAGACCCCAAAACATGAACTTTCCTTTGTAAGCAAGCTGATTTTTGCATAATCATTTTTCCTCCTTTTCATTCATTAAGAGAAGAAAAAGGCATTAGTCCTGAATCCCACTTGGTCCAATTGGTGATCTTGTCTCAAGCCTCTCTCCTTTCCAGTCCTCCAAAGTGATTTCCCTAAGCCCAGAGTTGACCATATTCCCAACACTAGCCAATAATTTCCAGTGACTCCCTATCACTTCTAGGAACAAACATAAATACCTCTATTTGGCATTCTATCTCTTCTCAATCTGGCCCCATGTTTGCCTTATTGCTCATTACTGTTTCACACTCCATGATGCAACAAAACTGGACTTTTGACAATTTTTTATACATGGTTCTCTTATTTCTGTGCTTTTGTTCCCATGGCTTCCCCCATGCCTGGAATGTGCTTCCTCCTCTTTGCTGCCTTTTAACATTTTCATTATCCATCAAGACCATTCAAGTGCCTCTTTCTACATAAAGCTTACTTAAAGCTATCCTACCTCCCCCATGCATAAATGTATGCACAAATGTACCTTCCATCTTCTTTGTGTATGTATATGTCTGTTTCCCTCAATAGAATATGTTCTTCTTGAAGACAAATTCTATTTCACTTTTTGTCTGGCACACTATAGGCTCTGAACAAATGATGCTTGTTGATTTTACTAGGTACAGAAAAGAATTATCAGTGCTTAGTTATGCTTCCTGAAGCAATGGAGCTGAATTTGCTGCTGGTGGGATGGAATATTTGGAATACTTATCTTTTGTGGAAATAGAGAGGATAGTTGAAATGTAGACTGAAGAGATCCATGCTAGCCTTTGGCTATTTAATAAATATTTAATTATTATAAATATATCTTACATAATAAACTATTAAATGTTTATAAGAGGATTTGACTTGTTTGGATGATGTTTTCTAGTGATAGTTTTAACAGGGTAGCACAGTGCCTGAAATATAGTAGGCACTTAATAAATATTTATTGATGGATAGACTGATTCATTATGTGGCATTAGTACCCTCACTCACTCACCTGTGAAATACTTAAATGGTGTTCCTTGAAATGGGGCTATGATATTTGGAGTATAAAGGAATGGGGGTTGGAGGCCATAATCCAAATGTTTTTTTTTTCCCTTCTCTTTCCTGTTGACTAATAATTTCTGTCTCACCTCTTTTGACACAGGTGGGATTCATAGACTACATTGTTCATCCTCTTTGGGAAACGTGGGCAGACCTCGTACATCCCGATGCCCAGGACATCTTGGACACGTTGGAGGACAATCGTGAATGGTACCAGAGCACAATTCCTCAGAGTCCTTCTCCTGCCCCTGATGACCAGGAGGAAGGCAGGCAAGGACAGACTGAGAAATTTCAGTTTGAACTGACTTTGGAGGAGGATGGCGAGTCAGACACCGAAAAGGACAGTGGCAGTCCGGTGGAGGAAGACACCAGCTGCAGTGACTCCAAAACTCTTTGTACCCAAGACTCAGAGTCCACTGAAATCCCTCTTGATGAGCAGGTGGAGGAGGAGGCAGTGGGGGAAGAGGAGGAGGAGGCAGGTCCGGCAGAATCTTGTGCAATAGAACACGAGCACTCCCCTGATACGTAACAAACAGTGTGAATGAAGACTTTTCACTTTCTCTTTTTTTTTAAACAGAAAAAAAAAAAGTAGAAAATGGTTTCCAAAGTGCATGTCACATGCCACAACCATAGTCACACCTGTCATCTGCCAGGACACGTCTGTTGAACAAAACTGACCCTGATTACTCAGCTTGGCACTCAGGAATATCGTAACCAGGATTTTCACCTCCACAGCTTCAGAACAGGGGGATGTACTCATGAAAGCATTTTCACAAGATCTCAGCTTGGTAGGGCTGACTCAGCAGCCAGGCTGCTCCACCATGTTTTCATGGGAGTATATAGCTTGTCAGCCAAAGGCTGATTTGGTTTGGGGTTCGTTTTGTTTTTGTTTATTTTCTTTTGTTTTATTATTATTATTATTTTTGGAAATAAGATGGTATTACATGACATGAAGTTTTGTGAAGTTTTTAGAATACAACCAGAGCAAACTGAGGTTCTAATGGAGGAAACAAGGTGTGATGAGACACAGCACGAGTCTGTTACCAGGAGGAAGATGAGCCGCAGAAATTGCAAAATTTTCTAATTTCAAGTCTTCCTGTTATATATGACTGAACAGTGTGGCTCAAAGGGCTACACTGACCTCTACATTTTGTATGATATGTAAAACAAGATCTTTTGTAGAGCTTACTTTTATTAATATTAAATGTATTGAGGTATCACCTATTTAAAAATAATATGTTCAGAACTTCATCTGCCACTGGCTATTTTTTCCCCTAAAGAGTAACTTGCAAGTTTTCAGTACAGATCTGTGCTACACTGGATAAATAATTATAATTTAAGATTTTTTTTTTTTGCACCTTAGAGTTCATAGCAATTAACTGATCTGTAGCAATTCATTGTTTTATATACCAATGACTTCCATAAAAACAAAAATCTTGAGTTGAAGTAGACCCTTTTGATAGAATCCAGTTTACTTTGGTTTTCCTTTAATATTTCCCCCCCAAATGATCAGAATCCTATCTTTCCTGAGCACTATCCTTCATAGCATAGAGCAAACAAACCTTGGTTCTATAGCCCAGCAGTGGGCTAATTTTTCCAAAAGTAGAATTTACAGAAGCATTAGTTGGTTGGTTGTGGAGCAAAGTTGGTAGAGATAAACCTTCTCAGTTGTGTATTAAACAAGACATAGAACCTTTCCAAAAATGCACAAGAACTAAGATTTAAAATGGATGATGCTTCATGTTCATATTCTGTTACAACCAGCTACCTGTCCTGAGAGGGAGGCTTTGCTGTAGTCTCAGGCTCCTTCAAAACTTCTTAGAACCTTTGTCCAAGTAGAAAAGGTCTGTTTGATCAGGGCATTGGAATCATCATGCTTTAGAAAGAAATTTTGTTATATAGAATGGCCCAGTTTTGTATACTGTTTGGAACTCAAAGGGAAATTTCCAGAGAAAGAGTCTAGGGAATGAGGCAATCATTTGGAATTTTAGAAGTATTCATATGCTGGCTGATTTGGTTTCTGTGACTTATGCTGGAAGATTTAAAGCCACATCAATTTGAATTGAAAGCTAAGAAAAACTTGTAATTACATTTACTACCTGCCAGATTTCTTAAGTCCATGCTAAATCTAGAAAAGGGCTTCTATCTGGCAACAAATGCTAAAGGGAGAAGAAATCTACTAATTCTTAGTTATGCCAATCCTGAGGGAAGGGAATTGGTGATGATTGGGGTTGAAGGTGATCAATTTATCAGCAATAACCTTGGGAAGGTAGAGAAAGACCCCTTGGGTCTCATAAAGAACATTAAAGTCCTACCTTAGAAAACTGGAAAAGGATAGGTATCTCTGCTTGGTTCAGCCCTTGGAAATTTCATTGAGATTTGAGATATTGATAGGTTGAAGTACAAAGTGATAACTGAATAACCCTGGAATGATTTGACTTTTTTTTAAACTGTAAACTTCCTTTCAAGTTCTGTTTTTAAAGAGCATCTAAAAATAGAAGAGAAAGGGGAGAACAAAGGTTCTCGGTGATAGGATTAAAAAAAATAAAACAAAATCCAATAGAACAAGGACCACTATGAGAAGTGAGTAGATCACAAACTTGGAGAATAATTCCAACAGCTTGTATTAGCTGAGACTGGGGCAGTTTCTCTCTGGCTTCCATCCAGAGAGCCATCCTGATGTTTACATAGCACCTTTCTGGTAGAGAGAGTTCCCTGCAGTTGGTCTAATAGCCAGTTAAGTGATTATCAACCCCTTTCTCTATGTATCCCTTACCCCACAACAATAAGCAAAATAAAGATCTCCAATCTTGCTCTCTTTGAGCAGTGATTCCACCTACAGCATTTTGTTCTTGCTTTCTGTTTGGGCTTCAGAGATTGAAAAAGGTCTTTTCTATTTACTGAAGGAAGGACAGACAGACAGAGCTTCCTCATGATTCTGTCTGTGGTTTCTTCTCTTTCCAGCATGTCCCTTTCATCCCCATAATCCATAGGGCTTTTTCCCCACAGAGTGCCTGTAATTTTAAAGAAGCAATATAAGTACCTAAACAGGTACAGACCTGAAACAATTGTATAGCTGCACTAAAGGAAAAAAAGTACTTTTAAAAATGCCCCCATGCTGTGAAAGATAACCACAGATGGACAATCATTCCTTTGAAAGGGCCTAACAGCGTAGAGCTAGGATCTAATGCATCGTACAATCCTCTTTATATCCCCCCTTCTTGCCAAAGTGTGCTCCAATAGCACATGGCTACTTTAGAAGGAAAAAAAAAATAATTCCTTCTATGAGTGGCTTTTTTTTTAATGCATAAGAAAGGGGAACATTTGGGTACTGTATGGGGAAGGAAAGAATCCAAGTTTGCCTAAAACAAGTACATTTTAGCTTGCAAGTTACTTAACACAGTAATACTGTTTTTATTTTCATTGTTTTCCTGATGTTATTGTTAAAATTCATGATGAGATAGTATAGTTAGAACAAATGGCAAAGAGAAAAAAAAAAAACTTGAATGAAATGGATTTTACAGAAAGCTTTATGGTAATTTTTGAATGCATTATTTATTTTTTTGTGCCATATTTTTTTTCTCACCAAATGACCTTACCTGTAATACAGTCTTGTTTGTCTGTTTACAACCATGTATTTATTGTAATGTACATACTGTAATGTTGATTGTAAATTATCAGTTCTTATTAAAACATCCCCCATGACTGGGTGGTGTTGGTATATTTGGAAACTCTTGGTGAGAGAATGAATGGTGTGTATACATACTTACTGTACATGTTTTTTCCTTCTGTAACATAGTCTGTGTCACCTTAGAGCTTGTTTATGGAAGATTCAAGGAAAACTATAAAATACATAAAAGAAGTTATATAAATAAATTAAAAAAACAAAAAAACAAAAACAAACAGCTGCAGGTCTTTGGTCCCAGGGCTGTGCCTTAACTTTAAATAATATTATCTTCTGTTTTGCTGCATTTGAAAGTAAGGTAACAGTGGGGCTAGGGCTGGGCATTCCAACCAGGTTACTTTTAACTGATTAGATCATGAGCAATAGTCAGTTTTTACAAAATCACAACCAACCTTGAAAAGTTCAACCCCCTTTTGAACTATTAGCTTCTATTTGCAATAAACAGCATTGTAGACATGATTCTACAACAACTGATCAGGAACAATTTTAATCAGTCCTTTTAAATCATTCCCTTATTTTAAAACACTACAAGATGAACACACTAGAAAGCTAACAATAACAAACTTTCTTGATTTCAAGAGCACATAGGAAAATGAATATGAAGTGAAATGAGAATCACAAATTATATCTACATATAGCTATTTTTTTTTATCTTCCAAGAGCTGTTATTCTTTAACCATTATTTCCTCATATAGTAAAGATTATTATCATTATTTAGAGCCCAGGAATTTTCTCTAGTAAATAGCAGCTAAACCTGCCCTTTTATGTATGTGAATCTGTCTGCTCACAGAGGTTACATAGAATAGAAATGCACAAAGTAAAAAGGACTCATCTTTAAAACATGTTTCAATATAGCTGGTATTTAGAAATTTTGGAATTTAACCATTTCTGGTGGCCAACTCCTGAGTGCTGCATGAATTTCCCAGTGTTAGATGTGGGTAGATCTTCTTCCTACCACTGATGCCCAGCCCTTGAAACATGTGACTGTTCAGTGAAAGGAGAGATTCTTTTTCAAGGAAAAACAGAGCCTCCTTTTTTTTTGACACAAACTGTAGATTTTAGCAGCCCTGGCCCAAAGGAATTTGACTACTTTTGTTTTAAACAGTATAAAAAGGGACACTATAATTACAAAGAAACAAACCAACAAAGTCCTGGACAGTTTTCATTGTTTTTTAATTTGGTTTTTCCTTTGGGTATTGTCTTCAGAGTGGCAACTTGTATGTGACCATTACAAATGATTCTCCTGTTTCTTAGCCTCTCTTACAGCCCATGGGATAGTACTGTACATCAAATACCTTCATATGAAATTTTTATATGCAATGAAAATAAAAGCATGGGTTGATTCTGCCTAGCTATTTATGACTCTTGTCTTTTGCAAATAAAAGATGATTCTGTTTAAAGCCACTCCATGGATGTTTTAGGGATTTGGGAAATGTAGTAGAAGCAATAATAATCATTTGTATAGTACTTTAAAGTTTGCAAAGCACATTACAAAAATTTCACTTCAGAACAACCCTGAGAGGTTGGTGCTATTATCCTATTATTATGCTATTATTTTGTAGATGCTAAATGACTGACTTAGAAGCAACTTAGTTTCTAAGGCTGGATTTAAACTCATGCTTTCCAAATCCAGACTCAGCATTTTATCCATATGTGTATAATTTAAGTTGTCCTAGTCCAGTCATATCGAAACTAAATGGCATTGATCATTTGAACTGTAAAAAACAAGATTTCCAAATGAATTTAATTTCATGACAATGCATGGTAGTTTATCCAGGATACCCCGTTTGATTAAATATTTAGGTAAACTGAGAATAGCCATAAATCATGGCCAGTTTAAAAAGAATTAGACTATAAAAGCTTACACTTTGTCATTCTGATAACTGAGGAGGCATTTCAGGTGCTTTGGTAGAACTGGGACTCTGGGTGAGTTTTAATAGCACTCCAAAGCTTTGAACTCTCTCACTCTAGCACATAATACTGGACTGATTACTGGGTGATCACATAGGACTGTTGTGGAGAAGATTCTATTTAAGCATTGATTGTACTAATTGGACTCTGAGGTCCTTTACAACTATGATTCTTTGTGAAGACCTGTTTAGATTTGGGGGCCACTTAGAATACCATTTATACAAATTGTTAACAGCATCTTAATATGTTAAGTGCTTAGAATGTGATGTTTGTCATGTGCTTAGCATAGTGCCAGGTACTCTGAAGGAGCTTAATAAGTGCTTTCCCCTCTTTACCTCCTATAATGTTCTGGATGCCAGGAATACAAAAGTAAAATTGACACAACCCCTGCCCTCAAAGATCTTACATTCTTTTGGGGAAATATTTACACACAAAGGCATATACAAAAGCTACTTTTCCAAAGCGCTTATTAGCCATTAAAAAGGGTTCAAAAGTCGTATGAACTTGTCATCTAAAGGCTTTTTGCTGAACTTTGAATTCTTGTTGCACATTCTGATGTCATGATGTAATGGGAGAAGCTCAGGCTTGGGAGGCAAAAGAAACAGCTCTCTCTATACATTGAAGGAAGGGATTGCATTATATGGTTAGTAAAGTCCCTTTCCCTAGTTCTAACCTAATTCCATTATGATCATAATGGCCTGGCTCAGTGACTAACATTTTTAGTGACCTTGGAGAAGTTACTTTAACCCTTTTAGTCCAAATAGGCATTGAGTAGGGACTTAATTATGTGCCAGAAACTGCTAAGTACTAAGAATAAAAAAACAAAATTCAGATTGTCTTTGCTCTCAAAGAGCTTCTCCCTTTGTAGCTCTAACATTCCATGGTTTATAATTTCATTTGTTTCTTCCCTCCTCCGACCCATGCTGATGGCTATCCCTCCACACCTTAATAGGTGATTTCATGAATTGTTATATGGAGGGAAAAATAACATGAGGGCTTTTCTTCTGGTGATAAGTCTGAACTTAGCTAGACTGATTTTCAGACAACAGATATATGAAGTACATCACTGGGTCCATGTTAGAAACCCTTTTCTGGTTGGCAGGACCTTATAGGACTTGTTTACTTTGGTCAAACTTAACATTTGAGGTTACCCGAGAATTGCAATAGGGTATTAGGGTATTAGACCTAACATCAGATTTTAATTGATCACCAAATCAATACCTACATGGCTCAGGATTTCATTATATTAAAGATTTGTTTATTAAAAGGAAATCAAAATGTGTTTCTTTTTGTGGTGTTCTTCAGTTGTCGTGCTCTGAGGAGTTATTTACCTTGCCTACCCCTAGCTCTAGATCAGCTTCAGGGTCCCCATGCATCTGAATTATTATTATATAATCCTGGGAGGAGAAAGTATTCTGTTTGTTGACAGAAATTTGTTTGGATTCTAGATAAATGGGAGGTTTAAAAATTTCATATTCATCTATATTTCTATGTGTATGTATATGTCATGTGTATGTGTATATATATACAAACACACACAAAACATACATATACACACATCTACACATATGCATGCACACATGTGTATACATATATATGTATTTACATATATGTGCATACATTAAGCAATTGTGTTAGATCTCAGCTATCACCTTTGCCAAATGCTCATCAATCATCTTCCTTAGCAGTAGTGATTTGTGATAATGCTAATTATGGAATGTTTAATGCCTCCCAGCCTGGCTCCATGATTTATTTTATATGAGTAGTACTTCTCCTGACACAGACTGCAGCTCTCTAAGCATTCAATAAATGGTCTTTGAGAGTTACTGGACCAGAAGGATTTATCACTCTGTAAGTTGTCATTGGACCTGTACTCAAAGCCTTTGCAGCTTGCTCAAGTATCTTCCCTGCTTGTACTTAGCTGGTGGGCCTTAAGGTCTCAGATTTTCCTGAGACTTCTATATTGAGATGAATCATTAATTTAAGACTTTAGAGGAGGGAAGGCAAAAATAAAGGAAAGCCAGAGATAATCTCTAAACCAACCTATCTTCAGAACTGTAATAAGTAGTCAACAATTCTCTTCATAGGAATACCAAAAGCAATCTCTAGTTAGCTGCTTTCACCACAATACTCATTAGCTATGGATAAAGAACACTTATGTACATAATATCAATATACCACCTAGCAGGGGTCCTCAAACTATGGTCCACGGGCCAGATGCGGCATCTGAGGATGTTTATCCCCCTCACTCAGGGCTATGAAGTTTCTTTATTTAAAGGCCCACAAAACAAAGTTTTTGTTTTTACTATAGTCCTGCCCTCCAACAGTCTGAGGGACAGTGAACTGGCCCCCTATTTAAAAAGTTTGAGGACCCCTGTTATAGTATGGTCTTTTTCATTTTTAGTTTAGTTTTGTTTGTTTGCTTGTTTGTTTTGGAGGCAACTAGGGTTAAGTGACTTGCCCAGAGTCAAATACTAGTAAGATTGTGAGATTGGAGTTGAAATCAGGTCCTCCTGACTCCAGGGACTAACTGCCCCTAATATGGTCTTTTCTATGGACCCTCATGCCTTACTTACACCTTTAATTCTAAGACTGGTATATATTCACCCTTAACTGCCTCATATAGAGAGAACTCTTATATTCAATGTACCTATTCTTAAAATTAAGCATATTTCATAGCAATACACACATTCTGGGCAATTTAGGGATAGGGATCATACTTGTGGTGTTATTGATGTGGGGAACTCTCCAGTGCTTCCATTAATGTAGTCTGGTACTCTTCTCCACACCTTAAACTTGTCTTACTTCACAGAGTCAACATAAATGTGTAAAAGAGGGAACTTGGACCCAATTTTTTTCTGGTCTAAGGCCCATTTTTTATGTTGCAGCAAATAAAGCAGCAGCTAAAACACTCCATTTTCAGACACACACATGTGTGTGTACATATATTATACAAACATATGCATGCATATATGTATGTGTGCACATATATTATACATATCTATATTATGTATATGTATATCTACATATATTGTTGTTTTATCATTCAGTCATGTCTGACTCTGTGGCCCCATGGACACTGGATGTGAGATATTGGAGTAATTTCCTATTTCTTTCTCCTCATTTTACAGATGAGGAACTGAGGCAAATAGGATGTAAGTGATTTGCCCAGGATCACACAGTTAGTCTCTGAAGCTGAATTTCAATTCAGATCTTCTTGACTACAGGCTTGGTGCTCTAGCCATTGTACCACCTAGCTGCCATTTATATATACATATGTACATGTACATAAAAATATATATTTACAATATATCTTGGTGTATGTATATATGTATATTTAGAGAGACATATATAGCCTTTTCAATTTGAAAGTGAAGTTCTGATTCGATACTTTGTGATTAGTAAGAGGAAGTATTTTAATTTCCACTTTATAGATGAAAATTGAGGCTCAAAGAGATTTGATTTGCTTAAGATAACATAGTACATAAATAAGAAGCTATACCCATACTTTGTTTTATCATAAGTGATAATTGAAGCCTCTTTTATTACCTTATGTTCACCTCTGCATGTTGGAAACTTATCTTTTTTTTTTTTTTAAAGTGTTTGGATATCAGTGTAACACTCACAAAGTCTATCTGTTATTCTTTCTGTTTCATCATATGACTAAAATAGTCATTCAACAAGCATTTATTAAACTCTTCTTGTACACCAGGTATATTTTTACACCAGGTCCATCTTATTTTATGATCACTTACATTCATTTATTTGTCCCTACCAGTGACAATATACCATAACCTACTTATCTCTACCATATACTTTTCCATTACCCTTTATGTCACCCAGAGTTTTGATTCTATTGAGATCACAACATTATGTAATTAATCATGACACTTGATTTTAAAAAGTGAGCTTCTGTGGCAGAGAATATCTGAAGATACTCAATACTGAATACTTTTCCAAGTGCAATTTCTCTTTTTCAGTTTTAGATCCAACTTACTGTCCACCAGAAAGAGCTATCCAAATCAACTGATGAAAGAAGGTGGGAGGGAAGGAAGGAAAGAGAAAAAAAGAAAGAGAAAGATCCTTGTAACAATTATGCATAGTTAAGCAACATGAACTCCACCATTTGTCATGTCCAAAATATGTGCCTCATTCTGCATGTTGAGCCCATCACCATGTTGAAAGGTAAGTAGCATGCTTCATTATTAGTCCTTGGGAATCATGTTTGGTCAGTGTTTTGATCAATTATTTAAAGCTCTCTAAGATGAAGGGTTTGGTTTATTATATAAAAACAAATCATAAAAACCAAACCCTTCTTTTTACAAGTAAACTAAAGCCAACCTCACCAAACTAATTCTAAATTCGGTGCTCTTGGCCCCTATTCCTATATACTATTTCTCAAGATGGGACAGTAGAAGGGACAAGGATATCTGAAAAATAAAAAAGTGGATCAAGAAAGAGAAAGAAGGTGGTGTAAAGAAGAAAAAGGAGGAGGGGACTTTGTTCCAGATAGACATAGAATGCCTGAAAACAAGTCTCTGCAGGAATCTTGTTAGGGATGCACCTGTGTCTGGGGAGAAGCTGAAAAATTGAAGATGTGAATGTAAAGATGGAGGAGTAAGTATAGCCTCTAGTTCTCAAACAGATTTAAGTTTTCAGGATTGTTAACTACTTGGACATACTTCTGAACCATCAGAAATCATAAAGTGTCAAAGCTAGAACCAAAGCAACTCTGTCGACTACAGAACAGTGGTGTCTTAGAAACAAGGATTGTTTCTTCTTTTATTTTGCTTTATCAAAAACAACAACATAGTGAGGATCATATGAAACTCCTTCAGTCCTGTGAAGCTTTAGATTTCCCCACTGGGGGCCTGCATTAATTAGGAAACTATGCAGTCTCACACCTTGGGGCTTTGAAACACTTTGCTCATTTTTTCTCCTCCGAGGAGAGAAAATGCTTTTTGTTGTTGTTGTTTTTTATAGAGGGGAGGAGACCTCAAGACATAAGACCCCTCTTTCCACTGCTGCAAAATGTGGCAAAACTATTGCTGAGGTTTCTCAGAGGACTTTTGGGGAAAATCATGGGTGATTATAAGGATCAGGAAAAGAACAGAGGGACCCCAGGAAAACAGAGGGTTTCTAACATCAATGAGCAGAGTAAATATTGGGAATTAGATTAGCTGAAGAGCTGTCTGGACTGAGACACCACAATAAAATTAGATTAAAATGAAAGACCCCATCCCTGCTCTGTAAAATCATGAGATCTGAAAATAATAAGTAGCATCAGTAAGACAGAAGAATATTTTTCTAATGAGAATGGGAAATGAAGTAGAGGAAGAAAGCTTTATTTATACAGCGTGGCTTTATTTTTCCTTTCTTTTCTTTTCAAGGATAAAGACACAAAGGACCAACAGAGATGGAGAAGAAAGAGGGCTGGGCAGGAAAAGAGAGCAGGTAGAGAATCTTAGAAAGTACTTCTATGAGAATCAGAGTCATAACTAGGGTGAGATGATTGGGACTTTGACCTGGGGCATTTCAACATTTTTGATATCATTCCCCATATCCTTGTCTTACAATTCTCCTTCACTCCCACACCACTGCCCCATTATCTCTTACTCATTTAGTCTTGAGATTCTTCTTCTCACCATTATGCACCAGTCCCAAGATAGTCCAATACACCCCAGGTATATTCTTGTGTCCTTAGCTCAAGGGAGGCAACCTCCACCAGAAGTCTGTTTGTTCTTTTCCTGACACTTATAATGACAACTTCCACTTTAATATTAAGGAATATGGGGAAGATTCTGGGATATGGTCCACCCTTCCCCCAGTACAGTAGACCTAGAGAGTACTAAACAAAACCAAATGCAATGAAGGTAAAGGTTGACTTAACACCAACCAGGTAAGATCCTAACATCCTCTAAAGTTGGGGAGCTGTCACCTACTCCAATCCTGCCCAGTTTCTTCCACAGTAGTAGTTTCAGGGAAACATAGGATCTTTCCCTTCCACCTGAGGACCCTGTTTCTTAAAGTTTTTCTCCCATAATCTTTCTCTTCCAACGGCGATGTTTGTGCCAGCTCCCAAAATTATCAGTTATGGAGCTAATGAAAAACGAAGCCACATTATCTGCTCAGTGAATTCCTCATAATAATGATTGATTAGAAGCTAGAGGCTAGGATAGGTTGGAGAAACTTAGATGATGATGTCAGAGACCAGGGCGGAGAGAATTGGGGTAACAGGAGTTTCAACAGAAGACAGGTAATAATGTTCATTATTCAGTTTTCATGTCCTTGAGAGCAGATGTCCATCAAATATATTTTCCATTGACACAGTTACCCTATATATAGACCTAATTGTTTGTTTTTATTTTATTTTCTATATTTGAATGCTGGCTCCTTAAAGGTTGGAAATGTATGCTTCTTTGTATCACTCAGTGCTTAGCATAATGCCTATCACCTGCAAAGCACATTTTAAAAATCCCATCTACTTTGTCTCCCCAGCATTGAGTATAGTGTCTCTGCTTAGTCAATGTTCATTTATTCTTTTCCAGGGGAGAAAGAAGACTGAGCAGTGACCCTAGAGACAGAGACCTAGATTTTAATTCTAGCTTTTCTCCTTCCTATCTATATGACCCAAGAATTATTACAACTCAATTTCTTTAAAATGAAAAGTGATATTAGATGATCTTTAAGTGCTGGTAATGATTAAACACAAGTTTTCCAAAACAGAACACCACACTTTCAAATATAATCTATGTTATTAACATTTCCCCCCACACTTTCTTAAGCCTAGACAATCAACTAAACAATAAATCAAGGCTAATTTGTAGTGTTTATCTATTTCAAGGGTATAAATGCCTCAAGTGAAAATTTTACAAAAGGTTTTTTTAAAAAGTGAGCTGTTTTTAGCAAACCTTTGGGAGTCAGTGATTCTCACTAAATAGAACTTTAAGGAACCAGCACAGGTCCTGAAGTGCCAGTTGGAGCAGGAGGGACGGCAAAAGCTCCAGTGGAAACAAGCAGAGTCTGAAGAGGCAACTACAGAACTATTCAACACTTGACTTTTTACTTCTTAGGTAGGTTTAATTAATTACCAAGCATAGTGGTGTGCAAAAGGCATGGGACAAATAATATATTTGATATGATTTCTTTGTGATAGCAATGATCATGTGATTGTACTTCAACTGATACTAGTTTCACTCAGAATGCCTGACTTTTACCAGAAGAAATAGGATCAACTTGTTTTTTTTCCCCTCCCTTTACACATATATTTCATTGCTTCTTCCCCTCTCCCCATTTTTAATTCCATAATTATTAAGAACATATATTACTCCAAGTAACATGCAGAAGTTTTAGATCTTGAAGTATACCCTTCAATAACTGCTTGAGTTATTGCACTGGCTGTTGCTGCATACAAGTATTTCAATGATCATTCAAAGCCATAATGAAACATTCTTGGAGCCAAGATGGTAGAAAAGCCCAGGAAGCCTGTGCTTTCCCCAGTTTCTCTCAAAAAACAACCCAACCAAAGCCTCTAAACAGATTTTAGTGCAACAACTCACAAAAAATGGAGTGAAATAATTTTCCAGCTTAAGATTATTTAGAAGGACTTCAGGAAAGCTCCATCTCCCTTTGTGAAAGGGAAGCTTGGCACAGTTTGAGCAATCTAGCAGAGGGCTTTTAACCATATCACAGATCAGCAGAGGAGGCATCTCAGTTCTGGCTCAGTGGGACAATGACTCAGTAGGTCATCAATTAAACTTTCAGACACAGGTCAGAAGCAAATTGCAGGATCCCTGGCACAATAGGCCAGACCAATCCAGGAGAGTGGGAAAATTGGCAGCATCTCTGGCCCCAGTGTGGAAAACCAGTGAGAAACCCCTGTCACTCTGTAAGAGAAGCTTGGGACAGTGTCTCCTGTGCTCTAAGAGCACATAGAATTATTCTGGAATTGTATAATTCCTAAATAGAAATGAAAAGATAGGCTATGATTTTTAGTATGTATTTTTTCCATGATTTTTTTTAATAATTCATGAAAGCTTAAGATTTTTTTCTAAAATATATAGATACAACAGTCTTATTTAAACCCCATTAAAACCTATAATCAAAGCTAGACTTGAAGAAAATGTATGATTTAATAAAGGTAAGTTTAAAATTCAATAAAAAGTGTGTTTTTGTTATAGGCCAGAACTTGAAACAAGGTATTAATTCCCTGGAATTGATAGAAACAATGTTTATGTACTTAAATTTACAACTTTGAGATTTCACACATTAGCTCACACATTAGAGTTCACAAGTCCAGGAGATTCACAAGTCAGGAACCCACAATCCCACTCTCTCAGAGGAGGAATCAACCTTTGAATTCACATCTCTAAAAGAACATATAAAAGGACAAGCACTAGAGACTTTTGGGAGATTGAGAATGAAGGATTTAGAGGGAACTGGAGACTGAAGCTGGCAGAGGCAAAAGACTAGCAATGAGAGCTCTCAGAACCAAAGAAAGTTAACCGGTCTATTTTGGAAGAGACAAAAAAAGGACTGGACTTTAATACTTGGCTGTATTTGAGGTGATTATTGAACTGGACTGAAACTAAGGCTGCCTCCAGAAGCCCCCCAAGAAACCTGCTCCCAGAGAACCATTATATTTTTGAAAAGAAGAGAACACCACATTATTTCATGATGAAGTATTGAAGAATGTATATTAAAATCTTGTGAACTCAATGACAAATCATATAAAACAAGTAATTGTAGCAAAAGGATATTGCAAGTTAAAGTTTTTTTAAAGATATAAACAATAAAGTTTTAAATTAGTTGTATAATATGCTGAATGTCAAATTTACTTTTTTGAAATTTATACCAGCCAATTTGCATGTTGCTATATTTGTTGAACAACTCCTAGGACCTGATATTGTTCTCAGTGCTGAGGAATAAAAACATTCTATGATAAATAGTTCTTGCTCATAAGAGTGATTAATAACTATGTGTTGGACTCGTAGTGATTTCACAAAGACTTTCTGATTAGTTCCTTATGATTAAATAAGTGTTAAATAATCAGAAGAAAGGCAGATGTCATTCTTACTGGAGCAATAGGTTGTGAGGATAAATAATGCTAGATAGGTTGAGGCCAAATCACAGTGGACTTTAAAAGTCTGGTAGCAGAGCCTGGACTTATTATGCTCAATAATAAATGGCAGGAGAAGTAATAATCACTTGCATTTCTATGTGGGGAGGGTAAATATAGTATAGTGCAAGGACAGAACTCTAGAAGACCCGATAATGAAAATTATTTTAAACTCACTTGGAAAATGCTTGCCCTATGTTTTAAAGGAGGTCAGGGGAGAAAGAATAGACTGAATAATAGGCTAGTGTCATTCCATCAACCTCCTGAAAGAAATATTCAAAAATATGCCTTTCACAACAGTGAGTCAGCCTCATGTTATAAAAGGTGGCATCTCATGGGCCTGATTTGTAAGCAGGAAGAAGGATCATAGACTTAGAACTTACTATCTAGTCTATCTTATTTTATAGAGGAAGACATTAAAAGACAGAGAGGTTATGTGATTTTTCTGGGGTTAAGGTAGTGCTACAATTTTTCTATGACAAAACATAGCTTTTCTGGCTCCAAGTAAATGTTCTCCATTAATGGAGGTGGTGAAATATCCTAAAATGGCAGTCCTGCAAATCTCATTTCCCTTCTATAGCCAACAATACATATTATTCTGGGGATTCCAGACTTCTTTTCTGGGTTTTCTCTTTTCTCTCTTTCTATATGTTTCAGTGGCCTGAGAATCAGACTTATTTAAATCCCATTAAAACCTGTGAGTTACTATCAAAGTTAGACTTGAAAAAAATGTACTACTTGGCAAAACTAAATTTAATATTTTATTTGAGAGAAGCATGATTACATTGTGACACATTAAAGAATGTACATTGAAATCTTGTAAATATAGGTATATATGTTTATACATACACACACACACACACACACATATATATCTGTCTACAAGCATACCAGCTCTCATGAATTAAACCATCATCTTTAAGTACCTGGCTCTCAATTTTTTTTCTTTTTCTTTTTTTTGTTAACTGAGGCAATTGGAGTTAAGTAACTTGTCCAGGATCACACAGCTGCAAAGTATTAAGTGTCTGAAGTCAAATTTGAACTCAGATCCTCCTAACTTCAGGGCTGGTGCTCTATCCACTGAGCCACCTAGCTGCTCCTCTCAATTCTTTATATATCCAGCACCATCCCACCACCACTACTCCCCTGATCTTAATAGCCACATCACTGACACTAATAGATTTCAAATTGGATATGCCAGAAACATCTTATGTTCAACATGTCCAAAACTTTCCCAAAGGCAACATCATCTTCTAGTCTCTCCCGTTTGCAACATTGGCGTCACCCTAGACTTTTCCCTCTTACCCCACATACCTACAATTGCTAAATCTTACTACTTTTACTTCCATAACATCTCTCATATATTCATCTCCTCTCCATTCACACAGCTGCTTCTTTAACTCTTCAAACTTTACCATAGTGCCTTATTAATGGGGATTTTTAAGAATCTCATATCTTAGTTCTCTTAAATATGAAAAATGTCTTTTTTTTTTAAGATAAAGTTAAAGGAGCATCAAAATACAGCTAATTGGAAGATTCTCTTTTATACTTTTATTTGTAGAGCCAAAATAGACTTGGAACCAGGATAACCTGGTTTCAGATCCTATCTCATTCCATACCTATATGACAGGTCACTTAATGTCTGTAAGTTTTGGTTTTGTCACTTGTAAATTATAGATAACAATAGCACATCTACCACAGAGCTGCTGTAAGAAGTGAATGAGATCAAAACAGATGACACACTTTACAAAGACCAATCCCAATCACCTTGCTGAGCCCTATTCTGTACTTTCCAACTACAGTGAATGGTTGATACAAATCAAAAGTATTTGGCAGCACAAAAACATAAGAAGTTCAGGATCTACTATTAATTTTTTGGTTTTTTTTTTTAATTTTTATTTTTGGGGAAAGTGTTGAAGATTGTGCTTAATTAGGAAATAGCCCTAGAAATTCCCAGCCAAGAACTTTTGAGTATTTGAATATCAGTCAGAGAACAGGCTGGTTCTAATTGATCCTAGAGGGCAGAAGTAGGAGTATTGGGTGAATGTCTCAAAGTAACCTTGGGCAAATGACTCATCCTCCCTGGGGCCCAGTTTCTTCATCTATAAAAAGAAAATTCTGAGCAACATAGTCTCTGAGGTCTACTCCAGCTATAGGCCTTTGATCCTACAGAATCGAAGAGGCAAATTTAGACTTGAAATAAGGAAAAACTTCCTAACAATTGGAAATGTTCAAAAGTTGAATGGATTGACTCTGGAAGACGATGCAAAGGTTGGATGAACATTCATCAAGTATGTGGTAGGAAGGTTTCTTATTCAGATTTGGGCTTGATGATATGTAAAATTTCTTCTGTGTCTAAAATTCTGCGAGTTTGTAAATTTTTTTAAGACTGTAAAAAAAACATTTACTTTCTTGGAAATATTATGGCAAAACTGTTAAATATATACTTATTTTAAAACAGACATAAGTAATATTTCAAGAGTTAACAGCCAAGCAAACTAGTTTTACATTTATGGTGTCTTAGTAGTACATGAGTTAAGGTTAGTCTATGCCTTTGCTGTAACCATATTTTCCAACATGATACTAAATCTCACTTTTAAAGTATACATTTCCAAACTCTTCCCTACTAATCAGATTCTCCTGTCCTGACTCTATATGGTATAACAACATAGTTTCAAGGAAAAATCCCTATTTTTGTTACTGATTGAAGACAAGAGATAAAATTTCAAATTCCCATATAAAGGTTTTTCATAGGTTTATTTCATGGCTTCCAGATTGGGGTGAATCACTTTAACCCATATTCTTTGTAACTATTTTAAACAATATATCTATACATAGAACTATTTATATCACTATGTATAATTAAAGAATTTATTTTAAGCTTCAATTTTTTGCTAACATTATTCATTATGCCATTATTTCCACATGTGCTAACATACTGAAAGGAATACTGTTAGATTTAAAACACAGGCCTGTAGTGCCAAGAAGCTCTCCCAACAACCCCCTTCTCATACCCCGCTGCTTGTCTTTCCCATACCCGCTAAGCCCACACACATCCCCCACACAACTTTCTTTGGATCCCAGTAGAACTCTTTGACTTTTGTGGCAGCTCGGACACTAGTCTTAGAATGGTCTATATGATAATTATTCTTAAAGGATACATACACAAAGGCTCTCAGCACAATTGAGTAGATTTGAAGACAATGCTTGCACATAGCCCCTTCTCCCTACCCTCTTTCCCTCTTTCCCTCTCTCTCTCTCTCTCTTTCTCTCTGACTTTCTGTGGGTGTCTCTGTCTGTCTGTGTCTCTGCCTGTCTCTCTGAGTCTCTCTGCCTCTCTCTCTTTATTTCCACCTCTCTCTGTCTCTATTTTCTCTGACTTTGTCTCTGTCTCTCTGTCTCAACCTGTCTTTGTCTTTCTTTCTCTGTCTTTTTGTCTTTCTATCTGTTGTCTCTCTGTGTGTCTGTCTCAGTCTCTCTCTTTGTCTCTCTTTCTTTCTTTGTTTGTCTGTCTCTGTCAGTTTGTCTGTCTGTCTCTCCTCCCCCCACCAAATGCTGTCCAGCTTTTTCCCTCAGTCTCTGGCTCTGGCAGAGGATGTCCAGCTAGGTATGCTAATTAGCCTGCCCTCCTGGGTGGTAGCAGAGGAATGATGTGGCTTCATCCTGCTTCCTCAATAAAGAGATGCCTTGTCCATGGATCTCCCCTTCCTGAGCTGGTCTGGAGACTGGAGGGCAGGGGAGGCATGATTCAGAGGAACAGATCATAAAGGCTCTATTGTCACTTGGGTAGAATTGGAGAAGGGGGCATTTCTGTGGAAAGTCTCATGCAGAAATGGAGGAGACTGTTTTCTGGGTCAGTTACCCTGGCCATTGTGTACCTTTGCAGAAAATGGGGTGAGTGGAATGACAACACCCAACCCCCTGCCCAGTTTCCATGGCTCTGAGGGAGCAAGGAAGGGATATTTCCTGGAGAGAGTGGCTGAGGGGAAAAGGGTGACAATGAGAAATATTCATGCTAAGGAAGAGAACTGAGCCAATAAATGCCTTCATGCAGGCACTTCCCCCTTCCCTAATCTTCACCCCTTTACATATAGTAGGCATCTAATATTTGTTGATTTGAATTCAGTCACCCTCAGGTTCCTGTATGAGCAAAGTGACAAGGCAGGAAGTTTTGTGAAAATCTGAGGCCTGATGATTTTTTTCTGATCATCCTTGACACTGTCACTGGCATCCTTTCTCAAACTTCTTGACACACCCTTTTCTGCCTTGGTACTTCTTAATCCATTTGCCCACAGAATAAACAGAACATTTCTGAGAAGATTAAAGGCATATTTAGATCAGGCTTTTCTATTAGTTAAATACAGAATGCAACACAAACATCTGTATCCTGCCACTTATGGTTGTATCTCAGCATTCAATCTTAGGTCTTTTTGCATTTTCTTTCTTAGTGATCTCTTTATTTTTGATGCATTTAATTTTCTCTATGCAGAGCTATACTATTCCAATCTCCTGAGCTCTAGTCCTACATTGTCAACCACATTTTGAATTACCTCAGACATAACAGGTCTAAAACAGAACTTATTTATCTCCTTTCTCTCACAACTCATCCCTCCCATTCCAAACTTTTCCATTTCTAGACAACATCCTTGTCTTCCTAGACTCCTCCGTCTCCCTTACCCCAGGTATCCAGTCCAGTCCAGTATTGTCCAGTCCATTGTCCAGTATTGCTGATCCTACTTGCACACCATCACTTGCATCCATCCCCTTCTCTTTATCTCAGAAGGCCACTACTTAGTTCAGTTTTTCATTGCCTCTTTTTTTTTTCCTGAACAATTACAATAGTTTCCTAAATAATCTTGCCTTAAGTCTCCCTTCTCTCCTCCAACCTCCACACAGCTGTCAAAGTAATATCCTAAAGTACTGGTCATTCCCTTGTATCAATAAAATCAAGTAACTTCCAATTACCTCTGTCAACTTCAGATTTCTCTATTTGGCATTTACAGCTCTTCATAACCTGATCCCAACTTACTTTTCTAGTGCTGTTTCAGGCATTCTCATGCATTTTGTGGTCCAACCAAGCAAAAAACCTTGTTCTTTTGTACCCATTCAGACATGCAAATTCTGCCTGTGTCTTTTGCACTGGCCATTTGCCCATTCCTGGGATACATTGTTTTCTCACTTCTTATAATCCCTAGTTTCCTTTGAGGTTTAACTCTATCTGATCTATCCAGTTACTTGAGGTGTTCCATCCACCCTCCTCCAAATAACCTATAATCAATCATATGAACCTATACTGCCTCTCCCTCCTGAAGAGAATGTAAATGTTTGAAAGCAGAGGCTATCATTTTGTCTGATTTCCTCAGCACCTTATCCATTGGTTAGGACACAGTAGATGCTTAATAAGTGGTTTCTGTTTGACTGAACAGGATTTAAGAGATCTTTGAGAGACAATAGGTTGGCAGATACATGTTAAGATATGGGTGCTTTTGATATTGGTTAAGAGAAATAAGCTATGGGGGCAGCTAGGTGGTGCCACCAGTCCTGAAGTCAGGAGGATCTGAGTTCAAATCTGGCCTCGGACACTTAAGACTTCCTAGCTGTGTGACCCTGGGCAAGTCACTTAACCCCAATTGCCTCAGGGGGAAAAAAAAAGAATTGAGCTATGTAAAAGGCAAAGAATAGGAAACATGTCTGCAGTGTATTACCAACAATGACTGGTTTATAAAATGGGGTTTTAAAGATAGTGTTCAGGAAATGCACTATTGGAAATGAAGATGGGCAAGCATTAGTCACAACTTTAACATTGCACTGCAGAGAAGGCTAATCATCCCTGCAAGCCTGGTAAGAGTAGTCCTGTATAGGAGCAAGTACAATAGCCCATATGTAGGAAGTCTCCGGACTGGTCCTAACCAGGAAATCAATATTTTGAATTTGGGTGCAGAGCATCTAGTCTATCACTTTCAGAGATCTTACCTGGCTCTGACAGGTGAGTTAAGGCAAACACTGGATGGATTTAGGTCCAGAGAAGTTAACTGACATGTCCAAAATCACATAGCTAGGTATGTCAGAGCTGCCTGCCGTGTTTTTGACAAGTGATTCAAGGCTTTATTCTAGTATAACAGTATTTGTTTCTTTCCTTTTGGTAATCGTTTCCTTTTCCCTCACCCCACAATCATCACAGCCCTTCATTCTTTTCCCTGATTTCCTGTGTTTTTATAATGTATTAGATGAAGCAGGTAGATGGGACTGTGGAGAGTTCTGGGCCTGAAGTCAGCAAGATTCATCTTCCTGAGTTCAAATCTGGCCTTAGACACTGACTAGCTGTGTGATCCTGTGCAACTCATTTAACTCTGCCTCAGTTTCTTTATTCATGAAGAGCTTCTCCTAGTTTCTCTACTAAGAAAACCCCAAATAGGTTACACAAAGAGTTGGACATTCCTGACATGACTGAACAACAAAAGTATCCCATATGGGACTGGTTTTTCTCAAAATCCAAGATCATAGGATTTAGGGTTGGAAGAGATCTTATAGAATATGTGGTTCAACTACCTCATTTTACCCAAAAGAAAACCAAAACAAAGAAATTGTCCTGCTTCAATGGTAAATAGCAAAACTGAGATTTGAAACAGACCCCCTTGATCCCAAATCTAATCCTTTTATCCACTTCAGGATCCTGCTTCATCATTTTTATAGACTATAAGCTCCTTGAAGGCAGGAACTATTTCCCTTTTTAGAAAATTTCCTTATATCTCTAGTGCAATTCAATGGAAAATAATAGGCATTTTATAAATGTTTATTGATTTAATAATTTTCCATTTAAAATAATAATTTAAAAAAAAATCACAAGACTACTTCTGGGAGCCAAGATGGAGGCACAAACTGTGAATTGCTGTAACTCTCCCAAGTTCATCTCTGGGCAACCATAAAATAGCATCCCAAGATGGGTCCTATAACAGCATAACCAGTAAGGAGAGGGAGTTAAGCAATCTTTTAGCCCAGGAAATCTGAAAGATCAGTAGGAGAGGTCCAGCTCACTCAGAACAGGAAGCTTCCTAGGAAGAGGCAGCAAGCACCACCTTAGCAAATCAGCAGGAGCACCTGAGCCCCAGTGTAGTAGAACAGGTGAACATCAATACCAGAATCCCTATGCATTAGCATAGTCGAGGAGCCAGTTCAAGCTCCTTGAACCACTATGTATTTTAGTATAGCCCTAGCAAACAGGCATCCTTGAGAGGCCAGACCTCCATGTGCTTCAGTGTAACCATAGAAATGCAGAAACATCCCACTGGGCCCAGCACATATTAGACACCACCACTAGGACCCCAGTTCATCACCATAAAAGCTGCCAGATCTCTACAGCATACAGCAGCCAACTGTTCCTCACCATACCCCCTCAATACAGCACCAGACATGAAGGTATCCTCAGGGAAACATCCACTGTTGCCTAGGCAAACAGCCAAGGTCTGCAGTCAATGGCCCAAGAATCTGATAACAGTTCTTCTTCTACCCTTTGAACAGAGTTCAAATTTAAAAGAAAGGAAAAGTTACCCTTCCCTCTTCAAAAAAAAAAAAAAAAAAATCTGATTAAACAAACAAGGAATTAACAATGTCAAAATGCCTGTGGGCAAAACGCCAAAGAAAAATTAAAAAGTGGTCTTAAGCCCAGAAAGAAGTCATGGAAGAGTTCAAAAAGGAGTTTAAAAATCATATAAGAGAAGTAGAAGAAGAAATGGGGGGAAAATGTAAATGATGTAAGAGGATTGTGAAAAAAAGAGTCTGAGCTATTTCTCAGAACACTGCTTAAAAAGTAGAATTAGCCAAAAGGAAAAGGAAAAGCAAAAATCCACTGGGGAAAAAAAACCTTAAAAAGTCCAATTCCTCATCTGAAAGATTTCCAAATCTTTCCAGAGAGGTCATGCCAGATTGCATCTCTCCACATTTTTTTTCCGGCTATTCTTAACCACATTGTGAATGAAATCAATTAAAGGTTTAACAATAATGGCAAAGAAACAAAAATATGATCACTATGTGATGCTTCTCCTTAGGAAATTTAGACATAATTTTCAATCAATAAATATTTATGTAGCACGTATCACATGTGCTAAGTGCTAAGGATACAAAAACCTATTTGCCTCAGTTTCCTTATTTAAAGAAATGGCAAACCATTCCAATATTTTTGCTAAGAAAACCCTAAATGAGATTACAAAGAGTTGGACTTATCTGAAAAAATGCCTGAGTAAACAATTCCTGACAAGTCTAGTGCTCTATCCACTATACACTTAGCTGCATTTTCTGTGAAACCCAGGAGGGAGGAGGATATTTGAGGCGTAGGAAACAGTATAGACAAGACTTAAGTGGAAAAGGATCAACTGTATAATTGGGAGGGTAAGAGTTGGCTAGAGACTAGTATAGTTTGATAGGAACTATAGTTCCTTTCAGTAGACTAGGTAAATGAAAGAAATTTGGGTTAAGAAAAGATCAGGTGGTGCCCAATTATGGAGAATAGAAAAAGAAGTTTGAACAAGTCACTAACTGATGAGGAACTTCTAAAAATGTAAAGAAGTGACATGTCTGGCTCTCTGAATAAGGGATTTTAGGTCTGAATGAAATATAAAGATTGAATTAGAAGGACGAGATCTTGTTTTTGAAAGATCTGATAAGGTTCTATTGTGTAGTCCACTGGGAGATAATGGAGTCT
This sequence comes from Sarcophilus harrisii, assembly GCF_902635505.1. NCBI lineage: Eukaryota > Metazoa > Chordata > Mammalia > Dasyuromorphia > Dasyuridae > Sarcophilus > Sarcophilus harrisii. Next base: position 148,390,344 of record NC_045426.1, on the reverse strand, counting down.
GTATATGAAAGCTTTGGCCACGAGAATAGCAAGGAGGACACATCTCTTATTCAGTGATCTATTGATTACATTGTGTCTCTAATGACAGCTGAAGAAATTACTTGTTTTTCCTTTTCTCCATGCTTTTAATTTTCCCCTTTCAGTTTTTTCTCATTTCATAATTTCCACTGATGGTTTTCTTTCTGGTCATAGTATAAAGCATTTAGTTATATAGAATAGCATGAGAGGGGAAAGCTACCTAATTATAGACTACATAGTTAAAAACCAGTGACTTTTAGATCTGGCATGCTCTAATGCTTATTTATGGAGTTCTCTAGGATAGCAAAATTTTGTGTAGGTGTATTTCATTTGTATACCCTTCAAGATGCTAGCTTGATGCCCTCCCCATTGCCTCATTCACAATAACTCTTGGCTTTTCAATTAGCATTTTCATTTCATTCTACAAGAAGGAATTCCCACACATGTTTATGAATGTATGGAAAGCCCCTATCATTTCCTTTTCCTTCCCTCCCCTGCAGATAGCTTACACAATTTATCGCTTTACTTAGACCAAATCCAAAAAATAAGACAGAAAAAACACCCGCAGGCTATGCTATTACTTGAGCAGACTTTAGTTCTTTGTCCTTAGTCATACTTAATTGTTCTTTTCAGGATGAACCCTTTATTAGGAGACCTATGAAGAAATAGAATGTGGGAGTAAACTTACCATAGCTTCAATAGCATCTCTATACCTTCCTACATTCTGACATGTCCTCAGCTGCAAAATTATAGAACATCTCTTTGCCAAATCTTGTTGTTTTCACCTTTACAACATATCTCATTGCACCCCCTTTTCTTCACTCATTTATAATCACAATTCTAATCCAGACTCTCATTAACTCTTGTATACACAGTTGCAATAGCATTATAAGTAGTTTCTTGCCTCGAGTTTCTTTCCATTCCTATCCATTTTCCACTCAACTGCCAAGGTGATTTTTAAAAAACATCTCTATCTCTGTCTGTTTGTCTATCTACTCTACTGTCTGACCATGTCACATTCTCCCTCTTGCTGAGGAACTGTGGTTATCCCTTCCACATCATGGAGTTGGGGCCTGTGATGGCCTTCCCTTCATAACAGAGAAGCCTGAATTCTCTTCTTGTCTTTTATGAGATGTTTACAGTACCTTAATGTAAAATTTGGATTGACATTCTAAACTTTTTCTATGTCATCTGCTGGACTTCTCATGTCTTCAAGCTTCTGCAAAACTCCTCCCAAATTCCCATTTAATAGCTTGTGCCCATAATATATTGAAACCATGATGGAAAAAGTTGTCATGTGGAAGGGATAATTGTGTATCATTGTTGCTCAGTTGTGTGTGATTCTTTGCAACTCCATGGAACTTTCTTGGCAAAGTTACTGGATTAGTTTTCCGTTTTCTCCTCCAACTCATTTACAGATAAGAAACTAAAAACAGGGTCAGATAGTTGGTAAGTGTTTGGGGCCAGATCTGAACTCAGGAACATGAATCTTTTTGACTGCAGGCCTCCTACCACTATATCCTAATTATGGTTTTCTTTCCCCCCCTTTTCACCTTTTCTCTCCCCCTCCTTCTTTATCTTTTTCTGTCTCTGTCTACTGAAACCTTGGAGAGAACACTTATGGTATAATGATGAGGTCAGAACCCAGACTGTAATGGACTAAGAAGAGAATGAAAGGAGAGAAAGTGAAAGCACCTATTATAGATGACCTTTTCAAGGAGTATAGTTACAAAAGGCAGAAGTGATATAAGATAATAATTAATGGGAATAAAAGAATCAAGAAAAAGGTTTTCTTATTAAAAAAAAGACAAAAGAGGTTTTTTATTTTCAGGATGGAGTAGGGACATGGACATTTTTGTAGGGAGTATGGAATGATCCAGTAGACAGGGATAGAATGCAGATGATAGAGAACGCTATCTGTTGGGGGAGATGCAATAGAATGGGACAGCTTAAGGAAGTAGATGGATTGGCTTTGATAAGGAATAAGATCACTTATTCACGTGACAGGTGAAGAAGAAAATAATGGTAAAAAAGCATCTGATTGATATGAGATGAGGAAGAGGAAGAAGATAGAGCTGATGAAAATTTTTTTTTCTGTAAAATATGAGGTAAAGTTCTCAGTAGAAAGTATGAGGGGAAGCAGAGTCATAGTCGTCTTGAGAGGAATGATAAGTTTTAGAAGAGCCACTGTGAAGAGTGAAATAATGAGTTCATAAGGAAGTTAGAATAGGATTGCCTAGCAGCAGTTAGGTTCAGTTAAGGTTACAAAACATAAATTTGTGGTGGAAGTAATCAGAATGGTTGCATGATTTTCTCCACATTTGTTCAGCAGCATATGTGGAGGAGCAAAAGCATAAAATGATGGGGAGTGATCCAGGGTTGAGGGTTGGGGGATATAATCAGTAAAATGTTAGGGGGTTAAAGATTCAGGAAAGAAAGATAAAGCTGAGTTTAATTGATACACTGAGGGCCAAGGTGGGGAAGAGGAGAGTGACTGATTTAAGGTAAATAGTCTTGAAGAGAAATGAGGATTTCAAGGCATTGTTGGTCATGATATAGAAAAAGAGTAGGATTTTGTAAATGGGAAAGGTAAAAAGTTATAAAGATACTTTAAAATTTGTACATTTGGGAGGTTCAATGTACTCCAAGTTAAAGGAAATGTCTTAAAGGCATTTCTGCCTTAAAGGAAATAAGATGGGAAACATTAGGAGAATATGAAAAGTGATGGGAATTTAAATAATGGCTATTTTGATTAAATGTCAAAGATCAACAAATAGGATCTGTAATGGTCTATTAGGAGAGATAGTATAGAACAGGTCTTTCTTCATATCGTTTTGGGATTTAGATGAGAATTTCAATACTCTACCCAAGAGCATATGGAGAAAACTTAGCATGGTGTAATAGGATAGATTGATGACATAAGTTCAAGCCCTGTTAAAATGGTATTTGGGTGTGTGACTCTACAAGGCCCTTAAATTTTCAAAGTTTCAGCTGTCTTGTTTGTAAAAAGAGACTAATGATTCTTATATTACTTACATCACATGATTTTTTTTTGATGAATGCTTTTTGTAAGTTGCAAAGTAATTCCTAAGTGAGAGCCATTACTGTTTCCTATATTAATATTCTATTCTAATGTCATGCCATGAGATGAAGGTGATCACAGGGTTAAAGGATGTGTCAAAGGCATACAAGCACTAGGAGGGCCTATGAAACTGGAAAGGTTTTGACAAAAGAGTACATGAAGGATTGTATATTATCTGAGGATCAGCCTAAGTTCTGAGAGGCTCACCACTAAGTAGTTTCCAGAGTGATTTTTAAAAAATATATAAAGCTTTTTAATTTTAAAACATTTGTATGGTTTTTAACATTCACTCTTGCAAAACCTTGTATTCTAAATATTTTTTCTCTCTCCTTTCCCCCTACTCCTTCCCCTAGATGGCAAATAATTCAATATATATTAAACATGTATGATTTTTCACACATATTTCCATGATTATCATGCTGCACAAGAAAAATCAGATCAAAAAGGGGAAAAATGAGAAAGAAAATAAAATGCAAGCAAATGACAATAAAAAAGGGAAAATATAATGTTGTGCTCCACACTCAATGTGCCTACAGTCCTCTCTCTGGATGCAGGTGGCTCCCTTCATCACAAGATGGAACTGGTCTGAAATCACTTCACTGTTGTCTTGGTTCTACTTACTTCACTTAGCATCAATTCATGTGAATCTCTCCAGACTCTCTGAAATCATTTTGCTGATCGTTTCTCATAGAAGAATAATGTGATATGTATTTTTAAACTGTAATTGTTTTCCTCTAAGTTATAGAGAGTTTGAAATCTTCATCAATGGATGATCTTTATCACTGATGAAATCATAATCCTAGAAATGTTCAATGAATATCATTGTTTACCATGATCCCTGAAAACACACAGGTAATCACACACACACACACACACACACACATCCCTCTACACACAAATCTGGAAATTTTTTCCAAATCTGGAAAACAATTAAATTTTTCCCATTTTAATTACCTGCTCTTCACTGAAACATCATCCGCATTGAGTGAAATCTATTAGCATGTCTAATAGACAGTATATTAAGATATGGGAACCCAAATGAGATAAGAACACTTTAAATTGGTGGAGTTATTGGGATAGATTCACAATAGGAAACACCCAAATGTTAAATTACTCAGAAATCTCTCAAATGTTAAAGTGAGCACTAACCAATGGGACAAAGCCTTGAACTGGAAGAAAACCCAACTAACTATTCAAGAGAACACTTGTGCTATTTTTCTGGGGACATAAAGAAAGAGTGTTAACAGTGAATCCTAGGTTCATTTGGAATCATGATTTACATTCAAGGAGAGCCAAAATATAGTTTATTCTAATTCAAGGAACAAATGAATCACCACAGATCTCAGATTTCAAACACATGGATAGAGAAACCAGTGATTTTCAGCAAAGGATTTTCAGTGTATACTTACGTATCAAACTGAAAGAAAGCTAATAATAGTCAGGAGGCAACTCAACCAGCTGGGATTTTCATGGGATAATTATGAACTTTAAGGATTAAAGGTATCATCTTGGGACTGATTGTCTTTCGATGATCACTATAGCTATATTCCTGTGCTAAGAGAAATGATAATATGTGAGATGAATATGGAAGAATAGTGGATATAACCTTGTGCATGGTTATTTAAATACTACCTTATCAGACATAGTATATTTATTAAGGCCAAGATAACAGAATCTCAAAGGTCTTCAAGCATTCTTCTCTCCTTAAATAAGATCGTATTTAAATGGCCTCAATCAAACAAGAAGTTACTTCTCTCCCAATCTTAGTCTCTCAATCTCAATCTATCTCTCTCAATCTCAATCTCTGTTTCTGTCTCTGTCTGTCTGTGTCTCAGTTTCTCTCTCTTCCTTCCTCCCTTTCCTTTTCTTTCATTTCCTTTCCTCCCTTTTTCCCTTTCTCCCTCTCTCTCTCTGTGTCTTTCCTTTTTTAAAACTGAGGTTATTCTAAAATCTACTTTAAGTCACCAATATATCTTTCAGTACTCAAATGTTTATCAATATTAAAGAAAACCAGTATATCTAAGTAAATCTCTCAGGCTTTGATTTATTCCTTTGGGGACTCTATTCTTTATAGAGACAAAGATCCCCTCATGTGGTCTAAGGATACAAGGGGAGGGGGGGATTTTTTTTTTATTTGCATAACAAATTTCTCCTTACATTTAGGTCAATTATTAGCAATAATAATAGCTTGCATTTACATATAAATTTTCAAGCTTACAAGATTATGGATAAATATATATATATGTTTATATGTATGTATTTGATATATAACATATATAATACATACACATACATACATACACAGTTCTATCCTCACCACAACTCTGTGAGGTAAATTCCATTATCATACACATTTTACAGATGAAGAAACTAAATTGTGTGCTTCCTTTTATCAAATAAGGAAACCCCTGTATCCCACTGGATTCCCTTTTTATCTTAACTGTAAGAGCCAAATTCTATCTCCAACTGTATTGATTAGTTCATCTTGGGTGTCTGGTAACATGCAATACCTCTGCTCCTTTAAAAATAGTTTTTGATCTTTGTTTAGACTTTCACTGTTATACAATATATGTATATATATAAAAGAAGAAGTTTAGCAACCCTAAAATGAATACAAAAAAGTCATATAAATTTGAGAACTAGAGAATCATGAAAATTGAAACACTATGGAACAGAGGGGGAAAAAGAAGATAAATTTCAAATAAATAAAAAAAAAAAAAAGATTTCATGGGAGAAAAAAACATTACTGAGTCAAGTCTCCATGGACTTAGCTTTAAAAGAAATGTTCCCAAGATAGTGAACAAGAAAGTAAAGTTAAGGTAGGGGAAAATGAAGAAGTGGATTAGCCTAGGTCTCCACCATTACTTGCTCACAATGGTCTAGAAAATGTACTAGACTGAATTCTGATTGGGAGAGCAAAGAAAAAAATCACAGTGAGTTATATTTCTAGCCCAGGGCAGCTTAGGGAGACAGAGAAGATTGTAGATTCTAGGGATGAGATCTGGCTAAGAATACAAGATGGAACATTTCGGTACCCAAAACCTGAATTTTTAGAAGAACAAGAAAGGGGTAGCGATATTATATCTAAAATCAAAAGTTGCCAGGTGAATGAATAAATGAAAAAGCATTTATTAAATACTTATTATATGTCAGATATTAAATACCAAGGCATACAAAAAGAAAGTTTTTGTCCTGGTACTTATAATGGAGGACACATCATATTTACATCAGAAAATGAAAGATAAATTCAGACGTTAGGAAAGGTAATCTTAGAGGAGAAGGTACTGGCAGCTGGGATAACTAGGAAGGGCCTAGATAGAGAGAGCATTTCAGTTAAATCTTAAAGATAGTCTTCATAGGATTGAAGACTCAGAAATTTGGAGGGAAAACATTTCAGGTATGGGGAATAACTTAAACAAAGGCAAAGGGAGGGGAAATAAAGTGTTATGTGCAAGAAACTATCAGTAAGGCAGTATCACTCGATTGGAGAGTACATGGAGGGGATAAGAATGTAAAAATATTGGAAATGTAGTAGAGAGGACAAGCTGCAGGGAATTTTAAATTCCAAAGAATTTATATTTAATTCTATAGGTAAGAGGGAGTCATTGGAGCTTACTGAGTGAGGAAATGACAGCTCTACTATAGATGGGAAAAGTACTTTGTCAGCTAAGTGAAGAATGTATTGGAATAGGTAGAGGATTTAGTCAGGGAGACCAAAGAGAAGCCTATTGCAATAGTCTAGGGGAGGTAATGAAGTATTAAAGTGGGATGGTGGTTGTGTGAATAAAAAAAGGAGGATACACTTGAGAGATGTTATGAAGAAAGAAATAGCAAGATTTGCCAAATTGTTTGGCTACAAAATGAGAACAAGAGTTAAGAGTTAAGTAAGATATGAAGATGATGAATCTGGATGGCTGTTTTCTCAACAGAAATAGGGAAGTTCAAAAGAGGAGAAAGATTTAGGGGAAAGATAATGAATTTTGTATTGTACCATGTTGTATTTGAAATGCTTACAGGGCATCCAGTTCAAAATGGCAAACAGTTGTTGATGGGAGTTAGAAGAGACACTCCAAAGAAAAAGGGATTTAGAAATGCTCATTGAACCCATGAGAACTGGTGAGCTTCACAAGAGGAAAAGTCTAGAGACAAGAGAAAAGAGGACTATGGATAGAGCCTGGGAGGATGTCCATGATTAGTGGGCATAACATGGCAGAAACAAAACAAAAACAACAACAACAAAAAACAAAAAACAAAAAAACCCTGACAACTCCACCCCTAACAACCCTACTAAGTTGTCAGACTAGTAAGAAGAGATAATTATAGCTTTAACTAAGTCATTGATAAAAATGTTAAATAACATAATTCCCAGAGTCACTTCACTATAAATCTCCTCTGCTAAAATCAAACCATTAATGATTATTCTTGGAGTGTGATCACATGGATGAAAAATATAAAATAACAAAATAAAAAAAGGAAAAGGTTAGTAAACTGAGTGAAATTTTTTAAAAGCTAAAATACTCATAAATTAATAAATGTCAAATAATCAGAAAATAATGAAATACAATATGGTGTAGTAGATAAAAGACATATTTATGAAGCCAAGAAAACCTTCATTCAAGTCTACCTTCTTACATTTCCTTGGCTATATGACCATGGACAAGTCTCTTGTCTATATGTATGAACAAATCTCTCCATGCTCTAGGTAACTCTCTATAACTATAAGTTCCAGAGAAGGTGGCAACCTGCATTTGTAGAGAGTTTCCTTATGTGGGAATTATATCACTGATAGCATAAATTCAGTTCTATCCTTATCCTAAAATATTCATAAAAGAACACATTTTTAAATTAAAGGTAAAATACATAGAGAAAATGGAAAACAAAGATTATAGAATTGGTAGATAAAGGCTAGTAGGTTGTTCTTTGAAAGGAAGAATGGTATAGCTTATTATACATTAGCAAGTCCAAGAATTTAAAGGAAATAGGTGTTTACCCACCAAATTGTAAAACTAGGTTAGTCAAACAAGAAATATATATCTTAAACAACTTGAAAAAAGTGAAACTGACCCAACCATACAGGAACAACTTTACCTTCAAAAATCAAAGCAAATAAAACAACCCTGTTCTGGATAAAAGGCTTAGTTGGGATTAGGGGGAGGGGAAAGAAACTAACTGGGATCAGATGATATGGGTTCAAATCCTACCTCTGATAGTTAACTAGTATGTTACTTTATACAATTTTAAGGACATTTAACTTCTTTAGATATCAATTCTCTCATGTAAAAAGAAGGAGTAAGAGTAGATGACTTTTGGGATCTCTTCCAGCTCTAGCTTTATTGGATTCTATCAATTATTTAAAGGGAAATTAATACTTGTTTTATACAAAATAATTCATAATAATTGAGAAAACATTCTAAAAAATTAGCAAAACAAATTTGAAAAGAAAGTAAAAAAGTATGCTTCAACCTATATTCAGACACCATCAGTTCTTTCTCTGGAGATCAATAGCATTTTTCATTGTAAGTCCTTTAGTGTTGTATTAGATCACTGTATTATTTAGAATAGCTAAGTCATTCACAGTTGAACATCTTACAATATTGATACTTCATACATGATATATTTCTTAATGAATATTTATTGAATTGACTCAGCATTTTGTGACATTTGTTTCTATAGCTTTCTTGTCCTCTTAATCTTGGGAGGCAAATCTTGGCACAGTAACAATCATTTTATGCCCAGATGATTAAAAATGGCTTCTTATTGTTACTCCTTCAGACCCAGTTTGCCTTTCATTTGCTTTAAAAATTGATGCCAGGGGAAGGAGGGGAAAAATTGGAACAAAAGGTTTGGCAATTGTCAATGCTGTAAAATTACCCATACATATAACTTGTAAATAAAAGGCTATTAAAAAAAAATAAAAATAATAAAAAAAAATTGATGCCAGTTTTATCTTCTTTACTAGATAGTTCAAGGCCAATTAAGGCACAACTCGGTATAAACCTGGACTTATGTGTCCAAAGCTCCATTATTTTATTTGAAACATTTAAATCAAGTATGCAGTAATAGGAGTAAGAATGGTAAATATCCCTTCATTTCTTAAGCCTTTACTCCTTCATGGTAGAGTTGATTTCTTCTGTATTACCATTGGGATCATTTGTTCCAAGTTTGTATATATATAGAGATGATTTTAATTAAGTTTTTCCCCATGTGTAGCTTAATCAGGAGAGCCTGAGAAACTTCATCAAGTGAGGGATAAGGACTTCCTCCGGGATTTGGATTCCTTTTTATGAAAACACATTTTGATCTAGAAAACATGTGTTTACATTCAAACTTCACTGAAGACAGGTGATTTAAGTCTCAGCATTTTTTGTGATCTGATTGGATCAGTCTATTGTGGATTTGAATCACACCTTTGTTTTTCATTAAAGAGAAGAGACAGACCTGTCACTGTCAGAATTGAAGAGTTCTGGAGAAGTTTAAAGAGACATGGGACAATCAGAGACTTGAGAATGAATTTTGGTCCTTGAAGTAATGTGAAGTCTGAGCATTAACAGAGTTCTCCCCATCCCCCTTTCTCTCAATCCCCAACTTTGATAACCATAAAGAGTCAGTAACAAAGTCCAGGGATTCTAGGTATGGGCAACCACTTGCCCAAAACATAAAGTAAAAAGAATTTTATCAAGCTTTATAATATGATGGTTTCTTTTTCCTTTTTTTCCTATTTTGGAAACTGATTATGTGAAAATCCTAGATTATGTGAAGTTATTAAGTATCACTGTTAGTATTTCAAGATGGAATTGACCATTTCTTCAAGAACCAATAGATGGCCAGTCTTTGGTTGAGATAAATTATTATTATAGTATTCTATTAATAACTTAATTTGGGATCCATACTTTTCTCACTTATTTCCTCATTAAGGCCCAGTTCTTATTAAAGACAGCCTCTGAAGGTCAGGACTGATTGATAAGATTATTCTTAGTCATTAAGGAATATGCTCTTTAATCTTGGACAGGAACCCCACCTAACCAAGAGACTTAACTTCTGTTTAGAATATTAATAAAAACCAATCTGGGCAAGTCCTTACCTGGGGAGAGGAACTCCTGTCCTTGTTCCCCTCCATTAGAATTTAGGATGACCCAGCTCATGAAAGAGAAAAATTCTCCAGAAAGGTCTGGTTGGAGGTGAATTCCCTTACTTTGATTTCAGGAGTAGGTGGCCAGTCACAGGATCAACTCATTCTCAGCTGGAAAAGCTGAAAACTTCTAGCTTATCTTTTCATTTAAGGTCCACCAGTTAGGGTTGGTTTTTACTTCAGGGACATTTCTTTTCAAAAAGATATTTAAGACTTTCAGAATCTCCACTGGGAGATGTTTTTATTACTGACCAATTTATTGATTGCCAGCTAACCTAATTAATGAATTGATTGTTAATTATCCAAAAACTATCTCTTAGGGTTTTTCATTCATTTCATGGTTTAGGTTGCTTAATATTACAGACTCAAGAAAAACTGAAAAATCAGACAGTCTCTAGTATACAGGTGTCACTCAACCAGGAATTAGTCACTAGGCTGTTGGAACATCTAGTTGAGAAGCCAGAAATTGATGAATTGAATTATCGGGACTGCTCAGTTAAAATATCAAAAGTTATAGAATTATTCTATCGAACCAGAAGGCAGCTCAGTGACCTGATCTAGCACAACTCAATTTTACATAAGGGTATAACTCTAATGGGCATTATGTTTGCCTAAGAGATGATTTTACAGAGAACTCACACAATGTCCACTTGGAGATAAGAAAAGGTCTGCAAGGACATTCTCAATGTTTCTTTGAAAAACTCTGACTTGAGTATGTGACATGGGAAACACTGGCCCAGGACCTCTTAAAGCATGCTTACATCAAAGAGGGGCTGAGCAAAGAAGAATTTCAGTAACATGAAAGAAACATGAGTTGGGTAAATTTAGAGATACCTCCACCCCAAATATTTATATGGATTATTTGTACCTGACCTGTGGTAGAGCATTCCGAGTTTGAACTGATCTGATCAATCAGTCAGACACAACATAGTGATGTCATTTTGATTCTCCTTGAAATACAGGAGAATACTTAACCACTTTACATGTGAACAAATTGAGACCTTGTCCAGTGTCACATATGGTAAGTACTAAACATCAAAAGTTGTATTTGAATAAAGGACTTCCATTTTCACTGGCAGTACCTCATGACTAAAATCCTCTCCCTTTTTGTCTCCATGACCTTCCTTCAAATCCCAACTAAAATCCCACCTTCTATAAAAGGCTTTCCTGATTCTCCCCAACACTATAATTTCCCTCTGTTGATAATTTTCCATATATGCCATTTATACTTTGCACATAACTGTTTACATGTTTGTTATCTCCTCCATTAGATTTAAAGGTCCTTGAGAGAAGGGAAGATCTTTTGCCTTTGTATATCTAGGATTTAGTTCATTACCCTCAGCATATATAGGTGCTTAATAAATGATTGTGGACTCACTATGGCAGGAAAGCAATCCAGATTTATCTCACAGGTATGAGATCTTAAATCAGGAGATAAAATCAAGAAGACTTAAAAAACAGCCAAGCGGCCCCCAAAACTGAGGATAAACTTACCAACTTGAGAGCCAAATGACAGATGCTTTCTTAAAGAGAAAATGCTGTTAGATCCCCACACTGGCACACAATGCCAGTGAAAACCTGAAATTGTAGCAGTAATTTCGAGATTCAGAAGTTTATTTTCTCACCCTATCCGAGATTATAAAATGACATTACTGAATGGAAGGCATAACTGAGAAAATAAAATCTTGACTGATTCATCTTTCTCTTTCTACTTTTTTTGTTCTCACTTCCCTCTTCTCCATCTCCAAAAAATAAAAAAAAACACAAAGCAATTTAAACACATCCAAACACCCCAAAGTAAAATTTACAAAGGCCTTTGAAAAAGCAGATTGCCAAAAATCTAGCTGTGGATAGACTAGTCCTGTCATAGAATTCCAACTTAGCCTAAAAATTGGGGCCAAGAGGTAGTCTCCATCTTGGTTCCTAAGGCAAAGTTATTCCTTCAGAGGGGAGAAAAGCCTTTGCTGGAGTCTGTTATACAGAACACATACCCTCATTCAGTCCCAGCCACCAGATGGGGGTGGGAAGGGCTACTGGCTAAGACTACTCTCATTTCTTCTAGCCAACTGGCAAGTAAGCCTGCAGCCCTCTAGACAAAGGCTCAGCCCACAGGAGAGCATGAGCAATGAAAGCTACAGCTGTGTTGGGAAATGATTGCCAATCTGTCAGGCTCATGTGGAAAATCAAGTGTTTTCCACATTTATCTTTCCCAGGGTAATAAAGCAAGGAATTCCAGAGCCTACCATAATGGAGCACTGAACTGGTTACCCAAAGGGCTGAGATTGGGAAAAGAGGGAAAGTAACCCAGGAAAGTTGGCCTGGGAATATACTGAGGAATAAAACTGTTGGAAGTGAAGATGAAAAATGGGTTCTACCTCCATAGTGTTTTACAGAAGAGTACATATTCTAAGTTATTGTAATCTTTTGATATCACTTCAATATATTTTCCAAAGGGATCAAGTACATGCTATCTAAGATAGTTTTTAAGTTTTGAGAGAATTATGGGAATTTTGTGAACCACTCTGACTCTATTTTGTGACTCAATTCTGAATCTAGCTCATTTCTCTTTCCATTGAACAATGAATCTAATCCAATTTCTGTCTTGCAAGAAAACTTTATTCAATTGTGAAAATTGAGAGCATACTTTATTACAGTTTTGTGTCTTGATTTATATCCTATTAATCTGGGTGCCAAGCTGAGAGGTCTCATCCCAATTTGTTATGCAATTACTAAATAACTTGAGATATTAAAAAAAAATTCATATATTTGGAAATTTGAACCTTTTTTTCCTCAGGTATTTCAGATTTCACCCATCACAGTTATAATAATGATGGTGATGATAATAACTGACATTTATATAGAACTTACTACATGCAAGGCATTGAGATAAGTACTTTACAAATATTGTAATGCCAGAGAAACTGAGCAAACCAATTTAATAGTTTATTAAATGGAGAGATTTACTGGGACCAAATGGATCCATTGTTGGTCCCAGGGCTGAACAAGACTATTATCTCAAAAAATCCAGCTCTGAGTATCAGGACAGCAAGATTTTTATTGGATAACAAGAACAATGACAAAATGGGGGAGGTACCTGGATGGGGATAACCTACTGGAGGAAGGCACCTAGGATGACACAATGGAAGGAGGTACTGGAGAGGTTACTAATATTCTAATGATGTCTAAAATGAATAGACCTTTATCCTGTCAAACATTAAGAAGGAATGATTATAGCCTAAAGATATAAAACCTTTATCTCATCAAACATTAAGAAAGAAAGGTTATGACCTGAGGCAGAGTAACTAAATAGGACAATTGGGAAACTAGGTCAGGACATTAAAAGGGAACTATGGCACAACAATATTATCTCATTTGATCCTCATAATAACCTTGTGAGATAGGAACTATCATTGTCTCCATTTGAGAGATGAGGAAATTGAAGAGGACAAAATATAAATTGACTCACACAGAGTTTTACATTTAGTAAGTGTCTGAGACCAAATTTGGACTCTGGTCTTCCTGACCCTAATTCTGTGCCCCCTAGCTAACTCCTTTTTTTGAATTCCTATGGTAGCTGCTTTATACCAGTTAAAACTTTTTGCAAGAAATGGTGATAATCATAGGAAATATATCTTTACCTTTTTTCTCTTCCCTCTGTTATCTTCTCATCTTTAACCTTTCTTCTACTTTCAACTTTTGCTCAAAGTACTCAATGATTTGTCAGCTGATTCAAATTTAACTCCTATGTCAATAATTAGTCATTCATTATTAAGATATAGTTAATTCCATTACTGCTGATAATACCTTGTGTTCACTACACCCTATATCTTCTGACTCACTCCTTAAAAAAAAAGTATTCATGACCAATAAGCAGACCATAAGTCCAGTAAAAAGAGACTTGCCCAGTTGTATCCATGATCCATGATCAGGCAATCATTAAACATCAGAACTGTGACCATACCCTTTCCTTTCCCCCTTCCCTCATTGTCTGGAATCAAAAACCTGATTACTTTAACTTTGCCATTGTTTCTAGATAGAATGTGTCAGTGTCTTTCCCCTTTGGTCCCACTAAACTTTGAAGTATTTTTTTTAAGCATTTGTATAGCAGCTATAGGCAGCTAAATGGCCCAGGGTGGCTTGACATATCAATAATGCTTTGCAGTGACTGAAAGTAAATCCAGCTGTAAGTGCAGAAAATCATCAACTTTGAGGCTAAACCACTAGCCTTAAAGCAGATCCTGAGCCATTTGATGGTTTATGGATCTTGAAGAGACTTTCCTCCCTCCCTCCCTTCCTTCTTCCCTCCCTCCCTTCCTCCCTTTCTTCTTCCCTCCCTTTCTTCCCTTATCCCTAACATCTAGCATGGTTTCTGATGCCAAAAGCAAAATGACTGTATGTTGACTTAGTCCACTAGACAATTAAATAATATACAAATGTGTATACACACATAAGTGTATTTACATTTATATAAGTATGTGTGTGTGCATATTTTTACACACACACACACACACACACACACAGAGAGACAATACTCTACAACATTAAAGTCGGAAATCCATAAAGCATAAAAGTATTAATAAATCAACTCATTAACTATATTAATGTCAGGGGGATACTGTGACTAACATTTGAGGAAGATGAACAATAAATCACTTCAGAAATTTAGCTCTGGAAGGGACTTCAGTAGCTTTCTAGTCCAACATATACCTGAAAAAGAAACTCCCACTTCACATACCTAAGTGATCATTTAGCCTTTGCTTGAAGACCTCCAGTGAGAGAGAGACCTCACGTTAAGTCAGTCAATTAGTAGACTATTGAATAGCTTTAATTCTTGGAAAGAATTTCCTAATCAAGCCTAAATTTTCCTTTTTTGAAACACCCACCCTTTGCTCTTGATTCTGTCACTCAGGGACCACCAGGAAGAACAAATCTAAACCTGCTCCATATGACAGAGTTCTGAATATTCAAAAACTGTATTTGTTTCCCCCCCCCCTAAGTTTTCTCTTAACCAGATTAAATGGTCACAATTTTCTCAGTCAGTTCTCATATGGCAAGGTTTCATAGTCCTTCACTAACTGCATTATTTTCTTTCAGATAATCTATATCTTATCAATGTGCTCCTTAAACTGTGACATATGAAATGAATACAGTTCTCTGAATATAGCAGTGTCCAAAATTGTCCCAGATTATGAACCCCCAAGGCATTTAAACAAGAGGCCTCTGATTATGGATAATGACAGTGGGTGAAGCTTAAAGTGACCTATTTAAATTCAGAAGAACTGAATGGACCTTGGCAGCTAGGTGTGCCTTGTTTTAGTTTTAAGGACAACTTCTAGTTCCCTTCTGAAAAGGAATAAGGGATCTACGCCTATGGGTGCTAAGACCTGAAAATCTCATGGATCTATTCAGAATCAAGCCTCTTTGCCATTATCCTCATTTCTTGGGGATCAACACAGTTTACCCCACCTTACTAGGAAGGTAGGTGGTATGGTGATCAGAGAGTTGGACCTAAAATCAGGAAGACCCAGGTTCAAATCCAATCTCAGATACTTAATAGGTATGATCCTGGATAAATTTATCTTCTGCCTACCTCAGTTTCCTCAGGGAATAAAAATAGAATCTACCTCCCAGGAGCTTTGGGGGGATCAAATGAAATAATATTTGTAAAGCACATTGCAAACCATGAAGCACTGTGTAAATGATAGTTATAATTACTAGTGTCTTAAATTTATTTTATTTTTAATTTATAAAATGAAACAAGCAAAACATAGTATATATTTTTTTAAAAGATGGTTAAGAATTATTAATGTTTTTACTATTGCCTTACCTATAGTGCTTAGCCCCTTAGGATCTAAACCAGTGATTATGAAGCTGTTTATGCCTCAGTTGGTACCACTGGCTTGCAGGACTACTCTAAAGCTAATGTATCAGCTGTCGAAACACATTTTGAGAACCAGTGATCAAGAAGAACACAAAGCAAAAACAAAATTACTCCAAATAAGAATCTGTAGCTTCAAATAGATGCTTTCTTCTATTTTGGTACATATGAGGAGTCCATCAATAGCTCCCTTTATAGCAAATATGCACTATTATTTCCAGTAATGATATCTGGAAATATAGACATCATCATTTGATTATACCTAAGAACTAGAACAACACTAGCCTGAAATGATCTGAGTGATCCATTTTTGTCCTTGCCAAAGAACAGCAACTAGAACACAGAGGTGACAGGATGTATTATTCTATAATGTGCATGAACCTACATACACTAAAATAGATATGAATAAAATATATACATTGGTCAAGCCATCTTCTTTGCTGGAGATACCCTGCCTATCATGGATGTCCTCTAAGGATCCATTCTGGGCCCCCTTCTTCTGTCCAGCTATACTATTTTATTTGACAACCTCATGAGCTACCATAGATTCAACTATCATCTCTATGTAGGTGATTTGTTTCTATTTGTCTATTTGTTTCATCCCTAACCTAACCTAACATTCCTAACTTTCAGTTTTGCGTCTCTAAGTACCTAATAGATCTTTTGAACTGAATATTCTATAGATATCTTAAACTCAAGGTGTCAAAAAATGAACTTACTATCTTTCTCCCAGAACATTCCAGTTTTTCCTTTATAATACCCTGAGGATCTCCCCCTTCCAGATTTATTATTTATTTAGATTCTTTTTTTTTTTTTTTAACTAGGTGAAAGAGGCCATTCTTTGCCTCAATTTATACCTAGCCCTAGTCACTAGTCTATATTCAGCAATCAGTTAAACTGAGACCAGTTGAACACCTTAACTTAAAAAGCCCAAGGTCTTTCAATGCATCTGAGGTCATCTCCAGTCATCTTGATTTATATCTGGCCAATGCAAATTATCACTCTTTGCCGATGACATGATGGTATACTTAGAGAACCCCAGAGATTCTGCTAAAAAGTTATTAGAAATAATCCACAACTTTAGCAAAGTTGCTGGTTATAAAATAAACCCACATAAGTCATCAGCATTCTTATATATCACTAACAAAATCCAACAGTCAGAGTTACAAAGAGAAATTCCATTTAAAGTAACTACTGATAATATAAAATATTTAGGAATCTATCTGCCAAGGGAAAATCAGAAACTTTATGAGCAAAATTACAGACCACTTTTCACACAAATTAAGTCTGATCTAACCAATTGGAAAAATATTAAATGCTCTTGGATAGGGCAAGCAAATATAATAAAGATGACAATATTACCTAAACTAATCTATTTATTTATTTATTTAGCGCTATACCAATCAGACTCCCAAAAAACTATTTTAATGACCTAGAAAAAATAACAAAAAAATTCATATGGAAAAACAAATGGTCAAGAATTTCAAGGGAATTAATGAAAAAAATCAAATGATGGTGGCTTAGCTGTACCAGATCTAAAATTATATTATAGAGCAGCAGTTACCAAAACTATTTGGTATTGGCTAAGGAATAGATTAGTTGATCAGTGGAATAGATTAGGTTCAAGGGACAAAACAGTCAACAAATATAGCAACCTAGTCTTTGACAAACCCAAAGATCCCAGCTTTTGGGATAAGAACTTACTGTTTGATAAAAATGCTGGGAAAATTGGAAACTAATATGGCAGAAACTAGGCATTGATCCATACTTAAACACGTACACCAAGATAAGGTCAAAATGGGTTCATGACCTAGGCATAAAGAATGAAATTATTAATAAATTAGAGGAACACAGGATAGTTTACCTCTCAGACCTGTGGAAGGGGAAAGACTTTATGACCAAAGCAGAACTAGAGATCATTACTGATCACAAAATAGAAAATTTTGATTATACAAACTGAAAAGTTTTGTACAAACAAAACTAATGCAGACAAGATTAGAAGGGAAGCAATAAACTGGGAAAATATTTTTACAGTCAAAGGTTCTGATAAAGGCCTCTATTTCCAAAATATATAGAGAATTAACTCTAATTTATAAAAATCGCCATTCTCCAATTGAAAAATGGTCAAAGGATATGGACAATTCTCAGATGAAGAAATTGAAACTATTTCTAGTCATATGAAAAGATGCTCCAAGTCATTATTAATCAGAGAAATGCAAATTAAGACAACTCTAAGATACCACTACACACCTGTCAGATTGGCTAAGATGACAGGAAAAAATAATGATGATTGTTGGAGGGATGGGAAAACTGGGACATTGATGCATTGTTGGTGGAGTTGTGACCAAATCCAACCATTTTGAGAGCAGTTTGGAACTATGCTCAAAAAGTTATCAAACTGTGCATACCCTTTGATCCAGCAGTGTTACTACTGGGCTTATTCCCAAAGAGATCATAAAGAAGGAAAGGGACCTGTATGTGCACGAATGTTTGTGGCAGCCCTTTTGTAGTGGCTAGAAACTGAAACTGAACGGATGTCCATCAGTTGGAGAATGGCTGAATAAACTGTGGTATATGAAAATTATGGAATATTACTGTTCTGTAAGAAATGACCAACAGGATGATTTCAGAAAGGCCTGAGAGACTTACACGAACTGATGCTGAGTGAAATGAGCAGGACCAGGAGATCATTATATACTTCAACTAACAATACTAGATGATGACCAGTTCTGATAGATCAGGCCATCCTCAGCAACGAGATCAACCAAATCATTTCTAATGGAGCAGTAATGAACTGAACTAGCTATGCCCAGAAAATAACTCTGGGAGATGACTAAAACCATTACATTAAATTCCCAATCCCTATATTTATGCACACATGCATTTTGATTTCCTTCACAAGCTAATTGTACAATAATTCAGAGTCTGATTCTTTTTGTACAGCAAAATAACATTTTGGTCATGTATACTTATTGTGTATGTAAGTTATATTTTAATATATTTAACATCTACTGGTCATCCTGCCATCTAGGGGAGGGGGTGGGGGCGGGTAAGAGGTGAAAAATTGGAACAAGAGGTTTGGCAATTGTTAATGCTGTAAAGTTACCCATGCATATATCCTGTAAATAAAAGGCTATTAAATAAAAATTTAAAAAAAAAAAGATTTATATCTGGCCAATGGAACCAAATGGCTCTGGAGGATGTGAGGCAGGTGACCTTGCACAGCCCCCCCTCACTTAAATCTAATTCCTTTGCATGTCATGGGATTACCTTCCTCGTGTCATGGTTTTCTTTAAGGATGAATGACAAACAACAAACCAAGGATACCACCATTCTTTCATTCACCCAGACTTTCAATCTAGGTGTCATCCTAGATTCCTCCCAAGTCCTGCAGTATCTACCTTCATAATCTATCTTGAATATGTTCCCTTTCTGACACCGTCACTATGCTAGTGTAGGTTCTTATCATCTCAATTCCAAAACTCAATTCAATCATCAAATATTTATTAAGCACGTACTGTGCATCAGGCACCATACAAAGCCCTGGGGATACAAAGAAAGTCAAAAAGTAGTCTTTGCTTTCAAGAAATTCAGTATAATTAAGGACACAACGCACAAACAATTACATACAAACAGGCTATATAAAGGAAAATTGTAGATAACCTGGAAGAAAAAGTATTAAGATAAAGGAAGACTGGAAATATTTTATGGCAAGTGTGATTTTAGCTGAGGTTTGAAGGAAATCAGGGAAGCTATGAAGCAGAAATGATGAGGAAGAGAATTTCAGGCATGCATTGGGTGGTTAGGTGGGGGGAATGTTTTGAAGTACAGAGATGGAGGATCTAGTTGGAAGAAATGCAAAGGGATCAATATCACTGAAGTGCAGAGTTCATAGAAGGAATTAAATATTGCAAAAGATGGAATGGGCCAGGTTATGTAAGGTTTTAAAAATTAATTGGAGGATTCTGTATTTGATCCTAAAGAGAGAATGACTGGAGTTGACTGAATAGTGGAGGTGTCATGTTCAGACTTTAAGGATATTTTTTTAGAATACTTCTTTAAGTATACACTTAAATAAGAATAACTCCTTTAAGAATACACTTTAAGAATGTCACTTTGATTTGTAAGTGAAGGATATCTTAGAAACGAAGAAATTTGAGGCATCAAGACCAGCCAGCCGGCAACTATGATATCCCTGGAACTGAGCTCATGTGGGACAATATAAGACTGGTGAGAGCTTCAGAGTAGAAAGGGAGTATATCCAAATTAAATTATGAAAGTAAAAACAGAATTTGACAATTAATTGAATGAGGAGTGAGAGTGGGTGAAAAATCCAGAATAATACCTAGGTTGGAGGTCTGGGTGAATGGGAGAATGGTGATATCTTTGGTAATATAAAGGAAAGAGATGAGAGTTTGGGGAGAAAGAGAATGAATTCACTTTTGGACATGTTGAGTATAAGCTATCTATGGAACATTCAGTTCAAGATATCTAATAGGCAGTTGAAAATACAAGACTAAAGTAGAAAGAGAGATTAGGTATGGACAAATAGACTTGAAAATCATGTGCATCAAGATGATAGTTGAATGTTTGGAAACTCATGAGATCATCAAATGAAATAGTATATCTACAGAAGAAAAGAGGGTTCAAGATGGAGCCTTGGGGCACATCCATGATTTGTGGGTATACCAGCAAAAGAGACTGAGAAGAAGCAATTAGAAAGGTAGAAAATGAACCAGGGAAAATGAATGTTACAAAAAACTAGAGAGAAAGCAATATCAAGGAAAGGGAGATCAATAGTAGAGAAGTCTGCAAAGAAGTAGAGAAAGAGATAGATTAAGAAAAAGCCAAGACATCAATTCCCCAGATATGTGTATTTTAGATACATTCAGGCATGCCTCAGAAATACTGTTGGTTTAGTTCAAGATTATTGCAATAAAGTGAATATTGCAATAAACTGAGTCATACAAATATTTTGGTTTCTCAATGCATATAAAATTATATTTATGCTATAATATAGTCTATCAGGTATATTTTATCTAAAAAATGTACATACCTTAATTAAAAAAATTTGTGGGGCAGCTCGGTGGTACAGTGGATAGAGCACCAACCCTGAAGTTAGGAGGACCTGAGTTCAAATCTGATCTCAGACACTTAACACTTCCTAACTATGTGATCCTGGACAAGTCATTTAACCCCAAATGCCTCAGGGGAAAATGCTTTTTTGCTTAAAAAATATTAATCATCATCTGAATCATTAGCAATTTATAATCTTTTTTTCCTGGTAAAGAATTTTGCCTCAATGTTGGTGGCTGCTGACTAATCAGGAGTTAGTTGAATGTTTGGGTGATTGTGACAACTTCTTAAAATAAGAAAACAGTGAAGTTTTCTACATTAATTGACTTTCCCTTTCACTTGAACACTTAGTTGCCATTATAGGGTTATTAATTGGTCTAATTTCACTATTGTTGTGTTTCAGTGAAGGGAGGACCAAGGAGAAGGAAGTAGATGATATAGTCAGTGTAGCAATCAGAACACATACAACATTTATTAAGTTCACAATCCTAATATAGGTCTAATTAGTGGCGCCTTAAAACAATCACAATAGTAACCTCAGAGGTCACTGATCATACATCACTGTAACAGATTCAGCAATAATAAAAAAGTTTGAAATATTGCAAGAATTACCAAAATGTGATGCAATGTGAGCATATGCTGTTGGGAAAATGGTGCTGATATATTTGCTTAGTGCAGGGTTACCACAAACTTTCCAATTTGTAAAAAAACAAAACAAAACAACTCACTATCTGAGAATTTCAACAAAGTAAAATGCAATAAAATAAGGTATGCGTATATATATGTATGTCATGAATACACAATATACATCAGACAAATTGAAGGTAATTTTCAAGGAAAAGCACTATCATGAAGGAGAACTAGGAAAGACTTCTGGAAGAAACTCAAAAGAATAAAGGGGAGAGAGAATTCCAGTTATAGGATTAGAAATCTATAATTGGATGTTGTTGGAACATGGAACATGTTGGAAGTATTGGAAGATGGAATATTCTTTATACAGAATAGTAAGGAAGGCAATATCACTGGTGTAAAGAATACTTGGGAAGAAATCTAAGAAGATTGGAATGGTAGAATCGGACCACTTATGAAAGGCTTCAAAAGCCAAAGAAAAGATATTATATTTGGTCCTAGAGGTAATAGAGAATCACTGGAGTTAACTGAATAAAGGAATAAAATAGTCTAACCTTTTAGGGTCTGGACTGATCAAATTAGCTGGTAATGACAAAGTCAAAGTTATGAATTCAATTCTTCAAACTGAGACAAATTCTGTTCTATAGCTGGCCCAATCCTTGTCATCTCCCCTGAGTATGCTCTTGGCTGTGTGATGTGCTAGCTAAGGATCTTGGATGGTTCATCATAGCTTCTTACCATTACCAGAAAAAACAATCCAAAGTGCAGGCTCTCTCAGTGACATAGCAGTCGTTTCTCATCTTGGTATGTGAATAGGGTGAGGTAGAGGAGGAATAAAAGGTAGGGGGGATAATAAACTACAACTGTGTTTCTATAAAAGACAGTTTTTGATTGCTTAAAACTGCACTGATTTCTAAAATAGTCTTTATATCAAGGATTTCTTCTGTCACATGGTCTAGTTGTAATGAGTATATAGTGGCAAGCTTAGCAAGGCATCCTTAGGCTTCCATTTACAGGTCTGGCACTATTAGTTTAACATTCACCATTTAAATCAAAGATAATTGTTACCTCTATTACTTGATTTTTCAGAAGTAAAAACATTGGTATTGATCCACCTATATTTTTTCTAAGAGCCACAGCATTCAATTTACTGAATCATAGCAGTCTGCAGTTGTACACAAATATCAAGATTAAAGGTTATTGATACACACACCACAGAGCAGCAAATAATACTGGCCCTAATGTATTGACCTAGTTATTCAAAGGGATAATGAAAGCAGAACAAAAGCCATTCAAATCTGAGAAAACTCTCCTGTGATTTCAGGCCCCTCTGACTGTTGTTGGGGGTGCATTATATGATAGACTTTACTGGCAACCTGTTGACATTCTGTTATTTCCCTGCAAGTGAGAACACTTAGACTGGGCTGGTGCCTGAGTAGGCCCACAGCTAGTTAACACATCAGCTGTGCTGTGCATTGCCCTTCTGTTGTTTGCCCTTGCATTTGAAGAGGACCAATGACAGCATCATCTGCTGCCAGTATCATGAAATGTCCCCAGATTTTATCTTTGGTGTTTGAACTGCATCTTCTTGGCCAAGATCATTAATAATTGAGAGGAGAGGAGAAGATTTGCTCTTTGGAGACTGGAGGATTGGGTTGACTTTTAAAAATTGCTTTTTAAACAGTTTTTCTTTCTGAAGACCTTCAGGAAGACTACTGGATATGTAAGAAGATGTCAGTGAAAAATGTCCATTCCTTCATTTGATATCTGATAGTTTTCTATATCCCTTAATATATTATTTTGGGGCAGTCCAAGGTTCTTAGCTAAAAGGGCACAGATTGGCAACATGAAGTGGGTTGCTTTCTGGTAGTGTATAGCCCAGAATAGCAATTGGGAACTACTCCCAGTTCTGCTAAAGATTCATTTAAAGTGACACAGTTTGGTTCAGAGATCTGAAATGTGAGTGGGGAATGGGAGAAACTAATCCCCAATGTGATTAACTGACCTAGTAACTGAATGGAACTAAGTTCTAGCTTTTTATGGGCTCAATTTTTCAATTTCATGGCCAAATTCTCCTTGGAGTCAATGTAGTCACATGTTCAGGGTAGGAAGTAAATGGAAACCAAGTGATAGAATGACTGATCTTTGCAAAACACTTTGAGAATGTTATATAGTGATGAGAATATAAGATTATCATAGTATTTTTTTTAAATATTCTGAGTACTGTCAGTATTCATAGTACATTCGTATGAACGAGGAAGTTTTAGTTTTTGTTCTGGAGAAGGTCAGCATGTCCTAAAGGTAGGTAGATGGCATTTATTCCAATACTCCATATTTAGCACTATTAGTAAGGTACTAGGAACTGGTGTTCTAGGAATGACGGGTGGGGGAAAATGATGGTATTCTGGGTGAGGCAGAAAAGCAAAGTAAAATGAGAGGCATTTGAGAGCATTCTTCCGCTACCTTTCTGAGTCCATTATTAAATAATAATGTATAAAGTATGTATCTAAGATCAAACAGCACAGACAGCATTAGGAGCACTCTAATGCTATGTCTTATTTTTTCATCTCAAGATGTTTCTTAAGTATCTGTTACTTATCTCACAGTAGGCTTCAGATACAGAACTATATCTGGTTACATATGAAAAAAAGAATATAATAAGCCTATAACATCTCAATTTTTTCCTAGGTTATACTCAATTAGGCCTACTTTATGACATTTTCTTAAAACTGAAGAACACTTGGAAATCCAAGAATAACAGATTTGATTTTTGAGGCAGAGAATTTGAGTTAATATCATTTTTACTTACCTTAGACAAATCATTTTACTTTCTAAGGTAATGTTGGACTAATTGACCTCCATGGTCTTCCTAGTTCCAAGCTTGTGTTCCTGTCACTCTTTCAAGGCCTGCAACTAAGTCAAAAAATAACTTTCTATTATCAGCAAATGGGATTCACTTAGAATGTTTATATTTGGATCATATAATCTACTTTTGTCCAAAAATTCTCTGCTTTTCTACAGACTTGACCTTTCTTCTTGAGAACTGTCCCACTGGAGTGACAGTTTAGATATAAGCTGTCTTTGAGCTACCATGGGGATATTCATCCTTTTCTAAATAAGAATGACCCTCTCTGGCTATGCTTAAAATTGATACTTTAATGCAGAGGTGTCAGATAGAAAAGTGTCCATGTCCACATAATTCCCAAGTACAACTCCTATCAGATTAAATTATAATTGGGAAATATTTAACAAAATAAAAATACAATAAGATATAGTTTAACATTGTATTTTAAAACCAAGTTAATATGGGGTCTGTAGAAACATGAATTAATGGCCCCATTTCCCTTTGAGTTTAAAACTGACTCATGCAGTTGATAGAGCTGTGAATTTATCCAGCTATTCTGGAGAATAATTTGGAACTAGATCTGCAAAAGCTATTAAACTATGCATACCCTTTGACCCAATAATGAGGTCACTATTAAGTCTATAGTCAAAGAGGTTAAAGAAAGAAAAGGGTTTATTTATGCAAAAATATTTATAGTTCTTTTTGTGGTAGCCAAAAGAATTGGAAACAGAGAGGATGCCCATAAGGATGAACCAGTTATGGTTTATGAATGAGATGATATATTATTATGCTGTAGGAAATGATGAAGGGAATGGCCTCAGAAAGTTCCCAGCAAGACTTGCATTAACTGATGCAAAGAGAAATGGGAAGCATCAGGAAGATACTTAATACAGAAACAACAACATTAGAAAGATAACCTTCAGCCCTTGGAAAACATCCTTTCTCGTCCAAAGGGGAATAATTCTTTATGACTTTACTCCTATAATAAACAAGAAACCAATTTGAGATTGAGCTATAGGTTATATTCATTCGGAGGTTGTTTTATGCTCCGAGGTCACCCCAACCAAAGACTATAACTCAGGGGCTTGTACAGTTCCGATAGGTTGGATGTTAGTATGTGTTGAATTATGCGACTTAAGCTCCATAGGCTCTTCTCGTCTTGTATAAATATTCCTGCACTGTGATTAATGCAGTGAGGAACATTGTGATTAATACAATATTTGTACATGTATGTTAGATTTTGGAAATCTAAAAGGCTGCTACAATTAGTGGAAAACAATGAAAATATTTACATATAATGTATAATTTATAATTTCTATTACATATGCACATATGCTTTCATAAATATAAACACAGTGCATATATACACACACACACACACACACACACATACATGTGACACAGTAGTGATTGGATTTCTTAAGAAAATGCCCTAAACATATAGAGTTGGTTACATCATCGAGACTCCTTTGTTTTTTGACATAAACTGACTTTGATGTTTTCTTTTTGGGCCTTAAAAGCTGCCTCCATGCCAGAGCCTGGCTTTTCCTTTGTGGTGGGGCAATAAATGCTGTCTAATCCCAGTAAGCACTACTTCAGTTTTGGGATTTCAGTCTATTTCCTTTGTTTACTGGGGATTGTTAACACTTTGAGCATCTCAATTGTATTCCTTTTAAGTGTAGTAAAACAGAATCAACAAAACCAAGAGTAATTTTTTTCACTGAATTTATTATTAATCATGCAGAACCTTTAATGAAGAAAGCTATCTGGCTTCCCCATCAACTCTCTTGATCTTACAAATATGTAGTGAAATATATTTTGCTATATGATATTTTAATATTGTCTAAACTCTATTTTATCACTTGGGACATATCTTATAACTGATTAGTGATATATTTTTAAATTGATCTGTAAACTTGCTATCTTGCTGAAATCCCCATGTCTATTTTTCCCCTGATTATGTATTTTGTTATGTTGCCATCCTCCTTGGCACAAAACCATCTTGTAAAAGTGGCCTGAAATTAGAACTTTGGGTGGCCCTTTACTTAAGCATCTGGAGATAAAGCCTATCATCGCTCAGATTTTCAAGAGAGAATCCCCAGAAGGAATACTTTAAAAAAACATACAAACCATAAAACCCCTACTCAGATCCCCAGATAGTGAAGCAGTCTCTGATAGTCTTTGGACAACTTGAATGTTTCCTACTCTTCCTACTCAATCCCTCAGGGAATCCCACATAATGCCTCCCATGGGATTTTCTTGGGCTCTGCCTCCCTCCCTTCCCCTATCCCCATTTAGATTTTGCCCATGAAACCACTGCCCATGGAATCCCTGGAACCTACCCACTGATGCCCCATGTCAGTAAGTGTATTAGTTAATGCATTGCCAATAAAGCCTCCTTGTGGAATCAAATTGAATCAACCCAGATGGTTAAAATTTAAATCAAATATGAGTGTTATGGAATTTGTTGTTCTGTAAGAAATGACCAGCAGGATGATTTCAGAGAGGCCTGGACAGACTTCCACGAACTGATGCTAAATGAAATGAACAGAACCAGGAGATCGTTGTACACGGCAACAAGAAGACTATACAATGATCAATTCTGATGGACGTGGCTCTTTCCAACAATGAGATGACTGAGGCCAGTTTCAATGATATTGTGATGAAGAGAGCCATCTATACCCAGAGAGAGGACTATGAGAACTGAATGTGGATCTCAACATAGCATTTTCACTTTTTTTGTTGTTGTTTGCTTGCATTTTATTTTCCTTCTCATTTTTTTCCATTTTGATTTGATGTTTCTTGTGCAACAAAATAATTGTCTAAATATGTATGCATATATTGGATTTAACATATATTTTTACCATATTTAACATATATTGGATTACTTGCCATCTAGGGCAGGGGTGGAGAGAAGTGGGGGAAATTGGAACACAAGGTTTTGCAAGGGTTAATGTTGAAAAATCATCCATGCATATGTTTAAAAAAAAAAAAAACACTTTTAATTAAAAAAAATCAGACCAGGACCAAAAGTACTTCATTAGTTCATAAGCCTGTAGACCCAGGGCAATAACTCAGTTTCCTTGGCAGCCTCATTTCACTTCCCACCCCCCTTTCCCTGAAGAGAGAAAGAGTTAGATCTCTGCAAGGGATAGTTCACCTCTTAGATCAGTGGAAGAGGGAAGAATTTATGGCTAAAGAAAAACTAGAGAACATTATGATATACAAAATTGATAATTTTGATTACATTAAATTAAAAGGTGTTTGCATAAATGAAACTAATGCAGCCAAGATCAGAAAGAAAGCAGAAAGCTAGAGAAAAATTTTACAGCTAATGTTTCTGATAAACGCTTAATTTCTAAAATATATAGAGAACTGACTCAAATTTATAAGAATACAAGTCATTCCTTGAGTGATAAATGGTCAAAGGCAATTTTCAGATGAAGAAATTAAAGTCATTTCTAGTCGTATGAAAAATGCTCTAAATCACTATTGATTAGAGAAATGAAAATTAAAACAACTTTGAAGTACTACTTCACACCTCTCAGACTAAGATGCAGAAAAATATAATGATAAATGTTGGAGGGGATGTGGGAAAACTGGAACACATGCATTATTGGTTGAGTTGTGAACTGATCTAACCATTCTGGAGAGCACTTTGGAACTATGCCTAAAGGTCTATAAAACTTGATCCAGCAGTACCACTAGATAGTCTGTATTCCAAAGAAATAAAAGAGAAGAGGACCCACATGTGCAAAAATATTTGTAGCAGCTTTTTTTGTGGTATCAAAGAATTGGAAAATGAGTAGATGCCCATCAGTTGGGGAAATGGTTGAATAAGTCACGGTATATGGAATTAATGAAATATTATTGTTTTATAAAATAATGAAGAACAAGCTGATTTTAGAAAGGCCTAGAAAGATTTACATGAACTGATGCTAAACAAAACAAGCAGAACTAGGAAAATATCATACACTACAACAGCAATTTTATGTGATGATTAACCATGACAGACTTGGTTCTTCTTCATGGTTCAATGATCCAAAGTAATCCCAATAAACTTTGGATGGAAAATGTCATCTGCATCCAGAGAGAGCACTATGGAGATTGAATAGCCACATTTGCTATGTTTACTTTTTTTTTCTTTTTCTTCTTCTTCTTTTTTTTCCCCTCTCCTGGTTTTTTCCTTGTGTTCTGATTTTTCTTTCTCAACATGATTCATAAGGAAATATATGAAAAAAACATGAATGTATATGTATAACCAAAAATGACGTTTTTACATGTAATTGGGGAAATTTTTTAAAAAATCTCTTTTTTAGGCAGGAATCAATTTTCAAAATCTCCTAAGAATGTTCCAAAAGAATGGAAAAGTTCACATATAGTTCTTTAGATAAAGATATAACTCAAAAGACATTAGTGACTACCTACATATTTGTGTATATACACACACACACACATACATATACTCTCTCAGCTCTATGTAATTTTAATAATGTTTGATGTATATTCAGTGTTATTGATGAAAATGATGGGAGGAACTAATTTTTTTATTAATAAACCTTTTTATTTTCAAAACATGTGCATAACTAATTTTCAACATTCATCCTAGCAAACCCTTGTGTCCCAAATTTTTTCCCTCCTTTCCCCCCACATCCTCTCCTAGATGGCAAGTAATCCAATGTTAATTATGTGCACTTTTTCTATACATATTTCCACAATTAACATGTTGCACAAGAAAAATCATATCAAAAAGGAAAAAAAATGAGAAAGAAAACAAAATCAAAGTAAACAACAACAAAAAGAATGAAAATGCTATGTTGTGATCCACACTTAATTCCCACAGTCCTTTTTCTGAGTGTAGATGGCTCTCTTTATCATAAGTGCATTGGAACTGGCCACAGTCATCTCATTGTTGGAAAGAGTCACATCCATCAGAATCGACCGTCGTATAATCTTGTTGTTGCTATGTACAATTATCTCCTGGTTCTGCTCATTTCACTTAGCATCAGTTCATGTAAATCTCTCCAGGACTATCTGAAATTATGTTGTTGGTCATTTCTTACAGACCAATAATATTCCATAACATTCATATACCACAATTTATTCAGCCATTCTCCAACTGATGGGCATCCGCTCAATTTCCAGTTTCTTGCCACTACAGAAAAGGCTGCCACAAACATTTTTACACATGTGAGAAAGAATTCATTTTTGCTGATTAGTTTCCTCTAGAAAAGTCATCTTGATAGTTATGCAACCAATGAAAAAGATATAAAGAATAAGAGATTCTACTCTATTGTTTCCTGATTTTTAAAATACCACTACAAAAATTATATGGAAGCAAGATATCCCCCATAATTATATAAAATTTCATAAAGTTCTATAACAACTGGTCAATGATCATTTGAGTGTTAATATCAAATGAAGTATAAAATTGAAAGACGTGTTTTACCTGGGATATTGGTGTCACAGAGGATGACCTCCACAGAATTAAAATGGAAAGATTTCCTATAGATGAAAAAGTTCTCTAAGACTCCTGTTTTCAGATGACATTATTTTAACTATACCAAGTTTTAGCTAATGTATGTTAATATGACAAAATCTTCTCATTGAAAGCTTTAATTATTTGAAAGACATAGGGTTCCAGTTCCTTGCTATTACCAAAACATCTGCTGCAAACATTTTTTAACATGTGGATTCTTTTCTCTTTTTTATTATCTCTTTGGGATATAGACCCACTAGAGACCTTACTGGACCAGAGGGTATGGACAGTTTGATAGGCCTTTGGACATAGTATGGTATAAGAATGTAATGGAATATTATTGTTCTATAAGAAGTGATGAGCAGGTTGATTTCAGAAAAGCCTCGAAAGACTTAACATAAACTAATGTTGAGTGAAGAAAACAAAACCAGGAGAACATTGTACATAGGAACAAGATTATGTAGTGATCATCTGTGATGGATTTGGCTCTTTTTAACAATAAGATGAATTCAAGACAATTTTAATATATTTATGATGGAAAATGCCATCCTTAAGCAGAAAGAAAGCTATGGAGACTGAATGTGTATCAAACATTATTTTCACTTTGTTGTTGTTGTCATTTGTTTCTTTCTTGTGCCTTTTTAAAATTTTTTTACTTTTGATGTGATTTTTCTTGCACAACATGACAAATATAGCAATATAGTTAGAAGAATTGTACATCTTTTAACTTATATCAGATTGCTTGCTGTCTTGGGGAGGGGAAGAGAAAAAGAGAAAAATTTGGAACACAAGTTTTTGTAAAGATGAATGCTGAAAATTATCTTTGGATGTATTTGAAAAAGTAAAATATTATTTAAAAAAAGAATCTGAATCATCCACTCATATCAGCAAGCATTTATCAAGTATGCCTATACTGTATCAAAAATTGGGGATATAAGGAATGGCAAGAAAAAGGAAGTCCCTGTTCTTGAGAAACCCATAATCCTCTTGCATGTGAGATTGAAAGATATGGACGAGAATTCCATGAGATAGGAAGATGAGGGTGGAGATCCAAAGTACATTGGTAGAGGGACCCTACATGACAAATGAGATTGCATTTCCAGCTAAATTATCAAAATAAGAGCATATTTTAGAGCTACTTAAGTACAAGTTCAGTAGCAATACATAGTTTTCTATCCTTGTTCTCTTATTGTGAAACTGATGCTAGACTAGTCTAGCACTATAAGGCCATTCCTTCCTTTCATTTTTCCACTTGTCTTTGGATAGATCTCAAGATAGTTTTATATAGGGAGCTATTGCCTAAGAAGGCCTTTAAACAACTCAAATAGGATTCAAATATATTATTATTCTTTTTAAAAGTTATCTTCTTTTAACTTTCTTTTTTTAAGAAGTTTTTTTTTTTTTTTTGTTAAAGCCTTTTATTTTCAAAATATACACATAGTTTTCAACATTCACCCTTGGAAAACTTAGTGCTCCAAACTATTTTCTCCCTCCTTCCCCCCACTCCTCCCCTAGATGGCAAGTAATCCAATATATGTTAAACATGTACAATTCTTCTAAACATATTTCCACAATTATCCTGCTGCAGAAGAAAATCAGATCAAAAAAGAAAAAAACCAAAATGCAAACAACAAAAATATTGTATTGAAAATACAATGTTCTGTATGAAAATTCATGAAAATACAATGAGTAAAATACTCATTCCCCACCTTTTCCCTGGGTGCAGATGGCTCTCTTCAACACAAGACCACTGGAATTGACCTGAATCACCTTGCTGTTGAAAAGAGCTTAGTCCATCAGAATTGATCATCATATAATCTTGCTGTTGCTGTATACAATGTTCTCCTGGCTCATTATCATTCTTTAATAATTAACGTCATATTATTTCATGTTGACCTACACATCTTTTCATCATTGCCTTCAAAGGAGCCTTGTTAATGAAGTATTATATTTCCACACCCAAATGCCTTAACTAATAAGGAAACTGAGGAACAGGAAACTTGATTCGCCCAAGAAGGCACAGCTAATTACTGAGAAAACTGAGTTTAGAAACCACTTCTTCCAGGTCCCGGCTTAGTATTTTTCAACTATCTCATACTAATGGCTACAGATTAATTCATAAAGTTGAACAAGCATAACAAGCATATAACTGAGGGGAAAAAAGCTGTCTAGGAAAAGAAGCACCAGTTTTGGCCTTAAGTCTCCTTCCTATGGCTTTCCATAGAAGATGGGTCTTCAGCTGGAATCTGAAGGAATTCAGGGTACCAAGAAAAAGATGAAAAAGGAAGCATTTTAGATGTGGGAGCCAGCCAATGAAAATGCCCAGTTGAGAGATGTAGTTTTCATGAAAGAAACTACTGCCATGTCTAAGAGGGAACCACTGAAGCTCCCCACTTATGAAAGGAGAAGGACTTTCAGTATCTGAGAGTCATGAGTTACCCCTTTGCTTCATGTACTTTCTATTGCTGAGCCCACTTTTTACTGGATCCTCTATGTACTTGTGGTAGAATATGTCATAGAATTCTGAAAGGATCTTTTGTACCAATTGTTCTTACTGAACTGCCATGATAAATTCATCCTCAAGGGACTCCAATGATATCATGGGTGATGATTTGATTACACATGAATTGGATTTAATGAGGCAGAGTTGCACAAAGTAATCAGTCTCTCTTCCAGTCATGGAAGTCTAATACCAAGACAATGTATTGTGGCCATACCCCTCAGCAGATGGGCTAAATCATGTTGAGGGTAAGCAAAGACCTCAGTAAGACCTTGGTAAATATTACCTGAGTCTGACTAACTAAAATTATGCTCAACCCATATTCTTCAGGTAAAGCACACTGGTAGATATTCGAGCCAATGGTGTTAGTAACCTCTAATTTCTCATTACCCTGGGAGAGTGATGGAGTCTTTCTTTGGAGTTTGAGACTTGCCTGTGAGAGGTAATTGGAATGAAGACGCTCAGATTTTATATAAGCTGTAGAGGTAGGGGTAATTATCTCACAAAGTCGTTATGATGATTAAACTGGATTACATGTGTCAATGGCTTTGTAAACTTTTAGTGCTATAGAATTTGGGGTATTATTGTTATTATTTTGTTAGAGAGAATGGGATGGTGAAGATTCCAGTTCTGTACAGCTCTCATAACACGAAACTAGCATTTTCAAATTTTATCAAAATTTATTAAGCGGCTATTATACTTGGAATCAGGGAAGTCTTGAGTTTGAATCTTGACATTAATTATGTGACCCTAGCTAAGTCACTTAACTGCTTAATGCCTTAGTTTATGTAAAGGATATGTAAACTGAGGAGTGCTGGACTCAATAACTTCAAAGTTTCTTTTCAGTTCTAAATCTATGATCCCAGGAAAACTAGATATTATTCTTTCCTGTGCAAGCCACCATCCTTTCTCCAGTGGTTTCTACAAATTGACTAAAAGTATTACAAAAATAACTGTGAAAGAAAATAGGGTGGGATGCTGATGTTCAAAAGTCCAGCAACATTTCATGGTTCAGTTGCTGTTTTCAAATGATTGGAAGGGATAGTACTTACGGAAATGAATCAGGGTTTTTGTAGTCTTTCCTCCCTGGAACTCTATTTAGTGTGTGTGTGTGTGTGTGTGTGTGTGTGTGTGTGTGTGTGTATGTGTGTGTGTGTGTATTTGAAGAGTGTGCAGATAAAGAACAGGTGACTCATAAATATGAATTTTAAATATATCATCTTCCTAGTGGGTCTCACACAGATATGATAAAAAGGCATGTGAGGATGAGAAGCCAATGGTAAGATAGGCTAGATAGCCTAACAGGATGCAGAAGAGGGTTACACCATGGGGACCCACGACCTTCTGCCCACAGAACTAGCTCAGTCATGAGCAAAGCTATCCTCCTATCCTGTGTGATTGTGTTGCTATGGCAACCCCCAGTCCCTATCTCCATCTAGAGCCAATTAGGCTGAGAACAGAGAGCCTCACTAAGGTTCATGTAAGAGATGAGTGGACATCAAAGACAGCTCTGTGACACCTTCTGCTGGTGAGGCTGGCAGCTTTTCAAATGATGGCTCAGAAGGTTTGTATAAAGCCCTGAGTGTAGTCACAGGATCCTATGCATTGATAAAAAAAAAAAATGGGACAAAAAGGCCATTCTTAGAATGATGACTGACCCAGGACTTTGACAAAATTTTCATTTAGTTTTAAGTGAATCCTATTGACTTACATAGTTCTAAAAAAAACTGAAGACTTTCAAATTTGGGAATGGAGCTTCAGGAGCATGTGGAAGTATAAAAGCTTGCATCATATTGTATTCTTGCCAATATATTTAACTTTCCATTCCTATGGGATTAGGGATATTGTCTTTTGCTTCATGAACAGAGCTCCAAGAATGCTCAGTTATACTTTAAATAGCCATGTGATTATAAATCTTGAAGTTGGAAGGGACCTTATATATTATCTATTCTAACTCCCTCCTCATTAGACAAATCTCTTCTATAACATTGTCAAGGATTGAGAATGTTTGAATACTTCCAATGATGGAGAACTCACTATTCTACTAGATGGTAAATTCTATTTGGGGGCCACTCTGATTGTTGATATGTTATTCCCCACATTGAGTCAAAATATTTCTCACAATTTCCATTTGTTATTCCTAATTCTCTCCCTTCAAACCAAGCTTTACAGAACTTATAGCTATAATTTTCCCGGTGTTCTCTAACCATTTGAATTTATTTTCAGGGTATTTATATATTAAAATAATACAGCATACACAAACATACATATATTATAAATGAACATTTTCAGTATAAGCTGAATTTCCTTGGACTTGATGTCATCTTATGACTTCCATAAAAGCCACATGACATTTATATAGTACTTTAAGGAATTTTCCTCAAGCAAGCCTGTGAGGGAAGTAGTAAGACAAATGCTAGTAAACCAATTTTATAGATGAGGGAATTGAGGCTTAGATAATTTAATTCACTTATAGTAACATAGCTCAGAATTGATTCAGAAGTTTTTGGGTCCAATTCTCTTTCCACTATACCATGAAAAAAGAATGGCAGTAGGATATACCCTGTTCTTGCGGATCCATCAAGCACTTAACACCTTACTTATTCAGTGATTTGGCACATGCAGACTACTAATAGGGATCTTAGGATGGGTGTTTCCTACTCTTTTCACTTTCTATTGACCTGAGGAAAAGGAATGTAGGACAAAACAGAAATAATTCTGTTCAAATGAGAGGTAAAGACTTGGTAATCTATGACTGGTGATTTATGTTGAAATGACAAGAGGTATCATATTTCTTGTTTGGAAACTGGATCTATTTATCATTTAGAGAGACTTCAGACTGCTCAAATGAATGACAGTTGGTGGTGATATAATGGCTATTATCTATTACTAATTTAATGTCCCCATTGGATGCTATGATATAGATGAGAAAGGTATTAACACTTTTCCTTGTCCCCCTGTCATGTCCATGTACTTATCCTGTGATATTTAAGTGTCTGAGTTATCTATTTGTGTCTTATCCCCAGTAAGAAGGTACTAGAGATAGTAACAGTCAGTATCTTATCTAAACTTTGCATCTTTGGAGGTACTTTATATTATCTTCTGTCTAACTGGGGATCATATTCAGGAAGGAGCCCCTGGTATTCTGGGAAGTTACTACAACATTCAGAGAATTTGATTTGGAGGCAGACCCTCTTCTTGGACATAAACCTGATTGTTTCTAGAATATCTTATCTAAAACACTAAGAATTTGACTTCAGAATAAGTGCAATTTAAAAAAAAAGAGAAAAGAAAAAGATAATCACACTTTCAATTTATGAGGTATTTTTAAAATTTTACTTTAATTTTAATTTATCTGTTTTCTTTTTATTTTGTTTTTCTTTTTGAAAAAGGGAATTCAGATAGAGGAGGTAGTGTTTCATTTTTATTATTTTTCTTATACAATTGTTTAAAGCAAGACAATTTTCATGAGATTACAGATATAAAAACTCCCTTACTTTCAGACCAGGCTTTTGATTACAAAATTAATCTTAACTCTTTATAGTGACATTACATGATGCTCAAACTAGGTTATGGCTATTCACAACCACTGAATTTTAAGCTAAAAATCTTTCTTTAGTCTGAATAACTTCTGATTTATCCAATTCTCTGCAACACTGTACAATTTAAAACTTATGACAGAAATGTAACTAGTACAGAGTGAATGGTGTCTTGCCCCAAAGTGCAGACATCTAAGGGAGGGCACATTTACTCTAAGGGATGATCATCATATTTGCATGACACTTTGTACTTCTCTAGCTGTTCACATGATCATAGTATAACCACCTCTAGGCTCTATTGCTCATTTCTCTAGGTCCCCTATTCCTTTCAAAACTTTAGAGGAGTAAGGGGTGAATATTCTGGGGGACAAACTGCTCCCCTCCCTGTATATGCTCCTAACGTTGGAATATTCCTTTTACTATCACTAATGCTTTACTGAATTTGAACCACATAAGAGTTCCAAGTTATGTATATATGCCTCTGCCTTGAGATATAGATAATTGTTTAGGTAATCTTAATTTATGCCAAAGACCAAAATTTTTGGCAAGTGACATTTGTGACCTCAATTACTTAAGTTGTCCTTATAATTAACTAGTCCTAACCAGTAACCTACTTTTCAGTAAAGCAGCCAATTTTGAGCCCTGCATTTTAAATGTGAGCTCATCCTTATACAGCGAGAGAATACATTTCTGTGAAACTTGTGTTCCACACCTCTATTTATACATCCTCATGGTTTTTGCTTTTCTTTAGACCCAAACAATCTGCAGCTATATGACAGGCTGTTCAAACGATCTCATTTTAATCAGTTCCTTTCAGTCTTTAATATTTGTCCTTAAATAGTGAAAAGCAAAAACAAAAACAAATAGAGGGATGAATAAATGAAAGGTTACTATGAAGTATTTCAGTAGAGAATTATTAATCAATTAATTGTGAGAATAAATTAACATAATCTTCAAGTATTTCAAAATAATATCCTTTACTTTCAACCATGTCCAAGACGGAGGCATTTTAGATATGTTATAGTTGCCCTTATTTTGGCTTAAGTGTAAATTTTAAAGGAATTGTGGATTATGTTAATCACTCAGCATTCACATTGGCCTTAAGAATAATGGATAATGGGAATGCCCTTTCCATAGCCTCTTCTTTCCCCCA
The DNA here is from genome assembly GCF_902635505.1 of Sarcophilus harrisii. Classification (NCBI taxonomy): domain Eukaryota; kingdom Metazoa; phylum Chordata; class Mammalia; order Dasyuromorphia; family Dasyuridae; genus Sarcophilus; species Sarcophilus harrisii. The sequence continues at coordinate 148,353,015 of NC_045426.1, read as the reverse complement.
ACTCTGATATGCTGCTCTTTATGAACATCTATATGTGCAATATGTCTTAAATTTAAAAAAAATTCCATTATCACCACTATTATCCAATATTATGCTAGAAATACTAGTAATAACAATAAGAGAAGAAAAATAGATTGAAGGAATTAGGCTAGGCAATAAGAAATTAGTCTACCTGACAAGATAAACTCAGGACTATATGAGCCAAATAACAAAGTCAGATCTAGATAACTGGAAAAATATTAATTGCTCATAGGTAGGCCAAACCAATATAACAAAAATATCAATTATATCTAAATTAATTTACTTATTCAATGCCATGCCTACCAAACTACAAAAGCTATTTTAAAGACCTAGAAAAAATGTTAACAAAATTCATCTGAAGGAACAAAAGGTCAAGAATATCGAGGGAATCAATGAAAAAAAAAAAAGTGAAGGAATGTGGGCTTGGCTATACCAGATCTTAATGTATTATAAAACAGCAATTATCAAAACAATCAGGCATTAGTTAAAAAATAAAGTGGTGAATCAGTGGAATAGATTAGGTATATAATACATTGTAGTAAGTGACCATAATAATCTAGCATGTGATAAACCTAAAGATCTAAGCTTTGGGAACAAAAACTTATTATTTGATTAAAAACTACTAGAAAAACTGGAAAATAATGTGACAGAAATTATATATAGACCAACATTTCACACCATATACCAAGATAAGGTTAAAATAGGTATATGATTTAGACAAATAGGATGATACCAAAAGCAAATTTGGAAAATATGGGGCAATTTACCTGTTAAATTAATGGGTGAAAGAAGAATTTAGGACCAAATAAGATATAGAGAACATTATGAACTGTCAAATAGATAATTTTGATTAAATAAAATTAAAAAGGCTTTGTACAAACAAAACCAGTATAACCAAAAATAGAAGGAAAGCAGAAAACTGAGTTCAATTTATAAGAATACATCTCCCAAGTGATAAATGGTAAAAGAATATGAAGTTTTCAGACAACAAAATCAAAATTGTTGATAACTATGTGAAAAAATTCTGTCACTATTGATTAAAAAAATACAAATTAAAACAACTCTGAGGTACCATATCATATCTATCAGATTAGCTAATATGACAAAAAAGGAAACTGATAAAATTTGGAAAGGGAGAGAGCAAACCTGGATACTAATATACCATTGGTGGAGTTGTAGACTGATCCAACCATTCTTGAGCATAGTTTGGAAGATGTCCAAAAGGATATGTGCATATCCTTTAATCCAACAGTACCACTCCCCAAAAGATTTTTATTTTTTAGTGGAAAAGAGGAATTTGTACATGTACAAAATTATTTATAGCAGTTCTTTTTAGGGTGGTTAAAAATTGGAAATTGATGAGATGCCATCAGTTGGGGAATGGCTGAACAAGTTGTGGTAAATGAATATAGTAGTGTTAATGTGTTATAAGAAATTACAAACAGGATGATTTCAGGAAAACCTGGGAAATCTTAAACGAACGAAAGCAAAGTGAAGTGAGAAGAATTAGGAGAACATCATGTAGTAACAACAATGTACAATGAAAAACTGTAAATAATTCAGTTATTCTCAGCAATACAATGATCCAAGACAATTCCAGAGACTCATGATGAAAAATGTTATCCTCCTCCAGAGAAAGAACTGATATCATATTAATACTTACTGAAGCATTTTCTCCTCCCTTCCCTTCCTCTTCTTTCCACTCTCCTTTTCTCTCCTCTCTTCTCCTTTTTTCCTTTCATTTTTTGCACAAAATAACTAATATGGAAATGTGTCCATGACTGTACATGTATAACCTGTATCAGATCATTTACCATCTCAGGAAAGGGAGAGGGGAGAAAGGGAGACTTAAAATTTGGAACTCCAAACTTTAAAGAAAACCCAATCAAATATTAAAAATTGTTTTTACCTGTAAATGGGGAAAATAAAATAAAAAGTTGGACTCTTCAGTTCAACTAAATCAACTATAATATATATTTTAAATAATAATAATGATGATGATAGGCAGCATTTACAAAGAGTTTTAAGATTTGTAAAGTTGTATATATTATTTCATTTTATTCTCACAACAACCCTGGGAGGAAGGTGCTACAAGCTAAGAGAGATTAAGTGACCTGTCCAAAGTCATATATCTTGTAGTTATCAAACATAAATTTAAACTCAGATTTTCCTGACTCCAAGTCAATATTATCTTCATTTCATAGCCTATTTTTGTCTATATTAGCTGATGAATAAGCAATCGATTTGACTGTTTTCTAGTCAATCTAATTTACCCATGATATGATTCTGTACTGTGACTTATATGCAAAAATGATGTTACTGATAAATTAATTGCATGTACTTATAATTCCTTAATATATGCCAGAAGTTATATACTAGAGATATAAAGAAAGGCTAAAAAATAAAATTCTTGTTCTCAGGGAGCTTACATTCTACTGGGAGAAGAAAGGGGAAGGAACCAGAATTATATAAATAGGTTTGTACAGGACATATAGAAGGTAACCTTAGAAAAGAAGGCTCTAGCCAGTTACATTTGTTTTTTCAGTGGAGCAGATGTACTGGTTGTTAACTTTGTATGATCTATTCCCTCTTTTTTGAATCAGTTTTCTTTATGAATAATGTCATGGATGTTTTAGATGGAGAGTGGGAAAGATGATATTTATGCCATGGAATAGGGTAAAGATAATTGGTCCATATGGCTACTAAATGCATTTTCTTGGGTACATTAATATAGTTTTCTCATTAAGTTAACTATCAGCACTCTAGAGACTGATTTAGGGGTTTTGAAATAATGCTTTTAGTTAGAAGATCTATCAAATTTAGGTAAGATTCACACCCACAGGCTTTGGATGTCTATTTGAAATACTCATTACACTACAAGGCTAAGAATAAACTGGGTAGATTATGGAGCTATCCCATAAGCATGTCTACTGGTTTGAGGACATCTTAACAGTCCATGACCTTAAACAGCTTAAACAGTAGAGAATAAGAATTGTCCCTATTCATCTCTCCAAGAACTGTTTGTCTCTTTCTTATGGAAGTTTCTTTATTTTACACAACTTATCATTTTTTAATCAGATACTGAGGCTTTGTCTCCAAATGAGAATTTGCAGATTTCTGTAACTTTAAAGTAAGCACTGGGAGACTGCAAAAGATCCGACTCTGATGCTGTCCTAAATGTGGGGCTATGGGGAAATCACTTAACCTCATTGTTCCAGGCAACTCTCTGTCACTCCAAGTTACAGATAAGTCTCTGCTTTGTACTGGTAGAAGGGGGAGGGGGGGGGGTTTCCCTAGTAGTATTTATCTAAACTGATTAAGGATGAATCACAGATCTCTGCTCCCTCCAAAGTAAGGATTACCAGAATAAAGTCAAAATTGCAAACAAACAAAAAGGGGAAAAAAAGGCATTGTCTACTTTAGAACAAATTGCTTCTCAGTAAAAAGAGAATTACCTTACCATTTACCTCTTATTCTTCTTTAGTGAAAAAATAACAAAGAAGGGGAAGACAGGTTTGGGGAAGAGAAAAAAAGAAAAAAAATTGTCTACAAATAAAAGATGCTGTCATTGGTTTTTCATTTGTTGAATGACCCCTTTTGGAAGTTATATGTTTTCCCTGAGGCAGCTAGGTAGATAGGGTGAAGTCAGAAAAAGACTCACTCTGAGTTTAAATCTAGCCTCAGACACTTCCTAGTTATGTGAGCCTGAGTGGGTCACTTGAGCCTGTTTGCCTTAGTTTCCTTTTCTGTAAAATGACCTGTAGAAGGAAATGACAAATCACTTCAGTATCCTTGTCAAGAAAACTACAAATGGGATCTCAAAGAATTTGGACATGACTAAAATGATTAAACAATAGCAATCTGTCTGCATAAAACCTTCCAAATGTAATACTTTTTATATTTCTTATTAAAGACAATGCTTCCAACAACCCCTTAATAATTTTTGTCATTGTTCTTTTTGGATTCTGTCCAATTTGTTTACAAAAAAATGGAAGTTCTATAGCTAAAAATAGGAGTCTATGCTTATGTTGCTTATGATTCACATAGAGAAGGGGCCCATAAAATGTTACTGGAGAGATCCAGAGGCTTAGAGGGGCAGTGACAGAAGAGCCTAGTCCAAGACTCCAGCTGTGTTTATAGCATGAGGATGAATTAGATGTAGGGTTGCAAAATCCATTTGTGAGCAGTGAACTGCCTGGAAAAGAGGCAGTTTTCCAGTCCTTTTTGTAGGGTTGCATTTTAAGAAATACTAACCAAGTAATATGAATTTAACCCAAATAATATGAATTCAGCAAAGCAGATTTGCTCTATAATATTAATGGATAATGATTTTTAAAACAAGTAAAGTATATCTTCCCTCTGTCATTCCTGCTCATAGGGATCTTTCATTCATTTGAGTTTCTACAGAACTAATGTTATCCATAACCATTTGCACTTATTCATGGCTATCTTTGTATGGTTACTTTAACAGTTTACATGAGTATCTATCTTATCTGTTAAGCAGCTTGAGACCAGAGGTGGTCATGTCTTACATTTTTCCCTTCCCCCATAGAAAGAACACAATGTTATAACCTAAGGGAATTATGGAATAACTATGTATTGATGAATGAATCTGGCTGACTGCCAGAATAAGATAGCAACAGACAGTGGGCTACATTTAGAAAGGCTTAGCTTTCTATCTAGAGCAGCTAGGTGACACCATAGTGTGCAGAGTGCTAGATCTGGAGTCAGGAAATCTCATCTTCCTGAGTTCAAATCTGGCTTCAGAAACTCCTGGGCAAGTCATTTAACTCTGCCTCGGTTTCCTCACCTGCAAAATGAGCCAGAGAAAAAAATGACAAAGCCAGTATCTCTACCAAAAGAACCCCAAAATGGGGTCACAAAGTGTAGGGCCCAACTAAAACTTAATGACAACAATAAATTTTGTATGATTGAGTGGCTCTCATTTCTATAAATTCCACATTTTATCATTAAGAAAACCAAGCCTCTTAGAGAGATTTACATGAACTGATGCTAAATGAAATGAGCAGAACCAAGAGATCATTATACACTTCAACAACAATACTATAGGAGGATCAACTCCTATGGAAGTGGCTATCTTCAGCAATGAGAGGATCCAATTCAGTTCATCAGATTAGTGATGAACAGAACCAACTACACCCAGTGAAAGAATACTGGGAAATGAGTGTAGACCACAACATAGTATTTGCATCTTTCTGTTGTTTTTGCTTGCATTTTTGTTTTTCTTCCCAGGTTATTTTTACCTTTCTAAATCCGATTTATCTTGTGCAACAAGAGAACTATATGAATATGTACACACATATTGTATTTAACATATACTTTAGCATGTTTAACATGTTAAAAAAAATAAAAGAAAAGAAAACCAAGCTCAGTTTATATAACTTGCCCAACATTACTCAGGTAGCAAGTAAAATTCAAAATTTGAACCCAGGTCCTCAGTTCTAAACCCTCACCTCTTTCTACTGTACCATAATCCCTATCAAAAGACAAAAGTTTTCTCAAAGTATCAATTTATTTTTAAAACCCTAAGTTTTATTGATTTTTTTTTATTTTTAGGTCACATGCATTTCCCAATTTATCCCTCTCCCCCTCCAAAACATCCCTTATGACAAAACATTTTATAAAAATCAGCAAAACTAAAGATGGCATTGAAAGACAAATCATTCTGTGTGATATTCTATAACTATGGTCCCTTACGTCTGTAAAAAAAATTTGGGGATATGACTTTTCACATTTGTTTAGTGCCAAGTTGGGTCATTATAACTTCAAAGCAGTCAGTTTCAATTGTTTTGTTGTTCTATGTCTATATTATTTTCCTGGTTCCACTTTGTAAAGTTGATTGATTTTAAATTAAATGTAAGATATTATATTGTTTCTATTAAATATAATCTTATTTTATTTGGCCTATTGCCCTACCATACTGAAAACCAACAATATCTGTGAAACATTTAATATAGTGCCTGGCATATAGTAGGTGTTTAATAAATACTTGTTCTCTTCCTCCTCTTTTGCATCCCATTTCAGTTAACCAATATTTTAAAGACTATGCCTCCCAGATTTGTCTCAAGGTATTTAAAAGATGACAACATTTAAGAAGGATTAAACTATTTAGTTTGTTCCCAGACAGCAAAATCCAAATTCCTTGTCTTTCTTCAAGTATCAGCTAAAAACCTTAGTTTCTGTAGGAAGCTTTTCCCAGTCTCTATCAGTGCTAGTGATCCTCCGAGATTACCTCTGTCTCTGTCTCTCTGTCTCTCCCTCCCCCACCTTTCAGAGAAAGGTTCTTCTCTGATTCTCTTTCCCTCTCTGACTCCTCTCTCTCACTTTATGTCTGTTTCTCTCTGTCTCTCTTTTTGTTTGTTTTACTATTATCTCTCTCGGACTGTGAGATCCTGAGGTGCAGGGACTGTTTTTTACTTTCTTTGTATTTCCAGAACTCAGCACAATAACTGATTTGTAGTAGGCATTTATTGACTTCACTTGCATCAGGAACAACAGATGAGAACTGCAAAGATTCAAATTTAGGCTTGAGAAGAAGAAAAATTATTATTAGAGCTACCTGACAAAGGAGAATAAGCTTATTCTGAACATTGTGCTTGCCAGAGGTCTTAAAAAAAAGATTTTGCGATGATGATGATGATGATGATGATGATAATAAATGGGGATTCTCTTGGGTTATAAGCTGGACTAGATGGCTGTAGTTCCAAATTTCTGAGCTGAGACATTGTGGTATAATGGAAAAAGTTCTAAATTCGAAGTTAGAAAACCTTGGTTCAAATCTTGGCTTTGCCACTTACCACATCTATGTTTTTCAGCAAAACACTTACTATCCTGTAGTCTCACTTGCTTCACGGATAATGTGAGGGAATTGGATGTGATCCAGCTCCATCAAGCCCTGCATCCTGTGAACCTGGTAAGTGCCATGGGCAGAAGAGCAGAGATGGATTTGGCTAAGATAAGGATCATGCCTTCCTATTAAAGAGCAAAGAAGCAATGTCTTCTATTTCCTGTCAGCATCTTGTATAGCTTCCTGTAGGTGGTGGATTCTTGGTAAATGTTGTAAACCAACTGGGAAGTTGATCATTTCTAATGGGTGTGGTAGAACTGTCACCCTTATTATTTTCTCAGCTGAGGGCATGGAATAAAAGGTAGGAATAAAAATTCTGCTGGCTAAAATGGAAACCTTAGACATGAGCTTGGACACAAATTTCTCAGAGAAATTGTTTTTTCTCTTTGCCTGATGAAGCTATTGTGAGAGACAATGGGGAGCTCTAAAAGGAAGAAGAAAGCATGGACTTTATCATATAAGTAGGCTAGAGAGGCTAGAGAAGAGGTAGAGAGCCAGGTTGCCTTGATTACTACAGCTGATACTGCTATAAAAGCCCAATGGGGCTGAAAAGAGCAAGGAGAAGAGGAAAATGCCTGAGACAATGCAGCTGGCCATGTGTTGATGAAAACAATGTCCACCTTGACCTGTAGTTGGTCCTTCAATTAACATTTATCAAAGGCTTTCTATGGGCCATGCACCAGCCTAATGGAGGAGACAATATGAAAACAGCTGTGTACAAACAAGTTAAGGACAGAAAAAATTTGGGATAATCAGTAAAGAGATGTTACTAGAATTAAGGAGGATGAATAATAGCTTCCCATAGAAGGTGGGATTTTTAGTTGAATCTAGTTGAAGGAAACCAGGGAAGCCAGGCTCAGAAATGAGGAGGAAAATTCAAGGCATGGTAAACAACCATTGAGATGGAGCATTTTGAATGAAGATAAGCAAGGAAGCCAACATTCACTGATGTTAGATTTAAAACTCTCCATCCTAAAGAGTGAAATGGAAGGGAATAAGGGAATAAGCACCTGCTATGTTCCAGGTACAGTTGTACTAAGCTAGATTTCACAGTGTTCTGAGATTGCAGAATACATAGTATGTGTCTTGGGGCATAGGGCCTGAGGTTTATGAAAGGTTTTAAATGCCAAACAGAAATTTTTATATTTTATCCTGAAGTGATAGGAAGCCACTGAAGTTTTTTTTGGGGGGGTGGAGAGAAGATTGTGATAAAACTTGGGGTAGAGTAAAATCACTCTGATCGAGAGGTGGGGAATGGATTAGAGTGGGGACAGACTGTTCAGTTCTATGATGATGAGGTGACAGCAGTATCAGAGAAAGAAGGAAATATATGTAAGAGACTTTTTTTGAAAATAGAATGAACAGGCCTTGGCAACATTAGACATGGGAGCTGAGAGAGAGAGTGAAGAGCTGAGACCAGACAGGAAAGCTAAAGCCAGAGTGACAGGAGTGTCCAATTAATGTTGACTTTATCTCTAAAAAATTAACACAGGCATTGAAATGATTGGACAGCTAGGTATTGCAGTGGATAGCACACCATGCCTGGAGTGGAACATTCACCTTCCTTAATTCAAATATGACACTAACTAGCTGTTTGATACTGGGTAAGTCACTTCACTCTGCCTGAGTTTCCTCATCTATAAAATGAGCTGAAGAGAAAACCTCAAATGGTGCCACAAGGAGTCAGATATGATTGGAAATGACTGCATAAGAATAGCAAAAATTGAAATGATTCTTACTTTCTTCTTCCTCTCTCCCAGATAGAGTAATATCCAATCTAATGAATACTTATTGTAGATAATTATGGCATATTGGAAATAAATTGTAGTTGATTATAAACTACTTTTCTTTTGTGTTCTTAATCATTTGTGAAAAGGAAGTTATAAAAGAGAGGAAGAATGCTTATTTTTGGTATTCAAAGTAAAGTTGAGTATCAGTAAATCTGGACATCAACTGAGGACTTGAGAGAGATATAAGAAAGTAGAGAGCAACTGTACATATGGATTCCTGAAAGCTACACATTGATCTAGAAAACCACACATTTATATGTTTCATATATATATATGTATATGTATATATAATAAAAGAAACATAAACATATGGTATACATGTATGTATATACACATATATGTATTGTTGACATACCAACACATTAAAATCACACAGAAATTGCATTTTAATATAGCTTCGTTATAATCTAAGGACTATTATAAAAGAAAATAATATGACTTTTTAACATTTTTTATGAAGTAAAAGCTGAGTTTGGGACTTTTGCCATTGGGCAAAATAAAAAAGGAGTTCATAGGCTTTGCTGTCTGTTAGGAGTCTGGGTTGTCAAGAAACACAGCCTTCCTCCCTTCCCTTGCATAGATAGAAGGGGGAAAATCTATAATAAAGAAGTTGACAGGCAGCAACTAAAAAGTAGGTCAAGTCTGGTGGGAGGAGAAAGGAAGTATCTGTGTAGGCCAGTAATGCCCATATGACAAGGGTGGGGGCCAGAGAAGGGAGTGAATATCCTTCCCATTTATTTCACCATCAACCCAACAGACCTCCAGACTTGATAGCACTAAAGCCATTGAGCAATAAAAAGATGTGTTATTTTTCAGCATTTTGTTCTATCAGTTTGGACCTGGGGTTGAGTAGAGTAGGAGGTAGGAAAAATTATGAAATGTATTTCATCGTAACCCTGAGTGATTTCACAGAATTCATCAACCCAGGGTAACTGGAGGGTCAGTCTTACTGCTGTGATTCATTGCCCCCACCCAGAAACACTGGGAAACTTACTGTATGACGCCACCCATATGTTGTCACCATCTCTCCCTTCACAAGCACATAATTCACAGAATTAGAAACAACAATGTTTGATTTATAGATGGGTGATAATAGATAGACTCCCCCAATAAGACTTATGGAAAATGTGAACATCTACCAAGAAGAACTGTCTGCAGGGACATCTAAAGCTTTAGTCATTTATTAAGATATTAAGTCCACAAAATACATTGAACTGTTATCAAAGAGATATGAAGGAGGAGTCAAGGTTTGCAAATTGGTATTCAGTTTAAACTGCTACCAAGGAAGTATAAGAAGGTAAATAGGTGTCCCTAAATTCACAAAATAGGACCGGTACAGAGAGGAAGCTCAGACAAATCAGTTTCTGATATTCTAGAGAGCCAAAGGTCCAAGAATAATGGCCAGCAACTACTTATGCCATCAAGGCTTAAGCCTTTATGCTAATCTCTATGCTGATTCAACTATCTGGCTTATGAGAAATATTTCTTGACCATTCTGATTAATATCCTGGACCATAGATAGTCTTGGATGCTACCATAGTGATGGAAGAGATTAGGCAAATGCTGGGAATAGAGAGGAATGAACTGAGTAGGAAATATGAACCCAGGAAGTATCCGTTAAGCAAAAGATTTAAATTAAAGATGGATCAAGATTCAGTAGGAATTATACAGAAGCCAGACATCAAAGAAACTGTGGAAAGGGAATAAGCATTTATATACTACCTACTACATGCTGAGCACTGTGCTAATCTTGTTTTCCCCCTTTTTCTCACAAAAATGATCTCATTTGATCTTCATAATATCCCTGAGATGTAAGTGCTATTATTATTCCCAGTTTACAGTTGAGGGGACTGAGACAAATAGAAGTCATTAGCCCAAAAGCCACAAAGCTAGTAAGTGTCTAAGGTCAGATTTGAAAAATGTTCCTAACTTTAGGCGTAGGGCTCTGTGCTGAGTGCTATTTGGCTGGTTCTTTGAATCAAAAGTTAGGCAGATATCATATTGCAATGCTCTGCAAAAAATAAGCATCTGTCGTGAAAATAATTGTAGCTTATACATCAATGTCTATGATATGAGGTTGAGGAAAGTATGGGGAATTCAGTAAGACCATTCATATTAAGTCAATGTATATTTTTCTACTGTAAAAATATTGGAAAAGATAGTTTGGCAGTATAAAGAGGCCAAAAATTGGAGATTATCCAAAATACAGTAGAAGATTTTGCTCAAGAAGAGAGTCAGGAATTAATCTAATATCCAGCAAACTGATAAATATGACAAAAGATGGGAATAATCAATGTTTAGAGCATTATAAGAAGATAGGCACAGTTGTACATTGTTGATGGAGCTGAGAATCAGTACAAATATTTCAGAAAGTAGAATTATACAAATAAAATGGCTAAAATGTTTTTTATATATATATATATATTTAAAAAAAAAAAAAAAAAAGGTTAGGCAGGTAGTCACGAAAGTTGAGTTTTAGCAGACATTGGATTTTAAGATGGTCCAGGTTAGATAAGACTCTGGAGTACAGAAGCAGACAGCAAGACAGATAGACCTTGAAAATGAGGCAAAATATATCTTAGCTAGAATATCTTTGCTTTCATTTCCTGATATAAGGCAACAAGTGACATACTTTCCTTGTTGGAATTCATCCACAGGCTGGAGCTTTGAGTTATAGTACCCAGTAAGTCCACTAATACTGATTAATAATGCGATCCCACAATAACGCTTTGGGGGAATATTGCTATTGCCCTTTATAGATAAAGAAACTGAGATTGAGAGTCATCCTGTGACTTGTCACATAGCTTCTAAATAATTGAGGCATGATTTGAACTCAGACCTTCCTGATTCCAAATTCAGTGCCCTTTTCATTTTACCACTATATATATATTTCCAAAGACAACCAAACCTTGAAATCTCCCACAGCCAAAAGTATAAAACAAATACTTGACCTTATGTTTTCTTAACCTAATGTATATGAAATTGTTTAAAAATATTTTAATAACTATATTTATGTATAGTTGACTTCCTTTGTAATTCTATCTAGTTTATTTTATATATTTTAAAAGATTCTTTGAGAGGACCTGTAGGCATTATCAGCATTTCACATATACACACACATCCAAAAAAACCCTGCATTAGACCCTTGATAAATGTCTGTTGGATTGTGTTGGAGTCCTACTGCATGGACATAGGTGAGTGGACTATATGAAGTCTGGACGTGCACCTTCTAGTGCTATATTCCTCTAATTTTTAAATTTTCTCTATATAGACTTAAGCCACAGCAAGATATTTTCTTAGAGCTCTTCTTAGGGTGACCTCTGGTGGTAACTTCTCTCTCTACAGTTTTAATTTCATTGTTTTCAGAGAATTTCATCCTCTAGGATGTGTCCATTAATGGCAGTTGCATGGATCCTAGCCAGACACGACCAGGAGTATTAACTACTTCCCCCACATGCTTCAGGAATGGACACATATGAAGGAGGAACCAGAAGATGTTTTGACAATGATTGGAGAAGACCATAAAACTCAAAAGATCTCAGGGAAGATGTGTATGTGTGTATGTGTGTGTGTGTGTGTGTGTGTGTGTATGTGTGTGTATGTATATAAAATTATATATACATATATTATATGTAATATATACACGTATATATGTGTATGTGTAAATATCCTATGCTTGTGTGTATTCATGTATATATGTGTTTATATGCATACATGTGGGTATATATATATAAATACATATGTGCCTGTGTGTGTATTTATGTATATTTGTATACATGAATGTGTGTATATATATATATATATATATATATATATATATATATATGTGAGTATATGTATGTGTGTTTATGTAGGATAGAGGTAATCAGGAGGTAATAAACCCTGAAAGAAGGATTGAGAGGGTAAGATGTTACATTTAAAGAAAGAAGGATAAAAGCAGAGAGAAGATAACAAAAACCAGATCTTCACAGGGGATGGGATGTTGAGCCTCAGCAAACTTTCCTTTCCTCAGGTAGGAAGACTAGGGGACTCCTTGTTTTTTCACTGACACATCTGTAACAAAGGACCCTTTGGTCTAGTTTTGACTCCAAAGACTACCCTTGAAGGGCCACCAATCTGCTGCTGCCCAAGAACTTTTTTTTTTTTGGGGGGGGGTTCTCTCTTCCACTTTTGCCTGATGCCAGGGGATACAACAGTATCTGAAAGCTAAAATTTATCTACTGAAAATAGAAAAAATAACCTTGAAAAAATGTGCTTTTTGACTATATTAAAAGACCCAGATGGTAATACCAAATTAAGTAAAAAATTTCAGTTCTTGATCTTATTTATTACTGACACAATTGAGGGGGCTGGGATACTGGCAGAACGGATCACCAGAAAGTTTGAACAGATAGCAGTCTTCCTGGGCAGTTCAAAATCATTCATTGTAATATCAGAGGTGACTAATTTTCAAATGAAAATTATGAAATTCCACATTGACAATTACTTTTCTTCCAGTTTTTTGGTCCTTCAGCCTGTCTGACATGAAATGCAGTTAAGTACTGAGAGAGAGCATTTTATTGGTTCAAGTTTGGGTGGGGAGACTGTTGACCCTATTGATTAAGAGGCAATAAACAGATAAACTTCCTGCCCCGAGGAAAGAGAAATGGAGGATAACTGAATCATAACATAAAAATGTCAGAACTTCAGAACTCATAAAGACACCAAGGCAGAGTAGTTAAGTCTCTCGTAAAAAGACTAAGAGGTAACTATGGCAGAACTTGAGTTCAAATGAAGTGAGTTTTTTTGACCTGAGACAGCTAGGTAGTGTGGTGGATATATCACTGGGGACCACTTGTTCTGTGACTCTGGGCAATCACTTAATTTATGTTTGCTTCAGTTTCCTCAACTGTCAAATGTGGATATCTGCAGCTCCCTTACAGGGTTTTTGTGAAAATTAAATGCTTATTTCCTTCCCTTCTGATTCAAAACATATTATTCTTTCCATTGAACTATGGTGTTCTTAGTCATCTTTTTCTCTCAGACTAATGAAAGGATACCATATCAAGCATGGAACAATGGAGAGCACTTTTGTTTCTGGAGTTGGAAAATGTGAGTTCAAATGCCATGTTTAAGCCTTACTAGTTATGTGACTTAGGGGCAAATTATTTGATTTTTCTGAGTCTCAGTTTCTTCATTTGTAAAATGAGGGGTTGGATTATTGGACTCAAGGTCCCTACAAGTTTTCAATGTCACCTACAAAAAAATAGGTTAAGTATTTGTACAAACTGGGGAAAGCAAAAAAAGGGAAACAAAGGTAGTGATACCAAAGTAAAGGAAGATTGGGGTCAAAATAGCAAATTGAAGCTTCTACTTCTCTCTAGGAAGACACAGTGACAATTCTATCAAGAAAGTACATGGCAGGAGGCTGAAAAACAAATAAGGAAAGAGAACCAAGGAGAAGGCGGGCCCTGCAGCAAGAGTAACCTTCAGAACAAAGAGGGAGCAGAAAGCCTGGAATTCAGTTGCTTACATGACAGTCCTGTGGGAGGGCAGTGGGAAGAGTGCATGGGCGGAGGATTTGACAATTAAGTGCAAAAAAGGCAAGGAAATGGGGAAATTAACAGATGCTGGGATTTTCCTACCTGAAAATATTACAGAGGGTTTCTGAGCCAGCAACATTATGGAAATTGCTGTGAGGGCTGGAGAAAATTGCTTTATATTCTGAGCATTTCTTTTCGCCTCCTGATTTCAAAATAGGGCTTCATCCCTGCTGTCTGCTGAGAGGGTGCAGAAAAAAGGGGTGACCATGGAGGACAGGCTTCTCTAAAAAAAGAAGGGGTTAGATGTCTTTTTAGGTCTCTCATGGTGAGAGGAAAAGATCTAGAAACTTTGATTCAAATCTGGAAGGGATCTTGGAAATCCTCTAGTCCAATCCTCTTATTTTACAGTTAAGGAAATGAGGCTGAGAAATGACATGAGTTATTTAAGATCATAGATAATAGATGTCAAAGTCATAGTGGGACCTTACTGAACTCTGTTTTCCATAAAGTTTCTCAAAGGGTGAAAAGAAAAAGGAAAGCAAAGGAATATAGTGATTGAGGGAGGGCTGAGACAACATTTGTTATGGGAGGTAAGGCCTGTATGGCCAGTAGGGACTCCTCATAATAATGTTTTCCCCAGATTATCTTGCATTGATCTCAGGCAATACATTATGGTACTGGAAAGGGTGGCCAGGGAGGTTATATCGAAGAGAAAGGTAAGTTTCAGTAATAATTAATAGATGGAGAGAATAGGAGAGAAAACTCCTGTTTTAGAAGGAAGGGAAGTTTCTTACCTATGGAAATAGGTATTCCATAGGGCATAGTACAAAGGCTAGGTGATATGTCATTGAAATTTTATAGTGGATGCATTAAGGAGTATAGGAATAAGGAATCCAGTGTGTGTGTGTGTGTGTAGAGGGGATAGTATTTGGATAAGGACTTAAAATTTAAAAAAAAAAAAATTGAATAAAAGAAGGTTATCCTTCCAATGTACAGGGGACAAAGTTCCTCTGTTTTAAGAGATTTGGTTAAATCTGTAAATAGAAAGGGGTATATATTTTTTCTCTACCATAGTCTTCATCCCAAAGTCAGATTAGCTAGTTCCCTGGTGAGGCATAAAGAATTTCAATCCACTTTTTCCCCTCATCTCATACAATAAAGGGTTTTTTTTCCCCCTGAGGCAAATGCGATTAAGTGAACTCCCCAAGGTCATACAGTTAGGAAGTGTTAAGTGTCTGATACCAGATTTGAACTCAGGTCCTCCTGACTTCAGGGCTAGTGCTCTATCCACTGAGCCACCTAACTGCCTCACAATAAAATTTTAATAGAGCCAATATTACATGATCATATATAATACCACATATTCAGATGAAAACAACAATTATTCCCCAATACTAAGTTTTACAGAACCCAATGAGGAAAGCTCCAAGTAGTGTGGAAAGATCAGTGTGAACCAGAATTCTGTTTGAGATAAAGCTAGTTTTTTTTTTTTTTTCATCTTTCTTTTGCTTGTGGATTGAGAAAGGTTAAAAATCAGCAGCAGAAATATTAGACAAACTTTGTAAAATATTCCTTGTTTCATGAATCTGCAAAATTTTTGATTTGAGGACAACTGTGGTTTTTCCTTTGCACATGTGAGATAGCATATGATAGTATAACAGTGCCTTTTTTGAGACTTTACTGCATGATACTGGACAAGTAAGTGAATGGACGTTGTTCATGCCTCCCCAGACACGCTACACAACTATTCTGAATTTGGGATAAAGACTTTAAAAAAAAAAAAAGGTAGATGGAAAATAGAAGGATGGCCTTGTATATTTGTTGTTAAGGGTAAATATGGTAATGAGGTTTTTGGAACATGCCTAGATTTCCTAACATGGAAGTATCCTGAAGCATCCTTTGGGTATGCTCAGATGTCCTAAAATGGAGGCATTCTTCATTTTTTTTTAACCACATGGGTGGGTGTAGCCTTCTTTGACTGCAACAAGCTGAGCCTTTAAAACTGGCAATATTTTAATATTGAGCTCTTTTTGCCTCTCTTTATCATAAGCCCCATCCCTATGCTTTTTCCTTCTGCATCCAGAGAGTGAATGAAAATCTCAGTTCCTTCAGAATGGATGCTATGAACTGAACCCCTGAGTGAGGAAGGACTTCCTTACCTTGATCACCATCTTTTTTATCTTGACCCTCAGAAATGGCGATTGTGTTTGGTATTCATTATTATTTTGCATTTTCAGCTTCAAGTGCTAAATGTGATCAGATCTCCACGATACCTCAGAATTGGAGCCATGGTGAACATGGAGTCAAGATTCCAAGTGTGCTGGGAGAGCCTAATAATCTGTGGAAAAATACAGAAAAAAGAGAGGTACTTGGGACTAGTAGGGAATATCTCCCCTAAAATTGAGAGAATTCCAATTGATGGGAGCTAGAGCTATTAGCAAGGACCTAGACATCCTTCAGTTCCCTTAAGTGTACCAGAAAACCTTGGTGCTTTATCTCACTCTTCATATATAAGTATATATGTATGTAGGTATACGATTACTATGCATAGTTATGTATATGTACACTTAAATATACCTCCCTGTCTCTGTGTGTGTGTCTGTTTGTCTCTGTCTCTCTGTGTCTCTGTCTCTCTGTGTGTCTCTATCTCCATCTTTGTCTCTGTCTCTCTGTCTCAGTCTTTCTCTCCTACCTCTTTGTCTCTTTCCCTCTCTTCTCTCCCTTTCTCCCTCCATCTTCTTTCTCTTTTTCTTCCCTTCCTCTCTTTCACCCTATCATCAATTTTCTAACACACACACACACACACACACACACACACACACACACACTTAGATAAAGATATAAGTATATATTCCTAAACTTAGATAAACTTGAACCAAAAACTATATGGATTGGATAGGACCGGCTTCCTGAGATAGTGACAGTGTTCATGCTACAAGTGTGATTCTCAGAAATAAAAACTTGTTATATGCCCTAGAAAGAAACTAATACCTAGAACAATAATTCCTGCTGCTCTTACCTATGGTCTACTAACATCAAAAATTCTTATACCCATTACAGGGAGTATATGTGGATGTATGGTTTCAACCTATTACATCTTCATGTTCTGTATTTGAATTTAGGGATTGTGCTGAAAGTGGACAAGATTCTGCCAAAAAAGAACATAGGGTTGACTTTTCATAGAAAAAAATTTTTCCTTCTTGCCCTTAGATAGCAGTGAAAGGCAAGTTGAGACCTACAGTGATTGGAGAATTAATCCATTTAGGGTAGTCTTCAATTTTTTTAGAATGACTTAACAATAGTTTATATCTACATAGTGTTATATGGCACACAGCACTTGACATACATTATCTCATTTCTTCTTTTTGATAACCCCATGATGCAGGTAGTATATATAGATAGATACATACCCACACATTTTATATATATAAATGTCCTTTGGAATTGTCATGATGCATTTCAGTAATGACAGTAGATAAATACATACATACATACATATACACACATATATGTATATATGTATGTATGTATGTATGTGTTATACCCATTTTACAAATGAGAAAGTTGAAGCTCAGAAACCTCTTATGATATGTGCAAGATTAAATAGCTAATAAGTAACAGAATTTGGATTCAAATCCAAGTCAAGTCTAAAGAGACTTCCAACTCCCCCAAATATACCTATAGTTAAGAAAGAATAAAGTCATGACTGAAAAGAAAGTTTACTATGTAAATATACTGGTGAGCAGGAGCAAAGTGAATGAAATTTATGTTAAGATGTAAAAGTGACTGTTAATTCCCACCTTTTTTTTTTTTTAAGGTAAAACACATTTCTATATTAGCCTTGCCAAAAAAGAAAAAAAAAAGGCAAGAAAAATAAAGTGAAGAAAAAATGTTTTAACTTGTACTCAGAGTTCATCAGTTCTCTCTCTGGAAGTAGATAGTATTTGGCATCATGTGTCCTTTGGCATTGTCATGATGCATTGCAGTGATGACAGTAGTTAATCTGTAATAGTTGATTATCATTATAATATTGGTAATACTCTGTACAATGTCCTCTTGGTTCTGTTCATTTCACTTTGTGTCAGTTAATTTAAACCTTCCTAGGTTCTTTTGAAACTATATTCTTGGTCATTTCTATATCGCAGAGGCAAAGTCAAGATGGCAGAGTAGAGGCAAGCAACAACACAGCCAAGTTCTCCCAACGTTCCTCTGTAAACAACTTTAACATAACATGTCAAATGACATTCTGGAGCAGCACAGCCACAAAACATTTGAGTGAGATGATTTTCCAGCCCAAAACAATTTAGGAGGTTACCAGGAGAGGTACCACAGCAAGAGATGTCTTGAAGCACATGTGGCAGCATCTGTGGCGTGCTTTGGGGATATTTCTTTGCTGCCACAAAAAGATCTGCTATTTTTGTAGATGTGGGTCATTATTCTCTTTCTTTCATTTCTTTGTGATATAGAGCTATTTGTGGTATTTTTGAGTCCTAGCATATGCACTATTATATAGTTTTTGGGCACAGTCCCAAATCATTCTCCAGTAATGGTTGGCTTAGTGTATTATTGTACCACCAGTGTGTGTTAGCATTTTATCATTTTTTTTTCTCTTAGCAGTTATCATTTTTCCTTCCCCTTCAACATTTATCACTTTTTTTCTCTCTTTAGCCTATCTGATAGATGTGAGATGGTACCTTAGAGTTCTTTTAATATGCATTTCTGTCTTAAAGATTTAGAACACTTTCATATGACTATTTAATACTTAGATTACTTTTTCTGAAAATAGCCTGTCCATATCTTTTGACCATTTATCCATTGAGGAATGGCTCTTATTTTTATAAATTTGATTCTGTTCCTTATATATTTGATAAATGAGAACTTCCCACCCATGCCTTTTCCTGCTTTCCTTTTAATTTTAGCTGCATTTAGTTTTGTTTGTGCAAACCTTTTTAAATTTAATATAATAAAAAGTGTCCATTTGACTTCCTGAGCTCCTCCCTTTCTTTTATTTAGTATTAAACTCTTCGCTTATCCATAGATTTCATAAGCAATTTTTTTCATACACCTTTAATTTGCTTACGATATCACATTTTATGTCTAAGTCATGTATCCATTTTGACTTTGTCATAGTATACAGTATGAGATGTTAATCTATGATTAGTTTTTCCCCAAACTGTTTTCCAGGCAATATTTGGGTAATAGCTCTAGTCCCAATACCTTGTATCTTTGTGCTAATCAAACAGATTTGTAGTTATTTCCATATATATATATATATATATACTCTATATTTCCATTTATTAACTACTCCATTTCTTATCCATTATTCACTTATTTTGAAAATTCTTTGTAATATAATTTGAAATTTAGTACTGCAAGGCACCCTTCTATCATTTTTCCTCCTGTTAATTCCCATTCTTGCAGATAAATTTTATCATTTTTTTCTAGCTTTAGATAATACTTCTTTGGTAGTTTTATTGGTATGGCAGTAAATTAGCAAATTAGTTTAGGCAATATTGTCATTTTTATTTTATTGGTTGGACTTACCCATCAGCAATTAATATTTCTTCAAGTGTTTAGATATATATTTGTGTGAAAAGTATAATGTAATTGTGTTCATAAAATTATGTTCATAAAATTGGGTTTATCCCTGGGGGTAGACAGTATTTTATATGGGCTGCAGTGATTTTTTCTTTCTATATTTTCCTGCTGGGTTTTGTTGGCAATATATAAAAATGTTGATAACTTATGTGGATTTATTTTCTGTTCTCTATTTTTGCTAAAGTTTTTAATTGTTTCAACTAGCTTTTCAGTTGACTCTAGGATTCTTTGTGTACTCATATCTACAAAGAGTATTAGTTTTGTTTTCTCAATGCCTATACTAATTATTTTAATTTCTTTTTCTTGTCATATTGCTATAGTTAGCATTTTTAGTACAATATTGAATTATAAATGGTGAAAATAGAATCCTCTGGTCTTCCTGAGAAGGTTTAAAGTTTATCCCTATTACAGATAATACTTGTTCTTTGTTTCAGATGCATACTACCTTAAAAAGCTCCATTTCTTTTTGAGCTTTCTAGGATTTTTAATAGGAATGGATGTTGTATTTTGTCAAAATTTTTTCTACTTTTTTAAAAAAAGATCTATTGAGTTAATAAAATGATTTTTTGTTATTTTGTTTTTGATATGTTCAATTATGCTTATAGTTTTCCTAATGTTGAACCAACTCTGCATTCCTGGTATAAATTCTACCTGATCATAATGTATAATATTTGTAATATATTGCTGAAATCTCCTTGCTAATATATTTTTAAAATTTTTGTATCAATATTCATTAAGGAAATTGGTATATAGTTTTCTTTCTCTGTTTTTTTGTTCTCTCTGGTTTATATATTGAAACTACATTTGTCCACACTTAACACTGTATACCAAGATAAAGTCAAAATGGGTTCATGACCTAGACATAAAGAATGAGATTATAAATAAATGAGAAGAATATAGGATAGTTTACTTCTCAGACCTGTGGAAGAGGAAGGAATTTGACCAAAGAAGAACTAGAGATCATTATTGATCACAAAATAGAAAATTTTGATTATATCAAATTGAAAAGTTTTTGTACAAACAAAACTAATGCAGACAAGATTAGAAGGGAAGCAATAAACTGGGAGAACATTTTTATAGTAAAAGGTTCTGATAAAGGCCTCATTTCCAAAATATATAGAGAATTGACTCGAATTTATAAGAAATCAAGCCATTCGCCGATTGATAAATGGTCAAAGGATATGAACAGACAATTCTCAGACAAAGAAATTGAAACTTCTCTAGCCATATGAAAAAAAGCTCCAAGTCATTATTAATCAGAGAAAGGCAAATTAAGAAAACTCTGAGATACCACTACATATCTCTCAGATTGGCTAGAATGACAGGGAAAGATAATGCTGGATGTTGGAGGGGATCTGGGAAAACTGGGACACTAATGCATTGTTGGTAGAACTGTGAATACATCCAACCATTCTGGAGAGCAGTTTGGGACTATGCTCAAAAAGTTATCAAATTGTGCATACCCTTAGATCCAGCAGTGTGGATATTTACATATAAGTGGGGCTTATATCCCAAAGAGATATTAAAGGAGGGAAAGGAACCCATATGTGCAAAAATGTTTGTGGCAGCCCTTTTTGTAGTGGCTAGAAACTAGAAATTGAATAGATGCCCATCAATTGGAGAATGGTTGAATAAATTGTAGTATATGGATGTTATGGAATATTATTGTTCTGTAAGAAATGACCAGCAGGATGATTTCAGAAAGTCCTGGAGAGACTTACATGAATTGATGCTAAGTGAAATGAGCAGAACCAGGAGATCATTATAAACTTCAACAACAATCCTATATGATGATCAATTCTGATGGATGTGGCTATCTTCAGCAATGAGAGGATGCAATTCAGTTCCATTTGATCAGTGATGAACAGAACCAGCTACACCAGTGAAAGAACTATGGGAAAAGAGTGTGGACCACACCATTTCCATGCCTTCTGTTATTGTCCCCTTGCATTTTTGTTTTCCTTCTCAGATTTTACCATATTTCGAAATCTGATTTTACTTGTGCAGCAAGATAATTGTGTAAAAATATATATTGTATTTAATATATACTTTGACATTTAACAGGTTTACCTGCCATCTAGGGGAGAAGGTGGAGAGGAAGGAGGGGAAAAGTTGGAACAGAAGGTTTTGCAAAGGTATGAAATGATGAAATTACCTATGCATATGTCTTGTAAATATAAAGCTAAAATAAAAAAATTAAATTAAATTAAATTTTTAAAAAAGTCTATCAAAGGTTTGTTACCAAAGTCTGGCTAGAGTGCTCCCTCTTGTGGCTATTCATAATATGGTCCTTAAATTCAGATTCCTTGCCTAACACATGTATAGCATAAGAATTGCTGTGAATTCTTGTAACAGTTCCTTCCCCTATACCCATTTAGATAGTTTTCCTGGGTTCCATTGGATTTAGAACTGAACAGAACATTGAGGTCATTGATCTATTTGCTCCTTTTACATATGGAAAAATAGGCATAGGGAGAGTCAGAAAATAATATAAGATCATCTAAATAGCTAGGTAGTAAAATCTGGGATACTCAAACCCAAGTCATTTCTGTTATCAAGGGCTCAGCAAACTGACTATTTTTGTATAATGCATCTGAGGATGGCTTTTTTTTTTTTTTACATTTTAAAACAAAATTTTGTTTTTGTTTTTTTAACTGTAAAAAACATTCTTACCTCTTTGGACAGTACAAAAACAAATAGGGCTAAGATTTGGCCCACAGGCTGTGGCTTACTGACCTTGCAAGATTGCCATACTGTCCCTGTGTTTTCAAAGATTATACTTCTTTTGCCATATAGTTGTGGCTACAGCACAGGTATGGCTTTCCTCAGGTATTTATGGCATAACATTGGAGCAAAAATTAGTAATTAAAAAATAGTAGTAAAATTGCTTCTATCATAAAAATAAAATAAATAAGAGGAGTGTTCAGGAGAGACCTTTAGAACTGAGAAGTGGATGTCTTCCTGAATCAACAGTTTGAATCTCAGAGCTGTTAAGGACCTCAGAATATCTATCTAGTGAGGGCTTTCATTTTATAGGCAAGTAAATTAAAGCCCAGGGAGATTAGGAGACTGACAAAATTATTCAAATACAGATTGAATTTGAAGCCAGGTTCTTTAACTGCAAGGTCAGTGCTCTGTCCATTTCATCATGCTATCTCCTTTGCATCATAGTAGAATAATTAGTTGATAAATATTTGTTAAACATCTGTGATTTACCAGAGACTGTATTGAACTCTGAGGTTACAAAGAAAATCTAATTTCTAGGAGCTCACAATATTTCCTTTAAGGGCAGTCGTCTTTTAGAATGCACCCTGTTTAGAGTACTGATCTGGCTTAACTATTTCATTAAACTGTGTACTTAACTCCTATTTAAGGCAGGAAGATGATTTCCTCAAACCTTGATGCATTTTTCATTCAGTTTTGCTTTAAACCCTTTAGAAACAGAAAAAAAAAAATAAAAAAAAAACAACTCAATATACATTTCTTCGATTCCAGTTTAGAAGATTCTAATTAAAAAGTTTCCCCTAACAAATGAACCACTTAATGCTTCAGTTTTACCTTAACTCAGACAAAGCAAACTCTGAATATATGTGTGTCTACATATTTATAAATATAGATATGTAGATACACATATATTTTCAATGTTTAGAAGGCCAGATTTGGAAGATTATAAAGGGGGAAAATATCATAAAGGAATAGTGATTCCTTTCAAACATTTAAAATACCTTTCCTTTCATCATGCAATTATATACAACTTATTCCAACCTCTAAAATGTGAATTAATTCTTTTCTTGTTCTTTTTCTATTAAGTTCTTCAGTAGTGTGGAGGTCACATAGTTTTGATAAAGCTATGTTGGCAGAGAAATAGTTTTAGATTTTGAATTTGGTTCAAGAACAGATTAGGTCTTTTTTCCAATGATCTGTCTCAATGTAGATTAGCCATTAGGTGATAAATTCTTTATGCTCACCCATAAAATGAAGACATATACAAACTGGCTTTCAGTCCTGTTCCTGCCAACCTCTGTTCCTTTATTTAATGATAATGATAAGAGTAGTGAAAAAGGAATCAAAGTGAGCTAAGAATGAGATAGTTTTTATAACATGCAAACATTAACTTAGGTGTTACCTTAAATCTAAAATCCTAAACAGGTATCAATGGATACTAAAAGAAGTATCAAAATTAAGAATTACAGAATTTAAGTTCTAAACTCATCTCTGCTACATAGTACTTATTTGCCCTTAAGTAAATCACTTAATCTTTCTGTGACTCAGTTTTCACATTTATAAAGTGAAGGTGTTGCACTAGATCAAGGGTTCTTAGACTCCTAAAGGGTTCATGGAGAGATTTCAAGAGGTCTGTGAACTTGGATGAGAAAACATTCTATATTTATTAATTTTTATTAGCTTTTGATTTACTTTATAGTATTTAACACAGATATGAAAAGAAAAACTGAGCCTTTGAGCTCAAGAAATTTATGTTCTAATGAGAGAAACAATCTATATAAATTAAAACAAGCAGAATAAATAGAGAGAAGGTGACATTAGAAAAGATGTCACTAGTAACTCAGGAGGAAGAGATGAGCAAGAAATCAGTATATATTTTGCTGAGAAAAAGAACCATGTGATGGATATGGAACTACTCTCGAATCAAATGTGATCAAACTCAACCTGAGTGACTTCTGGGAAAATCTTCATTTTAGAAATAAGGAGACTTATTTGGGTGAAATTGACTGCTCCAACATCACACAGTCAGTAGCTGAGCCAGCGCTAGCACCAGCTTGACTATAGTTTTTGTAAAGAGTGTCGCTCAGAACTGAACAAAGGACTCTTGATATGTTCTCACCAGGGCTGAAGATCATAGAACAATGAATTTCCACATTCTCAGTGCAGCCCAGAATAACATGTACTGTTCTGGCTATCATGTATCACTGTTTTCTCCAAATATTCTTTTTCATATGAATCTTACAGGTTTCCCTCCTATATTTGTGAAAGTGATTTTTTTAACCCAAATATGTAATTTAATTTTTTTCCCTACTTAAATCATACTTTATAAAAAATTGGCCCCTTGTTGCAAATCCTTTTAAAATATTTGTGGGTCTTGACACAATGATTGACACAATGAATGATTATTCAATGTGCCTGATAAGGAATAAAGCCTCTTTTCATTTGCAGACTTGACCAGCACTAAAGTTATTGATAAAATTGATGTTTGGTAAAATTTATAAAAATGATAAAAATGAAAGTCATTGATAAAAAATAAACATCATAGAGTAAAGTATCAATTCCTTGGGCATTCTACTTAAAGTTCACATTGCTCCAGTGATAACTACTTTTTGGGTCCAGTCATTTGAGTTCTAAAAGAGTAATTAAACATTCAGTCCAAAATCTAGCTATCCTCTCCTCAAACATAACATGAGTCACTTGGTTAAATGTTTAATGAAATCTAAGCATACTCCATCATGCTATAGTATTTTTTTATGTTTACCTTTTTATTATTATAACTTTTTATTGACAGTACATATGCATGGGTAATTTTTTACAACACTATCCCTTGCACTCACTTCTGTTCCGACTTTTCCCTTCCCTCCCTCCACCCCCTCCCCTAGATAGCAGGCAGTCTTATACATGTTAAATATGTTATAGTATAGCTTAGATACAATATATGTGTGCTGAATCATACAATTCTCTTGTTGCATAAGGAAAATTGGATTCAGAAGGTAAAAATAACCTGGGAAGAAAAACAAAAATGCAAACAGATCACACTATTCCTTCTCTGGATGTAGCTGATTCTGTCCATCATTGATCAACTGAAACTCAATTAGATTTTCTCTGTCAAAGATATCCACTTCCATCAGAATATATCCTCATGCAGTATTGTTGTTGAAGTGTATAATGATCTCTTAGTTCTGCTCATTTCACTCAGCATCAGTTCATGTAAGTTTTTCCAAGTGTCTCTGTATTCATCCTGCTGGTCATTTCTTACAGAACAATCATATTCCATAACATTCATATACCACAATTTACCCAACCATTCTTCAATTGATGGGCATCCATTCATTTTCCAGTTTCTAGCCACCACAAAAAGTGCTGCCACAAACATTCGTGCACATACAGGTCCCTTTCCCTTCTTTATAATCTCTTTGGGATATAAACCCAGTAGTAACACTGCTAGATCAAAGGGTATGCACAGATTGATAACTTTTGAGGCATAATTCCAGATTGCTCTCCAGAATAGTTGGATTCGTTCACAACTCTACCAACAATGCATCAGTGTCCCAGTTTTCCCGCATCCCCTCCAACATTCATCATTATTTTTTCCTGTCATTTTAGCCAATCTGACAGGTGTGTAGTGGTGTCTCAGAGTTGTCTTACTTTGCATTTCTCTGATCAATAGTGATTAAGCCATTTAAAAAAAAAAAAAAGAAGGTGAGAAAACTGAATAGGGAAGGAGACTTTTAAAAAGGCATATAGGACAAAATTAGGAGGGTGGGGGAAGAAGATAAAGGAAGGAATTTTAGAGATGTGGGTAAAATAAGGAATAATAGGATAAGGGAAAAGATAAGGTAACAGGGATAAGATAAATACAGAGTCTGAGAAGGAAAAATAGTGTGTAAAAATAAGAGAGAAATTCACAAATAATATAGTAATTAGAATTTTGTCATATCTATGAGAATGAGTCATTTCCCCAATTGATAAATACTCAAAGGATATGAACAAACTTTCCCAATAGTGAAATATAAACAATTTATAATCATATAAAAACATTCTAAATCACTGATTAGAGAAATACAAATTAAAACAACATTGAGATATTATTTTACAACACCAGCTTTGCTAAATTAGTAGAAGGGGACAAGTAAGAAATATTGGATACAATGTAGAAAAATTGGGACATTAATTCATTGTGGAATTGTAAAGTGATCCAACAATTTTGGAGAGCAATCTGTAATTATGTCCAAAGAGTTATTAAACTATTTATACCCTTACTGTTTGGTCTATTTTCAAAAGAGATTAGGAGAAAAGGAAAAGAACCTATATATTCTAAATTGTTTATACCAGTTCTCTTTGTGGTGGCAAAGAACTGGAAATTACAGAGATGCTCATCACTTGGGAAATGGCTAAACAAGTTATCAATTGTGAAAAATTACTACTGTACTATAAAAAGTAATGAGCTCAATAATCTTAGAAAAATATGGAAAGACTTACATGAAATAATGAAGAGCAAAATGAACAGAACCAAGAGAACAGTAAAAGCAATAGTGTTGTAAGAATGACTTTGAGTGAATAATTTATTTTGTCTGTTATAAATATCCCAGTTAACTATAAAGGACATAGGAAGAAAGATATCTGCAACCAAAGAAAGAAATTGATGTATAGAATTTTGCATGTGTGTTTGACTTTTGTCATACACACACACACACACACACACACACACACCCATTTGTGTCTAATGGTAGCAATTTTGAGGGTAGGAGAATAGAGGAAAGAAAAAAGCTACATGACAATTCTGTTGTATATTTGAAAGGAATAGAAACATGCATAATAGTTTGAATTTTTATATATAATTATTATTTTTTTACTATACTATGTTATGAAAATGCTTGTTTTATTCCATAAATTAAAAATGAAAAAAATTTAATGGAAATTAAGTTGGTTTGATGTGATCATTTCTTGATGAAGCTATGTCTGCTTTTAGTGATCACTTCTGAGTTTTCCAGGATTATCCTTTTTATAATGTATTTCTAGAATTTTGGTAATGAAGTTAATCTCACTGGCATATAGTTTTCAAGCTTGATACTACTTTCTCTCTGCTCACTTTTTAAAAATTTTTCAATATTTGCTCTTCCTTAGTAATAAAACTTGATACCCTTCTCATGTGCTATAATTTTTCTTTTTTAAATTTTATTTTATTGTAGCTTTTTATTTACAAAACATATGAATGGGTAATTTTTCAACATTGACCCTTGCAAAACTTTCTGTCCCAAATTTTTCCCTTTTTCCCTCCATCCTCTCCCCTAGATGGCAAGTAGTCCAATACATCTTAAATATGTTAAAGCCAATATACATATACATATACAGATATATATATATATATATATATATATATATATATACATATTTATTCAGTTATCTTGCTGCACAAGAAAAATATTGATCTAGGAAGAAAAAGCCTGAGAAGGAAAACAAAAATGTAAGTGAGCAGTAACAGAAAGAATGAAAATGCTATGCAGTGATTCACACTCAATTCCCATAGTCCTCTCTCTGGGTATGGATGGCTCTCTTCATTAGTGAATAATTGGAACTGGTTTGAATCATCTCATTGTTGAAGAGTCATGTCCATCAGAATTGATCATCATATAGTCTCGTTGTTGCCATGTACAATGATCTCCTGGTTCTGCTCATTTCACTTAGCATCAGTTCATGTAAGTCTCTCCAGGACTTTCTGAAATCATCCTGTTGGTCATTTCTTACAGAACAATAATATTCCATAATATTCATATGCTGTAATTTATTCAGCCATTCTCCAATTGATGGGCATCCATTCAGTTTCCAGTTTCTAGCCACTACAAAAAGGGCTGTCACAAACATTTTTGCACATATGGGTCCCTTTCCCTCCTTTAAGATCGCTTTGGGATATAAGACCAGTAGTAACACTGCTGAATCAAAAGGTATGCACAAAAATTACAGAACACTTTTCACACAAATTAAGTCTGATCTAACCAATTGGAAAAATATTAAATGCTCTTGGACAGGGCGAGCAAATATAATAAAGATGACAATATTACCTAAACTAATCTATTTATTTAGCGCTATACCAATCAGACTCCCAAAAAACTATTTTAATGACCTAGAAAAAATAACAACAAAGTTCATATGGAAAAACAAAAGGTCAAGAATTTCAAGGGAATTAATGAAAAAAAAATCAAATGATGGTGGCTTAGCTGTACCAGATCTAAAATTATATTATAGAGCAGCAGTTACCAAAACTATTTGGTATTGGCTAAGGAATAGATTAGTTGATCAGTGGAATAGATTAGGTTCAAGGGATAAAACAGTCAACAAATATAGCAACCTAGTCTTTGACAAACCCAAAGATCCCAGCTTTTGGGATAAGAACTTACTGTTTGATAAAAATTGCTGGGAAAATTGGAAACTAATATGGCAGAAACTAGGCATTGATCCATACTTAACGCCGTACACCAAGATAAGGTCAAAATGGGTTCATGACCTAGGCATAAAGAATGAAATTATTAATAAATTAGAGGAACATAGGATAGTTTACCTCTCAGACCTGTGGAAGGGGAAGGTCTTTATGACCAAAGCAGAACTAGAGATCATTACTGATCACAAAATAGAAAATTTCGATTATACCAAACTGAAAAGTTTTTGTACAAACAAAACTAATGCAGACAAGATTAGAAGGGAAGCAATAAACTGGGAAAATATTTTTACAGTCAAAGGTTCTGATAAAGGCCTCATTTCCAAAATATATAGAGAATTAACTCTAATTTATAAAAAATCAAGCCATTCTCCAATTGAAAAATGGTCAAAGGATATGAACAGACAATTCTCAGATGAAGAAATTGAAACTATTTCTAGTCATATGAAAAGATGCTCCAAGTCATTATTAATCAGAGAAATGCAAATTAAGACAACTCTAAGATACCACTACACACCTGTCAGATTGGCTAAGATGACAGGAAAAAATAATGATGATTGTTGGAGGGGATGTGGGAAAACTGGGACATTGATTCATTGTTGGTGGAGTTGTGAACGAATCCAACCATTTTGGAGAGTAGTTTGGAACTATGCTCAAAAAGTTATCAAACTGTGCATACCCTTTGATCCAGCAGTGTTACTACTGGGATTATATCCCAAAGAGATTATAAAGAAGGGAAAGGGACCTGTATGTGCACGAATGTTTGTGGCAGCCCTTTTTGTAGTGGCTAGAAACTGGAAACTGAATGGATGTCCATCAGTTGGAGAATGGCTGAATAAATTGTGGTATATGAATATTATGGAATATTACTGTTCTGTAAGAAATGACCAACAGGATGATTTCAGAAAGGCCTGGAGAGACTTACACGAACTGATGCTGAGTGAAATGAGCAGGACCAGGAGATCATTATATACTTCAACAACAATACTATATGATGACCAGTTCTGATGGACCAGGCCATCCTCAGCAACGAGATCAACCAAATCATTTCTAATGGAGCAGTAATGAACTGAACTAGCTATGCCCAGAAAAAGAACTCTGGGAGATGACTAAAAACCATTACATTGAATTCCCAATCCCTATATTTATGCACACCTGCATTTTTGATTTCCTTCACAAGCTAATTGTACAATATTTCAGAGTCTGATTCTTTTTGTACAGCAAAATAACGTTTTGGTCATGTATACTTATTGTGTATCTAATTTATATTTTAATGTATTTAACATCTACTAGTCATCCTGCCATCTAGGGGAGGGGGTGGGGGGGGTAAGAGGTGAAAAATTGGAACAAGAGGTTTAGCAATTGTTAATGCTGTAAAGTTACCCATGCATATAACCTGTAAATAAAAGGCTATTAAATAAATTTAAAAAAAAAGGTATGCAGTTTGATAACTTTTTGAACATAGTCCCAAACAGTTCTCCAGAATAGTTGGATCCATTCACAGTTCCACCAACAATGTATCAGGGTCCCAGTTGTCCTACATCCCCTCCAACGTTCATCATTATCTTTTCATCATTATCTTAGCCAATGTGAGAGATGTATAGTGAGAGTATATTAGTATGTATATTAGAAAGTATATTTATATTATTTATATTTATATATAATACATATATATTAGTATGTATATTAGAGAGTATATTAGATGTATAGTGAGAGATGTATAGATGTATAGTTTTCCCAGTTTATTGCTTCTCTTCTAATCTTGTCTGCATTAGTTATATTCGTACAAAATTTTTATAACTTAATATGAACAAAATTATCTATTTTGTGATCAATAATGATCTTTTAAAAATGTAATGATGTTTAGTTCTTCTTTGGTCACAAATTCCTTCCTCCTCCACATGTCTGAGAGGTAAACTATCCAATGTTCTTCTCATTTATAATATCATTCTTTATGTCTAGATCATGAACCCATTTTACCTTGGTATGTGGTGTTAGGTATGGGTCAATGCCTAGTTTCTCCCATACTAGTTTCCAATATTCCCAGAAGTTTTTTTTTTCCAAATAGTGAATGCTTATCCCAAAGGCTGGGGTCTTTGGGTTTGTCAAACACTAGATTGCTGTAATTATTGACTATTTTGTCCTGTGAACCTAACCTATTCCACTGATCAATTAGTCTATTTCTTAGCCAGTACCAAATGGTTTTGATAACCACTGCTTTAAAATGTAGTTTTAGATCTGCTACATCTAGGCCACCTTCTTTTAATTTTTTTCCATTAATTCCCTTGAAATTCTTGACCTTTTATTCTTTTGGATGAATTTTGTTGTTTTTTTTAGGTTAGTAAAATAGTTTCTTGGGCATTTGATTGGTATAGCACTAAATAAATAGGTTAATTTAGGTAGTATTGTCATCTTTATTATATTCGCTTGACCTAGCCAAGAGCACTTGATATTTTTTCCAATTGCTTAGATCTGACTTTATTTGTGTGGAAAGTATTTTGTAATTTTTCTCATATAGTTCCTGACCCTCCCTTGGCAGAAAGATTCCCAAATATTTTATCTTATCAACAGTTATTTTAAACGGAATTTCTCTCTGTATCAATTGCTATTGGATTTTGCTAGTTATATATAAAAATGCTGATGATTTATATGGATTTTTTGGTATCTTGCAACTTTTCTAAAGTTGTGGATTATTTCTAATAGTTTTTTAGTTGATTCTCTGGGGTTCTTAAAGTAAAGTATCATGTCACCTGCAAAGAATGATAATTTGGTTTCCTCATTAACTACTCTAATTCCTTTAATCTCCTTTTCTTTTCTTATTGCCAAAGCTATCATTTCTAATACAATATTGAATAGTAATGGTGATAGTGGGCAACCATGTTTCACCCCTGATCTTACTGGGAATGGTTCTAGTTTATTCCCATTACATATGATGTTTACTGATGGTTTTAAATAGATGCTAGTATTTTAAGGAAAAGTCCATTTTTTTTCCTGTACTTTCTAGTGTTTTTCTGCATCTATTGAGATAATCATCTGGTTTTTTGTTAATTTGATTATTAATATGGTCAATTATGCTAATAGTTTTCCTAATTGAAACCACCTTGCATTTTTGGTATAAATCCTACTTGGTCATGGTGTATTATCCTGGAGATGATTTTCTGTAATCTCTTTGCTAATATTTTATTTAAGATTTTTGCATCAATATTCATTAGGAAGATTGATCTATAATTTTCTTTCTCTGTTTTCATCCTACTTCGTTTAGGTAACAGTACCATGTCTGTGCCATAAAAGGAATTTGGTAGGAATCCTTCATTCCCTATTTTTTTCAAATAGTTTATATAGTATTGGAGTTCATTTAAATGTTTGGTAGAATTCACATGTAAATCCATCTGGTCCTGGGGATTTTTTCTTAAGGTGTTGATTAATAGCTTATTCTATTTCTTTTTCTAAAATGGGACTATTTAAATAATTTATTTCCTCCTCTCTTAATCTGGGAAATCTATGTTTTTGCAGGTATTCCTCCATTTCACTTAGGTTAGGAAATGTATTGACATAAAGTTGGGCAAAGTAATTCCTAATTATTCTTCTAATTTCCTCTTCATTGGTGGAGTGTTCTCTCTTTTCATTTTTAAGACTAACAAACAATTTGATTTTCCTCTTTTCTTTTTCTAATCAAATTAACTAAAAGTTTATCTATTTTGTTGGTTTTTTCATAAAATCAACTCAGTTTTATTTATTAATTCAATAGTTTTTTACTTTGAATTTTATTAATCTCATTTTATTTTTAGAATTTCAAGTTTGGTATTTGGGGGTTTTTAATTTGCTCTTTTTTTAGATTTTTAAATTACAATGTACTATAATTTTTCAAAAATTACTGACAGAGGTTAAATCACATCTACAAGGTTGCTTGTTTTGTTTCTTGTTTTCCCCGGTCCCCTAGGTTTTATCTTCTCTCAATCTATTGACCTGAGGACAGCTAAATGTTGTCTGACCATCTCCTCAATTATCTTGGGTTGTTACTCTATTAACCATTTTTGTTGTATTTTTCCCAGTCTTAAGATTGTTCTCCTTAGAAGAGAAAACTGAAGCAAGAGTCAATAAACAAATCAATCTTTATTGAGTTCTGACTAATGCAAGATGTCACGGGAAATACAGAAATATATAATACCTGGATCTTGGCTCCCTTAAGGGATTTATAATCTAGTAGAGATTTGTAAAGAAAAGGCACATTCAAAAAATTGAATTAAAATTGATGTACTATGTTACAGGAAAAAAAAAACTGCAGGAGTTCTGGAGCTGATATGACCAAGAAAAATTTCATAAAGATGACATTTGAATTGAGCACTTACGAATTAATAAGATTCAATCTGGGAAATGAGAATGTGGTGGGACAAGACAAAACATTCTAGGTAGAGGGAATAATATAAGCAAAGGCCCATAACCACATTAAAGGAATGAGAAGTAGTAGAATGTGATCAGAACATACTGTTCCTAGGAAAACAATGAAAAATTAAGTTAGAGACATACTATAAAGAGCTTTGAGTGCTAAACTAGAAAGTTTATTTATTAGAATGTATGGAACCAATGAGGACTGAGCAAAAAAAAGTGAAGTGATCAACATAATGCTTTAAGAAAATTAAGTTGGTGTCAGTATGCAATGAATTAATGGGAAGAGTAGAGATTTGAAGCAGACATGAAGTTGTCTTGAACTGTCATGGACTTTTATTCAGGTGGCAACAATGACAATTAGAAGGATGAAAAAAGATATGAAGGAAGAAATTGACAGGATTTAGCAACTGGTAGATTGTTTCGGCAAAGTAAAGGGGAAAATCAAGGATGATTCTGAGGTTTAGGCAGAGGACTGAAGAAATCAGTATACATTTATAATAATAATAATAACAACAACATTCATCTAATATTCTAAAGTTTACAAAATACTTTGCACATATTGCATTGTTTAACTCTTACAAAAACTCTTTAGGGTAAATGATGTTATTAACCCAATATCACAAGTAAGAAAACTGACGCTGAGAGGGGTGTTAAATGATTTGCCCAGGATCACAACTGGTAAGTATCTGAGATAAAATTTTAACCCAGATTTTCATGACTACAAGTCCAGGGCTCTATTCCCTATCAGAAGCAAAGACAGTTTTTTTTTTTTTGGGGGGGGGGCGGGTTGTTTGTTTTCAGGAGAAAAGATCATTGGTATACTAGGTCAGACAAAATTTGACTTTAGTTTTAGGCATTTTGAATTTAAAGAAATGTCTAATAAGAAGTTGCAAACAGGACTGGTGATGAAAATCTGATTGGTTCACTTAGTAAATATTAGAAAAAGTCTGAGGAGTAGTTGAAAAAAGATTACTGGATTGATGAAAGAAACAAACAAGGAAAGAAATTGCAACTGTAAAGATGAGTTATATGATAATTAGCATAATTTCCAAGTTTATTAAATATATAATGGGTCTTTTCTTGGTTGGGCTCTCTCTATTCTCAGGAAAGGATAAATGGCTAGTGTATATTTTTATTGACATGCCTATCTCTATTCACAGGAAAATTTTTGATCACTTGACTTGAAAGATAGTTTCTAGCTGTTTCAAATTGGACTATCCCTGTTCTGGTCATACCTTAGCAAGACTGTGTGATATCTTTGAAAAGGGTATAATCTATAATGTCAAAAGTATTTTCATATTTTCATAGTAATGCTCTAGTAATTTCATAGTAATTGCTAATATAGTAAATATCAATAGATATAATCTATATGGGGCAGCTGATAGAAATATAATAGTAATAGAGCACCTGGCTCAAAGTCAAGAAGACCTGAGTTTATATTTTAGTTCAGAATACTTACTAGCTGTGTGATTCTGGGCAAGTCACTTAACTCTGTTGCCTCAGTTTCCTCATCTGTAAAACAAACTAGAGAAGGAAATAAAATCCATTTCAGTATCTTTGAGAAGAAAACTCCAAAGGAGAGTCACAAAGAGTCAACAACTAAACAATAATTTCAACAGAATCTACATAATGGACGCTTTTCTCAAAATCCTCAGTTATTTTAATAGGTGTAAAGGGGTCCCTGAGACCAAAACCACAGGCATAGGGAACTCCAAGATGAGAAAAACTACCTCTATTCTCTATGATTTAGTCCTAGAGAATTGCCCCAAAATTAAGTACTTTGTTCATATAAAAATATAAGTAGGTGTATATGAATTTAGGTCTATCTTGGTTCCACAGCTGATGTCTCTCTCTCTATCAAACCATTTTGAGTATACACTTATGTTACTGATACTAAACAAAAGCCATTTGTATTCAATCTTATTAGCCTTCTCACCATATCAGCAATTCTTTATCCAGCAGATGCCGGATAGTTTATTTGATCTCTTAGTTTTATCTGAGTTTTCTTAGTTGAATGTGAGGTGGATCATAGTGAAATAGATGAGGTGGAATATAGAATTCAAAACTGTAATGCATGACACATCATTCTCGAAATCACTCAAGGTCAGTGATCTCATCTGTTCCCATGAATTTAATTATCATCTCCAGACTGATGATTCTCAAATCTATTTATCTAGGCCTAAACTCTTGCATCTTCAAATGCCTTTCAGACATCTTGAATTAGATGTCCTATATGCATCTTAAACTCAGTGTGTCCAAAACTAATGTCATATATTCTGCCCTCCCTCTCCCCAAGCTTTCCCTCCTCCCAATTATTTGAGGGTATCATCATCC
Organism: Sarcophilus harrisii; assembly: GCF_902635505.1. Classification (NCBI taxonomy): domain Eukaryota; kingdom Metazoa; phylum Chordata; class Mammalia; order Dasyuromorphia; family Dasyuridae; genus Sarcophilus; species Sarcophilus harrisii. Next base: position 148,317,333 of record NC_045426.1, on the reverse strand, counting down.
TCTCAGGCATCCAGGATAAAAACCTGGGTGCCATCCCTGACTTATTTCTTTCTCTTATTTTCATTTTATGAAACCAAACAAGCATTTCCATAACACAGCAGAAAAAAAGAAACTGCAAAGCCATGAAGGAAGATGTTCTCCACCTTCAGAGAAATAGATGACAGATGGAAATAAGCATATTACAGTGATATAGATATGTGTGTATGCATAAATGTAAGAACATATATATATATATATATATATATATATATATATACACATATGTTTAGAGGTGTCTATGTTTATGTATACATATCCACATTTAACTTCAGTCTTTAGGGTGGGCTGGGTAGAGAGAGGGGAAAAAAATAAAGAAAAAAGTGCACAGCAAAGAACAAAAGAAAACCAAGAAGGAAGCAAAAAAATAGGACAGCTTTGAAAACAATGTGTAGTATTTATTATATAAGTTTTCTTGAAATGGAAATGTATTGTTTTATATTGAATACTTTCTTATGGTTTGCTGTGTATATGATTTTTTTTCTTTTCTTGTTTTGTACTTACATTTAAAATTTTTAAAAATTATTTTAAAAAAGAAATTATAAATCTATTATGTACAGCTTGATATTCCTTTAAAATATATAATAAAGTTATCATGTAAATCTTTTTTTTTTCCTTCCCCTCTAGAGATGGCTACTACTTGACACAAGTATGTATGCATATGCAAAATCATTCACTGACACTGTATTTCTGGTACTTTGAGGAAGACACTCTATTTCAGTCAACCACTAAATATTTATTAAATTGCTAAGAGCTAGGGATACAAAATAATTCAAAAGACAGTTTCTTTCCCCAAGGAGTGCACAGTCAAATGGGGGAACACAAGAAACAAATAAGCATGTGCAAAAGAGTCATATACAGGTTAAATATGAAACTCATCTTTCATGTATCATAGGTATTAAATGAATTGTTTTTAAAAAATGTTTAATGGTTAACTAAAGATTGACTTAGGAAATCATCTGTCCTCAGAATGATAGGGAAACTTATAGAAAGGTCTTCATAAAATGTTTGATATCGTTTTCAGAGGATAGACACCAGTTTTTGTTTTGTTTTATCTCCTAAATACGCCCCAGTTCCTCAATACACTATAAATGCTTAATTGAGAACAGTTTCAAATTCACATTAAGAAGCAGTTTTTTAAATGTTGTAAATTTGTTTTAAAGGTGCATTTACAGCAGAAATACATTAGGGGGCTATCTAAGGCAGATTAAAGGCATGAAAGAGTCAAGTGGCTTCTGTTTCTGAAGCTAAACTAAATAGGAAAGAGGGGAAATATTTAGGCTCCTTTTTGTTTTTAAAATAAATTCTTTTAATATAATCTATTGCCAAAAATAAAAACAAACAAATAAAATGACCAAACTAAATGTTATGTAGGATAGAAAAATAGAATGGAAAATGTTTTACTAGATGCTCTAGGAGATAGTTACTTCCTGCAGCCCTGTGCAATTTTAACAAGTCATTTAGTCTCTGAAGACCTTAGTTTTATCATCTTTCAAACATGAAAGTTATACTAGATTATCTCTAAAGTTCCTTCCAGTTCTAAACTTATGATCCTATGAGCTATAATCCTGAATTTGCTACAAATGAGGTGAGTGACTTCATTTTTTTGAGCTTCAGTTTTGTTGTTCAATCACTCCAAGCATGGACTGATTCAGTGACCCCATTTGAGATATTGGAGTGATTTGCCAGTTCCTTCTGCAGATCATTTTACAGATGGGGAAATTGAGGCAAACAGGGTTGAGTGACTTGTCCAGACTCACACAGCTAGTATGCATCTGAGTCTGGATTTGAACTCAGGAAAATGAGTGTTTCAGATCCTAGGCCCACTACATCATCTCAGTAAAATGGGGATCAGAATATTTATGTTGAGACAAGAGGTAGTACAGGACTGGGAGAAGCCTTTGATATAAAAAGTCAGTGAAATTGTAGAAAGGCTGTATCCCCTGGGGATGGAGGTAGGGGAGGAAGGGGCTATTTAAGACTATAAATTGCAAATGAATTGTTAGTCTGCTTTGGTAAAGCCAGCCTCCACACCCAAAGTTACTATGACAATAAAGTTATAGACCTGGTAAAAACACACACATAAAAACCTTACATCACCTTCTTTCTGGGGTAGTGTTTTCCCTATAAATATATATGAGTAGCCATCATTATTTCTTTTGTTTAAAGTCTAGACTTCTTAAAAGGCAAATAGCCCTAGGAATAACATAATTTTAACTTTTCTTTTCCATTTATACTTTATAATAATTGAGTTTCATGGGCTTTTTATTCCTTAAGAGCAATAGTTGAGTAGAATTGTGGGAACATTGGACATTCCAGTTGATAAGGGAATATACAAGTGAGGAGTATGTCCAAGACAAAAGGGGATTGGAAACATTGAAACTAAGCAGTCTTGAGGATCTCCTACCTTAACTGTTATGTGTTAAATGGTATGCTAGGGAATTTAATAAGGTCTTTAAGCTGATTGGGAATTCAGACTATAAGCCTTTTCCTCTGGGGGTCTATCATAGATCCTATGGCTGCGAAATGTTAGCTAACTAAAACATCTCCTTTTTAGTTTAGTGGTTTGGAATATAAAGCTACTAAAGTCAACTGGTTTCCTATTTTTGCTCAAGGAACTGAATTCCTCCCTTTTTTAGGTCATAGATGACCTTGACCTCTATCTCCATGCTCATTCCACAAGGAAACATTTTTCTACTGCTAGAAGAACATTAGGCCTTTCTAGTCTTCTTTAAATACAAAGAATAGTACATTATAGCATGTCCTCCAAGCACTATTTAACAAACATCAACTAAAATCAACAGGCATTTTATTAAGTGCTTATTAAAGGACCATGATAAGGTCTAGAGTGGAAAAGACAAAAATAAAACAGTATCTGTTCTTTAGGACAGAAATTTGTAATGTAGATCATTATCTGCTTGAGGACTTCTTAAACTTTTTTCACTCATTACCCCCTTTTGCCCAAGAAATTTTTATGTGACTCTGGGTATATAGGTATATAAAATAGCTATACAAATCAAACATGGATTAAGCACTTAGAAATTTATTTTAAAACAATTCTTTGTTATTCATAATTTTATCATTTATTAAAGATGAAAGCAAATTTGCATACTAATGAGATAGATGTATTTGTTTATTTTTATATAATTGCTGAGGTGCTGGGTAGTCAGGTGAATGTTGGCAAAAGAAATCCTGAATCTCTGAAAACATTCTGGAAGCCAAGCTACTCCCAGAGACAAGCAGAGAAGATCCCTGATAGTAGTTACAAGTGGATCCTTTTGAATTTGTTCAAGTGGACTTTTGATTACAGTCCCATCCCAGGTGGAGGTCTCTTGAAACCCCACCTTATTGTATCTAATCAGAAAGCTAAGTTATGATGTCAAATCTTCAAGATTATATTTCCCCAGTGATATAATTGCTTTTATTGTAGATCTTTGCTAAATCTTTTTAGGATGCTAAATCTATTTAGTCTACCAGTCAATGGTATACTCCCATCTTACAGTCCCTTCCCAAGGATTTAACCCACTTTTAGCAGCATAATAAAATTTTTATGCCTTGATTTGGAAGTCTGTGCCTTCAGATTATTTTGGGATGACTTGAGAACACTGGCCAATAACCCCAAGAAACTTTTGGGATTTCACTATGTATCCAATCATTTTGGTGACTAACCCTCTTAGAGTTGGACTGCACCTCAAAAGCTCAAGAGAATTCAATATATACTTTCATATTCAGAATATATACTTTTTCCTGCTGCCCAAAATTTTGCAACCCCCACATTCAGTTACTTGGCTCCACATGAAGCTGCAGTTTAAGAAACGTTGGTCTAGACAATTTGCAATCAGGAAAATCTTATCACCTTCTCTACAAGTTAGGGAAGGTGATTTTGAAAAATCGACATCTGTATTTATAATCTAAGTGGGATAGCAGATTTAAAAAAAACACATATAAATATAAATATATTACACAAACATATATGTATATATGTAATTATATTCAAATTGCATAAAAATGGGTGAAAGATCATTTTTAGCCTCAGCAGATAAGAAAAGCCTCAAGTTGAGGGTTGGTGGTATTTGTATTAGGCCTTTGAAAAAAACTAGAGATTTTTAAAAAGTGGAGATGAGTAGGGAATGAATTTCAGTCATGATGGATAATGAGAGAAGATAAATAAGAGTGTTGTATATAAGAAAGAGAAAGGAGGTCAGTTTGCGGGATCTACCTGATCTATGTAAAAGAGGATAATGTATAGTGAGGATAAAAAACAGGGTGGGGCCATATTTCAAAACATATATTTTAAATGCCAAACACAATAGTTTATACCTGAGTTTATATTTTTATGTTTATATTTATATCTGAGTCATGAGCTCTCAACATTTTTATTTCATGGACCACTTTGGCAGTCTGTAAAAGCTTATGGTCCCTTTCTTAGAATGTTTTTAAAGCAATAAAATAAAGCAATTCACATCACAAAGGAAGTTAATTTAAAAAGCAAATCAATTATTTTGGGATACAGTTATCAAAATATTTTTAAAAGTCTGTGGTTTAATTGAATATGTATGCTCTATATCAAATTGTTTTCCATTTCAGGGAGAGTTATGGTAAGGGAGAGAAAATTTGGAATTAAAATTAAAACAAAAAGATACCAAAAAATGTCTTTACATGTAATTAGGGAAAAAATAAAATACTTTTAAAAGTTTGTGGTTAAGAATTTATCTTTTAGAGATAATAGGGCAACATTATAGATGCATAAGTGAACTTAGGTGATGGGATGGAGAGACACTGACATGAATTCTATTCCTAAATTTTCTGGGTCAAGATTACTGGAACTATAATATCTAACCTGGATTATAACAGAATGAATAAGATTGAAATTGGAGTGGGTATCAGATCAAACACAGACCTAAGTCAAGTAAGCAGTTGCCTCATTGGCCAGGTTTGAGAGACCCCAAAGTTCCATCTTCCATAAAATCAATTCTTTAAAATCCTTCCAGCTGTTCCAAATCTATATCTTGGAGACATTTTTTTTAGATTAGATTTTAGAACTGTCTTCTAAAGGTCACCATTAAAATGTACAAGTTGGTCTAGTGGTAGATTGTTGTGAGAAGAAAAGATAAAGATTAATTTAGTTTATCAGCTTACCTCTCCAAGAAAGCAGGTCTAATACATGTACTTTGAAGTGAGCAAGTAGGATCATGAAAAGAAGGATTAGAACTTGGAAGATCTGATGAAAGAAGAGATACAGCTAGAAGAAGCATCTGGCATAAATTTTGCCAGAATCATAACTTCACTATGAAACTTCTCTGTGTCTGAGTATGTATCAGCATGTGGTATAAGTAGGAGCCTATATGTGGCTATGCATACCACATAAGTTCATATTTAGGAGGAAAGGGATAATGGATTCTAGCTGGTTTTTCATTGATATGAAATAGATACAAGGCCTATTTGTTTTTTCCACTCAATTAAAATAAACAAGAATTTTATTAAGTGCCTACATATACTGGGTCCCAAGAAGATACAAATAAAATTGGCTCTGACTTCAAGGGACTTACATTTTCTGCCTCAAGACAACATATAGAAGTCAAAACAATAAGTATTAAGGGCTTTATATGTGCCAGGTAATGTATTAATTAGAAATAAAATACAGACAAAAGGAGAGAAATACTTGCCCTTGCAGAGCTTACATTCTAATAGGGAAGACAAAAGAGAGCTGAAAATCTGGAGGAGGGAGGGAGCTTTCCTTACGAGGACAAAAGGATAAGAACATTAGAAGCCTTGAAAATGGACTAGATTCTGCCTCAAAACAGAGATTCTGAATGCAACCCATTTCATATTTCTTCATGTTAAAACATATCTATAGCAGCAAATAGTATACACTATAAACCCCAGGATTGCCCTTCATCATTGGGAGAAATATTACTAATATTAGCACGCAAAAAAATCATCCCTTTTAAGTGTTCAAGTTAAGTGTTGAGATATGAACCCTCAGTTCAATCAATCAATCTTTATTAAGCTCTTGCTACATACCAGGCACTCTGTTAAGTGCTGGAGATAGAAAAAGAGGAAAAAGAAAACTCCTGCCCCTCAGTTTGCTTGTACATTAGATAGGGTTACTGTATGCAAGATAAATAAGAAGCAATTGAAAGAGGAAAAGCCCTCTTAAAGGACCAGGAAAGGCAATGGGAAATGGGGGGGGGGGAGCCCCACAGATATTGGACAGTTCTAAGAACTAAAAGATAGAATATCTTGTTTGTGTAACAGTCAGGTCAGTATCACTGGATCATAAAGTATAAGACTAAAAACAATAGGATTTTTTTTTTCCTGCAAGCTAATCTTCATCAATAATCTTGATTGCTTTGGGAAAAGCCACATTCAACATATTGATTTTAGCCTATGTGATCTATAATATTTATCCTCCTCACCTTCAGAATCTTGATAAGGTTTTCTAGGTGTATGGGGGAGAGAGGAAATCCTATATCATGGTCAAGAATAATATGTTAAAAGTATTTAGATGCTTTTTCTTACCCCCAAGCTTTGGAAAAACCGATAGAATCAAGGTGGGTGGGAGCTTTTGAAGGAGACAAAACAGACAGACAAAACAGTCATTGGTATGAGGCAAGCTGCTTTTGACTTGCAATCTTTTGTGTTGGAAGAGACTTTAATAACAAAGCACGGGCAGACTCAGGGACAAGTGGGAACTGAGAGACTGGCAGTTGTAGTATAAAGAAAGGGAATAATACACTATTGCTAGAAGAGCTGAGGGCTGACATCATCTCATGCTCAAGAGTACAGCCTCACTATTTAAATTTTTTTTTCACTTTTAAACCTATTTTCACCAATAAAAAAAATAAGCATTTTTATGTACTAATAGAACTCTTTATGTTCTACTATATGTGAAACCATAAATAGCATTTCCATATAGTTTTTTTTTTTTTTAAGCATGCAATAAATTTAACTTTAAAAACCATGTTGCTGGTCTGGATTTTTTTAAGAATTCTCTTCAGTATTTATTTTAAAAATGTTTCGTTGGCCTCTTTTTTTCTTTTTTTGGGTATCATCATCATCATTATATTCTCCTCTCCTCCAACCCCTTCTTCTCCACCCACCTCCCATCCTTAAAAACACAGAAAGAAAAAACAACAAACCTTTGTAACAAATAAGCAAAGTCAAACAAAAGAAATCCACATATTGGCCACAGCCCATGTTCTAAAACTCCTTCTATTCCTCTATGTCAGGATAAAGGGAATATGCTTCATTATAATTCCTCTGGAATTCAGTTGAACATTACTTTGGTCAGAGTTGTTGTTTTGACAGTTTTTTGTCATTGTCATTGTGTCGATTCTTCTAGTTCTGCTCATTTCACTCTGTATCAGTTTCTTCCCAGTATTCTCTCAAATGATCTTTCACCATTTCTTATGGAGCAATGACATTCCATGCCATTCAAATGCCACAATTTGTTTAGCATTTCCTTAATTGAGGGGCATTCCCTTTGTTTCCAGATCTTTTCTTTTCTTTTAATCTTGTGGTCTCATTATTAAAGTCTAATCTAGCATTTGAGTGGTAGAGTGGAGAGAGTGTTGGACTTGGAGTCAGAAAAGCCTAGCTTCAAATCCTGCCTTTGACACTCACCTGCTATGTGACTCTTGGAAAGTCATTTAACATTTCTCAGTATCCTCATCTCTAAAATGGAGATAAATATAATTGTAAAGATCAAATGGAATAATATGTGTAAAGCACTTTCCAAACCTTAATGTACTATGGGATATACCCTATTTTAAATATTTTTAAATGCAAGCTATTATTTATTATTATTAGGGAAAGTAACTTAGGATCAAAAGAACATGTGTAAAGGGCATCACTTTCTGGGATATCTTTTCTCAAACAAAATCCAAGCTTGCTCACTCTGACTTCACTTTGAATCCAGTGTTTGTTAAGTTTGGTGAGGTAACCTGTTGTCAGTTGAAGTGTGTAGAAGTATGTTAAGTTAGATGTATACTGTGCTACCTATCTACTCTGGCATCCCTCATAACTGGAATGAACTCCCTCTTTATTTCTGCCTATTAGATTCCCTAAAAATTTTATTTCAGTACTTGGCTCAAGCACCACTTTTTATACCTATACCTTCTATGTCTTTACTAATTTCCTTCTTCCCTCGCTTGTCCCCACTCCCAGCTGACATTATAGTTATAGATACAGGCAAGGAGGGAATAAAATTATCCAATTATCTTTATTTGCTAATGAGATGGTGTTTTACTTAGAAAATCTGAGAGAATCAGCAATGGAAAAGGAAATAGGCACAGCAAAATATCAGGATAGAAAAATAACTGCCGGAAAACAACAGAATTTCTATCAATAACAAAATTTAGGGAAAAATAATTGAAAAGGAAAAATATATTCAGGGTAGCTATAAAGTGCATAAGATATCATGAGTTATCTTTTTGCCAATAAGAGAAAACTGGCAGCCAAAGACAAGATCCACTGAGATTATAAATTCATTTATAATCCTTTTATAAAGGAGCCTAAAGAGGTAGAATGGTATGGAGAACAGGGAGGTAGTCTAGGTTCAAGTCCCATCTCAGACAGACAGGCACTGGCTGTGTGTCATCCTAAGCAAGTCACTTAACTTCTTACTAATCCAAGCAAATCATGAAGACTAAATGCTTCAAAGCTGTGCTCCTACATTGTTGGTAAAGGGTGGCATTCCTTCTTTACACAGGTGAAATCACAGATCAGGTTTTGTTTTTTTTTAAAAAAAGATGTACAATGGAATTATTATGAGCAGCGGAGAGAAAAACAAAATCTTTAGAGGAGCTATGATGAAGCACATTACCTACTCTCCACCAGAGAAGTACAGGAGTTTTACAAGACGGCTATGATCACTGTGTGAATTTGTTTTGTTTGACTCTGCTTATTTGTTATTATTTTTTAGATGTGTTAATTTTTTTTAAAATTTGGACAAACACCAAAAAAGCATTTTCTTTCACACAAGAAAAAGTTTCCTTATGAAACTGTAAACCTCAATTTCATACTGCTTGCTTTTTAAAAGTATATGAAAATTCTACATATTACTTTCAAAACATCCCTGTTTGTCTGTTCTTCCTTTTAATTCTCATTTGTAAAATTACAATAACCTTTTTTTGTGTTATTATTGCTCTCTGTGTGTCTCTCTGATTGGAATCTAATGACTATGCTTATTTGTTATGAAGTTTTTACTACGATGGAACTCAAGTATGATTCTAGCAACAGACAATAGCCTACAATTTTTCAGAAGCTCATCCTAGCTAAGTATGGAAAAACTTGTCATCATTAAATTGAGCACTGCAACCTATAAAAACAAAGAAAACTACAAAATATAATTACAAACTTACAACAAATTACAAAGTGTGTGCCCTCTTTTTACTTTTGCAATGATATGGCAGAGGATGCTAAATTTAAAACAACCTTGAGGAGACATTCAACTGAATCAAGTGCTTCCAAGGACACATGATGTTAAAAATGAAAGGACAACAAACAAATGAAACGTGGAAAAGATCTATAAAAATTGCTAAAACAGATTTTTTTCAATATCGGCAGTGGGACTATTACATTTAGATATTAACCCCTCTCTTGACTGAATGACTTAGTAATAGAAAATTTTGGAAGGGAGAGAGTCTGAGGAAATAATGAATTCAATTTTGGATATGTTAATGTCTATAAAACATCCATTGTGGGATGCCTAATAGAGTATTTGGATATATAAGACTAGAGGTTGTGAATGGACAAATAAATGTAAGAATCATCTCCATGAAGACATAACTGAATCCATGGGAGCTGATGAGATTACTAAACAAATAGTATGGAAGGAGAAGAGGTGAAGAAAGGAGAAGAAAGGAGAGAAGCCAGCACAGAGCTTTGGGTGACACCCATGCTTAATGGACTTGACTTGAATGAAGAACAACAAAGGAGAAACAAGACAGTTATATCATAAAACCTAGAGAGAGGGGATTATCAAAGAAGAGGGTGACTGTCAGTCAAAAGTTGTAAACGTCAACAAGGATGAGGACTGAGAAAAGGCGATTAGATTTATCAATTAAGAGATGATTGATAAATTTGAAAAGAACAGTTTCAGTTAAATGATGAGGTCAGAAGTCAAAGATTTAAGAAGAGAAAGGAAAAGGAGTGAACATACCAATTGTAGATATCCTTCTCAAAGAATTTAGCCATGAAAAGAAGGAAGGATATGGGATAATATCTAGTTGGGATAGCTGAATCAATAAAAATAGGTTGAAGGAAACATGACCATATTTGTAGGTGGTATGGAAGCAGTCAATAGAAAAAGGAAGAAGTTGAAGATAAGTGAAAATATGAGAATCATAGGGAGAACAATTTGCTGGGGGGGGGGGAGAGGGGATGGGAAGAAAAGAGATCACTTGTACATATAGAGAGATTTCCTTTAGCAAAAAGAGCCATACCTTCAAGTGAGTGAAGAAGATAGTTGCAGAAGGAATCTTAGTAATATGAGATGAGAAGAAAGTTAGAAGAAGAATTCTCTGCAAATGGACTCATTTTTTTTTTCAGTGAAATATGAGGCAAGGTTCTCAGCTGAAAGTGAGTGGGGGGAGATTTAGGGGAAGTTTCCAGAGGGATAAAAAAATTGGGAAAAGTCATTGTGATGAGTAGGATAGTGAGTTAATTAGGGAAATATAAAAGTATTGTCTTAATGTTGTGGGGCCCCAGTTGAGATCATAAATTTGTAATCATGGTTTTGTAACTTTTCTCCAACTTTATTTAGCAATAGATATGTAAAAACGAAGTTAACAGATGGTAGTAATATATAATCCAAGATTAAAACTTGACAGGACAAGATAGGGAATAAAACAAGGGGCAAGAGGTTTGAAAGAAGAGTTGAATTAATTTATCAAGAGATCAAGAATGAAGATTAGGATCTATCAGGCTTTTGATTGGCTGGTACTTATGGATTGAATGAATCTGAAAGAAGGAGAGATTATTAAATAATTATGGCAGAGAGAGCACTTCAAAGTCACCAGGTGGATCAAGGAGTATCCACTTGACCAGTGAATGTGTGTGAGTAGGAGGTAGGGGAGGAAAAGGTTGAATAAAAATACTACCTGTGAACCAGTCCTGGATCAGATGACGAGGGAGACTGTTTCATTTGAAAAAGAACCTGGTCTCAGTGAAAATCAGAAGATGGAAAGAATGAAAAAGGAAAAATTTACCATGTAAGCAAGTCACTGACCTATTACAGGAAAAGAATTTCAAGCAGTAGAAGGAGTGTATAGATTTAGAGTAGGGCATCATGAAGGGTTGAAGGGAATGGGAATGTGGGTGTGGGAAGTAGGGGGATAGAGAACAGGGTTTGAATGATGTTAGCTCAGAATCATTGGGACTGAGACTAAAAGTATTTTTGGAATTTGCCAATGATTCAGGAATTGTTTCCTTAGAAGTTTGGCCTCAAGATATCAAGAGAATCAATATGGGAGTTGCTGGAATTGCAGCTTAGAATTTCTATTTCCAAAATGCAATATAGTACATTCTTTTTATTTTACTGAATTTGGGGTTTTCATTTGTAAATTTGTAGTATTTGTTGTATATACCTATAAATGATTTATTTCAATGACCTGCCTATTCAGTTGCTTCTTATAGTCTGGATAATAAGCTTTCTTCAACTATTTAGTTTTTCTTATGTAGACTGTGAAGTTAATCTTATGAATGCTCCTGAATTTCTTTGATGATGCTTTATATTACTGGTGACTTGATTCTATTAATACAATATAATCTATAAACAGAAAAATCTGGAATACTGATCCTTCTACAATGTGAAAGTCAAATAATATCATGGTTGTGAAATAAATATTAAAAATTAATGTTGCAGCTGTGTCCTTAGTTTAGTGTTAGAGGTTTTTGAACTTTCTTATCTCAGGGATCAAATCAATCTAGGGTACCTACTTGAATCTTCCCTAAACTCACAGCTGATGATGAGGCTAATAGAAGGAATAAGGAAATGAAGGAAGAAAGAAAATTATTGAGATCAGAAGCCTTTTCTAATTAGTAGGAGAAATTCAGGTTTTGAGGACTTTCAAGAAGAATGTTTATAATTAATGAATATGTGGCTAAAATGCCTCCAATATATCTTAAGTCCTCACTCTGGTCTAGTTTCTTGTTCTCATCTTTTACAATTTCATTCCAACTTTGTTCTACACCACTGGGGACTGTGATATTAAGAGTTTAAATGTGATTTAGTATGACCATTTTCAATGTTAACCAAAGCTAGTAAATTACAGGAAAAAGGATCAAAAAAGTTCCTTTGGGGGGGATCCTGTTAGTCTTCCTTTTATTTTATTTATGAGCACATTTTAGATCTTGTATCAAGTTTTCAGCAAACTGATTTTCCATTCTCCTATTCTTTGATGTTTTATGAGGCAATCCCATATAAAGTTTTATAAAATCCTTTTCCATAACATTTTAGGAATAAGTTTTTATGCTTAAAGCTACTTTGCCATTGATTTCCATGCATTTTTATTTATTTATTTATTGTTTTTTATAATAGCTTTTTATTTACAAGATATATGCATGGGTAATTTTTCAGCATTGACTCTTGCAAAACCTTTTGTTCCAACTTTTCCCCTCCTTCCCCCCACTCCCTCCCCCAAATGGCAGGTAGACCAATACATGTTAAATATGTTAAAGTATATGTTAAATACAATATATGTATACATATCCATACAGTTAATTTGTTGCACAAGAAGAATCGGATTTTGAAATAATGTAAAATTAACCTGAGAAGGAAATCAAAAAATGCAAGCATATGTCTTTTTATTTGGTAGAGAATTATAATGTTTTCTGAGAAAAGGGGGTTTCTGGCTTTTTGGGCTTCCTCATTGTGGTAATTGCTTTGTATTGTTTATAGTATATTATATATAGTAATAGCCTATGCCAGTGTCTTTTTCTTTATCCATTTCCTATTTTCTTGGTTTCGATAATTTAGCTGATTTCTGGTTGGTGCTATTGAAATTACAAAGAATTATATCTTTTCTCGCTCTTTCCCCTCAAATTTATTAATTCTGCTCTTTTTTATACAGTTAGGTGCCACTTAGGGTGAATAATGAGTCCCATAAAGTAGTTATATTATTAAAATTCAATCTCAATCTCTCTGTCTCTGTCTCTGTCTCTCTTTATCTCTTTATCTCTCTCTCTCCAATGTAAAACAGATTGGACTAGAACCATATTTTATTTAATTATAGCTTCAAATAGTATGAATTTGAAAACACAATACAATTTCACAGGATTCATTATTCATACTAATCAGAATCTAGCTGTAGTTGTTTGACAAAACAGTCAAATGACTATAAATTACTCTCATGCTAATTTATCATTCATATGCTAAGGTATAGTAAATTTAATTTTCTCTGGTATTATTCAGTGCTCATTGTGTTCAGTGCTTTCTGATTTTCTTCTTTAATAAAGTATTCATGATATACAGTCTTGAGGCTTCTGAGGAGTCTACTAACCACTGGCCTCTTTTGCCTCTTAATCTTAAACAACAAATTTAAGCTTTCCCTCCTAACATTCTCTCATATTTGTCTAGATTAGGGTTTTTTCCTGCAGCAATTTGAATAAAAGCTATCTGGAAGGGTACTAGGAGATTAAGGTCATACATTTAGTAGCAAAAGTGTCTCCAAATGAATGATTATATGGTAACTCCAAATCTTCACTAAGGAAAGTAAAAGGAGAATTCCATATGTGTGTGTATATATATATATATATATATATATATATATATATATATATATAATTTCAATATTCAAATTACATTTATTAAAAAGCTTTCTATGTAACCAACTGAGATCTCAGGAAGGCAAGAAATGAAGGGTGTGGTCCTTCAATTCTGTTAAGTCTGCATGCAAATTGTATGATAGTTCTAAAGATGTCTTCTCAGCTTTTCCCTTTTTCTGGGGAAAATATTCTATTCATAACAAAGGACAACTCTCCTTTAGAGGAGTATCACATGGTGCCTGGTTAGGGTCTGCATTTTATTTGTTCTTTCCATTTCTAGTTCTATGCTTTTGGGAACTATGAGTAGTGTCATTGGGTGATGGGGATGAGCAAAATAAGATTGAGAATGTTCCCTGAAAGTTGGCTAATGAGGGATATGAAGAATTGAATTTATTGTTCAAAGTTCTTTGGGCCCATTTGGGCTCAGGTAGTCATTTTCCTATGAAGTTATGATCTAGAAGATAGGCAGAGACTTTCGATGGTTTTAGGGGTAAAAGCAAAATAAAAAAAGAAGCAATTAAAGTTACATAGGTATAGGTATCTAGAAGAATAGAAGAAAAACCAAATAATATGGGAATGAATCTTCCTAAAGGAGGAGTTAGTTATGTTTCCTTCTGATTCTTTCAACTCTCAGTTGTGACTCCAAGAAACTGTAGCATGCATAATGGCTACCCCTCATAAACCCTGTATTCCTCCATTGTCCATCTCTATAAAGATAAAAGAAACAAATTGTACCCCAACAATCACAGAGGTATCTCTCTTAGCACTGGCACAATTTTTGTTTGACTCCTCCTTAACAGACTAATCCTTCACCTGAAAGATGGGCATCTAAGCAGTTGGCTTCAAAAAGAACTGTTGACATGGTGTTTGCTGCTTTATAACCCCAGGAAAAATTCCAGGAGCCGAACAGAGGTCTGTACACAAATGTTAATCAATCTGAACAAGGCCTTTGATACTGCCAGTCATGAGGGCTTATGGAGTAAAAATATGTCAAAATTTGGTTGCCCTGAGTTCATCAGTGTTGTATGTCATTTTCATGATAACATCCTTTTTGAGGCTGGATGGGATGCTACTCTCATGCTTTCCCAACCAATAATATAGTGAAGCAAGTTGTGCTTGCTTCTGTGCTTTTTAGCAGGATGTTCTTAGTAATGTTGTTGGATTCCTTCAGTGAGGATGGAACATGGCGTCAAGATCAGCTGCTACAGTTATGGAAAATTATCTAACTTGAAAAGTCTACAAACCAAAACTAAAGAGGAGAGTTGGTGCATGATTTTTGTTCACAGATAATTGTGCACTCAATGCAACCTCTGAAACTGAGTATAGACTTATTCTTTGTTGTACTAATATTGCTGTAACAACACTAAGAAAACAGAGTTTCCCCAGCAGCTAGCACTGCACCATCCATACATGGAACCATTGATTATGACAAATAGAGAAATTCTGAATACTGGGGATAAATAAGTTCACTTACCGTAGTAGTATACTTTCCAGGGATGTACACATTGATAATGAAGTTGACACACTCATTGCCAGAGCTAATTCATTTTTGGCAGGCTCCAAAGTGTGGGAAAGAAGAGGTATTAGATTGTTCATCTACCTGAAAGTCTACAGAGCCATTGTATATATTGTTGGATGCCTCATTGTTGCCTACGAAACTTGGAAAGTAATATACCAGTGCCATGCCAGAAAATTGAATTGCTTCCATTTGAATTGTATTAGGAAGAGTCTGAAGATCACCTGGCAAAGTGCTGCACAATATTTCTTGAACTAAACTCTACTGAGATTGAGTTGAGATGTCTATGAGATAAGCAATGTAAGTTATTCAAAAGGTAATTAATGATACTAAAACTTAGAAGAGAGATGAGAACTGGATATAGAGATGTGGGAATCACCTGATGGAAATGATTGAACTCATGGGAGCTGATGAGAGACAGAATGGAAGCACAGAATCTTAGATGATACTTGTGTAGTGAGCATGACCTAGATGAAGATATAGGAAAGGAAATTTAGAAAAATCTAGTAGGAGAAGAATCAAGATAGAGCTGTGCCATGAGAACCTAGAAAGAGGAGAATATACAGGAGAAAGTAATCAATATTATCAAAGACCTATAGATAAATCAAGAAGAATGAAGATTGAGATAAGACCTTTAATTTGTGAGTTTAAAAAATCCCAAGCATTCTGGAGAGCAATTTGGAACTATGCCCAAAGGGCTATAAAACTGTGCATACCCCTTGAACCAGCAGGGCCACCACTTACTCTGTAACCCCCCCAAATCATAAAGAAGTAAAAAGAACCATATATACTTAAATGTTTGGAGTAACTCTGTGTAGCAAAGAATTAGAAAATGAGTAGATGCTCATCAATTGGGGAATGGTTGAACAAGTTATGATATATGAAAGTAACAGAATATTATTTTATAAAAAATGATGAACAGAATGATTTTAAAAAGGCCTGGAAAGATTTACATGAATTGATGCTGAGTGAAACAAGCAGAAGCAAGAATGTACACAATAAGATTGTGAGATGATCAACTATGACAGATTTGGTTCTTCTCAGTGGTTCAATGATCTAAGGCAGTCCCAATACACTTTGAATGGAAAATGTCATCTGCATCTAGAGAGAACTATGGAGACTAAATGTAAATCAACATATGCCATGTTTGCTTTTTTTCCACTTTTATCTGTTTTAGTTTTCTCTTATGGCTTTTCCCTTTTGTTCTAATTTTTTTTTTCAACATGATTCATAAGGAAATATGTTTAAAAAAAGAATGTGAGTTAAAAGATCATTGGATCCAACTGATAAGTGGTCAAAAGATAAGAACTAAACAGTTTCTAAAAAGAAGAATTGTAAATTATTAGCAACCATATAAAATACTGCTCCAGATCATTAATAATAAAAATGTGAATGAAAATAACCCTTAAGTTTTTCTTCACACCCAGAAAATTTTCAGAGACAAAAGAATAGAATAATCAATGTTGGAAGGACTGTAAGAAGACATACTCACTAGTAATTTGTTAGTGGAATTGCAAATCAGTATAGCCACTTTGAAAGGCAATTTAGACTTGTGAAAATAAAGGCACCAAAATGTAAGTAACTTTTGACTCAGAGATTCTACTATTAGGTCTACCTGTTCTTGTGAGGCAGGCAGATATTGGGGAAAGATGACTGAATGAGTTAGGAGGAAGGAAAAAGTGCGAACTCAGCCTTTTTTTTTCTTTTTGTAAAAGTTGAGGTGAGGTCCTTAGCTTTGAGGGTGGGAGGAAAGTGTACTTGGGGGCTTGAAGAGAGATGACAATGTTAGGCTGTTTAGTAAGTAGTATAACAAATTGATCAGGGAGATATAAAAGTTTTACCCACATAGTACTCTCAGTCTTCTCTGATTCTTTAATCCAGTCCTTTGGGACTTTTTTTTTTTTAAGGTTTAAAACTTGAAATAATTTTAATATTTTTATGACTTTAACTTCCCTACATTACTTTGAAAACATTGAGTTGCAGACTATTTGAAGATGATTTGACACACACCTGCTAATGCAGTTAGATAGCTATTTCCCTTGTTTTTATTCCTTCTATGTCCCCATTAAGATATGATTTATTATTGTTGTGTTTTTTTTTTCCTGCTAAAACTCTGGAGATATCTGACTACAGAGAATGATCAATGGGAAAAAAATGTTCCCCGTTTTGGAATAAAACTAGCCAGGAAGATATTAGTAGGGATTAGCCAATTTAGTTTTGGGGGTAGAACAATGAGATCTTGTCAAGTTATTTACCCTCATCTGAATCTCACTTCCTTATCTATGAAATATATGAAAGATAGACTGCAAAGAGTACCAACTTTCTCTGAATCTATGAATCCAATGACTTCCTCGATATTTCTAACACTACTCTATCCTCATTCTTTCCCATCAGAATTTGAACTCTGCTTCCAGGACCCTGGACTCTGACAGATACCATTTCCCTGGTTTGCTTGGGACCAGATCACTATGCCAAATCCCAGCAATTTCTGAACCCTATTGTCTTTACCCTGATTATGCTAATTATGTCTCTTCATTCAAAACTGAGACTCTCCCTTCTGGGGTCTTGGGCTTTGATAGTTAAAGTTTCATTTCATCTTTCAAATGACAATTCCTAGACATTTCTAAACCATGCCATAATGTGCAGAAATCCCTCTTCTCCCCCAGTCATTTCTAGTTTCAATACATGTCTTTTCCCATTAGAATATAACTTTTTTGAGAACAAAGATTATCTTGCATGGTTTTTGAATCACCAACACTTAGGACAATGTAAGGTAGAACGAATATTAAGACCAATGGTAAGTGCATAATAAATGCTCTTTTTATTCATTTAATCATTACAAGGTGGAACCTTTTTGCTATTGTAGTTAAACTTTGCTTTAATGTTTTTAACTCTAAGGAGTAAAATGGTCCCTCACTGTTATAGGAAGAAAAAAGAATTTTATAAAATTCTTCGAGAAGGGGGTAAGAGATAATGGGAGTCAAGGTACTGTCTTTTCTTGAGAATCTCCAAAGAATAATATACACAGTTGCCTTTAATCCTTTAAAGAAAAATAAGATCCAAGAAATCTCCAGCTGTCTCCCTTCTTTCTGTGGCAGCTGTCAAATGGATGGATGTAGAAATGTCCTATATTGTATTAAACCTATATTATTTGACTTTCCTGTCTACTCTGAGATTGGTGCCAATAATTTCAATCTGATTTTGGGCAGATTTATTTTTTCTTCTAATTTGTTAAGATTACTTGTTATCTGATAGGAATTTCACGTAAAAAAAAGTAGACTTGTTTGTTATAGAAAATTGATTTTCCATTTTGAATTTGGAAATAATGGTAATGATACTAACCAGTTCACATTCGCATAGCACTTTAATATTTATAAAATGTTTTGTTCACAAAAAAGGCTGTAAGGCAAAGCAGGTAGTTCAAATATTATTATCCACACTTCACAGATGAGGAACCCGGAGTTCAGAGGTGAAATGACTTGAAAATATCTCTTTCCCAGTATTGTGAATTATCATGGTTTGGTTCCCAGCTTCCCTAGAGAATCAATCAGTCATTCATTTGCAGCAGCAGTGATAGTCCTAGCTAAAGAGCAACAGGGGAAAATAATGTATGTAGTATGAAGAAATGTTCTGTGTGCAGAATATAATTTTGGAGAATAGGAAGTAAGAAAAACCCTACCAGAACCAATGTGATTGTGTGCTCCCCGGGCTAAGCCCTTCCCTTATTTGTGATTGTGCAAAGCACAGGCAGTGCACAATTGGCTTTAGATAGAGCTCCATCTCTTCCTTTCCCAAGAAAAGGCACAGTCCCATGGACATAAAGGGATTCTGTATGTGCTGTTTCTCTTTTCTTAAGGGATGAAATCAACCTTTTTTATAAATGATTTAATATTAATTTCAGGAATGACCTCAGGGATAATGCCCAGACTGACACAGTGATTACCCTCCTCTAAGTTATTTTTATTGTAATCTGCTCCAGGCCATGGTTTTCTGAATTTGATGATCTGGTGATCTGGGATAGAAACAAAACTCTATATTATTGTTTTGACCTTCTCTACCTGGCCAATTCCTGACAAACTTGGAGTAGGGATTTAAAAATGAAAGAGGGTATATGACCTTCTAAGACCAACTGGACCAGGTGGAGGTTTTCAATTTTCTTTCCCTATGGGTATATTGGTGGGTTCCCTTGCATAATGCTGTTGCTATGGCTTAACTGTTTTATTTTTGTGCTCTTTCTACAAACGATTGTTTGTCAGCTTAAAAATAGGCAGATGTTGCTTCTGTAAGTGATAACTCTTGGTTAATGAAGAACAAAGAACAGGTGGGGGGGGAGGGAGAGAGAGGAGGAGGAGGAGGAGGAGGAGAGAGCAGAGGTAAAACAAGAGACTCATTTAATGGAGAGATAGAGAAAGAGACATAGAGGGAGAAGAGATAGGAAGACAGAAAAGTAAAGAGAAGGGAAGGGGGTGTAATGCCAGCGAGACTGAGGCAAGACAGAGATTAGAGAGTTTTTAATATTTTATTAGAGAGAGAGTTTGCACTGGGGGCAAAAGAAGATCCATGTTGATCCTAGCCAGCTGGATAGGAATCTTGTCTCAAAATATCCAGCAAGGAGTGAGGGATTCCAGAAGCTCTTATAGGGCTCCAGTGATCAGGGAAACAAAAACAAGGTAGGGGTTGAGCACTGGTGACCAGGAGTTCCAAGAAAGGACCATAAATTTACTTCTGACAGGTTGGGGGTAAAAAAGGATCATAAATTCTAGGAACCCCGTATGTCTGTGGCAGAAAATATCCAAATATTGAGGTAAGCAAATTGAGTTTTTTGACTCTTTGGAATGCTAGTGGTCAGAGTTCCCTGCCCTAATTATCTCAGTCCTAATGTCCAGGAAGGGGGGTTGTTATGAGGGAGACTGAGGCAGAACAATCCAGGTAAACTGAGGCAGAACAATCCAGGTAAACTGAGGCCAAACAATTCAAGGAAACTGAGGCAGAACAATTCAGGGAAACTAATGCAGAGAAACTGAGGCATGACAGAGGGAGAGGGAGGGAAAGAGGGAGAAAGGGAGGAGAAAGGAAAGAAAGAGAGGAGGAGGAGAAAAAGGGAGGAAAAAAGGGAAAAAGAGAGGGGAAGAAAGAGAGAAAAGGAAGGAGGGAGAGAGGGAGAGAAGAGAGACAAAGAAATAGAAAGACAGGGAGAAGGAGAAGGAAAGAAGGAGAGGGAGAAGGAGATCTGGAGACTACTGGCAAAAACATATGATTTGATTTTTAGAGAGTGAAGACATCTCTAGAAAGGTAATGCTAGAATACAACTGGTATTCCAGTGGAACAGTACATCTTCTGGGATCCTTTCTACCCAATTAGGTTCTTTGGGTCTCATCTGTAAAGTGAGAACTGGGCTAAATTATTATTAGTGTTCCTTCTAGCCTTAGCATTTTATGAATGTGTAATTCTAATATCTGTGTTGTACTTGTAGCTTCTAAAACTAATGCTGTCTACTGAAATATAGAGATTCAACATTATCACTTGTTCCTAGTTCCTGACAAATTTTAATGGTACAGGATTTAATAAACTGTGCCTCTCACTCAAGTATCCAGCTTCCCTCCCACTGCCCCTTTCCAGGGACTGGAAGAAGGGCTGAAAGGCACTTAATCAGAGAACTTATAATATCACATCTTGTTTAAAGATCACATCTTGGACCCTAATAGGTGGTAATGATTGAAGTATGGTAAGGAGGACTTGAGTTCAAATCCAGCCTTAGACACTTAACATTTATTAGCTTTATAATCTGGGCAAGCTACTTTAACTGCTATCCCTACCACCATCACTTTAGGGGTGGCCAGAGTCAGTGAATAGTATTAGGCGGTAGGTGATTTTAGATCAGCAGAAATGCATTTAGGCAGCTTGGTTAAAGGCCAAATAATTACTGGGATATTTTGCTTTTACTCTAGTTAAGTTGCTACCAAGCATTACTTCTACAGTATTATACCTATGAAAGATATTTTACAGTAACCATTAGGGTGTTTCTACTAATTGCTAAATTTTTTAAGATGAAGAAAAAAACAGAATTAGTCAACTTCTATCAGAGAGTTTAATGGAACTTGGTATAGTGAAGAGGGCCCAGGATTTGGCTTCGGGAACGACATGAGTTCAAACCTCCCAGGATCTTTACTAGGTATATAATTTTATATTGATAAGCCTCAATTTGCTTGTCTATAAAATGGGTATGATACTATTTATCTTAAAGAGTTTTTCTGAAGAAAGTGCTTTGTAAATCATAAAATGCTGTATAAGTGAGTCATTATTGTGAAATTGGTAATATTAGAGACTGTAGATTGCTACAGGATATACATATATATATATTAATAAAAAGTCAGGAAAATGTGGGGATGCCTAAATTGGGGAAAACAGAATAAAAAGACTTGTTTGAAGACTTTTCAAAGTTCTTTTTAATCCAGCAGAAGATACAGAAATATTCAAAATTTTTTGACTTACTTTAACAAGTTTAGAACTCAGCCCCAGGGATTTTTAACTAGCATTCTAAACTCGTGTAGCGTCAATTTTTGAGTTGCCACTTATAGAATCTTGGCCTGTCAAAGGAAAAAAAAAAAGATCCCCAGTTCAGAACTGGCATTCCTCCTGCTGCCAATGGGCCAGTAGGTGTTTTTTATGAGAATGATAACTTTTTTCCTTCTGAATCTTTGCTTAAGTGATGAGTTCCCGTCTTCACATTAAAACATCCCCAGACTCTGTTTTAGAGCATACAAAGAATGTCCTTTTCAGTTCAATTTGATACACATTTGATGATTTCTCACTTTCAATTTTTATGACAGGAACAGAGGCAAAAGGCAGACAGTGTACTTCTTAATTGGCAGTGGCTTAGAGGTTATTTTGACCACTGAGTTTAAAGCACCATACTTAGCATCTAGAAGCCAAAATTTTAAAGAAGCAGCTGTCAGCTTTATAAAAGCAGGCCTGCCTTCCTTTTTCCTTAGAAACTATTTTCTAGTTTGATGAGACTAGTTGCAGAAATAGAACATACCAGTTTCCCTGATAAGGGCCCACTTACTTAAGACTTATCTACTTAACAAAACAAACAAAAACCAACCAACCAAACGACAACAACAACAACAAAAAGCTGAACTGACCATTGTCTTTTGTTGTTACCTGTATTAGAAAGTTGATACTTTTGTCCTCTGCCTTACTTCTATCCCACCCCCTTAATACACTACCAGGAAATGGTAAGGGAAGAAAAATCAATAATGAATTTCCAACAACTCCTACCACCTCAATCTCAAAAAGATGCTATTAGTGCTGATTTCACCAACAGGATTTACTGGAAGCTTTGCTCCCTCCAAAACCAGCAAAGAAATCAGGGCAGGAAGCAATTAATAAGTGTTGCAAATAGAGTTTTGAGAGTATGAGCCTGGAGCATAGAGATTCCCACATGCAATTCATGTATATTAGTTTAAGTAAATTTATCAGCCCTTTTAAAGCTTGACTTTAGGGACATAGACCTAGAACTGGAATAGACTGATACATCTCCCTTCTTTCCATTCTACAAACAGAAAACTAACCCCCCCCCCCCAAGTTGTGACATGCTCGTATCCCTTTTAAAATAAATGGTAAAGCTGTAATTCAAATTTGGGTTTTAGGACTTCATTTTAGCTGCCCTGCTTTGACTTTCTGATGAGTATCAAAGAGGTCCAACAGAAATAAGGACAAGGAGGTAAAATCTCTGTGTTTCTGCTAAAACCATGTCTGACTATCATTTTCACTTTATGTGTCTCTGTATATTTCCCCTTTTGTTCTGTTTCTTCTTTCACACCTGTAACTAATATGGAAATGTATTTTATATGCTTGCACATATATAACCTATATCCAGTTGCTTACTATTTTAGGAAAAGGGGAGTGAGGGGGGAAAATTTGGAACTCAAAATTTTGTAAAAATGAATGCTAAATATTGCCTTTACAAATAATTTGGGGGGTGAGGGGATAAGATACTTATTGAAAAAAAAAATGCCTTACTGCTAAAGTACTACTGCTAAGCAATCTTTCAGTTTAAGAAAAAAATTTGTCATTAATATTACTTGAGCTACAACTTCCTTCTATTGAATATACTAAAATTAAACTTAAACACAGATTATTCTGTAAAACATTCTTGGCATTAATCTGAGAACAATGAGAGAAGGAACAAATCATTCTGCCAAAAAAGATCCCATAAGATAACTGTATCTTAAAAACCTCTGGTTTCAGAAAAAATGGACCATAGAAGACCAATGAAATGTCCCGTTTAGCCTTCTTCCATACAAGGTGCTGAAACTTTTCAGAATTTCTCAGTCAACCTTAGGAGTATCTGTTGCACAATTATAGAAATCTGAGGTGATGGGGGGTTTGGGGTGGATATTCTACTTCCTGAATGTCAGGCTTCAGTTAAATATTCTGGGGCATTTTGATGAAGCACACACCTGGCAACCTTATACCAAGACAACGAATTCTCCAAGGAATTCATCATAGTTTATTGGTGCTGGCTTTTCCTCTCATTTCTATTATCTGCTCCATTCACCTCAACTCTAGAAATGTCATTTATTTAATATGGAGTTTAGGTTAAAGTTTCAGGGAGAAATGAATTTCTTAAGTCAATCAATTTTTAATGAAATTTTTAGGAAGCAATTTTTGGAGACTAATTCAAAGTGAAACTCTGCATTAAAGTCTTACTCTAAGGCCAGCTTCTGGAGAGGAACTTGTTTCCCAAAGGCTATACTACAAAGAACAATTAAGAGGTTCCTTCAGGTTAGATAGGAATTTAGGTGTTGGTTTACCATTTGACTCTGTCACTGGATAATCAGGGAGCTGTCCAATCTAATTTCAGAGTGGTTCATCACTAGTGGGTGCTACTTTGGAAGGAAGGGAAATATAGCAATTTCTGAAAATCATTTACTAAGTTATAATTAGATGTAATATGTTCCTAAAGAAGGAATACCCATGGTATTGAAATAATTATCAGAATATTCATTAAAAGCAAAACACAAAACTTTACTGGGTTTTCATATTTGTGCTGTTTATCTGTATCGATTAGATTTGGAATGATATTTTCACTCAGAGCAAAAATAGACATGAGATTTGGGAGTGGAGTGTAGCAGTGCAACAGAAAGTCCAATTTTAGATACCAATTGTACCAGGGTGTTTCCATATCCCAAAGAGTCCTTTGCTTGTGAGATCAGAAAAGTAAACTTTTCAGAGATGTGCCATGATAAAGAGATTCTTGGATTGTGGTGGACCACAGCCTAATAGAACAAGAAGTAGGGGACATACCGTATGTAGATGGAGGTTCCCTGAGACAAACTTCCAATCACCTCACCTTCTTTACAACTCTGAATTTGGGCATTGAGTGATGTCACTTTTTTACTCACTAATTATCAATTTTAGATACATGAGAATTTGAACTACTATTAATTACAAGCAATTGTCAACTACTGGTGAGACCCAAAAAAGTACTGTAACATGTGTTGTTCTTAAGACTGTTTTCGTAATCAACTCAAGATCAAGGAAAAGTGAAAAAAACACACCCTGAAATAGTCAAAGGGGACAATTTCATAGTCTTTAGGATGACTTCATTAAATTAATATATTCATTTTAACCAGCACCAATCCAACTGATTCTATTATCCTCCTCCCCACTCAGTTAGAAGTGGTATAAATATTTCTTTTATGGTTTTTGCTTCCTTGTGTTGGAAAAGAAGAGGAAAATAAGCATTTATATAGCACCTACTATGTATCTAGGACTACTATTAAATGCTTCACATATATTATGTCACTTGATCATTACAACAACTTCGGGAGGTAAGGAGCTATTATTATCACTATTTCATTGTTGAGGAAACTGAGGAAGACAAAGATTAAGTGATTTGCCTGAATTAGATACTAGAAGTCTGAGACTGGATTTGAATTCAGGTATTCCTGACTTAAAGCTCAGCACTCTGGCTACTACTCTAGATGGTTGCATATTACTTGATAGGTGAACTCTGAAACAATGCATGCTAACAGGCTATTCCTGTACTTTAATTCATTCAAAACATTCATGGAAGCCTTTTAACCCCAGTAGGATAATTTTTTAGCAGGGAGTCCCTAGATGACTCTGAGATGAAGTACTTGGAGGTCAAGGGGACAATTTGAGCTGGGGATAAAATAACATGTTTTACAGAGCATTTTATATAAATTATCTCAGTTGATCCTCATGTCCATTCTACAACATAGGAGGCTAAAGGTGTTATTTTCCGATGGTCATACAGCTAGAAGGAGCAATAGAAAGATTGCTTCGTCTTTAGTCAGAGGATCTGGGTTCAGATCTCACCTTCGACTTTTACCATGTAACTGGGCAAATCATTTCACCTCATCTACAAAATCAAAGGGCTGGAAAATATGATTTCTAAAACCCATTCTATCTCTTGAATCTAGATTCTGAGTATCAGAGGCAGTTATCTCCTTGACTTGGTCTCATCATCCTAGGAGCTTTTTGGGTAGTGCTCAAACATTGACATTAAAGCCCAGGGAGAACTTATCCATCTACTTATCAATGAATCAGTCAATGTATCATATTGAACAAGGCCGGCCAGCCATACAACTTTTACCTAAAGCTGTGTGTGTGTGTGTGTGTGTGTGTTGTGTAAGGATGGTCACAGAAGAAGAGGAGATGGTTGGGAGCATTGTTCTATAAATGAGTGCCAAGATGAAGTGTCTGAACCAATCTTGTACTCCATGGCTATATATAGAAACAGTCTCACAATGGCAGCCCTGCCTTGATCCTTTTATCAGCTGGGGACTTGGCAGCTCTGAAATATGGGGATTTCTGAACAGTGAGAATTGGCCATGAAAAATTGCTATTATGAGATATTATGTCAGGATAATGGTGAGATTTGTGAACCTGCCTACTCCCCTTATTCCACCATCCCTATGTTCCTTATCCAAAAAATTTTTTTTCTACTTCTGACCCTAGGTCACCTTTGAGCTTCAAGGGTATGTGCAGGGCTGCAAGAAGATGACAGGAAGCACAACTTTCTTTCTGGGGCTGAAGCCTATATAAAGTGGCCATGTGCCAGGAAAAAAAAAAAAAAAAAAGTAATGGACCAAGACTCGAAAGTTCAGGAATATAGTCTCTTGGATATTTATTGTCATCTCCAAAAAATAAAATAAATCCAATGAACAAAAGACATTTTGTTCTACAGAATTCACAAACGAATTGAATATCCAATGTAGCACACACAGTTTTTACAGAACTAATTTCAACAAAGAATTAAAACTCCACATGTGAAGAAATCTCATTGATTTACATCCAGACAAAAATTCCTGTGGACATAAGAAGAGCCATGACATCTGCTACTCAGCAGTGTTAAACTCACAATTTAAAATCACAATCACTATATGGCAGTAGTAAGAGTTGGCTCATAACCACCATACATGTATTATAAGTGAGTAGTTTAATATTTTATTAAAAACAATGCAGAAAAATCCATATTTGACAAAAAACTCAAAGTGCTGTAAAAGGAGCCATTTGGTTTTAGCCTATCCCATTTCCCCATTTCATAGCATTAAACAGCATTATATTCAAATAATGGGTACCATAATCTGCTTGTCTAAGTGATATTACTTTGGATCTCTTGGATAATTGCATTAGCAAGGGAGGAAAGTCATATGCTTAAGGACTTGTTTGGAAGCAATCCACATTTTCTTCCAGATACCGGACCTACTTTATGGACTAAAATGGCAAGATTTCCTTCCTATTAAATTCACTGGGTTAACTGAGACAGTTAAACCAGATAAATAATTCAGTGATTCTTTAGAAAGTCAGCTGGGCCACTTTTGCTAAGTCTTTTCTCACTTCTATTACTTTGAACCTTTCTTCTTTCTATGTTCCTAGCTATTTCCACACATTACAGTCTGGATCATCTTACTGTCTGAATGAAACCTTGACTATTCCAGCTCTAAGGCACTCTCCACTGCCTACAGCATTCCCGGTCTGTATTACAGTATACTTATATGTATCTTGTATTGTGTGTTAAATGTAATTCTTAACTTTCCAACTTAATTGTAAATTGGATGTTCCAGACCATATTTTATATTTTGCTTCTCCCCACAATGCTGGGTACTATGCTAACAAGTAGCATGTGATGAATAAATTCATGTAGCCTATTAAGTTCCTTGTCTGCATTTTTAAAATAAAACCCTATCTATTCCTAAGATTCTCTACCTTTTTTTTTTTTTTTTTCTTTTGGCAAGGGGTGGTGGGATGGGGTACCAAGTTTCCTGCCTCTTATTTGCATACACATTTTATTCAGTGAAGTTGAAGACTAGGTACAAAATTCAAAAGAATTATAACATCAGTTTGGATAATGTCTGCGACTGACCAACATGGTTTAATACCTTTAGATTCCCATTTTATGACAACTGTCCTGGAAAACACAAGTAATTGTTTAGAGAGGGATCAAAGAAGAAACAGCTCATCCTAAAAAGTTTCAATGTATCATAGAAAATTTACTATTGCTCTGAAGAGTAGAGGATACCATTTTTGAGGGGGAAGGGAAAAGGTCTAGATTTGCAATTTTATCCATGAGAGAAACTTCCAGTGTGGAAATTTTCTTCATTTCTACAGAATGCCATTCATCTGCAACTTAGTCTTAGAAAGTTTTCTGGGCACTGAGAGGCAATGGCCTGCCCAGGACCCCCAGTTAGTATATATCAGAAGTATAACTTGATCTCAGGTCTTCCCAACCCTGAGACTATGCAACCCATTACATCACACTGTCTATAACGGGCCTTACTATATTGACTAGTAGAAGCATTGCACAAAGCTCTAATGATTTATTTATTTATTAGGACTTAATTAGCATAGGGGAAATAAAGTTTAAGGTGGTTGGTTTATTTGAATCTGTATTTCAGGTAACTAAATTATAATCAATTTATTATTCTATCAATGAATTATTTGAAAATAGGGTGGACCTCTTCTCTTTAGTGAAACTCCAGGCCAAAGGCTGTTGAGTTAGATAAGATAAGAACAGTGATTATTGACTACTTCCAAAAATACTGAGTCTTAATTTTCCTTAGTGTGGACTACGAAGACAATGAAGAACTGACAGTAATTAAAATCCATTAGACAAAATCTTTTAAAAAATGCTCTGATCAAGGTTCCTAGAATTTAAATATATGGGGCGAAAACCTCACCATATTATTGAATAATTGTAACAATAAAAATAAAAATTCTTAGGAAACAAACTATGTCATCAAGTCATTCAGAGACCAAGTTTCTCTCTCCCTGAAGAACAATATTTAATTTTTTCCCTGGGTCATTAAATTTAGTATTTATCAATAAGTTGCATCATCCAACAAGAAATAAAGGAGAATTGGGAATTTGAGGAGGATGAAATCCCTGTATATTTCCTCTTCCTCCCCTTCCCTACCCCTCAAAAAACCCTACTTAAACAAAAACATTTGTCATTCTATTCAGAAAAGAACATCCACAAATGTAAAAGATAAAACTGATGTGTATCTGGGACAGTTTTGCCTTCTATAGAAAAATAGTTGAGGTTAGGTATGGAAGAGTCTCATGCAACACCAATAAATGTATTTTCTGTATAAAACATACTACTAGACATATACAACTACAATAAATCTTTTGAATCATTCATGCAACCAGCAATCATACCCCATGCATTCATCAGAATTCATCCTTTCACACTAGTTTATATACACTGAGTAAGTCATTAAATATTGCACTTATTGGCCCATGAACCCTCAATTTAGAGGTGTTGAAAAATAGAAAACAAATTTATTTTTATAACATATTTCATGCAACATTTAAGACACTTCAGTTCCACAAACACCATTAAATAGTTGCACATTCTGACAATCCAAAAAGTAGCACATCACATCTGACGACAATATAATATACAGAACAAAGAGTTGTCATTCAACATTCATTCATTGGGAGAGGGGGACTACCTGTGGCAAGCCATTCAGAGAAATGGCAAGTGAATACCGGATTTTGTTTTCATGACATGATAGCTGCTAGACAGCATTAGGACACATTCTCTCCTCTGAAATGCCAGGTATCTGTGTACAAACCATAGACCATCTGCTCACGCTGTCTCTAAGAGTAGCACTGTTAGGGCCTGTAAACTTGACCCAAGAGGTTCCCAGCTTGATAAAACTCAGTAATTAAAAAGTTTGGGGAGGAGTGGGAGAAGAGGATTACAACTAACTCTGAATTATCAACAGTAATGGAAAGTAAGAATTGCATAGATTAAATTAAATGCTCAAATAATCCCTTAAATTCATTTCAATAATAAATTTCCATATTTTCTGGAAATGAATAGGTGCAATAAGATGTGTATATAAATTAAATTTTGGGCCCTGGGGGAAAAAAGTTCTTCTCTTAAAACATAAATTGGAAAGCCAGAAAAAAATTTAACTGCATTCTCCAGAGTGTTATTGGTATTCCTTGTCTCCCTCCACTTTCTGTGCTTAGTGAGCATTGTAAACACTCAGTGTAATCACATCAAATCAACTCAGAATTGAAAACTGATGCTGAAGGCCCACATCAGGGTTCTTTGACAAAGAGTTCTAGCCTAGCTGCACCTCAGTTAAAAGAAAACTGACTAGTTTTTGCATATGTCAACACAGTGGCTAAAGCTGCTCTTCTCTTACCCTTACAATTAAGCTAACAACAAGAGAGGAGCCACATCTATCTAGTTAAAGAAGAAATTATAGTGAGAATATAATGAATTTTTTATGTATTGAGAACTTGAAGTTATCCCTTTCTTTTTCACTGAAAGATTGCCATTTAAAGAATTATTTCTATTTTTAAAGGGAGGGGGCAATGTGGTTGAAGAGGGAATCTCTAATTTTAACTGTTTTTTTTTTTTTTTTTTTGATCAAGAAACAGGCCTTTTGATTCTCATCTTGAAACATTTCTTTTGAAGTTTTCCAGGGAGAACCATACTTTAATATGAAAGGAGGAGAATAGGTGGAGTGGGCAGGGTTAAATGAGCCCACCAGGCAGAAAGGTATAAATTTTCTCCTGAGGGGAAGATTGGAGGGAATAAAGATGAAGGGTAGAGGGTGTGGTAGTGGTGGGAGAGGCCCTAAAACCCGGGATGCCTAGTATGGAGTGTTAGGGCCATCTTGCTTCCTCTCCTCTCTAATCCCCTAATCCAATCCTGAGTTTTGATTTAGATTTGGCAATTTAAAAGTGCACCTGAAATGTAAATCATTCTCCATGCTGGTACCAATACCAAAAGCCTGTGCTCACCAGAAACCCCATACTGCTTTATCTCTAAACTAAATGCAATGCAGGTGTTGCACCTGGGTAGCCAGAGCTGAAGGAAAATTTGCTCTTTCTGATGGCTGGTTGAGAAAGCTTTCAAGATCTGGTTGTTCCATGGGAGGAGTAGAGGGGGTGAGGAAGGGAGAAATGTTTATCTCTCAGCAATGTATTAGAATTTCTAATGGTATTTCTCTGCAATTTTTTGCAGATCCTTGTCATCTATTTTTTTTTTTGTTGTTGTTTTTTAACTCTGCATAAAATGTATTAAAATGATATCTTGAAGCTTCAAAAAAAAAAAAAAAGATCTGGTTGTTCAAGCAGTATCATACTCTACATTCTAATTGGAGCAGAGTTTCAGTCATTAGTCATGCACACAGGGAAAGACCTTTCAGATCTAGAAATATCGACATGCATACAAAGGGACTTTCTGGTCTATGAGGACTTTTACAATGACTTAAAAATGCAACTTGGATCACGGTTCTATACATGCAGTTACTACCTGTATTAGGGCTCAGAAATCTTTCTAATAAATGAGAACTACAGAGTCACACAAAATGCTAACTTGATTAAACTCATGTTGCAGCATTTACATCTAGCATATAATGACTGCACACTATATTATGATCATGCACTAAGACACCTGCCCTGGGATAAAACACTAGGTAATGAGGCAGGGTTTGTTGATGATTGTCTCCAGGAGATGCCACTTTATGAAAATTCAACTTGAAGCATGGAACCCAAGTTGGGTGGAATGAGGGTGAAAAATGTACTCCATTTACAAAGTAATGTAATAAGTTCCAGAGATTTAAATAGGTATCCCCACAACACACATTCATATACACAACACAGATGTGTATACACAACATACAATATACAACATACACACACACACAAACTCACACACACTTTCACACTCATCCAAGTAAAAGTTAAAATAATACTCTAAAAGGCCTATAAATTACCTGCATAAAAGTAAAGCATAAATATATATATTGGTGTATTCAAATTATTTGTCTCCCATGTAATGAAGTGGTAATTTTGTAGCTGTTGCATTCCACATTTACCATGTATCAATTCTATTATTTGTTCACCAATGAAGGCACACTCAATTTCCTGTGAAAATAAAACCTTAATACTGATACATATGCATAATGATGCTGCAGCAGAAAAGAATTCATAGGAAGTATATAAGTTTACTGAAAACTCCTTAATCCTAATGCCTTAAAAACCCATCAGGAAAGTAGAGATTGTTCAGTGAAGGAGCAGTAGCAACAAGATTAATCTTGGATAAATTTGGGAATTATCAACTGAATTGGCTGAAAGCAAATTTTTTTTTAAAGGCTCAGAAGAGAAACTTCATTATCATCTTAAAACTTATTTGAAGAAAATATCTCACTGTACCTTTGGACACCTCCAAGCTTTAACACAACAGTGCTGATACTGTGGCTATTTGATTAGGTGATTAGGTAGTAAATGTCTGATTCTGCACATTTACTAGATCAATATTTAAGATCTTGGAAATATATTCCTGAAATACTTGAATTCTCTCTGTCTCTGTCTTTCTCTCTCAGAGGAGAAGAGAATTAAAGATTCATTCAAGAAATGTGGTCTGACTCATTCTACTAAAATGAAGAGCAGAGAATGAAAGCCAGAATTGAAGTACATAAAAGCAGGAATAGCATTCTTTAAAAAAAAAAATTATGTTTGACAGCATTTCTCTTTTTCATAGCTGGGTCATAACTTTTATTTTATTTTAATTTTGTTGGGGAGGAGGAAAGAAGAGATCTAAAAAATATCTCAGTGCAGAGAAGACTTTTTTGAGGAGTTACTGAGGAGTAAGGAATTTTTTCTAATTAAAACTAAGTTATTTTGCATACATATTCTCATCATCATTCTCTTCTTTACAGATACAAAATTGAGATTTGGGGTAAAGTCATAAATATCTGTTTAATGTATTTACATAGGCATAGGAACTCTTTACATTGATAAAGGGAATTTCTGGGTGAGGAAACTGCCTTTTCCAACGAAGACTTGCATCTTTTCTATAACAGAGTTTGAGAGGGTTGACTAGGATATTGAGAAGTTAAATGATTTACTGGTTCACTTAATCAGTACACGTCAAGACCCAGGATTTGAATTCAGGTTTTCTGGTATCCAACATGAGAACTGCTGTGACATGCTAACATCAATACATATGGCAGAAAAGGATGTGATCTGAGGTTGAGCCAGTAGTTATCTACAGGCCCTAAATATATTATACCTCCCAAGTGTCTGTCTCTGAGATATGAGTGTCCAACAGTTCTCTAAGTTTTTATGAACATATATACACACACATCAAGTTTTTCCCCCAAACAAGGAAAGAGAGAACTAGGTTACAAAACCATGGGGTTAGAATACCACACATTACATTGAAGAGCATTGCTTCAAGCCAGTTTCTTCATATGTTATGATTGATTTTAAAGTCAGGACCTCTGAATAAGATCAGGAATAAAAGGGAAAAAAGTAACCATATCCAGCATTTCTCATATTTTTTAATTGGCACATG
This sequence comes from Sarcophilus harrisii, assembly GCF_902635505.1. NCBI lineage: Eukaryota > Metazoa > Chordata > Mammalia > Dasyuromorphia > Dasyuridae > Sarcophilus > Sarcophilus harrisii. The sequence continues at coordinate 148,284,151 of NC_045426.1, read as the reverse complement.
GAGATCCTCCATTTTAGGAATGTGCCAACCAGCCTTTGACACTTTCTGTTCAAATATAAGAAAAAGGAATCTACCCTGGGATTTGAGCTGCATAAGTGAAGTTGAGAAAGAACACCTCTGAATCCATCAGCATTTGGAAAGTTCACAAGTGAATGAAAGTGGGTAGTAGTAGTTGTATCTGTAGTAGCAAGATCAAATGCTCCTCAGTAAAGAGACTGTGGCTAATCCATGCCTCTAAACTCACCCATGTGATGTTTAAAATGGTATAGAAACAAAACATTTCCCTCCTAACTACCTGCTTCAAGAGTGAATTTGCTCTCATTAATATTTTGCTTGTAGAGAAGGGGACATCCAATATGGGAAAACTGGACCACTTTCCTTCATAAAATCAGACACTTGGGGAAAAATATTTATAAGATTTCTACTTTTATCCTGATGCTGTACACTTTATTTTCTCATTTAATGCAGAAGAAATGGCCCCTTCAAAATGTCTGTCCATCTAAAATGTCATCTCTAATTCTTTTATGTTCAAAAGTTTAAAAAAAGAGTATGCCTTATTTTTGAGATTTCATAGATTGTAAAAATAATTCAACACCAGGAACCATTTATTTTCCAAATGTCCAGTAGTAATTAGCAGAGTCATGCACAAATGCAGATGTTAAGAAATATTCTGATTCTGATGTTGAGAAACCAGGCCCCGCAATTGCAAAGCTATTTATTTTATACACTATTTTCTCTTCACCTTTTTTTTTTTTTGAAGGATTCAAAAACAATCATTGCTATATAAAACTAGTAAAAAGCAAATATTTCTCCATGATCCAGGAATAACTTACAGATTGTCAAATGGAGGCATTACCATCAGTTAGGAGAATATTAAACTGCTTGTGCAAAAACTAGTGAAGTAAAACATTTCTAAATTTACACTGTAGCTATCCATAACCTCTGATTTTCAAATTAATTAAAAGATCCAATTCAAGATGATGTATTTTGTGTTTTCTAAGCCCTTTCAGAAAGCAATCTAATAAAATTGTGGCCAGTTTTTTCCTTTTATCATTAACTTTTCTGCCTCTGCCCCACCTTGAAATCATATTAGAGGAAGGGTCTCTGACTTTTAAATTCATATGCTTAGTATAATTCCACAGAAAAAGCAAAGAATTCAATCACCACCTCAGGCAGCAAAAGTGAGCAAATTGCAAGGTTCCCTAATAGAACTGTCCTCCAAACCCTTAATAGGGCTCCTGCATTCCTATATTCCTTGTAAATTTCAGTTGTCAATAAGTCAGCACAATGAAATATGGAATTACTATACTTAACACTATGGGTAGTAAGTCATCAATATCTGTATCTTCAAAAAATCTGTTGTAGGTGAGTGGGGATCTAGGTATTTGACTCCTCTCCTTCCTTCAAACTATTTGTGAAATAATGACTGTGTGCACAAAACTAAGCTTCAGATAGTATTTCCATCTTTTAGTTAATTTTATACATTTTTTTTTTTTGTTTGCGAGGCCACATGGTATGAGGATAAGGTGGGGTGCCAGTATTCCAAACATCCAGACCTTAAAGGCAGAGTTAAGTGCTGCTTTCACCTTCTCTTGGAAGCCATGTGTGCATTACTTAAATAATCTTGAAGGGAAGTCCCAGATTGATTTTAGCAACTATTTAAGGGGGGGGGGTCCTCTCCAAGCCAAAAGACTTCTGAGAAAACCACCAAAACACACCGAAAGAAGGGAGAGCAAAGGTTTTCCTACATCCAAAGGTAAAATTCTTACCTCAATCCTTGTGCTCTCAAGCTCTTGCTGATGATCCTATAGTCAGAACAGTTTGAATCTGAAAGCTGACTGATTGACCCAAGCCCAGGTGAATATATTTGTTCCAAATTGGGTGAGGGGAAATGGGAGGGGAGAGGAAGAGAAGAAGAATTTGGTTTAACCCATTAGAGATCTCAACAATTTATATTGTCTTAGTCAAAATGTTTTCTGTAAAGCTACAAAATTCTATAATTATGCCTCAATTTACCCAGTGACCCAATTCAGTTTAATGCATAAAATCAGTAGAAAGAATTGCCATGATTTAGCTTCATTTTAAGCAATGGTGACATTTCATTTTGTGGTAGTAAATGTTGTTGTTTAACAACAGCAAGAAACAAACAGCTATTTAAATCTAATTTTCTGCCAGGTTAACCATTGGACCTTCCTTGAAAGTTAGTGAAATAATATTTGTATTTCTTTAAAATCAATATTCCCCTTAGTTTTAGTACCAGTGAAAAAATGGATACATTGCTTAATATGTAAGCTAACCAACCCCAATGAATGTTTACTTAATTACCAGTAATATTTCGGAATTGATTTTCAGTCAAGAGGAAAGTAAACAATACAGAAGCTTTGTTGCCTTCTTTTCTACTCTCTCCTCCCCACCCCCTTCAAGGATACCTTATCATTGCTCCACAGAGTGATCACAAGCAGCATAATTTGAATTTGATGAAGCAATCAGAAGTAGCAGTTAAATTATAGTATGAGGTCATGGCACCAGCTGAATTTAGAATAATCTTAAAAAAAAAAAAGAAAGCAAAAACTGAAAAAGACGAACAAACACCTATTCACATGCAGATATCAGAGGCTGATAAATGGATAATCCTTACAAATTAAGATCACATATTTGCCATATATTGACACAGGAAATTTTCAAAGAGCTGTATGCACATATCACCCATTGACATTAAAGACTTCCCTCAAATAAATTAATAGACAGTATAAATAAAGGCTAATAGACCATTTATGGATGCTCTTTTTTGGCAATAGAACACTAGAGCTGCCTTGGCCAGCGGCTCCATTAACAGCCACAATTGGGCTGCTGTGGTGGTGGGGATTCTTTGAGTCTTGTATTCTGTTTTCCAGCAGCAATGGCAGGATCTGTCTCCAAACTCTCTGACATTTTATCACAGATGATATCCACGAGGCGCTCAAATGTTTGCTTGACATTTATGTTGTCCTTGGCACTTGTTTCAAAAAATTCAAACCCTGGAGGAGAAATTCAGAAACACAACAAAATCATTGTACATGTCTGGACTGGACCACAATTCAGGCCCTCTTCACCTGGGTTCTCTCCCCCATACCCATGCTGTGGACCCAAGGCTAAACCAGACTTGATTGGTTGGCTTTTCTAGGGGGAGGATGGGCTGAACAAGATGTGCCAAAATGTCTGAGTGCCTTTAGGCCGTCAGTGAAAAATAAAATGCTAAGTGGATTTTACATAACCATTTATGCTAAAGGCAATGAATGGCAATTTGAGTACCATTGCTATTTCAATGAAATGTTTTATTAAAAAAAAAACCCAACAACACAGAAAAATATGAACTTCCTTTAACTCTAACTGTTTCTTAGTCTCCTCTTCCCTCTCTTTCCTTACAGCAGGCACTTGGACCCCTTTCCAGAGCTGGGATCCTGGGCATTTTTGACTTTTTTCTTCTCTGACCTTTTGCCTTTGGTTTTGACTTATAATGTCTTGTCCTTTGTTTTTCTCTGACACCATCAAATTATGTGAATTTTCCTGCCCTAACTTTTGCTTAAGGGTTTGTCCTATGCTGCTTTTCTCAGCTTTCATTTCCAGCAGATGCCCATTTTAATAATAACCTCAGGTAATTATATTAATAATTGAAATCTATGTAATTCAAATCTAAATTTAGTATTCATGGTTTCCAAGAGCTTGATATACATCATCTCCTTTGGATCTTAATAACCCTGTGAGGTAAACACTATACATGCTATTATGATCATTTTGCAAAGGACAAAATGGAGACTCACAGAACCTCAGTGATAGCTAGTATTTCTATAATGCTTTAAGTTTACAAAGTGCTATACATATGTTAATTCATTTGATCCTCACAACATCTCTGAGAGAGAAGATCTATATATTAGCCCCATTTTACAGATGAGGAAATGAAAAGTCCAATGACTTGGCCAGAATTAACATAGCTATTAGGTGAATGGGGCAGATTTTTTTTTTTAAAATAGTTGTACTCTTTATTATAACTAAGAATTAGAAACAAAGTAGATTCTTTGAAGAATAGCTTAACAAATTGTGGTAACGTGAATGGGGCAGATCTTTCTCATTCAGCCATTCTGTCCATTCTGATGATAGCTAAGTCTGTTACCCAAGGATGAGAATCACAGGCACAGCTTAGAATAAGTAAAAACCTGTGTTTACTATGTCATGGTGACAGAGTGTCTGCAACCTTCTTCACAATCCATATAAAATGCAAACCAATAGTTAAGTGGACACCAGGTGGCACTACTTGCCATAGAACTGAATGCGGGTTTGTAGTTCAATGAATTGTCTTGGGGTAATGGGGCAGCAGCCCTGAGAAGTGTATTACCTATCCCCTAGTTCTTATTTTTCCATAGTCACTGAAGTCAAAACAATGGGTGCTGTTTTGTATATGCCTGATTTGACAGCAATTTTGCTGGAGCTGCAGTTGATAATTCTCACAGTTCTAATGTTTCACTGTACCTGTGCAGAAACAGAATTGGCAAGTTGCCCTGTGCACAATCCTCCTAGTCTATTGTGTTTGGATTCTGCTCCTGTTGGCTAAGCTTACAACTCAGTTGCCATGACAACCTTCTCACTAGAACAGTCAGAGATTGCTCTGGTCCAGTCAGGGGGTGCTGATTTAGGATGTTTGGGAATGAACACAAAACTGCTATTCTAATCTGTTCTGGATTTTACACTCTATAAATCTGTCTAGTCACATCTGGCCTATCTCAGAGAAGCTGAGATTCAAAATGATTAACTCTTGTGACTACATTTCTCCATCTGGGGGCCAAAACCACTAAGTAAAAAGTACTTTCAGTTTTGCCTTCAGAACAAAACCCCTTCTGTAAGACAGGTATGAGAGGGAGTGTGTGCAGTAAAAAAAAGTGCCAGAATTAGTGACCAAAGTTCTGACAGATTGTCACTTGTTTTGAGTCACAGAAGCTTTAAGTAGAAAAGCTGAGATTCAAGACCAGAGCCTGTGACTCCAAATCCAAGGTCATTTCTTCCTAACATGAAGACCTAGATTTAAGCTGTGACTCTGACTTATTAGTTATATGACTATCTTCAATACTCTACTTCTTTTTAATCTATAATATAAACCTACAATAATGCCTTCTCTATTTTTCATCAAAGGGTCATTGAGAAAGTAAATGAGATGTATGTGAAAGACCCTCATGAGGAGTTTTATCAATAGAAGCTAGATTACTTTCTGAAATGGCATTGCAAAACAGAGAAAAGTATTTCTCAAGAGTTGTCATATTCACTGAACAATACATTTCAGAAGCTCCATATTTAATCAGGCAAGTATTCCTATTGTGTATTTCATGAGTCATGGATGTACTCTATTATTGGGGTCCAAGTAAGTGCTTGCAGAATCTTGTCTGCAGCAACTGTCAGAAGAGGAAGGATTTTTTAATTGGGAGGTTCAGATAAATGACATTTCTAAGTACTGTAGACACGCCCACCTTCTAATTAGTAGTAACTGGCACATAGGCTATTCTGCAATGGGAATTTCTGGACTACAGTTTCCAAGTTATAAGCCTCAGAGGAAATGACTTCAATTGACCCAAATGTCCAAAGTCACTAAGAAGACAGACACTTGCTGTCCAGCTTTTCTTTTCTAAGTGGCTGTTTTGGTTGTGGCGAATTTCAAATATATCATAGAAAACTGACATTTATCTAGAATGATTGAGAAATAGAATATTCTGATTAACTGGATATTTTGAGCTACTAAATACAGGTCACAGATTTCAGATAATTTAATTACAGTAAAATACATGGCACTAAAATCATATTTGGGCACAATTTAATCATTTGATTTGGAAGTCAGTATAAGATTAATATGAGCATCAATCAGCATAGCTAAAACTAGAGACTATTGCACTGGGGCTAGTAACACATAGAGACATCTTCTGTGCAACAGAAGTGGGAAAAAAGAGCCAAACCAGTATAGGGGACACAGATACCTTGGTACCTCAGCATTAAGCTTCTTGCAGAGAGAGGAGCAGTATAGGAAGGGGGAAAACATACCTTAGTGTATCACTTATTTTAACTTTTTTTAAAAAGGACATTTGATGTAGTTTAAGCTTTCTATTTAACACATTATTATTATTATTATTATTATTATTTGGATAACTAAATGTTGTCCTGTGTTTTTGTGTTGCTGAAGGACTACAGTACTGTCTGTACCCTCTAAATTCAGCACCTCGGGCAGAGCACATGCCCTAGTTACTACACCGTTAATCTCCAGTGCTACAATACGTAGATTAAGCATGTCTTGGCATTCTACTCCACTTTAAAATAATTATGATAACAATTCATTTATATCAGTTTGTTTAGTTCTTCTTGGTCTCTCTCATGAAAGTAAAGAACAGAGTGTGGAAAAAATTTATATATAAATCCAGTTTATATAAATCCTGGAGAGGAATACAGTGACCTCTCCTGTTATAATGTGAGCATTAATCTGGGCACACTTCAACTGCATGCCCACAGAGCATCTTCATCTAGAGCAGAGATGTCAAACTCAGAGTGAAAAACTCCTTAGTTTAGTTAATCAGACACAATTAATTATAGAAATGTCATATGATGAAATATCAATCAGATTAAAACATAATTGGGAAGTTTTAAACAAAAATAAAACAATACAACATAGATAACATTAATTTGTAGTTTTCTAAGTCAAGTTGTGACTTCTTTCTATGTGAGTTTGACATCACTGATCTAGAAAATGGTAACCTTCATGAAGTCATCTAAAATATATACCATCTTTTCATATTCATGTACATTTGTGGACTTATTAGAAAACAGTACTAATCTTTCAACTAACTCACTGTAGGGTCTTAGGACAGCAACTTTATTTATAAAATAAAGAGGAATATAGAATTATTATTTCAGAAAATCATGGATTTAGGACTCTAAGAGATTTTCTATTTTGATCCCTTCATTTTACACATAACTTAAGTTAGATCAAGTAAGGGTAAATGCTCACTGAAGGTCACATTAATGGAAGGGTGGCAGATATGGTATTCAATTCCAGGTTCCTTTATACCATTCTGTCCCTAGAATTTTATCAGGACTTATGAAAAATACTTATTAATTCTGAGATTTCCTACCTTTCACAACAAACACATGTACACACAAACTACAGTGGCAAAAACCAGCAGTTTATAAAGCATTTAAGTTGGCAAGTCAAGTGACATTTGCCTGCCTTAGTTTCTTATCTGTAAAATGGGAAAATAAAAGTTATAACTTCTATTTCCTAGGGCTATTGGGAGAACAAAATTACATAATATTTGTAAAGTGCTTTGCGAATCTTAAAAGTTTGGTATAAGTGCTAGCTATTACCGGTCTCAGCAAGGTCAAGCAAGTAGTGTCAAGTCATAGATGCCCATCAAGCTCAGAAAACTGAAAGTACATCCAAATTAGAACTGCCGTGATATGTTTGCTTGAGTGTCCCTAAACCTACAACACTGTTTCTTATAATGCATCCTCTTGTATTAAGAATTTTAACATGAATATTTGTATGTTCCATTAAGGAACTATTTTCATTCACTAGAAAGATACTAGACAATTCTTCCTCCCAATTATCTTCCCAGGCCATCTGTGACTCCATCCTGACCCTTGGATAGAATCCTTCCTGCCCCTCCATAGTCAGAGCATTTCAGTAGGTGGGCCTGGAGCTCTTGCACTTCCCAAATAGCCCTTGGAGGTCTGCCAGAGAGGGCTCTGCCATCAGTCTTCTGCTTCACTTTCACTGAATATTTGGCTCTCAGTACAGAGTCAGGAGACATAATCTCCATGTAAAAATGTGTCAGCTGCCCCAGGGATCAAAGGAGAGAAGCAGAACAGCAGAACCATAAAGGCAGTCCTTTATTCTTTTCAAGCAACCAGTATAATTCAGCAGTGCCTAGAGAGGCAAGACAGGCTGGATTTAACTATGATGCATGATAAAAGCTGAAGCCATGTGAGCATAAAGAATGACATACGCCCAAGACTCCTGAATTTATTGGGTTTAGAAGGGATCATGAGAAATTATCTAACTCATCCCTCTGTCTTAAGAATGCCTATATGTACCTAGGCAGATAAGAATTTCTTTTATCTTTCAAGACCTCAAAGAAGGTGAGTCCATACATCTTCTCAGACTCCATTAGCTAATACTCTTCACTTTCATGGAAATTCATGCCTATAACATCACAGGCAGCTCAGTGGATAGAATGCTAAGCTTGGAGAAAGGAAATCTTAAATACTCATCAGCTACATGACCCTAGGCAACTCACTCCCTAAGCCTCAGTATCTAAATGTATGATCCTATAACCTCTCATGCTGCCAGAAGATTAGGTTGTTGAGATCCTTGAGGGCAAAATTGCCTTTTTGCATCCCCAATACTTAATACAGTGCCTGGCACATAATAGGCCCTTAATAAAAATATATTAACTGACTGACTGGCATACGTTCAGTTCATCTTGTTCAGTCTTGATGGAGACAGAGAACAGATAGTCATCCAATACATTCAACAAACATTTGTTGAGCACTCACTATTGGTAGACCACTGTTTCTGATGCTGGAGAGGTAGCAAATATGAATAAGACAATTTTGTTGTTTGTTTTTCAATCATGTTTGACTCTCCATGATCCCATCTGGGGTTTTCTTAACAAAGATACTGGAGTAGTTTGATATTTCTTCCTCCAGCTCATTTTACAGATGAGAAAACAGGCATAGAAGAGATTAAGTGACTTGCTCAGGGTCACAAAGCTAGTAACTGTCTGCAGCTGGATTTGAATTTAGGAAAATGAATCTTCTTGACTCTAGGACACACAATCTGTCTACCATCTAATTGTACTTTAAATAAGATTACAGAGGAACCTCAGTGACATAGTAGATATGGTGCTGTCCTGGAGTGAGGAAGACCTGAGCTATATGACCTAAGATTGCCTCAGTTTCCTCAGTTGTAAAGTAGTAGCTCTCAGGATTGTTGTGAGGATCAAATAAGATTATAAAGAGCAGAGAATGGTGCCTGGCATATAGTAGATGATTTAAAATATTTTCCTTCCTTCCTTCCTTCCTTCCTTCCTTCCTTTCTTCCTTCCTTCCTTCCTTCCTTCCTTTTTTTTTTCCTTTTTTCCTTCCTACCTTCCTTCCCCCCCCCCCCCCCCTTGTTTCTTCTGTTAAGCACTTTAGTATTCACTGGAGAATCTTTGGTACATAGTGAGTTATCCAGCTATGTCTCTCTAGGTATAACTTCCTTTCCAGTTTGTACCCTGAAGTCCAATGCCCATTAAAGATTCCTTCAGCAGTCTGGAACCTTTTCAGACTGGCATAGATTTCCTTTTGGCCAATATATTTCTTTGCCATTGGATTGGGATATTTCAGACAGTTGTCTTGACTTATTAAAAGTGCTGTCATGTCATACTACTCTGTCAAAACCTTTTATTTACTTAAATTGTGCTACAATCACCATAATAATCCCAATATCAACACAGAACATTTAATGACTGTTTCCTTAATACCTTTCTCCAGAGAACTTAAAACATATATTTTTATAGTCATCATTTAGTTCATTCTCACATTTATTTTAATAGCTATTTCCTATCAGGAAATACTATTTCATTCCCCCAAGATCTCTTTTTAAAATATACATTTTTCTATTGCTGATTGAGGAAATCTTAAATGCTAATGTTTTCAGGAAAACATGATACTATAACTGGCCCAACTTGACCTTGAAAGAGAATGTACAAATATCACCTATTAGAGGAAAAGAGCTAACAACAGTCATGGTATATTAGATGATGTTCTTTAAAATATTAAAAACACATTAACCCACGCCCCCAAAAATCCATTAAACAATCTTGAATGTGTGCCCAAGCACTCACAATATATGAAATTTATATGACATTTTTAGATTCTAGTATAGCTTCGTAGGCGGCTATCTTCTTGTTGTTATCCATTAAATATGAAGAGTAGGAAAAGAGTCTTTACTCTTCTGAATGACATCTGGGTCAGAGCTTAGGATACTCAAGCAGCAGGACAGGCTCTAGCTTAGTGTGTCCAAGGCTGGGATGGGTGTCCAGAGACAGGCACTAAAAATGAGTAGAATAACAAGGATTTTATTCCCATTGATTGGAGGAGGGCCAAGAAACTGCTCTGTAAAAGAGGAAAGGGCAGGATCTTGGCAGCAGGCCTAGTGCTACTCAGAAGATCAAAGATTTTCATCCATTGGAAGGATCAAGTCTGACCTGACCTGGCAGCATCTTTCTTTCCTCCCGTCTGTCACTGGTCTGAATTGGGTCATTATGGCTGCCCGAGTTGTCCTAAACAATACCGAGAGAGGATATTTAGGTTCAGCACCATCCTCTACTGGATATAGAAGGAAGAAGGGTCTCCTTTGCTTTCTGCTAGTATAGTTAATTGTTTGGAAGAATTGTCATTCTTTACTTGCAGGGGATAACTGGAAGAGAAAAGCAGAAGTAGAAAGTGCATCTCATGTGGCACCAGGGTGTTATTACTGGCTTTTTCTAATCTGCTCCTTTCTTAGCAGAATTTCTTGCCCAGTTCCCCATTTTCTTAGTCACACATATTCTCAAACTTAGAATCATAGTTTTCTCCTACGATTCCTTGATATGTCCTTTGACATGTTTCTCACCTTCTTTCCATCCTTGATTTCCCTCTTAGTTCCTTAGTTTAAGTTCATGCCATCTCATTCCTAGGATATTATAATAAACCCCCGAGTCCCTGTCTTCATTCTGTACCCTAACATCCAATATATTCTGCACAAATGCTTCTAGATTAATCTTCCCAAAATATCAATTGCATCATGACAATTCATGACTATTAAAAAACAACAACAAACCATCAAAATCTCTACATTGTCCTCAGGTATGGCCCTCAAGGTGCTCAGTTCCTTGTCTCAGATGACCCCTCTGTCCTCAATTGATACTCCTTCTCAAATGAGAACTCTGCTCTAGGCAAGTTTGTTTATTTATTCTTCTAGAAAATTGCCTGCTTATTACTGCCTTTGTGAATCTGTTCATACTGCTGGTCCTGCACGTAATGGCCTCCTTCCCCTTCCCTTTCTCTGAATGTTTAATTCTTACTTGATTTCCATTTCCTCTGCTAAAATATATGACGTTTGGAACATTAGAAAGAAAAGGGGAAAAAATGGTTATTAGGGACTTGAAACCAAGAGTGAGGAAACAACAGTAAGTGATTAACTGGCTGTTCTTGTCAAGATATGTCCTGAGGTAATGAAAGTGTCATGGTAAAGAGGAAAGAGCTCTTCTACTGGAGTCAGAGAATTGAATTCAATGCCTGCTTATCCTTAATCCTTGTATAATTTTGAACAAGTTATTTCGGTAGGGCAAAGAACTGAGTCTGCCTAAGATTTTTTTTTTTTTGCCAAAATTTGATACTTATTTGTCATGCATCTCTGCAAAGCATTTTATAATTTCTGATACTATTCTGTTAATTTGGACTAATGTAAGAGTCTCAATTATGGCATGCTTTAAGAAATATTTTAGGCAACTCTGAATATAAATTAGTAACCAAAAGATTGCTTGGTGGCCTCAAAATCAGAGCAAAGAGGTATGCATAGCTTTTTAAAATCTAAGATTTCTCTTAGCTAGTTTTTCTTGGTGGTAGTGGGCAGTCTGAAGAATAATCTCTGCATCATTATAAAAAGTATGCTAGTGAATGGATTCTTATAGAGGCAAATACATTGTCTATGGCTGCTTGAAAATATTGCAAAAACACTGGAAAATTCTTATTCTCTTTCCTTTTCTTAATTGTGCAAACCATTGTCTTTCTGTTGTAACCTTGCTTTGAAAAGCACAGTGTCTGGCACAGAGCAAATATTTAATTCATATAGATTAAGTAATTAAAGGCTTAGATCCTAAATTAGATTTCAGCTTACCTTACACATGATTATACATTAATTGATCATTTTTCAAATATTTATTAAACTTCTACTCTGAGGAAAGCATTGTGTTAGACCCTGGAATAGGTAGAAAGTTTAGGTAAGATTTCATGTACCTTACAATTTACAATTTATAAAGACAGATTACATATTCTAAACATTAAAAGAGCTATAAAACAAAGTGATTTATGAAATTCAACTGGGGGAGATCAAGCAAGACTTCATGGTTCGACTTAAGGGATTAAAATTTGACTGTAGTAGAGGAGACAAGACATCACAGGAATGTGTCTCGATAGGAGCAAAGGGAAAGAGATCACAAGGCATGTGAGGATATGAAGTAGGAAAAGTCATCATTCAAAATATTTGTAGTGTCTTAAGGAGGTAAGACTATAAAAATAAGATGGTGCCAGATTATAGAGGGCCTTGAATGCCAGATAAATGAACCTGAGGCAGGAAAGTTCCCTCCCAGGTAATTGGGGTTAAGTGACTTGCCCACAGTCACACAGCTAGGAATGTTAAGTGTCTGAGACGAAATTTGAACTCAGGTCCTCCTGACTTCAGGCTGATGTTCTATCCACTGCGCCATCTAGGTGCCCTGGGAAAGATTTTTAAGCAGAGATGTAAGGGACATGATCAGATCAATGTGGAAGAAAGATTATATGGTAAAAATTTGACATGTATTGAAAAGAAATGAAAATGAAATCAGAGAGAGATGCTGTATAGGTGAAATTAATAGGACTTGAGAAACATCATGTTGTAATGTAAAAACTGTTGAATCCTAATCCTGTGTCTATCATTTAGTTTCCCTGAAGGTATATTTTTGTCTTTTATATTAATTTTCAGTTGTAGCACAGAAAGCAACGTCTTCTGACTTTCATGGGTTTACCCTATTTGTGACCTATTATTTGTATCTACTAAATACTTAAATGTTATTCTGAATCTCTGGGAAATATTATACCAAAAAGGAGAGGTGGGAGAATTTTACATTATTATCTATAGTTACTAAATCATAAGTCTTGTCTCTCCTTCACTGCTAACATTCATTAAGATGGAACAGCATGCCTTGGTTTTATTTAATGAAAAAGCAGCTATCCTGGGAAAGGGGCTTATAAGGTTTTAGGTTTCATTAAATTTTCATGCTTGATTCTAAAAGCTCACTGGGATAAAGCCAGGTTTCAGGACAACTGAATTCTTTCCCCAAATCCATAGGAGATGGAATCAGGTTAGACAAAGAAGAATGGATATTTGAGGGAGTCCTGAGTAGCAGTCAGTCAGTACCAATATATAAAGGGGTTTGACTGATGATGGGCAGTATTTATTGTATCAGATGACAAGACAAGAGGGAATGGCTTTAGGAATAATAGAAAGGACTGAAAGACATTACAAAGAGCTTCCTGAATAAAGAATTGTGATGTACTCACTCATTCTTTAGCCCTTTGCAATTCCATCTCCAACATTCTACTGAATCTGTTTTTAGGATTAAGTGTCACACAGCTAGGAAATGTTAAGTGTCTGAGACCAGATTTGAACTCAGATTCTCCTGACTTCAGGGCTGGTGCTCCATCCACTACACCACCTAGCTGCCCCTGAAACTTTTCTCAAAGGCTACCAAATCTCTCCTTATTTTCTAAATCCAATTGAGTTTTCCCAGTCTTTATCCTATATCACCTTTTTTTTTTTCCGATAACATCTGATACTGTTGGATTCTCTCTTCCTTCTGGACACTCTTCTTTTTTGACTTCAAAGACTTTTGACTTTTTGACTTGACTTTTTGACTTTGACACTGTACTTTGATACAAGAGAAATAATTATTTCTATCTCATATTCATAGCTAATTATTACAATGAGGGAGACCCAAACCTCTGCCCCCTTCCCACTATCTTTATTTCCTTGTCTAATCTCTCAAGGGTAAGGCTAATGGAAGAGAAGATTAATAATAGAGAGATTATCTTTATTACCCAGACCAACCCCTGCCTTGGACAATCTACACAAAGAATCTGTATCCCCCACCCAAACCTGAGCTTGTTGGATGGAGTAACAATACCCAGAATGAGAATATTAATTCAAGAATGACACCTCTCATTGATTGATAACCAGAGTTGATCACCACCCTCAGGATGGTGATCCTTCTTCCAAGGGCATATAAAACATGATCCCACCTCCACAAGGATCTTTGGCATTCAAGAATGTCACTGAGTTTTTATTTAAGATACTGGCATTATTAATAAAATGATTAAATTATCCAGGAATTATGTCTCTTGAACTTTTGACTATCACAGACAAGTCTTTTCCTACATCTCTGATTGTTCCTCTCTTGCTCCTTCTTCATTCCTTTTCTTTCTTTCTCACATCCTGTAAATGTTTACATCCCTAAAGCATTGTTCTTTGGCCTTCTTTTTCTCTTTTCATATTCTGTCTTGGTTTTCTTAGCCATACCTATCTCTGGGTAGCTAACTCTGTATATTCACTGTATTCTGTATATTCACAAATGTCATCCCTTCTAGGCTCTCAGACATCTCCAATTATTTGATAATCTCACAGAATGTAGATTTTGAAGAGATCTTAAATCATTAAGTTCAACCCCATGTTTTTGTAGAAAAAAGGAGAATCAGAGAAGTAAAACACAATAGCTGGCATAAGTAAGCATTTAAAAAATACTTTTTGAATGATTTGGCAAATATCATAGATATTTGGCAGGACAGCCAAGATTTGAACTACAGTTCTCTCACTCCAACAATAATTGATGATGCTTATGATATTAACATTTAGAAAACACTTTCAAGTTTGTAAAGTGATTTATTGGTTTTCTTTTCACTATAGTACAAAACTGTCTATCAGCATTTCAAGCTCATTATAACCAAACAAAAATTCTTCATCTTTCTCCTAAAGCATGCCCCTGTCTCCTAACTTCCTTATTTCTGTCAATGGCAACACAATCTCCCAATTATTTAAGATCAAGGCTTTGGAGTAATCTTTGACTATTCTCTTTCTTTCAACCCTGGCATTCTCGCTGCCAAGAACTATTGATTCTGCTTCCATAATATATCTCAAATTGGTTTCCATTATTTTCTCACAGCCAATCCATTTTCTCATGGATTGCTGTTCAAGCCTATTAACTCTCTCTTAGACTACTGTCATAACCTTCCAATAAATCTTCCTTTCTTGTTTCTTTCAATTTTAACTTATTTCAGTTTATCCTACCAGGACTTCTTTAAACTTTTTTCCACTCATGACCTCTTTTCATCTGACAAATTTTTACAGAATCCTTATTATATAGGTATATAAAATAGACATAAAAATAAAATTTTTTACTGATAATAAATCATAATAAGTCTTAGTTATAAGAACCCATATGTGGTCACAATCCACACAATTTAAGAAGCTTCACTATATAACATTGCATAGTTTTAAATAAGCTAAAGTTGGATTTACAGGATGTGGATTCAAATCCCTGATCTGCCATTTAACTACCTGTGTGATCTTGGTCAAGTCATTTTACCTCAAAAGAGGCTTAGTTTTCCTCAACTGTAAAATGAGAGGATTGGATTATCTGACTTTTGTCCCAAAAATAATCATAAGCCTAATCATTTCACTCCATTTCTCATAAACCTTAAATGACTTAACACTAGCTTTCCAAATGAAGTCAAATCCTTCATCTGGCATTCAAGGTTCTTCACAGTAATGGATATGAGTCTTAGATAGCTATAATGTTATAACTCCTACTGTAACATTTTGTTTTATAAAACATTCTCTTATAGGTTAGATAATCCTGAACCAAGTTGCCAGAGTATAGTCATGTCCAGTTAACAACACAACAAAACAAAACATAAGTGAGCATTGAAGATTCAGAAAACATTTTGTACCTGTGATAATTCTACAAAGGTGTAAATACACTTATGAGGTTCAATTGGACTGGCTAAGCAGTTATCCTTAGTCCTCCTGCACTGCCCCCTTTCTCTTTTTCTATTTTCTCCCTCTCTCCCCTTCCTTCTCCTTTCTGTCTTTTTATCTCTCCATTTCCACCTTCTCTCCTTTCCTTCTCTCTCTCCCTCTCCCTCTCCCTCTTCCTCTCCCTCTCCCTCCTTTTTTCCCCTTTTTCATCTCTCCTCTCTGTCCCCCTTCTTTCGTAGCTGATATTAAAGCATTCTTGTCTTTGATCTAGTGGAGTGAAAGAAGACCCTAGGATATAGTCTATTATTGTATTTAAGGGAAAAGAGAGTGAACCATGGAATAGTAAGACATGGCAGTCACACTAATTAATGAGATGACCTTATTAGGGTGCTACCTTATTGGATTGCCTCCATTTACTGTATTTTCTGCCTCTATTTCCAGCTTATCAAGTGGCTTTCTTATACTCACTAAGCTCTGGATTTCCACTCTGTGAAGAGAACTTGCTGGCCAGATGACACGAGTATTAAGGCTCACTTGGAGTTTGAAATACTTAATGTAAATGAATTCACTGACTCTGTTTTGTAAATCAATCTTTTGTGAATTTGGTAAGTGTGAATCACTTCCTCAGGACCAGAAATCTCTCCAGTAGGCTAACAAAATTTTATTGTTGAAACTGAAGAAATAATAGTAGGTAATGAGAAAGCGAAACTGTCACTCTTTGAAGATGATATCTTGGTATAGTTAGAGAATCCTAGAGAATCAACTAAAAACTCCTAGAAACAATGAACAACTTTAGCAAAGTCAGAGGATATAAAATAAAACCACATACAGCATTGGCATTTCTATATGTTGAGCAAAAGATAGAAGGAGAAATTTCATTTAAAATACTTATAAATACTATAAAACATTTTTAAGTCTACCTGCCAAGACAAAGCCAGGAGCTATATGGATATAATTACATAACATTTTTCACACAAATAAAGTCAGATCAATTAACTGGAAGAATATCAAGTATGGGTAGAGTGAGCTAATATAATTAAAAATGACAATTCTACCTAAATTAATTTATTTATTCAGTGCCATACCAATCAGCCTGCTAAGAAACTACTTTATAGAATTAGAAAAAAATATTAACAAAATTCATCTGGAAGAACAAAAGGTCAAGAATTTCAAGGGGATTAATGAAAAAATGCAAATGAAAGTGACCTAGTTATACCAGACCTAAAACTATTTATAAAGCAGCCATCATCAAAACCATTTGGTGCTGACTAAGAAATGGAGTAGTACATCAATGGAATAGATTAGGCTCATAAGACACAATAGTCAGTGACTGTGGTAATTTAGTGTCTCCAGCTTCTAAGATGAAAAGTCACTATATGATAAAAATTGCTAGGGAAATTGAAAAGTAGTATGGCAGAAACTAGGCATTTATCAATACCTAATACCTCATCTCAAAATAAGGTCGAAATGGGTTCATGATTTAGATATAAAAAGTGATACTATAAGCAAATTGGGAGAACAAAGGATAGTCTACCTCTCAGATCTGTGGATAAGAAAGAAATTTATGGCCAAAGAAGAACCAGAGAACATTATGAAATACAAAATGGATAATTATGATTATATTAAGTTTAAAAGTTTGTACACAAACAAAACCAATACAGCCAAGATTAGAAGGGAAGCAGAAAGCTGGAAAAAAAATTTTTTTATATATAGTGTTTCTAATAAAGGCTTCATTTCTAAACTATATAGAAAATTGACTCAAATTTATGAGAATATAGTTATTCCCCAATTGATAAATGATCAAAGGATATGAACAGACAATTTTCAGATGAAGACAAATTAAAGCCATTTGTAGTCATATGAAAAAATGCTCTAAATCACTATGATTAGAGAAATGCAAATTAAGACAACTCGGAGGTACCACTTCACACCTTTCAGATTGGCTAAGATGGCAGGAAAAAAAAATTGACAAATGCTGGAGGAGATGTGTGAAAACTGGGACATTAATACATTGTTAGCAGAGTAGTGAACTGATCTAACCATTCTGGGGAACAATTTGGAACAATGCCCACAGGGCTATAAAACTGTGCATATCCTTTGATTCAGCTGTGTCTTTACTAGACCTATATCCCAAAGAGATCATAAAAAAGGGAAAAGAATTCACACGTGCAAAAATGGTTGTAGCAGCCTTTTCTGTAGTAGCAAGGAATTGGAAAGTGAGTGGATGCCCCTCATTTGGAGAATGGCTGATTAAGTTATGATATATGAATGTAATGGAATATTATTGTTCTATAAGAATGATGAACAGGCCGATTTCAGAAAAGCCTGGAAAGACTTACATGAACTGATGTTAAATGAAGCAAGTAGAATTAAGAGAACATTGTACACAGCAACAAGAAGATTATGAGATAAATCAACTGTGATGGATTTGGTTTTATCCAACAAAGAGGCAAGGCAGTTCCAATAGACTTGTGATGGAAAGAGCCATCTGCATCCAGATAAAGAACTATGGAGAATGAATGTGGTCTTTTTCTGGTGGTGGTGGTATGCTTGTTTGTTTGTTTTTCTTTCTTTTCTTTGATCTGATTTTTCTTGCTTAGTATGATGACCATGGAATTACATTTAAAATAATTGCACATATTTAAGCTATAGTGGATTGCTTGCTGTATAGGGGAAGGAAGAGAAAAATTAAAATACAAGCTTTTGCAAAGGTGTATGTTGAAAATGATCTTTGCATGTATTTGGGAAAATAAAAGCTATTGTAAAAATAATTGTACTGTTACATCCAAAATGCTCAGCAGCACTGATGTACCATGAGACTCTTCTTGGATAACCAATCAACTGGTCAGTCTTCCATTATCTAACTGCAATAATCTGTCACATTTACTGACTTAGCTCTGTTTTTTTTTTTAAGTTAAATTTTTATGTTGCTTTTGAGCTGACTGTTTTCTTCTTTTACTTTTATTGTATTATTGTTATTGGTGCTTCTAAAGTCTAGCCTCTTCTTCCTTCCCCATAGATGTGCGCACGTGCACACACACACACACACACACACACACCCTCTAGCTTATAATAACCATATATGGCTTTTTAATAATTCCAACTTTTGTTCAGTGTGGCTTGAAGAGGAAAGGAAGGGAGATGAGAGCTTTGTTACATTTTTGAAGAACTATCTTGTAATGTGAAATAAAAAAATTGCTTTGTTTGGCCCCAGAGGACAAAAGTAGAAAAAAAAAATGGATGGAAGCTGCAAAGAAGTCAATTTAAGCTATATGTCAGAAAATCATTCCTAATAATCAGAACTGTCCCCAAGTGAAAAGAGCTGATTAAAGAAGTTGTAGGAGCTCCTCCTTTAAGATCATCAAGCAGAGGCTAGAGGACCACTTGCCAGGTATGTTATAATGGAATTTCCTCTGTCTATGGGTTGCATGAGATGGCTTTCAGGTCCTTCATGTCCCTCAAAATCTATAATTATGTGATTTTTTATTAATTCTTAGAGATATTGAAATTAATGACATAAAACCTGTTCTTATGGCACTTTGAATTTAAAGGGGAAAAAGACATAGACATAAACAGGATCAGAACCAGAGTGGGAAGAGAGTCAGTCTTGGATCTAGAGGTGGAAGAGATCTTAGAGTCCAAGGCTTCTTAAATTTTTCCATTTAGAACCAATTTTTGCCCAAGAAATTTTTATACAACCCTGGATATATAGGTATACAAAATAGTTATACAACCCAAGCACTGACTAATAACAAATCATAATTTTGTGACCTCCACATTAAGTTACAGGACCCAATACAGGATCATGATCCAGTTTAAGAAACTCTGTGCTAGAAAGAGAACATAATCTATATTGTCAAAGACCACTGAAATGCCAAAAAAGATGACAGAAAAAGGGTATTTTGGGTTTAGGAATACTTGATACTGCGAGAGACAATGTAGGAGATAGAAAGCCAACCTTGGACCCAGGAGGACTTAAGTTTAATTTTCACTTCTGACACACAGTAGCCATGTGATCCCAGGCAAGGCATTTAATCTTTCTATGCTCTAGGACTTGGTACTCTAAGACTATAAATCCCAAGAAAAGAATCTATATGCCTCGGTAGATGGAATTTATATATCTGGGTGTTTCCTATATCAGCAAAATCACAGTTTTAGTCCCTATCCCTATCTTTAGTCTCTATCTTCCCTCATATAGTATAAATCTCAGTTCATCTATGCCTTTTTATTCCACTGTGAATTTTGTTCATATTATCCTGTAAATCTTACTGAAGTTATCTAATACATTAGGGTTTCTTCTTCTAAATTTCTTTATATTATTTGGGTACGATTGTATTTCATGATTTAATAATCAATCAGTAAGCATTTATGAAGTGCCCCATATTTGCCAGAAACTGTGTGAGATGCTGGGAATATGAATATAAAAATATCCCTTTATTCTCCACTTCTTAGATATCTCTTCCACAGCCTTGCCTACCAACTTCCTAATTTTGGATAAATTTACCTCTTAGTACCACACTGACCATAAGAATTTCCCACTATTTCAGAAAATCTTCCTAGTCTTCATATTTTAATTCATTTGTCATTCTCCAGATTTCTCTTTTATGAGCTTACTCAACATCTTGTTATGGAATTTATCTTTATTTCTATTCCCTCTAATTTATGAACTATAAACCATGATCAATCAATTCAGCTCTGCCATTGCTCCTGGATGGGATGTGCTAATATATTCCTCTATGATCTTGCTGACCATGTCTATGATATTCCTGGCAAAAATTATTTTCTTGGCCATCATTGCCATACATATATATATAGTCTTGTCTTTAGACTATAAGATCCTTAAGGCAGAGAATATTTATGTTTTTTTAGTCATAACCCCAGCTCTTAGCACAGTGCTTGACCTAAAGTTAGTGCTTAATAAATGTGTTTTCATTCATTCTCATCATAAGACCAATTCACTTCCTATTTTAGTTACATAAGTGATGACACCTATTTAATATGTTCTAGTGTGTGATTCTTCATTGGTAATATATTGATGCGTACTTATGTCTATCATATATGTCTCTGATATCACATTATTTATTATTATATAGCATCATTGAAAGACTATTGGAATTTAAAAGATGGCCATTGTCTCAGGGAGAAGCTTTGTGGTCATTAAAAGCTATGCATTCCCCAAATCCAATATGACTCTCTGTTCTCTTATTCAGTTGTGAACTCAGTTTATTATTCATGTGCAGTATCTCTCTCTAAAATATAAGTACTGATGGATCTGCTCTCTCCATCATCCATTCAATTGTATAGCATGATATGGATAATGGACATTGTTGTCCTGAGTAAGATGGTTATGGGTCTTTTTTAAGAGGATTTGAAACATCCCAAGATTCGAAGAAATGAGCCCATAATCTTAGGCAAATAAAAACATCTAGAGCAAAAGTGTCCAAGTATCGCTGGGCTACAATGCAGCCCTCATTGTAGTCTTTAAACTGAATCTGGAATGAGCTAAATTAAAATGTATTTTGGAAATATTTTATAAAAAAATACAATAGAACATAGAATATTTAAATATGTGATATTTTAATTCAATATCTGGCCTTCAAGGATCCTTGTGTAGTTTGGTGATTCCTATTTCTTTTTTGAATTTGCCACCACAGATCTAGAGACCTCAATTTCTGTAGTGAATTTGTTTTTTTATTTGAACTCTGTGCTGGAAATTCTCCATAATAGTGGCCAAAATCTTGGTGAGCATTCATCTTCTGTTTTACACCTTGTCTGACACTGATATTGAGAATGGCATTGATAAAAGTCCCTTTTATTTTCAAGGAATTGTTTTTACCCCAGCACAGGAGACATCTCCCAAGAGGAGAACTTTTAAGACAAGGTTTTGCTTTACTGAATTAAATACTTTTTAAAAGTTAAAAAAAAAGCACATTGGGATGCTGTATTCTCTGTACCTTTCAGTCAAATGTGTGACTACAAAAATGTAGTCTTTTTTAGAATGTCATTTGTGAAAGAGTATCCTTGACACACGTATTGATTGATCTCATAAATAACTTGTAGACACAGGAAAGTCAGCATATGGGTTGTTAATGACATTTTCTCCATATTGTTACTCCAGCACAGACCCCCTCTGAAATGTGGTCTAGTCCACTGACCTTTCCATCTTTCTTTTTTTCAATGTCATTTCTATTAAGGAAAAGGTTATGGATGACCTTGAAGAAAGCTTTTTCTGTTAAAGTGGTAGGAGTAAAAATCAGATGGCAGGGGAGTGAGGAAGAAGAAGCACTGAAAAACTATTCTTTTTTCTCATTTTAAAGTAGTATGATAGCTTTAGAAGATGGCAGGGTAAAGGGTAAGTATTTTTAGGCTAGGAAAGATTTGAGCTTGTTAATAGGCAAAGTAGAAGAGAACACTGGGAAAGGAGAGGTAGGAAATTCATGGAAGAAGATTCAAAATGCATGTAAGATGATTAATAGAGATGAGAAGGAAATGGGATCAAGAGTTTAAATGGAAAGAGTGGTTTTGAAAATGATAAGAAATATTATTTCTATAAGATTAGTGGAAGGATGAAAGATAGAATGGGTGACAATACTGAAAGATTTAGGGAAGTAAGAAAATTTAAATCAGATGATCTCAGTCTTCTCAGTAAATAGGATGTGAGGTCATCTGCTGAAAGTGAGTAAAGAAGAAATAGAGTTAAGAGAGAGATTGTGGGATGAAGAAAATTTTGAACAGATGCTGTACAGAATATGGTGGCCAATTACATAGGGATAAAAGGATTTCTGCAGCAAGGGTCCAGTTGAAATTAGATGACATGAATTGTAGAAAACTCAATCATCCTGGGAATAGGAACAAGCTGATAGGGGTGACCCATAATTAAATATTGTAACTGGCCAAAAAAAGAAAGGATGCCAGAGATTAGGAAAAGATTAGAAGAAAGAGAATGATTTCATTGACAGATAAAAGGATCAAATCTGAATAGGGAGGAAAGCAAGACAGGAACATTGTTGGGCAAACAGGAAAACTAAGGATGGGCAAAGAATAGGTTTGGAAGGAGGGGAGGATGGATAGAAAAAAATTTCAGAGTTCAGATTTTTGCAAATAGGATGAAGAAGCTGTAATCACTTTAATGGAAAAATTATAGGTCATAGTTATTGAAAAGCTCAAAAATTCACAAAGGTAGAGAATTAAAATTATCACCAAGGTGGATGATGAAATTTAAGGAATAAAGGCAAGAGAGATGTGAAGAGGAAGCCTGAAATCCAGGTGCCAAAGTCAAAGAGAAAAGTGATTGTGTCAGACATGTGAGGAAAAAAGAGTGATCAAGAACTAAGAAGGCTGAGAAAAGAGGAAACTGATAGATCTGAATCTCAAAAGAGAGGTATTTAAATGACAGAAATGATAGAAACAAAGCCAGGTTTTGACTAGGTTAACAATTAAAGAAAAAGTAGATAGGGTAAGTGGACTAGGAAAGGGGAAAGACATAAGACAAATCAAGATGAAGGAATCATAGTTTGGCAAAAGGGATTATGGAAAGGCAAAAGAAGTGAAGCTTTAGAAAAAGGGGTCATTTAGGAGATGTAAGTGAATCACTGGAAAGGTAATTTCCATTGGTGTGAGAATTACCAGTGAGTAAGAGAAAGATGGGTAATTAGTTGAGTTCTTAAGCAGTAATAGACATTAGAATGTTGATATCCAAGGTATCAATCAATAGTGGATGGATATGTATCAATTTAACAAATTGATTTTATAACTTTTACTAACCACCGACTATATATGTTCTGAGTGATGATACGAAGATGAAAACTGACACATCTTCTGCCCTCAAGAAGCCCACAGTAAGATATGATCTATATAACTGAATGCCATATGATCTATATAACTGAATGCTATATGGCCAAATGTGATGGAATAAAGGAGAGATCTGAGTGAGGAAGGGAGAGGAGAGAGGAAGAGAGAAAGAGACAGAGACAGAGAAACACGAGAGACAGAGATCCACAGAGAGAAGGAAACAGAGAGAGACACAGAAGCACACACACACACACACACACACACACACACACACAGACAGAGACAGAGGGAGAGAGAGACAAAGAGATAAACAGAGACAGAGAGGCAGAGAGGCAGAAACAGAGAAAAAATGAGACAGAGCAAGATAGACAAGAGACAGAGAGAGACAGAGCCACACACACACACACACACATACACACAGATTGAGAGAGAGAGAGAGATTGAGAGAGAGAGAGATTGAGAGAGAGAGAGAGAGACAGGGAGATGGAGAGAGAGACAGAGACAGAGAGACAGAGAGAGAGAGAGATGGCACCTGACCTGGGAATGAAGGAAAGGAAGGCTGTCAAGAGGCAGAGATGAGGACAGAGTCCATTCCAGTTATGGAATATAGTCTCTATAAATAGAATTAGAGAGTCTTGGATAAATTTAAGGAACACTTTATTGTCTGGTTTGACTGAGACATAGAACATAATAAAGAGTAAGATGAAATAAAGTCAGAAAGATAGTAGAAAGGCTTTTATATGCCAGGTTGTGGAGTTTGTATTTTAATCCATATACAATAGAAAATAAAGTTTCTGGAGTAGGTAAATGAAATGATAAGGGTTGTTCATCAGGAAGAATTAATTTGACAGCTATGTGAAGGATGGTTTAGAGAGAGGAGAAACTAGCAAAAAGGATAGCTAGATAAGGGGCTATTAGAATAATCCAGGAGAAGTCTAAATTAGAGTGATGACAATGCCTATGGAGAGAAGATATTTTAGAGACTGAGAAACAAAACTTGGCAACTTATTAGATGTGGGGGAGTCAAAGATGATTCTAAGATTTTGTGCCATTAATAGAAATTGGACAGTTGCAGAGATGGTGATGGTGATACATTCAGTTTTTGGATATACTGAATTTAAGGTATAGATGTTTTAAGGATGAACTTAAGAATCCAGGAAGGAACTGTCTGGCAGATAGAAGCTTAGAGTTCAGGGCAGAGGTTAGGGCAGGATCTATATATTTAGAAGTCACTTACATAGATTGATTATTGAATTACTTGGCATTCATAGCCCTTCATAACCTATTGTAACACCCCTCTTACCTTTCTAATCTTCTTGCACTTTACATCCCCATGTACTCTTCTATACAATAACATCCTTGCTATTCCTTCAACAAAACATTCCATTTCTAGGTTCTGGGCATTTTCATTGGTTATCCCTAATGCCTGAAAGGCTCTCACTTTTTATTTCTATCTCATGGCTTCCTTCAAGTCCCAGATTTAATTCTACTTTCTACAGGAAACCTTTTCCAATATCTCTCAATTCTCCCTGCTGATTGTTTCCTATTCACACTGTATATACCTTCTTTATACATAGTTGTTTGCATGTGGTCTACCTCCTTAGATTTTGAATGCAGGGATAGATTTGCCTTTCTTTGCATTTTTAGTATTTAGTGTAGTACCTGGCATATAGTAGATGTTTAATAAATGATGATTGATTGAATATTTTGTTTTATTTGTTTTGGTTTGGTTTTGGTTTAGGCAATTGGGGTTAAGTGACTTGCCCAGGATCATATAGTGATTGATGAATAATCAATGATAATCGGCACTTTCCAAGGGAAAGAGACTATCTCTATCTTGGTAAAAGAACACAAGTGAAGGGACAAAGATATTGGTCAACTTATCTCCTGAGATTGAAACAGGGATGAATAAAATGGATAAAGCTGCTTTTGATAAATAGTCATTATCTCAGAAAGGTAGGAGATAAAAGTTATCTATTGAGTAGGAAGGCGAAAGTTTGAAAAAAAAAAACAAAGATTTAGAATTATAGAGGGAATCAATTAAAGATAAAAAAATATATATATAGTCTAGAATGCTCAGGCAGTGTCAATCTGGAGAAATAGAGGATTATCATTAAAGGATGCAAATCTGTGAATAGGGTTAACTAAAGAGAGTTTTGACAATAGTGAGGCATTTGAGCAAGTGAGAACTCATTTGTTTCAGAATCAGAGGTTGATGTGATGTTTCCTATAGAAAACTATGGAAGGACAAGAAATGTAGCGAAGTAAGAAGTGTATGTAGGAACAGCTAAATGGTGCAGTGGATAGAGTACTAATCCTGAAGTCAGAGCACCTGAGTTCAAATCTGAACTCAGAAGGAATCTTAGAGTTGTTGATTTCACTGATATAGGGAACTCCTGGATGAAGAAATTTCTGCCACTGCAGGTTTCTACCTTCTCTTCAACTTATATTTATCTTAGTTACCTAGAGGACATAATGATTTTCCCACAATCATACAGTCAGTAAGTTTCAAGAAAAACTTGAAATGTATCTTTCTTGGCTCGGAGGGCAGCTCTCTATCTACTGTACTCATGCTGAGATAAAAGTGCAGATTCTCAGATGGTCACAATACTCAGAACCTTAATCCTAGGGTTGCTAAAGAACTAAAGATGTAATTTTGCCCATTCTACTGCCCTTAGGTGAGACAATATTTAAACCAACAAAGAGAGGAAAATATACCCAGTTTTCCAAAATCTCCTGAGAATGCTCAGTTAACTAGAGTATGAGCCCATGGAAATGTTTTAGCAGACAGGTTCTTAAGAGTCTTTTAATTACATTAGTAGAACTCTAGGATTTGATAATCCCTAGCCTTTGACAAACACTAAAATTAAGATTTTTTTTTTTTTTTCTACCAAATTTTCATAGTTTATTTTATTTTTTTTTTTTATATTTTTTTATTATTTTTTTTTTTTAAATTTAATAGCCTTTAATTTACAGGATATATATACATGGGTAACTTTACAGCATTAACAATTGCCAAACCTCTTGTTCCAATTTTTCACCTCTTACCCCACCCCCCCACCCCCTCCCCTAAATGGCAGGATGACCAGTAGATGTTAAATATATTAAAATATAACTTAGATACACAATAAGTATACATGACCACAACATTATTTTGCTGTACAAAAAGAATCAGACTCTGAATTATTGTACAATTAGCTTGTGAAGGAAATCAAAGATGCAGGTGTGCATAAATATAGGGACTGGGAATTCAATGTAGTGGTTTTTAGTCATCTCCCAGAGTTCTTTTTCTGGGTATAGCTAGTTCAGTTCATTACTGCTCCATTAGAAATTATTTGGTTGATCTCGTTGCTGAGGATGGCCTGATCCATCAGGACTGGTCATCATCTAGTATTGTTGTTGAAGTATATAATGATCTCCTGGTCCTGCTCATTTCACTTAGCATCAGTTCGTGTAAGTCTCTCCAGGCCTTTCTGAAATCATCCTGTTGGTCATTTCTTACAGAACAGTAATATTCCATAATTTTCATATACCACAATTTATTCAGCCATTCTCCAACTGATGGACATCCATTCAGTTTCCAGTTTCTAGCCACTACAAAAGGGCTGCCACAAACATTCGTGACATACAGGTCCCTTTCCTTCTTTATAATCTCTTTGGGATATAGTCCCAGTAGTAACACTGCTGGATCAAAGGGTATGCACAGTTTGATAACTTTTGAGCATAGTTCAAACTACTCTCCAAAATGGTTGGATTCGTTCACAACTCCACCAACAATGAATCAATGTCCCAGTTTTCCCACATCCCTCCAACAATCATCATTATTTTTCCTGTCATCTTAGCCAATCTGACAGGTGTGTAGTGGTATCTTAGAGTTGTCTTAATTTGCATTTCTCTGATTAATAATGACTTGGAGCATCTTTTCATATGACTAGAAATAGTTTCAATTTCTTCATCTGAGAATTGTCTGTTCATATCCTTTGACCATTTTTCAATTGGAGAATGGCTTGATTTTTTATAAATTAGAGTTAATTTCTATATATTTTGGAAATGAGGCCTTTATCAGAACCTTTGACTGTAAAAATATTTTCCCAGTTTATTGCTTCCTTCTAATCTTGTCTGCATTAGTTTTGTTTGTACAAAACTTTTCAGTTTGGTATAATCGAAATTTTCTATTTTGTGATCAGTAATGATCTCTAGTTCTGCTTTGGTCATAAAACCTTCCCTTCCACAGGTCTGAGAGGTAAACTATCCTATGTTCCTCTAATTTATTAATAATTTCATTCTTTATGCCTAGGTCATGAACCCATTTTGACCTTATCTTGGTGTACGGCGTTAAGTATGGATCAATGCCTAGTTTCTGCCATATTAGTTTCCAATTTTCCCAGCAATTTTATCAAACAGTAAGTTCTTATCCCAAAAGCTGGGATCTTTGGGTTTGTCAAAGACTAGGTTGCTATATTTGTTGACTGTTTTATCCCTTGAACCTAATCTATTCCACTGATCAACTAATCTATTCCTTAGCCAATACCAAATAGTTTTGGTAACTGCTGCTCTATAATATAATTTTAGATCTGGTACAGCTAAGCCACCATCATTTGATTTTTTTTTCATTAATTCCCTTGAAATTCTTGACCTTTTGTTTTTCCATATGAACTTTGTTGTTATTTTTTCTAGGTCATTAAAATAGTTTTTTGGGAGTCTGATTGGTATAGCGCTAAATAAATAGATTAGTTTAGGTAATATTGTCATCTTTATTATATTTGCTCGCCCTATCCAAGAGCATTTAATATTTTTCCAATTGGTTAGATCAGACTTAATTTGTGTGAAAAGTGGTCTGTAATTTTGCTCATAAAGTTTCTGATTTTCCCTTGGCAGATAGATTCCTAAATATTTTATATTATCAGTAGTTACTTTAAATGGAATTTCTCTTTGTAACTCTGACTGTTGGATTTTGTTAGTGATATATAAGAATGCTGATGACTTATGTGGGTTTATTTTATAACCAGCAACTTTGCTAAAGTTGTGGATTATTTCTAATAACTTTTTAGCAGAATCTCTGGGGTTCTCTAAGTATACCATCATGTCATCGGCAAAGAGTGATAATTTGGCTTCCTCATTGCCTATTCTTATTCCTTTAATCTCTTTCTCAGCTCTTATTGCTATAGCTAGCGTTTCTAATACAATATTAAATAGTAACGGTGATAGTGGGCAACCTTGTTTCACTCCAGATCTTATTGGGAATGGTTGCAGTTTGTCTCCATTACATATGATGCTTACTGATGGTTTTAAATAGATGCTGCTGATTATTTTAAGGAAAAGTCCATTTATTCCTATACTCTCAAGTGTTTTTAATAGGAATGGATGTTGGATTTTATCAAATGCTTTTTCTGCATCTATTGAGATGATCATATGGTTTTTGTTAATTTGGTTATTAACATGGCCAATTATATTGATAGTTTTCCTAATATTGAACCAGCCCTGCATTCCTGGTATAAATCCTACTTGATCATAGTGTATTATCTTGGAGATGATTTTCTGTAGTCTTTTTGCTAATATCTTATTTAAGATTTTAGCATCAATATTCATTAGGGAGATTGGTCTATAATTTTCTTTCTCTGTTTTCAGCCTACCTGGTTTAGGTATCAGTACCATGTCTGTGAAAATTAAGATTTTTTAAAGATAATAAAAAACTGCTGAAGACCAGAGTCTTATGTGCTTGAAGAAAGTAGGTTAAGTTTTTTTAAAATGAATTTCAAGGCAATGCTCTTCTTTTCAGATTTCTTAGCTAGTTCTTTTTCAAAAGAAAAAAAATCACTAGGCTATGTACTTTTGAAGTTATATTAGGCCTTAGGTGGAATTAAAAAAGGAATCAAGGTGGGCTCAGGCCCATGGTTTTTAATTTTCTTAATTTTGCATCCATAGAATGCCCTGAATGACCATACAGACTCCTTTATGGATAGTTAACAACTATAGCAGTGGCATTAATAGAATAGTGAAGAGCACTGGAGGTGATTTCTCCAGGTATAACTTTCTATGTTGTATATTTCTAAAGCCCAGAGGGAATAACTACATCAATGAGTTGCATTTGAAGCAACCTCATAGAGGAAATGGGTGTACTGTGTCACTTTAGGTTCCTTGTCTTCCTTCAAGACAAGACATGCTAGCTCAACAGTATGATATTCAACTTTGATAAACTTAGCTGTTCTCAGCAATACAATAATGTAAGAAAATTTCAAAAGATTCATGGTGGAAGATGCTATCCAAATCCAGAGGGGGAAAATATGGAACCTAAATGCAGATTGAAATATATTATTTTTACTTTTATTTTGTTTGCTTGTTTTTTTTCTCTCATGACTTTTCCCCTCTTGTTCTGATTCTCCTTTCACAATATGACTAATGCAGAAATGTGTTTAAGATAATTGAACATATATAACCTATATCAAATTACTTGCTATCTTGGGGAAGGAGGATGGAAGGAGAAAAAAATCGGAAATCAAAATCTTATAAAAGTGAATGTTGAAAATTATCTTTACATGTAATTGGAAAAAGATAAAATACTATTAAGTGGGGAAAAAAGACAGTAGTTCAAGTATCATTTTGTACATGATTCTCTCAGTTGTTACTGCCTTCCCTCCTAAGCTATCTTGTAGTAGCTCTGTTGAATTTATTCAGTTTATATTTATATTGTATGTAGGATACATTTTCACTTCTTTCTCCCAATAGAATATATGCTTCTTGGAAGTAGAGATTGTTTTATTCTTTGTTTGTACTTGCATCTTCATGCCCTAATAAATACTCATAATATCCTTAATAGGGTATTTAATAAGTATTTGTTGATTGATTGTTGGGAGTTGTTAGGATATTGGACATAATTTTAAGAGAAATTGTATATCTGAATAAGATTGGCTATCACTTAGATATCCTTAAAGACTTAGAATCCTTAATGATTATATAGTTACTTTCTAGTGCTTTTGCCACTCTGGAGCCAAAAACACAATTTATACGGTAATTAAGTCTAATTAGAGGTCATTTTACAGATGAGAAAACTGAGGC
This sequence comes from Sarcophilus harrisii, assembly GCF_902635505.1. Taxonomy (NCBI): domain Eukaryota; kingdom Metazoa; phylum Chordata; class Mammalia; order Dasyuromorphia; family Dasyuridae; genus Sarcophilus; species Sarcophilus harrisii. The sequence goes on along the minus strand of NC_045426.1, from coordinate 148,253,475 downwards.
CCAGTTAAGTAAAGGGAAAATGAAGTATCTTAAAGAAAAATTAGTAACTGAAGAAAGATCCAAGTATGAGGTGACTAAAGTAATAATTTATATACCACAAGAAATGTTATCAGGAGAATATGTTATTTCCTTAGGGAATTTTTAAAATTATTATTAAATAAGTTACTCAGTCTCTGACTATAGAAGAAATGCCTCAGAATGTCTGGTATGGTCTGACTCTACTTTCTCCACCTGTGCTATTATCCTGACTTCTCCACCCTCTCTACCTGACAGAGAAAAGTTGTGGTGAAGGGTAAGCTAGAGTGGTTGTGTCTTGCTCCAACTTGAAAATATAAAATATTATAGAAGAAAAATAGATAAGAATTTTCTTTATTATTTATTTTTTAAAAAAATAGATAAAAATTGATTATCAATGTAGATAAGGTATAGAAAAAGATTTAAAGCTTGGGCAGGTAGGAAATTGATTAGACCAATGAAAGAAACAGCTAAGGAGGGAAAACTGGCTGGGAGGAAAAAAAGATGTTGAGTTTGATTTCGGGCATGCTGAATTTCAGGGATGAAGGCTGGAGCTCTGGAGATAAGAACCACAGACCCAATTTGGGAGAAGTATTCATTCTCCAAAAAGTGATAGTTAAATGTATAAAATAGATCAGGAGAAAGAACAGAGAGAAAAGAGCAAAGGCCAGAACTCCAAGTGATTAATTAATTAAGAAATTAATTAATCTAATCCAGGGAGGGAAACATAAATTAGGTTGGTAGAAAGTGACTACTAGTGGTAATCTGAACCAAAGAGAACTGATAGGTACTCCAGGTAATGAAAATCATTGTTTTTAATTAATCCTTATCCCAAAGTTTATTATCTTTTTCTCTTGTATTGTGGACCATTGTTGCAGACTGGTAGAACCTATAGATGCCTTCTCAGAATCATTTTTTTTAAAGGAGTCAGGTACATAAGATTATAAAGAAAACCAATTATATTGAAATAAAAATTGATTTTCTCCCCCTAAAATTCATGAACTTCGTGAAATCTATCCAAGGACCCTTTTGAGGGTCCATGAACCACAAGATAAGAACTCCTGCCTTAGCCCCACTGGAAAAATAAGGCATCTTTCAAGGTACACAGATGCCAACCTAGATCTATTATTACAGGTAGGTCTCTAGAATGGTGAGATTTGAAAAGCCTCGGAAAAGGAAAAGCAACCTTTCTCTCCCCAAGACATATTTCATGGTAACATGAAATAATAATCTTAAAGAATTCAATTGCAATTTGGCTGTCAGGTTCTTGTGAATGCTACATGGTCAAGAAGTAAATAAAACATTTATTATAAAGGATTGTTCATTACATAAAACAAGTTATGAGATCAAGAGAACATTGTTATTTTGAGTCATATGCCAATACTTGGAAATAACTTTTCCTTTTTAACAGAGCATCTTTTTTAGTAATACTTTTTGTCATGGGGTTTGTCTATCAGTTTTTAAAGATGACAAATGCTTAAAGCTTAACTTTGGATTTTGTAGGGTTTAGTCTCTGCTTTGCATTGGTGCTCATTTCATTTCAGTTAATGAAAGTATATATGATCATGGAGGGAAAAAGACGAAACTACATGAAAGAAGGTATGCTTCTGTCTAGGAGGGTATCACACAATGGTTACTATGGCAACCACTGCTTTTTATTGAATACAGAGCAAAAAGATCAATTAGAAACAATTGGGGGAACTTGCAAAGAACACAAAACACGCCTGCCTTGTGATTCAGGAACTTCTCAGAAATATTTTATTGAGCGGCTTATAGAAAATATGGCTGATTTTACAGTCATTTTGGGACTTCTCCTCTTAAAGGCTATAAGGGGTGTGGGGGAGGATTTTATACAAGATTACATTACTTGTCAGTAATGAAGACATCTTTAAATGTTGGAAGGGCATATAAAACATATTTGCCTTCTTGGAGTATCATATATAGTACAGAGAATTTTTTTTTGTATTCTCTGCCCACTAAAAGTCTAGCATCATACACAGCATATAACTGGTACTTGATAAATGATGAATGTAAGTTGAACAAATACATTCATCTGGATTCCCCCTTTGTAGCAATATCCCTTTTCTTCCCCCTTATTTGTTGGTTCTCACTTCATCTTATCTTTACAAGAAGACATTTTCTGTAATACCTGAGAGCAACCCTAATCAGCCAGAGTACAATGATGGGGATGGGGTGCAAGGGTGATGCAAAGATCAAAGTGGACATAGTTCTGGCTAAGGAGAGAAAAGGACTGATATCCAACCTATAAAATTCCTTCACTGAATCCATGATCTCATTTAGATAGCTAATATCTTTACCTTTATGGATCACATTATGGTACTCTGGTAAATGTTTAACAGCCAGTTCTCCAAGAAAAAAATGTACACATAATTTTATGTTTAATTCACATTATTATGAACACAATATACATAACTTTCTTAAGTCTGCCCAATGTAATCAATTATAAATCAATCCCTGATTTGTAATTTGAAGATTTCTGAGGTGTAAATGATAACATTCAAAGCAGCTAAGTGACACCTTGGAGAGAGAGCCAGGACTAGAGGCAGGAAGACTCTTTTTTTGAGTTCAGATTCAGTCTCTGACCCTTACTAGCTATGTAAACCAGGGCAAGCTTAGTTTGCCTAAATTTGTTTGCTGTGGTTTCTTCATCTGAAAAAGAAGCTGGAAAGAAAATGGCAAGCCACTCCAGTATTTTTGTTGAGAAAACCCCAAATGGGATCACAAAGAATCAGACATGATTAAAATGATAGAACAGCAATAACTACTCACACTAAAAATTTAACTACCAGATCTTTTGTGCCTATAAAATCTGATGCCAGAAGATGGTTGAACAATTCATCCACAAGATTTCATCTTTGTTCCCTTATTCAGGAAGTCCTTCACAGAGTTCTTATGAAAAGCTGGAGGCCTTCCACTGATTTTTGTACTATTTCATAGATAATAACAGTAAGTATTGCTCACAATTGTATTGTACTTTCTGGTTTATAAAAAAAACTTTACATACATGATTTCATTTGCAAAATTTTAGCCATTTTTTTCTCTTTGTGAATTGGGCTTGAATATGATAAGGAAAAGTTGAAGAAAAGGCAATAATCATTTGCTGAGGATACATAGCTTTCCACTGTTAAGAGATTCAATTTCATTTAATCCACCCTGACCATTAGAGCTGGTGCTCTTTTTGTGTGATGCTGTGAACAACAAAGATTTCTTTGGTTGATTTCTTACCGAGTTGCTCTCCTAAATGTTTGCCTCTCTCTGTTGAGATGACTCGTTCATCTTCCATGTCGCATTTGTTCCCAACCAAGATAACCTGGGCATTATCCCAAGAATATGTTTTGATTTGAGTTGACCTAAAAGAGAAAGAACACAATTAAAAAATAAAAGTCAGGGGAAGGTATGACTGGCTGAAAAAGAAGACAAGAAATAAATGCTAGAGATTATAATTACAGGGGAAATGAAACACAGACAACTTGTGACATTTAGACTAAATTAGCTTGGTCTGTAATTCAGCTCCTCAAAGACTCAACAGTAAATGAATGAATTAAAAAAAATTCAAGGGAAGTTCACTGTTGTCTTGACTCCCTATTTATGTAAGCTATATTAGTAATATGACTTTCATTATAAAAAAAACAAAGAAAAGTTTGATGTTGTCTTATCATTCCACCATAGAAAACATCATCTTATTATATTACAATAGAGTCTTAATCTGCTAAAGCAAATTAAATGTAGAGTATCCTGGATAATTAAAAATATGAATACTGTGAAATGATAAGTACATCACTTTCAGGTTATGTAGAATGAAATTGTCATATGATGCAGATGGGTACTAAGGATGCTGCACTGTGTTGGCATTTTAACTCATAATTATATTATGTGATTTTAAAAAAATATCCTCAGATAAAGTATATCACACATAGATTCATCTATCACTCTCCCCTTTATTGTGTTACTTGGATGGCTGCTAATTAGAACTATAGAATATTGGTTCACACAAAAACACATGTGCATGCATGTATAGATACATATATAATATACCTTTATATATAAATACATGCATGTGCATATGTTTTACACATATATCTGTGTATTCACACATACATATGAATTTAGGAAGATGGTATTCCTGATTCCAGGCCAAATACTCTACATACATATTACTATATTTTTTTAATCTAAATTTGCCTATAAATTTGGGATAGCGAGATAGTACAATGTATAGAATGCCAGGCCTACAGTCAGGAAGACTCATCTTCCTGAATTCAAATCTGGCCTTAGTCTATGACTAGCTATATGATCCTGGACAAGTCACTTAATCCTATTTGCCTCAGCTTTCTTATCTCTCAGATGAGGTAGAGAAGGAAATGTCAAACCATTCCAGTATCTTTGCCAAGAAGACCACAAATCGGTTAATGAAGAATTGGGCACAACTGAAAAATGACTGAACAACAATAACAGCTTACCGCATTTGAGAGGTGTTAAGACTAAGGATAGAATGCAGAAGTGTCAATAGAATGACAACGCAAGAAGAGACATGTGCAATCCCTTCCTCATTTTACAGATCAGGAAATTGGAATACTAAGAAGTTACAGGACTTCCATACAGCCCCACAGGGAATAAAGAGCAAGGATTTGAATCTAGATCCATTGATTCTAAAGCCAAAATTCTTTTTATGATCTGTACTATACTCTCTTTTCAATCTCCTAAGAGTTAGGTTGAAAGGAATGCAAGTAATGCAAGCAGCGGGGTGGGAGGAGTGGAAAGGAAAGTTATCATTGCATTTTCTGAAATCATTAATAGAACAATTTGAATTCAGGAAGATGGTATTATTGACTCTAGACCAAGTACTCAAACCACTTTGCCTCCCAGCTGTCCCAGGGTAAACAGTTAGGATTATTAAATTATCTATCTGTCTGTTTGTCTGTCTGTCTGTCTGTCTGTATCTATCTGCCTTTCTAACTACCTGTCTGTCCATTTGCCCCTTTCTGTCTACCTATCTCTCCCCCTCTCCCTCTCTCCTTCTCCCTTCTCCCCTCTCTCTTTTTCTTCCCTTTCTCCCTTTCTCTTTCCTTCCTCCCTCCTTCCCTCCCTCCCCTGCTTTCTCCCCCATCTCTGTTTGTTTATCTGTGTATCTGTGTCTGTAATCTATCTATCTATCTATCTATGCACCTGCCTCTATGCCTCCCAATCTATCTGTACGTATCTCTCTCTCCTTTCTCTCCCCCCCTCCCTTTTCCCCTCTCTCTCTGTCTCTCTGCCTCTCTTTCTCTCTAACCCCTGTCTATCTGCCTCTCTGTCTGTCTATCTCTCTATCTGTTTGTCTGGGTATCTGTGTCTGTCTGCCTGTTTGTCTATCCATCTATCTATCTATCTACCTCTCTCTCTCTCTGTCTGTCTCTGTCTCATTCTCTCTCTCTCTCTCCAATTCTATTTGCAAGTATGTATCTAACTGTCTGTATTTACAAACTCCAAGGTGCAATTCCTAACAAGTATCCTTAAATATGTAATTTAGAAAGCAATTGGAAACAATTTATATTTAAAAAATTGATATGATATGAACTATGTCTTTGGGGAAGAAGAGAGAAAAGGTCACTGTTGCTGTCAGAGTGTGTTTTTATGATGAGAATTAAGGAAATGAATGCTGAATCTTATACTCTTGAGTTCTGTAGACACCACTTATCTTGATGATACTGATTGCCATTAGCATAATAATAACTCATTTATCTAATGCTATAAGGTTTTCAAAATGTGTGTTCCTCACCTTAACTTTGACAAAGCCCAGCTATAGTTTTGTACAGGAGACCTTTTTCTACCTGACCCTCACTTTCCCCTACATGCTCACTTTCTGAAATTAAAGATAGCCCTGATATGGTGGATAGAGGAAAGACCTTGGAATCAATACCTGGGTGCACGCTTGGCCTCTGATACATATTCTCTGTGTCCTGTTGGGCAAGCTACTTAATTCTCCACATACAGAAAGCTCTCTAAGACATTAATTTTCAAACTGGGTGAACAAATGTAGTATCATCATTGGGAATTCTCTGTGCCAATGAAATCATAAATTGTATACCCTTCCCCACCAAAATCTTTCAAACATCAATTAAATATTCCTCTATTTATAGTTGGATTCCCCAGCCTTCTCCTCAGCATTGGCTTCAGAGTCAGTGAATTTCGATTCAAACCTTGACTCCACTCTTTGCTGAAGAGCAAGTAAATCCCTTGAAGGCAGGGATTGCTTCCTTCTTATATTTTTATTCTCATAATTTACTACAAGATTTTGTACATCTAGTAGGTATTTATTTAATAAATACTTGTTGTTTTGTCCAATTAAGTAACAAATATTATTATCCTCATTTTCCAGATGAGGGAAGTGAGTCCCAGTGAGTTTAAGCAACTTATACAAAATCACATAACTAGAATTAATGCTGATTTGATCTTTGTTCTTCTGATCCTTAAGACTGACTATTCTTTTCTCTACAACCCAAAACTAACAATGAAGGGGAACCAAATGAGCAGTTAATCAAATAAACTTTTACAAAAAGAATTTATTTTTTTTATATCTAGAAGTATGTTCATTTAAAAAAAGTGTTTTGGTTGTTTTTCTGGTATTAATGAACATACAGATGGAAATGAATTGCTTCAATTACTTCTCTAATTAGAGAAATCCTTGATGTCGGCAAAAGTAACTGCTCACAAATTGAGAGTAAAGTTATAGTTTCAATCAAGTCATGTTTCATTCTTCAAGGGGCAAAGATTTCTAATTTTCAATGGACAAAGAAGAAGACTACTTAGAGCAAGAATCAGATTAATATGGGAGTTTCAAACTCCCACTATTTACTATTTACACATTGCTATCCCACCCTTATTTATTGTTTATTTCCACCAAGGTCAATTCCACAAGAAATTAATACTTTGATTCCTCAATTAAGAACCTGTAATTTACCATCTTATCACCCACAGTAAGACTTCAAGGATCCAAGTATCTAACTTTGACTTATTCCCCCAAATCATTGCCCTCTGAAATATTAATTATGAGAGTGATATAAGACTCTGAAGCTGACTTGTAAATAGACTTCATGCAATTAAAATTCCTTCAGCATTATGCTGAAGTTATCCAGTTAATTTTTTTTTTCCAGCTAACTTTTTAACCACATTAAAATCTCTTGAAAATTTCTTGCACACGAATGTTTGTGGCAGCCCTTTTTGTAGTGGCTAGAAACTGGAAACTGAATGGATGCCCATCAGTTGGAGAATGGCTGAATAAATTGTGGTATATGAATATTATGGAATATTACTGTTCTGTAAGAAATGACCAACAGCATGATTTCAGAAAGGCCTGGAGAGACTTACACAAACTGATGCTGAGTGAAATGAGCAGGACCAGGAGATCATTATATACTTCAACAACAATATTATATGATGACCAGTTCTGATGGACCTGGCCATCCTCAGCAACGAGATCAACAAAATCATTTCCAATGGAGCAGTAATGAACTGAACCAGCTACGCCCAGAGAAAGAACTCTGGGAGATGACTAAAAACCATTACATTGAATTCCCAATCCCTATATTTATGCCCACCTGCATTTTTGATTTCCTTCAAGCTAATTGTACAATATTTCAGAGTCTGATTCTTTTTGTACAGCAAAATAATGTTTTGGTCATGTATACTTATTGTGTATCTAATTTATATTTTAATGTATTTAACATCTACTGGTTATCCTGCCATCTGTGAAGGGGGTGGGGGGGTAAGAGGTGAAAAATTGGAACAAGAGGTTTGGCAATTGTTAATGCTGTAAAGTTACCCATGCATATAACCTGTAAATAAAAGGCTATTAAATAAAAAATAAATTTTTTTTTTTGAAAACCATGCCCAAACTGTACTTGTCTATATGTGTTCCATTAGTCTATATTTACTATATCAAAAATTAAAATATTTTGGCTTTCTGAAAAAAAATTTCTTGCACAGGTGTGTACCCCATGAGTGTGGGGTATTTCAAAGACCTTGTATTTATACCTTGCAAAGGATCATTTGACATATTGCAATGTTGCCTTGCCTGGGACAGGTATCCCAATTAACAGTGTTCACTAATTAGGTTTTGCCAAAGATATTTGTTGATTAGAGATGCACATTTTTAAAGGCAGTAGGGAGAGGTGCATCATACACTATTACTCATGGAGAGGAATTAGATATTGCTAGAACCTTGGGAGAAAAAAAAAGATCCTTGGGGATTTACAGTTAATCACAGTGAGATTAATGGATTTCATTGGAGCTACCCTGGTCACCATGGATACTCTGGAAATGGCAGTCAACTCTAGAATTCACACAGTATCAGACCATCAGGGACTAAAAAAATGTCATTATTCATTGGTCATGAATTGAATTTCATTTGCAAAGAGAAAAAAAACATTAGAAAGGAAAAGCAGATTTCCTGCTCCTCATTTCAATTTTATTCAAGAATTAAAGTGGGGGAATTTCCGAAGAGAATGCAAGAAATAAAAAAAAAACCGCAAGAAATTTTACTATAAAAGAGGTACATTTCTCATGCTCTGTAATGTAAAATCTATTTTGAAAACTAAAAAACAAACAAGTGACAGGTTTAACACAAGATGCTAATATTAACATATTAACATATTTTCCTAAATGCTTAAGTTATTCTCTAGTAGAATCAGAGATAGGATAAAGTTTTTTTGCTTGTTTGTTTTTGTTTTTGTTTTTGTTTTTGTTTGTGTGTATGTGTGTGTATAAATTACTCAATCAAAAAGCATTTATTAAATATGTACTTTGTGCCAAGCACTATGTCTGGCATTGTAAATATAAATACCAAGAATAAAATGATTTCTTTTTGCAAGGAGTGTTTACATTCTGATTATGAAGACAAATATATGTGTGTGTGTGAGTGTGTGTACATATATATAATACTAAATAAAATAATTACTACAGAATTAAATACAGTGCAGTTTGACAAGGAGGGCACTCACTATCAGTTAGAAGGATTAGAAAAGGTTTCAAGCAAAACTACTGCTTGACCTTTATGGAGAGAGTGCCCAAGATTAAGAAAGAGTGCAATCTAAGCATTGGGAAAGGCTTTTGCAAAGGTATATAGAAAGGAGATGGAGTGTTATATGTGATGAACAGAGAAATGGCCAGTTTGGTAAGCTTGAATGTTTTAGAGGAAGAGTACTACATATTGAGAATGATAAGATAGATTAGGACCAGGTTGTGAAGGCTTTTAAAGCTTAGAAAGAGGAGTTTATAGTTTATCCTATGCAATAAGGAGCCACTGGAGTTGATTGACTGGGTGAAGCACACAGTTAGATGTTCACTTAAGAAATACCTCTTTGGCAGCCCTGGAAAGGATAGCCAGGAGTGATTAAAGAATTGAGGCTGGGGATGAATTGGTTGTATGCCATTTAGGCAAGAGATAGAGAACCTGAACTAATGTGTGTGTGAAGAGAGAGAAGGGATCAGATGTGAGAGAGTTGGAGGGTAAAACAGCAAGATTTGTCAACTGATGAAAAATGTATGGATATGAGGAAACGAGGCTAATTCCAAGATTATAAACCTCAGAGACTGGAAAGACAGCAATGTCATTTAAAGAAACTGGGAATTTAGAAAAAGGAGTGAATTTTTAGGGAAAGATAGCAGATCATTTGAGACATGCTGAGACTAAAATCTGTCTAAGATATCCACTTGGAAATATCTAAAAGGATGGGAGAACAACATTCAGGAGATAGATTTAAGTGCAGAAGAAGACATGTATTTTTAAATATACCTAACATGGGAATTTGTTTTGCTTGATTTTCCTCAATGCTATGATAACCTCTTTTGCACAAAGCGCTCAGAAAAGATTCAAGAGATTGAACTGACATGTCTATTCCAAATTAAACATTTTAAAATCCTCATGGCTGTTGTAGTTAGGAGGAACTACTAACATTTCAAATGAATTAATTTGAAAAAAAGATTGTATTTGTGGGGCAGCTAAGTGGCATAGTGGATAGAGCACCAGCCTTGAAGCTTGGAGGAACCTGAGTTCAAATCGGGTCTCAGACACTTAATCCTTCCTGGCTGTATGACCCTGGACAAGTCACTTAACCCCAATTGCTTCAGGGGAAAAAAAGATTGTATTTTGCATCTATTATTTTAAGGGTGATTTTAGAAATAAACAATGAGATATAAATCCCATCATAATGATGATCTTGACTTAATCCCAAAAATTTCAGTAACTGATTGTTAGCATTTTCTTTGATGAAATTATTAGTTGTTTCTTCAATTTTTTCCTTTTCATCTATTTTGTAGGATTAAATTATTTAACCTCCATTTAACTTTGAATCTTTCCTTCAAATGCCATTTATTTAATATGAACTTTATGCATTATGATCAGTAATATTCCTACTTTGCTGAAATTTTTCATGAATACTTTATACCCTTGCATATTATTTTGATAAAGTTAACAGGAAGAATAGAGAAAAATATTTATACTTTTGTTTCATCAGAGTAAAAAAGAAAACAAGACCTAAAAAAACAAAACCCAGAAGTGATCTAATGGTAAAAGAAACACAAAAATCTAATGAAGAAAAGAACTCCTTAAAAAGCAGAAATGACCAAAAGGAAAACAAAAGGTGCAAAAACTCAGTGGAAAAAAATAATCCTTTAAAAATAAGTGGAAGTTAATGATTCCATGAGACTTCACAAAATAATAAAACAGTAAAAAGAATTTAAAAATAGAATAAAATGTAAAATATCTCATTGGAGAAACAACTGATCTGAAAAATAGATCAAAGAGAAATGATGCAAGAATTATTGAACTACCTGAAAGCCAAGATCCAAAAAAAAAAGGGGGTGGGGTGGGGGGTGGGTGGAAAGCAGATGCCCTAGATGTATTTTAAGAAATTATTAAGGAAAACTGCCCTAATATCTTAGATGCAGAGGGCAAAATAAAGGATTCACCAATCACTTTAAAAAGAGATTCCCAAAATGAAAACTTTCAGCAATAATTTCCAGAGCTCCAAGGTCAAGGAAAGAATATTGCAAGCAGTAAAAAATAAATGTGAGGAGGGATGATAAAGGGAGGATGGAATAAGAGAGACAGTAGTCAGAAGCAACAAAGACTTTGAAGGAGGGACACAGGAAAAACAGGAGAAACTGGGATAGAGAGAAACACTGTTACTAGTCATAACTGTAAATATGAATGAGATGAGCTAACCCATAAAATGAAAGCCAATAGCAGAATGGATTAGAAACCAGGATCCAACAATCTGTTGTGTACAAGAGATATACTTTAAACAGAAAGATACATAGAATTAAAATAAAGGGTTGAAGCAGACTCTGTTATGCTTCAGCTGGACTAAAAAAAAGCAAGGAGAGCAAAATAGACTTAATTAAAATAGATAATCAGGGAAATTACATTCTTCAAAAAGGTACCATAAACAAACAAAAAAAATTACAGCAAGTTTCTCTCATAAGGGTCTCATTTCTCAAATATATAGGGAATGGAGTAAAATTTTTATGAGAATCATTTTCCAGTTGATAAATGGTTAAGGATTATGAACAGGCAGTTTTCAGAATAAGAAATTAACGCTATCTATATTCATATGAAAAATGCTTTAAATCACTATTGATTAAAGAAAGGCAAATTAAAACTACTCTGAGGTATCACCTTATACCTATCAGAAATGACAAATGCTTGAGGACATGAGGGAAAATAGATACATTAATGAAGGGTTGGCGAGTAATGAAATGGTCCAACTATTCTGGAGAACAATCTGGAACTATGCCCAAAGGGCTATAAAATTGTGCAAACCTTTTGATCCATCAATACCACTACTAGGTCTAAATCCCAAAGAGATTAAAGAAAAAGGAAAAGGACCTACATGTGCAAAAATGTTTAGAACAGCTCTTTTCATGGTGTTAAAGAACTGGAAATTGAGGGAATGTTTGTAAATTGGGGAATGGCTGAATGAGTTGTGGCATATGATTGTGATGCAGTATTATTTTACTATAATAAGTGATAAGGTGGGTAGGTTCAAGAAAAGAAAAATGGCAAGACTTATATGAACTGATAAAGAGTGAAAATGCAAAGAAAAGAACCAACAGATCATTGTGTATAGTAACAGCAATATTGTAATGATAATTGACTGTGAAAGATTTGACTAAACTGATTAATACTTTGATCCAAAACAATTCCAAAGGGAATATTCATGAAGCAAAAAATTCTATCCATCTCTAGAAAGAGAACTGAAGAATTTTGAGTGCAATTGAAGCATAATTCATCCTTCCCTCCCTCCCTTTCTCTCTCTCTTTTTCTTTCTCTTTCTCTCTATTTCACTTTCCCTCCTTCCTTTTCTTTCTTTACTTTCTTATTACTTTATTTTGAAATATGACTAATATAGAAATATATTTTGTATGATTTCACATGTATTATTCATAGCATATTGTTTACCTTCTCGGTAAATAGGGAAAGAATAGGAGGAAGAGAGAGAATCTGGTACTCATAATTTAAGAAGAAACAAAAATCTAAAATAAATTCAAAAAAGAGGAAATATAGAAGTGTCACAAATTAATGTACAAATGTAAAGTCCTTTGCTAGTGGTCAATGCTATCATATAAAGACCAACAAGGAAGATGTGTTAATATCTAGTCAACAAACTTCCCCTTTTTGAGTTTAAAAAAATGATAACAGTGTCATAAAATAGGCTTACTTTTGCAATTTTTTGGCATTTCACTATTAGGATAGATCCAGCTGCAGTATATATAATTGAAATATCTACCTGGACTGATTTCTTGTAACTATAGAATTGTAGTTACTGTTTAGTTGTTTTAACTTGTATCATAATCTTGGTGACCCCATTTAGGGTTTTTTTGGCTAAAATTCTGGAATATTTCACTATTTCCTCATCCAGCTAATTTTAAACAGGAAAAACTGAGGCAAATAGGGTTGTGACTTGCCCAGCTAGTATCTATGGACAGATTTGAACTCACGAAAAATCTGATCCACCGCCAACACTCTACACACTATGGTGCTATCTACCTGCCCGCAAAACCATGCCATAGAAGCATGGACTTCATGTGTTCAAATTAAATATCCAATTAAGTGATATCAAATTAAGTAGAAACGGGACCATTAAGCCATACATAGATATACTTGAAGACTACATACTGACTTGGAAAACTATACACTAATATTATCTATATTCTATTTTTAAAATTTATTTTGTTAAATATTTTTGTTATATTTTAAACAAGTTCCAACTAAATTAGGGAATATTGTGAGCTGTGTATTTGATATCTCAGATATAATATAAACCTTTCATTTCCGTTATGATGAACTTGATGCTGAAAAAGAAAATAACTTGTCAAAGGAAATATAATGAGTAAATGGCAGGTGCAGAACTAGAACACACATATCCTAACTCCAAGTCCTGGGCTTTTTCTGCTATAATTCCCTTTCCTCTTCCTCTTATTCTTTTACATCCTCTTCCTCTTCCTCTTCCTCCCCCTCTTCTTTTTCCTTTTCCTTCTCCTTCTTTTTCTTTATCACTGTTATTGTCATCATTATCATCAATATCCTCATCACCAACATTTATAGAGAGCCTTAAGGTTTGTAAAGTGCTTTACAAATATTATGTCATTTTATCCTCACAATAAAAACAAATTGTCATCCTATAAAACATTTTGTAGACTTTAAAGCAGTATATAATTATAAGGGGGCTTGTCAAGATTTTTGAATCTTAAACTTTATAATAAGCAGGCAATTTTAGTCATGATTTTGGGTCTGATTTTTCAAAATTGAAAAACAATGAAATCTTTTGTGACTTTTCATGGGAACATATTTTTTCTCCTTATTTAACAAACAATAAGACTAGTTAAAAACAAAAACAATAACAAAAATATTCAGGGGAAACGTCAAGCTCCCCTGTATAAGTGCATGGGAATAAATTCAATTAAATCCACAAAAGCGTTTATGGTATGTTTGCTAAGTGCCAAGTGCTATAAGTACCAGGCAAAGATGCTAATAGATAGGCCCCTAAACTCAAGTTTATGTGAAAGACATTGACTGTCATTTTAAATGTCACATTTGCAAGATAAGGTGGGGGGGGGAGAAGTGATTTTTCTGGACAAATTTGCAAAAGCAATTAATGAGAAAATGGATGGAAATCTAAATGCAGTGTTAAGCTTTATTCTCTATCTAGTTCACATTTATATAATTATGTACATCATCTAATTTATCCCCACAGCAACACTGTGGAATACATGGATACATGGTACTAGGGTCAAAAACATCTAGTTGGGGAGGCAAAGTACAAACATTCAAAAAGCTAAATTCCAATAAAATATGTAATAACTCAAGACCAATTGTAATGAAGTTTGTAGGGTGAGGAATACTTTAAAATGCTTGCTGTGTCTAGCTAAGTCTCAGTATAAAATTCATATAGTACAAGGATTTAACATGAAAAGAACTAGGAAGTCTGCCCTCCTCATTCACAAACTATATAATCTTAATCTAGTCACTTGAGTTTCAGTTTCTTCACCTCTAAATTGGGAATTATGTTTAAACTACCTATCTCATAGGGATGTTTGTAAAGTATATATAAATTAATCTCTTCTATTCTCTTAATTTTGGAATACTGGGCAAGATACTATCCTTACTGAGCCCCAGTTTTTCTCATTTGTAAAACATAGATAATGACCCTAGTACCATGTATTCCACAGGGTTGCTGTGGGGATAAATTAGATGATGTACATAATTATATAAATGTGAACTAGATAGAGAATAAAGCTTAACAGTGCATTTAGATTTCCATCCATTTTCTCATTAATTGCTTTTGCAAATTTGTCCAGAAAAATCACTTCTCCCCCCCACCTTATCTTGCAAATGTGACATTTAAAATGACAGTCAATGTCTTTCACATGAACCACAGCAAAGCAATTTTGTCACTGCAGAGAACTTTGGCCCCAGAAAAGTGAAAAACATGAAAAAGCCCAGAAGAACATCTGATATCTGCCCTTGATTGCAGAAAATAATTGTTCTTCATTTTCTCAGATCCCACCAAATAAAGTGCTTTGCAATGAGATCAGGGTCAGGGAGGTGAGTGCAAATGATCTAGGGAGCTTTCCTAATAGAGTGTTTTGGAACCTGAACTTCAAATACATTAGGGGCTGACCCTTAGCCTTTGGATGTGACAAGGACCTTTTGGTAGCCTGGTGAAACCTAGGTCTTTTGTCTCAGAACATTTTGAAATGCATAACATATAAGAGATTCTAAAGGAAACCAAATATATTAAAATAGTTCTCAGAACATATTTATAAAATAAGTTTATAAATTCCCCAGATTAAGAATGTCTGGGCTTCAATGATGAGCCCAAGTCCTGTTCACATAATGTCATGCATGAGAGACAGTTCAAGTTAAAATTGAACTGACTGAGGAGCAGAAGGGATCACAGCTCTACCATTTTGATGAAGATTAGTTCTGGAAGTTCTCAGGGAAGAAAAGAAAATTACTAATTATGTAAAGAAAAACAATCTCAAAGGAGATAAAGAATATATCATTAGTATCAGAACTGAGAATGGAACCCAAGTCAGAGAATCACAGAATATCAGAGTTGATAGAAACCTGACCAACCACCTAATCCATTCTTTTCTCAAAAAAGACAAATGATCTTGATTTCTTTGCTTGACAGCCTTCAATGAGGGGGAACCCATGACTTCAGTCACATCCCAGGGAATTCATTCCACTTTTGTATAGCTCTAGTTTTAGTTTGATATTCTTTCCACTTTCCTCATGTCAAGCCAACATATATAATTTCTCCCTGTTGATATGATAATTTTATGGGATACATAAAGACAAACAATTCTTATTTCATAGTTCTTTCAAGAGACAGCTATCATTTTCTTTCTACTCCCAGATTTTTCCATGCCTTGGAACAAAACATCCTAATATGATATAAACTCAAATCCCTTTACTCTTTTGATCATTTTCTCCTAATGTTCTTCAGCTTATCAAAATCTTCCTAAAATGTGGTGTCTGGACCCAAGAACAATTTCCTTTTTCTTTTCTTTTTCTTTCTTTCTTTCTTTCTTTCTTTCTTTCTTTCTTTCTTTCTTTCTTAAGCAATTGGGGTTAAGTGACTTGCCCAGGATCACACAGGTAGGAAGTGTTAAGTGTCTGAGACCACATTTGAACTCAGGTCCTCCTGACTTCAAGGCTGGTGCTCAAGAACAATTTTGATATATAGTGTGACCTAGACAGAAGACAGTGGGAGTTTTTTACGACCTTATTTCTGGAAACTAAGGCATTCTTAGAAGATGGAACTCAAGATAATATTAGCTTTTTTCTTGGCTGCCACATCACATTATTAATGCCAGCTGAGGGTACAGTACCCTAATACTCTAGATCTTCAGATCTTTCTGAGATCATGATGTAATTTTACTTCCCACAACTTACACTTAGAAAGTCATTTTTGGGGGAATTCAAATATAAGAATAAATAAGGTATTATATTTGTCTCTATTAAATTTCTTTTCATTTGATTTGGTTCAAAGGTCTAGCCTGTCAAGAGCTAGAAACTGACTTTATCATCTAGAGTATTAGCCACCCCTACTAGTTTTGTGTCATCAAATTTGATAAGAATCACAACACATATATTCCTTTACATATTATACATATTCAGACACATATATATGCCCTATCTACACATATATGTATTTTTATATATGTATCTTATATATACAAACACACTCATAGACATATATGCCTTTACATATATAATATACATGTATACATATACATACCTCTACTCATATATATGCCATATATATATATATATATATACTTATTACATACATTATATATACATATACATACCATATATGCACACCTCTTTACTTATATATTCTTATATACACAATACTTATATTATACATACGTATATATATAATACACACATGTACATATAGTATGTAGAGGTATGTACAATATTTGTATTGTCTGTATTTACATATATGTATATAGACATTATTTTTATATATTTAATATATATTATTTTTATATGCATAAAAATAAGGCACATGCATGCCTTTGTATATATATTATACATTCTCACATATGGGTTTGTATATAGGTATGTAGATATATATGATATGTTTGTGTATATATATATAGTTGTGTGTGTATATGTATACACACTATATATTTCTTATCAAATTTGTAGGTCACATATACATACACACACACAGACACACCCTTTTATCCAAGTCACTGATAAAAATATTAAACAGTGCAGAACCAAACTATCCAATGTACTCTCCTGGAGACTTCCTTCTAAGCTGCCATGGAATCATTAATGACAACCCTTTCTGTCTGGCCACTCAACCAATTCTGAATCCACTGAATTAAATTACTGCTTCTACAAGTATAGGATGAGATAGCTCATCAAACACTTTGCAAAGTCTTTGGACTCAGTCCAGTCATCTTTATACTCAGTATACCATGTAATTATATCTCACAGAAATTACAATAAACCACCTGGAGGCTTAATACCACAAGGAGCTTTTTAGTTTTTTTTTTCTTTTAGAAGAAAAAACAAATATAAAAACACCTCCCACCCCCATTCTAAGAATATTACGACCTTGTATATCTCTCTTCCCACACATTTTTCTTTGACCTGGCAATAATTATAGATGATATGGAAAATGAATCGATTAGACTCAAGATAGAATTTTTTAATGCATATTTTGGGTTCCCCTCTGAGGGGAAGTTAGTCAATTCTAAGAAGTTATTTAGGGGAATACTTAGAGCACATAGGTAAAGCAGTAGATAGAGCTCTGGGCCTGGAGTCAGGAAGACCTGAATTCTAATGTGATCTCAGATACAAACTAGCTGTATGATGCTGGACAAGTCATTTAACTCCTTTTTACCTCAGTTTCTTCATCTTTAAAAGGGTGAAAATTGCAGTACTTACATTCTAGAGTTGTTGAGAAGATCAAATGAGTTAATAATTGTAAAGTGTGCGACAGAGTATGTGGTGCATAGTGACTCCCATATAAATGTTAATTATTATTGTTATCTAGAATAATAAGTAATGACATGATTAGTACTTAAAATTATTATTATTATTACTGTAATAGATAGCTGTGAGGGTGACACTTTTTGTAAATTGTGTTTTAACTCTTGTGAAGTGCTTTTTTTTTTCCTGAAACAAGAATAAAGGGAGAAGAAAAATGATCTTATGTAAAGGAAAGAAAAAAATGGCATACAGGAATAGACAGAGAGGCAGCACCATATATGACCCATCTTGATTATGTGATCTTATATAAGTCACAGAATATTCTCTAGATCAGGGATTCGAAAGCTTTTTCCATTTACAATCCTTTTTCACCTGACAAATTTTCACATGATTCTAATTATATAGATATATAAAATAGCATATAACTCAAACATTTACTGATAGAATTTTGCAAACTCTACATGCAGTTATGTGGCTCCATGTGGGGTCATGACCCACGGTATGAAGCTTTGTCCTACATCTATAATTTTCAGAAAAAGTGTCCACTCACACTGGTAGAGAGAATTACCTCATCTGGTAGTTTTCTACAGCAATGAATATCAGGTTTTGTCTCTATTCTTAACAAATACATCAAGTTAATACAAAAAAGGCTAACCTCCCAAATTTTGCATTGAAAGACACTTAAATGTAACCAACTCCAATTCTGTGTCTCTTTTTAAAGAGTTCCTGACCAAGGATGCCTTCTAAGATGACACAACATGATATTTATTCCAATTCCCCTTGAGGATCTGCCCACTGATTGTGTAGAGGAAATTACCAAAGTCAAAGAACACACATTGAAATATCAGGATGAAATTAAAGAAAAGGAGAAACATCTCTATTCTAAAAGCAAACAAACCAACAAATTAAAAACAAACATATCCTTACAATCAGACAATAGAGGCATTTTCCCTCATCTTTGGGAACTAAAATCTAGCCTGGGTTGGTAAATATACCACAGGGAACAATCTCCTGATGAGAGGCAGGTAGATTAAATGACCTACAAGTTCTTTTCCATTTTCACTTTCTACGATCTGTAACACAATTAAGTAATTTGCAATGACTTGAATGATAGAATTACTTTGTAGAGATGGGCCTGATATTTAATTTGTATTTGATTTGGACTGAAATTTAATTATTTTTAAATTCTTTGTATTCATTGAATACTGTTTGCATACATATTGGATGCTTGC
Source organism: Sarcophilus harrisii (assembly GCF_902635505.1). Taxonomy (NCBI): domain Eukaryota; kingdom Metazoa; phylum Chordata; class Mammalia; order Dasyuromorphia; family Dasyuridae; genus Sarcophilus; species Sarcophilus harrisii. Next base: position 148,234,206 of record NC_045426.1, on the reverse strand, counting down.
TCCCATATTCTCTTACTGTGGTCTATCTTTCCTATGGCACTAGAACCAGAATTAAAGCATTTTAAATACATTTTCTAGAAATAATCACAGACGATGCTACCTTCCCCTTAGTATTTGGAAGATTAAGCCAAATGATGCCCTCTCCCCTGTCCCTCCTCTCCCACCTTAATCCAAGATTTAAAAACCAAGAACTATACAATTTTATTTGATGAAAATTTTATGGTTCCCCCCCCCATAATTGCCAGTATCATTCCTTCCTGTTCCTAGAGTTCTTTGCTTCTTTTGTCCATTTCTTTGTATTATTCTTTCTATATGAAGATGATGATTTAAACCCATCTGCAATGGAAAAAATGAGTCAGCTTGTTCTTCCACTCCAATGTCAATGGCACATGCGGCTATCTTGAATCTTAAGTTAACACATGCATTTTTCAAAATTATTGGCTAGGATGTGTGTGTGGGGAGGGGCAATTAGTGGTGGTGGTGAGGCAGGACTCTTTAGACATAGGATAGACCTACAACTAACTGGACAGTGATACACTGGATAGAACACTGGCTTAGAATCAGAAAAGCTCATCTTCCTAAGTTCAAATCTCACACCAGATGTTTTCTAATTGTTTGACTCTAAGCAAGTCCTTTAATTTCTTTTGCCTCAGTTTCCTCGTATCCTCATCCTTCATCAGCTAGAGAAGGAAATGGCAATCCCCTCTATTATTTTTTATGAAGAAAACCCCAAAAGGAGTCACAAAGCACAAAGATTCATACACAATTGAATTAGTGCATAAAGGATTCTAGAGATGGGAATGCATTACAGGAATGATTGGTGCAAATGTATAGTGACAGGAAATGAAGTTACTAACTCATTATAAGATCCAGGATAGCAGGAATCACATCTTTATCTCCTCTATTCTAATCTAGTACTCCACTAACAATAGGCACTAGATAAATGCTTGTGCAATAAATTTTAAAATTTCAACAAGAAATAGAAAAAAAAAAGAAAAAGAAAATGAGAGAATTCTCTACTTTTTGAGACATATTATTACTCCTGTAATAATATCCCTTTACACATAATCTTTCAGATTTGCAAAGCAATAGTCAAGCAAGATCTGAGCAACATTTTGGGGAACAGTTGGTATGATTTCTAGACTGAAAATCTCTCCTCCAGCAGTCCATTTGGTGGTCTCCTTCCCCTCGTACTACACAGCATTGATAGGCTCTAACTATGCATGATAGGTGCTGTGCAAAAAGAATGAGGTAGACATTTCCTACAGAAATAGCACTGTCTCTCTAAGGATTACTATGGAGAAAATAAATACAACTCTCTGAAAAGCAATTGCAAAGATGAATTATTATGTATACAATGAACCAACATCTCCCCAGGGCCTATGATGCTTTTTCATAGTAAATGAGGTTGCTTAGGGAGGCATTTAGACTCTGTTTAGGTCATAAGAACAATTTTCTTGTTTCTGCAAAACAAGCAAAACACCCACCCAACCTTAAATAGTAGAAAAACATGACCTGTTTTGAGTTGGAGAGATTTGACTGACAGGAAAACAAACAAACAAACAAAGCAAAAATTGTTTTCTCTGATAAGGATAGGTTAGGGACAAAAGGAAAGCCTGGAGAAATGACCAAGGAGACCCATGGCTTATGAAGCTTCATTGAAACTATCAATGCAAGATAACCCTCAGATTTCTTTGGAGACCAGCCATTCTGTCTAGCAATAAGCATTTATTAAATTCCTACCCACCTGCTGGGCATTGTGCTCAGTACGAAGTTATAAAGCAAGAAAAAAATAGTCCCTGCTTTTAGGAGCTTATGTTCTAAAGAGGGAGCCAAGGTGGAAATAACTGTATATGATATGATATTAGTGAAAGAAAAGCAGAGAGGAGAAGAGCACCATAACAGGTTTCCTATGTAAGGCGTGATTTGAGTTGAGTCAAGAAGGAAGCCAGAAGCCAGAAGGTAAAGGTGAGGGAAGAGAGTCTTTCTGCTTCTCCCTTTTTGGCAACTCTTTTTGTTGTTGTTGTTGTTGTACCCTGCACAATTGCCATGAACTGAATGGTGAGGGAGAAACTACTCCCTCCCTTTTACTATGGCTCCAAGGAATGGGCTGAGAGTATTTGTTTCTGTTCTGTGTTGTTTATATTCAGCTTCAGGTGCCTGACAATGAAGGAGAATTTAAATCATGGTGAATAACTTTGGAGTCATGATTGCTGGTAAAATGGTGCAGCCAGCCAGCCTGGCATGGAAGCCCTAAGAAGCCAGAGTGTCCAAGATAAGTTTTGAACATGAAATTAAGACTGTGCTTTGTGGGAATCAAACTAAGTTTTGAACTTTATTTCTTCCTTCTCTCCAGAGATTTAAATGGTACAGTGGTCGAGGGGGATTATGCCCCATATGTTTGAAGGATTAAGTTGTATATTTCTGATTATGTCTTTAAAATAAGTATTTCTGTGTAAAAACTAAAAAAAGAAATAAACTTGAATATAAAAACAAAGAGCATGTATCTAGTGATAGCCATAAGATTGTTATTTGTGAGAAATTTGGGGAAATCATCAAAATGACTACTGATATACATTTAGAACTGAAAGAGACCTCAGGGACTATGATCTTATCCACCCCACTTATTTTACATATGAAGAAAAAAAGTCATACAGAAACTGTGTGACTTGCCCCAAGATCACATAGGAAGTATGCAATATTGACTCAACCCTAAGTGCTATAAATCCAAAGTCAATGATATTTCACTATATCATGCTTCTTTAACAAATATATTATTAGCTCCCTTCTTCTCTAGTAAAATGAATTTTGTCATTATGATAATTAAGAACTTCATTGCTAATTGAGTCAGTAGAATCATACCTTCATAGATCCCACAATGGAAGGCTTGCCAGTCAAGACATATCCACCTGATATCATTAGTTCTCTTTGAGAATGAAGAAAGAACAACAACATTATGGGAAGCAGGCAGTGATATTTTAAAGAAATTATTCACCACATATTTTTGTGTTCATCATTTATAGAAAGATTATAGCTTTAGAGTTGGAAATGACTTTGATAATCTGCTAGACTGACCTCATTATACAGATGAGGAAACCAATGGTCAAGGAAGAGAGATGGCTTAGTCCTGGGCAGACCTATTGGAGATGGCATTACTGATTTTTGCTCCCCTATTTAAAAGTCTTGTGTGATGTTTTTTTTTTCCCAGATGGAGATAGTAATGTAATGAATGTGATTCTTTTAAAAAGAGCTCCTTGTCCAAAGAATTCACTTTTCACCTTCATCATTATGCTCAAGGAACAAAAATATAATTAGTTCCACTGAAATCATATTGTAATTATCTGGAGAGCTACCTGAGCTGCTTCAGAGAAGCCCAACGCAGTACTTCATGCCCCATAATGTGTTTTGACAGAAACATCTGGCAACTTACCACTAGCTCATCCGTGACAAAAATAGTTATTTGTAAAAGCACAATAGAAAAGCTTAGCAGACTGAAACATTTCAAGTACAAAATGTACTGGTCTTCTATGGACCAGGGACTGAGCTGGGGCTGGGCACAAGCAATGTTGGGCCATGGGGAAAAGTCCACAAATTCCTTCCTTTCTAGGGGTCCACTAGAGTTTTCCTTCTTCTCCTCCCACTAAAAATTGCAAGATTATGCTCCTTTATTTTACATGAAATTTTGAAGCATTATTTATAGATTCAAGTGCCTTTCCTCAGTTAATTATTTTTTCTTTATGCTTGCCTTGAATATATTTATTTGCATGTTGTCTTTGAATGTTGTCTCTCTTATTGATTGCAACTTTCTTGAAGGCAAGGACTGTCTCTTTCCTCTTTTTGGAACCCTGGTGATTAATGTCAGTGCTTGACACATGATAATTTGCTAATAAATATTTACTGATGGATTAAAAGAGGGCTTAAAATTAATTTATTACTATACCCTTTTTATTTCTTTTTTGCTCTGGACATAATATTTCACTGATGAAGGGTCATTTCTTCACACTTGCAGGCAGGAACTCCTTCTACCAGTTCTACCAACAGAGATCCCAGATCTGCAGTTCTGTAATTTAGCCTTAGAAAATTGGCTCTGGACATTGAAAGATTAGATGTTTTGTCCAAAGGTCACACAGACAGTATAGAAGAGGTGAAATTTGAAACCTAATCTTAGAAATGAGGGTGGCTCTCTAACCACTATGCTAAGCTTTTCTTCCTCATTTTATAGATAAGGGAACAGATGCCCAGCGAGATTAAAGAAACTTGCCCAGAGTCACACAAAAAGCAAGTAGCAGAATTAGAATATGTATCAGGCCATCAGAGTACCAGACCTGAAGCTGAGCAGACTTGAGTTGAAATATGCTCAGGAACTTACTAGTTAGTTATGTGACAAGTGATCAATCCTTGAAAAAATTTTAGTTTTCTTAGTTTTTTGTTAGCTGGTCAAATGTAAACTGTACCTGCCTTGTCTCTTCAGCATTCCTTTCTATTATTTCTTCTATTCTATCTCAGGCTAGAGCATCTTCTCAGGGAGAAATGCTCATAGATTTGTTGTTTGGATAAGTTTATTTTTCTTAGTTAAAAATAGTTTATTTATGCTCTTTTTTAAAACATCATTGTTTTTTTCCCAGTGAAATTTTCTTTATATCAAATGAGAACAGGCAAGAAAAATAAATCAACATTATTCAAGTCTTAAAATGCTTAACATGCTGTACTACAAATAGTAGAGTCAGCTAGGTAGTACAATGGATAGAACCTGGAGCTAACAGAACCTGAGTTCAAATATAGCCTTAGTTGCCTCCTAGCTGTGTGATATTGGACAAGTCACTTAACTTCAGTCTATCTCAGTTTCCTCAACCATAACAATAACAGCATCTACACATCTACTTCACAAGGTTGTCTTGAGGATCAAGATAATAAATGCAAAGCTCTTAAAACAGTATCTGACACAGAGTAGGCAATAAATGCTTATTTCATTACTTTAATTATTATTACTTTCCTTCTCCCTAATAGATGCTCAATCAATATTTATTGAGAATATAAATAAAATCCCAAATAAATGGGGAGGACCTTTCTTTGAATTGTTTCTCAGAAAAATCGAGATCCAAGTATAAATATTTGTATTTTTTATTTGTGTTTGTGTATTTGTATATATTTAGGTATGTATTATATATATGATATTGTGATCTTATCTAAAGATTTCATAACATCATACATTTAGAGATCAAAGCAAAATTAGAGATTATAAGAAATCCAACTTCCTAATTAGGAAATAAGTAGCTGATTCATGATCATACAGAATAGTAAAGGGGAAAATATGGGGTTTCCTCTACAATAAGTCTACCTCTCTACTGTAACATTTGATCTGGGCATTAGCACTCCCCATATGACCTTCATTTCTTTGGGCTTCAGTTTCTTTCTTTATAAAAAGGACAGGAGTAGATCAGATGGACCACCAAGCTTTCTTCTCATTTTAAAATCATCAAGAAATGAATAATAATTTCTGAAAAAAATGCATTCCCTATGTTTTATTTTTTCAAACTGAAACTGGGATGAATCCATGTTGAAAAGGAAGACCAGATAAAATAGCGTCTCTAAACTGTTCCCTATTTTTGACAAGGTACTTATCCTGGTGGAATAGCATTCAAGAACCTACTTGGGAGTAACAAAGCAACTTATAATCAATTTGATGTAGAATGATACTTTCAAGGCTCATTTGTCTAGTGAGGGATCCACAGTGAGGGAAGGGGGTTTGTATGAAACAGAAAAAATGAAAACAAAAATGAAAAATCTCCTTAGGACAAAGGAAATGATCAGAATATTACAACTAGCCTCATTTGGGCCTTCATCACTTGTTCTGAGACCTGTTAAAGACCTCATTGTAAAAAGGCCAAGGTGTCCCACTGCATCCAAGGCTATCTCCAGTCATCCTGATCTATACTTGGTCACCCAGATGGTTTGGAGAGAAATTGAGGCAGGTGACCTTGCACAGTCCTTTCTCACTTAAATTCAATTTACTTGAATGTCACGACATCATCTCTAATGTCATGGTCCTCTTTGAGAAAGAACAACAAATTAAGATTACTAGAATAACCTCCAGATTGACCTGTCTGCAAGTCACTTCCCATTCCAATTCATCCTTCATTCAGTTGCCTAAGTGCTCTGCTTAAATCACAAGGCTGATCATACTACTCCCCTTCTTAAAAAGCCTTGGGGGTTTCTATTGCCTTTTTTCAAATGCAAACTCCTCTGTTAGACATTATAGCCTTTCATAATCTTACTTCAGACTATTTAGCCAGTTTCATTATATAATTCTCCCTTTCACACATATGCTTTACCAGCTAAAATGACCTCCTTGCTGCTTTTCATACATGCCTCTGCACAGGCTGGTTCCCATTCCCCTCTCCTGCACCCTCAACCAAGAATATATTTCTCCTTTGCCTATTAATATTCTCTAAATTTCTTCAAAGTTCAGCTCACTCTCTTCAATTTCTAGTGCTTTTCCTAAAAATAAAATAATAATAACAATTAACAAGTATTTCCTTTGTGTATATATTTTATTTTTACTTCTTTGTGTATGTATTTCTGCTATGTATATACTGTATGTAATCTTCCTGAGAGCAGGTTTATCTTTATGCCTAGGACAGTATTTGAAATATGAGGTACATATTAAATGCTATCTGACCGACTGCATTATATTTGTCAAGCATCATCCATAAGATTAATATCTTTTCACTAAGAGCTTATGTAAATAGTTGGATTGGAGGTGGGGCAGTATACTTAACAATTGCTGAATTTCATAATTTTAGAAACCCAAAGAATGAGTTGTTTTTGAGCTCCTTATTCCAGAAGTCTTTATCTTTCAGACAAGCTGAATGTCTTCCTACTAGGAACTATCCTTGTCATCCTCCTGGAGAGGAAGATAAATGGTGGCTGCAAAGGCTCTGAGACTTGGGGGTGGGGAAAACCTCTAGGGGGTTCCAGCTCATTTGTAGCCAGTACACTAGTTGTTAAAAAAGCGGGCATGACAGATAAAATGGGAATCTTTTCTTGTATTTGTAGATACAGAGCTGGCTCTGTAACTCAAATTAATTTATTTCTAACAAGGAACAGCACAATTTTATCAGGTAAATCTGATGTGGACCTTAGAGGTAGCCATTTAATTTCAAGGGACCAAAAGCTTTCTTTTGCATTTGACAAACCCTGAGATAAGAATGAAAAAGCATTTAGAAACCCATCAGAGAATAACAGAAAACTAACCTCTTGGCCTAATGTAGTGTATTTATTTTATTTAACTAATGACTTTGCCAGGAAAGAGAGCTTCTTAGATACGGGAAAATAGCAGAAAATGTAGAAGAGGATGGGGGGAGGGGAATTAATGTAATTAATGTCTATGGTAAATACTCAGTATGAACAAACCCAATTTAACAAGCCCACACTGAAAAAAATACATATTTTTACTTTTACAACCTATGGTATAATGGAGAATAGAGAGTACTGTTTGCACTAAAGGGGTTCTAAAAGACCACCCTATTTATATCCAAATGATAATGTCCTTCTGAGTACATCAGGAAAGCAAAATTAACTCTGATCCCAGTCAGGAAAGGTATGGTGTGTTCACTGGTCTCAGGGGAGTTATTCTTGAATGTGCTGCAGATTTTGAACAGGAAAAGGAACAATTTGAGGACACCCTTTTGAGAAAACAGGAATGGAATATTGGCAAAGAAAACAAAAGGTGGAATGAATGTTAGAGGGACTGTGGCAAGACAGATGCATGAATATCTTTTGGTGGAACAATGAATGGATTTAATCATTTTAGAAAGCAATTGGGAATGATGTTGAAAAGTTCCTAAAATGTCTATATTCTGTGACCCAAAGATCCCTCTGCTAGGCATATGCTAAAAATCAAAGTGAGAAGGAAAAGCTCTTTACAAAACAAAATATTCAGAACAGAACTTTTTTTGTTGTTGTTGTTGTTTTCAAAGAACTGGGGGAAAAAGCAGTTTCCTATTAATTGAGGAATATCCACATGTTAAAAAAAAAGGTATACTAATGTAAAAGATTTTGCTGCACTGTAAAAAATGGTAAACATGAAGAACATATCACACAAAGGAAGAGATATAGAAATCGATATAGGATGCAACAATTGAACCCAGAAATATGGATATATGCATGCATATACACAAAGATTTATGTGTATGTCTGTGATAACTACAACTATGTTAAAAAAAAATCAAATAGACCTGAATGTCATGTAGTTATAATATGATTAAGCTTGGCCTCTGAGGAGATTTGAAAAACTATACCTCAATCCTTTCATTAGAAAGGAGAAAATATTGATATACAATTTTTCATAAGCTTTCAAGACTTGATTAAGATATAGGTGCTTTTGCTTTGTTATAAAGGAAATTTGATAGGTGATAGAAGTAATATATTAAAAAATGTAATATATTAAATTATTATAATAGATGGAAAAATACTACATTTTAAATATACTTATAATTAATATAATATATAATATTATTATAATTAATATATTTAGAATATATTAAAAATGAATGTAATGGTAATAATATTAGACCTATTCTCCCCAAAAAAGAAAAGTAGTCATAAAAATATTTATAACAATTCTTTTGTGTAATAGTGAAGAATTGCAAACTCAGGAGTTGATCATCAATTGGGGACTGGCTGAAAAAATTATGGTATAGGAATGTAATGGACTATTATCTAAGAAATGACAAAAGGGATGATTTCAGCAAAACCTGGAATAACATAGAGTGATACAGAATAAAGAGTAGAATAAGAATTTATATAATGATAATATTATAAAGAAAAACAACTTTAAAATATATACTCAAAGATCACAGTAGTCTAAACATTAAATACCTGGGCTTTCAAAAGCACTCTTCACTTTTCATCTTTCTTTTGTGTTGTTTTCCCTCATTAAATTGCAAACTGCCTACGGGCTAGAACTGTGTTTCTTTTTCTCATTTGTTATCTTCTGCTTTTAGCACTGTGCCTGGCAAATAGTAAACACTTAATAATTGATCCTTTCCTAGGGCTCAATAACTAGTTTAAGGCCCACAGATAAAGAAATCAAACTTTACTTTAAAGAATTAGCTATAATAATAAAGTATGATTTTTGCTCAAGGAAATCACTTAGGACAAAGAGCAAGAAGTTTAGGAATTCTACTGCCTGAAACAACCAGACAGACCAATGTAAAATGACTTTAGCCTAAAGATGTGATATTTGGAAGACAGTTACAGAAGCGCATTTCTCTATCACGGACTTTGGATGAGGCTCAACTTCAAGTGAATGCTTTGCCATTGAGGAGGAGATTGAAGGAAGCAAATTATAAAATTCTTCTAGGATGGACTGAAGTTCAGGGAAGGACAGGGGCTCTTGCTTTTCCCTTCTTAGTCCTTCCAGAGATTAGAGATCTATTCTATGTCCCAGCTTCTGGGGGTGGATCCTTGTTCCCTTCTTCCAGACTTCTGAAATTGCTCTGAATGCCATGCCTGTTGTCTGAGATGATTCTACAATCCACTAGCCTTCTGGGATACTCCCATGATTCTTATCTCTGATGCTGGGATACTCCTGATGCTGGTAACCTGTCTACCATATTCATGGCTACTGCCTCTGGACCTACTTCTCGGGTGCTACAGTTACTTACCAGATTCTCTCTGATGGGACCTTCCTAGATCATCTTAGTGGATATGTCTAGTTTCTGAATTTCAGGTGTTTGATTTGGTTCAATTCAATGCAATACAATTTACTTATATTCAATTCAACAAACATTTATTGAATGTCTACTTAGTTCAAAGCACTGTGATAGGTCCTACTCTTAAAGGAGATTTAAGCATAAATTAGCCATGGAGAGACAAGGTCTGGGGACATAGTGGCAAGAATACCAGGAGGGTGAAGAACAAGGGACAAATCTCAGCACTGCTCCTTATTAGCTCTGTGATCTTCTATAAATCATTTCCTTTTTCTTAGCTTCAATTTCTTTGTCCATAAAATGATATTGGTTTGGTGTTAACCCAGATCTATTGGATTATAAATTAATTTATAAATTAATAATGCAAATTAGAGCTAACCAGGGAGATTTGGAAAAAACTGTTCAATTAAACTGACATTTAAAGTACCAACTAGGTATTGGGTCCTTTCTGTTGTTATTTGCTCTTTGTTCTCCAAGAGGACCATGACTTCAGAGAGGTGACATGATGACATGTAAGTGAATTAGATTTAAGTGAGGGAGGGTTGGGCAAGGTCACCTGTCTCACCTTCCCCTTCAGAACTACTTAGATCCAGTGGCCAGATCTAGATCAGCATGACTGGAGATGGTCCTGGATGCAGTGGGAGACGGCAGCCTTTTTAAGCTAAAGTCTTCAACAGGTCTCAGTTTGACTGAGGCCATACCCATTCAGTGATTAAGACTAAATAGCAACTGAGGCAAAGAATCTCTTTCCCCTAGTCCAAAAAAGATAAATAAACAAATGAAAGAATCTGGGAGGGGAAGACACTCAGGATTTCTGGCCAACGCAGAAATAACTGCCATTTCCATTTGGTTTCAGTCAATCAAGGACCCCAATAATGATCAAATAGGGCTTACTCTGGAATCTATTGAGAGTCTCCTCCAAAACAGAGTCATCCTTCAGTCATTAGTTTTTGTTGTTGTTGTTTTGTTTTGTTTTTAATCCTGTCCTATACTTCACAATCCCATATGGGGTTTTCTAGGAAAAGATACTGAGTGATGTGCCGTTTTCTTCTCCATTCTCTTTCTCCATTTTATAGATCAGGAAACTGAGGCAAACTTAGTGAAGTGACTTGCCCAGAGTTGCACTGCTAGGAAGTACCTGAGACTGGATTTGAACTCACCAAGATGAAGTCCAGCACTCTAATTGATGTGATTGAAGTTCAGCACCAAATGATGAGATTTAGGAGAACAACTAGCAACAAATGGTGCAGTTTGGCATCAAATTTTGGATTCAGTCATGTGATAATTATTTATGTTGTACTGTATTTTTATTTTTTAAAAACATTTCCCAATTATATTTTAATCTGGTTTGTGCCTCACTGGAAATTGGAAAAGCCGTGTGATCCTGGGCAAGGCCCCTAATGCTATGTGCCTCGGTTTCCCCATTTGTTAAAATAAGAGGGAAAATTGACAGGAAAACCCCAAATGGGGTCACAAAAAGTTGGACATGACTGAAATGATCGAATAACAAATAGGAAGGAAGTCAGAGCCTATTATATTATTTTCATCTTCAATTTTCCTTTTTATTCTTTCCTATCAGTTCTTTAAAGGAAGAAGTAGCTAATGACATCACTGGCCTGCTGCTAGTTATTTCTTCCTGTCGGTGTCTAGATTGCTTATAAAATTCATCCTGATAGCTATATTTGGTATGTACTTGGCAGGTAGCACTACCTATGAATGAATTTCCTCAATAATCTTTTTATATAAAATGCTAACCCTTTACACCAAGAATTTGATTCTAGGGGCATAAATAAATATTGTTGCTCTTATCATTCTATATTATATCTAGTTAGAAGAATAGTCCAGCCAACATACCATTTGCTGTAGCTGTTTAGCAAATTTATATGAATTCACTGATTTTGAACAGGGATTTGCCTGTGAAAGGCAAAATTTTCATGCTAGCAAGTATATCATTATTATTATTATTATGACTTCACCCACCAACTTGATATAAAATAAATCATTATTTTCATATACTACTGACACAAAAATCTACATGGCCTGAACACATTTTTTTTCCCTCCTTATTTTCTCTGTTTCAAGTGGTATCACTTGAGTCAATCCAAAACACAACTGGATGTTAAGGTGACACATGTTTAAATTGTCATCTGACTTGTCACACAGTCATTGACTGGATTTCTAGTCTGATTTGCCTGAAGAGCCAGGATTCATTTAAATGTTAACAGTCAACTTGAGTTTGCACAGGGCCTGCGTAATAGCCTCCGAATGAATGCAAAGCCTCCCCTGCAACATCCATAAGAGTATCTGCTTCATTAACCTTGGGAAAAGGGCATTTGAATGCTAAAAAGAAATGCTAGATAATCCACTGAATGTCTGATCTATGTGGCTGTCATTGGGGAATTTGTGAAAATAATCATCCCCCTCTGGGACACATCATTTTCACACTGGTTATGACAAGAGAGGCCAAACTAGGACCAGCTGAGAAGGCAGTTCCAACAGAGCCATATGGCAAGACAAATCTGGTCCCCCAGTCTTGGCCCAAAGAAGGAAAAAAAATCACACTTGGCTGCGAGACAGAGGAGAAATAAGAGAAAAAAGGTGAAAATTATGGCTTTATAGCCAAAATAATCCAAAAATATCCCCATATCAGTCACATGTTACCATGTCTTTGCTTCCCTCTCCCTCTTATTGACATACTGACTTCCTTCCTTGTTAATGCTATCTTTGCCTTCTTCACTGCCTCCTGCTACTTGCATCCAGGCCATACTTTATATTGGAATTAACTCTAATCATAAAAGATAAATTGGCTCAATATATCTTGAGTAGATGCTGAAGGGCAAAGGCAGCAATAGGATATGGTTGTTGGCTCATTTTTTCATTTCTATTTTCAGTGTTTTAATGAGCCAGGTTTTCCTCAGAGCTTAACTTGCTTATTGGTAGTAAAGCTAATCAGGTATTTAGGGAGGCACCTTAATTCTCTCAGGCTTCTAGACGGTGATTTATTGCATCTTATTGGCTGTAGATAATTTAGACAACTAATATGCCTTCCTAAATACAGAAATATCAGGGCATGAGAAGGAAAGCATGCATAGTATATCCCTGCTATGGTGAATAAACATTAAAGAGAATATCATTAGCTAAGTATATGTCTTATAAATGTCTATTGCTAATAAAATTAAGCAAACAAGAATGTTTTTTAGATAGAGAATTTATTAAATGCTTACTGCATACTTTGCCAAGAGCTGAGTTCAAAATAAAGCATAGAGTTTAGAAGGTCCAACAACTTAGATGGAAGAAAGAAAATTACATTTTTATTTTTAATAGCTAGCATTTAAATATATGAGAACAGCTAGGTGGTACAGTGGATAGAGCATGGAACCGGAAATAAGAGAGGTCAAATCCAGCCTCAGATATTTGCTAACTGTATGAACCCAGGCAAGTCACTTAATCGTTTTTTCCCTTCAATATCTCATCTGGAAAATAGGGATATACTGAAGATGGAAATGGCAAGCTACTCCAATATCTTGGCCAAGAAAGCCCTTTCGACAAGTCCATGGGGACACAAAGAATGAACAACAACATTTAAATGTATATGTATATACTGGCTTCTAAATGAAATTTAACATTTCCTTCAGTTATTTAAAGACATTTATCTGAGGACTGCATGGGCTTTATCAGGCTACCAAAGGGGTACATGATACAAAAAAGGGTAAGATCTTGTAATCCAAATGTATAATCAGTGACTAGAGAAGGTGTTTGAGGGCCAGTTATCTTGATCTACATCTTAACCACTAAACACAGATGGCATTGAGAGGGGAAAGTGAGGCAGGTGACCTTGCACAACCCTCCCTCACTTAAATCCAATTCACTTGCAAGTCATGGCCTCCCATCCCTGATGTCATGGTCCTCTTTGAGAAAGAAGGACAAATAATAACAATAGTTGCAGGATCAAGGGGAAAGTGCTCCTGATGGGATTTCACAAGCAGAAGCTTTCCCTGCTCCCTAGTCTCTGACCATCCTATTTTCATTGTCATAATCACCTACTAACAAATACTGAATGTTCTGTTCCATCCCACTCTGTTTTATGTCCCCCTTCATGACCCATACAGCTCCTCCTTGCCATGCATAAAACTATTTTTAGTTCTGGCAATGTAATCATTTGAGAACTGAGGAAGGCAGATATAAAATTAATAAAGGAACAAACAAAATTGCTCTTGTTTCTGGTCCAGGATGAACCTGGAGGACTACAGTTGCCTGGGGGGAGGGGGAATTTAAATCCTTCCACTGTATTTTAAATCATCTCAAAGTAAAAACCAGAAGAAGTGAATACAGATATGACAATGTTATAAATAAAATAGCATTTACACCTTGATACAACATGAACCCATTGTTAAATGTTCAGTAGCAAGGACACACAAGAGAAAGCCAGAGATGGGAATGCTCAGTTCCTGATCTTTTCCTGAATTTTTCTGCCTCCAAAGACCTCTATTTATGATCAAAGAGACACTTAAATCTCATTGCATATGGTTAATACTTAAAATTCATTATATTTACTTGTTGTAGTTTCACCTTCAACCCCATCCCCACTTTCACTCCCACCCACCTCATCAAAGGTCAAAAACTGCTTTATTTTTGTTCTATATACCTAGTATATGTGCTCATTTGCATTAAGATTCTCCTCATTGGTGGAGACTATTTAATACTTTCTGAATGTGTAAGAGAAGTTGTGAGCTAAAAGAGGAGAAATCTTCATTTTCTGCCTTTCAATTTCAGGAGAGAAGACAGTTTCAAATTCTTTTCAGGGAAAGGTTCCTGAAGAGAGAGTAAAACTATGGGAAGAAGTCAACATCTAGTAAAGTTGGCATCTCAGTCATATCCCTATTTTCCCAATTTTTACATTACAGATTTCAATGAATTTTCCCTTAGATGAAGTTGGGATTGTCATTCTTGATTGAGCTGAGATATCTTGCTCCCAATGGGAGAGCTCATTCACTCTGTATATTGTTTGACATATTCTCATATATATATATATATTCCTTCTCTAAGTTCTGTTTCCTATTGACTTAGATAAATAGGTTTATTTGTTATTTGTGAAATTGGCATTTGGTAGGAAGGGAGTAAAATGTTTAGTTATATAGTTTTAGAATACTCCTTCCAAAGGACATATTAATCAGGTGTACATCTTGAGCCTAAAACTAACCACATATAGGAGGATGGACATATATAATTCTAGTTTGGAACCCTGTATCTGAGAAGAGGAGAGTAAATGGCTTCTGGCTCCAATATTCTACTTCTGTCATGAATCAAAGTTGCTTTGGAGAATGGTGAGCAGAAGAGTCTCTAAATTAAAGTTTGGCTCATTCAGAGAGATCCATGTGGACACATATAATCTATATAGGCAACACCTTACATTAGCAATCAGCATGACACCTTGGACATAATAAAAGCTTAATAAATATCATTTTTTAGACTATAGTGTGGCCATCTCTCACAGAAAGAACAAGATACTCCTTTTTATTTTTAATAGCTGAATTGAGATAACTTTACGTGAAGGAAAAACAAAATTGGACAATGAAAAACCATCTTCTCCCTAAAAGCTCTTCTTCATTGTCTATGGCACCCCTCGCATCTCCACTCTCTTTTTAATTTCTGCATTTTCAATAATATCTTACAAAACTTTCCTTACACTTATTCCCAATGAAATTCTGTTTGTATTTTAAGTCTCTGTCTTCATCTGAATAACTTTTCAGGCTTTTACACTAACGATGACACTGTTTCTTTTGCAATACTATTACAATAGTCAGCTAATCACCATGTTCATCCAAATTGGTCTTTACTAGTGCTACCAGTTTTGTCTTTTCCACCATTTTGTGACTCTATTTGAGGTTTTCTTGGGAGAGATTCTGAAGTGATTTGCCATTTCCTCCTCCAGTTCATTTTACAGATGAGGATATTAAAGCAAACAGGGTTAAATAATTTGCATGTGGTCACAATTAGTAAGTGAATTAAAAAAGATCAGTCTTCCTGATTCCATGATCAGTGGTCTATCTACTGCACCACTTAGCTCCACTAGTGACACACACTAATTCTTAAGTCTTTATCTAATTTAGAAAGTCTCAATACTAACTCTAGAATGGAGAAACTAAAGAAAACCAGACTAAGTATTTGTGGTTTCTTCATTATCATGTTTGATTTCCTTTCAGTATTAAAACCATGTGACTAGTTTATATGCTTTAAAAATATATTTTGTAAACTATTTGAAAAACATGTTTTCTTTTAGTAGTATAGATTTGAACTAAAAGAACAGAGAATAATTGTATATTAAAAAACCCAACTAATTAAATGTATTGAAAACTGAAAATAATTTTAGTGACTCATGTTGAAAAGCAAGGAAGTTATATAACATAAATACATTTGGTAGCATATTGAGTTTGTGAAAAAAATTATTTAATAATTCACTATAATAAGGAGGCACTGAGCAAGGGAAATGCTGATCAATTTGATGCGTTATTCAATCAGCTTGATGAGATTATAATTTGTGACCTTGATCTAGAAGCATGTGAAGGACATATTCCATGGAGCTAGACTTGCATATTGGTCCTTTGCTGAAAGGACACGAGATAATTTGTTTAATTGGCCCCAGTAATCAGGGCTACTTCTACTCCGAGATGGTTGTTGGCTAAGAGGCTTATTAGACTCTTGCCAAAAAATTGCTCCTCCTTCATGATTAATAAAATTACTAGTCTCTTTCAAAATGTGTGTGTGTGTGTATATGTGTTTAGGAGAAAGGTTACCCCTTTCTTCTTCAAAGGAAAGGTTAATAAAGACCTGCCAAAGTGCATGGCAAACTTCATATGCTTGCCCAGGTAAGCATGAGATTCCTTAGCTTTGAATGTCTCAGCTCTTCTACCTTGCTGTTTCTTTTTCTAAGAATAAGTCAAAAGTTAGATTTCCTAGGGATGGACTTCCCTACCCAAGAAGATGGCCATTAATAGAATTCCTGAAGAAACACACATTTTTCAAAAAGTAAACCAATGAGAAAGGGATTGCTAGACCAGTAGCACCCTCCAAAATATTTACCATTCAACTGAAAGATTTCTTTATATGTACCTAGACTCCAATGGATTTTTGGTGCAATTTGGTGCACTGGTATTTTGTGAGGGATGATAAGAAAGCTGTATCATATCTGATATGTGTTTAACATCTTGAAGGCTATATTGGAGCTGGGGAATCTATTACATGTATTTGGGAAATATTGGATATGAGCTGTTCTTGATTATATTAAGAGATTTTCTTGGAGCAACTTCAGGTGAAGGAACAAGCCACAAAAAATGTTCCTGTATGGTCACATCCTGAGATTGGACACATTCTATATTAGTTTATAGACTTGGAGGGCTGAGCCACGGACTACAGTGATTTATTGTCATCTGCTTACTAATGAAAAGTAAAACTTAGTGTTCAGTAATGTCTGGCTCTTCATGACCCCATTTAGGGTTTTCTTGGCAAAAATAATAGTGATTTGCCATTTCCTTTTCATTTTTCAGATGAGAAAACTGAAGCAATGAGGATCAAGTGACTTACTTAGGGTCATACAACTAGTAAGTATCTGAGGTCATATTTCAACTCATAACTCCAGGTTTAGCACCCTACCCACTGAGCAACTAAGCTGTCCTGCAGCTTAACTATATTTTTCTCAAATAATGAACTTCAAGCACACAATGCAATTGGAGGTGGGGATGAATAGGTGGAAAAATATGGTTTCAAGCAGTATGGTATAGGACATGATAGAAAGGTTTGGGAGTCACATGATGCAAATCTGAAAAAATATCTCTGTTCTCACTACCACAATTCCTATAACTTTAGACAATCAATCAATCAGCATGCTTTATTCAGTATTTTTATAAGGTGGGCCCAATACTGGACAAATACAATGAATGAAACAATCTCTACTCACAAGATGCTTAGATTCCGATAAAGAATATAGAATAAATATATATATATATATATATATATACATATATATATATATATATATATATATATATATAAAACTTAAAAATAAATCTAGGGAATTTGAAAGGGAGGTCACTAGAATATGAGACAATTAAGAAATAGAGAAGGTAGTTTTTGGTGGGTTTTGAGCTGTTTCCTGAAGGAAGAAAGGGATTCTATACAGCAGAGAGGAGGATGTCATTGCAAAGGAGATGGGAGAGGGAGTATGTGTGAGGAACATTGAGAAGGCCAATCCAGTTTGAGGAAATAGTATGGGAATGGCATAATATCCAAGTGGGGAAAGATAAATTGGACATATTGTGAAGTATTTATATTTTAGGTTAAAAGACGATGATTTATGTTTTGAATATGTTCAGTTTAAAATGAATGACTTCAGGCCATTCACCTTGAAATATTCAATAGGTCAAGACTAGATTGAAATCTAGGGCAGAAAAAGGTTCTGGATACATTGATCTGTGTCATCTATAGAGAAATGATTATTAAACACATGAAATCTAATGAAGAAATCAAAAGAGAAAATGTAGAAAAGGAAGAATAAAACATTTTTAGGACAGCTTAAGAAAACAGTTGAAATAGAGAGGTACAACTTAGATAATGAACTAGCACATAAGAGTGAGAAGAAGAAGTCAGTTACGAGAACCAAGAATGAGTAATGCCATGAAAAGAGAAAGAATGGAATAGAAGGTTGCCAATAGTGTCAAATATAAACATTTTGAGGGCAAATTAGGTCATTTTTGGCTTCATTTGAACGACTGACTGGGTATTGCCTCAGACAAACTGTGACCAGGGAAAGACCTGAGCTTAAAAAGGTCTCCTGACTACATCGGGCCACCTTCATTTGTCCTGACCTATATCTTGCCACTGGACTCAGATGACTCTGGAAGAGAAAGTGAGGCTGATGATTGCACTGCACTGCCTTACTTAAATTCAATTCACTTGCAAATCAAAACATCACTTTGTGATGTTGTTTCTTTTTAAGAAGTAAGGATGAACAATAAGAGGTAGAGAAGAGGTAAGACTGGCCATCAATCCTGGCAACCAAAAAATGACTGGTCACTTTGGAAAGAACAGTTTTAGTCAAATGTTGGAATATAAGAATCCGATTGCTAAGGATTGAGAAGTAAGTGAGAAGACAGGAAGTTAAGGCTATGGGTGTGGATTGCATTTTATAGCAATTTGGATGAGGAGAAAAAAAGATATAGGATGATAGTTGGAGGGGATGGTAGGGTCTAATGAAGGTTCTTAAAGGATAGGGATTACTAACTAGAACATCTTTTAAGGTAGTAGGGAAAGAACCAGTAGATAGGCAAAGTCTGAAGATTAGAGAGAGGAGATGATGGAAGGTTTATTTTCTGCAGGATAAGATAGGGCTGGGAGTATTGGAAATGATAAAGGGCATATGAAGAAATGTGGCTTTAAGAAGGAATTGGGATACTTCTTTGTCAGAGCCTGAAGTTGAATGGAGGAAAGTGTAGGAGAAGATGTCGAGAGATTTTAAGGTGGAGAAGGGGAAGCTTATGTCAAATGTCCTCCATTTCCTCAGTACCCACTTAGAGAGATTCAGCAATATGAGGAGAGAATAAAATGTTTGAAAAATCTTTTACAGAAAACAAATGAGATAGGGAATCATTTAGGAAAGAATAAAAAGATTGTCTTGCTGAAATTAGGGCTCAGCTGAAAGTGAATAACAAGAATTAAAATGTCAGCAGAGTTGTGAGACTTCCTCCAGTGATGTTTAATGGCCCCTGAGTGGGTATGGGAGAGATGTAGGGTAAGAGTAATCCAAGGATTGGACTTGGCAAGAAATGAATGTTTATGGGGCAAAAGTACCAGGGATTCAAGAGTAAAGGACAGGATAGAATTAAATTAGCTAACTGTAGGGTCAAGATTGGAAAAAAGGTGTAAAAGTTTTCATTTGTAGGCAGAGGAAAATCATGTGATAAGCATCAGTGAGATCTAGCAGGATTAGTAGTGGAAAAAATGTATTTGATTTTTTTTGGGAGGAGGATTTTGGTGACTTTTCAGGCATCAGTTTAAAGAGCTGAGGGTGGCGATGGAAGGGAGATTCTATGGAATTAAGGAGATGGGCTTTTCTGCTGTTTTTGGCATGGTTCGCCACTATCTCCAAAGGAAAACTCTTCTTTCCCATGGCTCAGAAATGCCACATTCTTGGTGTTTTCTCCCTCTACACAGAGGCAGATTGGGAGCCTTCTATCCTGTGAGACTTTTGTTCATTTTTTATCAGAAATCTTCTGGCTTGGGACCAATCCATCTCACTAGAGACCTTATTCTTTTCCCTTTGTCAATGTCTCATTGTCATTTCAACTCACAGACATCAGAAGAATAATAACTTTAAAATATGTAAATTTCATTAATTATTTTCCTCCAGGAGCACAATTGAAATAAAATATCTCTTGGCAAGAGACTTACAGAAAATACTTTGGAAGAAAGAATCTTCATTTACAGGTATAATCTTAAATTTGGCTTAATTCAGAGAGAATAGAAGTAAATATATCATCACCTACTTTTTTAAGTAGGTGTTCCTATTCCTATTCCCATCCCCACTCCTTACTCCCTCAAAAAAAGAAAAAAAGGCTGTTCTACAAATCCCAAAGTGATGCTACTGGGTAATTCAGTGGGAAAATTCTGCCTTTGCAAGCAGTCATTGGCCAGAGCTTTATGTAGTTCAGATTCTTTGGACAGTGTCTGGTACATAAGGCATTCTCATTTCCCGTTTTGTGATGACTATGATAATACTGCTACATAGGGATACTGAATGTGGTGTAAAAAAGCGAGATACCTGCCTATTCAAGTTTCCCATAAATGTTTTATTATTTTTTCATTTCATTTTTATTTTTAATCTCAATTACATCCTATCAGCATTTTAGATATTGCTGCTACTTGTAGTCTGAATAAAAGGATTATTTGATATTCAAAGGAAATATCCCATGGTTGAAATATCCCCAATGGTCCTATTTGCAGATGATACCATATTCATCACACTGAGTTGTAGAACACATTCATACGACCCCAGGTTCTCTACAAAATCCAGGGCAATGCACGAAAGACTATTAAAAATGTGCATATTGGGAAAACATTATAAATAAAAGGTCTAGATTGCAAAATGCAGCTAGATAGACAGCCTGTTTAATTTGCCATCACTGTATACTTTTGGGGCAGCAAGATGGGGCAGTATATAAAGTGTTGGCCTGGAGTCAGGAAGACCCATCTTCCTGAGTTCAAATCTGGACTCAGACACTTATTAGCTGTGTGATTCAAAGCAAATTACTTAACTCTGTTTGTCTCAGTTTCCTCATCTGTAAAATAAACTGGAGGAGGAAATGGTAAACCACTTTGGGACCTCTGACAAGAAAACCCAAATAGAGTTATGAGCAGTCAGATACACTGAAAAATGACTTTACTACAACAAAATATGCCTCTTATTGTTGCTGATCAACCATGAACTAAGTTCAAAATTGGATAGTTGCAGGAAATCAGGATAGATGGGAATGGGAAATTATGCAGTGCTTTCACTTTCCTCAAAACTGCTTTCTTGACTCAAAAGCCCGACTATTTAATTCCTGTGTTTTCAATGACACTCTGACTATGAATCACAGACACCATGATTTCTGACAAATCAAAAGGACAAATAGCCAAAAGCAAAAAGAAAATGTATGGTGACTGTGAACATGTTGTAGAAGGTTTCCAGCAATGCCCTGAATGATGGAGGTAGAGTCAAGTATGATAAGAGTCCTAGATTTAGAACTAGAAATGGCCATTGAAATAATGAAGTCCACTAACCCCTCATTTTACACATGAGGAAACTGTGGTCCAAAGTAGATAAATGAGTTGTTCAAGATCTCATAGGTAGTGAACAGCAGGATTGAAATTTAGGACTTTTTACTTTAAATTTAGTATTATTTCCACTGAACCTCATTATTAAGGGTATGACGGGAATTTAACACTTCTGAAAATAGTGGATTTTTTCCCATTGAATGTCCTCAAGTAAAGGCTTTTGTTTGTTTGTTTTTTGTTTAGATATTTGAGTAGTGTCCAACTCTTTGTGATCCCATTTGGGATTTTCCTGGCAGAAATACTAGAGTCTTTTATCATTTCCTTCTACAGATCATTCTACAGATAAGGAAACTAAGATAAACAGAGTTAAGTGACTTGCCCTGGGTCACACAGGTATTAAGTGTCTGAGGCCAATTTGAACTCACAAATATGAGTCTTCCTGACTCCAGGATCAGCTCTCTATGTACTGTGGCAGCTACCTGCTCTAAGTAAAGTCTAGTTGTCTCCTCACTGAGTATGTTGGTCTGGGAAATGTTATTTAGCTACAGATTGAACTCAATGTCTCTAGATTTTTTAAAAACCAGCTCTTAAGATTCTCTAACCTGCACAAGAATTTCACAATGTGGAAGGGTGGCCATCTGTACTGGTGGAGGAACACCCACCATGCCACTGAAACCATTGCTCTACCAGAGAACCATGACAACTCTGCTAGATGTTTGCTAAATAGAGTTTTGGCTTCAAAGAATTAAGTTATACAAGTGTATCCAAACATTTACTTCAGTTGGAAATATTTTCTTTAATCACTATGATGGTGGGGAGAAGTAAGCTTCAGGGCCCAACGTCACAAATGGTTTTGCAAATGTTTGTACAATCTGGTTGTTTGCTGCTCCCAGGGCATTACTGCAGTAGTATTAAATGATCCATCCAGGGCATTTGTGCTTCCTCCTGCCTAAATATTTTTATCTGCTTTAGTGGAATTAATTTAATTGCTTATATTTGCAAAAATTATTTATATATAAAGTGTAAAGTTGTATAAAGGATAAGAGTGGTAGATTTGGAGGCAGAAAGACCTGGGTTGGAATACTACCTTTGACAGTTATCAGCTGGATGCCCAGGAGAAAGACTCAACTTTCTCTCCTGTAAAGTAGGGATAATGATATCTCTACCAGGTTGTTGTGAACACACACACACACACACACACACACACACACACACAAATATGTCCTACATACACATATATGTGTGTGCTAATCTTAAAGTGATACAAAATATCAGTGTCTATTATTATGAAAATGATGATAAATATTACCTAATCCACCCCAACTAAATTCTGAATTATATATAACATAAGGGGACTGTCATCATACTTCTCGACTTATTCTGCAAAAGCCTAAATGAGTGAACATTCACAGGAAATGAGAGGAGCTAAATAAATAAATCCCATTACCATAAACTACATGGAGTATGAATTAAGTTTTCTAAAATACTAAGTAAGACATTTTCACTCTCACTTCTTGATTTCTTTACTTGATTTCTAATATTATTCAACAACATTTTCAGGTAAAACAGAAGTTACTCAGGGCATGCATTGATATTCCATATGAAAGATCATAAAAGTTTGCAATTTATTGTAGTCATATCTACTTTTAGAATGCAGATAGTCACTTCTATGTGTCTAACACTGGGCTAGGTGCTGTAAAAAGATGCAAATGGAATAGAAGATATTGGTCCTCTAACCAAAGAATTAATAATATTTAGTTCATGCTAAATGCATTATAAAGGATGCCAAAATGCATGGGATAGACTAGGACAATAAGTGTTTTTTATGGGTGATTAGGAATTCAATTCAGATATGAAGAAAGCACTTAAATTTTGGTTTGTGAAGGCTATTATTAATCCATCAATCAATAAACATTGATTAATGCACATTCTACTATATACTTGCTATATACAATGCCCTAGAGATACAAAGACAAAAATGAAATAATCCCACTGGGCCTCAGCAACATTCCTTTACTTAGGAAAATGAATACAACAGTTGTGGCTCTATACTGGGTCCACAGACATTTTTTGAGTTGATTTAAGGCCTGTTAACCTCTCTCCAGCGCTCACCACTAACAATTAATTATGCACCATTTAACAAACCTATAAAGTTTTCCAAAGTAGACCTTTTCTATGTTTGGACACAGAAAACTTGCATCTTTCTGACACTTGACAGTTCTGGACTTTGTTCTAAATGTTCAGTCATTTTTCAATTGTGTCCAACTCTTTTTGACACTGTTTGGGATTTTTTTTGTAGAGATACAGTAGTTTGCCATTTCCTTCTATAGCTCATCTTACAGATGAGGAAACTGAGGCAAACAGGATCAAATAACTTGCTTATTGTGACAATACGCTATTAAGTATCTGAAGCCAAATTTGATTTCAGAAAGATGAGTCTTCCTGACTCAAAGCCCAGTGCTTTGTGCACTATGGCACCACTTAGCAGCCCAAATTCTGTACCAGGGGTCCTCAAACTACAGCCTGTGGGACAGATGCGGCAGCTGAGGACATTTATCCCCCTCATCCAGGGCTATGAAGTTTCTTTATTTAAAGGCCCACAAAACAAAGTTTTTTTTTTTTGTTTTTTTTTTTTACTATAGTCTGGCCCTCCAACAGTCTGAGGGACAGTGAACTGGCCCCCTATTTAAAAAGTTTGAGGACCCCTGTATCTAGACTATAGGTAAATAAATCAGTTCTCTAGACCTTGTCTGTCCCATTGTAGAGGGGTTTTGATTTGTGAGTTTTCTATATTATGAATTTATGAATCACTGGTTATAGCTCCTTCTTTCTCCTCCATCTCTTCTCATCAGTTTTCTTGCCACCTTGGCCAGATCCTGTATCCTAGAGGACTAAACTGTTTTATTTATGTAATTTCCACACTGAGACCCTGCTATACTAATTGATTAGTACTCATTATAAAAAATGCTGTCTGCTTTAGCCTTGTTTCACCTTGTTCCCTAGCCATCTTTTGGATAGCTTCCTTATAAAACATGGGTCCTTCCTCCTCTCCTTCCTCACCCAGTTATAATCAAAACAATGCTATCTTTTGTTCTTGGAAAGGGTATGTCATGTCTACTCTCTTATACCCCTGCTCAGTCTCCCAGTAACTTTCCAAACCAAAATATTCCTCCCTGGTGCACTGTTCTCCCAGACATGTAATTGTCTTTTATTAGAATGTTAGCTGGGGCAGTTAAATGGAACAGTGGATAGGATACCTGGCCTGGAGGCAGAAAGACCTGAGTTCAAAGGTGGAAGCCAGTAGTTCTGAAAGCAACTCATTCCATTTTTGAACAGTTCTATTTGTTTTTCCTTACATTGACTCAAAATCTTTCTCTTTTCAACTTTCATCTATTATTCTTATGCCCTTTAACTAACATTGATTTAATCAAGAAAAGTAGCTTTATATTTTATTTAAAGGACTAAATAAAGACATGGAGATAACTTAGTATCATGGGTTTCAGAGTTGGAAGAGATCTTAGAAATGTTTGAGTAATCTCATTCATCTTCAATACCTTACAGTTGAGGAAATTGAGATTCAGAGAAGTTGTTACACTTGTTTTTTAGTAGCAGAGTCAGAAACCTAAGACTTTCAGAATTGTTTTCATTTTGCTGCAATATTGGTTTAATCCACTTGGCTCAGATTGCCAGCCCCAGAATAATACATTTATGCCAGTAATATATTTTCAATCTTTGGGGTTATATATGTAATACTGAAATTTTTTTTTAATATTTGCATTTTGGCTAAAATAGGGGAAATAGTAGATAATAAACAAGACTACATCAGAGTATATAAATGTATCCAAACGAGAGAGTCATTTTTCACTTCTGGGCACTATGGACTTGGAAATATTAAAGCATCTAAATTTTTATCACCTCTTCTCTCTTTTGTATATATATATATACACACCACACACATGTATATATGTATATGTATGTATGGTTTCATAGTGAATAATCCTAAATTTTTTTACTTAATGCCTTGAATGTTTACCCTGCCAAACTTATCTTCCATAGTCCAAACCCTCTGTCTCATACCAAACAATTTCTAAGATGCCTTTTTGTAACTCTTGTGACATGAGTATCTCCTTAAAAGCCTTAATAAACCTCTGACTTTAGAATGTGGAAATGTTATTTGCATATGTTCTGCCATTTAATATAAGCTATTGCTGTGGCAAAAAATTGTTTATTTATCATCTACACTGAAAGGAGGTGATCAGTGTTACTGCTTGTACACCTTAAGAACTACAGCTGCATAGAATTTTGATTAGACCAGAACATGATACATCCATGAGAAAATGATTTCCTTGCCCCTCCCCCATCTTCCATGGATTCCTATATAATTTATTGCATTTCTTATAAGTAAATATTTTGCTGGAAAGTGGAAGTGAAGCTTCCAGCAGGTTCCACATAAAACACAGTAAAGTAAAGCTCAGGTCCAGCCAGTATTTTCACAAATCAGGAATTCCACGGGCACAGGCACAGGCACATCTGTCACTGATAGGATCAAATAAACAGCCAGAAATGGAATTCCATTTACTGATCTGCTTCCCATTCATCCATAGCCCAAAGTCCAAATAAATGAATTAAAATCCATCTTCTGCTATAAGTGAAAATAAAATTGGAACACATAGGACTTACCTGAGAGAAGAAAGACAGTGAAGGAAGGAATGCTGCTAAGGAGTTGGGCCTACAGCAAATGCATCATACACAAAGCCATCTTTGGCTGTTTTACAGAAAAGAGGCAGGGGTGCCGCAGGAAGATACCACTGAATCCTTATATGGAAGGAAGGCTGTGTGGAGCAGCATGCAAAGCAGGCTGAATTAAATCTGCAGATTAAGTGAACAGCTTGCTTTATGTATATCACTTAAGTTCAAAGCTTTCTGGCCCACTCCTTAGAACAGGTTTGGCAAAGGAATAACTAGTGACCTGAGTTCCAAAAATCTGCACCAGAATGCAATTTAGAAGCACTTCTTTTTTTCTTTCTCTCCTTTTTTATGCCTTCTTCTCCTCTCCTCTCCTCTCCTTTTTTCTCTTCTTCTCTCCTCTTCTCCTCTCCTTTCTTCTCTTCTCCTCCCTTCTGTTTTCCTCCCTTCTCTTCTCCTTTCCTCTTCTCTCCTCTTTTTCCTTCTCTTCTGCTTTCCTTTCATCTCCTCCTCTCCTTTCCTCTTCTCTTTTCTCTCCTCTCCTCTCTTTTCCTTTCCTCTCCTTTTCTTTTTTCTGTCTCTCTCTGTTTCTCTCTGTGTATGTCTCTGTCTTTCTGTCTCTCTGTGTCTCTCTCTCTGTGCCTCTCTCTGTCTCCTCTCTGCTCTTTCTGTTTCTCTCTCTTCCTGTTTTCCTCCTCTTTCTCCCTTTCAACCTATGTTATTACAGTCTTCATTTTTTCTCTCTTGAAAATTCATCTTATTGTTCTTAGTATCTAGAGGTTTTTATAGCACCTGCCAGAGCATTCTGGAATGCAACCCAGAGGCAGGTATTGAAAGAGATTCATTTCTACTTGAAATATGCCTATTATCCATCCATGGATCTTAAGAAAATTAACAGCTGGTACATCCTGGCATAATTAATAGAAGATGAGCATGAGACCTTTTCAATTTTTTCTGGTCAGGATAATAATATTGAGTTTTAGGATTACAATATTTAAAACTAAAAGGAATATTAGAAATAATTTAGTCCAAACATTAATTTTACAGATAGATAAGAATGAGTCCCATAGCCAATCAGTAGCACAGTTGGAATTGGAAACTAGATTGTATAAAACCACATTCAGTATTCTCATCAAAACACTAGGCAAACAACCAATCATCAATAAGTAATTATTAAGTAGTTAGTATACCTCAAACATTATGGCAGGCATTGAGGATAGAGATACAAGGAATTAAATAGTCTCTACCTAAAAGGAGTTTACAATCTAATATAGATATTCTAATTTTGGGACGTTATGGACAGTCAATCTTTTAAAGTCTACCAACCCTTTTTCAGGATGTTTTAAATTTGAACTAAGGTTCTCTGACTCTAAAGCCATCACCCTTCCTATTGTACTAGAGGGGTCCTCAAACTTTTTAAACAGGGGGCCAGTTCACTGTCCCTCAGACTGTCGGAGGGCCGGACCATAGTAAAAACAAAAACTTTGTTTTGTGGGCCTTTAAATAAAACTTCATAGCCCTGGGTGAGGGGGATAATCGTCTTCAGTTACTGCATCTGGCCCGTGGCCGTAATTTGAGGTTTAGTAACTAGACCGTCTCCTAATTTTTATTTTGCAGCAGTTTTCTCTTTATAACTTCTCATGGAGAGGCTTGACTCACTCTATGTTCAAAGTAGAAGCACAGACTAACAATTGACCCTTTGAGGATATAGAGAGCCAAGCCCAGGATCTTTGTAGCTGCCCAGTTACATCAAATGCCTCGTGGGTCAAACAGAATGAATGACTAAGGTAAAGGGTTTCCTCTCTTCCACGGAGCAGCCCAGCACACAGAGTCATGTTTCAGTAATAGATTCCCCAGAGCACTGAAAACAAAAAAGCTTCTGGGTTCATCTGTGGTCTTCCCCAGTCACACTGGTGATAACTCCATGGGTAGATTG
This sequence comes from Sarcophilus harrisii, assembly GCF_902635505.1. Classification (NCBI taxonomy): domain Eukaryota; kingdom Metazoa; phylum Chordata; class Mammalia; order Dasyuromorphia; family Dasyuridae; genus Sarcophilus; species Sarcophilus harrisii. The sequence continues at coordinate 148,206,063 of NC_045426.1, read as the reverse complement.
GAATGATTCACAGTGGCAAGGCTGTGGGTAGGCAAAAGAGGCATGGGGGAGATAATGCTGGTGTTCTTCTATGCTAGAAATTCCTGTCATTTGTGTTTTCCATAACAATCTTTTTAACTGGATTAATCAAGTCACATTATTTATCTGGGCCCAATGCTCTACTCTGTAAAATTGGGTGCTGTTATTCAGTTATGTCTGATCTCATTTGAGATTTTATTGGCAATTCTCCAATTGAAAAATGGTCAAAGGATATGAATAGACAATTCTCAGATGAAGAAATTGAAACTATTTCTAGTCATATGAAAAGATGCTCCAAGTCATTATTAATCAGAGAAATGCAAATTAAGACAACTCTGAGATACCACTACACACCTGTCAGATTGGCTAAGATGACAAGAAAAAATAATGATGATTGTTGGAGGGGATGCGGGAAAACTGGGACATTGATGCATTGTTGGTGGAGTTGTGAACGAATCCAACCATTTTGGAGAGTAGTTTGGAACTATGCTCAAAAAGTTATCAAACTATGCATACCCTTTGATCCAGCAGTGTTACTACTGGGATTATATCCCAAAGAGATTATAAAGAAGGGAAAGGGACCTGTATGTGCACGAATGTTTGTGGCAGCCCTCTTTGTAATGGCTAGAAACTGGAAAATGAGTGGATGCCCATCAGTTGGAGAATGGCTGAATAAATTGTGGTATATGAATATTATGGAATATTACTGTTCTGTAAGAAATGACCAACAGGATAATTTCAGAAAGGCCTGGAGAGACTTACACGAACTGATGCTGAGTGAAATGAGCAGGACCAGGAGATCATTATATACTTCAACAACAATACTATATGATGACCAGTTCTGATGGACCTGGCCATCCTCAGCAACGAGATCAACCAAATCATTTCCAAAGGAGCAGTAATGAACTGAACCAGCTATGCCCAGAAAAGGAACTCTGGGAGATGACTAAAAACCATTACATTGAATTCCCAATCCCTATATTTATGCACACCTGCATTTTTGATTTCCTTCACAAGCTAATTGTACAATATTTCAGAGTCTGATTCTTTTTGTACAGCAAAATAACGTTTTGGTCATGTATACTTATTGTGTATCTAATTTATATTTTAATATATTTAACATCTACTGGTCATCCTGCCATCTAGGGGAGGGGGTGGGGGATAAGAGGTGAAAAATTGGAACAAGAGGTTTGGCAATTGTTAATGCTGTAAAGTTACCCATGCATATATCCTGTAAATAAAAAGCTATTAAAAGAAAAAGAGATTTTATTGGCAAAAATACTGGAGTGCTCTGACATTTCTTTATCCAGTTAATTTTACCAATGAGAAACTGAGGTAAACAAGGATAGCTAGTGTTTGAACCTAGATTTGAACTCTAGGAAGATGAATCTTTCTGACTCCAGATCGTACTCTATCTACTATACCACTGAATTGTCCCTGTAAAATGGGACAGTGGTACCTCATTTACTTGAAGATGTTGTATCACATTGATTTCTTAAGATTCTGTTCAGCTTCACAATATTGATTTACAATTCTGCCACTTGGAAGGAATGATCAGCACTCTGTTTATTATAGATTACCATTCATTGTCATCAGGTAGACTATGGTCTGGAAATATATGAAAACGTTTGGGAAAGTAGCATCTAATAATAGAATTAGAACCAGAAAGGACTTTAGATGCCATCTAATTCCTCATTATACAAATGAGATAATTTAGGTCCTGCTCTGTTAAGTAACTTGTCCATGGTCACATGCAGTGTTAAATGTAGGATTTGAACCCAAATCATCTGGCTCAAGAGCAAGTGCTCTTTCCACTTTACCAGGAGTAGGAAAAGTTAGAAAAAACTCAAAAGAACAATGACATGGGATTTGGGGGAAGCATGAAAGATTTAGCAAGAACACACTTTGCCCACTTCATTTTTTTGTCTAAGGTTGTTGCTGAGGGGGTAGAAAAGTACTGTACCTTCTCTTTTGCTTTCTGATTTATTGAGGTGGATGGCACAAATATTATCACCACAATTTTGCTGGGAAAAAATTAATTCCCAGAGAGAAAGAACTTGAGACCAGATGTTCTTCAGTCTCAACAGTTGTGTTTCCTCCCACTTATAGCAAGGCTTTCTGGCAGCTAGATGATGTCATACTGCATAGAGCACAGGACCTAGAATCAGGAAGACTCATCTTCCTAGTTCAAATCTAGACCTATACATTAACTGTGTAACTCTAAACAAGTCACTGCTCTCTGTTTGCCTCAGTTTCCTCATCTGTAAAATGAGCAGATTAAGGAAATGGCAAATCACTCCAGTATCTTTACTAAAAAAAACATAAAACCTCTAAATGGTGTCATGAGAGTCAGACATGACTGCAAAATGATTTAACAGCAATGCTATCTATGGAGTAAAGGAATAGCCAACTGTCTGTTCAGTTAACAAGTATATTTCCAGGAAAGTCTTCTTGGACTTCTACCTTCAGCATAATATAATAAGCTCAGTAAAAAGAAATGCCATCTGACAAAACTGGAACTGACGTGAATGAGGAAAATGGGTTTCTTCTATACAGAGAACACACATCAAGAGAATAAAAGTACATGAGTCCATATGGGAAATGCTTACAATTTAAATATAAAATAACTTAGCTGTTGTGGAAACTGGAAAGAATTCATGAAAAGATGCTATCTAAGTGCAAATATAAATAAGGAGACAATCTCTGAGTCTCACAAACTCATAACATTTTTAGAGCTAAAAGAAAACTTAGAAGTCATATCATCTAACCCCTATGATTATGTATAATCATAGTTATCTAAATCTCTTTCTCATCTATCGGTGTTTGTATATCTGTAAGCATTTATGTATTATTACCTTTATATATTTCTCTTTCTATATGCACACACATATAAATATATACATGTGTATATTTATATATATATAATACACATAAATTTTTGTATTTGTGTGTATACGTATATATATATATATATATAGCTGTATGTATATATTGATACTTAAATAGGTTGGACCTAAATCACCTCATTTGCATAATTAGGAGTTGAATTAGATGACATTTGAAGTCCCTTTCTAGCTTTAGAACTCTTATTATATGCTACTTTCCCCAAAAGTTTCCATATATTTCTAGGCCTCATAGTCTACCTAGTGACAATGAATGATAATCAATAATAAATAGGATAAATTACTAAATAACTAATCACTTTTTCCACGTGGCAGAAGTATAAATCAATGCCTTAGAATAAAGCAGAATCTTAAGAATCATGTGATGCAATATTTTCAGGTAAATAAGGAATCACCATCTCCATTTTAAAAAGGTACAGTAGATAAACATTGAGCCTCCACACATCTCCCTTGGTAACCTTATCAACTCCATTGATTCATCGATGTTCTCAATGTGACTAATTAGCAGAGCTATACATGCAGTGTAATATGGTTTGACGGGGTAGGCACAAAGCTGACTTTCTTACTTCTGGCTGACTCCATGTTAATGACTCAGAATGAAGGGGGCTTTATTGAGCTTGAAAAATTAATGATTCAGTGGATTTTTAAAAAATAGCAACCACTTCTGATTTTCCTGTTGTTTTAATGTTTCAGGTAGCATTATGTAACCCTGAAACTACCTTCAAGAGGTATTGGAATAGATGGTCTCTATCTACCCCAGAAGAAATGGAACTACAGATTATATGGTCACTACAGCTCCTTTTCTGCCTGAGAGAACCTGAAGCTTGGATTTAGGCTTTTGAGTTTGTTCTCTCTGGATTTTAGGTAGATTAGCATCAGTCTCTAAGTGGATATGTCCACCTTCTGAGTTTAAGGGATTTGAAGGAAATAGAGCTGATTGAAGGAAGAATTTCTTTCTTGCAATTTTCCACAGATTGCAGATTCCACAGGTAAACCTAGCTTACAAGGAGACATAGATTTTGAGACAGTGCAGAACTGAGGTGAAATATAAAACAGTAACAATATGAACAGGAGATGTGCTGAATATGATTACTCATGCTGGAAGCTAATATCAAGATTTAGTTTCTTACATCAGAGTGAGAATAATGGATAAGGACTTCTCTCCCTGAATTATTCAAATGGGGCAAATGCACAATATGCAGAAGATACAGTGAGCATTTTGCTAAACATATATCATTGTTATTTAGGATCTTTGTATTAACTTGTAGTAATTCCTCCAAAATTTTTAAGTTTTGTTTTTTTTTGTTTTGGGAGTATTGATAAGGGATATAAAATCAGGACATAGGCCTATCCATGAAAGTACTTATTGTTCTTTTCTCTCACACAATTTACTTGTTTTCCTCCTGGCATTCCACTAAATTTATCATATTGAAATAAATGGAAATGGAAGGGCATACTACATAAATCCAAAGTATTGCACAAATATGTCTGATTTAATAGAAAAGGAAGAGCTCTAGGTAGGCCAAAGTAGAAAATTAAAGGCAGAAATAGAGAAATGGAAGTTATCCAAACTTCTCCTTACTTAGGTGATTAATTCACTCCAACATTATAGCACCCAGGGAATCAAAGACCATGGATAATCAATCCTGGGGTCATGTTTGTGGTATAGCAAAATGGTGATGGTTTTTGTTCAGTTGTATCTGACTTACAAGTCATATCATTTAACCCCTGTGGTTATGTATAATCATAGTTCTCTAAATTGCTTTCTCATCTATCTGTGTCTGTATAGCTTTAAGCATATATGTATTTATTACCTTTGTATCTCTCTCTTTCTATATTCAACACACATACAAATATATACATGTGTCTATATATAATATAAATCTTTATATATATACATATAAATGTAGTATTTACATGTGTATATATATTATACATATACATATATAGCTGTATGTATATATTGATACTTAAATAGATTGGACCTAAGTTACCTCATTTGTATGACTCCATTTGAGGCTTTCTTAGCAAAGATACTGGAGTTCTTTGCCATGTTCTTTTGCAGTTCATTTTACAGATGAGGAAACTGAGGCAAATAGGATTAAGTGGCTTTCTCAATGTCACAGAGATAATTCATTTCTAAGACTTGATTTTTAACACAGATCCTTCTGACACAAGGTCAGTAATGTACCTGGCTCATAGCAAAATGATCATGGACTCAAGGTTGGAAGGAACTTTAAAACTTCCTCTTTTTTTCTTTCCTTTGCTTTCTTTTTTTTTTTTTCTTTCTTTCTTTCTTTTTTTTTTTTAAGCAGAGAAGTAAAACAATTTCTAGAGAAGGGAAATGATCTGCTCAACACTAAACAATTGATAAGTGACAGAGCAAGGGCTTAAACACTATATTTAACTCCAACTTTAGTACCCAACTTTTTATTTGAACTTCAGTAGCCAAACTATGAAGGTCGAATCAAATGTTTTTTTAAAAAAAATATTTAGTTGTAATACTGAAATGGTATTTACTTTCATTCTATTCATTGTTTGAATTCATGCTAATTATAACCACTTAATTTCAAGTCCTTTAAGGAGATGGGAGGAACTGACTCTGTGATATTTCATAATTATTTTTTAAAACAGCAAAATGAACTTTTTAATGTTTTGGCAAAAAAAGAATACTCATGTAAGCAGTCTTATTAAAGGATATTTGTCTTAAGAGTATAAAAAGAAAGACAAAGAACAGACGAGAAATCTTTGAGACTTCAGATTCCACCTGAAATGAATGTGTTGGCATCTGAGACTACATTCTTTTCTTTTTAAAGAAGAAATAAATAAACCCTGAAAAATCTAAAAGATTTATCCAAGATCACAAAGATAAAGAGTAAAATTAAGACTAGATTTTAGGTCTTTTTTTTTTTTTTAATATCCAACCCAGCATGCCTTCTACTATACTAAACTTCCACACCAGGGACACACATTAAGCACATTCCCCAGAGGCACATTTTTCAAAGGATAGTCCCATACTTATTTTCAGATAATCAGGGGTTTTCTTAAACCTGTGATTATTTCCAAAGAAGAGGTTTAAAAAAAAGACAAGAGATTTCCACCCCCAACTTCAAGGGATTTGGAATCCTCTACAGATTATTCCTATTAAATGTTTTCTTTAATTCTTGAAGGCATTATAAGAGTCTTTCAACTTTTTGCAAATCGAGACCTGAGTAGGATAATGTACTGTCTTTCTCCCCATATTGCTTTATGAGAGGAGATTTTTTGTTTTGTTTTTTTTAGGCTTTTTTCATTGTCAACACAAATGAGAGTCTTCCTGTCTTCTCAAGAAATACAGATCATTTATCCAGAAGGTAATGTAATTGAAAAATACTGTGTGTGTGTTCCTTCTGAGGTAAGTAAATTCAGGGGATTTGTGCCTGGCATGGGAGAACATGTTCTGCTCTTAGGTCTAGACAAAGCACACTCATGCATTTTAAGCATTCATTACTCTAAGGGACTGGGATACCATTTTGATTCTTCTCACTATAAGAAAAAAAGCTAGCAGACTCTATTCTGTTCAGTTTTTATCCAAGATATCTTTAAATCTTTAAGAGAAAGAAGATAAACTAGCGTCTCATACAACATTGCATCTAAAAATAAAACAAAAACCAACTCTCTCATCTCTGGTTTGGAAATGTGTGTGCACATTGTATGATATTGGGCCCTCATACATTTTAGTTGCAATATGGAAGCAGCAACATATTGGCAGACATGCTTAAAAATGCACCAGTATTTCATATGCAACTCTAACGTCTGATCTTTTAAGGAATCTTTATGAATTGGACCTATAGCATCTTGCAGAGATAGAGATAAGTATTCTAGCAAAAGTGAAAGGTGAAATTGAATTATATTGCAATCAAATAATTATTTTATACATCATATTTGAAAGGCAAACATTCTTCTCCAGTCCACAATTCCTACAAGATCTCCCATTTTAACACTTTCTTTCTCGTTTCTAGGTATAAAGGTGAGGCTTTTAGCCTACAGAAGGCTCAATTAAATGAATAAATATAAATTTAGTATTGGAAGTCTCATTTTCCCCCTCCTTTTCCCATCTTAGAATCCTTAGATAAAAGACATCAAAGAAATGCAAAGCATTTTTAATATGATGATCACTAACTAGCATTATTAATTACTCTAATGACTCCTGGGTAGAGAAACACTTCTTTCTCCTCTTTTTGCCTCTAGGAATAATTAAATAAAATATGCCAAGTGGCAATCACAAAGAAAGTAATATTGAATGTGTGAAGATTAAAGAGAATATTTACTCTTGCATTCAGAGTCAAAGATTAGTAACTGCACATATAATAAAAAAGAGAACAAAACATTTTCATTCACTGTGAGTTTTTTGGTTAAATGTCACATGGAGAGAAAGGAGGTGTATGAACTGAAGTATTCCTCCCTCAAACAAAAATGAAGGGTGGTATGATTTGTAGGTTTTGATGAGAGGTTAAAGCTACAAAATATTTGATTAAACATGCATATGTAGGATGAGCAGGCAGCCAAAGAGGGCTCATTTATTCTCCCTATTTTGTTCTGATTTAGTCAAGTTCAACTCTTCATGACTCCATTTGGGGTTTTCTTGGCAGAGATATTGGAGTGGTTTACCATTTCCTTCTCCAGCTCATTTTATAGATGAGAAAACTAAGGTAAACAGGGCTAAGTACTTTACTATGGTCACACAGCTAGTAGATGTCTGAGGTCAGATTTGAACTCATGCAATAAACTTCCTAATTCTAGATCCAGCATGTGTTTCACTGCTCCACTTAATTGTCTCAAGACAAAGTAGCAAATGTGAAGTGTCCAAGAAGTAGGAAAAATAGGACTAAATGTTGAGTTGAAAGGTATAAATAAGAATGAATTTTACATCCCTAAATAAAAAGATCCTTTAAGAAAAGGGACAATTACTTCAGAAGCACGTTTTCTTTTACGTCGGTAATTTTTACTCCAATGGTGACAAAAGCTTTCCCCTTCATTTCAGAGACTTATAGACTAATGAAGCCATCTGGCAATGCCCAAGTCTGCAAAACAAGGGAAAACCTTTTGTGACAAGTTTTGGGAAAAGATCCATATTCAATAAATTACTCAGAAAAATAGGTCACCATTTCGACATCTTGTTTGATGAAAGAATTCCAACCTGTTTCCAAGGTAACCAATCACATCCTTTAGTATTGTCTGTCAAGCTTCTACCTGTATTTCCATGCTGAAAGCTAAGCTCCTTTTATTTCTTACTGGAAGCTCTGAACTTTGGCACTTTCACCTAACTTTGCTTTTTGTTCCTCAAGAAAAAGAGATAAAAGTAAATGCTCTGGTGTTAAAATTTAAACTGTTCAATTCAGCTGTTACAGTAAGTGTGTTGACCAGATGACAGCAGAATCTCGCACAATTTGTTCAGGAGTGGAAGTAGACTGATTTTGTAAGAATTCTTAGGTATCACCTTTTACTTGGTTGTTGATACCATTTTAAATTTAAGTTTAAAGATGTTATTTTTTCCCATAACAGTAATGAAGCCTAGATATTATTCAATAATATCCAATTCTGTATGTTTAAAAATTTCCAAGAAAATAGCTCTTATAATAATAATCCTATCCTTGTAATGACCTTGTAATAATCATCAATGGGATATGCACCAGTGACTTCCTGTTTATATTTCTTCTACTTTTTCTTAAACTCTAGCTAAAAGTGCAGTTTTGAATCATTAGCCTTTAATGAAATCATTTATTAGTCATTTTGATATTTTCCCCACCAATATTCAAATCTCTGATATGGCTAATATACATAGGTTTCTTTATACAGAATCTAAAAAATATTGCATTTTTTTATGCTGAAAACATTTTTAGATTGTGTATATGAACTAATATAGTATGTACATATACAGTGCTATAAATATGTAAACTGTAAATTAGCATATTGTGCTTTTACTTCCTATTTGGTTCCCAAAGCCAACATTTGTATATGGGGTGAGGTAATGGTGATGGTGTGTGTGTGTGTGTGTGTGTACTAGGGCCACTTAGGTGATACAGTGAATAGAGCACTGGTTCTGAAGTCAAAAAGAGTTGAATTAAACACAAATTAGAGATTTCCTCACACATTACTATCTATATGACCCTGAGCAAATTACAAACTTGAATGTCCCCCCACAAAAAAAAGGGTGTGTTGCTGAGATCAGCCGATACTAGCTTCCAAGAATTGATTGTGAAATTTTCAGTGTTTCATTGTATTTGGAAAATTGTCAAACTCTGTAGAGCTCGATTTAGTTTGAGCAGAGTTTGATTTATTGTTGTACTGATTATATAAACTTAAAGTGATAAAGAAAATGTTAATAATGGAGATTAAATTTAAAATGTGTTACGTATTTTTATTTTGAAGAACTTGTTGCTAATGGCTCATAGCAGGTACACCCTTGTGTCAAGTATCACAGCTGAAGTCAGATAATTAAAGTATAAAGTTGTAAAAAGAAGTATTAAGAAAAACTCAGTGTTTTTACCCCTCTTTTTCCTACCATTTCATTGTGCCCTCCAGAATCCCTGTTCTACAGGAGCTGTTAATAAGCTTACCTTTTTGTTACACTTGTGTATTTACATATATATATATATATATATATATATATATATATATATATATATCTTCTAGAAATTGCTAATTGGTGGGGTTAAGTGTGTGTGACTTTGCCCAGGGTCAGAGAAGTAGCATTAGGTATCTGAGGGTACATTTGAACTCAGATCCTTCTTACTTCAGGGAGACTTCTCCACTGCACCATCTAAATGCCTGATAATATAATTATGAAATCCAAGATCTAATCCCTCTACTTTTATTTTATTAGTAGGAACAATCTTCACTGAGTAGTACAGTTGATGATAAATATTCCTCTTAGTATGGTATGTTTTCAGCAAAAACAAATAAGTAAGTAAATAAATAAATAAAAGGAAATGTACAAAAGCAAGGAGGAATACAGCATTCCTTTCTCAGACATACACCCTTTTAGATAATGGATAGAGCAAAGAACCATGCCCTCCAGTTATTAAGGACTAATTGTCTTATTTTTAGCATTGGTTATTTAAAACTGGCAACTATACACCATCCTATTTTAACATGGCACAAAATTTTCTTAACTGTAGGGTGGCACATAAAACACTGTGGAAGGAGGAAATGTATACAAAGTAATGGCCAAATTATTGAATTTCTTTAAAAAGTACAACTTTACATAAATGCATACACGTTTCAAATTTCCATTGAAAATAAAGTTCAAAGTTATAGGTCATACTTGAACACTTTCCTTCTGGATGCCTGTAGAGTTTCTTCTATTTCAAAGCTACACATTTTGCCTGTGACATTGAATGTTTTCGATTGTGATTTCATTCAGGAAAGGATCAATGGATTCTTTCTGTTTTCACTTTACCTTCTGGTTCTATAAATCTCATAAATTTTGATCTATAATTTCTTTCTTTTTTTCCCCTCCAAGGCAATTGAGGTTAAATGACTTGCCCAGTATCACACAGCCAATTAATGTTAAGTGACTGAGTCTAGATTTGAACTCAGGTCCTCCTGAATACAGGCCAGATGTTCCATCCACTGTACTATTTAGCTGCTGCTTCAAATAATAATTTCTTAACAGTTTTGAAGTTTGGGTTTGGTTGTGTTTTCCTTGAGTCTGATGATCCTTCAATTATCTGTTGTTGACCTGTTTTTTGATACTTTACATACTCTATTAATTTTTCTATCTTTGTTCTAAAAACCTTAGTTGCCTCATTAAATCAAGTTCTGTTTATTCCATTCCATTTTAAGGGAGTCGATTAAGATTTTCTGATCTTCTTTTCTAAGAAATTCATTCTTCTTTAACCTTAGATTTCATTTTTTAATTGCTTGCTTAATGTCTTCCACTCCCTTTTGGAATCCTTGTGGCCAAACATTTTTCCCCTCTGAGGTTTGGATTTGTTTGAGAACCATTACTTTTTTTCAAGGTTGACTTTCTTGGTTGATTCTTCACCTCAAGAATACTGTCACTTAAATCCAATTCATTTGTGAATCAAAACATCACCTCCTGATGCCATTGGTCCTCTTTGAAAATGAAGAACAAACAATAAACAATAATTTCTTCATTGTAATCAAAGTTTTTTTCTGTTTACTGAAATCTCCAGTCTCGGTTTTTTCATTAGGACTTTATATCAAGTCTAGGCTTTGCACCTTCCTACCCTATTGAATAAGCATTGTTTGGTCCTGTTCCCTCTATAATTTTAATATTCTACTTGACACCATTTTGGATGAGTTGTTTGGGATTAGGTTTAATCTTCTGCTGAAATGCCTGACTTCTGATTCTGTCTCTTGGTAGCCCAAGGCAGGTATTAGCCATGACCCTGGATTCTCCCTGTTTTGGCACATCCCTTCTTGGAGTACCCACAGGCTTCCCACTATCTTATTATTTAGTCTTGGATTGGTTAGAGGATTACTGGTGTTTCTTTTTGTTCTCTTTCATCATTGTTCCACTGAGGGTCATTTCAGATCTTTACTGTACTGTTTATGGGAGAGCTGGGTTTTTTTAATATCTTTCATGTGGCTTTCTCAACCACAAATATTGTCTTGACTTATTTTTTTTAGGACAGTCTGTTTCTCTCAGGTCAGACTAAAGCTGTCTATGTGAGAATAGGTAAGCTATTTTCCTGGGTTGACTATTCCCTAGATGAAAAGATGATTCTATGTGTCTGACACATTTTATAAAAGACAAATTCTCTTTGAGAAAAAAAAAACCTGGAAAAGATTAAATTTTCTTTTTTTCAATAAGTGAAAAAAATGAGTTTTCATTGTTTTCATTATTAGCTATGAAAGCTAGATTTTTTGTCAAGTTTTTGGAATTCTGACATTCTTTGCATATACCATAGTTTAAAATTTATATCTTTGTTTTTTTATAATCCTGTTTTTCAAAATATAATGCTGAGAGAACATATCCCACTTTTAAGTAACACTGCTATTGCATGTTTTTAAAAAATAAATTAAATTCTCTATATGATTTTGTTTTAAAAGTATCAGAATATGAAGTCTAGTTTTAATAAGTTTTGTGGAGAGAGGACGAATCTTGTGGAGGAGAAGGTAGAGAGATGGAGGAGAGATGGAAGGACGTATTCTTTCCAAAAATCTATGTGGTATAAAAATAAAAGTCATCAATAAAATAATATAAAAATTAAAAATAGTCTCCTTCAAAGAATGCTTAGGGTATTTGATATTTTGATCAGTTTTATGGGGGCAACAATCTGCAGAGTTAAAATAGAAATTGCAACTGATCTAAAATGATGTTTTTGTTCTGACCAGACCTGTGATTTCATTAATATAAGGAATGTCAGATGAGGAATTGCTTCCACTTACATAGACTAGCATCTTCTCTGCAATTTATAGTCTTGGAAAATTGATTGGAGTAATGAGAAGTTAAGTGACTTTTCCAGAGTCACAAAGTCACTCTGTATGTGTCATGGACAGAACTCAGCTTAACTCGTTCTGATGCTGAAGCCAGTATTCTAACCATTACACAATACTGCCTTCCAAAATTGTTATTTTGTATGAAGTAGTAGATTTTGACTGAGTATTTTGACTGAGTATTCTGGAATGATAATTCTTAGATAAAGACTATTGTTAGAAAGATGATAATTATTCATTTTATCATGGAATAATATTGTCAAATGATAGGGATGATAATTACAAATGTGTCATGGAAAGGGGTTTTAAATGAATGAATAACTCCCCTCTTATCTTACTGATCACTGATTGGAAAGGCCTAGAAATGTCTTTTAAGTGTTCTCACTTAACTGATTATTCTGATATTAGGTATGTTTTTGTTTTTGTCTTTTTCCAGAGTGAAAATGAAGTCTCCTCTATAGTTATAATCAGTGAACTAATCAAGGACACAGCTTGACACAGCATTCTTTCTGGAGGGTTGGTAGAACAGGAAGAAAAGATGAAATGGAACATTTTAGACCTAGAAGCAAGGCTGAATTAATTTAGGCCTCCCCTGTTGGTGGCCTACTTCCTCTTCTCAGACGTTATCATCTTTGAGGGTCATAAATTGAGGAGAATTGTAGAATACAAGAATATTTCTTTTATATATTGATTTTGCTCTAATTTGCCTTTCTTTAGAATCACTGCTAGCCACTAAACAAAGAAAATCTCTTCTCAGCTAGAAATATGATAAAAAAATAAAAACCAAATATAGGGAATTTCATGTCATGGATTAAATATAGCCCACCATTAATTTAAATCCAAATTTGGATTTGTCTTTTTTCTTTAAATATATCATAACTCCATCAATAGAACAGATTAGGTATGGATCATACAGAAGTAAGTAAAGACAGTAAAGAGAATTCAATAAACCCAAAGACCCCAATTACTCAGAGAAGGATTCACTACTTGACAAAAACTTTTGGAAAATTGTGATAGCAATCTGGCAGAGATTAAATTCAAATTAACATCCTTCACTACATACCAGAATAAACTTCAATTAGGTATATGAAAAGTTATGTTTAAAAAATAGATAAGCAAATTTAAAGGAAGAGTTCATGACAAAACAAGTAAGATGATCATATAAAATAAAGTGGGCAATTTCCATTAAAATTTAAAAAGTATTTTGCAGAATCAGATCTACTTAATTAAAATTAAAAAGAAAACAAGGAACCAGGAGAAAATTTTGCATCATTTCTCTGCCAAAAATGTCATATGCAACCTATATCAGAAATTGATTTAAATGTATAAAACTCAACATTATTCCCCAATAGATAAATGATCAAGGATCTGAATGGACACTTTTCAAAGGAAGAAATACAATTTATTAACAACCATATGAAAAAAATGCTTTAAATAATGAGATAAATGCTAATTAGAGCAATTCTGTGGTTCTGTCTCATACTCATCAAACTGCAAAAGATAATGGAAGCAAAAAATAATTGTTGGAGGGACTGCAAAGTACACTAGTATATTCTTATTGATGCTTTAAGTTGGTCCACACTTTCTGGAAAGCAAGCTAAAGATATGGCCAGAAAGTTACCAAATTGTGCATTCTCTTCTATCAGTTATACCACTACTTAGTTTATAATCCTAAAAACAAATAAAAAACAAACAAACAAACAAAAAAAAGGAAAGAGGGAAAGCACTTTTATATACAAAAAAAATTTTAGCAGCTCTTTTTATAATAGCCAAAAATTTGGACTGTCTAACCAAATTATGGCATATGAATATAATGACATAGTACATATAATATAGCATATTAATACAATACAATATTATTAGGGAGGGGGAAGAGAAAGACAGTTTTAGAATTAACCGGGAAGACCTCTCTGAAGCGATGAAGAATAAAGCAAGGAAATCCTGTAGAATAATTTATACAATAACAACACCATTGTAGACATAAAAAATTTAGACAGTGGTCAATGCAATGATAAACCACAAGTCTAGAAGTCTGAAGATGAGACATGTCTTCTACCTCCTGTCAGAGAAATGATGAATTTATATTGCAGAATTAGATATCTATTTTTGGACATGACTGATGTGGGTATTGTTTTTGCGGGTCTGTACATGTTTGTGATGAGTTTTATTAATTTTTTTCCTTTAAAAATGCTTGAGGAAGGATAAAGTGGGATGGATAGGAAAAAAAGTGAAAAGATTAGACTAGGGGAAAAGAAAGCAATGGGCCTAGAGAAAAGATATCTGTGTCTAGGACTAGGGTGAGAAGATGATGGAGTATGGAGATGGTGATGTGAGAGGAAGATAGGGAGGTTTATTCTCCAGCAATATAAGACAAAAGCTTACCTATCAGAGCCTGAGGAGCCAAGGGTGGAATCCAAATAACAATTAGGGTGAAAATAATGGGAGAAGAGGACCTTGAAGAGGAAGCAATTGACTTAGAGACCCGAGCCTCCTTCCACAAAGGAGTTTGAGGATATCAACTTTAATAAAATTCATTGAAAACAGATCTGTCTGCCTTGTACTCTAAAAAGTGCTGTCAAAAGACCACTCACAAGTGAATTAATGTATGTAAAGTGCTTTGCAAAGCTTAAAACACTTTATGAATGCTAGAGACAGACAGAGACAAAGAGACAGACAGACAGACACAAGCACACACTCTGACACACACACACAGACGGAGAGAGACAGAGACAAAGAGAGAGGCAGTGAGATAGACAGACACAAGCACACACACAGACAGACAGAGACTGAGAAAGACAGAGACAGAGACAGACAGATACAAAGAGAGACAGAGACAGGGAGAGGGAGAAATAGAGAGAGGGTAACAGAGAGAGAGTGGGAAGGGAAAGTCAGAGGCGGGGGGAGGGAGGGAAGGAGGGAGGCAGACAGATCAGACAGAGACAGAGAAAAGAGGAGAAGTCCTAAAAATGTATCCTCATAATATTTGAGATAGTAAAGAATATTTTTGGCTTGAGGGATCAAGGAAAACTCCACAGAGGAGTTAATGACTGATTTGGAACCTGAATGAAGATTCAATTTGATTTAATTCAACAAGCAATATAAACGCCTGCCTTGTATATTAGAAAAACAAAACAAAAATGAAGCAGTTTTCACTCTGGATTCTAATAGGCAAAGTTGAAAAATGAGCACATCTTAGGCATGGGGATAATCTGAAGCCATGTACAAGGTCCCAGAGATGAGCAAAAGGAAATTGAGTGAATTAGAACTTGGCACCTAATTGGAATTGGGGGTGAGGGAGAGGAAAGTGTCAAAGATAGATCTCAGATTTAGGACCAAAGTTGACTGGGAAGATACGGTGTGGTTAGTAGAAATAGGAAAGTTAAGAGTTTATATAAATACATATAAACTGATAAAACATACTTATATTTGTAATATGCCTTTTTGTATATTGAACTTTGGATGAAAATTCAATTGAACAAGACTATCTTAAGCACCTAGTATATACTAGGAATTTAAAGTACAAAATGAACCAATTTCTTCACTGTGTTCTGAAAGGCAGAGCTGGGGAGTAAGTACATTCCAGGTCTGGGGGAAGCCTGTGAATTTGTGTGGGGAAGCTGAGGCCAAACAAGATTCAGAGGCAGCTTTGTTTTGTTTTAGGGAAAGCCTCCCCATGGTAAAATGGTAAGAAGGAAGTTCAATCATGAAAACAAAACAAAAGAAAAAACACACACAACGATATTGGTCCCATCAATCATCAGACATTTATGAAGTGCTTACTCTCTGCCAGGCACTAGGCTAAGCAATACAAAAAGAGGCAAAAAACTATTACCTTCCAAAAGGAGTTTATAATCTCAAATGAGGAGACACTCTCCTCAGGCTCAGAAAGATCAAATACTTGTCTTAGATCACACAAGGCATTTGACCACAGATTCTCTGGCTCTAAAGCTAGCATTTTTTGCCTGGCCATATAGAGAGCATAAAGACAGCTAGGTAGTACATTAGGTAGAGTTTTGGATCTGAAGCAAGAAGATCTAAATTCAAATCCTGCTTTAGACAACTGCTGTGTGACCCTGGCTCTTCTGTTCCCTTTTCCTTATCTGTAAAATAAGTTGGAGAAGGAAATGGCAAATCATTCCAGTATCTTTGCCAAGAAAACCTCTTCATTTTACAGATGGGGAAACTGAGATCCAGAGCGGGAAGTGACTTGTTTAAAGTCACTCAGGTAGCAGAACCAGAATTCAAGGGGAGGTCATCTGCCTCCAAGTCCTTCTTGCTTTCCACTGTATCATATTGTCCCTCTTAGATGCACTTCGAATTTTTGTTTTACTGCTTCATTATTCTTGAATCTGCAAAATTCTCTTGTTCCTTATAAATAAAAACCTAAAAAATGAACTCTTGGATTCTGTAGTATGTAGATACAGATGGGAGAGGGAGGGTTAGAGCATACCTAAATCCTCCAAGAAAGAAATATCACCATCATATGGTTTACAATGCCAACTCTATCCTTCTGCTTCCATTTCAGGGTGTGGAAAGAACAAAGTAGCAAAATTTCAATCGAAGCTAACCTCAAACAAGATTCCTTTGCCCTGTTATTGTAGTTTGATTCAGACTAATTATATCCTTTTTTTCTTTTTGATTGGTAGGGCTGACTATAAAAAAATAAATGTGGGTGTGTTTACCTAAGTTCATTACCATTGCCTAATGGTTTCTGAAAACATTTTTCCAAGTATATGTATAATTTTTATGTTTTCTTCTAGCTTTAACTATATCAGAATTGGGATTAGAACAGAATTACTGAGGTTTTATACCAGGGTACTGAAATTTAGAAGGTACTAATTTCATTTAAATTTGTCTTCAGACACTTATGAGCTGTGTGACCTTTATCACTTAACCCTGTTTTCTTCATTTTTCTCATCTGTGAAAAGCTGGAGAAGGAAATAGCAAACCACTCCAGAATCTTTGCCAAGCAAACCCCAAAAGGGGTGACAAAGAGTTGGACACGATTCAAAATGACTAAACTATAGTATGTATTCTCCAGCAGCACTGAAACAATTCAATTTAGCAAGGATAAATTATTAAACCAGGAAGCTATGTTTCCCAGTAATATATACCAGGGAGCTTCTCCATAGAACAGCTTGGCCCCTGTCTATCCTTCCTTTATTTCTCAGTACCTTTCTTCCCTTCTTTCATGAATGGTCAACAGTAGCCTCATACTGTCCCACAGTGTTTTTGAGTTCCACTCCTAGAAACTCGGTGCATGGAATCTGAAGTCTCTGAATGAACTATATGGCAATTTGTTCTTGAAAAAGTGATTTTGAGAATATACATATTAAAGTTGACCCCAGTACCACAATTTATTCATTCTCATTTATAAGGAATTTTTGACTTACATAAAACTGTCTAATAAAGAGCATTTGGAATTCCTTATGCAATTTGGTGATAAAAACCAGGAAGTTGGCTTTTTAAAATTCCAACATTTCATATTTAGAAGAATTACACATTTAACCTATATTGGATTACTTGCTGTCTAAGGGAGGAAAAGAAAAACATTCGGAACACAAGGTTTTACAAAAGCGAATGTTGAAAATCATCTTTGCATATTGTTTGAAAAATATAAAATATTAAAAAAAGTATTAAAATAAATAAATAAATAAATGTTTCTTGAAAATCCCAACTTTTTTTTTTTTAACATATCTCAAATTGTACTACAAAATGGTAATCATCAAAACAATCTGTTATTGGCTAAGAAAAACTGGCATATAGTGGAATAGATATAAATGATCATTGTAATATAGTGTTTGATAAACCCAAATATCTAAGCTTTGGGGACAAGGACTCATGAGCTATTTGACAAATACTGCTGGAAAAACTGTAAAGCAGTTTGGCAGAAAATAAATATGGGCTAACATCTCATACCATATAACAAAATAAAGTCAAAAGGGGGTTCATATAATTTAGATAAAAAAGAATGATAACATAAGCAAATTAGGGGAGCGTAGAATACCTGTCAAATCTTTAGATACAATATCCCTACAATGTCTGAGTAAACTACTAATCAGATCTGTACACATTACATGAATACTAATATAGAATGAGACTTTTCCATTTGTTACCCCTCTTGCTCACTGCAAAACAATTCTACCTACTTTTCTAATCATAAATAATATCTTTCATCTTTTTTACTACCTTATGCATCCATGGACTTAGAGCCAGAAAAACCTAGATTCCAAGCTCTTCTCAAAACTTACTACCTGTATGATACTGGACAAGTACTTAAATTTTCTGAGGCTGTTTTCTCATCTGCAAAAATTATATAATAATATCATAGGTTCCACAGGATTGTTATATGATCAAATGGCATAACAAATATAAACTAATCTACAAGCCTTTAATGTCAGTTATTATTAATAACTCAAATTATTTACTAAACATTGTTTCTCCAATTGATTGCTTTATGTAAGAAATTCTCCAGTCTCATTCTAACAATATTACTCATCTGTGACATTTTAAAGCCAATTCCTCTATAGATTTATGAAAGTTCTTTGAAACAAAGAAAAATTATTATTAGGTTCAGATAACATCCACTTTTGGTTTTACTCACTGCTTTAAGCTTGGGTGAAATGTAGCACAACATTCAACTTTGACTGTGGCTATCTTTTGTTCCAAATTATTTAGAAGAAATAATATACTAAATGAAATCAAAATAATCTTACACTGAACAAAAAAATTTCCTATACCACAAATCATCATTTTATGAACCCTCTAACTTGACAAATATGACATTTTTTCCTTTAGTTAAAAACAAAGTGACTTATGACCTAATTTTGCAAAGGACTTAAAGAATAACCTGTCCACCAACATTTTTATTGGTTCTTATAATTTGCATCAGCCCATCTCACATAATTGTCTGATCTGACCCCATTCCCAACCATTCTCTTTCCACTATTGATCTGTGTTTAGTCAGGCTAAAATAAAACCGAAATGTTCTATTACCAAATGTTACCCATAAAGAGAAGTTACTTGGAATGTGTTGGAAGTTGCACTTGATCCCAGATCTGCCTGAGGACAGTCTACTACATCTTAAAAACCATGCTACCTAATATTCCCCAAATTACTAGACTAAGAAAGTCTCAGGTTCTGAATTTAGCAATAAGACCAGAATTCTTCCTGCCATCTCTAATACACATTAAAGTTGATTCCTATGGAATTCCTAACAAAGGAAATTAATATTTTTCTCCAGTGTTCTATATGTAGTAGGTGTTTAGTAAATATTTGTGGAATGGAATAAGGAGAAAAAAGATAGCCAACTCTCAGTGCAGCGAGATGGTGCAGTGGATAGAGTACCAGCTCTCAAATTGGGAGGACCTGAGTTCAAATATGATCTCAGATACTTAACACTTCCTAGCTATGTGATCTTGGGCAAGTCACTTAATCCCAATTGCCTCAGGGGGGAAAAAGCCAGTGCTCTGTGGAATTGGTGAGTGTTTTTATATTCTATAATCACCTTACTGGAAAGAGTGTGGGACCTAGAACAATTTCTCATCTCTTTGAGTCTTAGTTTCTTCACCAATATGTCAGAGAGTTGTTGTGAGAAAGATAAAATTGAAATTATTATATGAATATGTTTTATCCCTACTGCTAATTCAGTAGAAAACCCCTTAAGGAAGAATACTAATAAAATTACACAACAATTTTAAAAAAGCTTTGGGAACAAAAGAGAACATAAAAAAAGGGAAAAGGACCCACATGTATGAAAATATTTATACGATTCTTTTTATAATGGCAATGAATTAGAAATTGAGGGGATGTCTGAACAAGTTGTAGTATATGGAATGGAATACTATTGTTTTCTTCCAAAATATATAGAGAATTAACTCTAATTTATAAAAAATCAAGCCATTCTCCAATTGAAAAATGGTCAAAGGATATGAACAGACAATTCTCAGATGAAGAAATTGAAACTATTTTCTAGTCATATGAAAAGATGCTCCAAGTCATTATTAATCAGAGAAATGCAAATTAAGACAACTCTAAGATACCACTACACACCTGTCAGATTGGCTAAGATGACAGGAAAAAATAATGATGATTGTTGGAGGGGATGCGGGAAAACTGGGACATTGATGCATTGTTGGTGGAGTTGTGAACGAATCCAACCATTTTGGAGAGTAGTTTGGAACTATGCTCAAAAAGTTATCAAACTGTGCATACCCTTTGATCCAGCAGTGTTACTACTGGGATTATATCCCAAAGAGATTATAAAGAAGGGAAAGGGACCTGTATGTGCACGAATGTTTGTGGCAGCCCTTTTTGTAGTGGCTAAAAACTGGCAATTGAATGGTTGTCCATCAGTTGGAGAATGGCTGAATAAATTGTGGTATATGAATATTATGGAATATTACTGTTCTGTAAGAAATGACCAACAGGATGATTTCAGAAAGGCCTGGAGAGACTTACACGAACTGATGCTGAGTGAAATGAGCAGGACCAGGAGATCATTATATACTTCAACAACAATACTATATGATGACCAGTTCTGATGGACCAGGCCATCCTCAGCAACGAGATCAACCAAATCATTTCTAATGGAGCAGTAATGAACTGAACTAGCTATACCCAGAAAAAGAACTCTGGGAGATGACTAAAAACCATTACATTGAATTCCCAATCCCTATATTTATGCACACCTGCATTTTTGATTTCCTTCACAAGCTAATTGTACAATATTTCAGAGTCTGATTCTTTTTGTACAGCAAAATAACGTTTTGGTCATGTATACTTATTGTGTATCTAAGTTATATTTTAATATATTTAACATCTACTGGTCATCCTGCCATCTAGGGGAGGGGGTGGGGGGTTAAGAGGTGAAAAATTGGAACAAGAGGTTTGGCAATTGTTAATGCTGTAAAGTTACCCATGCATATATCCTGTAAATAAAAGGTTATTAAATAAAAAAAAGAAATGATAAGCATTTACTTATTTACTTATTTCAGAAAAACCCAGAAAGATTTACATGAACTGAAGCTGTGAAGCAAGCAGAACCAAGAGAACACTGTACACATTAATAGCAAGATTGAGTGATGGTCAACTATGATAGACTTAGTTCTTCTCAGCAAGATAGTGATCCAAGATGATTCTAAAAGACTTTTGTTGGAAAATGCCATCCACTTCCAGTCAAAGAACTATGGAGTCTGAATGCAGATCAAAGCATAATATTTTCACTTTTTAAAAATGAGTTTTTTGTTTTTTTGTTTTTCATGGTTTCTCCCTTTTGTTCTGATTCTTCTTCTACCACATAACTAATATGGAAATATGTTTAACATGATTGTACATGCAAAATCTGCATCGAATTGCTTGCTGTCTAGGATAGGAGGAGACAACAGAGAAAAGGAGAAAAAAATAGAACTCAAAATCTTACAAAATGAATGTTGAAAACTATTTTTACATATAATTAGAAAAAAGGAAATACTATTAAGTGCAAAAGTAAAATAAAATAGAATGCTTTGGAAACAAATATTCTCTAAATAAAGTCAAAAAGGTTCTGTAAAGTTTGGGATACTTTAGAGATTCTTGGAAAAAAAGATCCTTTAAATAAAGTAAACAAGGAACAAGGATATGCCACGTGTTGGAGGTTCTTTGGGCTGAGTGGATGTTGACAGCTATAGAGGAGAATTAGGATGAAAAAGAAGCAGAAGGGGAAGAAAGGTAGAAGGATCAGGAAATAAAAAGGAATAGAAGGAGAAGGAAAAGGTTATCATGATTAAGCTATGTCTTTTTTTTTTTTTTTGGAATAGGTTAGAGTCCCCTAAGTAATTATATAGTTTTGTAAGATGGAAGAGGTGTTATAGCTGAGTGAAGTTTCTATCTTTAGGGAAGTGGGAAAAGTACATACTGAAAAGTGCATATATTGGAAATGGGTGCATGTTCTCTCTCCCCTCCCTTCCCAGGGGAGAATTCCTTCTAGAAATTTATATCTTAGAATTAATCTTTTATCTCTATCATATCTACTTCTGGTTTATACCAACAGAATGTGTAGTAGGATGTACAATCTTCACCAATCGAAATATTACCTTATTTTTTTTAACTTAATCTATTCTTTATTCTGAATATTCTAGAACAGTTTTTCCCCACAGTACCTTGATACTATAACTAAGTTCATAAGATTCTCATTTTAGGCATAATGTATTAGGAAAAAGAAGTAATAGACTACTGTGATATTTTAAAGACAATCCACTTAAAACAGATCTCATTTCAACCCACATAAATAATGAAGAAACATAGGAGGAATAAGTTTACTGACAACTTGATAAGTGTGTTCTTTCCCTCTCCAAATTATATTGTATTTATTTAAATGCTTAAATATTGTACTGCTTCCAATAGAATGTATACTCCTGAAGAGCAAGAACTATTACATTTTGTCTTTGTATCCCCAGTGCCTTCTATATGGTACATAGTAAATATATGCTTGTTGAATTAAATTTAATTCATTCATTTAAGTATTCCTTGAGCACCTATACTGTCAAGGACCTCTATACTACTTAAAAAAAAAAGATCACACAAAAGGTAAATCAGAACCAATGCCTGTCTTTAGTGATTTAATAACAGATATCAGAAAATGACTATAATACAAGCAAATTTCTTTGCATCTCTGTTTTCTTGTGTCAAATAAAGGTGTTGGAGTAGGTCAAGAGTTCTTAATATTTCTGTGTCATGGATGTTTTAGCAATTTGGTGAAGCTTAATACTATTGTGTTTTGTTGCCTATGTTTATAATGTGCTCAATTTCAGGTAGACGTTATTGATGTATTTTTCCCAATTCAAGTTAATAGATCTCCTGAAATGCATTCAAAGACCTCAGGTTAAAAGACTTTGGACTAGATGATTTTTAGATTTACAATTCTATGAGTTTAAGAGAGATATCAGATCTGGATTTGGACCTTGGACAGAAATAATTCTCCAAAGATAGTTCACCAATTCTAATTGCTTTGAACCTTCCAAGAAGAGAGAGTCCATACCGGAGTGAAATTTAACAAAGTTTTCCAAACATAAATAAGACAATAGTAAAGTTCTAGAATATTCTTTAAATTTTGAGGTCACACATTTAAGTTGTTACCTGCCATCTCTACCCATCTGTGTCTTACCTTCATCCATTTGTCACCATGTACTGCTTGTGTATATAAACTAAATCATTCATCCTCTAATTAATCAGTACCAGCTGTGCTCAACTTTCACTGTGCAACTTGAAATGCAGCCAAACTTACCTGGCTTTCATCTTAATTGGAAAAATCAAGTGGGTAAAAGGAAGTCATTCTTTCTATTTATAAATAATCGCCATACAACTCCGCTAAAAGAATAAGAGAAACAGTGCAACAACTGTTCTAACAGACAGTTCTCCTCATTTCTGCTTTATGTAATTATAATTATAACTTAGATTTAATGTGGAAAGATTATATAGTAAATGTTATTTCATGTTACATATTTTAAGGAAATTTTGTTACTAGGAAATCTCAATTTTCTTCTTTAAGATTCAAAACCCCAAACTCCTCATGTACTTCAGTGATGATACACATATAAAGTTAGAAGACAATCCAGAAATGCTAAAGTGAATTAACCTTACCTGTACTTTATTTATATTTATAATATATATTTACAATTATTTATTTATATGTATATTTATAATTTGTATATTTATATTTATAATATGTATAATAATAGAAATGTATATTATTTTGAATTTAAATCCAACTTAGACATTTACTATTTGTATGAATCTGAGCAAATCATTTAACTTCTGCTCAGTCTTTTCATTTGTAAAATGGGAATTATAGCATCAGCAAGGCAGCTTGGTGGTGCAATGATTTAGGGTGTCAGGTTTAAAGTCAGGAAAGCTGAGTTCAAATTTGACCTCAGCAGTGTGAATTTGGACAAGTCACTTAACCCGGTTTTACTCAATTTCCTTATCTGTAGAAACAGCAAACCACTCTAGCATCTTTGTCAAGAAAACCTCAAAAGCAGTCACATAGAATCAGACAAGACTGAAAATGACAAAACAATGTCATCTCTCTGCATGTTTTTTATGATGATCAAATCAGATTTTTTTTGTAAAGTGATTTGTAAAAGAGACTGCCTCTCCCTGATTGAATGATAAATTACTTGAGTATAGGGCCTATATTTTATTTATAGGTATATCTCTTAGCCTTCAGGATTAAGGCATTATGGTTTTGTTAGGGCACTGGAAGTATTTGATTTGCATCAATTGTTCTGGGACAAAAATTCTTTGGTTTCACCTTTCTGGGACTTCTGTTTCTTTATCTGTAAAATTAAGGGGTTATATGAGATGTCTTATAAGGTTCTTTCCAGCTCTAAATCTGTGATCATTAAGCATTTCACTATAGCAATGGAGAAATACAAACATTCAGTTATTGAAAAACTATATTAAATTCCTATTATGTACTCAACACTAAAGGGGCAAAGACAAAGGTGAAACAAGACAGCCCATGCTTTGTGAAAAGCCATATAATATTATGGATCAACAGACTAGTATTTACTAAGTGCCTACATGTGGCAGGGCTGTGCTAAGTTCTAGATGTCCAAAGGCAAGAAATAAAAGAATCCCTGTCCCCAGGGAGTTTATAATCTATTAGAGAACATATGTAAGCATAGCACAAATAGATACAAAAGAATTCTAAAGTAATTTGGAAAAGAGGCACTAGCAGCTGGTGGGAACAGCTGGAAGAAGGAGGAAGAAGAGGGGGAGGATGGGAAAAAAGGAAAAGAGAGGGAGGAGGAAGAGGAGGAGGAAAAAAAGGAAAAAGAGAAGGGCAAAGGAATGTCTTCTGTCATATCTAAACTCCCTGGTGATATAGTAGTTTATAAAGTAATTGATCATATTAAAAAGAAGAAGCTGCCTTCCAACTCCTAGGGGCCCTAGCAATTAACGATCAAGAATACAGGATTTTCTGATGTCCGGGTTTTGCTAATGCAGCCTGTGGACTAGGTAGAAAGGAAAGAAATAGCATTTTTTTTTAGTACTGTCAAAAAATCATCTGCAGAAGTGCCCCCTATCTCAGTGTTCAGACTTCTGAACCTAACCTTGCCATACTCCTATCTTCCTGATTTCTGATCCTGATTCCTGCCCCCCTGGCCCACCCCCAATTCCTGTGCTGAATCTGGCTAGTTGGAAATGAAGTAATATCAATATAGGAAAAAGAGGACTCATTAAGAAGGATTTTTAAAATAGTAGTTCATTTAAATTTACCCAACACAGGAACTGGATATCACAATGCATAAAGCACATCCTGCCCCAAGGAATAACCAAGCTATGTTGGAGGAAAACAAATAACCAGATTAAAGTAAAATCTTAATTGGATGTAGCCAATTAAGCACTTATAACATCAGACTAGTTCAGGCTTACAGCCACATTAAATCAAGACATCAAAAGGGGAAGCACTGGAATAGTGCACATGGTGATTCAGGTCTGAAACTGTCTTCTGGACTCTCTCTTCCGGGTGCCCTCCTGTCAATCGGCCATGTGGAGAGCTTCTAGAGTGACAAGCCTTGGATGTCAGCCCTTCCATTTGGGTGGTCCAGGAAATGATCATGAAATGATTTTCAGGAGAAATAGCATTTAGTTTTCAGTTCCAACTAAGTGTCTTTAATAAAGTATATTAGAAAAGCCTTATTTAGTTTTAGCAGCTGAAAAGTAAGTTTGGACAGAAGCAAAAGAAAAAAAAAGTAAATCCAATTCCGCAATCACTTATAATCACTTATGACTACTATGTTCCAGGCATTGTACTAGGTTGAAGACATAAATATGTCCTCAGGGAGCTTACAAGCTAATTGGCAGGGAAGGAGAGATATGACATAAACATTAACATCCTGACCTACTTGCTGTTCCCTGAATTTGTCTCTTTATTTCCCATTTCTTTTTCTTTGTATGACCCTATGTCTTCAACTCATTGCTTCCTTAGAAACTCCTAGCTTCCTTTCACACTCATCTCATGTAACATTTCCTAAGATAAACCTTTCTGTACATACACATATCTGCATATCTTCACACATTTGTACACATGTGTGCATGAATGTATATGTATATTCATATAGATATATGTATTTATAAATGTCAAAATGTATGGTATATATGTATAAATAATGCCTTCCCTGATAGAATATAAGCTACTTAACACCATTTTTTGTCTTTCTATCCCTAGTGCCTAGCACAGGGGCTTGTACACAGTAGGCACTTTATAATAACTAATTTGATACTTGGAATATTTAATTTGCCACATCCAATAAAAATATTAATTATTGGATTAGATTGATAAAAAGGTTTGTTACAAGGTCAGCTATGAAGATAAAATGATGATACAAAATCTTCTAAGAAAATCACTGTTAGCTGGGGGTAGATTAAAAAAGGATTTGTGGAAGAACTGGTACCTGAACTAGGACTTTAAGGTAGAGGAAGATTTGATACACAGAGCAACAGAGGAGGTGTACTTCAAAAGATGACTTAGCTTTTGTGAATTCATGAATACAAGAGTTCAGGAGAATGATTAATAAGATACAAGCAGAGTTTGTATTGGAATGAAGAGTGTGGGAAAGAGACTGCTATTCCATAATAGCAGGAGAAGAAGGATAGAAGTCAAGGGTGATACTTTGGATGTATATATAGATTATGAGATAAGATTCATAGAGTGATAATTGAAGCCCTTAGAATGAATAAGATCTCCAAGTTAAGATAGAGAGATAGGGTCAGAGACAGAGAGACACAGACAAGAGAAAAACAGAGAGACTGACACAGAGAGAGACAGAAAGAGATGTCAAGATAAACCCTTAAGGGAGACAATACTTGGTGATTTGGCGGGGCAGGGTACAAGGACCATAGACCAGTAAAGATAACTAACAAGAATGTTCAAGAGAAAGAAAACCAGGAAAAAGGTGTGTCGTGGAAGTCAAAGGAAGAAAAATAGGAGGTATAAACAAAGAGTCAAATGCTATGGAAAGCCAAGTGGAATGCAGACAGAGAAAAGTCATTGCAACTGGCATTTAAGAAATCATTAGTAACTTTGGAAAGACCCATTTAAGTAGAATGGTGAGGTAAAGAAGACATATTGCAAAGGGTTAATTAGTGAATATATGATAAAGAAAGGGCCATTTAATGTAAACTCTACTCAAGGTCTAGACATTCAGCAAGAAAAAGCATACAATATTTCTATACCTAAGTATGTTACCTGGCCTTTTTATTTATAATTCTGTTACTATTTAAATTTTCCTTTCTCCATATGCTGCATCTGGTAGAATTTACTCTAGATAAGTTCTTTTATTCAGTGAACATATGCTTTCAAAGGGTAAAATAAAGCTAATAATCCCTATAGTGCTTCCATCATCTGTTTAAAATTAAAATATATTGTATGAATTGACCCAGAGGGGAAAATAGTAGAAAAGAACAGTGTACACGTTTGCAATAACGTAGATGGGAAGAACAAGAAAACCCGAGTCTGAGAAACTAAAATTCCAATCAGAGAAATGGAAAACAGGTAAGGAAACTGAACCTGGTCATTAAGGGTAGACACTATTTTTATCATCAAATAGGGCCACTGTATTAGACATTTCTCTTAATTATTCTCTTATTTTTTGCCCTTTCTTACAAAGAAGAGTTCAAAAAGGGAGGGGGGAGCAGGATTACACATGATTATGAGATCATAGAATTGGAACAGACTTTTGATGTCATCTAAGTCTACCCCCCCATTTATTTTACAGATAAGGAAACTGAAATACAAAGTAAATTTAGGTCTTCCTGATTCAAGTCCAGTTCTGTGACCCAATGCCTAGCTCCTATTCCTATCCTATTCATAAAATTAAATCACAGGTACAAATCCTAAACTTTTGGATCTATAAAACATCTTGGAGATCATCTAATGTCATCCCCTTGTTTTTTCAAATAAGGAAAGCAAGGAAAAGAATAGCAGATGTCACTTTTCCAAGAATGCACAGAGAGTGTATGGTGAAATGAGGACTGGAAAAATGAGGTGGTCTATTGTCATTCAATATAACATAAAAGTCTGATTCGTGATTTCTTATGAGCCAAAATCAAAACTAATTTGATTTTTCCCATTCTTCTGCCCATGTAATAGAAACAAATACCCAGCTGCCTCTTAAAAGATTACTTTTTGTCTGTTTTTAGTGGTCAAATGCTATTGTTACTCTGCTGTCTTGTTTTTGGGGATAGAGGTGTGTATCACTGGAGAGACTGCTGCTTTCAGTCCTAGAAGATACCCATTATTCTCTTTGCATTCTATTATCCCCTCTTTCTCTACATTTTCTTCAAGATACTGTGACTAAGGCTTGGTTTACTGACTTTATCTATGAGCTTTCCTTGCTGCTATTCTTTCTTTAGTGCCAGGTGAGTCCTATGCTACATATACATGCAGGCGTGCACACACATACACACACACACACACACACACACACACACACACACATACACTTTCAATCCTCCTTGAAAATATGACTTGAGGAAAAAAGAAATGCAGTGTTACCATGACATAAAAATCTTAAAAACTAAACTCGGATTTCTATGCCATTGTAAAGACAAATCGGTCTAATTGTTTATTTGATTCTAAACATCAAATTGAATCTGTCTCTGTCTCTCTATTTCTCTCTTTTGCAACTTTCTCCTTGGAGTCAACTACATCCAATCTTACCCAAGTTGACCAGCAGTCCAAATTTACAAACCATTACCACAAGATGTATTTGGTTGTATGAGATTGTTTGGTTTCTAAGCCTTTCTAAACCATTCCTCACTCACCCACTGTCACATACCTGATTTATTACCAGAATTGGAACTCCTTGCAGAATACACTTTGTGAGAACCTCTGGCCCCAAAGATTCATCCTATGGATTTCAAGTTGTTCAAGAGTTGTACAGTGGAAACCATGCAGTATTTCAAGTGAAAGTATATATACACTGATTCTTCTTACTTAACTTTCTGACGTTTTTATAAATTTTTCCATGCTTCCCAGTATTTATAATGTCTTACAACATATATTTTGTTCCATTAAATATGATGACTTGTTCATCCATTCCCAAATCTATGGACATTACTTTGTTTACAGATCTTCATCACTATTATCATCATTCTAGTCATCATCATCATCATCATCATCATCTTCATCATCATGGTCTTGCTCATAATCAACAAAACTTTATTAAGCACTTATTAAATGAAAGGCATTATATTAAATATCAGAGATAAGAAGATAAGCAAAAAACACGGTAACTTCCCCCAAAGAACTTATATTCTAATAGAAGATACAACATATACAGTATATACATAAGATATTTACAGTGTAAATGGGAGGCAATTTCAGAGTGAAGGCACAAACAGGGGATGATAAAGCCTCCTCCAGATGATGGGATATGCATTGTATCTTGAAGGAAGCCAGGGAAACCAAGAGAAAGAAGATATGAGAGAGGGTATTCTAGGTATTGAGATAGTCAAAACATTTTAAGAGTGGGAGATGAAATGTGTCATATCAGGACCAGTAAGTAGACCAATATCACTGGAACACAGAGTACTTCTAATAAAATGTAAGAAGGAAGGAAAGACAGGAAGGTCCCATAAAGAATTTTATGGTTTTTTAGTGAATACAAAAACAATGCTATATTTTGATGGAGGTAGAATCTTTTTATTGTTGAGCTCCTTACCAGCCCCCTTAATTTTATAAATTAATAAAGCCTCAGAGAAATGAAATACTTGTTTAAGGTTATATCTATCCATTCATACCTCCATCCATTCATAATATAAATATATCTTTACACACACATGTGTATATATATTGCCTATATGTATATATATATACATGTATGTGTATGTATATAGCATATATATGAGTAGATATGTAAGTGTATATATATGTCTGTGTGTATGTATATATGTAAAAGAGTTAGCATTTGAACCCACATTCTTTATCTTCAGATCCCACACTCTTTCTAATACACAATGTTAAAATTAATAGAAAACTTTTGTTTAAGAAAAAAGAAACACATTTTAGCCATTTCCTAGTGAAAGTAATATAGAGAAGTTACTGCCCACTTTTATTATGCCATCTGTCTTGTTCATCTTCAGGATTCAGTTAGTATTAAAAATGCTCTAATCTAGTCATAATGTTTTTTTTTTATTTCTATCAAAAGAACATAAGCTTCTGGAGGATATGAACTATGTCCTTTATGCAGAAGGTAGAATATTTTGGGCTCTGTATTAGTCATCCTGTGACTTCAAACAAACCATTTTCTATTTGATTGTTGATATGGATTTCTTAATTAAGGGTTTTTGGTTGTTTATGTATTATTGTTCCATTCTGCTTGCTTCTTGATTTACTGAAGGTTGGAATTATAAGCAATGAGAACTTTAAATTCAATAATTTCAGGTTCAATGTCATTGGCCTAACAATCTCTCAATAAATGTTATTTGTGAATGATGAATGATGGCAGTGAAAAGCAAAAAACAAAACAAAACAATCTCTAAAGACAGAGTCTTTTCCTGACTTCTGTTTCATTTTATGAATAAATCCTTCCCTTTTGTGGACTTTAACTCTTTTAAGAGTTGAGATGTCTTTTAGAGATTTACTATTGTTACATTGACTGATATCCTTTTGTCAGAAAAGAGTTAATATACTTCCTACTTGAAAAGAATGGAATTTTATGTGTCTTGGGAACAACAAAGAGTTGTAAGACAAAATAGTTTGAGAACCACAGTGTAAAGTATTTGGAGCAAAGATACAATTTTACTTAATTGAATAGTAGAGTTAAGTAGAACTACTGAGACATCCAACATGAGGGATGTATTGAAGGGAAACAACAAACAAACGGTAATTTCATGGATTTCTGTTTAATTTGGTATGCTTTAGCCAGGTGGTACAGTAGATAAAGTGTAGGCTCTGGAATCAAGAAAACTTGAGTTCAAATCCAAACTCAGATACTAGTTGTATGACCCTGAGCAAGTCATTTCACCTTGTTTGCCTCAGTTTCTTCATCTGTAAAATGAGCTAGTGAAGGAAATGGCAAACCATTCCAGTATCTTTGCCAAAAAAAAAACACAAATGGGGGTCACAAAGTCAGATAAATAGCTGAACAACAAAAGTTTAATTCAATTCAACAAGCGCTTATGTAGCATCTACTCTGTGTCAGGTACCATTCTAAGTACTATGGATACAAAGATAGAAAGAGTTTGTTGCCTTCAAGGAATTTACATTTTTTTCAGGGGAGACATTACACACACACACACACACACACACACACACAAATTTACAAAACTAGTAGAAAGTAAATATAAAATAATTTTGGAGTAGGGGATAGACAGGAGAGTGTTAAACAAAGGAGTTTCTTGAGGAACCCAGGAAAGATTATAGGAGTTGAATATTATCTTCAAAAGAATCAATTAACAAATATTTTAAAGCATCTACTTATATACATGTTTCTTTATTAGGAAATTGGGACAGAAATTGAAAAGAAATAAATCTCTGATATCAAAGAGCTTTCACTCTATAGAAGAAACAACATTTATAAAGATAAGTATATAACATACACATAGAAAGATAGAAATAAGTCTATCTATTGATATCTCTGCCTCAATATCTATGGTCATCTTTCTCATTATATAGATAAATGAATATTGAGAAATAACTGCATAAATATATATATATATATGTACATTCATATATGTATATATATACATACATACATGTATATGTATACATACACATACCAAGATGGAGCTATCTATACCTATCAATGTATTATATATATATATATTTTTTTTTTTTTTTTGAGACAATTCGGGTTAAGTGACTTGCCCAGAGTCACACAGCTAGGAAATGTTAAGTGTCTGATCCAGATTTGAACTTAAGTCTTCCTGATTTCAGGGCTAGTGGTCTATCACAGCACCACCTAACTGCCCCACATATATATATTAATATCTTTATTTCTATATGTTTATTAAGTGTGCAATTTCAAAGTGTAGGAGTCACCTGGTAAGGAATTTCAGTCATTTTTTTCAATTGCATCTGACTCTTCATCACCCCATTTGTGTCTGACTTTTCAATACACCATAGTTTTTTTGTTTTTTTTTGGCAAAGATACCAGAGTGGTTTGCTATTTCTTTCTCCAACTCATTTTACAGATGAGGACAATAAGGGAAATAGTGTTAATCGACTTGCCCAAGGTCACATAGATGGTAATATCTGAGGCCACATTTGAACTCAGGAAGATGAGCTTTTCACATTCCAATTCAACACTCTATCTACTGTGCCATGCAGCTGCCACCTGGTGAAGAATACTTCCATCAGTACCAACTGTCACCCTCTCAACAATTTATAGTCTTTAAAAATTGCATGGGGGTAGTGAGAAGTTAAAGTTTAGAGTCATAGTCAGTATATGTCAGAGTCAAGACTTGAATCAAATTCTTCCTGACTTGTATGTCCATTCTCATCTGCCTGCCATTTTAAAAATGCATTCATATATTTGAGTAGAGGAAAGAGAGCAACATCAAACAGTGAGTCATGATGTTCAAAGAGCTAGTCTTGAAGTCAGGAAGATGTGGGCTCAACTTCCTATTCTGACATCCTGGCTGTATGATTTGGTCAAGTAATTTAAATTTTTGGCATCTCTGGAAGTGTTAAAAACACTTTAAATATTGAATACTGAAATTCACAAAGCAGGTTATATTCTTCATTGAGAACTCAATACACAATGAAATCACAATAAAAACATATAGTTATCACTTCTATATCACCAGAGTTAGGGATACCCTCACAATATTCTCACAGAAAATCCTTTTAAAATTTTTTGGCCCTTCTTTTGTACCAGAGAAGAAGCCTGAATTATTATGGTATTAAAAATAAAATATGTTGATATTATATAAGATCATGCATATATTTATGCATTTCTGAGTTTCTAAACTTTTTCTGTGTCATTTGTTGGTCTTTGTGTATATTCACAAAACTCCCCAAGAATTCCCATTTAATTTCTGATGCTAACCTGTGATATGTCAAAAACATAATGGGGAAAGCCATGATGTGGAAGGGATTACTATCTGTATATCTATTCTATATGTATATGTATTCTATATATTCCTGTTTTGCAGAAAATTAATGTAAAATCTCAGGAGTTCACCTTTTGCTCTGTAACCATAACCAGGACTATTGTAACCAAAACTCAAAATTAGAGTTTATAACTAAAAATCCAATTTCCTTTCCAAAGCTTCAGTGGTTAGTTCTCATATCAAAGAAGAAAAATTGAGGACTTTATTTTAATTCTGCTTTATTTTAATTCTACTCTTTTATTTCACAAGGTTCTATAATAAAAGTAAATTCACAAATTCACAATCTTTCGAATCAAAAGTTTATATTATGCATAGCATTCTAAAACTGAAACCAATTTAAAGGAAAAGAAAAATTAGAGCCAGGAAGGCTTTCTATATAAGGTATCACATTCTACCAATTTTCCTCTTCTTTCTTCTTCCCTTTCTTTCTTCTAACTGAATCTAATCCTTATTTTTTTCTATATGTAAAAAATAGATATTGAATTCTTGTACTACTTATTCCATAGGGTAATCATGTGTACATATTTTGTATATAAAGTCTTTTATACCTATTAATTATTGTTATTCCCAACCCAGATTATATCTCCTGAAAAAACCTTTCAGTTCAGTAAAATACTACTCATTTCTCCAAATTGAGCAATCAGACTTTAATTTTTTCTATTGAAACACCATCTCTTATAAAGCTTCAATCTAAGGATTCTCAAGCATTGCTACTTTTCAACTATTTTAAATTTTAAGCTGAAACAAATTGGCAGAGGTGAGTACAATACAGAGTGATATAGTTTAGCAAAGCACTTCTAAAACTCCGTATGGTGCTTGCTAAACTCTGGGGAAATTTAAATAGAATTTGGGAACTTGCGATTTCTTTTAATCCTAGATTCATAAGAAATTAAGTTATCTTTTAGAGAAGTGTAATAAAATGTTTTACCAAATGGAGACACATTAAAAGTCAAATTTAGGGATCCTAAAATAACTTCTCGAGCCTATTCAGTAAATTCCAATTTCCTGGCTCTATAAATTTACTTGTAAATCAACTGATCTGCAAGAAAACCTGAGAATTGAGTTGTCCCCACTAGGAAAGGGAATAAAAACTCAAGTCTGCAAAGCATTTCTGTCATGATATAATCAAGAAGCGAAGCAATTATGATACTAAGGAAGCCAAGGAAATGAGGTAGGTGGGAGAGAGACAGAGAATCAGACAGACACACAAAGATAAAAGAGACAGAAAGACATAAACAGAGAGTAATAGGAAGAGAGAGAATGACAGAGAAATGGAAACAAACAGACTGACAGACACAGAGAGACAGAAATAGAGACAGAGACAGAAAGCAATGAAAGGAAAAAGGAATAAAAAAAGACTCATTATTGTAAGATACTGTGCGACCACAAAAAGAGCTGCTACAAATATTTTTCACTTGTGGGTTCTTTTCCCTCCTTTATGATTTCTTTGGGATACAGACCCAGTAATGACTGTTTTGTAGCCATTTGGACATAGTTCTAGATTGCTCTCCAATCGGATCATTTCACAACTCCACCACCAATGCATTATCGTTTTCCTACATCCCCTCCAACATTCATCATTATCTTTTCCTGTCATCTTAGATAATCTGAGAGATATGAGATGGTACTTCAGGTTATTTTAATTTTCCTTTCTCTAATCAATAGTGAATTAGAGCATCTTTTTCAATATAACTATAGATGGCCTTAATTTCATCATCTGAAATATGAAAATACTGTTCATATCCTTTGACCATTTATCAATTGGGGATGCAATTCACAGTCTTAAAGAATTGCCACATCACTAAGAGAACAAATGAATTATGCACATTGTCACAACCACTTTGTCAGACAAAAGACTTCCTGCCTTAGTGACTGGTTCTTTCCCTGTAATGCTACACTGCTTTTCTTAAGTTCCATGTTCATGACTTTGGGAAAGAAAAGGGCAAGGACTCATGGAAAAAGTAAAGTAAAAAAAATGGATAGAAGAAAGATATAAACTCAAGCTCAGTGTATTAATTGAGCATATTTTACCTTGAACATAGTCTGAGAGTTTTACTTATGCCATCAACTTGACTATGCATACATATTAGGGAGTTTTGTGCAATATTATAATTAGTATTCATGGGAAGCATTAAGAATCTTTTTTAAAAAGCTAAATAGAACCAATACAGCTAAGCCTAAATAGAATTGCCTATGCATTTGATGGAAATGTATTCTATTCCCCTGAAGATATTTGTTTCAAGAAGCTGAACATGCTTATAAAATTGTCCCCAAACATCACTCAACAGCCTTTAGACCTATTCATAAACAAGAGACCAACAGTAATCAGGACAGATTTATATTGTAAAATTATTCTCTCTCTGGAAAATCTTATCTTTGGGGAGAATCCAATTGGCTCTAGCTAATAAGTGAAGGTTTAAAGACTAAAAATATATTGATAGCAGAAATGTGGGGGGAAAATGACTCAAAGATTTCAGAAGAGCTAGTTTTGTCAAGGTTATAAATTTTATACAAGATCTACAAGATCCTAAAGTGGGGATTTGACCTTAAGTGTCAAATATAACCTATTTCTTTTTTTCCCTTTGCTTATTTATTATTAGACTGTTACTGACCCTATGCAGGTATCTTACATCATCAGACCCATCACTACCCCAAACTACAAATCTAGAGTTCTTTACAATTTACAAAGTTCTTTATATGTGATACTTTATATCATTCAATGTTTGATTTTAATAATGTAACAAAAAAAATAATTCACCGTAATGTTTTAAAAAGTCCTCCGCATCCTTCATGAACTAGACTTTATTCTCAATTTTATTTTCCCCTCTCATCCTCCAGTACAGTCTCAAACTCCATTACTTGCACTTCTATTCTATGGGAATAGAATCCCATATTCTAGGATATTTCTTTTAACCAAATGAACAAACAAGTACCTTAAGTCTCCAACTTAATCATTTTAGATAATTCCCTCTTTCTTACTCATTAATATTTTGTCTTTTTTTAAAAGATTTATTTTTTTCTAGTTATACATGTAAACTAACATGTATAATTATGATTTATGAATCATGTTGAGAGAAAATCAGAACAAAAAGGAAAAAACACTTCTTTTAAAAAGAAGTGAACATAGCATGTGTTAATTTACATTCAAACTCATAGTTCTCTTTCTGGATATGGTGTTTTCTATCCAAAGTTTATTGAGATTGTCTTTGATTATTGGATCACTGAGAAGAACCAAGCCTTTCATAGTTGATCATTGCATATTCTTGCTGTTATTGGGTATGATGTATTCCTGGTCCTGCTTGTTTTGCTCAGCATCAGTTCATTTATGTCTTTCCAGGCCTTTCTAAAATCAGCTTGTTTATCATTTTTTATAGAATAATAATATTCCATTACCTTCGAGTACCACAACTTCTTCAGCCATTCCCTAATTGATGGGCATCTGCTTCTTTTCCAATTCTTTGTTACCACAAAAAGAGTTGCTGCAAACACTTTTGCATATGTGGGCCCTTTTCCTTTCACTATGATTTCCTTGGATTACAGATCAGTTAGTAGTACTGCTGGGTCAAAAGGTGTGCGTAGTTTTTTAGACCTTTGTGCAGAATTCGAAATCACTCTCCAGAATGTTTGGACCAGTTCACAACTGATGCTTTAGTATCTCAGTTGTCCCACACCCCCTCCAACATTTATCATTATCTTTTCCTGTCATCTTAGCCAATCTGAGAGATGTGAGATGGTACCTCAGAGTTGTTTTAATATGCATTTCTCTAATCAAGAGTGATTTAGAGCATTATTTCATATTACTATAGATGGCTTTAATTTCATCATTTGAAAATTGTTTATCCATATACTTTGACCACTAATCAACTGGGAAATGACTTGTATTCTTACAAATTTGATAAATTCTTTATATATTTTAGAAATGAGACCTTCATCAAAAATACTGGCTATAATTTTTTCTCACTTTGTACTTGCCTTTTAATCTTGTTTCTGTTAATTTTGTTTGTGCAAAATCATTTTAATTTAATGTAATCAAAGTTGTTCATTTTGCCTTTCAAAATGTTCTCTAGTTCTTCTTTGGTCATAAATTCCTCCCTTCTTCAAAGGTCTGATAGGTAAATTATCCCTTGCTCTCCTAATTTGCTTATGGTATTACCTTTTATACCCAAATCTTGTACCCATTTTGATCTTATTTTGGTATGGAGTGTGAGATGGAGGTCTATGCCAAATTTCTGACATATTTCCTCCCAGAATTTTTTATAAACTAGTAAGTTCTTATCCTAGAAGCTGGAGTTTGGGTATTCCTCAAATACTATATGAATATAGTCATTAATTATTGTGTCTTATGTGTCTAATCTATTTCACTGGTCCACCATTCTATTTCTTAATACCAAATTCTTTTGACATAGCCTATTGCTTGAATTATATAAGACCACATCATGAAATTTTAAATTGTTTACCAAGTACCTGTTATTTAACTTTGCTATTTAGTAGCTTAATACCACAGGTAATGCTTTTCTCAGCATTCATTTTATCATCTGTAGAATGGGATATGGTAGCAGTAGTGATCATGATATAGTACAGAGCTATAATTGTGATAGTGGTAGCAATAGCAATAGTAATAATGATTGTAATAGCTATGTAAATACTAGTATCATTATTAGTTAGCTATCACTTACTGAGGATAGCAGCAGCAATAGTTTCAAGATAGTTTCACCTGAATGATTTAGATTATGTCTCTCCTACTTTGAACCATTTGCTTCACCCTATCTTTGCACATGTTTTTTTAAAGAGTGTGTTTATTTTTAATAACATTTTATTTTTTCTAATTGCATCTAAAATCAATTTTAATCATTCTTTTTTTTAAAAAAGTTGAGTTTCAAATTTTCTTCCTCCTTCCCAACTCCCTCCTGAGCAGTTTGATATAGTTTGATATACATGTGCAATCATGCAAAACATATTTCCAGATTGTTCATGTTGTAAAAGAAAATAGAAAAAAATCATAAAAAAATAAAATGAAAAATAATTTGCTTCTGCACTCAGACTTTCTTTGGAGATCAGAATTGATCATCTTGTAGTATTGTTGAAGTGTATAATGATCTCCTGGTTCTGCTCATTTCACTTAGCATCAGTTCATGTATGTCTCTCCAAGCCTCTCTGCATTCATCCTGCTGGTCATTTCTTAGAAAACAATAATATTCCATAACATTCATATACCACAATTTACCCAGCTATTCTCCAATTGATGGGCATCCATTCAATTTCCAGTTTCAAGTCATTATGAAAAGGGCTGCCACAAACATTTTTGCACATACAGGTCCCTTTTCCTTCTTTAATATCTCTTTGGGATATAAGCCCGGTAGTAACACTGCTGGATCAAAGGGTAT
This sequence comes from Sarcophilus harrisii, assembly GCF_902635505.1. Lineage (NCBI taxonomy): Eukaryota > Metazoa > Chordata > Mammalia > Dasyuromorphia > Dasyuridae > Sarcophilus > Sarcophilus harrisii. Next base: position 148,167,209 of record NC_045426.1, on the reverse strand, counting down.
ACACAGTTTGATAACTTTTTGAGGATGGTTCCAAATTGCTCTCCAGAATGGTTGGATCCGTTCATAACTCCACCAACAATGCATCAGTGTCCCAGTTTTCCCGCATCACCTCCAATATTCATCATTATTTTTATCTGTCATCTTAGCCAATCTACATAGGTATATAGTGGTATCTCAGAGTTGTCTTAATTTGCATTTCTCTAATCAATAGTGATTTGGAACATCTGTTCATATGAGTAGAAATACTTTCAATTTCATCATCTGAAAATTGTCTTTTCATAGTCTTTGACCATTTGTCAATTGGAGAATTGCTTGATTTCTTAAAAATTAGAGTCAATTCTCTATATAGTTTGGAAATGAGGTCTTTATCAGAATCTTTAACTATAAAAATGTTTTCCCAATTTATTGCTTCCCTTTTAATCTTGTCTGCATTAATTTTATTTGTACAAATGCTTTTCAATTTGATATAATCAAAATTTTCTATTTTGTGATCAGTAATGATCTCTAGTTCTTCTTTGGTCACAAATTCCTTCCTCCTCCACAGGTCTGACTATCCACAGGTAAACTATCCTATGTTCTTCTAATTTATATATAATCTCATTCTTTATGCCTAAAACATCAACCCATTATGATTTTATTTTGGTGTATGGTGTTAAGTGTGGGTCCATGCCTAGTTTCTGCATTACTAATTTCCAGTTTTCTCAGCAGTTATTTTTCAAATAGTGAATTCTTATCCCAAAAGTTAGGATTGTTGGGTTTGTCAAATAATAGATTGCTAGTTATTGACTATTTTATCCTATGACCCAAATCTATTCCACTGATCAGCTAGTCTATTTATTAGCCAAGATCATCATACAATATTGATGTTACTGTAACAATGTTTTTCTGGTTCTACTTACTTCACTCTGTATCAGTTCATGTAAGATTTTCCAGGTTTTGTGGAATTATCCTGATCATCATTTCTTATAGCACAATATTATTCCATTATCATATGCCACAACATGTTCGGCCACTTCTCAATTTATGAACATCCCCTCAATGTCCAATTCTTTGCCACCATAAAAAGAGCTGCTACAAGTATTTTTTATTCAAATAGGTCTCCCCTTTTTTTTATCTCTGGGATAGACTTAGTAGTGGTATCACTGGGTCAAAGGATACATACAATTTTATAACTCTTTGGGCACAGTTCAAAATTGTCCTCCAGAATAGGTGAATTCAGTTCACAACTGCGCCAACATTGCCTTAGTGTCCCATTTTTTCCCACATGCCCTCTGACATTTATCATTCTCCTTTTCTGTAATATTCACCAATCCCTTTGCAAACTTTTAAGACTTTTACCTAAATCTGTGATATTTGCCAAATTCTACTTCAGCAAAGTTTTCTTGCCTGAACCTATAGTAGTGACTCCTTACTCCTTCCCATTTTAATCAGTTCTATGGTCCAATCTCTTTTACATAGCCTTCGGATATCTAATTTTTATTAGTTAGATCCAAGACTCTAATCAGTCTCACTTTGTTTTGGTCTAGTTTCAGCCGTTACTCCAGAATATGAGCTTGTGCCCACCTGTACCAAGGAACTTAAAAGAAGGATTTCTTCAATCACATAATACAAAGGAGTCACAGATACTCTGCAGGAAATACTGTATCGAAGGATGGACTGATTGATGAAGAAACATAAATCTAATTTTAAAAGACTAAGATGTCTTTAAAGAGATTAGGAAATGACATATAGCTATAAGCACACATAAAGGTAATCAGATTTTCTATAGATCAGTGGTGTCAAATTCAAATAGAATTTGAGGTAAGGGGACATTGGCAATATCTATGTTCTATTGTATTTGAATTTATTTTGTCAAATATTCCCCAATTACATTTTAATTTGATTCAGGTAGTACTTGGATTTTGTGACTAAAGATTTGCTGTTCTGCTATAGATCATGGGATTTCAGTAGGAATTTGAAGGAAGTCAAGGAAGATAGGAGGTGGATTGAGCAAGGGAGAATATTCCAGGTAAGAAGGATATCCTTTGTCTGAAAGTGCCCTAAGTCAAGAGATGGAATGTCTTGTTAGAGGAACAACAAGGTCATTGTCACTAAATGGAAGATTATGTATGATGAAGGAGGAATATAAAGTGTAAGAATGCTATAAAATGGGAAGGAAGTCTCTAATTTAAAGACTTCATTGTTAGGGCTTCCCTTTCCCCTTTGCCTCTTGATCTTAAGACTTTAAGAAAGTGTAATTTACATTTTTTTTTCTTGAAAAAAGGCTGGGGGGCACAGTTCTATGTGAAAAGTTTAGTGAGACTAAATCATATCAATTCAAAATGAATATATTTCTCTTGATGATATTAATCAAGGATTACCTGTCCTCTTTAAATCATTTGCTGCCTGTACTTTTATAATGGATTTTGCCTCCAAATAAAGATTTCTACTACATTCTGAGTGTTTACAATAAACAAGTGGACCACACTTTGGGAAAGAAAGGAAAAAACAGAACTGAGAACCATAGCCAAGCCTTATCCAAGAGCCTCTGTCAAAGCATCTCTCTCTCTCTCTCTCTCTCTCTCTCTCTCTCTCTCTCTCTCTCTCTCTCCCCATCCCTCCCTCTCCCTCTGTCTATCTGTCTGTCTGTCTCCCTCCCTCTCCCTCTGTTTGTCTGTCTGTCTCTCTCTCTGTCTTTCTCTGCCTCTGTTTCTCTCTGTTTGTTTGTCTCTGTCTCTCTCTGTCTCTTTCTCTCTTTCTCCCTCTCTCTCTCTCTCTCACACACACACACACACACACACACACACACACACACACACCCCTGAGGCTCAGTTGTATGTTTCACTGTCCCTTTTAAAAAATGATGGAACTTGATAATTCTGTGGGGCCTAATTGGCTGTGACATAAAATTTAGGTCTATGACATGAAATTTAGGTCCTAGCTGTAGCTGCCTATCTTTAACTCTTAAAGATTCACTGGATATTTGTTAGTCTGCAAGAAGCCAAACCATCAGCATCTATGATGCAGTATATAAAATCCATGTCTTATCCTATTCTACCCTATTCAGTACAAATTGAAGAGAGCAGTTGCAACTGTTCTCATTTATTTGGGGGCAATATAGAACCAAACCTCTAAAATTTCTCCCAAACTCAATCTTAAAGTTAGATTTTAAAAAAGACTTTCAGGCAAAGTAACCTTGGTGGCAGATCCAAGCCCCTTTAGAACTGAATTGATATCACTAAACTTATTTTCAAAATATAAACCTTGAGATTTAAAACTAAAGAAAAACACAAATAGCATTTACTGATCACATGAAATATTATTTCAATATTTTAAAATAGGTATTCTGAGTAGTCTTTATTTTGGCATATGTGACTGCTGTGACCCACTTTAGGATTTGAGGTTCTACAGATGTATGAATTTCTTACTATAAAATTAAGTGATAGGCCTAGCTCCTAGGATTGAAAACATTTATCTTAATATATGCTAAAATAGCAAGTATAACTATAATTTTAGAAATTTGGTTTTGTATAAAAAGAAACATTTATATTAAATATAATTAGCTAAAATTTACTTATATATTAAGATTGAAGATTTTTCTTTTATGAATATCCACATAAACTTATGACTGCATGCTAAAAATCCAAGTTTTCTCCATTTTCAGTGATTTTTTGCAACAAGTGTTAGCAAGCAGATCTTGCCCTTTGTTGCCCTTTCCCTAATATCCCTCTTTCTACCCTTATTCCCAAGGATAATAATGGTCATGTCAAGGATAATTATTAACATCTATAATGGAGAGAAACCTAAGCTCAAGTTCATAGTTGTCATCCAATATCATTGAATGTATATCATTCAATATGAGAAACTGTCAATATTGTGCTCCTACATAGATAACGTTCATCTATACCTGAAGCACTT